>NC_072423.2:106392500-107592500 GCF_028878055.3 Symphalangus syndactylus | reverse complement strand
AGACATTTGAATATACTCTGTACATTGGACTTAAAAAAAATTGATGAAAAGTAACTTACCCTGGCATCCATATCTTCTCTTTCCACTCTGAAAGGCTTAGAATATTAGATATTATAAGATATACAACTTAACTTTCTGTTTAGAATTTTAAATCCCAATGCAATGGCTATAAAAATTATTTCATGAATAAAGAAAGTCTATAAAAACGAGACACACTGGGGCCCGGCGCAGTGGCTCACGCCTGTAATCCCAACACTTTGGGAGGCCAATGCAGGCCAACCACTTGAGGTCAGGGGTTTGAGACCAGCCTGGCCAACATGGTGAAACCCTGTCTCTACTAAAAATACAAAAATTAACTGGGAGTGGTGGCATGCGCCTGTAGTCCCAGCTACTTGGGAGGCTGAGGCAGGAGAATTGCCTGAACCCAGGAGGGAGAGGTTGCAATGAGCTGGGATCATGCCACTGCACTCCAGCCTGGGCGACAGAGCGAGACTCCATCTAAAAAAAAAAAAAGAGACGTATTGCTTTTGACTATGAGATGGTCTTAATAATGCAGATGAAAATTTTCCTCAGATCTGGTGGACTATGTGGAGGAAGAGGGTGTGTTGGATGGCCCCAGTAGTGCTGTGGGTGAAAAATGTCACCTGGACGCCACTGGGGGGCGCTGTGGTACAGGGAGTGACAGGAACCCGGTGTCTACTATTGCCTCAGCTTCCAACTCCCGGGAGTCCTTGGACAGGTCACTTAATGGTCACTCTGGGTCAATTTTGTTATCTGCAAAATAAAGAATTCTTTTCTCAATGTGTTTTGATGAGACTAAGATATGATAAATGGCAAAGCGCTTTTTTGTTTTGTTTTGTTTTTTGAGACGGAGTTTCGCTCTGTCGCCCAGGCTGGAGTGCAGTGGCGCGATCTTGGCTCACCACAACCTCTGCCTCCCGGGTTCAAGCGATTCTCTTGCCTCAGCCTCCCGAGTAGCTGGGATTACAGGTGCGCACCACCACACCTGGCTAATTTTTGTATTTTTAGTAGAGACGGGGTTTCACCATGTTGGTCAGGCTGGTTTCAAACTCCTGACCTCAGATAATCTGCCTGCCTCGGCCTCCCAAAGTGCTGGGATTACAGGCATGAGCCACCTGCACGGCCTGGCAAAGCACTTTTTAAAACGTGCACTGTGACCATTAAAATAAATATGTAGATAAAAATTGCCAAGATATATTAAGACTAAGGTGCAGAGTAGTAATTTATAGCATGATGGGTTTTGTGTATGAATTTTTACTCAAACATATAGGTGATATATGCAATTTTTTTCTAGAAAAATAAAGAGCTATGGTTATCTTTACGGAATAGACTAGGACAGGCGAGGGAGGCTTTACTCTTCATTTTATTATTTTTATTAAAAATATTAACGGGGCCAGTGCTGTGGTTCCTGCCTGTAGTCCCCAGCCACTTGGGAGGCTGAGGTGGGAGGAGCTCAGGAGTTTGAGGCTGCAGTGAGCTGTGATGGTGACACTGCACTCCAGCCTGGGCAACGCAGTAAGATCCTGTCTTAAAAAAATATATATATAAGCCGGGAACAGTGGCTCACACCTGTAATCTCAGCACTTTGGGAGGCTGAGGAGGGCAGATCTCCTGAGTCCAGGAGTTGGAGACCAGCCTGGCCAACATGGTGAAACCCTGTCTCTACAAAAAATACAAAAATTAGCCAAGTGTGGTGGTGTGAGCCTGTAATTCCAGCTACTCAGGAGGCTGAGACACGAGAATCACTTGAGCCCGGGAGGTGGAGGTTGCAGTGAGCCAAGATTGTCACTGCACTCCAGCCTGGGTGACAGAGTGAGACCCTACCACAAACACACACAAAAAATTTAAAAAAACATATATATGAAGTATATAAAAATATATACTATATAAAAATATAACTATAAAAATGTACTTATATATAATATATTTTATGTAATATATAATATACATTGAAATATATTATATATTAATATATATTATTTATATATTAATGTATATCTGTACAGCAGGATTATATTTTGTTTTCTCTGTTATTTCCTCTTGAAAAACTAAAAATAATTTTAAAAATTGAAAGACTTGGGAAGAGGGTGCTGTGTAGTTGTTAGGTGGGACTGTTATTAATGAAGAATAATCATAGCTGATTTAAGGCCTGATCATAGGAGAGTGTTTACAGGAAGATACTGTCCAAGGATCAGGACGCATCCCAGAATCATTCTCTGGGTCCCTTAAATAGAACAAACCCGGTGACAGTTTTCCTCTCCTAAGAAATCTGTGTCCCTGGCATGCTGTCCTGTGAGACCATGCTGCTGGATTTATTTGCAGCTAACTGCTTCATGCCAGCACCGCTGGAGAGCATTGCCCCAGCAACTGTCCCCTCTCCCATTTTTCTCCCCTTTCCACTGGATCATTCTCTCCTCTCATGCAGGCCTTCCCTAATTCTTGCCTTTCTCGCAGAAGTCTTTGCTTTTGCCTCTGTAAGTTGGGGTAATAATGATGTCTAGGGAGCCTGGTGTACAGTAAGTGACTCTAAAAATAAAAGCACTTATTACTGTTGTGCAGTTGAAGTTAAAGGAGAGATTTCTGGGTTCAGCTCCACAGTAGTACCCTCGAAGGGGCTACTGAGGCCTCTGATTCTTGGTAGGACAGGCACTGCTGGTGAGCTTGGGTGCCTAGCTCCTGCAAACACAGGTTTCCGCAGAGGCCTCATTTTCAGAAAACCCTCTGTTGACCCTACCTTCTTTGTCTCTTTGCTTTCTTTCATTCATTGGGTTCTCTAAAGAGGATTCTGTACTGTACTGTCTCTCTCCAGGTCCCCTCCCCCCATTCTCTCTTTCAGCTTTGTTTTTTTATTGAGACAGAGTCTTGCTCTGTCACCCAGGCTGGAGTGATTGGCATGATCTCGGCTCACTGCAACCTCCACCTCCTGGGTTCAAGTGATTCTCCTGCCTCAGCCTCCCGAGTAGCTGGGATTGCAGGTGTGTGCCACCACACCCAGTTAATTTTTTTGTATTTTTAGTAGAGACAGGGTATTGCCACATTGGCCAGGCTGGTCTTGAACTCCTGGCCTCAAGTGATCCACCCACCTCAGCTTCCCAAGTTCTGGGATTGCAGGCGAGGGCCCTTGCACCTGGCCCTTCCTGCTATCTTAATGCCCCAGGGCTGGGGCATCTCTGCTCTTCTTCACACTCATTCTCCAGGGGCCCTCTTCCAGTCTCAGGGGCGTAAACCCCATACACATATATGGCATCAACTCCTAAATTTGGACCTTTCCTCTGATTCCAGAGCTATCTATTCATCTCCTCTTGGATGTCTAATATGCAATACAAAATCAACACGACCAAAACTGGACTCCCGAGTCACCACATCTTCCTGTCCTTCAACTTGCTCATCCCATAGCCTTCCCTCTAGTTGCTCAGACCAAGCATTTTGTAGTCATGCTTTACTTCTCTGTTTTTCTCACCCCCTATATTGCATATATCAGCAAATCCTCTTGGCCCTCCCTTCAAAATATATCCAGAATCTGACCCCTTCTCATGATCACAGCTACTCCCTTGTCTAAGCCCTTTAGCTCTTGTCTGGGTAACTGCAATAAACTCCTAATTGGTGTCCATGCTACCATCCCATAACAGAGTATTCTGAGCAGCTCAAGAGATCACTTTATTTTTATTTTTTGATTTGTAGTCATTCCATTTAACTTTAATTTAATTTTTATTTTTTTTTAGATATGAGGTCTCACTTGTTGTCCAGATGGGGCTGGAACTCCTGGCCTCAAGTGATCTTCCTGTCTTGGCCTCCCAAAGTGCTGGGATTACAGGTGTGAGCTACTTTGTAATTTTTATTTTAGATTTGAGGGTACATATGCACATTTCTTTTCTTTTCTTTTTTTGAGACAGAGTCTTGCTCTGTCGCCCAGGCTGGAGTGCAGTGGTGCAATCTCAGCTCACTGCAAGTTCGGCCTCCCAGGTTCTCGCCATCCTCCCGCCTTAGCTTCCCGAGTAGCTGGGACTACAGGTACCCGCCACCAAGCCTGGCTAATTTTTTTGTATTTTTAGTAGAGACGGGGTTTCACCAGGTTAGCCGGGATGATGTCAATCTCCTGACCTCGTGATCTGCCTGCCTTGGCCTCCCAAAGTGCTGGGATTAGAGGCGTGAGCCACCACGCCCGGCCTATATGCAGGTTTCCTACAAGCGTGTATTGTGCTGAGGTTTGGGCTTCTTCTACTGATCCTGTCACCCACACAGTCAACATAGTACCCAAAAGGAAGTTTTTTAGCCCTTGCCCCCTGTCTCCCTCCCTCCCTCCTTTTGAAGTCCCCGGTGTCTACTGTTCTTGTCTTTATGTCTGCATGTACCCAGGGCTTAGCTCCCACTTATATGTGAGAACCTGTAATATTTTGTTTTGTGTTTCTGGGTTGGTTTGCATAGAAAAATGGTCTCCAGCTGCATCCACATTGCTGGAAAGGACATACTTTTGTTCTTTTTAATGGCTGCATAGTATTCTATAGAGTATATGCACCACATTTTCTTTATCCAATCCACTGTTGATGCGCACCTGGGTTGATTCCATGTTTTTGCTATTGTGAATAGCACGGCAATGAACATACAAGTGCATGTCTTTTATTTTTAGTAGAGACGGGGTTTCACCGTGTTAGCCAGGATGGTCTCGATCTCCTGACCTCGTGATCCGCCCGCCTCGGCCTCCCAAAGTGCTGGGATTACAGGCTTGAGCCACCGCGCCCGGCCTAAGTGCATGTCTTTTAAAAAATATTCCCTAAAACTAAGCAGAACATGTGTCTTTTTGGTAGAACAATCTATTTTCCTTTGGATATATACCCAGTAATGGGATTGCAAGGTCAAGTGGTAGTTCTGTTGTTAGTTCTTTGAAAAATCTCCAAACTACTTTCCACAGGGGCTAAATTAATTTACATTCCCACTAACCATGTGTGAGCACTCCCTTCAAAGAGATCATTTTGAAACATAAGTCAGATCATGTCTCTCTTCTGCTTGAAATCCTTCAATGGATCCCCATGTTGTTGAGAATAAAAGCCCAAGTCCTAAAGCCCTACATGATGTACCCTCTTCTCGCTCTGTCACACTCACCTCCTCTGCTCTCTGCCTTGATGTCTCTGATTTGGCCACGCTGGCCTCCTTGCTATTCCTTATAGATGACACATGTGTTCTCAGCCCAAGGCCATTGCACTTACTGTTCTTTCTGCCTAGAATGCTCTTCCTCCAGGTCTCACCTTCTTGTCTTCGAGTTTTGTGTTTATATGCCACCTAATCCATGAAGCTTGCTCTGACAACCCCATTTACAATAGCAATGAACACTCAACTTCTTCCCCCCACATTCCCTATGCCACTTTCTCTGTTTTACCTTTTCCTAAAGTGCTTACCATCTGACACATACATACATAAGTAGATGCATGCACATATGCATACATGTATGCACACGTGTATATACACATGTATGTACAGCTACTTGCTTGTCTGTTGTCTGTCTTCCTCATGAGTGTGTCAGCTTCATGAATATGGGAGCTTTATTTTGTTCCGTGCTGTATTCCTGGTGCCTAGAATAGTGGCACGTTATAGGCTGTCAATACATATTCACTGAATGAGTGAATGAGTGAATTAACTGTCTAAATACTTCTTTCCCCCCCTAGGCAAGTGGCACGAGCAGAAATTTTAAAGCATTATTTTGTTTGCCTTCTGCTTGATGTGAGCTGGCCAGCTGGTTACCCTGTGAAAAGGGAGGAGCCTTCTGATTCCTTTCCAAAACTTAGGCTGGTCAGGGACCACACAGTTCCTCCAAGTTATGGGCTCACAGGGATTCTCATTGGACATTTAGTCAGCACATCTTCCCCTTTGATCTCCCACAGCATACTTGGGGAGTCAACATTTATGCCTATCTGTGAGCCTGGCCCACAGCCCGCCTTCCCTTCAGATGTATCAATGTTTGGCTTTTGGGTAGAGATGCCAAACAAGGAAAAGAAGATTGTTATTTGGGCTAGGAATTACTTCCAAAAGCCAAATGTGAGAGAAGTGCTACCACAAAGGTTAGCACACACAAATAGCCTGAAAACTGGCTGGAACAATTCTGCTTGCTACAAATAGAGATGAAAAGACATTTCTAAATGTAGTCCCAAACAATCAGACTGCCAGAATTGGAAGGGCATTCCTTTCCCTCCCTCCTTTTTTCCCTCCCTTCCTTCCTTTCTTCCTCTCTCAAAGAGGACACCAAGGGCCAATGAAACGAGACAAATCTCCAGGGTCATAGAGTTAGTGGCAGAGTCAGAGCCAAAACTCAGGTTTCCTAATTCTTACTCTTTACAATATACTATTGTGGTGCCTTCCCAGTAAGCAGGGGAATAGTAAGAAAAAATTTCAGTTAAATATACTGGAGAAGTTAATTGCTTAGTTCTCAAAAAGCTCAGTGCTAGTGAACAACTAGCCAGAGTGTCACCCAAGAGATGGAAAAATGGACATTTCCAGCTGGGCGCGGTGGCTCATATCTGTAATCCTAGCACTTTGGGAGGCTGAGGTGGGCGGATCGCTTGAGCTCAGGAGCTCGAGACCAGCTTGGGCAACATGGTGAAACCCTGTCTCTGCAAAAAATACAAAAATTATCTACAAAAATTACAAAAATTAGCCGGGCATGGTGGCATATGCCTATAGTCCCAGCTACTTGGGAGGCTGAGTTGGAAGGATGGCTTGAGCCTGGGAGGCGGATGTTACAGTGAGCTGAGATGGCACCACTCCACTCCAGCCTGGGTGACAGAGCCAGACCCTGTCTCAAAAAAAAAAAAAAAGTTTTTAATGGTATAACAATATATCTATATTTATATATATCTTTGTAATAGATAAATATATAGAATGCACATAAAATTTGGAATACTCATTCTCAGCCAGGATACACAGATTCTCCAAAGAAGCTACTTAGACATGGTGCCTAGAAGTCCTGGAAGTCAAATTCATGATTTGACTCCAATGACTACATTCTGCACCATCATGTGATAGAACATAAGACTAAAATACATTTTTTGTATTTTCTTTATTTTTTTGTGACCTTTCTAACCAGGGATCTTTGGCATGATAGTCATCTTAAATAAGTCAAAACATGATTTAATAAAAATGCCATTTTACAAAACTATAAAACTCTTAGCAGGAAACATAGGTGTAAATCTTCATGATGTTGGAGTAGGCAACAGTTCCTTAAACATGACACCAAAGACATAAGCAACAAAAGAAAAAACAGGTCAATTAAACTTTATCAAAATAAAAAACTTCTGTGCATAAAAGAGCTATCAAGAAAGCAAGAAGCCTGGGCATGGTGGCTCATCCCTGTAATCCCAGCACTTTGGGATCCTGAGGTGAGAGGATCACGTGAAGCCAGGAGTTTGAAACCAATGTGGGTAATTTAGTGAAACCTCATCTCTGCAAAACATTTTTTTAAGTATAAAAATTAGCCGGGCATGGTAGTGTGCCTGTAGTCCCAGCTACTCAGGAGGCTGAGGTGGGAGGATCACTTGAGCCCAGGAGGTTGAGGCTGCAGTGAGTCGTGATCACACCACCTCTGCACTGCAGCCTGGGGACCCTGTCTCAAAAAAAAAAAAAAAAAAAAAAGAGACAACTCACAGAATGGGAGGAAACATTTGTAAATAAAATATTTGTAAATCTTATCTCTGATTAGGATCTAGTATACAAAATATATTTAAACAACTCATAAAAGAATAAAAAGACAACTGTATTTAAAAATGGGCAAAGAATCTGAACAGACATTTCTCCAAAGCAGATATACAAATGGCCAATAAGAACATAAAAGGGTGCTCAACATCATTAGTCATTAGGGAAATAAAACCACAGTGAGATACCACTTCACACCCACTGGGATGGCTATGATTAAAAAAAAAAAAGAAACACCAGAAAATAAGAGTTAGCAAGAATGTCGAGAAATTAGAACACTCATAACATCGCTGGTGGGAAGGGAAAATCCTCAGCCACTTTAGGAAACAGTCTGGCACTTCCTTATAAGGTTAAACAGTTACCTTATAACCCAGAAATTCCATTCCTAAGTGTATACCCAAGACAACCGAAAACATACATTCACACAAGAACTTGTGCATGAATGCTCATAACAGCATTACTCATAACAGCATTACTCATGAATGCTCATAACAGCATTACTCACAATACTCAAAAGAAGGAAACAACCCAAATGGCCACCAGCTGATGAATGGAGAAACAAAATGTGGCACACAGTGGAATATTATTTAGCCATAAAAAGAAACGAAGTACTGATGCATGCTAGAACGTGAATGAACCTTGAAAACATTATGCTAAGCTAGAGAAGCCAGACAGAAAGGGCCACATACTGTATGATTAAATTTATAGGAAATATCCAGAATAGGCAAATCCAGAGAGACAAAGTAGATTAGTGATTGCCGGGGGATGGGTGGAGGGAGGAATTGGGAGCGCCTGCTAACAGGTATAGGGTTTATTCTTGGTGTGATAGAAATGTTCTGCAGTTAGACAGTGGTGATGGTTGTATGACTCCATGAATTTGCCACTGAATTATACATTTCAAAATGATTAAAATGGTGAAAATTTTTTCTCAATAAAAATGGTATTCTACGAGCTTTAAGTGGTACATATATTTGAATCATCTAATTTAAATTAAGTTTCTGTGTTCTGTTTTTTTTTTAAAGAGATGGGGCCTTGCTCTGTTGCCCAGGCTGCAGTGCAGTGGCACAATCATAGCTCACTGCAGCCTCGAACTCCTGGACTTAAGCAATCTTCCTGCCTCAGCCTCCCAAGTAGCTCAGACTACAGGCATGTGCCACAACACCTGATTAATTCTGAAAAATTTTTTGTAGTGATAGGGTCTCACTATGTTCCCTAGGCTTGTTTCAAAATCCTGGGCTCAAGCTATCCTCCTGCCTCGGCCTCCCAAAGTATTGGGATTACAGGTGCAAGCCACCGCACACAGCGTTCTGTGTTCTTTATTGCAAGCAAGCTTTGTTTCTTTTTTATATTCTGTCAGGGTTTGATTTTGAGGCAACTCCAGGTTGGGGTTTGGGCATATGCTTGTTGAATTTTATGTGGTTGTTATACCTTACCTCCTGCCCAGCTAGTTTATAGTCTCACTTTCAGAAGATAGTAAGGAAATCTGGCCATCACTAAAATCGTGTCTACCTAATGGCAAAACATATGGTGAATTTCATTTAAAAAATCAAGCTGCAAAAACTAGACTCTAAGAAGTCAAGATTGTGGTTGCTGTTGGTGGGGGGATGCAGATAATAATAATTTGTAAGGAAACATGAGGGAAGTTTCTGCAGTGCTAGGGATATTCTATTTTTGGATCTGGATGCTGGTTACAGGGGTGTGTTTGATTTGTGAAAATTCATCTTCTGGTACACTTACACAATGTACACTGTTCTGCATGTTTGTTATACTTCAATACCAAGTTCATAATTCAATTCAACCTCCAGATAGGTATGTATGATATCAACAAATTGATGTAATTAACTGGGTACCAGAGTTCACTGATTTGGCCTGCTGCCTTAGAGATGACACCCAGCCATGGCCATGGATTCCAAAAGGTTTTGTTTCCATGGACAAATGCATAGGTCAGAGCTCTGCATCAGGGCCTTGTCATCCTCACCATCTCCTAACAATGGATTTCAACAGCAAGGCCGTGGCTCAGCTGTGCCTCCTATGTATTGGGGATGCTGGAATGTAAACCCCCTGGAGGAGGCGATGCTCTGAGTCAGGAGTAGCACTACCAGGCAGGTGTGCCCCACTCCCTGCTCTGCCACTGGTGCCAGACCCCCAGAAGCTACCATGGAGCTTGCCCTTTCCACCTGGACCCAGAGATGCCATGGTGGTCACCCACGACAAACTGACCCAACTGGCATTCTAGTGGGCTCAGGCCCACAATACTAGATCTAAAATATTCCATGCTAAATGTATTTCAGCATTAAGGTATTCTTGAATTTTAGAAAGGTGATACATTGCATTTAGTATATGTTATACCATACTGCCAACATGGTCTGGGATAGCTTTCTGTAATCAGACAGTGATGAATTTTTCCACTAAAGGGAATAAAGACTATAAATAGTTTCATTTCAATTCAGTCCAATGTGTGCTACCAAATGAGTTTGTGTCAAACTTCAAAAAGTTTTTTAGGCTGGGCGCAGTGGGTCATGCCTGTAATCCCAGCACTTTGGGAGGTGGAGGTGGGCGGATTGCTTGAGTCCAGGAGTTCAAGACCAGTCTGGGCAACATGGTGAAACCCCATCTCTACAAAAAAATACAAAAAAATTAGCCAGATGTGATGGCATGTAGTCCTAGCTACTCGGAAGGCTGAGATGGGAGGATCACCTGAGCCCAGGAGGTCAAGTCTACAGTGAACTGTGTGATTGTACCACTGCACTCCAGCCTGAGTGACGGCAAAACTTTGTCTCAAAAAAAAGTTTTTTGGTATTCAGAGTTTGGGGATTTTGGAATTGCTCATGAGAGAGAACATGAGTCTGTCTCAGTCAATTTCACCACTAAATAAATGAGTTTCAGTTCTTTCTTGACAGAGAGGTTCATGGGCAGAGGTGCTGAGTGGCACCTCTGGGGAAAGGTTTACTATGGGGAGGAATCTCACAATTAGCTCAGGTTCCGGCTGTGCCTCTAGGTCGGTTAATGTAGGTGGATGAGTGGCAAGATGATAACCTTGAAGGGACAGAGATGCCTGGGTTGCACAATCCTTTTTTGGATTCTACTCTCCTCTGTAGCACCTGCTAAGCTGTCAATGCTTGTTAACATTTCATTGATTTCTGTAGCACATTAGGGCCTTCCTGGAGTGTTCAACCATAGCCAAGTTTATAATGTAAAATTTCTGGAGACTAATATTTATCTAAATTAAGTTAATTATAGGGATGATAAAGCTCACTTAGACATGTGTTTTGAAGAGATTAGAGTTGAATTTCCTAAACAAGAAGCAAGGGAAACCTTTCCTAGAAAATTGATTTGCCATCCTTCGTGCTGATCATTTATGGGACATAAGTTCACTGTGGGAATGGCTTCTAAATGCCTCTGTTCAGAACCCTCTATTGGAGTGAGAGGGGAATAGAGACAAATTTCAGTTCACACTGGGAAAATGTTCCCCTGCAGTCCCAAACGTAAATCTTGGTGTAAACTCTTTAAAAGGAGCAGTAAAGAAGGTGATGGTAAGAGCTCATATATGTGTGTCTAGGGATGAAAGATGGTAGCCAAAGGGTGGGAGTAGTTTGTAAGCTGATTCCAGTTGTAGTTGATAATTACATTTTACTGTGTTGTCATTTTTTGTTTTTGTTTTTGAGACAGAGTCTTGCTCTGTCGCCGAGGCTGGAGTGCAGTGGTGCGATCTCGGCTCACTGCAACCTCTGCCTCCCGGGTGCAAGCTGTTCTCTTGCTTCAGCCTGCCAAGTAGCTGGGAGTACAGGCACCCACTACCACACCTGGCTAGTTTTTGTATTTTTAGTAGGGACGGAGTTTCACCATGTTGGCCAGGCTGGTCTTGAATTCCTGACCTCAAGTGATCCGCCCGCCTCAGCCTCCCAAAGTGCTGGGATTACATGCATGAGCCACCACGCCCAGCCTGTGTTGTCATTTTTATGGGTTGTAACAGCCTCAGAAATCTTCCTGCCTTCCCCTTGTCACTACCACCATCTTCTTCCTATCATTAAATTTCATTTTGATTCATTTAATAGATGTTTACTGCATGATTTTCATCGTGCTGAAGGTGCCACAAAAATGGTAGGTGTTAGAGAAATGAAACTATTAAGACCTAGTCTTTGCTCTTTGTATCAGTCCGTTCTTGCACCACTATAAGGAAGTACCTGAGACTGGGTAATTTGTAAAGAAAAGAGGTTTAATTGGCTCGTGGTTCTGCAGGCTGTATAGGAAGCATGATGCTGGCATCTGCTTGGTTTTTGGAGAGATCTCAGGAAACTTACAATCATGGCAGAAGGCAAAGGGGAAGTCAACATTTCACATGGCTAGAACAGGAGAAAGAGAAAGCAGGAAGAGGAGGTGCTGCACACTTTTAAATGACCAGATCTCATGAGAACTCACTATCACAAGAACAGCACCAAGAGGAAAATCCCCCTGATCCAATCACCTCCAGCACTGGGAATTACAATTGACATGAGATTTGGGCAGGGACACCCATCCAAACCATTTCCTCTCTAAAGTTTATAGTCTGGTGAGGTAGACAAATAAATTCAGTAGTTATGTATGTACAGTGAGATAAGTTTCTAAATCTTGGGATAGAAGTATTCATAAAGTATTATGGGAGCACAGAGGGGATATCCAAATCAGCCCGAGTTAGAGGTAGGGAGAGCTTCTAATGAAAAATAATGCTTCTTCTTCTTTTTTTTTTTTTTTTTGAGATGGAGTCTCGCTCTGTTGCCCAGACTGGAGTGCAGTGGTGCGATCTTGGCTCACTGCAACTCCCGCTTCCTGAGTTCAAGCACTTCTCCTGCCTCAACCTCCCGAGTGGCTGGGATTATAGGCACCTGCCACTATGCCTATCTAATTTTTGTATTTTTACTAGACATGGGGTTTTGCCATGTTGGCCAGGCTGGTCTTGAACTCCTGACTTCAGATGATCCGCCTCCTTGGCCTCTGAAATTGCTGGGATTACAGGTGTGAGTCATTGCACCCAGCGAAAATGATGCTTTTGAATTGACTTTTATCTTGTTGCCTAACATTTTAAAAATTTAAATAAAATGCACAGATTGTGATATAGCTCAATGAATTTTGACAAATGTATACATCCATATTGACACCACCTCAATGGAGATATAAATCATAATCATTTTCATCAATACAGAAAGTTCCTTTGTGCTTCTTTCCAGCCAGTATCACACCCCCAGCCACCTCCTCAGAGGCCACCAGATGAACTGCCTTTGCCCCAGGCATTTACAATTGGAAGGAGTGGTGGAAGGGCAGGTCCATGGAGGGAGCAGTGTACAAAGGCATGGACGTGTGAGGGATTGTGGCACGTGCGAGAGACCTCCAGCCTTCTGATCTCATCTTGTTCGGCTGAGGGCAAGTCGTCTTTGTTAA
The DNA here is from genome assembly GCF_028878055.3 of Symphalangus syndactylus. NCBI lineage: Eukaryota > Metazoa > Chordata > Mammalia > Primates > Hylobatidae > Symphalangus > Symphalangus syndactylus. The sequence continues at coordinate 107,579,384 of NC_072423.2, read as the reverse complement.
ATGAATCTTTGATAGAGATGAGGCTAAGTGCCAGGTCACCAAGGGATGGGACATCAAGCAACTTGACTTTCATCCTGTAAGACAAAGGGGGCTGTGGAAGGGTTTCAGGCAGGGTAGTGGTCTTCATGGTATACTAAGACATTGATTTAATTAATTAATTAATTAATTGTTTTAGAGACAGGGTCTTGCTCTGTCACCCAATCTGGAGTGCAGTGGTGCAATCATAGCTCACTGAAGTCTTTAACTCCTAAGGCTCAAGTGATTCTCCCACCTTAGCCTCCCAAGTAGCTTGGACTACAGGTGTGCACCATCATGCTCAGCTTAAATGACCTTTTAAGCAGAGAAAACTTAAATGTCTCACTTGTTCTATGAACTATATAAAATTATCAGAAAGGTGCTTAAATCGTGATAAATGTTTTTCTGGTTGAGCTGTGACTCCAGACAGAATCTACAGAGGAGTTTTACAATCTCGTCTCTGGGTTTTATGGAGAATTACTTTAGCTTTCTGTGTTAGTCTCTTAAAGAACTATGAACTTGCATTTTAAAGTTCAAATGGTTAAAACATTTTGAGGGAAAAGTTCTATTTTATTGGTAGGAAATTGTTAAATTCATTCTTCTGTAAAAGGTAGTAATCAGTCCTTTTATGTGAGGAGGGACAAATATTTAATTAAAAAATACTGCTTGACATCAAACAATTGATCAAATATTTCAATGAAGACAGAGTTTTATGCTCAGTGATAGTGTTGGATGGCATCTGCATTTAAAATGCTCTTTCATATTAATTCAATATGTCATTGATCTCTGTCTTTGATTTACACAAAGGAGTCAGAGATGATTCTTTTCTGCAGGGAGAATCTCAAAAGCAGAAGCTGAACTGACACTACAGAAGAAATGAAATAAGACTCATTAGGACTTTTTGAGAGAGTGTTGTTTGGTGCAGTGTCTTCTGACTGAATTGATAGTTCATTTGCTTTTGAGATATAAAAAGGAAAAAACAGTTACCTGAAAGAAACTTCCAGTCTCTGCAGCAAGGTGGCCTACCTTTGGAAGTTTGTAGTCTAATGTTGACTGGTTGGTTTTGGGAATTGCTTCTGCTACCTTTCACCAAAGGAAACATTAGAATGCAAATTTGTTTTTAAAATTACATTGTTTTTCATACTTTGAAAAGTGAACTTGGATGAGTAACACTGGGTCTCAGTATTTTTATGCAAAAATTAAGGGGGTATAGACAATGAAAGCAACCCAGAAAGACATATTGAAAAAGAACAGTTAAATACAGTGACATACTATCTGAAAAGAACTAAAAGATGTTAAGAAAGTGGTAAAAGACATGAAAGAGCATTATTCATCAGAATTAGAAAATCTTACAAATAGGGTGACAGAATTCAAGAAATAACTAGAAATGAAAAGAAAAAAAATCATTTTAAAAATGACAATCAAACCAGAAGAAACGCTAGGGCAAATAGACACAAGAGAAGGCAAAAAGAAATATAAGTTCAAAGAAATGAAGGAACAAAAAACATTGAAGAAAAGTGACAAATATAGATCAGAAAGATCTGAAATATGGATAGTTAGAGTCCTTGAAGTGAAAGAAGACCAAAGAAAGGGAACAGAATGAGTACTACAACTGAAAGTCAAGAAAACTTGCCTGGCTGGGGCAATGGCTCACACCTGTAATCCCAGCACTTTTGGAGGCTGAGGCATGAGACGAGTGCATCATTTGAGCCCAGGAGTTTGAGACTAGCTTGGGCAACACAGTGAGACCCTGTCTCTACAAAAAATTTAAAAATTAAAAAAAAAATTACCTTGGCATGGTGGTGTGTGCCTGTAGCCCCAGCTACTCAGGAGGCTGAGGTGGAAGGATGGCTTGAGCCTGGGAGGTCGAGGCTGCAGTGAGTGGAGATTGCACCACTGCACTCCAGCCTGAGCAACAGAGCCAGACCCTGTCTCAAAAAGAAGAAAAAAAAAAGAAAGAAAAAGAAAAAAATACTTTCCTGAAATATTTCCAGAAGTATTTTGAAAGACAGATTGAAAAAGCACACCATGTACCTAAACGTATTGACCCAGGGCTATTCTAGAAAATATTCTAGGACATGTTCTAGCAAAAATTATTGGAGTTTAAAGGAAAATAAACTTTTCTCTTCTTTAGCAATATATTTGGCTTTCAAAAGATGTCTATAAGCATTTAGACACAAATAGCATGTGACTTATGAAGAAAAGAAAATTAGATTATCATCAGACTTTTTGACAGAATAGCTTTGTGCCAAAATAAAATGGGGTAACATACTTAAGATACCCAAGGATATCAAGTGTGAGGGAAAGACCTTCTGTCCAGTGAGATTGACACAAACTGTGATCAACATGCAAGAACTCAGGAACTCTTGTTCTCATGGGCTTTTATTAAAACATCTACTCGAGATCAAGGCCCCCAAAACAAATAGAGAAACATTGACACAAGAACTGGTGGTGAGCATGAAATACATGGATGCTTATAGAACTAAGACTAAATGAGAGTTAAAAGAGGAAATTATTATATGTAAAGATTTTACAGCCTGTCCAGATAGATCTACCATGGCCATTAAAAAGGGGGAGAGAATGAAGTTAGCCTGAGAAAAATATTTTTAAACTGTTTAGTCAAAATATATGGTGGTAGTATTGTTATTCTTGTTCTGAAATTGCCTTATGATCCTTATAGGTTAGCACAAATGATGGGATATTCCAATCCTGTCATCCTCTGGGTCCTTGAGAACCAGGATTCTTGGTATGAAAGTGCCTAGTAACAATGGGCAAACAGCCATAGTGCCTAGATTATAGTCTTGAAATACCATGTTCTGCTAAAGCAAACCTGGGCTGCTTGGAGAAATGGCTAATTCCAAATCTGGAATAGGAAATGTAGGAGATGAATGGGAATATCTTGACCTACCACACAGTAGAGAAGTTATCAAAGACTACTAGAGTCATGAGCAGAAGATTCTTAAAATTTTTTTGAAGAGAGAGGGTCTCCCTATGTTGCCCAGGCTGATCTCAAACTCTTGGGCTCAAGTGATGTTCCCACCTTGGCCTCCCAAAGTGTTGGGACTACAGGTGTGAGCTCTGCATCTGGCCTTTCAGGGGCCATTTTGAAGAGCCTCCCACAGGTTAAAAAGGAAACAATTTCTGCCTTAATGAGGATAATGTTTAAATATTTTTAAATCCATGAGTTCATAATAATCTTTATTTTATTTTATTATTATTTTTCTTTTTATTTATTTATTTTTTTGAGATGGAGTTTTGCTCTTGTTTCCCCAGCTGGAGTGCAATGGCACGACCTTGGGTCATTGCAACCTCTGCCTCCCGGGTTCAAGCGATTCTCCTGCCTCAGCCTCCCGAGTAGCTGGGATTACAGGCATGAGCCACCACACCTGGCTAATTTTATATTTTTAGTAGAGAAGGAGTTTCACCATGTTGGCCAGGCTGGTCTTGAACTCCTGACCTCAGGTGATCTGCCCACCTTGGCCTCCTAAAGTGCTGGGATTACAGGCATGAGCCAGCGTGCCTGGCCTATGTTTTTTCTATTGCCCAGGCTGGAGTACAACCTCTGCCTCCCAGGTCCAAGCAATTCTCCTGCCTCGACCACCCAAGTAGCTGGGATTACAGGCATGTGCCACCATGCTCAGCTAATTTTTGTATTATTAATACAAAATTGTATTAATTTTGTATTATTAGTAGAGACTAAGTTTCACCATGTTGGCCAGGCTGGCCTTGAACTCCTAGCCTCAAGTGATCTGCCCGTCTTGTCCTCCCAAAGTGTTGGGATTACAGGCGTGAGCCAGCTTGTCCGGCCCATAATAATCTTTAAAAAGAAAATGAATTGGATCATTCCAAGATGGCCGAATAGGAACAGCTCCAGTCTGCAGCTCCCAGTGTGATCCACACAGAAGTTGTATGATTTCTGCATTTCCAACTGAGGTACCTGGTTCATCTCACCGGGACTGGTTGCACAGTGGGTGCAGCCCACAGAGGGTGAGCTGAAACAGGGTGGGACGTCACCTCACCCAGGAAGAGCAAGGGGTCAGGGGATTTCCTTTTCTTAGGCAAGGGAAGCCGTGACAGACCTGGAAAATCAGGACACTCTCGCCTTAATACGGCACTTTTCCAATGGTCTTAGGAAATGGCACACCAGGAGATTATATCCCTCACCTGGCTCGGCAGGTCCCACGCCCACAGACCCTTGCTCACTGCTAGTTCAGCAGTCCGAGATTGAACTGCCAGGTGGCAGCCTGGGCTGGGGGAGGGGCATTTGCCATTGCTGAGGCTTGAGTAGGTAAACAAAGCCGCCTGGAAGCTCGAACTGGGTGGAGCCCACCACAGCTCAAGGAGGCCTGCCTGCCTCTGTAGACTCCAACTCTTGGGGCAGGGCATAGCTGAACAAAAGGCAGCAGAAACTTCTGCAGACTTAAACCTCCCTGTCTGACAGCTCTGAAGAGAGCAGTGATTCTCCCAGCATGGAGTTTGAGCTCTGAGAATGGACAGACTGCCTCCTCAAGTGGGTCCCTGACCCCTGTGTAGCCTAACTGGGAGACACCTGCCAGTAGGGACTGACTGACACCTCATACAGCCAGGTGCCCCTCTGAGACAAAGCTTCCAGAGGAAGGATCAGGCAGCAATATTTGCTGTTCTGCAGCCTCCGCTGGTGATACCCAGGCAAACAGGGCCTGGAGTGGACTCCAGCAAACTCCAACAGACCTGCAGCTGAGGGTCCTGACTGTTAGATGGGAAACTAACAAACAGAAAGGAATAGCATCAACATCAACAAAAAGGACATCCACACCAAAACCCCATCTGTAGTTCACTATCATCAAAGACCAAAGGTAGATAAAACCACAAAGATGGGGAGAAATCAGAGAAGAAAAGCTGAAAATTCTAAAAACCAGAGCACCTCCTCTCCTCCAAAGGATTGAAGCTCCTCACCAGCAATGGAACAAAGCTGGATGGACTATGACTTTGATGAGTTGACAGAAGTAGGCTTCAGAAGGTCAGTAATAACAAACTTCTCCGATCTAAAGGAGGATGTTCGAACCCATCACAAGGAAGCTAAAAACCTTGAAAAAAGATTAGATGAATGGCTAACTAGAATAAACAGTGCAGAGAGACCTTAAATGACCTGATGGAGCTGAAAACCATGGCACAAGAACTATGTGACACATGCACAAGCTTCAGTAGCTAATTCAATCAAGTGGAAGAAAGAATATCAGTGATTGAAGATCAAATGAATAAAATGAAGCGAGAAGAGAAGTTTAGAGAAAAAAAGAGTAAAAAGAAATGAACAAAGCCTCCAAGAAATATGGGATTATGTGAAACGACCAAATCTACGTCTGATTGGTGTACCTGAAAGTGACAGGGAGAATGGAGCCAAGTTGGAAAACACTCTTCAGGATACTATCCAGGAGAACTTCCCCAACCTAGCAAGGCAGGCCAACATTCAAATTCAGGAAATACAGAGAACACCACAAAGATACTCCTCGAGAAGAGTAACCCCAAGACACATAATTGTCAGATTCACCAAGGTTGAAATGAAGGAAAAAATTCTAACGACAGCCAGAGAGAAAGGTCAGGTTACCCACAAAGGGAAGCCCATCAGACTAATAGCTGATCTCTCGGCAGAAATGCTACAAGCCAGAAGAGAGTGGGGGCCAATATTCAACATTCTTAAAAGAACTTTCAACCCAGAATTTCATATCCAGCCAAAGTAAGCTTCATAAGTGAAGGAGAAATAAAATCCTTTACAGACAAGCAAATGCTGAGAGATTTTGTCACCACCAGGCCTGCCTTACAAGAGCTCCTGAAGGAAGCACTAAACATGGAAAGGAACGACCAGTAGCAGCCACTGCAAAAACATGCCAAATTGTAAAGACCATCGATGCTAGGAAGAAACTGCATCAACTAACGAGCAAAATAACCAGCTAACATCATAATGACAGGATCAAATTCACACATAACAATATTAACCTTAAATGTAAATGGGCTAAATGCACCAATTAAAAGACACAGACTGGCAAACTGGATAAAGAGTCAAGACCCATCAGTGTGCTGTATTCAGGAGATCCATCTCATGTGCAGAGACACACATAGGTTCAAAATAAAGGGATGGAGGAAGATCTACCAAGCAAATGGAAAGCAAAACAAAAAAAAGCAGGGGTTGTAATCCTTGTCTCTGATAAAACAGACTTTAAACCAACAAAGATCAAAAGAGATAAAGAAGGCCATTACATAATGGTAAAGGGATCAATTCAACAAGAAGAGCTAACTATCCTAAATAGATATGCACCCAATACAGGAGCACCCAGATTCATAAGGTAAGTCCTTAGAGACCTACAAAGAGACTTAGACTCTCACACAATAATAATGGGAGACTTTAACACTCCACTGTCAATATTAGACAGAGCAATGAAACAGAAGGTTAACAAGGATATCCAGAACTTGAGCTCAGCTCTGCACCAAGCAGACCTAATAGACATCTACAGAACTCTCCACCCCAAATCAAGAGAATATACATTCTTCTCAGCACCACATCATACTTATTCCAAAATTGACCACATAGTTGGAAGTAAAGCACTCCTCAGCAAATGTAAAAGAACAGAAATCACAACAAACTATCTCTCAGACCACAGTGCAATCAAATTAGAACTCAGGATTAAGAAACTCACTCAAAACCTCACAACTACATGGAAACTGAACAACTTGATCCTGAATGACTACTGGGTAAAGAACGAAATGAAGGCAGAGATAAAGATGTTCTTAGAAACCAATGAGAACAAAGACACAACATATCAGAATCTCTGGGACACATTTAAAGCAGTGTGTAGAGGGAAATTTATAGCACTAAATGCCCACAAAGAAAGCAGGAAAGATCTAAAATTGACACCCTAACATCACAATTAAAAGAACTAGAGAAGCAAGAGCAAATGAATTTGAAAGCTAGTGGAAGGCAAGAAATAACTAAGATCAGAGCAGTACTGAAAGAGATAGAGACACAAAAAACCCTTCAAAAAATCAATTAATCCAGAAGTTGGTTTTTTGAAAAGATCAACAAAACAGACCACTAGCAAAACTAATAAAGAAGAAAAGAGAAAAATCAAATAGGCGCAATGAAAAATGATAAAGGGGATATCACCACCGATCCCACAGAAATACAAATTACCATCAGAGAATGCTATTAACACCTCTGTGCAAATAAACTAGAAACTCTAGAAGAAATGGATAAATTCCTGGACACATACACCCTCCTAAGACTAAACCAGGTAGAAACTGAATCCCTGAATAGACCAATAACAGACTCTGAAATTGAGGCAATAATTAATAGCATACCAACCACAAAAAGTCCAGGACCAGACGGATTCACAGCCGAATTCTGCCAGAGGTACAAAAAGGAGCTAGTACCATTCCTTCTGAAACTATTCCAATCAACAGAAAAAGAGAGAATCCTCTCTAACGCATTTTATGAGGCCAGCATCATCCTGATATCAAAGCCTGGCAGAGACATAACAAAAAAAGAGAATTTTAGACCAATATCCCTGATGAGCATCGATGCAAAAATCCTCAATAAAATACTGGCATGCCTAATCCAGCAGCACTTCAGAAAGCTTAGCCACCACAATCAAGTTGGCTTCATCCCTGGGATGCAAGGCTGGTTCAACATACGCAAATCAGTAAACATAATCCTCACATAAACAGAACCAAAGACAAAAACCACATGATTATCTCAATAGTTGCAGAAAAGGCCTTTGACAAAATTCAACAGCCCTTCATGCTAAAAACTCTCAATAAACTAGGTATTGATGGGACATATCTCAAACTAATGAGAGCTATTTATGACAAACTCACAGCCAATATCATACTGAATGGGCAAAAACTGGAAGCATTCCCTTTGAAAATCAGCACAAGACAGGGATGCCCTCTCTCACCACTCCTATTCAACATAGTGTTGGAAGTTCTGGTCAGGGCAGTCAGGCAGGAGAAAGAAATAAACGGTATTCAATCAGGAAAAGAGGAAGTCAAATTGTCCCTGTTTGCAGATGACATGATTATATATTTAGAAAACCCCATCGTCTCAGCCCCAAATCTCCTTAAGCTGATAAGCAACTTCAGCAAAATCTCAGGATACAAAATCAATGTGCAAAAATCACAAGCATTACTATACCCCAATAACAGACAACAGAGAGCCAAATCATGAGTGAACTCCCATTCACAATTGCTTCAAAGAGAATAAAACACCTAGGAATCCAACTTATAAGAGATGTGAAGGACCTCTTCAAGGAGAACTACAAACCACTGCTCAACAAAATAAGAGGACACAACAAATGGAAGAACATTTCATGCTTATGTATAGGAAGAATCAATATCGTGAAAATGGCCATACTGCCCAAGGTAATTTATAGATTCAATGCAATCCCCATCAAGCTACCAATGACTTTCTTCACAAAATTGGAAAAAACTACTTTAAAATTCATATGAAACCAAAAAAGAGCCCGCATTGCCAAGACAATCCTAAGCCAAAAGAACAAAGCTGGAGGCATCAGCTACCTGACTTCAAACTATACTACAAGGCTACAGTAACCAAAGCAGCATGGTACTGGTACCAAAACAGAGATATAGACAAATGGAACAGAACAGAGTCCTCAGAAGTAACACCACACATCTACAACCATCTGATTTTTGACAAACCTGACAGAAACAAGAAATGGGGAAAGGATTCCTATTTAATAAATGGTGCTGGGAAAACTGGCTAGCTATATGTAGAATGCTGAAACTGTATCCCTTCCTTACATCTTATATGAAAATTAATTCAAGATGGATTAAAGACTTAAATATTAGACCTAAAACCATAAAAACCCTAGAAGAAAACCTAGGCAACACCATTCAGGACATAGGCATGGGCAAGGACTTCATGACTAAAACACCAAAAGCAATGTCAACAAAAGCCAAAATAGACAAATGGGATCTAACTAAACTAACGAGCTTCTGCACGGCAAAAGAAACTACCGTCAGAGTGAACAGGCAACCTACAGCATGGGAGAAAATTTTTGCAATCTACCCATCGGAAAGGGCTAATATCCAGAATCAACAAAGAAACAAATTTAGAAGAAAAAATCAAACAACCCCATCAAAAAGTGGGCAAAGGATATGAACAGACACTTCTCAAAAGAAGACATTTATGCAGGCAACAGACACGTGAAAAAATGCTCATCATCACTGGTAATCAGAGAAATGCAAATCAAAACCACAATGAGATATTATCTCACGCTAGTTAGAATGGCGATCATTAAAAAGTCAGGAAACAACAGGTGCTGGAGAAGATGTGGAGAAATATGAATGCTTTTACACTATTGATGGAAGTGTAAACTAGTTCAACCACTGTGGAAGACAGTGTGTCAATTCCTCAAGGATCTAAAACTAGAAATATCATTTGACCCAGCCATCTCATTACTAGGTATATGCTCAAAGGATTATAAATCATGCTACTATAAAGACACATGCACACGTATGTTTATTGTGGCACTATTCACAATAGCAAAGACTTGGAACCAACCCAAATGTCCATCAATGATAGACTGGATGAAGAAAATGTGGCACATATACACCATGGAATACTATGCAGCCATGAAAAGGATGAGTTCATGTCCTTTTTAGGGACATGGGTGAAGCTGGAAACCATCATTCTGAGCAAACTATCACAAGGACAGAAAACCAAACACCACATGTTCTCACTCATAGGTGGGAATTGAACAATGAGAACACTTGGACACAGGGTGGGGAACATCACACACCAGGGCCTGTTGTGGGGTGGGTGGGATTGGGGAGATAGCATTAGGAGAAATCCCTAATGTAGATGATGAGTTAATGGGTGCAGCACACCAACATGGCACATGTGTACATATGTAACAAACCTGCATGTTGTGCATATGTACTGTAGAACTTTAAGTATAATAATAAAAAAAAGTGAAAATAAAGATCAAATAAGAAAGTGAATTGATTGCATTCTGAAGATGACAGATAAATGATTAATTATTGTGGAAATGGTGTAAATAAAAACAACCAACCAATGATTTACCTTGCCTTTTTTCTTTCTTTTTTTTTTTTTTATACTTTAAGTTCTAGGGTACATGTGCACAATGTGCAGGTTTGTTACATATCTATACATGTGCCATGTTGGTGTGCTGCACCCATTAACTCATCATTTACATTAGGGATTTCTCCTAATGCTGTCCCTCCTCCCTTCCCCCACCCCAGGACAGGCCCCAGTGTGTGATGTTCCCCACCCTGTGTCCAACTGTTCTCATTGTTCAATTCCCACCTGTGAGTGAGAACATGCGGTGTTTGATTTTCTGTCCTTGCGATAGATTGCTCAGAATGATGGTTTCCAGCTTCACCCATGTCCCTACAAAGGACATGAACTCATCCTTTTTATGGCTGCATAGTATTCCATGGTGTATATATGCCACATTTTCTTCATCCAGTCTATCATTGATGGACATTTGGATTGGTTCCAAGTCTTTGCTATTGTGAATAGTGCCACAATAAACATATGTGTGCATGTGTGTTTATAGTAGCATGATTTATAATCCTTTGGGTATATACTCAGTAATGGGATGGCTGGGTCAGATGGTATTTCTAGTTCTAGATCCTTGAGGAATCGCCACACTGTCTTCCACAATGGTTGAACTAGTTTACATTCCCACCAACAGTGTAAAAGTGTTCCTATTTCTACACATCTTCTCCAGCACCTGTTGTTTCCTGACTTTTTAATGATCACCATTCTAACTGGTGTAAGATGGTATCTCATTGTGGTTTTGTTTTGCATTTCTCAGATGGCCAGTGATGATGAGCATTTTTTCATGTGTCTGTTGGCTGCATAGATGTCTTCTTTTGAGAAGTGTCTGTTCACGTCCTTCACCCACTTTTTGATGGGGTTGTTTGATTTTTTCTTGTAAATTTGTTTAACTTCTTTGTAGATTCTGGATATTAGCCCTTTGTCAGATGGGTAGATTATAAAAATTTTCTCCGATTCTGTAGGTTGCCTGTTCACTCTGATAGTAGTTTCTTTTGCCATGCAGAAGCTCTTTAGTTTAATTAGATCCCAAACCATAAAAACCCTAGAAGAAAACCTAGGCAATACCATTCAGGACATAGGCATGGGCAAGGACTTCATGTCTAAAACACCAAAAGCAATGGTAACAAAAGCCAAATTACCTTGCCTTTTCTTTATGAACTGTACAACTGGGTAATCAAATAGTAGATGACAGGAAGCATCTCTTTGTAAAATTATTCCAGATAAAAATAAAAACTGTAGGATAGAATTAGAATGACACCACCCTAATTATCCCAAATGGATCAGTGAACCTAGGCATTGAGGTGACATAAAAAAAAAGTAAGTGAAAAGCTGGTATGATGTACCTCTTGATGAAAGAACACACTACCACTTAATTTTGCCAAAGGAATTGAATCTAAGGCTCATCAATCCTTTGGATTTAGCTGCCAATTTTCAGGAAATACAGAGGATAGAGGAACATGCTGAACTGTGCCATGCGTATGCAGTCATTGAAGCCCAGATTGCAGGAAACTCTGTATATAATACAGCCTCCATCCTTCAATACATACGTTGTAAGGGAAAGAAAGAGACTGACGGGGATATACCGAGTTAAAAAAAGGGAGCAAATGAAATGCACACTTCGGTGATAAAGCAATAGAGTAGCTTAAGAAAAGTGATTAATGTGCTTTTGGAGGGCTGGGAAAGGCTGTGGTTAGTATGGGGTACATAGCAGAGTTTCTTGGGTTGCTGGCTAAACTCTATTTCTTGACCTGGGTAGTGATTATAGAAATGTTTACCAACATTTTATCATTAATATATTACTATATTTGCTTTTCTGCATATCTCATATGTAGCCATCTGTCCATCCCTCCATCCATCTATTAATCCATCTTATTTTTGGATGCATTTAAAAGTAAATGACAGATATTTGTATACCTCCCCCTCAGTACTTCTGTACTCTAATACCATTAACTAGAGTTCAATATTGAGTTTTTCTTTTCTCTTTTCTTTTCTTTCTTTTGACAGGGTTTTGCTTTCACCCAGGCTGAAGTGCAGTGGAGCTGTCATGGCTCACTGCAGCATCTATCTCCTGGGCTCAAGTGATCCACCCACCTCAGCCTCCCAAGTAGCTGGGACCACAGGTGTGCACCACCACAGCTGGGCAATTTTTGTATATTTTGTAGAGATGTGGTTTTGCTATGTTGCCCAGGCTAGTCTCAAACTCCTGAGCTCAAGCAATCCTCCTGCCTTGGCCTCCCAAAGTGCTAGGATTACAGGTGTGAGCCACCCTGTCTGGCCTGTTGTTTTCTTTTCATGTAAAACTTACATAGAATGAAATAAACATATTTGAAATGTATACTCACTGAGTTTTGACAATGCATACACCCATGTAACTCAAACTCCTATCAAGATATACATTACCATCAATTGCCCACAAAATTTCCTCTTTTTTTTTTTTTTTTGAGACAGAGTCTTGCTCTGTTGCCAGGCTGGAGTATAGTGGCGTGATCTTCGTTCACTGCAACCTCCGCCTCCTGGGTTCAAACTATTCTCCTGCCTTAGCCTTCTGAGAAAGCTGGGACTACAGGCGTGCGCCACCACACCCAGCTAATTTTTGTATTTTTAGTAGAAATGGGGTTTCACCATGTTGGCTAGGATGGTCTTGATCTCTTGACCTCGTGATCTACCTGCCTTGGCCTCCCAAAGTGCTGGGATTACAGGTGTGAACCACCGTGCCTGGCCTTCCCTCATTTTTTTAAGTCTCTAAAATCTGAATGTATTTTTCCTCAAATTCAAACATGAAATCAATTGTCTTTCGAGTAAAATTTAAAAAATGGCATGTTTTACTTCTCTTGCTCCTCTTTCTTTCTCTCTCTCTCTCTCTCTTTCTCTCTCTGCCTGTCTCTCTTACTCTCTTTCTTTCTTGACGGGGTCTAGCTCTGTTGCCCAGGGTGGAGTGCAATATGGCCTGATCACAGCTCACTGCATCCTCGAACTCTTGGGCTCAAGCAATCCTTCCACTTTAGCCTCCCAAGCAACTAGGACTACAGGCATGTGCCACAACATCAGCTAATTTTTTATATTTTTTGTAGAGGTGAGGTCTCGCTATGTTTCCCAGGCTTGTCTCACACTCCTGCCTCAAGTGATTCTTCTGCTTTGGCCTCCCAAAGTGCTGGGATTACAGGTGTAAGCCACCACACCTGAGCCCTGGCATTCTCAATTTTGTAGATACACTCCAGGAATCTCACTTTGGATTATTATTAGTAATAGTACTGAGAGGCAGTGTAGAATGGTGGTTAAGATTCTGGCGGCAGACTGCCCAGGTTTGAATCTCGGCTCCTTCCCTTATCAACGGGGTGACCTTGGTAATTGACTTCTCTGCCTCAGTTTTGTCCTTTGAAGGATGGAGTTAACAATAATACCTTCATCAAAAGGTGGTTGTGAGGATTAAGTGAGGAAATATATGTAAAGCACTTAGAGTAGTGCCTGGCATTTAGTGAACAATATAGAAGTGCTCAATTTTTTTTGTCATTATTCAATTACCATTTTACATTGCATATTATTTCTTTCAAACTATTTTGACATTTGCCTTCAGATATAAAATTGTATTAGCAAAAATTAAATTAACAGTAACTATTTAGACTTAGATTTGCGTGTCGATTGGAAGCATCCCGTGACTTAACTATGGATCATCCATGTAATCTGGAACCATAGTTCTAGCATCCTCCAGAACCCATCTGTTTGGTATAGGTCCCATGTGGTCGCCAGGAAGCCATGTCCCTTCTCTCTTCAGTTTCCTCTTCTATGAAATATAGGGGATACCACAGACTCATACAGGAGATTCCTTAGACTCATCATAGGAACTACTTGGTTATAAATGAGATTATTCACATGAGAACCTGTAGAAGTCTCAAGGAAATCAATTCTCTGCAAATGCCTGTGATTGTTGCTATTTATTATTCTCCTGGTGAGTCAGTCCTTTTCATCACCCAGGCATACTAACTTTAGCAGATGGGGTCAGCCTGCAGAAGATCAATTACTGGTCTCCTTATTTCTTCTTGTTTGTCATCTTCCCCAAGGATCAGCCCCCCAATCTCCACCACCACCTGCCAGTCATATCTTTTGTATAACATGGTCAGCAGTCATTATGACAGCTCCAGGCCGTCCAGGACTTCTTAGGGGTTGGATATACACTTTTTCTGTGAGAGAGCAGGAAGACTTCTGCCATTTCTTTGAAATAGCCTTGCAGCTTTGGAATTTAGGGCAGTCATTTGGAATTCTGTTTGATTTTTACCTTGTGTATCTTTACTCCTATGTGGTCAGACCTCTGGGATTTACTGACAGAGGGTACAGCAAATACTTTATTTCATCAAGATGAATTTTTTAATATGTTAAGCTAACTTGTTTCTGTTTTCTGTCTTTCGAGGCTTTCCATAATGTCTCCTTTCTTTCAGACAAGAGAACCTACCTTTAAAGTTAAAAAACACATAAAATCTGTCATATCTATTGTCTTATTAATGAGTAAGATTGAATTTTAAGTTTTATTTTACATTTTATATGTCCTCTACATCTATGATAAAACCCTGTCAAAATCATGTGAAAATTTCAAAGATTTACTCGACTCTTCTATATATGGTTACATTAAAATTTTAAGCTGGGCGTGTTGCCCAGGCTGGTCTTGGACTCCTGGGCTCAAGCGATCTTCCTGTTTGGGCCTCCCAAAGTGCTGGGATTACAGGTGTGAGCCACCACACTTGGCCCTATAAGTTCTTTACATAATTGAGAGGTGATATCTTGATTTGATAATACTAATTTATTAACATTGATTTGTGCTGCTGGTTCTGAAACAAGATGGAATAGACTTACTTTTCACTACTTTTCCCCTCTAAATACAACAAAACCCCTTGGAAATATTGGAACAGACAGTGATAAAAGGTCTCTGAAAGCTAGAAAGATGACAGAGTAGTAGGAAACCCCAGGATATGAGGAATGACAACGTGCTGAGTTTTCTGGGTTTTCTTTTTGTCTCGCATATGCCCCTGGCCTGGATGCCAGAGAGGCCTGTAGTCTGGAACTACCCACAGGCATAGACATAAGAACCTAAGGAAAGCCTGCTCTCTCTGGCCAAAGAACCAGGAGAGGGGAAGCCCAACAGAGACCTAGTGAGGAACTAAAACCCCTGTTTCACACCACAGGCCAGTAGACAGTACAATCTGTTGGCAACGGTGGTGGCAGCAAAATCCCAAGCTATCCAAGACACTGCTCCACAACCAGGGCATTGGCAGGCAGTCCGATATGTCCACATTGGCAGAGACGGTGAATCCTTGTGTCCCCCTGCTCTCTACCCACTGGTATAAGGAGACCCAAGCCTAGTGGCTTTTCCTACAACCCCTACTCCCAGAAAATCACCACGCACTAGCAGGTGGCTAAAAGAAGCACCTTCAGCCCCTGCAGATGGCTTCAGCAGGAATAAGCAGGAATCCTCTCGGCACCAGAAGAACAAAACAGACCAGAATAACATTGCAAGGGCTCTCAAAACTCGACTGTCATTGGAACAAAAAAGCCCACAAAGTAGGCCAGAACTTGTAGGCTAAATCTAAGCAGAGTGACAGTCTACTAAAATATAATATTTAAATATAATCGAGAGTCTTCTAGCATAATAATCAAAATGTCCAGTGATAAAAACAAATCATTAATTCTACCAGGAGCCAG
Source organism: Symphalangus syndactylus (assembly GCF_028878055.3). Taxonomy (NCBI): domain Eukaryota; kingdom Metazoa; phylum Chordata; class Mammalia; order Primates; family Hylobatidae; genus Symphalangus; species Symphalangus syndactylus. The sequence continues at coordinate 107,563,603 of NC_072423.2, read as the reverse complement.
GAAAACCACAGTTTGAATGAGGAAAGACAATTAACTGATGCCGATGACAAGATGAATCAGATGTTGGAATTATTTGACAAGGATTTTAAAGTAGCCATCATAAAAATGCTTCAACAATCAATTTCAAATTCTCTTGAAACAAGTGCAAAATAGAAAATATCAGTAAAGAAATAAAAGTTATAAAAAGAGACAAATGGAAATTATGAAATTGAAAATCCAATAATTGAAATAAAAAACTTACTGGATAAACTCAGTAGTGGAGTGGAGATAACTGAGGACAGAATCAGTAAATCTGAAGATGGATCAATAGAATCTACTCTGTCTGAGCAACAGAAAGAAAATAGACTGAAAAAAAATGGGCCGGGTGCATTGGCTCACACCTGTAATCCCAGCACTTTGGGAGGCTGAAATGGGAAGATCACCCGAAGTCAGGAGTTCGAGACCAGCCTGGTCAACATGGTGAAACCCCATCTCTACTAAAGTACAAAAATTAGCCGAGTGTGGTGGTGGGCGCCTGTAATCCTAGCTACTTGGGAGGCTGAGGCAGGAGAATTGCTTGAACCTGGGAGGCGGAGGTTGTAGTGAGTTGAGATGGCACCACTGCTCTCCAGACTGGGCGACAGAGCAAGACTCCATCTCCAAACAAACAAACAAACAAACAAAACCCCAGAGCCTTAGAGATCTGTGGGACAATAACAAAAGAATAAATGTGTATCACCAGAGTTCCATAAGGAGAGGAGAAAGAGAATAGTGCTGAAAGAGTATTTGGGAGGAATAATGGCTACGAACGTCCCAAATTTGATGAGTAAACCCCAAATAAGATAAGCACAGAGAAACCTACACCAAGACACATAATTAAACTTCTAAAAACTAAATAAAAAACACATGAAAAACAGCCAAAAAGTAATGACATATTTCCAATGGAGAACACGGATTTATTTATTTAATTTTTTTGTTTTACTTTAAGTTCCAGGATACGTGTGCAGAATGTGCAGGTTTGTTAATAGGTATACATGTGCCGTGGTGGTTTGCCGCAGCTATCAACCTGTCATCTAGGTTTTAAGCCCCACATGCATTGGGTATTTGTCCTAATGTTCTCCCTCTCCTTGCTCCCCAGCCCCCCACAGGCCCTGGTGTGTGTGAGAACACTGATTTAAATGACAGCAGTTTTCTTACCTGAAACCATGGGGGTTATGAGGAAGTGGCACAACAGTTTTCAAGTGCTGAAAGAAAAGAATCATTAACCCCAAATTCCATATTTGAAGAGATTATCCTTCAGGAATAAAGACATTCTCAAACAAGGGAAAACTAAGAGAATTTGTTGCTAGCGGACCTACCCTTAAAGAGTGGCTATAGGAAGCTCTACAATAAAAGTAACAAACCTGCATGTTGTGCACATGTACCCTAGAACTTAAAATATAATAAAAAAAATAAATGAGAGCATTTAAGTTTCAAAAAAATAATAACAGAAGGCTGGGACATCAGAAAGGATAGAAGAACAACGAAATGAGTAAAAATAGATGTAAACATAATAGAGCAAGTTTAACACCATATGATATGGCACTCAGTGTATGTAGAGGAAATAATTTATATTTTAAAACAGTGAGGGGAAGGAGACCTAAATGAAAGTAAGTTTTCTATATTTCACTTGACTCGAAAATGTCAACACCAGAAAGAAGACTGTGATAAATGACACACTCACCAATAAGAAGGTTTACAAAGCAATGTACTAAAAACAGTATAAATAAATAAAGATGAACTCTAAAAATTGTTCATGTGGTCCACAAGAAGCAAAAGTAAAGAAACAGAGTAACAGGAAACAGAGGAAGCCAGGCACAGTGGCTCATGCCTGTACTTTCGGAGGCCAAGGCAGGAGGACAACTTGAGCCCAGAAGTTTGAGACCAGCCTGGGCAAGATAGTGAGACCCTGTCTCTACAAATAATTTGAAAGTTAGCTGGGCACAGTGGCACACGCCTATAATCCCAGCTACTCAGGAGGCTGAGGTGGGAGGAGGGAGGATTGCTTGAGCCCAGGAGGTCAAGACTGCAGCGAGCTATGATTGCACCATTGAGCTCCAACCTGGATGACAGAATGAAACCCTGTCTCAAAAAAAAAGAAAGAAAGAAAGAAAGAAAGAAAGAAAGGAAGAAAGAGATAGAAAGAAAGAAAGAAAGAAAGAAAGAAAGAAAGAAAGAAAACAGAAGGAACAAACAGAAAACAAATAATAAAATGACAGACTTAAGCCTCAAAATATCAATAATTATTTTAAATGTAAGTGGCCCAAGTACAACAATTAAAAGGCAGAGATTGACAGAGTGTAGTGTATAAATGATCTAACTGTATTCTGTGTACAAGAAACTAACTTCAAACATAACATAGGTTGAAAGCAGGTTGAAAGTAAAAGGATTAAAAAAGATGTATCATGCAAGGATTAACAACAACTACAACAAAAAGCAAGAATGGCTGTATCAGTATTTGATAACGTAACCTTCAGAGCAAAGAAAGTTACTAGGGACAAAGAGGGACATCACATAATGACAAAAGCCTCTATCCCCAACTATACATAGCAATTCTAAATGTGCATGAAACAAACAACATAGCTTCAAAACACATAAAGTAAAACTTGATAGATCCGGTGCTGGGCCAAATGGGCCAAATGCAGGAAAGTGAAATTGAACCCTTACTTAACACCATATACTAAAAATAACTCGAAATGACCTAAATTTAACATCAAAAACCTAAATTTCAGAAATAAACTATACAACTCTTAGAAGAAAACAGAGGGATAAATCTTCATGACCTTAGATTTGGCAACAGTTTCTTAAATACGACATCAAAAGCACAGGTGACAAAAGAAAAAAGATAACTTGGACTTTACTAAATTTAAAAACTTTTATCCTTCAAAAGACAAAGGACAAGCTGGGCATGGTGGTGTGCACTTGTAATCCCAACTAGTCAGGAGGCTGAGACAGGAGGATTGCTTGAACCCAGGACTTAAAGTCCAACCTGAGAAATATAGTGCCCATATCTAAAACAAACAAAGAAACAAACAAAAAAACTAAAACATGACAAAGGATGAAGGATACCATCAAGAGAGTGAAAACATGACCCACAAAATGGAATAAAATGTTTGCAAATTATATCTCTGATTGATAAGGGGTTAATATTCAGAATATATATAAGGAACTCCTACAACACATTAAAAAGCTCAGTTAACAATAGGCAAAGTACTTGAATAGACATTTCTCCAAAGAAGTTATACAAATGCCCAATAAACTTATGAAAACATGCTCAACATCATAGTCATTTGGGAAATGCAAATCAAAACCTAATGAGGGAAAATAGTATGGCAATTTCTCAATAAATTAAACATAGAATTACCAAATGATCTAGCAATTCCACTTCTGGGTATATATCCAAAATAATTAAGACTAGGGACTTGAATAGATATTTTTACACTAATGTTCACAGCATTATTCATAATAGCCAAAAGGTAGAAAACCTGTTACTAGTAATGGATGAATGGATAAATAAAATCTGTTACATACATACCATAGAATATCATTGAGCCTTAAAAAGGAGGGAAATGCTGACATATGCTACAACATGGATGAACCTTGGAGATACGCTAAGTGAAATAAGCCATTCACAAAAGCATAAATATGTGATTCCACCTTTTTTTTTTTTTGAGGCAGGGTCTCACTCTGTCATCCAGGCTGGAGTGCAGTGGCACAATCATGGCTCACTGCAGCTTTGACCTCCCGGGCTCAAATGATTTTCCCACCTCAGCCTCCTGAGTAGCTGGGACTACAGGTGTGTGCCGCCATACACACCTCTAAAAGTAGAGATGGTTTCTCACGTTGTTGCCCAGGCTGATCTTGAACTCCTGAGCTCAAGTGATCTGCCCACCTTGGCCTCCCAAAGTGCTGGGATTACAGGCGTGAGTCACTGTGCCCTTAATTCCACTTATATGAGTCCCTAAAGTAGTCAAATTCCTAGAGACAGACAGTGGAGCAGTGGTTAGAACACAGAGAAGGGAGTATGGGCTGTTATTGTTTAATGGTTACAGAGTTTCAGTTTGAGATGATGAAAGATTTTGGAAATAGATAGTGGTGATGATTATACAACATTGTGACTGCAATTGATGCCACTAAGTGATGTACTTAACATGATAAATGGTAAATTTTATGTTATATATATTTTACCACAATGAAAGCAATATATTTGAAATGTGCAGCCCCTATAGGCCACTGGCAGGGACTGGTAAGGGGGAAGAAACAGATAATCGACTAGAGTCCTCTACTGGTCTGTAGTAGAGGAAGTGTGCACCAGGCAGTTCTCTTGAGCAGCCTGTGTTTGTGGTACCTTAGCAATTAAGACAAGGCATGTAAAGGAGAGCTACTTTCTCAACTGTCAGATTCGAGGATCTTTAAGTAGAACTTCAATTCTCAGCCATGAAATCTGAACTTTATGTAACAGGTGAATGAGGAGAAATTTGCATCACTTATTTTCCCTCTCGTGTTTTTCAAATACAAATTATATTGTCAGCTGTGGAGTGACAAAGTAGATGTGCTGATCTAGAGAAGAGAGAAAGAGCTCAGTGTTTCCCCAGAGCTACTGGAAATCCTCATGTGACGCTATATCAGAATCCCTTGTGCTCTTGCCTTTGTTAAGACTAAGTCCTTTAGCCATCTGCCATCTCAGGAAAGTGAAATGCTCAGGCTTGACTTCACCATGGGGTCAGAGTGTCACATCCTAAGCAACTGGTAACATCAGAGAAGTGGCCCAATGCATGAGGTGCATTCCTTCACTAAGACCCAGGTTTCCAAGGTCCCTTAAGTCTCACAAAGAAGGCTGTTTTGATGAACTTTTCGCTGAGTTATCCCTGAAATTTGGCTGTTGAAAGATTAATTTGACCTTCGTCTAATTAAAAAAAAAAACACAGAAAGAGAACGTTAATATTACTCATGAGACATTAAATACATTGTTTTCAAGAACAAGGTACTTTTTTTTTCTTTTTTTGAGACCGAGTCTCACTCTGACACCCAGGCTGGAGTGCAGTGGTGCAATCTTGGCTCACTGCAACCTCTGCTTCCCGGGCTCAAGCGATTCTCCTGCCTCAGCCTCCCAAGTAGCTGAGATTACAGGTGCGTGCCGCCATGCTCGGCTAATTTTTGTATTTTTAGTAGAGACGGGGTTTCACCATATTGGCCACGCTCGTCTCGAACTCTTGACCTCAAGTGATCCACTCACCTCGGCCTCTCAAAGTGTTGGGATTACAGGCATGAGCCACCATGCCCTGCCCAAGATACTTTATATAAACATTTGCTGTACATTTTGCATATGTTTATGTTGAGCTATTAAATATCTCAAGTTCTTAGATATTACTTATGGTTTAATATATCCGGGTGTTTTGCACTCCCATGCAATTTGTATTAAAGGATGCACCGAACACTATATTCCTGGCTGGAGATCATTCGTTCATTCGTTAAGCATTTAATCAGTCAGTATGTGCAAGGTACTCTGTTATACCTTGCATCCCGATCTAAAAGCACTCTCCCTGTCATCCCTACTGCCATCAACATGCGAGGGACAGGGACTAACCTGGGAGCCTTGCACAAAAGCTGCACAAAAGCTGCTCTAGCAAAGCCTAGGGTTGCTTTGCTGATTCCCAGGAATTTAGAGAACAAGGTGACAAGGTGTTGGTGTTTGGTGTCATCTCCTTTAAAAAAATCATATCAATAAAGAGTTTTATTAATTTTCCATGTCACCAATCATTTTTCTCCCAAATATCCCTTGAAAGCAGATGAACTTTATCTCTCTCTACAGAGTGGAACCTCAAGTATAGATATGCATTGGTCTGCTCAGGATCATCCAGCGAGTTACTGACAGATTTGGGGATGCCAAGCGCCAGTAAAGAAAGGAATTTCCTCTCCTTTTATGACACCTTCCTTCACCTTCCCAGTCAGTCCTGATCTCTCCTACCACCTCTCTTTTACAGAACTCACTCTCCAGGCTCTCATGGCACATAGTTTTGTACCTTGTCATTACCACTGCTAGATTGCAGGCTCTTTGAGTCTCTCTAGCAGAGGATAGTACCTGATGGCCGTCCATGGCAATACTTTTGTATCTTTCCATCTTTTGTCTCTTTCTGTCTTCTCTTCTGCTTCCACAGTGTATCTGTGCCTTTCTATGTATCATCTCCTAAGGGAGAGCGATTTTCTCAAAACGGATTTTGCCTATATTGTATTTATGATTGGGACCAGCCTGAGGTTGTTGTGGTAATGAGGGTCTTCTTGGGATAAAGTTTTCTGTTTGTGTTTTCCAATTTAAAGGAGCAATTCTCTTTTCAGGGACTTGAAATACCTAAGGGAAAGACAGAAATAAGGTCTAGCTAGGAAACATGGTTTTCTCTTCTTTTAAAATAATTATTGGCCGGATGGGGTGGCTCATACCTGTAATCCTAACACTTTGGGAGGCCAAGGCAGGAGGATGGCTTGAGCCCAGGAGTTTGGGACCAGCTTGGGCAACGTAGTGACAACCCACCTCTACCAAAAAAAATAATAATAATTAGTTGGGCATTGTGGCCTGTGCCTGTAGTCCCAGCTACTCAGGAGCTGAAGTGAGAGGATTGCTTGAGCCCAGGAGTTCGAGGCTGGCTGCAGTAAGCCATGTTCAAACTATTGCACTCCAGTCTGAGTGACAGAGCAAGACCCTATCTCAAATTTAAAAACAGAGAAACATAAATAAAACAATTATTATAAAATATTTGATACATACATATATTATTAACCCATATAACACATATATTTATGTGTAAATATATAAACATATGTAAGTTATAAAAGTTAATAATAAAATGAATACCAGAGAAGCAAAATCCAACTTAAAAATAAAACATCACCAATACTGTTGAAGCTACCTTTACATTTCTCCTTAATTTCATCTCTCTGCTTTCTCTCTACCCGCTCCACTGAGACACTATCATGAATTTTGTATTTGTCATTTTCTTACTTTTTAAATAGATTTTTTTTCTTTTTTTCTTTTTTCTCACACCTCTCAGGGATAAATTTTCTTTATAGATTTAATACATAGGTATTGATCACAAAGCAATGTATTATTTAGTTTTGCATTTTTGAATTTCAGATAAATATAATACAATATATTTTTGGTATTTTGCTTTTTTAAACTTAGCATTATATTAGAGTCAAATGTTATTTTATGTATAGTTATAGTCCATTTGTTCTCACTGCTATGCAGTACTCTATTATGTGAATATTCCACAGTATTTTTTTTTTTTTTTTGAGATGGAGTTTTACTCTTGTTGCCCAGGCTGGAGTGCAATGGCATGATCTTGGCTCACTGCAACCTCTGCCTTCCGGGTTCAGGTGATTCTCCTGCCTCAGCCTCCCAAGTAGCTGGGATTACAGGCATGTGCCACCATGTCCAGCTAATTTTGTATTTTTAGTAGAGACAGGGTTTCTCCATGTTGGTCAGGCTGGTCTTGAACTCCCGACCTCAGGTAATCCGCCTGTCTCAGCCTCCCAAAGTGCTGGGATTACAGGCACGAGCCACTATGCCTGGCCATTCCACAGTATTTTTAATCATTCTCCCGTTGCTGGAAACTTTGGTTGTTTCTGCTTTTTTTTTTTTTTTGAGACAGGGTCTCATTGTGTCACTCAGGCTGGAGTGCAGTAACGTGATCTTGGTTCACTGCAGCCTCGACCTCCTGGGCTGAGGTGATCCTCTCATCTTAGTCTTCCCGGTAGCTGGGACTACAGGGATGTGCCACCGTGCCTGGCTACTTTTTAGAATTTTTTATAGAGACAGGGTCTCACTATGTTGCCCAGGCTGGTCTCGAACTCCTGGACTCAGGCAATCCTCCTGCCTTGGCCTTCCACAGTGCTGGGATTATAGGTGTGAGCCACCACACCTGGCTCGTTGTTTCTGTTTTTTTTTTTTTTTTTTTTTTTCTGTTACTAACAATGCTGCTAGAAGATTCTTTCTGAGTCTCCTAGTCCAGACATGTGAGGGTTTCTGTAAGGTATTTGGCAGTTCTTGGTTTGGTTTACTCTCAGATCCAGTTCTCGCCCTTCTGCTGCTCTGCTTTGTATACAGAAGGTGGACCCCCAAAGGCTGTGTGTTTCAGGGTTTTGTGTCAGCTGGGTTGGTGTGTGGGAGGCACCCGAGAGGGAGATTGGAGAGCACAAAGAAGAAAGAAGCCAGGTATTTGTCCCCGTCTCTCTGTCTTGAACGGTCTTTCCGTGAGTAGCAGTGGCTGAGTGTCTTCCTGGCTTTCGGTTCAGGACACGTCCACTGTGGTTCTAGCTTCTGCCAGGTGATTATTGTCCATGCATTTCTATAACATTGCTTCCTTTGTCTTGCTAGCCTAGGGGTCATCAAACTTTTCTTGTAAAGGAGCAGAGAGTAAAATATTTTAGTCTTTATAGGTCATACAGTCTCTGTTGCACTCAACTCTGTGAGTGGGTCTGTCTGTGTTCTAATAAAACTTTATTTCCAAAAACTAGCAGTGAGCTGGATTTGGGTTGCAGGCTATTGTTGGCTGCCTCCTGCCTAGCCTAAGGGTTGTAGTAGCTGCCCGCTGTTGCTAAATTTTCCATTGTTTCATTAACCTGTTTGGTTTTTCAGGTGTTTCATCACATCACAGTTTCCTTCATTCGTTACCCTGTGTCACAAATACTTAGGTGTTTGCAGATTTTCTGGTAGGACTCCGGCTGATTCAAGGTTATACTAAGGATTAGAATTGCTGGGTTGTAAGTTATGTGCATTTTCAGCCCTAACAAGATGTCAGATTATTTTCTAAAATTCATTGTACCAATTTCCAGTTCTTCCAGATATATGAAAGAGCTCTCTTTGATTCCTATCTTTGCTAACACTTGGTGTTATCAGACCTCTTAATTTTGGCTAACCTGGTGGGTTAAAAATGGCATATTAAACCATTGGCATATTATCATGGTATTAAATTTCATTTACTGGCCAGGTGTGGTGGCTCATGCCTGTAATCTCAGCACTTTGGGAGGCCGAGGCAAGAGGATTTCTTGAGACCAGCCTAGGCAACATCATAAGTGAGATCCCATCTCTACAGAAAATTAAAAAATTTGCTGGGCATCGTGGCATGTGCCTGTGGTCTCAGTTACTCCTAGGAGGCTGAGCAGGGGTGCTCACTTGAGCTGGGGAGATCAAGGCTGCGCTGTACCGTGTTCTTATCACTGCTCTACAGCCTGAGCAACACGGTCAGACCCTGTCTCAAAAAAAAAAAAATCATTCACCCACTTGCTATATTTATTCACTGTTCATGTTCCTTTTTCTGTGAAATCTCTGTTCCCAGGGATAAAACTCAAAATATTTTTAAAACATGTTAAACAATATGGCAGGTTTTTCACACTCAGTATTTCAAAGTTGTGCTACTGGATGAGTATCAACCTCATCTATTCCATTCTTTGTTCATTTGGTTGTCTTATTTCTCCCCTTTCAGTGATAACTCTTTCTGTTATTTATTTTAATGGTTGTTCCAGGACTAACACTATAAATTCTTAGCCTATCAAAATATTTATACTGAATATTGTACCACTTCACACTTCAGGTGTCCCACCTGATACTTTCCACATCTGATAACCTTAAAATGGCACAATTCCATTAACGTGCCACCCCATTCTTTGTGCTATTATTGTCATATCTTTTATTTCTATGTACATGATAAATGCCACCTTACAATATTATTTTTTTCTTTAAGCAGTCAGTTGTCATTGAAAGGAATTAGAAGATGAAAAAGTTTTAAAAATTTACCCTCTTATTTACCAATTCTGGCACTCTTCATTTTTTTTCTGTAGTTCCAGATTTCCATCTGGTATTATTTTTCTTTATCCTGAAGAATATCCTTCAGCATTTCTTGTAAAGCAGGTCTACTGGTGCCAAATTCTCTTGGCTTTTGTTTATCTGAAAAAGTCTTCATTCATCCCTGTTTTGGAAGGATACTTTTGTTAGATACGGAATTATGGGGTGTCAGCTTGTTTTTCTCTTTCAGCACTCTAAATATATCATTCCAATGTCTTATAGCCCTCATTATTAGTAATGAGAAGTCAGCTGTTATTCATATCATTGTTTCCTGTATGTAATGTGGCTCTTTCTCTCTCTTTTTTCTTTTTCTTTTTTTTATTTTATTTTATTATTATACTTTAGGTTTTAGGGTACATGTGCACAATGTGCAGGTTTGTTACATATGTATCCATGTGCCATGTTGGTTTGCTGCACCCATTAACTCGTCATTTTCTCTCTCTTTTTTCACTGTAGGCTTTCAAGATTTTTCTCTTTATCTTTAGGTAAAGGTGTACCAGTGGTGTGCCCAAGTGTGTGTGGGTTTTTTTTTTTTAATTTAGCCTATCTTTATTTATCTGTAAGTCAAGTTTTACATTTAAATTTGGAAAACTTTTGGCCATTCCTTCCTCATACAACTATCTGTTCCACTTTCATCCTCCCTCTGGGACTCCTTTTAATGTATGTGAGACTGGTAATTTTTATAAATTCCTGAGGCCCAGTTCGCTTTCTCCCTTCCTTCCTTCCTTCCTTCCTTCCTTCCTTCCTTCCTTCCTTCCTTCCTTCCTTCCTTGCTTCCTTCCTTCCTTCCTTCTTCTCTCTTTCTTTTTTTTGAGATGCAATCTCATTTTGTTGCTCAGGAGGTCTCAAACGTTTCTTGAATTTTGTTCTTTCTCTTTTTAAGATTGGATACTTTTTATTGCCCTGTCTTCAAGTTTGCTAACCCTTTCTTCTGTCAAACCCATACAGTAAATTTTTCATGTCAGTTATTCTTTTCAATTCTACAATTTCCACTTGGATGTTTAAAAAATTTTTGGGGGGATGCTGAGCATGGTGGCTTATGCTTGTAATTCCAGCACTTTGGGAGGCTGAGGCAGGAGGATCACTTGAGGCTACGAGTTTGGGACCAGCCTGCAAAACATAGCAAGACAAATGTCTACAAAAAAATAAAAGAATTAGCCAGGCATGATGACATTAGCATGTAGTCCCAGCTATTAGGGAGGCTGAGGTGGGAGGATTGCTTGAGCCTAGGAGTTTGAGGTTGCAGTGGGCTGTGATCATACCACTACCTCCAGCCCAGGTGACAGAGTGAGACCCTGTCTCAAAAAATAAAAAATAAAATAAAACAAATCTTCTTTTTCACTGCTGATCATCCCTATCTTTTTGCTTATTAATGCCATATGCTTCTTTAAGTCCTGACCATACTTATAGCTGCTTAAAGTTGTTTGCTAAATCATATATACCTGTGTCATCTCAAGGTCACATTTTTCTGTTTTTTTTTTTTTTTCTCTCGTATAATAGTCTTAAATTTCATGCTGGAAATTGGTGCTGATATTTAATACATTGTAGAGACCTTGAGTTTTATTTTCTTCCTCCAAAGGATGGTGATTTTTGTTCTAGCAGGCAGTTCAATTACTGGCTGATCACTTTGAATTTCTGTAGAATTACTTTTAGGCTTTGTTAGGCTAGATCTGGGGAAGGCCCATATTTGTGGCAAGCCCCTCCCAACAACCCCTGTAAATTGGCAGGACTCAAAACTCCAAAACTCTCTCTCCCCTGCAGATCTTGTCAAGGCTGTTGAGCCATCTTTTTCTTATTATTGTTTATATATCCTGGATGCAAATTCTTTGTTACTTAGATGCGTTGAAAATACTTTCAGTTTATGACTTGCCTTTTCACTTCTTTATGATATCTTGATAAACAGAGGTTATTTATTTTAATGTAGTAAAAGTTTTCAGGCTTTTTAATTTTTTTGAGACAGGATTTTTGTAACCCAGGCTGGAGTGCAGTGGTGCAATCATGGCTCACTGCAGCCTTGACCTTCTGGGCTCAAGCGATCCTCCCACCTCAGCCTCCCAAGTAACTGGGTCTACAGGTATGCCCCACTGTGCCTAGCTAATTTAAAATTTTTTTTATAGAGCTGGGGGCCTCACTATGTTGCCCAGGCTGATCTTGAACTTCTGGGATCAAAGAATTCTCCTGCTTTGGCGTCCCAAAGCTTTGGGACTACTGGCATGTGCCACTGCGTTCAGCCTTTTTTCTTTCTTTTTTTAATGTTAGTGTTTTTTCCATCTTTTTCAGGAAACTTTTCTGTACTCTCAAGTCATAAAGATAATCTCTTCTAAATATTTAAGTGTGCCTTTCCCAGTTAAATTTTTAGTCCATCTGGAATTGATTTTTATACATGGTTTGGGGTAGAAATCCAGTTTAATTTTTTCCATATAGGTAACCAGTTGTCTCAGTGCCATTTCTAGTCCATCTTTCCCCTGTGTGGTATATATATATGTTATTTTTGAGATATCTTACATTTCTTTTTCTTTTTCTTCTCTTCTCTTTTCTTTTTTCTTTTCTTTCCTCTCTTTCTTTTCTTTTCTGGCAGGGTCTGGCTCTGTTACCCGGGCTGAAGTGCGGTGGCACGATCATCGCTCCCTTCAGTCTCGACTTCCTGGGCTCAAGCAATCCTCCCACCTCAGCCTCCCGAGTATCTGGGATTACAGGCACCCACCACCACACCTGGCTAATTTTTGTATTTTTTTCTAGGGATAGGGTTTCATCATGTTGCCCAGGCTGGTCTCAAACTCCTGGACTCAAGTAATCTGCCTGTCTTGGCCTCCCAAAGTGCCGGGATTACAGACATGAGCCACCACACCAGGCAGAGATACCTTATATTTCTATATATGCATGCTACTGCTTCAGATTGTCTTTATTCTCTTCCACTGGTCACTTTGTCCATCTGTGTGTCAATAAACATTACCTTAATTACTACAACTTTCTAAGTCTTGGTATCTGGTGAGCAAGTCTCCTCAACTTATTATTATTCTGTTTCAGGAGTATCTTGGCTATCCTTTGGCCTTTGCTCTTCCATATATATTTTATTTTATTTTATTAATTTATTTTTTGAGATGGAATCTTGCTCAGTCGCCCAGGCTGGAGAGCAGTGGTGCCATCTCGGCTCACTGCAACCTCCGCCTCCCAGGTTCCAGTGATCCTCCTGCCTCAGCCTCCCGAGTAGCTGGGATTACAGGTGCATGCCACCACACCCGGCTAATTTTTGTATTTTGAGTAGAGATGGGGTTTCACCATGTTGGCCAGGTTGGCCTCGAACTGCTGACCTCAAGTGATCTGCCCGCCTCGGCCCCCTAAAGTGCTGGGGTTACAGGTGTGAGCCACTGTGCCTGGGCCCTTCCATGTATATTTTAGAATCTTGTCAAGTTCCTGTTTATTGGGAACCTATCATGTATCCAGCGAAAGAAGAGAAGTTTTAGAATGTAACATGGTCTTTGTTTATAATGCGCCTGTATTCAAATTGCAGAGAAGACTAATATATATGAAACAGTGAATAGAATAAGATGTTTTGTAAAGTGCAGAAATGTGTGGAATATGTTAGACAAGTGGGAGAAACCCACAGGGAAGCTGGAGAAAGAGGACTTTAAGGGATAAAGGGATTAGAGAAATCTCAAAGAGGGTGGTAAGCCTTGAAAGGTGAGATGAAGAGGGGAAGGAGAGGTACGCTCAGAGGAGATTAAAATAAAACTTATCTGAGTATGAATGCATCCCAGTTTACAAAGTACTTTCACATATATTATCTCACTTGGTCCTCAAAGAATATGACTGGGTAAGACAGGCAGTAGTCCCACTTTAGGGGAAGTATAGGTAAAGTGGTTTGTCTGAGAATCCAGTTTGTAAATGTTAGGCTGAGACTTCAAAGCAGATCTACTTCTGGTTCAGAATTCTTTACATTGCATCCCCTTTTCTCTCCATGTATGGGAATAGGTGCTGAAGGAAGCTAGGAGTCCTGGAACTGAGGTGTGTGTGATGCATGTGCCTTCTTCCTTAGGCAGAGCATGCCAGGAATTAGGAGAGGCCCCCTGACTAGAGACACTGAGTAATGCTTTTAGCATCCAGGCCCATTCAGCTAGGGGCCCTGAAGAGGAGATCATTGGGAGCAAATAAAATAAGAGTGGCAGATAACAATCACATGGCCTCGAAAAGATCTTGCACACTTCTTAGGAAATTAAATTTAATATAGAATCAGTTATGTTAATATGTGGCTCTGTTGTAACGGGCTTGTTGTTTTTCCTTAAAAAATAATATCATGAATCGTGTATTTCTATCAGGCAAAATTTGGGATTACTATCATTTGCTGGGAACTTGTATTTGGCACAACATTGTTTTGGACACAGAGCTGGTCTTCCAATGCAAAATAGTGGGAGCTGGTAACATTTAAATGCATTTCCAGCAAGTTCCCTTTTCTTCATCTATCCCCAATCCATTAAGCGCTGAGCTCCATCTGGTATCCAGTGCCCCACTGATGATTCTCCCTCATTTCTAAGTGACACCACCATCCAAGATTGAATGTCAACCTATCATGCCACGGGAAACTGATGTATGTTAAGTTATTCTGATATCTTTCAGGAGTATCTTCATTCAAAAGCCCTGGTTCGGTGGTTCACGCCTGTAATCTCAGCACTTTGGGAGGCCGAGGCTGGCGGATCACCTGAGGTCAGGAGTTTGAGACCAGCCTGGCCAACATGGTGAAACTCCGTCTCTATTAAAAATAAAAAAAGATTATCTGGGCGTGGTGGCACGTGCCTGTAGTCCCAGCTACTCAGGAGGCTGAGGCAGGAGAATCGCTTGAACCTGGGAGGTGGAGATTGCAGTGAGCCGAGATTGTGCCACTGCACTCCAGCCTGGGCAACAGAGTGAGACTCCATCTCAAAAAAAAACAAAAAAAACAAAAAAAACAAAAAAAAGAGGAAAGTTAGTGGGATGAACCACAGTCTTTGCTGCTGCAGCTGCAGCTGGTTCTGGGGTTTTAAGTGACACTCATCGTCTTCCCCTACTCTTCCCCATCCAGACTCCCCTCACCTTCAGCCAACATCTTTGCCAGGGGGATGACCTAGCCATGCCCACAATCTCTGAGGAGTCTGAGCTTCTGTCAACCATGCCCTTCTCAGGCTATGGCTGCTGCACCTCTGCATTCACCACCAAAATAGAACAAGACAACACCAAGAGGTGCCTAAGTGAATCTCCTGGGTGTCCAAAGTTCCCCACCCCACCACCCCCTCTGCCAGCAACTGTAGCTTACAGTTCAGTGGGACTCTCACTGCATCCCCTAGAGTGAGCATTCCCCTTTGGGAATCAGGACCTCTAACTGACAGAGCGCAGAATTATGGGCATGAGAAGTACAAATTCTCCTAGTGGGTCAGTGGAAGTGATGGTAAGTGGGGTCATTTTTGTCTAAATGAATTGTTACCTATGTTAGGTGGAAGGTAGCCAATGTGACTTGCCACCAAGTACTGCCACCACATTTGCACCAAGTGGCCAGTGGGTCTACTTAAGGGATAAAGCTATATTCTGCACTCAAAGTTGGTCTTTGTCACCAGCAGTGGCAGTAGCTAGATCAGCCTCAGTAAATGGGACCCTATGTTGTTGTTCCCAGGTGTAACCAACATTGTTGTCATTATGGTACTCTGTTTGTATGTACCCATGTGCCAGCACTGGGGTGACTGGTGTCAACTGGCTGTCAACTGAACTATACCCTGAGACTTAGTTCCTCTTCCTGGTGGATGCTCTGTGGTGGGCATGAACATGCAACACAACTGTCTATATACTTTGTGTCCACTCCAATAAGTTATAGACTCAGATTTCTTGTCCCTGATATACCATTATTTCTCCTTCTTGTTCCCTGACAATCTCGCCAAGCCATTTTACACTGCCATGAATTGGTGTATATTCTAACCTCAGGTCATTTCTCTTTCCATATCACTATTTCAAATCCACCTCTGAGTCAGGTGGAAATAGAGTCCCTTTCTGATATGCATTCATATCTTCAATTGACCCATCCAAAAACCAAGCTTGGTCCATTCGTCAGTTCACCGTAACATACTTCCCCTGTCCCCCATATGAAACCATAGAGCACAGGGACAGGTACTGGTGCAATGGTGTTGTATGACATGGGGGTCTGTGATACCTGCTCATGCAGCTTGCTTGTAACCTCTGGTCCTGCTTGTGCTCGTTCTTGGATGTACCACTTCCATCTTTCAGCAGATTGCTGCTGGGCCTGCCAACCTTATAATTCAGTGGGCCTTATAGGACCCAGTTCATGATGGGTTGTTCTAGATGCATGGTGTCCCATTATTGGGCACTCTATTTCCACCACACCAGGTGCTGATTTTTGATAGGTGTATGCTTCTCTGCTGCAGATCGTATGGCCTTGTTTCAGAACTCTAGGGTTTTGTTGTTGTTGGTTTGTTGTTGTTGTTGGTTTTTGGGACAAGGTCTTGCTGTTTCACCCAGGCTGGAGTGCTGTGGCTCAATTATGGCTCATGGCAGCCTCGACCTCCCACTTCAGCCTCCCAAATAGCTGGGACTACAGGAGTGCACCACCTTATCTGGCTAATTTTTGTATTTTTTGTAGAGACAGAGTTTTGCCATGTTGCCCAAGCTGGTCTGGAACTTCTGAGCTTCAGTGAACTGCCTGCCTCAACCTCTCAAAGTGTTGGGATTACAGGTGTGAACCACCATGCCTGGCAAACTTTAGGGTTTTCTAGTGTAATTTTCCCACTGGGGCTTTCAAGAAAATCCTCATGTCTTTTCTCAACATTGATACCGCTAATACCCTGGGGCCTGCTGTGATGTATGGACTAAGTGGGAGGGTCACTTCCATTGCCACCTGGACTCACTGCAGAGTCCTTTCCTGCTCTGAATCCCACTCAAAGCAGGCAGCTTTTCATGTAACTCAGTACATGGGTTAGAGTAGTGTTTCCTGGTGTGAAATATGCTGCCTTTAGAATCTGAAGAGTCCTATCAGGCACTGTGTTTCCTTCTTTTTAGTGGGATGCAATAATTTGTCCTTAACTTTGGAGGGGATTTCCTGGCATGCACCAGATCACTGATTTTATTGATGTGGAAGACCCCAACTGTTTGCAGGGTTTATCTCCCACTCTCTGGAAAGTATACTTGCCTTAACAAGTCCCTTAATGTGCTAGCTACTTGCTGTCCATCTAGATGGCATAATCATCATCTATATAGAAAATCAGTATGATACTCTATGGGATTTTCAGCCAGACCAGATCTCTCCAAAGGGTAGGAGAGTTACTATAGCTCTGGGACAAGACTATAAATGTATACTGTTGTTTCTTCTAAGTGAATGTAAACTGTACCTGATAATCTTTTCTGAAAGAGATAGAATACAATTATCAGATCATACCACATACCTGAGGCCATCCAGATCTGTTCTACCAAAGATAGCATGTCTGACACAGCAGCTGCAACTGTGGTTACTACTTGGTTAAATTTGCAGTAGTCTACTTTCATTGCCCAGGATTTGTCTCATTTTCTCCAGGCGCCAGACTGATGAATTAAATGAAGACATGATGGAAACCACTATCTCTGCATCCTTTCAATCAGGATGCACTAATTTTTCCATTTCCCCTGAATGCAATATTGCTTTGCATTTCCTATCTTGGCTTGCTTGTAAGCCAAGGAGTAGGGGGCAGTTTCACAGGTTTTCACTTGGCCTTTCCACTATGAAAGCTTTTACCCTATAGGCCAAGGTACCAGTGTGGTGGTTCTACCAAATACTAAGTATGTCCTTCCAGTTACACATTAGAAAATCAGAGAGATGACTACTGTATGGATTGCAGACCTACTTGACATTTCTGTGACCAGGACTTGGGCCAGGACTCCAGTTTTTACCTAAACTCCATATGATCCACTGGGGGGACTTCGTGCTTATTTAGGACTCTGGAAATTAACGTCGACTTGGACCCTGTGTCCACTAGGGTCCTTTTATGCAGTCCCCTTTCCTTAGTGTATGGTTACCCAAATAAATAACGGTAGGCCCATTTGTGGAGGAAACATAGGGAAACACTACCATGTACACCTGCCACAGCGTTACAGGATCCTTCCATTTGGGAGTCTAGCATCTCCTTTAGGCAATTATTTGGGTCTAAAACCTGGCCCAGGTTCAGAAGGTGCTGCATTATCTTCAAGCAAGAGGGCAATACTAGCCCCCAGTTGGCAGGAGTGGGCCACTCCTGCACAATCACAAAGTTCAGGGAAATATAGTCAACATTTTCGAGTGGGTCAAACCAAATGTCTCACAGCTAAGCTAACAAGAGGGCTTAGGCTTTAAACCCTGTGTCAATGAGTCATTGGATAAAGGCTGCCCTGGAAAGAGGCCATGACCTTGACATTTTCTTAGGGACAATGGCCCTCAGCCTCCTCAGTATCCATCCTTGATTTATTTTGGTTTTACAATTTGAGTAATATCCTTGTTGGCATCCCACTTATTTTGTTTCTAGAGATCCTGTATTCTTTTTTTTTCTTCTTCTTCTTCTTCTTCTTCTTTTTCTTCTTCCTCTCCTCTTCCTCTTCCTCTTCCTCTTCCTCTTCTTCTTCTTCTTCTTCTTCTTCTTCTTCTTCTTCTTCTTTCTTCTTTCTTCTTTCTTCTTCTTTTTTCCTGAAACAGGGTCTCACTCCATTGCCCAGGCAAGAGTGCAGTGGCACAATCTTAGCTCACTGTAATCTTGAATTCCTGGGCTCAAATGATCCTCCCAAAGTGCTGGACTGTGTTCTATTAATCGTCTCCATAACTCTGTGTCTCAGCCCCCCTGGCTGCCCCTCCAACCTTGCCTCTCACTGTGATAATGACATCCATCTGCCATCTGACAGTTAAGCATTACCATAGGGTGCAGGAGGGAGGGTCCTGTCATCCTCATCCTAGTTGCTATCAATGAGTCCATTCCTATAATGGCATCTCTACCATCAGCCCTGGCCCGTAGAAGACAGCCACCGTTAAACCTCTTCATAAAGCTGGTGTATGTTATTACTTTGGTAAGTGGTGTATCCTCTGATGGGTTTTCCGACCTTTTATAGTATCCACCTAGCACCCTACCTCCCATCCTTTTAATCCTTTCCTCCATCATTTGCCAGGAACACTTCTTGTATTTCTACTTCACGTAGCATGGCCCACTGCCTTTGCTGTGTTTCTAGGAGCCATCCTAGTAACATGTTCACATCGCCTCCTGGGATTCTTGCCAGATTATATTATGGATCCCAGGAGAGCATTCCCAAAGCTATAAACTCTTCGTTATTCAACCTTATGTTTGCCCTCCTTGCTCCAGCACCCTGAGAATACAGTCCCATGTGTCCCCTCCTCACTCCTGCTGCTACGTGCTGGCCAGGCCCTGGGGTGTAGTCTCCATCCTCCCTGGCAGGCTGCAAGTCAGGTCCTACTTTTCTCACTTCCCTACCAGGTTGCGTGGACTTAAGGAGCATTTAGTCTTTATTATTTGCTATTGCATCGCTTGATTGTGTTGTGCCTTAAACCTCATTGTTGGCCTAGTGACCAGGAGGAAGATGAGGGCGAGCCATGGGGGCACATATAATTTTCCTGGGAAGAAGCTTTTGCATCCATCATCTTTGAGCAAGAGGGGAGTGCCAAGCCCCTAATCAGCAGGAGTGGCCTGCTTCTTCATGATTAAAAGGTTCAGGGAAGTATAGAGATTCAACATTTTCAAGTGGATCAACCCAGATGTCTTCATCCCATGGGTAATGGTCCCATTCTTTCCCAAGCAGGGCCCTGTCCTTGGCATAGCAAACCTACCTTGGTTGACAAACTCAGCTGCTCTTAAGTCCTCAGCCTAACCGTTGGCTTTTTCTGTCCTCTCATCACAGGTGATCAGAGCCTCTTCAAATGCTATGAAAGGGGCCATCTGGCTTTCACATTTAGCTTTTAATTGATGATTAATCACTATGAGCTTTCCATTATCTTTTTCCACAGTGTTGATTGTGTGTTAGCAATAGCTATCCATTTTCATTGTTTTTATTGTTACTATTTTGCCTGTATTTCTCCAATGCATGATATGTCATGCCAGCCAATGCCTTCCTTTCCATCAGCATACCATCCCAATGGTAACCTTCCCAATGGTACCATCCCAATGTGTCCCACCACAGGTAAAAGTTTAAACTATTGCCCTGCTACCTTGGGCCACCTACCACCAGTGATGGGATCCTCATTGCCAGCTGGGTGATCCCCTTTCAAAATTCTAACCTAGTGTCTGCTTTTTAGACTACTGGAATTATCTAAGAGTCAGTTGAAGATCAGCACGCAGGAGATTTATTAGGAATTGCTCTTGGGATCAAAAACTGTGGAAGAGAAGGGAAGAAATTGAGCTGTAATGCAGTCTCAGTGGAGGCCTCAGCTGACCCTATGGGGAGTTCAGAATCTGGGATAAGGTGACCCTTGGTGTTTGTCCCTAGTGGGGGTAGAGGACTTAGCCTTTAAACCCCCATGGCAATGAGTCATTGGATGCAGGCTGCCCTGGTAAAGGATCATGACCTTGGCAATGTGGTTGTCTTTCCAGGATGATTCCTGTAAAGGCTGACAGCTAAGGGCCTTCTGTTGGCAGTACTGCTAGTAGCTGGGAGTGACTCTTCCATTCCTGAAGGGAGGTCAGGGTGGGGAATCACAGCATCCAATACAATCACTAGTCATGATTTTTAAACCAATACAATCACTTGTCATGATTTTTAAAAATCTTGAATGTGACATCTCCTGATCTCATCCACCTTGGTCGATGAAATAGATGTGATTGTCTTGATAGTCAAGAGTACTAGTTAACCAAAAGACTATATGCTCTTTAAGTTTAGGCAAGCTAGTAAGGAAGTGAGAAAAGCAAGACCTGAACTTTGATCTGGAGCAAATCACTTTACCTTTGAACCTTTTTCCCTCTCTGTACAATGAAATGGCAATCCCTGCCCTGCTTGCCTTCTGTTGTTTTGGATGACCTCATTAGCCATTAGACAACATATTTGAAAGTAATCTCTGATTTTATTTTTTATTTATTTTTAATATTTTTTTTCAACTAGGGGCATACCCAAATATCTCTGATTTTAAATCTTCAGCCAACCTAATACTGTTTCTGGTGGACAGTAGGTGCCTGTTAACAAGTCATAGGTGGTGGGAGGATCCCTGCACTTAAAAATTTCATTTCACTGGAAATTTTCTCAGAGTACTAAACACTTGAGGGATTCACCATATTAAGTTGCTATCACTCATTCACATATATGGAGATGCCTCCAGATGTGAACAGAGCAGTCCCAGGAAGGAGATATGTGAGAGTGTTAAAAATATGCTGCCCAGCCATGGCTTTCCCATCAATGCTTGCTTCATTGGCTAGTTTAGCAAGAATGAGAGGGTGTTGCTCACTGGTTTGCTCTGATGGGAAGCTTGGCATTCTCCTGCAGCAACAAGGGGGCCTGTCTATTTTTCTAGTTAGGTCCCAAATCACCAATGTGTCATTCAAGTCTACTGAATCCCACAAAATCAGGAGTCCCTCAGTGGTCTCCAAATCCCAGCACTCCTGACCGTGTGTGTAAGGAACTGTGCAGGTTTTGGCACTTCTCATGTCTATTCAGTAGAAATTGAATAGATAAAGAGAATTGATAAGACACAGTTTCAAAATTTACCTCATTCATCATTTTTAGTGTTTTAGATGATAGTGAGTATATTCTTCTTAATCACTCCTCAAGTCCTGGCAGGAGGTAATAAAGACACCTATTTGGGGCAGAGTGGGTAATGATAAAAATTCTATGCACCCAAAAGCACCTTGTTCATAGAACTATTCTCCACTTACAGAGCCCAACTAAAATGCAGCCTCTGCTATATCAAGTTCCCCAGAAACAGACTTCTAGATAGGATAAAACATGAAGGGATTTCTTGGGGGAGGGAGCTGGAGAAGGCAAAGACCATGATGCAGGTCCGACATCTGTGCAGGGAGGAAGGGAAGGAAGCAGGATTGGGTAAGAAGAGTCTTGGACTGCAGCATGGCTCCAAAAGAGGTTCAGCCAGGTCAGTGGGAAGTCCTCAAGCCAGTTTCACATTGGAGGAGTCCTGTGTCTTGCTGGAATGAGCCTACTTTAATACCCTGCTATGCCTAATCATTGGCTGGACTATCAGTCAATTGCATGCCCCACAGGAGGAGATCTGAGCTGTCCATTTTCATGGCCACTACTGTCCACTGTTCATCCCTTGCACTTCTCTACACAGGTTCAGGGAACAGCTTGTCCATAATTCCCATCAGCCTCTCTTCTTGAGGGGAAACTTAGAAGAGGTTAGTGAGATGAACGACAGGACTCATTGTTGCAGTTAGGTCAGAGTCACAACTGGTATTCATCCTCTCCGTCCTCCACTATCCATTCTAAATTTCCTTCATCTTCAGCCACCACCTTGGCAGGTTGTGCTAACTTACTGGTATTTTGACCCAAACCTTCATCTCCAGGGATCTGAGCCCTTGGCAATCATCCCCTTCCCCAGGTGTTGTTGCTATACACATCTGTTTACAGTTACAATGAAGCAAGGAAGTCCCAGGAGGCACCACCACATATCTCCCTCCAGGCCCCTGAGTAGATGGCCAGGCCATTGGCTGCAGCTCAGGAATCTTCTTTTTTTTTTGAGACAGAGTCTCGCTGTGTCGCCCAGGCTGGAGTGCAGTGGTGCGATCTCGGCTCACTGCAAGCTCCGCCTCCCGGGTTCACGCCATTCTCCTGCCTCAGCCTCCCGAGTAGCTGGGACCACAGGCGCCTGCCACCACGCCCCGCTAATTTTTTTGTATTTTTAGTAGAGACGGGGTTTCACCATGTTAGCCAGGATGGTCTCGATCTCCTGACCTCGTGATCCGCCCATCTTGGCCTCCCAAAGGGCTGGAATTACAGGCATGAGCCACCACGCCCGGCCAGGAATCTTTAAATAGTCTCACTTCATGCCACATCTCCATCTGTGCAAAGTGGATGACCAAGTGTGATCCCCATAACTCTACCCATTGGGAAAATATTCCCTCTCCACTGTCTTTCAAGGCCAATTCTGAATGTGGCTGTAATGCAGCCACTGTCAGCTTGTGTAATTCAGCTGGTATCCACATACAGCTTGTGCCCAACATTTAAAAAACTGATATATAATTCACATACCACACAGGTTTGTAGGCCAAACTTGGCCCTTTTCCTGCTCCTATAGTTGGATGTGTAGCACCCCCCCATATGGCCACAGGTGTAAGCTGGGAGAGAGGTACTGGTGCAGCTGTGGTCGGTGATGTGGAGGCTGATGTGGAGGTGATGTGGAGCTACCTGCTCATGCTGGCTCAATTGCAGATGTACCATTTCCATCTTATAATGATCTACTGCTGGGCCCGTCCCACTTTGTAACTTGGCAGAGTCGACAGAATCCATCTCTGAATGAATAGTTGCAGATGTATGGTCACTTGATTACTTGAGGGTCAAGCATTCTGTCTATCAGGACCCAGTTAACATACCAGGAACTGTTTTTCTAAAGGCATAAAATTCTCCATTGCAGATGGCATGGCCTTGCTCCAGAATCCCAGGGGCCTGCATTGAGATTCTCACACTGGGGCTTGCCATAGTCTCCACAGTACATCTTTTTTTCCACCACTAACATTCCCTAAGCCTTAGGATCTGCTGGATTTTATGGCCCAAGTGGCACGACAGGTCCACTGGACCTGCTGGGTAGCCTTTTCCTGCTCTGGGTTCCATTCAAAGTTGCTGGCCTTCCATGTCACCTGGTATGGGCAGGAGGCATATCCCTAGGTGTGGAATGTGTTGCCTCTAGAACCCAAGGAGGTCTATCAGGAACTGTGTTTCCTTCTTTGTGGTAGGGAATGCAAGATACAGCAATTTGTCTTTTGCTTTGGAAGGGATATTCTGGCATGTCCCTGACCATTGGACCTTTAAAAGCTTCACTGAAGTGGCAGGTTTCTGAAGTTTCATAAGGATTATCTTCCACCCCTGCAGCACATGTATTTTACCATGGCTCCAGCTTATTAGCCACCTTTTGTGTAAATGACTATTGTTGTTGCTGTCATGTGAATGCAGAATGGAAAAGAATGCATTAGCCAAATCATTGGCCGCATATCCTATACATGAGGCCTTATTAATCTGCTGCAGTATTCATTCTGTGTCCAGCATAGCAGCTACAGTTGGGACTGCTACTTGATGGAGCTTGTGGTTCCATCCAGTTTCTGCAAGGGACAGATTGGTGAAATGAGTGGAAATATGATAGATCTCGGCATCCTTTAGATCTTTAATGATGGCACTCATCTCCACCCCCCACCTCCAAGTGATATCAGGTTGTTGTTGTTGGGTTTTTTTTTCACCATTGATCAGAAGGGCAGTAATATCATTTTTGATTTACTATCTCGGCTAGTAGGGGCTCAGTTTCAGAGTTCCTACTTGGCTATCGCCACTATGATAGCTCTTACTCCACAAGCCAAGGACCCAATGTGGGGATTACATCATTTACCAAGGACATCCATTCCAGTTATACATGCAGTGGGGAAATGACCACTAGGTGGGCCCATGGACCGAGGCTCTCTGTGAACTGGACCATAACCAGGACTCAATTTATGGCCCCCACATAAGGTAATAATGGAAGACCTGTGATGAGGCTTTGGGTTTCTAGGTATCTGTGTTAGCTCAGATTCTGTGTCCAATCATTCTCAAAAAGTCTGGAAATTTCTCTATTTTTTTCTATATAATCACCTGAGTAAATGGTTCTAGATCCTTGGAAGAAGAACTGGGAGAATCATTATAGTATAACTTGCTGTGTTGTTAAGGGACTTGGCCACCTCACCTCCTTTAGGCAGTGGGTTCCAGATCTAAAAGTTGCCTTGGGCTGGGAACAGAGTGAGGGAAAGGGAAAGCAAGCTTTTTTTTTTTTTTTATGATCACCCTCAAGCTCCATTCTTCCATTTTGCGTGTGTGTGTGTGTGTGTGTGTGTGTGTGTGTTGCTTGCAGATGTTAAGTAGCACCTTTGATGGCTGCCCATCTGTTTTGCCCCAGGAACAATATATGCTCTATTCACCATCTCTAAACTCTGTATGTTAAGTCCCTTTCCCTGCCACAAGCCTCTATGTCTTTGGGCCCCATAGTATACATGAATATTAAGGAGCCCAGCTCTGATTGCCTTTCCAATCATGAGCTCTGGCCTGCAGAGAAGAACCATCACTAAACTTCTTGGTGGTGCCAGATGGATGGGGAGTCCTCAAGCTAAAATTGCCTGTTGGAGGACTCTGTGTCTTGCTAGAATAAACCTGCATTAGCACCCTTGCTGTGGCCAGCCACTGGTTGAGAGCAGCCCGTGGAAGCCTGGCACAAATGTGGTGGCAAATCCAGAGGAGTAGCAGCTGGGGCCATCAATCAGTGATTCTCCGGCAGCAGGGGGCCTGAGCAGTGTGTTTTATTTATTTATTTATTTATTTATTTTTCTCTTTTTTAAAATTTTTTTTATTTCTTATTATTATACTTTAGGTTTTAGGGTACATGTGCACAATGTGCAGGTTTGTTACATATGTATCCATGTGCCACGTTGTTTTGCTGCACCCATTAACTCGTCATTTAGCATTAGGTATATCTCCTAATGCTGTCCCTCCCCCCTCCCCCCACCCCACAACAGTCCCCGGAGTGTGATGTTCCCCTTCCTGTGTCCATGAGTTCTCATTGTTCAATTCCCACCTATGAGTGAGAACATGCGGTGTTTGGTTTTTTGTCCTTGCGATAGTTTACTGAGAATGATGTTTTCCAGTTTCATCCATGTCCCTACAAAGGACATGAACTCATCATTTTTTAAGGCTGCATAGTATTCCATGGTGTATATGTGCCACATTTTCTTAATCCAGTCTATCGTTGTTGGCCACTTGGGTTGGTTCCAACTCTTTGCTATTGTGAATAGTGCCGCAATAAACATATGTGTGCATGTGTCTTTATAGCAGCATGATTTATAGTCCTTTGGGTATATACCCAGTAATGGGATGGCTGGGTCAAATGGTATTTCTAGTTCGAGATCCCTGAGGAATCGCCACACTGACTTCCACAATGGTTGAACTAGTTTACAGTCCCACCAACAGTGTAAAAGTGTTCCTATTTCTCCACATCCTCTCCAGCACCTGTTGTTTCCTGACTTTTTAATGATGGCCATTCTAACTGGTGTGAGATGGTATCTCACTGTGGTTTTGATTTGCATTTCTCTGATGGCCAGTGATGATGAGCATTTTTTCATGTGTTTTTTGGCTGCATAAATGTCTTCTTTTGAGAAGTGTCTGTTCATGTCCTTTGCCCACTTTTTGGTGGGGTTGTTTGTTTTTTTCTTGTAAATTTGTTTGAGTTCATTGTAGATTCTGGATATTAGCCCTTTGTCAGATGAGTAGGTTGTGAAAATTTTCTCCCATTCTGTAGGTTGCCTGTTCACTCTGATGGTAGTTTCTTTTGCTGTGCAGAAGCTCTTTAGTTTAATTAGATCCCATTTGTCAATTTTGGCTTTGGTTGCCATTGCTTTTGGTGTTTTAGACATGAAGTCCTTGCCCACGCCTATGTCCTGAATGGTATTGCCTAGGTTTTCTTGTAAGATTTTAATGGTTTTAGGTCTAACATTTAAATCTTTAATCCATCTCGAATTAATTTTTGTATAAGGTGTAAGGAAGGGATCCAGTTTCAGCTTTCTACATATGGCTAGCCAGTTTTCCCAGCACCATTTATTAAATAGGGAATCCTTTCCCCATTTCTGGTTTTTGTCAGGTTTGTCAAAGATCAGATAGTTGTAGATATGCGGCATCATTTCTGAGGGCTCTGTTCTGTTCCATTGATCTATGTCTCTGTTGTGGTACCAGTACCATGCTGTTTTGGTTACTGTAGCCTTGTAGTAGAGTTTTAAGTCAGGTAGCGTGATGCCTCCAGCTTTGTTCTTTTGGCTTAGGATTGACTTGGCGATGTGGGCTCTTTTTTGGTTCCATATGAACTTTAAAGTAGTTTTTTCCAATTCTGTGAAGAAAGTCATTGGTAGCTTGATGGGGATGGCATTGAATCTATAAATTACCTTGGGCAGTATGGCCATTTTCATGGTATTGATTCTTCCAACCCATGAGCATGGAATGTTCTTCCATTTGTTTGTATCCTGTTTTATTTCATTGAGCAGTGGTTTGTAGTTCTCCTTGAAGAGATCCTTCACATCCCTTGTAAGTTGGATTCCTAGGTATTTTATTCTCTTTTTTTTTTTTTTTTTTTTTTTTGAGACGGAGTCTCGCTCTGTCGCCCAGGCTGGAGTGCAGTGGCGCAATCTCGGCTCACTGCAAGCTCCCCCTCCCGGGTTCACGCCATTCTCCTGCCTCAGCCTCTCCGAGTAGCTGGGACTACAGGCGCCCGCCACCACGCCCGGCTAATTTTTTCTATTTTTTAGTAGAGACGGGGTTTCACCATGGTCTCAATCTCCTGATCTCGTGATCCGCCCGCCTCGGCCTCCCAAAGTGCTGGGATTACAAGCGTGAGCCACCGCGCCCAGCCATTTGAAGCAATTGTGAATGGGAGTTCACTCATGATTTGGCTCTCTGTTTTTCTGTGATTGGTGTACAAGAATGCTTGTGATTTTTGTACATTGATTTTGTATCCTGAGACTTTGCTGAAGTTGCTTATCAGCTTAAGGAGATTTTGGGCTGAGATGATGGGGTTTTCTAGATATACAATCATGTCATCTGCAAACAGGTACAATTTGACTTCCTCTTTTCCTAATTGAATACCCTTTATTTCCTTCTCCTGCCTAATTGCCCTGGCCAGAACTTCCAACACTACGTTGAATAGGAGTGGTGAGAGAGGGCATCCCTGTCTTTTGCCAGTTTTCAAAGGGAATGCTTCCAGTTTTTGCCCATTCAGTATGATATTGGCTGTGGGTTTGTCATAGATAGCTCTTATTATTTTGAGATACGTCCCATCAATATCTAATTTATTGCGAGTTTTTAGCATGAAGGGTTGTTGAATTTTGTCAAAGGCCTTTTCTGCATCTATTGAGATAATCATGTGGTTTTTGTCTTTGGTTCTGTTTATATGCTGGATTACATTTATTGATTTGCGTATGTTAAACCAGCCTTGCATCCCAGGGATGAAGCCCACTTGATCATGGTGTATAAGCTTTTTGATGTGCTGCTGGATTCGGTTTGCCAGTATTTTATTGAGGATTTTTGCATCAATGTTCATCAAGGATATTGGTCTGAAATTCTCTTTTTTGGTTATGTCTCTGCTAGGCTTTGGTATCAGGACGATGCTGGCTTCATAAAATGTGTTAGGGAGGATTCCCTCTTTTTCTATCGATTGGAATAGTTTCAGAAGGAATGGTACCAGTTCCTCCTTGTACCTCTGGTAGAATTCGGCTGTGAATCCATCAGGTCCTGGACTCTTTTTGGTTGGTAAGCTATTGATTATTGCCACAATTTCAGAACCTGTTATTGGTCTATTCAGAGATTCAACTTCTTCCTGGTTTAGTCTTGGGAGGGAGTATTTGTCGAGGAATTTATCCATTTCTTCTAGATTTTCTAGTTTATTTGCATAGAGGTGTTTGTAGTATTCTCTGATGGTAGATTGTATTTCTGTGGGATCGGTGGTGATATCCTCTTTTTCATTTTTTTTTTTCTTTTTTTTTTTTTTTTTTTTTTTTTTTTTGAGACGGAGTCTCGCTCTCTCACCCAGGCTGGAGTGCAGTGGCGCGATCTCGGCTCACTGCAAGCTCCGCCTCCTGGGTTCACGCCATTCTCCTGCCTCAGCCTCTCCGAGTAGCTGGGACTACAGGCGCCCGCCACCACGCCCGGCTAATTTTTTTTTGTATTTTTAGTAGAGATGGGGTTTCACCGTGGTCTCGATCTCCTGACCTCGTGATCCGCCCGCCTCGGCCTCCCAAAGTGCTGGGATTACAAGCGTGAGCCACCGCGCCCGGCCCCTCTTTTTCATTTTTTATTGCATCTATTTGATTCTTCTCTCTTTTCTTCTTTATTAATCTTGCTAGTGGTCTATCAATTTTGTTGATCTTTTCAAAAAACCAGCTCCTGGATTCATTGATTTTTTGAAGGGTTTTTTGTGTCTCTATTTCCTTCAGTTCTGCTCTGATTTTAGTTATTTCTAGCCTTCTGCTAGCTTTTGAATGTGTTTGCTCTTGCTTTTCTAGTTCTTTTAATTGTGATGTTAGGGTGTCAATTTTGGATCTTTCCTGCTTTCTCTTGTGGGCATTTAGTGCTATAAATTTCCCTCTACACACTGCTTTGAATGTGTCCCAGAGATTCTGGTATGTTGTGTCTTTGTTCTCGTTGGTTTCAAAGAACATCTTTATTTCTGCCTTCATTTTGTTATGCACCCAGTAGTCATTCAGGAGCAGGTTGTTCAGTTTCCATGTAGTTGAGCGGTTTTGAGTGAGTTTCTTAATCCTGAGTTCTAGTTTGATTGCACTGTGGTCTGAGAGACAGTTTGTTATAATTTCTGTTCTTTTACATTTGCTGAGGAGTGCTTTACTTCCAACTATGTGGTCAATTTTGGAATAGGTGTGGTGTGGTGCTGAAAAAAATGTATATTCTGTTGATTTGGGGTGGAGAGTTCTGTAGATGTCTATTAGGTCCACTTTGTGCAGAGCTGAGTTCAATTCCTGGATATCCTTGTTAACTTTCTGTCTCATTGATCTGTCTAATGTTGACAGTGGGGTGTTAAAATCTCCCATTATTATTGTGTGGGAGTTTAAGTCCCTTTGTAGGTCACTCAGGACTTGCTTTATGAATCTGGGTGCTCCTGTGTTGGGTGCATATATATTTAGGATAGTTAGCTCTTCTTGTTGAATTGATCCCTTTACCATTATGTAATGGCCTTCTTTGTCTCTTTTGATCTTTGTTGGTTTAAAGTCTATTTTATCAGAGACTAGGATTGCAACCCCTGCCTTTTTTTGATTTCCATTTGCTTGATAGATCTTCCTCCATCCCTTTATTTTGAGTCTATGTGTGTCTCTGCATGTGAGATGGGTTTCCTGAATACAGCACACTGATGGGTCTTGACTCCTTATCCAGTTTGCCAGTCTGTGTCTTTTAATTGGAGCATTTAGCCCATTTACATTTAAAGTTAATATTGTTATGTGTGAATTTGATCCTGTCATTATGATGTTAGTTGGTTATTTTGCTCATTAGTTGATGCAGTTTCTTCCTAGCCTTGATTGTCTTTACAATTTGGCATGTTTTTGCAGTGACTGGTACCGGTTGTTCCCTTCCATGTTTAGTGCTTCCTTCAGGAGCTCTTTTAGGGCAGGCCTGGTGGTGACAAAATCTCTCAGCATTTGCTTGTCTGTAAAGTATTTTATTTCTCCTTCACTTATGAAGCTTAGTTTGGCTGGATATGAAATTCTGGGTTGAAAATTCTTTTCTTTAAGAATGTTGAATATCAGCCCCCACTCTCTTCTGGCTTGTAGAGTTTCTGCTGAGAGATCAGCTGTTAGTCTGATGGGCTTCCCTTTGTGTGTTACCCGACCTTTCTCTCTGGCTGCCCTTAACATTTTTTCCTTCATTTCAACTTTGGTGAATCTGACAATTATGTGTCTTGGAGTTGCTCTTCTCGAGGAGTATCTTTGTGGCGTTCTCTGTATTTCCTGAATCTGAATGTTGGCCTGCCTTGCTAGATTGGGGAAGTTCTCCTGGATAATATCCTGCAGAGTGTTTTCCAACTTGGTTCCATTCTCCCCGTCATTTTCAGGTACACCAATCAGACGTAGGTTTGGTCTTTTCACATAGTCCCAAATTTCTTGGAGGCTTTGTTCATTTCTTTTTATTCTTTTTTCTCTAAACTTCCCTTCTTGCTTCATTTCATTCATTTCATCTTCCATCACTGATACCCTTTCTTCCAGTTGATCGCATCGGCTGCCGAGGCTTCTGCAATCTTCGCGTAGTTCTCGAAACTGGGCTTTCAGCTCCATCACCTCCTTTAAGCCCTTCTCTTCATTGGTTATTCTAGTTATCCGTTCATCTAATTTTTTTTCAAAGTTTTTAACTTCTTTGCTATTGTTTTGAATTTCCTCCCATAGCTCGGAGTAGTTTGATCGTCTGAAGCCTTCTCTCAACTCGTCAAAGTCATTCTCCATCCAGCTTTGTTCCGTTGCTGGTGAAGAACTGCTTTCCTTTGGAGGAGGAGAGGTCCTCTGCTTTTTAGAATTTCCAGTTTTTCTGCTCTGTTTTTTCCCCATCTTTGTGGTTTTATCTACTTTTGGTCTTTGATGATGGTGATGTACAGATGGGTTTTTGGTGTGGATGTCCTTTCTGTTTGTTAGTTTTCCTTCTACCAGACAGGACCCTCAGCTGCAGGTCTGTTGGAGTTTGCTAGAGGTCCACTCCAGACCCTGTTTGGCTGGGTGTCAGCAGCAGTGGCTGCAGAACAGTGGATTTTTGTGAGACCACAAATTCAGCTGTCTGATACTTCCTCTGGAAGTTTTGTCTCAGAGGAATACCTGGCCAAGTGAGGTGTCAGTCTGTCCCTACTGGGGGGTGCCTCCCAGTTAGGCTGCTCGGGGGTGAGGGACCCACTTTAGGAGGCAGTCTGCCCGTTCTCAGATCTCCAGCTGGGTGCTGAGAGAACCACTACTCTCCTCAAAGCTGTCAGTCAGACAGGGACGTTTAAGTCTGCAGAGGTTCCTGCTGAATTTTTGTTTGTCTGTGCCCTGCCCCCAGAGGTGGAGCCTACAGAGGCAGGCAGGCCGCCTTTAGCTGTGGTGGGCTCTACCCAGTTCCAGCTTCCTGGCTGCTTTGTTTACCTAAGCAAGCCTGGGCAATGGCGGGCGCCCCTCCCCCAGCCTCACTGCCGCCTTGCAGTTTGATCTCAGACTGCTGTGCTAGCAATCAGCGAGACTCCGTGGGCATAGGACCCTCCGAGCCAGGTGCAGGACACAATCTCCTAGTGTTCCGTTTTCCAGGCCCGTTGGAAACGCACAGTATTAAGGTGGGACTGACCCGATTTTCCAGGTGCCGTCTGTTACCCCTTTCTTTGACTAGGAAAGGGAACTCCCTGACCCCTTGCACTTCCCGAGTGAGGCCATGCCTCGCCCTGCTTCAGCTCATGCACAGTGCGCTTGACCGACTGTCCTGCACCCACTGTTTGGCACTCCCTGGTGAGATGAAACCGGTACCTCAAACAGAAATGCAGAAATCACCCATCTTCTGTGTCACTCAGGCTGGGAGCTGTAGACCAGAGCTGTTCCTATTTGGCCATCTTGGCTCCACCCCCGAGCAGTGTGTTTTCATGGCTGTTACACATCCTCTCCCAGGTAAGAGTCCATGAGTGGAGAAGGCCTCTAGGTCACAATGTGGTAACAGGAAGGAATGATTGTACCGAAGACAGGTAGGCATAGTTTCTGGGGTTTCTTTCCCTAAATTATCTTTGGAAACTTTGCTTTCACTTATTTTTCTATGTGCCCAACATTAAAAAAATTGAGATATAATTCACAAACCATAAAATTTTCATATTTTAAGTGTACGACTCAGTGGTTTTTTAGTATAGTCACAAAGTTGTACAAACATCACCACTATCTAATTTCAGAACATTTTTATATCCGCAAAAGAAATCTTGTACCCATTAGCGGTGACCCTCTGTTCCTCCACCTGCATTTCTGGTGACCAGTAATCGACTTTCAGTCTCTGTGGATTTGCCCATTATGGACATTTTATGTAAATGGAATCATACTATATATGGCTTTTTATTTCTGACTTCTTTCTTTTTTCTTTTTTTTGAGACAGAGTCTCTCTCTGTCACCTAGGCTGGAGTACAGTGGCAAGATCTCAGCTCACTGCAACCTCTGCCTCCTGGGTTCAAGCAATTTTCCTGCCTCTGCCTCCCGAGTAGCTGGGATTACAGGTGCCCACCACCACGTCTGGCTAATTTTTGTATTTTTAGTAGAGATGGGGTTTCACCATGTTGGCCAGGCTGGTCTTGCACTTCTGACCTCAAGTGATCCGCCCACCTCAGCCTCCCAAAGTGTTGGGATTACAGGCTGAGCCACTGCGCATGACTGGCTTCTCTCATTGAGCATAATGTTTTCAAGGTTCATCCATGGTAGCATGTATCAGTACTTCATTCCTTTTGGGGTTGAATAATATTCCATTGTGTGAATATACCATATTTGGTTTATCCGTTCATCAGTTGATGGACATTTGGGCTGTTTCCACTTCTTGGCTATTATAAATAATGCTTTTCTGAACATTTGTGTATAAGTTTTTCATATGTTTATGTATGTTTTCACTTCTCTTGGATATAAGATTAGACCACTGGGTCATATGGTCACTGTATGTTTAATTGTTTGCGGAACTGCTAAACTGTTTGCCAAAGCATGTACCCAACATTCTTTTTTACTTATTAATTTTTTAGAGATGAGGTCTTACTATATTGTCCAGGCTGATCTCAAACTTCTGGGCTCAAGTAATCCTCCCATGTTGGCCCAACATTTTTTATAGGCATTTTGGGAGACACAAAAGTGAAACTAATCCCTCATCCCAAAGAGCATACAAGTTAGAGTAGATGGAAGATGAAATTAACATGTATACATTTAAAATATAAGCATAGTACAGCTAATAATGAAGGGCTAATCTGTGTATCTCCAAATTAAAAGTACATCTACACTCATATACTCTGAGAGCTAGAAGGGAAGAGAAGAGGAGGGAATGACAAATGTGCAGTAGTTAGGGTGTGCCCCTCAAAACCTCCATTTCCACGATCTTCTTCAACAAGACCAGGATGGGACTACTCAGGACAAGGGAAGAGCAACTGCTTGAGACTCTGGAAAGCCTGCCCAGTGGCAGGGAGGGGATGGTCTCTGACTGCTTTGTTTTACATGATATTTTTAGATAAAAATCTGATACAGTAGACTAACCATCTGTAGAACCTATGGTTTAGATGTTTCTTCCAAAAGTGAACATAAACTTGAGTAGAGCTACTTCTATTCTCTGAACTGGTGTCCTTGTGATAGATGGTACGAATTTGCTAACTAATTTGTTGAAGTTACAGTTAAAATATGTGACCAGGAGCAGAGAGAAAGCAATGAATCTATAGAGGAAATGGACACTGAACTGTGCATTCTAGGCTATAGGAAGAATATCTTGTATTATCTTCTATTTTATGCCAAAATGACATTATTGCATTAGTATTCTGCCTCTCTTCTTCCTTCAGTGGGCTTCTTAATGGATGGAGTCAAATAGTTTTCATTTTCTATCCATTTATCTTTCAGTGACCATATAAATGATAGGATGGACATTATTCCCACTGACTTATTCTGAAATACTTCTTAAATAAAACTAGCATCACCTTTGGTCCATGTCATTTTGATATTTGCAGGTGACTTGCTACTCTGGAAATTCCATAACTTCTCCTCTTAGTATCCAGACCTCATTGCCCTTCAGTCATCACTGATAACCGTGGAAGACTGCTCACCATACACTCTCACCTGGCAATGCTCACCCAATCTGTCCTTCACAAGGAGATTTGTTCTGGGCTCTACACACCATCTTTTCTGAGCTTCCTCACCTTCTTGCAAGGCTGACATTAATTCTGAATTTTAAGCAAGAAAATATGGGGAGTGAGGGAGAAGAAGCCTTTTCTGTTTGTGCACTAAAAAGCATGTTCTGTTTCCCTCTTTGAAGGAGGAGGGACTTGATAATGGACTGGTTCCCTCCACTTGTTAAAATTCTCATCTTTTAGCATAGAAAAAAACCAAATTGCATGGTAAAGCTGTCTTTATTTTCTCCGTGACTAAACACTGCATTTCTCAGCACTTAACAAGTCATTGTTCTGAAAAATTGGTTTCAAATCAGACCCTGCTTCCTAATGAGGCAGTGACTTAGTTGGTAATACATTTTTTTTTTTTCTGAACTCTAAACAGTAGCAGGCAGGAAAAAGGGAACAAAAGATGGATGGGAAATAAAATTGCGCCATTGCCCATTTCCAGTGGGGTCTGTCTGTGAGTAATAAAGCATTGATCGAAGAGCTGGGTCTTTGATTGGAATTCTATTAATCAGCAAGTACTAATTAAACAGCTACTGCATGACCAGCTTTGGGCATTTGTTGGTTGAGGACCCAAGGAAAAGGAGGGTTGCTGCAATCTAATTTGGGAGGCAAGATTTTAATCATTTTTTTTTTTTTTTGAGACAGAGTCTCACTCTGTCACCCAGGCTGGAGTACAGTGGTGCAGTCTCGGCTCACTGCAACCTCCGCCTCCTGGGTTCACGCCATTCTCCTGCCTCAGCCTCCCGAGTAGCTGGGACTACAGGCACCCACCACCATGCCCGGCCAATTTTTTTGTATTTTTAGTAGTGACGGGGTTTCACCGTGTTAGCTAGGATGGTCTCGATCTCCTGACCTTGTGATCCGCCCACCTCGGCCTCCCAAAGTGCTGGGATTACAGGCATGAGCCACCATGCCCGGCCAAGATTTTAATCTTGCTATTTCTGGGCTTCCTGTCTCTATCACATCAAGTCTGAATCCTTCCTTTTTCTTGGAGGATCTTCCAAAAGCTGTGATTCACCTGCTCTTACAACTTTTCTTGCCATTTTATTCCCCAAAAGGAACTCTTCTTATATCTGTCTGGTCTCATGTGCCATTTTCATTGGCTTCATTCACTGCTTTCCCATCTCCCTTATTCCAAACCCAAAACTTCCACCTTTCAGAGTCTAATTCAAGTTCCATTTTTTTTGAAGTTTCTCAATTGCTGTAGCATTTACTGATCATTTTACTTGATTTCTTCAACTTTAGAGCACAAATCTATGTTAAATAATTTGATTCTTGCTTATAAATTATTCTGTATTTTTCACTAACTCCAAGTGTTCCATGAAATTTTCCTTCAGAGTTGAGAAATATATTGTTTCTCCCAGAGTACTTTTTAAGCATCCTTCCATCAAATCAACAATATTTATTAAGTGCTTATTTTGCACCAGCACAGTTCCAAGGCACTGGAGAGATACAACAAGATGAGACAAAGCTCCTGCCCACATGGAATTATACTCTAGAGAGAGAGGCAGACAATAAACAGACCAAACAAATAGATGATCTAATACCAGAGAGTGGTGAGTGATGAGCACAGTCTTGAATACATGTACGTTCTTATCTTAAGAAATCACTGTTTGGAGAATAAGTGCAGACTAATTAGAGAATAATATAATTAAAAACCTCTTGCAAATTATTTGTGCACTTTACAGTGGAACTATGGTATCATCTTGGGTGTTTAACTTTGCGATGCTTCAGTTTCTTCATTTC
The DNA here is from genome assembly GCF_028878055.3 of Symphalangus syndactylus. Taxonomy (NCBI): domain Eukaryota; kingdom Metazoa; phylum Chordata; class Mammalia; order Primates; family Hylobatidae; genus Symphalangus; species Symphalangus syndactylus. The sequence continues at coordinate 107,527,454 of NC_072423.2, read as the reverse complement.
TAAATTGTCTATCATGTTACTGTCCCCCAAACCATCAACCCAGCTACTGGGAAGCTGCACCACATCATGGCTATAGGCAGTGCTGCTGCTTGAAGAGAATCCTCACGCTCACGTTCCCTAATGCATAAGTACAGAATCACATCAAAAACAATATTACCCCCTCCCACACTCCAGTGATCACACTTAGTTACTCGCATAATTCTCTGGTCTTCCAATTGTTCGAAACCAAGCCTCTAATAATTATTCTCAGTTTTGATTCATATTGAGTTAAAGGGACTTTAGAATCACCTAATCCACGACCTCACATTACAGGTGGAGAAATCAAGGCCAAAAATATAGAGGCCAATAAGTTACTATAATCGTATTTGGGCATGACATACCCGATCGTAGCTCACTGCAGCCTAGACCTCCCAGACTGCAGGTCGAGGCTGCAGTGAGCTACAGTTGGGAATGTCATGCCTGAATACAGTATAGTAACTTGTTGGCAAAATCAGGACTAAAGCCTAGACTGCTGATGCTCCCCTCCACCCCCAGCTATAATTTCATTATTTCGTTCCATCTAATCTGGAATGGCTTTCTTTGACCCTTACAGCTGCCAAGGCTGGCGTTAGAGCTTATTGTATTCTCTGCTGTGGGACTATTTCCCCAGCAAATACTAAGCTCTGAAAGCCCACCTGCTTATGGCCCTGTCCCTGCTGTATACTGTACTGCCTGGCACATGGGTGCACCCAGTAAATGTTGGTTGAATGATGGCATTATTAGTGAATAATTTAAGTGCATCTTACTTTTGCAAGAAATCCATTTCTAAAGAGTGATGTGTGAAATGAATGTTAGTAAATAGAATATAACTTTCTTCTTTTTTTTTCCCATTCAGAAAAGATGACTATCTTTATTTTGGATTTGCCTTTGATTGGCAGTATTTCCTTGCATTTTATGCTTTATGTTTCTTCCCCCAGTTCAGGGACTTCGTAAAGCAGTTCATAGTGTGTAAACTGACACTCGAGTATACTAAAGGAACAACTATTTAAACTCACTGTGATTAACTTTTTGTATGTTGAAGAATAGTTTATTCTGTCTGTTTCCTCAACCTATTATAGATCTACTTACCACTCCTGGATTTCACATGTTGATTTTTCTCATTCCATGTTGGAATGTTAAGAACCGAAACCAAGTTTGGAGTGGTCCTAGAGTGAGGACGAAGCATAAGCAACATCATAGAACAGTCAGTGTCGTAAAAGACTAGCAAGTGAGGCTGGGCATGGTGGCTCGTGCCTGCAATCCCAGCACTTTGGGAGGCCAAGATGGGTGGGTGGCTTGAGCCCAGGAGTTTGAGATCAGTCTGAGCAACATGGTGAAACCCCATCTCTACAAAAAATGCAAAATAAATTAGCCAGGCATGGTGGTGTGCGCCTGTAGTTCCAACTACTCAGGAGGCTGAGGCTGGAGGATAGCTTGAGGCTGGGAGGTCAAGGCTGCAGTGAGCCATGATCACATGACTGCACTCCAGCCTGGGCAACAGAGTGAGACCCTGACTCAAAAGAGAGAGAGAGAGAGAAAAAAAGACTAGCAAGTGAGAAAAGACTAGGGGGTAGACTGAGAGACTGAGCCGTGTTGTACAGTCTTGAGTGTCAGGATGGGGAAACTGTATTTAACTTGGTACGTCTTTGAAGATTTGATTCATTCAGACCTCTTAGCTATAATCCAGCCAAATCCCTTACCCAATACATTGAAAATTTCCCCTTTGAAGGGTTTTTAGCAGAGCTTTTCACGTTCTTCTTGATCTGCCCTTGACTTGCCATTCTGGCCTCATTCCTTATATATCCACCAACTGAAATGATGAGCTACTTGCAGTTTACTAAGCACTCCTTGTTCTATTGCCTCTGGATCTTCACCTCCCCTCGTGGTTCTGTATTGATGGTGAACTCTAACTCATTTGTATTTGTAAACATTGTCATCCTGCATTTATTCATTCATTTAGCAAACCATTTGAATGCTTACTATGTGCAGTGTGTGGTGTACATGACTTAAGGAAATTTAGTAATAAACAAAATCTTCCCAAGTAAAAATTTGACTTTGGCTTAAATAAACGTGTACATAAGTATTACTTCTTCTTTTTTTTTGAGTTGGAGTTTTGCTCTGTTGCCCAGGCTGGAGTGCAGTGGCATGATTTCAGCTCACTGCAACTTCTGCCTCCTGGGTTTAAGAAATTCTCCTGCCTCAACTTCCCTAGTAGCTGGGACCACAGGCACTGCTACCACACCCAGCTAATTTTTGTATTTTTAGTAGAGATGGGTTTCACCATATTGGTCAGGCTGGTCTCGAACTCCTGATCTCAAGTGATCCACTCGCCTCAGCCTCCCAAAGAACTGGGATTATAGGTGTAAGCCACTGCACCCAGCCTCTTTTTAAAATTTTATTTCAATGGCTTTTGGGGAACAGGTGGTTTTTGGTTACATAGATAAGTTCTTTAGCAGTTATTTCTGAGATTTTGATGCACCCATCAGTATTACTTCTTATTAAAATAAAAAATGAATGTACACTTGGAACGAAGAGGGAGTTTTTGGTATACTGGGTAAGGGATTTGGCTAGATGACATCTAAGGAGTCTGCATAATCTGAGTCACAATTCTATAACACATTTCATAAATGAAATATTGAACTCTAACTTACTCTTGAGGTTTCACCTATCGTTTCTTCCAGGAGACTTTCCTGTCCCCCACCAACTGAGTTGGACACTGGTCCTGCCCACTCCTTCCCCATGGCGACCCTGTCATACCACCTATCACTCTGAGTTCTGATTGCTTGCTGAATTGTCTGTATCCATCTCCAGATAGTAAGATCTTTGGGAAGGGACTCTGACATGTTCACCACTGTATTCCCATTGCCTGGCACACAATGGCATGAGTATTTGATGCATGAATAAAGGAAATAATGAGCAAATAAACGCATGGGTGGAATGAAGTAATTGGTGCTACTCTTTAGGAATGTAACTGGAAAGAGAGAGAGAGTAGGTGGTGGTTCTGATAGTAATCCAGGTAAAATAGGAAGGGGCTTAAACCAGGTAGCAGAAAGAGTACAAACAGGGCTCAGACAAAATATGAGGAAATTTAGTGACTGATTGAATATATAGAGTGAGGAATGAGGAATGGTCTAAACATGGAGGTTTTGAGTTTATAAGAATGGTGGCAAGGTGCATGGAAACAGGGAAGTCAGAACGAGATGGTTTGGGGTGGTTAGTGGTAGGGGGAAATGAGTTTGGCTTTAGACATGCTTTTTTAGGATACTACAGGATACCAGAGTCATGCATGTTTAATATCATCTACTAAAGATAATTTTATGGTTCATTTTCCTGACTCATGAAAATGTATCAGAATTGAGTTATTCATGTTTGAATGGCAGATCTGGCCTCTTTTTTATCCTCACTGTTAATCCTTGGATTGTTTGAAAGATCCCACCTTCTTTCCTTAATGTGGATATCTGGCTTGCTTGGGAAACTCAGCTGTTTTTTTGCACTTCAATCCAGGCAAGATCTTGTATGCCCAGGAAATTAATATTTTGAGCCTGAACTAAGGTAGTTAGAATTGAGCTTATTTCTGTGAGATTCCTCTCGAATGCCATGGCAAGGGAAAGTAATCTAGGACAGTCCCTATAAATTGTGATACTACCTTCTCTGCTTGCATCATGGGTCACACATGCACTGAGACTCTGCAAAGGTGGAATGCTTTGGTCATGGCAAAGCCACTGCCAGGTCAGATGGCAAAAGAAATGTCCTCTCATAAGGTTACTCTCAGGGTTAACATAAGAAAAGAGTGATGAAGAGGAAGTTTGTCTTTGGCATTTTTGTTTGTTGCTGCTCTTCTCATCCTTTTTTACTAGACCCTCCCCACTTTACACTCTTCCCAGTGTCTGATCTAGGCAGGAATCTTCCCTTGACATCCTGGGCCATTTGAAAAGAATAAGATAATGCCATTCAAACTTAGGTGTTAGGCTGGGCACAGTGGCTCACGCCTATAATCCTAGCACTTTGGGAGGCCGAGGTGGGCAGATTGCTTGAGTTCAGGAGTTTGAGACCAGCCTGGCCAACATGGTGAAACCGCGCCTCTACTAAACATAGAAAAATTAGCTGGGTGTGGTGGTTCATGTCTGTGATCCCAGCTACTCAGGGGACTAAGGCAGGAGAATCACTTGAACCCGGGAGGTGGAGGTTGCAGTGAGCTGAGATTGCGCCACTGAGCTCCAACCTGGGTGACAGAGCAAGACTGTCTCAAGAAAAAAAAAAAAACAACTTAGGTATTAATGTTGAACCATAATTTATTTTACTTGGTTATCTGTGGTAGACCTAAATTTTTTTTTTCTTAGGGACAGGATCTCACCCTGTCACCCAGGCTGGAGTGTGGTGGCATGATCATAGCTCACTGGAGCCTTGAACTCCTGGGATCAAACGATCCTCCTGCCTCAGCCTCCCAAGTAGTTGGGATTACAGGCACAAGCCACTTGGGCAGTGGTATTCCTATTTTAATAAGGATAAGTTTCTTTGTAATATCTGAGGATGCTGGAAAATTTGTTGGCCCCATGGTATGGCTTCTGAAGGCAAAGGGAGAGGCCCGGGGGTCTGCTTCTTGCACTGTTATTGACAGACTTTGTACTTGGACAAACTGAATGAACAGAGCCTCAGTTTCTTTGTCTATGAAACAGGCAGTTAAACTTAATCAGTGGTTTTCAGCTATATCCGACTCAGGGTCATCTCTTTTATTTGAAACTCCCTTGTTACTATCCTGAAATGAAATTCAGAGATGATATGTTACTTATACACATAATTAAAAAATCAATATAGTATCTTAACTGTAACATAAAAAAGAAATAAATGGATTTTATATAAAACAGTATGTATTCCAGTATGTAAATGCTCAGGCCCACCTACACCAAAGATATACTAAAATAGTTAGATGCTTGCAGTTGTATGTGGAATCACCATGACTGTGGTAGCAGCTACAAATGCTACACCCATGAGTATGTAATATTGGCCTTTGTTTATTATTTTTATTGGCCATCAAATACAACTATAGTAGCATTGCTGTTAGTGATGTGATTTTCCAAAATGGTGAACAATTCTTGGTAAGGTTCCAAACAAAATAAAGTATAATCTTCCCTTCTTTGTTGCTCTCCTAAAAAAAAAAAAAATCAGTGTATATTTAAACTGCAAAAAACCCCCCCAAGAAACAAACAAACAAAAACAAATCACATGCTTATATGTTCTAGGCTCAGGTAATTGCAAATATGTTTATCACCCATGTGATTGACAGACTGGCATTTGGAAAGTCAAAGTGGAAGTGAGATCGTTCAATGTGGGTGGGACTCTTCTCCACATTGCAGTGTCCAGCATCCCTCATCACCTCCACTAAATGCTAGGAGATTCTCTCCAAATTATTGGGAGTGCAACAAAAACTCCCACCACAATTTATAAAATGTGCCATGGGAGGGAGGCACTACTATTTCCCTCGAGAATTACAGAATTAAATGATATTCTAAGTCTGTAGAGGCACTGCCAAGGGCAGATCCAGTTATCGTGGGCTGCAAAGCTTATTCAGTTTGGGAGCCCTCTCTTTAAACAAAGAATCAAAATTATAAATATGATATTAGGTATGAACATGAGCATTTATCTATAATGGGAACAGAAATTGCAACAAAATACACAATCTTAAAAAACTGATGAATACCATAAACATCACAAACACCTAGTACAGGAGTGTCCAATCTTTTGGCTTCCCTGGGCCACACTGGAAGAACAAGAATTGTCTTGGGTCACACATAAAATACACTAACACTACTGATAGCTGATGAGCTAAAAAAAAAAAATCACAAAAAATCTCATAACGTTTTAAGAAAGTCTGCCAATTTATATTGGGCCGTATTCAAACCTGTCCTGGGCCACATGCAGCCCGTGGGCCACAATTGGACAAGCTTGACCTAGTATTTTAAAAAAATCAGTTGACTTGGGAGGCCGAGGTGGGCAGATCATGAGGTCAGGAGATCGAGACTATCCTGGCTAACACGGTGAAACCCTATCTCTACTAAAAATACAAAAAATTAGCTGGGCGTGGTGGTGGGCATCTGTAGTCCCAGCTACTAGGGAGGCTGAGGCAGGAGAATGGCGTGAACCTGGGAGGCGGAGTTTGCAGTGAGCCGAGATTGTGCCTCTGCACTCCAGCCTGGGCGACAGAGCGAGTCTCCATCTCAAAAAAAAAAAAAAAAAAAAAAAAAAAAAAAAAAAAATAAGTTGACTTGGGCCAGGCATGGTGGCTCACATCTATAGTCTCAGCACTTTGGGAGGCTGAGGCAGGAGAATTGCTTGAGCCCAGGAGTTAGAGACCAGCCTAGGCAACATAGTGAGACCCCATCTCTACAAAAAATAAAAAAATTAACCAGGCATGGTGGTATGCGTCCGTTGTCCCAGCTACTTGAGAGGCTAAGGTGGGAGGATTGCTTGAGCCTGGGAGGTTGAGGCTGCAGTGAGCTGTAATCACACCACTGCATTCCAGCCTGGGTGACAGAGTGAGACCCTGTCTCAGAAAAAATAAATAAACAGAATAAAAATAAAAATTAAAAAAAAATAAAGAAATGAAAACAAAAACTTAACTCTATACAAAAGTGACTGTGAGCTATATAAATGTTTCCCACTAAAGCAAAACTAAATGTATCTACAATTTGACCTCCTCTTATCCAGATTCCAAAAATGACTTCTATTCTAATGGTACTCAACCCTAGATGTGTGATGGAAGGGAAGTCAGAGTGGACAGACAAAATTCTTAACAATTTTGGTTGAAAACACTTTATGTTTGCAAATTACCTGTTTTAATGTGTGTGTGTGTATGTGTGTGTGTGTATGTGTGTCTGTGTGTTGGAATTGTGAGTATAAGTGTATTTCTATATGAATACACTGTGGAGAGGAGAGACCCTTCCAGGGCTTTGAAAGGGGCCTGTGCAAGCTTAAGTTCCAATAGCTTCATGGTGAATTGGACACTGTCTAACACTATAATTTTATGAATTAATCCCTAATGTTGAGGACGAGAGGAGTTGGGGTGGGAGCCTTCCCAAAGCCTCTAACATTATATAACACATAGCACTTCCTCTGTTTCTAATAAGGCAGGATTTTCTGCTCTAATTATATGTCCTGTTGCATTTTTTCTTCTTGTGATGCCAAATTCTGGGTGATAAACCACTTAAAAAATTGTAAACAAATTTTTACTACTGGCAAAATAATAAATTCACATATTTTAGAGATTCAAGTAAGGCTGATAAAAATCAGCAGTCCCATAGCCTCTCCCAATCCAACAGTCAACCACCTTCATCCAACTTTTTAAGATTATTTCAGGTTTTAAAAATATTTAAAAAATTATTTATATACTATGGTCTCTCAGGTCATTCTTTTAGACATTATTGCCTCTGTTATAACCTATGCAAAATTTAGCTTTCAGCTTTATTGTTTTCTTTCCTGGAGCCATCCCTTCTGGAGCCTCCTACCGCTCCCTTCAGATCTGGACCCATCATTCTCCAGGACGCTCATATTGTTGTTTTCCTAGGGCTTCCCTTTGCCAGCACTCTGAGATATTGAGAAAGTCCTTTCACCTCTGTCCTGTGTAGTATTTCTGATTCCTGGCTCTCATATCCTTCTTTTTTCTTGGTTTACTCCTCTATTTTGATGAAATATATCTTACAGTAGCTTTCTGAAAAAGAATATATAGGAGGCAAGTCTTTAGAAACTGCAAATTTAAAAAAAAATCCTATATATTTTTCACTCTTAGGTCAAAAGTAATTTCCCATCACATCAGAATTCTGAAGGCATTGTTCCAATGTTTTCCATCTTCAGTCTTGTTGATAAGTCAAATACAATTTGACTTCCACTTCTTTGTAGGTAACCTGTTTCTTCTCTTTGGATGTTTTCAGCATTTTTTTTTTTTTGAGACAGAGTCTCACTCTGTCACCCAAGCTGGAGTGCAGTGGCGTGATCTCTGCTCACTGCAACCTCTACCTCCCCTGTTCAAACAATTCTCATGCCTCAGCCTCTGAGCAGCTGAGATTACAGGTGTGTACCACCGTGCCCACCTAATTTTTAAAATTTTTTGGTAGAGACAGGGTTTTGCCATATTGCCCAGTCTGGTCTTGAACTCCTGGCCTCAAGCGATCTGCCTGTCTTGGCCTCCCAAAGTGCTGGGAATATAGGCATGAGCCACTGCACCTGGCCTGGATGTTTTTAGGATCTTTCATTTAACCCTGGTATTCTGAAAATTTATAATAATTTGCCCAGTGTGTGTTGTTTTTTAGTCACTGGGTTGGACACTTGGTGGGTGGACTTTTTTAGTCTGGAGGATCATGTCCTTTGGATTTGGGAAATTTTCATCCATTTCTTTAAGTTTAAAAAATAATATTCTCCCTACTGTTTGCTTTGTTTTTGTGTTCTGGAACTATTATTTAGAAGTTGGATTTCCTGGAATGTTTCTTTCTTTTTTTTTTTTTTTTGAGACGGAGTCTCGCTCTGTCGCCCAGGCTGGAGTGCAGTGGCGCAATCTCGGCTCACTGCAAGCTCCGCCTCCTGGGTTCACGCCATTCTCCTGCCTCAGCCTCTCCGAGTAGCTGGGACTACAGGCGCCCGCCACCACGCCCGGCTAATTTTTTTGTATTTTTAGTAGAGACAGGGTTTCACCATGGTCTCCATCTCCTGACCTCGTGATCCGCCCGCCTCGGCCTCCCAGAGTGCTGGGATTACAAGCGTGAGCCACCGCGCCTGGCCTCCTGGAATGTTTCTAATTTCTGTTTCTTTTCATTATTACTGTCAATTTTTTGGTCTTTTTTTGTTCAACTTCTTCTACCTTTTAGGAACTTTTCATGGATTTAAAATTTTTATATATTTTTAATTTTGAAGAACTTTTTTTCTTCTTAGATTATTACTCGAAAACTTTTATATAGTATCCTGCTACTGTTTCAAGGATGAAATATCTTTATTATTTCTCTGAGTTCTTTTTTTTTTTGAGACGGAGTCTTACTCTGTGGCCCAGGCTGGAGTGCAGTGGTGGGATCTCGGCTCACTGCAACCTCCTGGGTTCAAGCAATTCTCCTGCCTCAGCCCCCTGAGTAGCTGGGACCACAGGTGTGCACTACCATGCTCGGCTAATTTTTGTATTTTTAGTAGAGACGGGGTTTCACCATGTTGGCCAAGCTGGTCTCGAACTTCTGGTCTCAGGTGATCTGCCCACCACAGCCTCCCAGAGTGCTGAGATTACATGCATGAGCCACTGCGCCCAGCCATTTCTCTTGAGTTCTTTATTATTATTATACTTTAGGTTCTAGGGTACATGTGCACAACGTGCAGGTTTGTTACATATGTATACATGTGCCATGTTGGTGTGCTGCACCCATTAACTCGTAATTTACATTAGGTATATCTCCTAATGCTATCCCTCCCCCATCTCCGCACCCCACGACAGAACCTGGTGAGTGATGTTCCCTGCCCTGTGTCCAAGTGTTCTCATTGTTCATTCCCACCTATGAGTGAGAACATGTGGTGTTTGGTTTTTTGTCCTTGCAATAGTTTGCTCAGAATGATGGTTTCCAGCTTCACCCATGTCCCTGCAAAGGACATGAACTCATCCTTTTTTATGGCTGCATAGTATTCCATGGTGTATATGTGCCACATTTTCTTAATCCAGTCTATCGTTGTTGGATATTTGGGTTGGTTCCAAGTCTTTGCTATTGTGAATAGTGCTGCAATAAATATACGTGTGCATGTGTCTTTATAGATGCATGATTTATGATCCTTTGGGTATATACGCAGTAATGGGATGGCTGGGTCAAATGGTATTTCTAGTTCTAGATCCTTGAGGAATTGCCACACTGTCTTCCACAATGGTTGAACTAATTTACACTCCCACCAACAGTGTAAAAGTGTTCCTATTTCTCCACATCTTCTCCAGCACCTGTTGTTTCCTGACTTTTTAATGATCACCATTCTAACTGGTGTGACATGGTATCTCATTGTGGTTTTGATTTGCATTTCTCTGATGGCCAGTGATGATGAGCATTTTTTCATGTGTCTGTTGGCTGCATAGATGTCTTCTTTTGAGAAGTGTCTGTTCATATCCTTCGCTCACTTTTTGATGGAGTTGTTTGATTTTTTCTTATAAATTTGTTTAAGTTCATTGTAGATTCTGGATATTAGCCCTTTGTCAGATGGGTAGATTGTAAAAATTTTCTTCGATTCTGTAGGTTGCTTCTTCACTCTGATGGTAGTTTCTTTTGCTGTGCAGAAGCTCTTTAGTTTAATTAGATCCCATTTGTCAATTTTGGCTTTTGTTGCCATTGCTTTTGGTGTTTTAGTCATGAAGTCCTTGCCCATGCCTATGTCCTGAATGGTATTGCCTAGGTTTTTCTTCTAGGGTTTTTATGGTTTTTAGGTCTAACATTTAAGTCTTTAATCCATCTTGAATTAATTTTTGTATAAGGTATAAGGAAAGGATCCAGTTTCAGCTTTCTACATATGGCTAGCCAGTTTTCCCAGCACCATTTATTAAATAGGGAATCCTTTCCCCATTTCTTGTTTCTGTCAGGTTTGTCAAAGATCAGATGGTTGTAGATGTGTGGTATTATTTCTGAGGGCTCTGTTCTATTCTCTTGGTCTACATCTCTGTTTTGGTACCAGTACCATGCTGTTTTGGTTACTGTAGCCTTGTAGTATAGTCTGAAGTCAGGTAGCGTGATGCCTCCAGCTTTGTTCTTTTGGCTTAGGATTGTCTTGGCAATGTGGGCTCTTTTTTGGTTCCATATGAACTTTAAAGTAGTTTTTTCCAATTCTGTGAAGAAAGTCATTGGTAGCTTGATGGGGATGGCATTGAATCTATAAATTACCTTGGACAGTATGGCCATTTTCATCATATTGATTCTTCCTATCTAAGAGCATGGAATGTTATTCCATTTGTTTGTGTCCTCTTTTATTGCGTTGAGCAGTGGTTGGTAGTTCTCCTTGAAGACGTCCTTCACCTCCCTTGTAATTTGGATTCCTAGGTATTTTATTTTCTTTGAAGCAATTGTGAGTGGGAGTTCACTCATGATTTGGCTCTCTGTCATTGGCGTATAGGAATGCTTGTGATTTTTGCACATTGATTTTGTATCCTGAGACTTTGCTGAAGTTGCTTACCAGCTTAAGGAGATTTTGGGCTAAGACTATGGGGTTTTCTAAATATAAAATCATGTCATCTGTAAACAGGGACAATTTGACTTCCTCTTTTCCTAATTGAATACACTTTATTTCTTTCTCCTGCCTAATTGCCCTGACCAGAACTTCCAACACTATGTTGAATAGGAGTGGTGAGAGAGGGCATCCCTGTCTTGTTCCAGTTTTCTAAGGGAATGCTTCCAGTTTTTGTCCATTCAATATGATATTGACTGTGGGTTTGTCATAAATAGCTCTTATTATTTTGAGATACGTCCCATCAATACCTAGTTTATTGAGAGTTTTTAGCATGAAGCGTTGTTGAATTTTGTCTAAAGCCTTTTCTGCATCTATTGAGATAATCATGTGGTTTTTGTCTTTGGTTCTGTTTATATCATGGATTACATTTATTGATTTGCATATGTTGAACCAGCCTTGCATCCTGGGGATGAAGCCAATTTGATCATGGTGGATAAGTTTTTTGATGTGCTGCTGGATTCGGTTTGCCAGTATTTTATTGAGGATTTTTGCGTCGTTGTTCATCAAGGATATTGGTCTAAAATTCTCTTTTTTTGTTGTGTCTCTGCCAGGCTTTGGTATCAGGATGATGCTGGCCTCACAAAATGAGTTAGGGAGGATTCACTCTTTTTCTTTTGATTGGAATAGTTTCAGAAGGAATGGTACCAGCTGCTTTTTGTACCTCTGGTAGAATTCGGCTGTGAATCTGTCTGGTCCTGGACTTTTTTTGGTTCGTAGGCCATTAATTATTGCCTCAATTTCAGAGCACGTTATTGGTCTATTCAGGGATTCAACTTCTTCCTGGTTTAGTCTTGGGAGGGTGTATGTGTCCAGGAATTTATCCATGTCTTCTAGATATTCTAGTTTATTTGTGTAGAGGTGTTTATATTATTCTCTGATGGTAGTTTGTATTTCTGTGGAATTGGTGGTGATATCCCCTTTATAATTTGTTATTGAGTCTATTGGATTCTTCTCTCTTTTCTTCTTTATTTGTCTTGCTAACGGTCTATCAATTTTGTTGATCTTTTCAAAAAACCAACTCCTGGATTCATTGATTTTTTGAAGGGTTTTTGTGTCTCTATCTCCTTCAATTCTGCTCTAATCTTAGTTATTTCTTGTCTTCTGCTAGCTTTTGAATGTGTTTGCTCTCGCTTCTCTAGTACTTTAAATTGTGATGTTACGGTGTCAATTTTAGATCTTTCCTGCTTTCTCTTGTGGGCATTTAGTGCTATAAATTTCCCTCTATACACTGCTTTAAATGTGTCCCAGAGATTCTGGTATGTTGTGTCTTTGTTCTGATTGGTTTCAAAGAACATCTTTATATCTGCCTTCATTTTGGTATGTACCCAGTAGTCATTCAGGAGCAGGTTGTTCAGTTTCCATGTAGTTGAGCGGTTTTGAGTGAGTTTCTTAATCCTGAGTTGTAGTTTGATTGCACTGTGGTCTGAGAGACAGTTTGTTATAATTTCTGTTCTTTTACATTTGCTGAGGAGTGCTTTACTTCCAACTATGTGGTCAATTTTGGAATAAGTGTGATGTGGTGCTGAGAAGAATGTATATTCTGTTGATTTGGGGTGGAGAGTTCTGTAGATGTCTATCAGGTCTGCTTGTTGCAGAGCTGAGTTCAGTTCCTGGATATCCTTGTTAACTTTCTGTCTCGTTGGTCTGTCTAATGTTGACAGTGGAGTGTTAAAGTCTCCCATTATTATTGTGTGGGAGTCTAAGTCTCTTTGTAGGTCTCTAAGGACTTGCTTTATGAATCTGGGTGCTCCTGTATTGGGTGCATATATATTTAGGATAGTTAGCTCTTCTTGTTGAATTGATCCCTTTACCATTATGTAATGGCCTTCTTTGTCTCTTTTGATCTTTGTTGTTTTAAAGGCTGTTTTATCAGAGACTAGGATTGCAACTCCTGCTATTTTTTTTTGTTTTCCATTTGCTTGGTAGATCTTCCTCCATCCGTTTATTTTGAGCCTATGTGTGTCTCTGCGTGTGAGATGGGTTTCCTGAAAACAGCACACTGATAGGTCTTGACTCTTTATCCAATTTGCAAATCTGTGTGTTTTAGTTGGTCCATTTAGCCCATTTATATTTAAGGTTAATATTGTTATGTGTGAATTTGATCCTGTCATTATGATGTTAGTTGGTTATTTTGCTTGCTAGTTGATGCAGTTTCTTCCTAGCATCGATGGTCTTTACAATTTGGCATGTTTTTGCAGTGGCTGGTACAGGTTGTTCATTTCCATGTTTAGTGCTTCCTTCAGGAGCTCTTGTAAGGCAGGCCTGGTGGTGACAAAATCTCTCAGCATTTGCTTGTCTGTAAAGGATTTTATTTCTCCTTCACTTATGAAGCTTAGTTTGGCTGGATATGAAATTCTGGGTTGAAAATTGTTTTCTTTAAGAATGTTGAATATTGGCCCCCACTCTCTTCTGGCTTGTAGAGTTTCTGCCAAGAGATCCGCTGTTAGTCTGATGGGCTTCCCTTTGTGGGTAACCCGACCCTCCTCTCTGGCTGCCCTTAATGTTTTTTCCTTCATTTCAACTTTGGTGAATCTGATAATTATGTGTCTTGGAGTTGCTCTTCTCAAGGAGTATCTTTGTGGTGCTCTCTGTATTTCCTGAATTTGAATGTTTACCTGCCTTGCTAGATTGGGGAAGTTCTCCTGGATAATATCCTGCAGAGTGTTTTCCAACTTGGTTCCATTCTCCCCGTCACTTTCAGGCACACTAATTAGACTTAGATTTGGTCTTTTCACATAGTCCCATATTTCTTGGAGGCTTTGTTCATTTCTTTTTACTCTTTTTTCTCTAAACTTCTCTTCTCACTTCATTTCATTCATTTGATCTTCAATCACTGATACCCTTTCTTCTACTTGATCGAATCGGCTACTGAAGCTTGTGCATGTGTCACGTAGTTCTCGTGCCATGGTTTTCAGCTCCATGAGGTCATTTAAGGTCTTCTCTGTGCTGTTTATTCTAGTTAGCCATCGTCTAATCTTTTTTCAAGGTTTTTAGCTTCTTTGCGATGGGTTTGAACATCCTCCTTTAGCTCGGAGAAGTTTGTTATTGCCGATTGTCTAAGCCTTCTTCTCTCAATTCGTCAAAGTCATTCTCCATCTAGCTTTTTTCTGTTGCTGGAGAGGAGCTCGTTCCTTTGGAGGAGAAGAGGCACTCTGATTTTTAGAATTTTCAGCTTTTCTGCTCTGGTTTCTCCACATCTTTGTGGTTTTATCTACCTTTGGTCTTTGATGTTGGTGACGTACAGATGGGGTTTTGGTGTGGATGTCCTTTCTGTTTGTTGGTTTTCCTTCTAACAGTCAGGACCCTCAGCTGCAGGTCTGCTGGAATTTGCTGGAGGTCCTCTCCAGACCCTGTTTGCCTGGGTATCACCAGCAGAGGCTGCAGAACAGCAACTATTGCAGAACGGCAAATGTTGCTGCCTGATCCTTCCTCTGGAAGCTTCATCTCAGAGGGGCACTCGGCTGTATGAGGTGTCTGTCAGCCCTTATTGGGAGGTGTCTCCCAGTTAGGCTACCTTGGGGTCAGGGTCCCACTTGACGAGGCAGTCTGTCCGTTCTCAGATCTCAAACTCCATGCTGGGAGAACCACTACTCTCTTCAAAGCTGTCAACAGGGACATTTAAGTCTGCAGAAGTTTCTGCTGCCTTTTGTTCAGCTATGCCCTGCCCCCAGAGGTGGAGTCTACAGAGGCAGGTAGGCCTCCTTGAGCTGCAGTGGGCTCCACCCAGTTTGAGCTTCCTGGCTGCTTTGTTTACCTACTCAAGCCTCTGCAATGGTGGACGCCCTTCTCCCAGGCTCACTGCCGCCTTGCAGTTCGATCTCAGACTGCTGTGCTAGCAGTGAGCAAGGCTCCCTGGGGGTGGGAGCCTCTGAGCCAGGCGCGGGATATAATCTCCTGCTGTGCCGTTTGCTAAGACCATTGGAAAAGTGCATTATTAGGGGATGGGAGTGTCCCGATTTTCCAGATACCATCTGTCTCGGCTTCCCTTGGCTAGGAAAGGGAATTCCCTGACCCCTTGCACTTCCTGGGTGTGGTGATGCCTCACCCTGCTTCAGCTCACACTCCATGGACTGCACCCACTGTCCAACAAGCCCCAGTGCTAGCCAACAAGCCCCAGTGAGATGAACCCGGTACCTCAGTTGGAAATGCAGAAATCACCTGTCTTCTGTGTCACTCACGCTAGGAGCTGTAGACTGGAGCTCTTCCTATTCAGCCATCCTTCTCAAAAGCTCCATTTCTCTGAGTTCTGAATGACTTTTCTTCTGCTCCTTGGGTTGTATCTGTTTTCTCTTGAGTGTTTGTTTTGTTTTGTTTTGTTTCATTTATTTTATCCCACTATATTAGAAATATTTCTAATATTTCTCAAATGTCTCACATTTCTAATATTTGTCAAATGTCTGATGGTCTTAGGTTGTCTATTCATATTTAAGGATAAAGTCTAAAGAGCTGTTTGTGTATCTAAAATATATCTAGAATCCTTCCACTTCTCACCACCTTCATCTGTACTACCTTGGTCGCAACCACCATCAACTCTTGCCTAGATATTGCAATAGTCTCCTAATTGATCTTCCTACTTCCATACCTATGCCTTACAGACTATTCTCAATAGAAGCTAAAATGTAAGTCGTATTACATCACTTCTGTTTTTTTTTTTTTGAGACAAAGTCTCGTTCTGTGGCCCAGGCTGGAGTGCAGTGGCGTGATCTCGGCTCACTGCAACCTCTGCCTCCCAGGTTCAAGCGATTCTTCTGCCTTAGCCTCCCAACTAGCTGGGATTCCAGGCACAGGCCAGCACACCCAGCTAATTTTTGTATTTTAGTGGAGACGGGGTTTCGCCACGTTGGCTAAGCTGGTCTTGTACTCCTGACTTCAGGTGATCTACCTGCCTCGGCCTGCCAAAGTGCTGGGATTACAGGCATGAGCCACCACGCTTGGCCCATAAATATATTTTAAATGAATGAATGTGTATATGCAGGACTTGTTCTCTGATAGGCTTAACAACAGAACAATTGGATTGGTGGATGGTTGGCTTTTTTTGTTGGAGATCCCCAAATATCAGCATCTATAGGTCTTTGCCCATCTGCCATTCAGTTTCTCCAAGAAAGAAACTTACAGAATATGCCCCAATCTATTCATCCACATTACATCCATATTACATCCTATTCATGCAGTCTCCCACTTGAGGTGTCTAAGAAGCCAGCTGCCATCATCTTATAGCTATGCAGTGGAAAGGACTGAGGTTCTCATATTCGGTCTGCAGATTTTCGCTTTATCTCCCAGTTTTCAGTTCTTTTCCTCAACAACTCTCTAGTCCTAGGCCTATTGTCCTCTGATTTGGTCTTTTCTGATTCAATTTCTGTCTCCTGTGAGAAGGGGAGTCAGTTGAATATGCCAGGGGTTCGGATCCCGGGGGACTTACCTGCTGCCACTGGCATCCATCTGGTACTTACATTTCCTGATTTGATTCTTCTAGATTTTTTTTTTTTGTTTTTTGTTTTGGAGAGACAGGGTTTTGCTCTGTTGTCCAGGCTGGAGTGCAGTGGTGTGATCATAGCTCACCACGGCCTCATATTCCTGGGCTTAATCTATCCTCCTGCCTCAGTCTCTCAAGTATCTGGGATTACAGGCATGTCCCACCATGCCTGGCTGATTCTTCTAGAATTCTTGAGGATGAATTAGCATTTCTTTCACTGTTATCTTCTTTTGTATGTGCTCGGGTTTAACCTTTCTTTGTTCTGTTAAGTCATTTATCCTTTCTCTATCCATTTTCTGACTTTATATGGAGTTTCTCTTTGTTCTCTTCCTCATCTTGGAGAGAGTTTTGAGAGGAAAAGAATGCCATGTTGATACTGAAAATCCAAAAGAAAAAAAAATTCATCCAGATGTGTAACCTCTCTTTGGGGATAAGCTTAAAGTGTAACAATATTGATGACAAATGGAAAGTCTTATTAGAGGAAGCTTAATTCTGTACTAATGGTGAACATTAGGAAAAAGCTTCCAGACAACTCAAGTGTTAAATAGGATTGGAGGAGGATGAGGTGAGAGGTACCATCTACAGTC
The DNA here is from genome assembly GCF_028878055.3 of Symphalangus syndactylus. Taxonomy (NCBI): domain Eukaryota; kingdom Metazoa; phylum Chordata; class Mammalia; order Primates; family Hylobatidae; genus Symphalangus; species Symphalangus syndactylus. The sequence goes on along the minus strand of NC_072423.2, from coordinate 107,510,153 downwards.
AATGATTCCGATAGTTCATACCTTTTGGCCCTGTAGTTGCCACTCTATGACTATGTCTTAAGGAACAACCAGAAACTTGGGCTAATAAATGTGCAATTGTGTTCATTGTTACTAGACATATGGTCTAAATTAGCGAAGCCATGGCAAAATAAAATATGATATACTCATTGATATATTAATATAGACATTAAAATATATTTTTAAAGGTATTTTTTAAAAGTTAAAAAAAGGTACTTTTTGACTGTTTAATGACACGAGAAAGTGTTCACAATCTATTAAATATACTAAATGAGAAAACAAGATAAGTACCTATTACTTTTATTGTGAGAAAGCTTTTTAAAGGCACAACTAAATTAGGGTGCCATTTAATTTATTTTAAACCATTTAAAAAGATTCCTAAAAGGTACACAAAGTGAGTGTTATATAAACCAGAAGTACCAAATCATACCAAATTATGGTTTATAAATTGGTTTAAAAGAAAGTATTGGTTTCCTTTCTGAGGTACCCTTTTCTCCTATGGATAGGCATGAAAGGGAATAAAGCGGTCATACTCCTTTTCAAGGAAACCAATTACCTTTCCTTCAGACTGTTTGGTAAACTTATAAGCCTTCGCTTTCCAGCTTTCCAAAATAATCTTTGAATGTACTTTAAAAGAACAGCTTTTCCCAATAGTCTGCCAAGCTTTTAAAAAAAGAACTACTCTTGACCAAGTTTGGAAAAGTGCGTAAGTGTTCACTCCACATAAAACCAGTGTGTTCATTTCGTAGAAAAATGCTCAGTATGTAAGACATTTTAGAGCATGCGCATGGCCTGTGCTCTAATATTAGTTATTAATACTGAAAGCATTTTATTTAGGGAAAAATGATTTCCTTAGTGAAGATGTCAGTTTTTGTACCTAAACCCTTCACTACATAAAATGGATGTTGGGAAACGTCATGGCTCAGGAGATTAGCATCATCGTGAACCTTTGTGCTTAGCCTGCATTCATTTACTCGATTCACAGGGACAGAAACTGTATAGCTTCTAGGAGGGTACATCTAGCCTTTGGGCAAAGCAAGAGTTAGGATGATGAGCAAAAGTTAAATGAGGGTATGTGTCCTTATCTGTTTTCCTTTCTCTTATTCTTTGTGTTCTTTGTTTCCTCCCTGCCCCACCCCCAATTTCCATTAGAAATGGAGAGGATAAGTATTTATATTTGCTGTTCTACACTCACAAACAGATACCAACTATACAATTATGCATTTCTACCCTTCCTTTCTCATATGCATTTACTGAGCATTTTATTCTGTAAGGCATTATGTGAGACATGTGGCCTTAAGGAATTTATGATTGAGCTAATGATTCAAGGTAGTTCAGTCTATACCATGTATGGTATAGGTAGACAGGAAGGAAATCATTGTGGGCAGATGTCATAAGGAATAGCTTTTGTTCTAGGCATTTAGCTTTCTGGAATGGGGGCTTTTTCTCTTGTGATAGTTTGAATTTCATTATTAGAGCTAGGCATTTTTATATATACCCTGAAGCTGTGTGTATTGGACGTAGGCTTAGGAAATAGCCTTCTCTGCCCAAGAAAGCTTGGAGTTAATGGCTGCAAATTTAAAGAGGTGAACTTTCCCTGGGTTTCTACAGAATTGGAGGATTTGTTTGGTAGAAATGTTAGACACAGATACCTGAACTAAAAATAAAGAAGCCGGACTAGTTAAAAATAGGCTAATCTTCTCAGTTTTTATATATTTCAAAAACTTTAGGTGTTTTTGTTGAGAAAATTTTACTGAGCAGAGTCAAATTTCTGAATCAGTCACTTTATTTTATTTTATATTTATTTATTTTTTGAGACAGGGTCTCGCTGTGTCACCCAGGCTAGAGTTCAGTGGTTCAATTATAGCTCACTGCAGCCTTGACCTCCTAGGTTCAGGTGATCCTCCCACCTCAGCCTCATGAATAGCTGGGACTACAGGCGTGCACCACCACACCTGGCTAATTTTCTGTAGAAACGGGGTTTTGTTATGTTGCCAGGCTGGTCTCAAACTCCTGGACTCAAGCGATCCACAAGTGTTGGCCTCTCAAAGTGTTGGGATTATAGGTGTGAGCCGCTGTGCCCAGCCTGATTCAGTCACTTTAGAGCAAGCTTGTCCAACCCATGGCCTATGGGCTGCATGCAGCCTAGGACAGCTTTGAATGTGGCCCAACACAAATTTATAAACTTTCTTACAACATTATGAGGTTTTTTGTGATTTTTATTTTAGCTCATCACCTGTCATTCGTGTTAGTGTATTTTATGTGTGGCTCAAGACAATTCTTCTTCTTCCAAAGTGGCCCCGAGAAGCCAAAAGATTGGACAGCTCTGCTTTAGAGCTTCCATATTTTAGACCTTTTAATTCTATGACTTGCTTTGGTGGATCTGATATCTCCTTGATAGTCTTAGATCCATGTGGCAGAAGCTGTAGTGTTTTCTGTTTGTTGAAGAGAGAGGTCTGGGATGACAGTAGCATTTCTGTAGTTCCATTATTAAATCTTATTCACTAGTCTTTAAATATAAAACAAATCATCCTAGCACCCTATTGCAACACTCAGAGTTGTGATGATGAATTCAGTATTGATGAATTAGTCTGTCTGGGACCTTCACAAGGGGATTTAATCATTGAAAGACACTTCACTCAACACTAAGCCCATAAAGAGTTTAATATTAATACATAGTGATTCCTCAACTCATGAATCTTTTGGGAGCAATGCTGTTATATATTTTATTCTATTAACTTATTTTTACAGAGAAAGGATCTCGCTCTGTCACCCAGGCTGGAGTGCAGTGGCACAATCATAGCTCACTGCAACCTTGAACTTCTGGCCTCAAGTGATCCTCTCACCTCAGCCTCCCCAAGTGCTGGGATTACAGGTGTGAGCTACCACACCCATCCCTGTTATATATTTTAACATTTTTCATATGTATCACGTAAAGCAATGATCTTTTTGAACAATTTGTGCAGCTACACAGGACCAATAAGCTACAGCTAAAAGCAAAGAGGGCCTACGTACCCCACTCTACAAGGGAAAAGAAAGGATATCTAGACATGTTTCAGAATCCAGCTTAATCCCATGAAGCTTTGTCTGTCTACTGGACTGCTCATTGCCTTCCCTTGGCTTTCAGGTCTTACAGCCTCTGCACACAACTATTCACTCCATTCATACCAACAACTGCTACAGCTATGTTTTGGTAACTGCTTCATGCCAGGCTCTGTACTAAGTACGAGGTGAGTGAAGCAGGCAGTGGTTTCTGCCCTCCTGGATGTTACAAAGCTGTGGGAGAGGAGATAAACAAGTAACCATAAACAGTGCATTGAGTATTCTTGATTCATTTGGATATAAACTTGCAACAGCTTTTATTTTTTCCCAGTGACTGCTTTCAACCTTGTTCACCCAATTTCTCATCTCTTAGTGAATGTTTGGCAGATCTATTAATATAACTTTCCAGTCAATTTGAGTGATTAAAATACAGTCCAGACAAGCTTAAAATTCACCCTGACGTCTGATTCAACGTGAACCCCTTCCTCACTACGTGCTGAACTTCTGTTCACCTAATCTGCAGAGAGATCCTCAAGGATTCTGGTCATTCTTTTTTTCCTGGGAAAACATATAAGATAAAAGTTTGTGGGATGAGATGCGTCTCAGCTGCAGTTAGTCTCAAGGATATAAGTGGTACTCAGCATCCTTTCTTTATACTCCCTCTAAATTCCTATCACTCTTGGCTAGTACATCTACTGGCTTAGGTGCTAACCTTATGTGGTGAGGACTGAACCCCTGGTCATTCCTGAGATATCCAAGATCCAAGTCTACTGTACGTGTCCTTGTATCATCAAATCGGGCAGGGGAATACCAAGAGCAGTGCCAGTAGGTCACCCGGGTGCCATACACATTCTTCCTTGTCTCTTGTGTAGTGCAGCCCTATCTTCTGCTGATGAACAAGACCAATGACCTCTGCCAGTACGGTAGTGCCTTTCTTTGCCTTCTTGGCTTTTGGAACAAGGAGCTCAAAGTAACTTACTTAAAGTTTAATGGGACTCACGTATCCTCTGATAGACTACTATTCCTGTGAGAAATAGGATCTCAAGACATGCAGAGTCTGAAGTTTCAGGGAAAAGAAGCACAGATTCCCCTGGTGGGTCACTGGAGGTGATAGTAAAGTGAAGGCACTCCTTTTTTTTTACCCCTTGGTTCCCAGGCCTATGCATTCTACCTACTGGGGGCACAATACAACATAATGGTTGTTGATTTAGGTGTAAACCATGTGTATATCCTGTGAGTATCATCTCTAAGGTGACATCTAAGCTGCACCTGCAACAGGCTGTTCTATCACTCTATCAATGTAGCATCTTCTGGAGAGATGCAGAATATGAAATGACCAGTGGATCTCATGGCCATGTGCCACCCTGCTTCGCCTCCTTTGCTGTAAATGGGTCCCTTTCTCTAGTACAGTTTCGTGCAGGATCCTGTGCTAGTGGGCTGAATGCTTCATGGATAACATCTTGGATAATGGTGCTGGCAAAGGCCTTGTAGGCATGAAAGACAAAGGTAAACTGTCAAATCCCAACAGGTGAATTGCTGCTCCTTTCAGGCAGAAGGGGTCCAATGTAATCAACTTAGTGTTTGGTCTCCTCAAGAATGATGCTCTGTTGGGCCCTCGGATTTGTTCTCTGTTGCTGGCAGGTTAGCTCTTTGCCAGTGGCAGTAGAAAGATCAGCCTCAGTGAATGAAAGCCCATGCCGTTGGACCCATGCGTATCCTCCAGCCCTGAACCGTGGCTACTCCATTCATGAGCCTATTGTGCTAGCACTAGGGTAGCCAGTGGCAGAGGCTGGCTGATGTCAGCTGGCCACATCATGGTGTCTACTTGGTTTTTAAATACCTTTTCTGTGGTGGATGCTATCTGGCGAATATTAATATGTGATAGAAAAATCTTCACATCTTGTTTTTTTTTTGTTTAATGGAGTCTCGCTCTGTTGCCCAAGCTGGAGTGCAGTGGTGTGATCTCAGCTCACTGCAACCTCCACCTCCCAGGTTCAAGCAATTCTCCTGCCTCAGCCTCCTGAGTAGCAGGGATTGCAGGTGCCGGCCACCACACCTGGCTAGTTTTTGTATTTTTAGTAGAGATGGGGTTTCACCCTGTTGCCCAGGCTTGTCTTGAACTCCTGACCTCAGGTGATCTGCCTGCCTCAGCCTCCCAAAGTGCTGGGATTACAGGCGTGAGCCATTGCGCCCGGCCCACATCTTGTGTTTCTTCCCATAGATCCATCCGTAGGCCTCTTCCCCAAACCTCCTTGTCCTTGATCATCCAAACTTTTTCCTTCCATGCCCCTGGTCAACCAGTCAAGCCATTCACTTGTGCCCATGAGTCTACGTATAGTCTTACTTTAGGCCGCTTCTTCCACATAAAGTGGAGGACCAAGTGCAAAACACATAGCTGCTGCTGTTCAGTGTCACCCCAGAGTGCAGCAGCAGTACATTATTGGCGTGTACCTGCATATCAAGTCACTCTATCCATGAACCATGTTCTGCCTTTTTTCCTCTTCTGTCAGCTATTCAGAGTTCTACCCAGCTGGCCAGATGCGTGAATTGAGGGAGAAGTGTCTGTGACACCATGGAGGATGTGGAAGTCTGCTTCATGCAGCTTCTTTGTGCCCTCTGTCCCTACTCATGCTCTGTCCTAGATGTACTACTTCAGTGTCATGATGGAGCTGTTGGGCTCATCCTATTTTATGACTTGCTGGGTCTGAGAGAACCCAGTTCATGATGCACAACTTTGGCCACATGGTCACTTGATGCCTTGTGATCAGACATTCCATCTCTCTCACAACCCAGTAGCACACTGGAAGATGTTTTTTTAAAATGAAATAATTATCTGCTGCAGATGTCATGGTCTTTTTCTGGAACCCTTGGGGTTTATGTTGTCATTCTCTTGCAGAAGTTTAACATAAACTCCCCATATCATTTTCCCCCCAACAAATATACCTTAAGAATCATACATTCTGCTAGGTCAGATATTACAAGTTACAGAGTTGAATACATCATTGCTCGGACTTGGTATAGAGCCCTTTCCTACTCAGGACCCACTCAAAACTTGCATCTTTTAATGCCACTTAACAAATGAGCTTGAACAGTATTCTCAGATATAGAATATTCTGCATCCAGAGCTCAAAGATTTCCACTAGCTCTTATGCTTCCTTCTCTAAATGGAACTATCAAGTAGGCAGTTGACATACATCGTTAGAGTCAGAAGGGAGGTCTGGACTATAGATGTAAATTTATGAGTTGCCAGTAGATTAATGATCTTTAAAGCAATAGGGCAGTATATTAGTTTGGATTATATTTGATTGCATATTTCAGAAAACCAAAAATAGCAGTGGTTTAAACAAGATATAATTTTTTTCCCTCTCTACTGTAAGAGTCTGGGTGGATCGTCCAGTGCTAATATGGTAGCTTCTCAATCATCAGGAAATCAGGCTTCTTCCACCATGTTGTCTGGGCACATAACCGTCCTCATTATACAGTTCCACTTCATGGTTCTGGAGGGCCACTCCAACTCCATCTCTGGCTCCTCCATCATATCTTCAACATATCTGCTTTCCATGCAACAGAATGGAGAAAAGAAAAGAAGACCATGTCCCCACCTTCATTTAAAGGCAATTCCCAGGAGTTTCAGACACCACTTCCATTTATTTCTTGCTGTCAGAGCTTAATCACCTGGCCACATCTAACTGAAAACAAGGGTGGGAAATGCACAATTTTTTTTTCCAGATAACGATGCAACCAGCTGCAAATGGGAAGTTCTCTTATTGTAGGAGGAGACAGAATAGATAATTGGGAGTCACCTAGCAGTTTTCAGCTACAGATAGATTGAGAGCACCTAGAAAGCATAACTGAGGAAGAAAAAAGATCCAGGACTGAGTCTTGAGACAAACCAAGATTCAGAGATCAGGTAGAAGAGGAAAATAAATGAGGTTTAAATGGAACAGGCAAAAGGTAAACCAGCTGAGAATGTTATCTTGAAGTCAAGAAAGAAGAGCATTTTGATCACCTGCATCAATTGCTGCTTGGATGTTGACTGAGATGAGGACAGGAAAGTGTCACGGGGCTTACCTCTGTGCAAGCCTTTGAGCAGGCTCGGTGTTGGGAAAAGAATTACCTTGGAGTGGGATGATGGGTAAATGGGAGAAAGTGAAAACAGGATGTGTAGACCAGTTTTTGTAGGTTAGTCTGTGAAAGGGGGCAGAGAAATAGGATGGTATTAAATTGGAATGTGGTTTCAAGGAAATTTTTTTTTTTTTTTGCTTGATGGCGTTTGTTTGTTTGTTTGGTTTTAGAATGTCAGTACTATAGTTTTTTAAAAATCCTGCTGGAATAATCCACTAACAAAGGAGAGCCCAATGATGGATAATGGGGAGTAACCAATGGAACTTATGTGATGGGTCAAGTAGAAAAGATACTTCCTCCACTCTAACTGTAAAAATTAGGAAAATATGGGTTCAGCAGTGGAGAAGCTAGTGGATTTGGTCGTGGAGTGGTGAAAGAACTCTCATCAGATGGCCTTTGGTTTCTCAGCTTAGAAGGCAGGAAGGGTGAGAGTGAGAAAGAGGGACAGGAGATGGTGTGAGGGCAGGAGATGGTATGAAATATTCCTCTTATAGAGTGTAAGGTCAGTATTAATACAGAAATGTAATAGGATTTCCACAGTATTGAGAGCCCATTTAAGGACTGAGATCGTGAATTTAAATTGAAACCAGTCTGCATGTTTGTGGAGTTTCTTAGTAACCTTCAGTTACTCGGGAAGACCTGATGAAGGAAGATGCCTAAATATATCTAAACAGGGTTGACGTTTTATCAGGGGAATACAAGCATGGAAAGAAGGAGGGGCAATAATTGTGAGGCTTTGCAAAGAGGTAGTTATAAAAATGGAACATGGACTCCAAAGAGAATAAGGGGGGAAGGAGATAGAGATGTTGATAGATGTGAGGAAGTGCATTGTAGTTCCAAAGTGATATTGAAGAATTGCTGTAGTTGGGATTCTTGAGCCACAGAGCAAACAAATAGGAGGCTGGGAGGCTGGAGCTGGAGTTTGAAACTGAAAAAAAAAAAAAAAAAAAAAAAAAAGAAGTGGTGTCTGTTTCTCTGTGTGTGTGTGAGATAAGGTCCATGGTGTCATCATGAGGGTTGGTAGGTTGCTGCAATAGAGTGGGGGAAAGAGATACTTGAAATTAGAAGGAGAGTTCAGTCCAGTCTTCTATATTGTTTATGGTTTGTTTCATGAAGGTGTGTGTCCTCCCAACAAGACTCAAAGCTCTTACAGTATTTGGCATCTGATACAGTGCTGAGCTGGTAGTGGAGATTCAATATATACATGAGAGGAAGAGCCTTATCATGTTACATATGGAAAGAAAAATATGAAGTTCCAGACTGAAGAGCTAGAGCCATGTATACCTTTATACCTGTGAGCAGATATAATGTTATAAGGAGGCCAGAAAATCAGTAATGGAGAATAGATTTGCATTTTTCTTTTTGAGATAGAGTCTCACTCTGTTGCCCAGGGTGGAGTGCAGCAGTGTGATCTCAGCTCACTGCAAACCCCTCCTCCCAGGTTCAAGTAATTCTCATGCCTCTGCCTTCCAAGTAGCTGGGTTTATAGGTGCATGGCACCATGCCTGGCTAATTGTTGTATTTTTAGTAGAGATGAGGTTTCACCTGGCCTCAAACTCCTAACCTCAAGTGATTCACTCACCTTGGCCTATATTTGCCTATTTTTGATGTTTACATTTAGCAGGGTGACTGGGGAACAGTGGGAATGACTAGAACACAGGATCATTTCTGAGATTTTGTTGTGTATTATTTCCAAACTTATTTCATTTCTTGTATATCATTGTCTGGTTCATTATTTTTAATGACGGGGCGGGGGGGGGCGCTGTATAGATACCTCTTTTTCCCTTATGTTATGAAGTTGTGTTACTTTTTTCTCTTCTTCCGAAGTGGAGATGGCTTTGGTTTTAGGGACATTGAGAAGCTTTTTTAGCTGGGATATGTTTCTTTTGAGGGAATCAAACTTTCCTTAGAGTGACTGGCTAATGCCGAAAATTCCTTTCACTAATTTAGTGTATTTCTTCCATTAAAGAAAAACCTTAAAATGCAAACTCCTGGCAGGAAGATAAGATAAAGCCTTACATATGTGCTAGGTTGCAAATCACTAAGACTGGAGTCTTTTTGGAGAGAAAAGTATACTGAGGATGGGGGCCAGAATACGGTGATGGGTGGAGTGGAGAGAAATTGCTCTACGGTGATGGAAAAAGGAAGCTTTTTGCCCAGTGCTGGCTCCACCACCAGGGAGCCTCTGGGTTGCAGGGTTTCATGGTGAATATCACTTGTGAGAGCCAAAGTCATGGCAGTGCTTCAGACTTCAAGAGGAAATACAGGACTGCGCTCACTTTCCTGGTCCTTTAGGAACTCATCTGGCTTATCAAATTTATATTTCCTCAAATGCATGAGAATCCTATCTCTACCTAGTTTTCCTCTCTATGTGTTCCAATTCATTCTCCCAACTGTTTCATATGGCCCATGTATGTAGAAATGAGGTTTTTTAAATTTTTTTTTATTATACTTTAAGTTCTAGGGTACATGTGCATAATATGCAGGTTTGTTACATATGTATGCATGTGCCATGTTGGTGTGCTGCACCCATTAACTTATCATTTACATTAGGTATATCTCCTAATGCTGTATCTCCCCCCTCCCCCCACCCCACAACAGGCCCCAATGTGTGATGTTCCCCTTCCTGTGTCCAAGTGTTCTCATTGTTCAATTCCCACCTATGAGTGAGAACATGCAGTGTTTGGTTTTCTGTCCTTGGGATAGTTTGCTCAGAATGGTGGTTTCCAGCTTCATCCATGTCCCTACAAAAGACATGAACTCATCATTTTTTATGGCTGCATAGTATTCCATGGTGTATATGTGCCACATTTTCTTAATCCAGTCTATCATTGATGGACATTTGGGCTGGTTCCAAGTCTTTGCTATTGTGAATAGTGCCGCAATAAACATACGTGTACATGTGTCTTTATAGCAGCATGATTTATAGTCCTTTGGGTATATACCCAGTAATGGGATGGCTGGGTCAAATGGTATTTCTAGTTCTAGATCCCTGAGGAATTGCCACACTGACCTCCACAATGGTTGAACTAGTTTATAGTCCCACCAACAGTGTAAAAGTGTTCCTATTTCTCCACATCGTCTTCAGCACCTGTTGTTTCCTGACTTTTTAATGATCGTCATTCTAACCGGTGTGAGGTGGTATCTCATTGTGGTTTTGATTTGCATTTCTCTGATGGCCAGTGATGATGAGCATTTTTTCACGTGTCTGTTGGCTGCATAAATGTCTTCTTTTGAGAAGTGTCTGTTCATATCCTTTGCCCACTTTTTGATGGGGTTGTTTGTTTTTTCTTGTAAATTTGTTTGAGTTCTTTGTAGATTCTGGTTATCAGCCCTTTGTCAGATGAGTAGATTGCAAAAATTTTCTCCCATTCTGTAGGTTGCCTGTTCACTCTGATGGTAATTTCTTTTGCTGTGCAGCAGCTTTTTAGTTTAATTAGATCCCATTTGTCAATTTTGGCTTTTGTTGCCATTGCTTTTGGTGTTTTAGTCATGAAGTCCTTGCCCATGCCTATGTCCTGAATGATATTGCCTAGGTTTTCCTTCTAGGGTTTTTATGGTTTTAGATCTAACATTTAAGTCTTTAATCCATCTTGAATTAATTTTTGTATAAGGTGTAAGGAAGGGATCCCGTTTCAGCTTTCTACATATGGCTAGCCAGTTTTCCCAGCATCATTTGTTAAATAGGGAATCCTTTCTCCATAGAAATGAGGTTTCACAGTCATCAAATTAAAATAGGACCTGTCCCAATGCTTTAAAAAGCTGAATTCTGAGTTTAAAACAAGTAAAATATTTTTAGAAAAAAACTTTTTTCAAACAAAAGTCGATCAAGATTCCAAAGACCTGAATTTTATTTCTAGTTCTATCACCCAGTAGCTGTATGGCCTTGCATGAGGTGTTCTACTTTTGGGGGGCTTCGGTTTCCTCATCAAAGAGGAGGAAGGCTACATGCAATTAAATGCAATGCAATTAATGCATGAGAAAATGCTGGGTAAACTCTGAATAGCCATATGACTCTTTGATGCTATTACTAATGTGGTTTGAATCTTGGTAAATATAATACTGCAACTGCTTTGGGAATTTGGTTAAGCTTTTTCAGCTTTTGTTTGTTTGGATTTTGCATCTGTTTTGGGCTGTTGAGGGTAATATTAGAATCATTTCTGGTGATCCTATCCTCTTGAAAGCTAATCCCCAGGCTTCAAAGTTATTGCGGAGTCAACTCTGCTTGACTTTTCTCTCCTAGAAGTAGTGTTGATGTTTCTGGCTTTTTATTTCTTCTCTCCCTTGAGGCCTGTTAAGTTAAAGAACTTACTTAATTCCCTGTCTCCAGCTGGGAGTGAACTTGAGTTCTGTTTTTCCTCCAGGATCTGTGAGGAACCTCTTGCTCATTCCTAGATATTCTATCCCTTATGTTATCAGAGTTGAGCGTACTACTTGGCTTCCATTTTCTGCAGTTTTCTTTTTTCCCCCCTCTGTTAGTGTATTGATTGAGTGACTGTTTTTTGAGACAGGGTCTCACTTTGTCACCCAGACTGGAGTGCAGTGGCATGATCATGGCTCACCTTTCTGGGTTGGGGCTATCCTCCCACCTCAGCCTCCTAAGTAGCTGGGATTAGAGTTGTGAACTCCCACACTCAGCTACTTTTTGTATTTTTTGTAGAGATGGGGTTTCACTAGGTTGCCAGGCTGGTTTCAAACTCCTGGCCTCAAGCAATCCTCCTGCCTTGGCCTCCCAAAGTGCTGGGATTACAGGCGTGTGTCACTGTGCCTGGCCTGTTAGTCTATTTTCTAGTCATTGCTGCTTCCATCAAGAACCCTGTTTGCTTTTCATTGGAGCCAATGAATAGTGGACACTGTGGTTCTTCCAAAGTGTGCTAGTTATATCCTAACTCCTCTACTTCAGTTCACACACTGTTGATGAAGTGAAAATTTAGGAGTTACCTTTCCCGCTTTCTTTCCATCTCTAACCCTATGACTCTGGCTTGACCACAGGGTCTGAGAGCACGCATAAAATTATACCAATTTATGTTTTGGATGGATTGAGTATTTCTACCAACCCTGGAGGCACAAGGCACATATTTTTATCCCAATTTGCCATTTACCTGCCATGGCTCTTAGGGGATTCACTTAACCTATCTGAGACTCCCGATTCCTTATCTGTACAATGAGTAAATGATTTATTGCCTACTACACAGTTATGAGGATGAAATGTGATCTGTAAAGGGCTGTATACATGTAAATAATCTTTCTTGTTATTGTGGCTGGTCTTCCAGGAACGTATCATTAATATTGCCAGTGATGGGGCTGTGGGACTGACTGGCCCACTGGAACACAGGAAAGGGTATGTGGGAATATTGGAGAGTGGGCAGAGTCACAGAGTGGAGCTGAGATACCCGAGGTTCCAAAGAATATGACTGTGTTAATAAGTAAGATGTGGACACTAAGTCCTATCGTTAGTCCCAAGATAAAGGCCTCTGTCCTCGGCAGTGCCTTCTTTGGTCTCTCTTGTATTTAGAGCTCACTATCAGTTTTTCAATGCCTATTCTTCTGGCTATCCACACCACTTACCTGATTAAAGCAGGGTAATCTTTGCCATTTTTCTTTTGAATTTCTGTATTCTTTTTCCCCTACAAGATTACAAGTGTCTCAAGGTCTAGGACCATGTATATGAATGTCTCTTATCTCATGGTGATAGCACATCACAGTGATTTATACCAGGTAGGCACAAGAAATGTGTGGTGTTTATGAAAAGCTTTGTAGGCCATGTTTTTCTCTGTTGAAGGTTGGGAAAAAAAGTTTTCTGTATGTGTTCTGTTATTCTTAAAAAAAAAATTTTTAGCAAAATCATAAATGAACATCCATTAAAAAGCTAAGTAATGGGCTGGGCGCGGTGGCTCGCGCCTGTAATCCCAGCACTTTGGGAGGCCGAGGCGGGCAGATCACGAGGTCAGGAGATCAAGACCATCCTGGCTAACATGGTGAAAGCCCGTCTCTACTAAAAAAAAATACAAAAAAATTAGCTGGGCGTGGTGGTGGGCGCCTGTAGTCCCAGCTACTCAGGAGGCTGAGGCAGGAGAATGACGTGAACCCAGGAGGTGGAGCTTGCAGTGAGCCGAGATTGCGCCACTGCACTTCAGCCTGGGCGACTGAGCAAAACTCCGTCTCAAAAAAACAAACAAACAAGCAAGCAAAAAAAAAAAAAAAACAAAAAAACCCCAAAAAGTTAAGTAATGGTCAGAGGCTGATAAAAACAGTAGTCTCTGCCAACGCCACATTCCCCAGAAGTAATCACTTTTTTTTTTTTTTTAGCGATGGCGGGGGGTCTCACTATGTTGCTGAGGCTGGTCTTGAACTCATGGTCACAAGTGATTCTCCAGCCTCGGCCTCCCAAAGTGCTGAGATTACAGGTGTGAGCCATTGTGCCTGGCCAAGTAACCACTCTTAACTGTTACTTGTTCTCTCTCTTCTTTGCACTGTCTTATATGTATGTATATATAATTATCTCCTGGTTCACTGATTTTACACATTATCTACTTACTTTAAAGACCGGCAAATAAAAAATTGTAACTGTCTTTCACTCCCCTCTCCTCTTCCTAGAGTCCCAATATAATTATATCCCAATATAGTGATATAGTCCCAATATAGTTATATGGTTATTATATATATATATTTACATATATAACTATATATAGTTATATAGTTATATTTGGTTAACTCTCTTGTCAGTGTTCCAGTTATTTATTGCTGCTGAGCAAATCATTACAAAACGTGTGTCTTAAAACACCTACCATCTTTTTATTCTTTCTCACATTCCCTAGGGGCAGGCACTGAGAAAAGCTCAACTGGGTGGTGGTGTCATGTACTTGCAGTCAGGCAATGGATGGAGTTGGCCAGGCCATCTCTCCATGTCTCTTCATGTAATCTCAGGGCTTTTCCACGTGCTGTCTCCCTGTGGGCTAGATTGGGCTTCCTCATAACATGGAGGCCTCATAACATGTGAGTGTTCCAGTGAGCAAGGCAGAAGCAGAATTGCCTCTGAAGATACTGCCTCAGAAGTCACATAGCATCTCCTCTCCCATACTCCACTACCTACCAAAGACTTGCTCAGATTCAAGGAGAGGGGACATAGATCTTGCCATTTGATGAGAGGAGTGTCAAAGAACTTGGGGCCATTTCTTTAAACTGCAACAATTGATGTTTACATTATGACCAAAGAAATATGGTCTACTCCTGAGCCAAGTAGTGTACTACAGATGCATTATCTTTCTTGTATAACTTTCTGTTTTTCCTGGAGACATGTGTCTTAGTTTGCCATTTGCTTTGTTGCCTTAAAATCTCTGGCTGTGTTTTTTTTTCACATCCACCAAATAACTCTGTAGTTTTCCACATGGTCAAACCTGCCAGATAATCTGTCAGTAACACTTATTTCTTTCCCTGCAGATGTTTCTGCTGGATTCTGCTGCTCTCCTCTGATCTAGAATAGCTGCTTTCTAGGTCGGCTGCATAGCCATTGTCCTAGGAGTTCTCTTCACTATCATTATGAGAATCTCCTTCATCTCTTCTTGGGTTAAATCCTTGATTCCTGGATCTTATGTCTTCTTTTTTGGCTTACTCATGTTTTGGTGAAACATGCCTCCGTTAACATCTTTCTTGAGAAAGGATGCACGGGAGGTAAGCTTTTAGAGACTGTGCATACCCTAAGACATCTTTTTTCTACCCTTTTACTTTTGTCTGTGTGCAGAATTCTAGGTTGCAAGCATTCTCTCTGAATTTTGAAGGTGCTGCTCCTTTGCATTCTGCCTTCCAATATACTGATGACAAGTCAAATGTCATTTGATTCTTGATCCTTTCTATGTAAACTGCTTTTTTTCCCCTGGAAGTTTTTAGTATTTTCTCCTTATCCTCGATGTTCATGCCTTGGATCTGAATCTTTTTTTCTTTTGAAATTTTATTATCAGCATTAAAAAAATTATTTCCATAGGTTAATGGGGAACAAGTGGTGTTTGATTACATGAGTATGTTCTTTAGTGGTGATTTGTGAGATTTTGGTGCACCCATCACCCAAGCAGTATACACTGCACCCAATTTGTAGTCTTTTATCCCTCACCACCTTCCCATCCTTTCCTGTCAAGTCCCCAGAGTCCATTGTGTCATTCTTATGCCTTTGCATCCTCATAAGCTTAGCTCTCACTTACGAGTGAGAACATATGATGTTTGGTTTTCCATTCCTGAGTTACTTCTAATAGTCTCCAGTCTCATCCAGGTTGCTGCAAATGCCATTAATTCATTCCTTTTTATGTCTGAGTAGTATTCCATCATATATATACCAAAATTTCTTTACCCACTCATTGACTGATGGGCATTTGGGTTGGTTCCACATTTTTCCAACAGCAAATTGTGCTGCTATAAATATTTATTTTTCATTCATTGTTCTGGAAATTAATAGTTCACATAAAAGACATCTTTATGTGAATTAGAAAAAGTCATTCTCTTCTAGGGCCAAGTTACAAAAGGAATTTTCTTGGGGAGATCAATTAGAGAAGGGTATTCCCTCTGGGTAGGCCAGTTAGGAGTATGTTTCCCTTCCTCTTGGCTAGTGCCGCAAGGTACAGGGCATGGTAAGCAGAGCCTGGGTGCATTTCAGCCTCCACTTCTCCTCTGTTGGCTAGGGACCTTTGTGTCAGGCACACCCTGCATGACTGCACTACACATTGACCTTGCAGTTAGGCACTTGGCCAGTGGGCATTCCAATCTGGAGACTCACTCTATTCCATACCTGGGAATTTTCCTGTATTATTTCTTCAGTAATTCTCTTCTTACTGTTTCCTGTCATCTCTTTTTAGAATCCTATTTCTCAGATGTTGGATCTACTGACTGAGTTTCTTGTCTTTCTTCTCTTGTTGTTCATCTCCTGGTTCTTTTATTCTAGTTTCTGGGAAATTTTTCAAGTTCAATTCTCATACCAAAATTTTTTCAACCAAAATTTTAATTTCACCTATACTATTTTTTATTTTGATGAGTGATCATTCTATGATGATTCTTTGTTATTTTTACTATGTCCTCCCACTCATGTTTCGTTAGTGCAATATCTCATTATCTTTCTCTGATTCTTAATGAGATTTCCTTTTCCAGCAGGGTGTCTGTTTCATTTCTTCTATCTTGTTCCTCTAGAATGCTTTCTTCAAATATCTGTTTATACCTAAGGATGAAGCACTGGGAAACTAATGGGAAACTCAGTTGTTGTGTGTGGCTTGTTAATGATGGGCCTCTCAGTAGAAAAACAGGATGACCCTTTTCACTGGAGAACCTGAAATATCAGTATCTGTGGATCTTTACTCGGGTAACTTAGCTTCTTCAAAAAGTAATGCTTCAGACTCCAGCCTTAAGGGTACAAATATGTCTGCTTGCTGTTACTCTGAAACTGCTTAGGGAGTCTCACTTTCAGGACACAGACTTTCCCTTAGTTTCTCAGTTTTTACTTTCATGCCTTGTCAATTCCATTCTTGAACTAAGTCCTCTAATTGTGGTATTGTTGCCATTTCTTCAGAGACTACACCTTTTGACTCCTCCATGGGTAGCAGTGGGAGCCGTTGATTGTGCTGGGTGGGATGGGGATGGGAAGGTGGGAGGTGCCACTGGTCTTTATATAGACTTTCAAACAAGTCTCAATCTCAGTCCTGTACCCTCACCACAGCTTCCCTTCTTTTTTCCTCTTCTTCGTCCTTCTCCTGCTCTTGTTCTTCTTTCCTTTTTTAAAGATAAAGTGTGTACATATAAAAATGTATAAATATGAAGCATAAAATCCAGTGAGTTTTGGGAAATGAGTTATACCCAGGTAATTCACACTCCCAGCAAGATATAGAACATTTCCATCACCCCAGAAAGTTTCCTCACATTCCTTCTCATCCCCTCAGGAATCCTCTATTATGTGTTTTATCACCATAACTTAGTTGTTTGTCAGCATATTCATATAAATGAAATCATACAAATGTACTGTTTTGTGTCTTATGGCTCAACATGGTGTCTGTGAGGCTCATCTACGTCATTGTGTGCATCAGGTTTGCTCCTTTTTAACTGCTTCCCCTGCCACTCATGAAAGAGTCAAAGGGTGTAGTCTCTGAAGAAGTGGGAACCATCCCCCAATCAGAGGACTGTAATTCAAGAATGGAAACGATGAGGCATGAAGGTAAAAACTGAGAAATGAAGGAGAAGTCTGTGTACTGAAAGTGAGAATTTTCATTGATGAGTAATATTTATTCCATTGTGTGAGTATACCCCAGTTTTTTTCTTTTTTTGAGACAGGGTCTTACTCTGATGCCCAGGCTGGAGTACAGTGCCACAATCATGGCTCATTGCAGCCTCGACCTCCCGGGCTTAAGTGATCCTCCTGTCTCAGCCTCTTGAGTAGCTGGGACTATGGGTGGGTGTGAATCACCACGCCTGGCTAATTTATTTTTTTAGTAGAGAAGGTGAGGTCTTTCACCATGTTGCTCAGGCTGGTCTCCAAGTCCTGATTTCAAGCAATCCACCCACCTTGGCCTCCCAAAGTGCTGGGATTACAGGCGTGAGCCACTGCACCTAGCCACAATTTGTTTATTCATTCTCCTATTGATGGACATTTGGGTTATTTCTTGTTTCAGGCTATTATGAATAAAGCCACTATCAATATTCATCTACAGGGCTTTTTTTGGAAATACATTTTCATTTCTCTTGAGTAAATATGTAGAAGTAGAATTGCTGGGTTAAAGAGTAGGTACATGGATATCTTCGTAAGAAACTGCCAATGCTTTTCCAAAGTGATCATACCATTTTACATTCCTGCCAGTATTTTATGGAAGTTCTGGTAATCTACATCCTTGCCAACATTTGATGTTGACAGTCTTAAATTTAACCATTCTAGTGGGTGTGGTGTGTCTTTATGCTTTTAATCTGCATTTCCATAATAACTTCTCTTCCATTGCTGGTTTTCTGAGAGTTGTGATTATGAATGTGTATTGAATTTTGTCAAATTCCTTTTCTACATCATGTTTTTCTCATTTAGTCTGTTAAAAAATACTGAATTACATTGACTTTTTGAGTTACACTCATTTTGCATTCTGGGGTATACATTCTTGGTCATGATATATTATCCATTTATATATTGCTGTATTCCATTTTCTAATTTTGTATTAATGATTTTTTTTTGTGGCCAGGTGCAAGGGCTTGGCTCACACCTATAATCCCAGAGTTTTGAGAGGCTGAAGTGAAAGGATCACTTGAGCCCAGGAGTTCAAGGCCAGGCTGGGCAACACAGCAAGATCCTATCTCCATAAAAAATTAGCTGGGGCCGGGCACAGTGGCTCACACCTGTAATCTCAGCACTTTGGGAGGCCGAGGTGGGAGGATCACAAGGTCAGGAGATCGAGACTATCCTGGCTAACATGGTGAAACCCTGTCTTTACTAAAAATACAAAAATTAGCCGGACATGGTGGTGGGCACCTGTAGTCTCAGCTACTCAGGAGGCTGAGGCAGGAGAATGGCGTGAACCCGGGAGGCGGAGCTTACAGTGAGCCGAGATCATGCCACTGCACTCCAGCCTGGGCGACAAAGTGAGACTCCATCTCAGAAAAAAAAAAAAAAAAAAAAATTAGCTGGGCATGGTGGTGTGTGCCTGTTGTCCCAGCTACTTGGGAGACTGAAGTAGGAGGATCCCTTGGGCCCAAGAGATCAAGGCTGCAGTGAGCTATGTTTGGATCACTGCACTCCAACCCGGGTAAGAGCGCAAGACCCTCACTCTTAAAAAAAAAAACAGAGTAAGAATTTTTGTGGCTATATTCATGAGGAATACAGGTATACAATTTTCTTTTCTTGTCATGCTTTTGCCAGTTCTTAGTATAAGCATTTTGTTGACCTTATAATTAGTTGGGAAGTAGTTCCTCCTGTTTTTTTGAAGGGGTTTGTATAAAACTGGCATCAATTCCTTCTTGGATGTTTGATAGAATTCACCAATGAAGAACAACCTGGTTTGGGTTTTCTTTTGTGTGGAGGTTTTTATAATGCATTCTTTTTTAAATTATGCTTTAAGTTCTAGGGTACATGTGCACAGTGTGCAGGTTTGATACATAGGTATACGTGTGCCATGTTGGTTTACTGCACCCATCAACTCATCATTTACATTAGGTATTTCTCCTAATGCTATCCTTCTCCCCTCCTCCCACCCCACGACAGGCCCTGATGTGTGATGTTCCCCACCCTGTGTCCAAGTGTTCTCATTATTCAATTCCCACCTATGAGTGAGAACATGCAGTGTTTGGTTTTCTGTCCTTGCGATAGTTTGCTCAGAATGATGGTTTCCAGCTTCATCCATGTCCCTACAAAGGACATGAACTCATTCTTTTTTATGGCTGCATAGTATTCCATGGTGTATATGTGCCACATTTTCTTCATCCAGTCTATCATTGATGGACATTTGGGTTGGTTCCAAGTCTTTGCTATTGTGAATAGTGCCACAATAAACATACGTGTGCATGTGTTTTTATAGAAGCATGATTTATAATCCTTTGGGTATATACCCAGTAATAGGATAGCTGGGTCAAATGGTATTTCTAGTTCTAGATCCTTGAGGAATCGCCACACTGTCTTCCACAATGGTTGAAATAATTTACACTCCCACCAACAGTGTAAAAGTGTTCCTACTTCTCCACACCCTCTTCAGCACCTGTTGTTTCCTGACTTTTTAATGATCGTCATTCTAACTGGTGTGAGATAGTATCTCATTGTGGTTTTGATTTGCATTTCTCTGATGGCCAGTGATGATGAGCATTTTTTCATGTGTCTGTTGGCTGCATAGATGTCTTCTTTTGAGAAGTGTCTGTTCATATCCTTTGCCCACTTTTTGATGGGGTTGTTGGTTTTTTTCTTGTAAAATTGTTTGAGTTCATTGTAGATTCTGGATATTAGACCTTTGTCAGATGGGTAGATTGCAAAATTTTCCTCCCATTCTGTAGGTTACCTGTTCACTCTGATGGTAGTTTCTTTTGCCATGCAGAAGCTCTTTAGTTTACTTAGATCCCATTTGTCAATTTTGGCTTTTGTCAAAATTGCTTTTGGTGTTTTAGTCATGAAGTCCTTGCCCATGCCTGGGTCCTGAATGGTATTGCCTAGGTTTTCTTCTAGGGTTTTTATGGTTTTAGGTCTAACATTTAAGTCTTTAATCCATTTGAATTAATTTTTGCATAAGGTATAAGGAAGGGATCCAGTTTCAGCTTTCTACATATGGCTAGCCAGTTTTCCCAGCACCATTTATTAAATAGGGAATCCTTTCCCCATTTCTTGTTTCTGTCAGGTTTGTCAAAGATCAGATGGTTGTAGATGTGTGGTGTTATTCTGAGGCCTCTGTTCTGTTCCATTTTTCTATATATCTGTTTTGGTACCAGTACCATGCTATTTTGACTACTGTAGCCTTGTAGTATAGTTTGAAGTCAGGTAGCGTGATGCCTCCAGCTTTGTTCTTTTGGATTAGGATTGTCTTGGCAATGGGGGCTCTTTTTTGGTTTCATATGAATTTTAAAGTAGTTTTTTCCAATTCTGTGAAGAAAGTCATTGGTAGCTTGATGGGGATGGCATTGAATCTATAAATTACCTTGGGCAGTATGGCCATTTTCACGATATTGATTCTCCCTATCCATGAGCATGGAATATTCTTCTATTTGTTTGTGTCATCTTTTATTTGCTTAGCAGTGGTTGGTAGTTCTCCTTGAAGAGGTCCTTCACATCCCTTGTAAGTTGGATTTCTAGGTATTTTATTCTCTTCGTAGCAATTGTGAATGGGAATTCACTCATGATTAGGCTCTCTGTTTGTCTGTTAATTGTGTATAGGAATGCTTGTGATTTTTGCACATTGATTTTGTATCCTGAGACTTTGCTGAAGTTGCTTATCAGCTTAAGGAGATTTTGGGCTGAGACTATGGGGTTTTCTAAATATACAATCTTGTCATCTGCAAATAGGGACAATTTGACTTCCTCTTTTCCTATTTGAATACCCTTTATTTCTTTCTCTTGCCTGATTGCCATGGCCAGAACTTCCAACACTATGTTGAATAGGAGTGGTGAGAGAGGGCGTCCTTGTCTTGTGCCAATTTTCAAAGGGAATGCTTCCAGTTTTTGCCCATTCAGTATGATATTGGCTGTGGGTTTGTCATAAATAGCTCTTACTATTTTGAGATACGTTCCATCAGTATCTAGTTTATTGAGAGTTTTTAGCCTGAAGGGCTGTTGAATTTTTTCAAAGGCCTTTTCTGCATCTGTTGAGATAATCATGTGGATTTTGTCTTTGGTTCTGTTTATGTGATGGATTACATTTATTGATTTGCGTATGTTGAACCAGCCTTGCATCCCAGGGATGAAGCAGACTTGATTATGGTGGATAAGCTTTTTGATGTGCTGCTGGATTCGGCTTGCCATTATTATATTGAGGATTTTTGCATTGATGTTCATCAGGGATATTGGTCTAAAATTCTCTTTTTTTGTTGTGTCTCTGCCAGGCTTTGGTATCAGGATGATGTTGGCCTCATAAAATGAGTTAGGGAGGATTCCCTCTTTTTCTATTGATTGGAATAGTTTCAGCTGGTAGAATTTGGCTGGGAATCTGTCTGGTCCTGGACTTTTTTTGTTTGGTAGGCTATTAATTATTGCCTTAATTTCAGAGCCTGTTATTGGTCTATTCAGAGATTCCACTTCTTCCTGGTTTAGTCTTGGGAGGGTGTATGTGTCCAGGAGTTTATCCATTTCTTCTAGAGTTCCTAGTTTATTTGCATAGAGGTGTTTATAGTATTCTCTGATGGTAGTTTGTATTTCTTTGGGCTCGGTGGTGATGTCCCCTTTTTCATTTTTTGTTGCCTCTATTTGATTCTTCTCTCTTTTCTTCTTTATTAGTCTTGCTAGTGGTCTATCAATTTTGTTGATCTTTTCAAAAAACCAGGTCCTAGATTCATTGATTTTTTGAAGGGTTTTTTGTGTCTCTATCTCTTTCAGTTCTGCTCTGATCTTAGTTATTTCTTGTCTTCTGCTAGCTTTTGAATTTGTTTGCTCTTGCTTCTCTAGTTCTTTTAATTGTGATGTTAGGGTGTTGATTTTAGATCTTTCCTGCTTTCTTTGTGGGCATTTAGTGCTATAAATTTCCCTCTATACACTGCTTTAAATGTGTCCCACAGATTCTGGTAGGTCGTGTCTTTGTTCTCATTGGTTTCAAAGAACATCTTTATTTCTGCCTTCATTTCATTATGTACCCAGTAGTCATTCAGGAGCAAGTTGTTCAGTTTCCACGTAGATGTGCATTTTTGAGTGAGTTTCTTAATCCTGAGTTCTAATTTGATTGCACTGTGGTCTGAGAGAGAGTTTGTTGTGATTTCTGTTCTTTTACATTTGCTGAGGAGTGCTTTACTTCCAATTATGCGGTCAATTTTAGAATAAGTGTGATGTGGTGCTGAGAAGAAAGTATATTCTGTTGATTTGGGATGAAGAGTTCTGTAGATGTCTATTAGGTCTGCTTGGTGCAGAGCTGAGTTCAGGTCTTGGATATCCTTGTTAACCTTCTGTCTCATTGATCTGTCTAATATTGACAGTGGGGTATTAACGTCTCCTGTTATTATTGTGTGGGAGTCTAAGTCTTTTTGTAGGTCTCTGAGGACTTGCTTTATGAATCTGGGTGCTCCTGTATTGGGTGCATATATATTTAGGATAGTTAGCTCTTCTTGTTGAATTGATCCATTTACCATTATGTAATGGCCTTCTTTGTCTCTTTTCATTTTTGTTGGTTTAAACTCTGTTTTATCAGAGACTAGGATTGCAACCCCTGCTTTTTTTTTTGCTTTCCATTTGCTTGGTTGTTCTTCCTCCAGCCCTTTATTTTGAGCCTATGTGCATCTTTGCATGTGAGATGGGTCTCCTGAATACGGCACACTGATGGGTCTTGACTCTTTATCCAATTTGCCAGTCTGTGTCTTTTAATTGGTGCATTTAGCCCACTTACATTTAAGGTTAATATTGTTATGTGTGAATTTGATCCTGTCATTATGATGTTTGCTGGTTATTTTGCCCGTTAATTGATGATGTTTCTTTATAGCATCGATGGTCTTTACAATTTGGCCTGTTTTTGCAGTGGCTGGTATTGGTTGTTTCTTTCCATGTTTAGTGCTTCCTTCAGGAGCTCTCATACGGCAGGCCTGGTGGTGACAAAATCTCTCAGCATTTGCTTGTCTGTAAAGGATTTTATTTCTCCTTCACTTATGAAGCTTAGTTTGGCTGGATATGAAATTCTGGGTTGGAAATTCTTTTCTTTAAGAATGTTGAATATTGGCCCCCACTCTCTTCTGGCTGTAGGGTTTCTGCGGAGAGATCTGCTGTTAGTCTGATGGGCTTCCCTTTGTGGGTAACTCGACCTTTCTCTCTGGCTGCACTTAACACTTTTTCCTTCATTTCAACCTTGGTGAATCTGACAATTATGTGTCTTGGGGTTTTTCTTCTCGAAGAGTATCTTAGTGGTGTTCTCTGTATTTCCTGAATTTGAATGTTTACCTGCCTTACTATGTTGGAGAAGTTCTCCTGGGTAATATCCTGAATGTTTTCCAACTTGGGTTCATTCTCCCTATCACTTTCAGGTACACCAATCAAACATAGACTTGGTCTTTTCACATAGTCCCATATTTCTTGGAGGCTTTGTTCGTTTCTTTTTACTCTTTTTTCTCTAAACATCTCTTCTCACTTCATTTCATTCATTTGATCTTCAATCACTGATACCCTTTCTTCCACTTGATCGAATCGGCTATTGAAGCTTGTGCATGTGTCACGAAGTTCTTGTGCCATGGTTTTCAGCTCCATCAGGTCATTTAAGGTCTTCTCTACACTGTTTTTCTAGTTAGCCATTTGTCTAATTGTTTTTCAAGGTTTTTAGCTCCCTTGTGATGGGTTCAAACCTCCTCCTTCAGCTTGGAGAAGTTTGTTTCTACTGACCTTCTGACGCCTACTTCTGTCAACTTGTCAAAGTCATTCTTTATCCAGCTTTGTTCCATTGCTGGCGAGGAGCTGCAATCCTTTGGAGGAGAAGAGGCACTCTGATTTTTAGAATTTTCAGCTTTTCTGCTCTGGTTTCTCCCCATCTTCATGGTTTTATCTACCTTTGGTCTTTGATGTTGGTGACCTACAGATGGAGTTTTGGTGTAGATGTCCTTTTTGTTGATGTTGATGCTATTCCTTTCTGTTTGTTAGTTTTCCTTCTTACAGTCAGGTCCCTCTGCTGCAGGTCTGTTGGAGTTTGCTGGAGTTCCACTCCAGACCCTGCGTGCCTGGGTATCACCAGTGGAGGCTGCAGAACAGCAAATATTGCAGAACAGCAAATATTGCTCCCTGATCCTTCTTCTGGAAGCTTCATCCCAGAGGGACAGCCACCTATATGAGGTGTCTGTTGGCCCCTACTGGGAGGTGTCTCCCAGTTAGGCTACACAGGGGTCAGGGACCCACTTGAGGAGGCAGTCTGTCTGTTCTCAGAGCTGAAACACCTTGCTAGTGAGAGAGAACCACTGCTCTCTTCAGAGCTGTCAGAGGGGGATATTTAAGTCTGCAGAAGTTGTCTGCTGCCTTTTGTTCAGCTATGCCCTGCCCACAGAGGTGGAGTCTAGAGCCAGTAGGCCTGATTGAGCTGTGGTGGGCTCCACCCAGTTCAAGCTTCCTGACCACTTTGTTTACCTACTGGCCTCAGCAATGGCAGACACCCCTCCCCCAGCCAGGCTGCTGCCTCACAGTTTGATCTCAGACTGCTGGGCTAGCAGTGAGCAAGGCTCCATGGGCGGGAGCCACTGAGCCAGGCAAGTGAGAGAATCACCTTGTCAGCCGGTTCCTAAGATCTTGGGAAAACTCCACAGTATTTGGGTGGGAGTGTCCCGTTTTTCCCAGTAGTCTGTTACAGCTTCTCTTGGCTAGGAAAGGGAAATCCCCTGACCCCTTGTGCTTCCCAGGTGAGGCAATGCCTGCCCTGCTTCAGCTTGTCCTCCATGGGCTGCACCCATTGTCCAACCAGTCCCAATGAGACGAGCCAGGTACCTCAGTTGGAAATGTAGAAATCACCCGTCTTCTGTGTCGATCATGCTGGGAGCCACAGACTGGAGCTGTTCTTATTCGGCCATCTTGAAAAGCCTCATAATACATTCATTTTTAAAAAACATTCGGGGTATTAAAATTTTCGATTTGATTTTAGGTCAGTTTTAGTAAGTTTGTTCTTTTAGAAATTTGTTTCCTTTAATCTAAGGTGTTAATTTTTTGCCATAATACACTTCATACTATTTCAGCGTTAGCCTTTTAATATTTGTAGGATCTATCCTTTCTTTCATTTGTAGTAGTAACAGCTTTTGTTTTCCTTTCTTCTTGATCATCCTAACCAGGAATTTACTGATTCCATTAAATTTTTTAAAAACCAACGTTTGGAATTGTTACTTTTGTATACTCTTTGTTTTCTAGTTTCTTGATTTCTGCTTTATATTTATGATTTCTGTCCGTTCACATATTTTGGGTTTAATTTGCTCTTCTTTTTTTAACTTCTTAAAATAGAAAATTAAATAATTGATTTTAAATCTGTCTTCTTTCCTAATATAAGCAATAGACACTAAAAATTTCCCTCTAGGCACTGCATTGCTGCATCCCATAAAATTTGATATAATATGTTTTTATTTCATTCAGTTCAAAAATGTTTTCTAATTTCCCTGTGATTTCTTTTTTTTATTTAATAAAGTTTTGTTTTTCCAAATGTACAGTCAGTTGGACCTGTTCATGCATCTTCACCAGCAGCTGTGGCATCTCCACTTTTGGTATTTCTGGTGTAAATGATTTGAGCTCTGTGTTTTGAAACCAGTTTGATAAGTCCTTTACCAAGGAGCTCCTGAAGGGCTGCCCTGGCCAGGGAGCCTCGAATCTCCAGTCTCTGAGAGACCACAGCTGGGGTTATAAACCTATAGCTGGAAACTTCCTTACAGAGTTTGGCATACAAAGCTTCCTTACAGTAGCATTGTCAAACAAGACTTGGTTATTGAGCTTGTCCCAAACTTTGCCTTTGGACCACTTCTTTTTGGCTTTGCCCCTGGATTTGTTCACTGGGTTTTTGTCTTTTTTGGCTAACTTCCCGGGGTCTTTCCTCTTGTTGCCCTTGGATGGCATTGTTAAGCTTGCAGAGCAGCGGCAATCACTGCAGCCTTGCTGAGATGTCAGACAAAAAGCGATTTCTTTGATGCATAGGTTATTTGAAAATGTGTTGTTTAATTTTCAAATATTTGGGGGGCTGTAATAGATATCTTTTTGTTATTGATTTCTAATTTAATTTCAGTGTGGTTAGAAAACAATGTATATTCTGCGGTTGCTGAGTTTAGTGTTCTATTTTATTTATTTATTTGTTCTAGTTTTTTAGAGACAGTCTTGCTCTGTCACTCAAGCTGGAGTGCAGTGGTGTGCTCAGCCTTCCAAATAGATGGGACTACAGGCATGTTCCACCATGCCCAGCTAATTTTTTAATAGAGATGGGGTCTTGCTATGTTGCCTACGCTGGTCTCCAGCTCCTGGCCTTAAGTGATCCTCCTACCTTGGCCTCTCAAAACTCTGGGATTATAGGCGTGAGCCACCACATCTGGCCTAGTGTTCTATAAACGTCAGTTAGGTTAAGGTGATTGATAGCATTGTTGAGATATTCTACATCATTTTTGATTTTTAATAATCTAGTTGTTTTGTCAGTTACTGAGAGAGGGGTGT
This sequence comes from Symphalangus syndactylus, assembly GCF_028878055.3. Lineage (NCBI taxonomy): Eukaryota > Metazoa > Chordata > Mammalia > Primates > Hylobatidae > Symphalangus > Symphalangus syndactylus. The sequence goes on along the minus strand of NC_072423.2, from coordinate 107,483,200 downwards.
TAACATCTCTAACTATGATTGTGGATTTGTTTATTTCTCCCTTTAGCTCTTTCAGTTTTTGCTTTATGCATTTTGAAGCTCTGTTATTAAACACACATTTATAATTGCTACGCCTTTGGATGAAATGACCCTTTTGTCATTACGAAATATTGTTCTTTATTTTTGGTAATCTTTCTTATCCTGAAGTCTATTTTGACTGGTATTAATCTAGCCATTCCATATTTCCTATGATTAGGACTTGCATGATATTTCTTTTACAATTTTTAAGTTTTAAACCTATATGTGTCTTTGTATTTAACGTATCTCTTGTAGATAACATATAGTTGGATCATAACTTTTATCTAGTCTAAACAATCTATTTCTTTTTATTATAGCATTTAGTCAATCTACATTTAAGATAATTATTGATATGGTTGGATTTAGTTCTCTCACTTATTTGTTTTCTATTCTTCTCATATGACTTGTTTCTTGGTTCCACTTTTCTTGCCTTTTTTGGGAATTAATATGGTTTAGTATTTCATTTTAATTCTTCTTAGCTATAGCTCTTTGCATATTTTTAGTGGTTACTTTTGGGATTAAAATAATTTTTAAAAATACTTTAAGTTCTAGGGTACATGTGCAGAACGTGCAGGTTTGTTACATAGGTATACACATGCCGTGTTGGTTTGCTGCACCCATCAACCTGTCATCTACATTAGGTATTTCTCCTAATGCTATCCCTCCCTGAGCCCCCCACTCCCTGGCAGGCCCTGGTATGTGATCCCCTTCCTCCTGTGTCCATGTGTTCTCATTGTTCAACTCCCACTTATGAGTGAGAACATGCAGTGTTTGGTTTTCTGTTCCTGTGTTAGTTTGCTGAGAATGATGGTTTACAGCTTCATCCATGTCCCGGCAAAGGACATGAACTCATCCTTTTTTATGGCTGCATAGTGTTCTATGGTGTATATGTGCCACATTTTCTTTTTCCAGTCTATCATCGATGGGCATTTGGGTAGGTTCCAAGTCTTTGCTATTGTGAAGAGTGCTGCAATAAACATATGTGTGCATGTGTCTTTACAGTAGAATGATTTATAATCCTTTGGGTATATACCCAGTAATGGGATGGATGGGTCAAATGGTATTTCTGGTTCTAGATCCTTGAGGAATTGCCACACTGTGTTCCACAATGGTTGAACTAATTTACACTCCCACCAACAGTGTAAAAGCATTCGTATTTCTCCACATCCTCTCCAGCATCTGTTGTTTCCTGACTTTTTAATGATCGCCATTCTAACTGGTGTGAGATGGTATCTCATTGTGGTTTTGATTTGCATTTCTCTAATGACCAGTGATGATGAGCTTTTTTTCATATGTTTGTTGGCTGCATAAATGTCTTCTTTTGAGAAGTGTCTGTTCATATCCTTTGCCCACTTTTTAATGGGGTTATTTGCTTTTTTCTTTTAAATTTGTTTAAGTTCCTTATAGATTCTGGATGTTAGCCCTTTGTCAGATGGGTAGATTGCAAAAATTTTCTCCCATTTTGTAGGTTACCTGTTCACTCTGATGACAGTTTCTTTTGCTGTGCAGAAGCTCTTGAGTTTGATTAGATCCCATTTGTCAATTTTGGCTTTTGTTGCCATTGCTTTTGGTGTTTTAGTCATGAAGTCTTTGCCCATGCCTATGTCCTGAATGGTATTGTCTAGGTTTTCTTCTAGGGTTTTTATGGTTTTAGGTCTTATGTTTAAGTCTTTAATCCATCTTGAGTTAATTTTTTTATAAGGTGTAAGGAAGGGGTCCAGTGTCAGCTTTCTGCATATGGCTAGCCAGTTTTCCCAGCACCATTTATTAAATAGGGAATCCTTTTTATTGCCCTCTATATTGCTTGGGGAAATGCCCTCTATATTTTCTTAGTGATGTGTAGATTCTACTGAAAGAAAAATGAAAACTTGTTCACAGGCAATGTTGAAAGGATAACTTTCAACTTTTTAAAGGGTTGAAAATTTAAACTACTCTCCGTAGTTTCCGGAAAACATCCTCAAGCCTTTACAAATGAGGGTGAGGGCTGTGGCAGCCTTAAAGTTCAAGAGAAGGAAAATACGTTAATTTTCAAGGTTTTCTCCTATCTTAGATCTTTCTGAGGAAAATAATTTGAGGCCACGTGTGGTGGCTTATACCTGTAATCCTAATACTTTGGGAGGCCAAGGCAGGAGGATCACTTGAGGCCAGGAGTCCAAGACCAGCCTGGGCAACATAAGGAGACCCTGTCTCTACAAAAAAAAAAAAAAAAAAAAAAGCTGGGAGTGGTAGTGTGTGGCTGGAGTCCTAGCTACATGGGAGACTGAGGTGGGAGGATTACTTGAGCCTGGGAGTTTGAGGTTGCAGTGAGCTATGATTGTGCCACTGCACTCCAGCCTGGGTGACAGAGTGAGACCCTGTCTCAAAAAAAAAAGAAAAGAAAAGAAAAAAGAAAAATAATGTGAAAGAATCACTTCACATATCCAGTGGCAGATCTGAACTGCCAGAGCCCTGTTCATCTTAACAATGAATCAGGTGATCTGGGTTCATGGCCACACTGCATGCCGTCTGCTCAGAGCAGCACCCATGGGTTCTCTTCCTTAGCCAGTAGCTTTCTCAGCTTTCTCATGGACCTAGGAACTCCCCAGCGCCTAGAGGCAGTGGAGCACATAGATAGCCTTGTGTTCTCTGGAAATGTCTGTGTTTCTGTGTAGTCTCTGCCAGTCCAATCCCAGCATGGAGGGTGGATGTGGGAACCTCTGTTTTTTAATTAGCCTTTAGGGCATAGTCTGCTTTCCACACACTTGTCACAACAAAGGGATCTTTTTTCTTCAGGGAATAGCATTAAGAAGCAGGAATTGGAGTAGTATACTTGTCCTGTTTGAAATAGCTTTTATCTGCTGTTGCATCAGTGATCTTTGACAGCTGATCTGCAGTTCTGGCTTAACCATTTACTAGTTGCATAACCTTGGCAAACTCACATCCCAGCATAAAGAATCTAGTTTACTCCTTTATAAACTGGAAGTGTTAATATTTTCCCTGACCTACCTCAGAGGCTTAAAGGGTTGCATGGAGATGAAAATGCATTATAAAAATATAAAAATAAATTATTACTATGAAGGCTTAGAGAAGTTTGTCTTAAGAAGAAGGGTAATTTTAAAAAAGAAGTCTTTGTTGCCTCCTGAGTGAGCACAGTTCTTGGGGTAGAAACGGCATATAGGACAATCTGGCACTGAGTCTGCTGAAGGCTGTCCTGCCACTGCTACATCTTCCCCTTCTCTCCTAACCTCACTGCCCCAGGGGTGGAGACAGTCATGACACTGGGCAGGCCAGCCTTCCTCTGTGCTGCTGGCCACCTATGCGGCACAGTCTTGTCAGAGAGCTGACAATCAGCTCCCTGCTGCTTTCTCATCTTTTAAAGTCCAATTAAACGTCTCTGGCCACAGCATGATAATTGTCTGGGCTCCACACAGTGGAACGTGACCTGAGGTGGCATTAGGAAACCAGAAAAGAAAGAAAAGCCCTTTTATCTTGGAAAGATCATGTCCCCAGTTCCTTAAAGTGTAGAATCATTGTTCACACTGAGCAGTTGCCCAGCTCAATTCCAAACGTCAGGATACCAAAGGGCATGCAGGAGATTTAACCATGTCCACATGGACTCATGTGCCCAAGAAGCAATCTGGTGGCTTAAGAATTAGCAATGGCATAAGGTATGTGTGAGAAACAGTGAGTCTGAGTGGAAAGTTCCAGCAGGGAGGGATGCTAGAAGGCTAGGTTAGGGCCAGATTGCAGAGGACTTTGATGCCAGGGGTAAAAAGGTGAACTTCGCTTCAGCAGGATAATCAGGAGTCTTATATGGGATTGTAGGGCCTGGTCTCTGGTGGAAGGCAAGAAAATTCTGCTACGGACAGGTTGTCCTACCTTGTAGATTGCCCTCTTATAACATCTTGCCATTAAATGTTTCCTGAGGTTTATCCAGCCCAACTAATCACAGTGCATCAGCACATTGTCTGCTTGATGCAGTGGTGGCTCGCCTTAAACATTTAGGAAGTTGCTACATCTGGAAGGATAAAAAACTCGGAAATATGGCCTGGCACGGTAGCTCATGCCTGTAATCCTAGCACTTTGGGAGGCTGAGGTGGGCGGATTGCCTGAGCTCAGGAGTTTGAGACCAGCCTAGGCAACATGGAGAAACCCTGTCTCTGCTAAAAATACAAAAAATTAGCTGGGTGTGGTGGTGTGCACCTGTAATCCCAGCTACTCGGGAGGCTGAGGCACGAGAATTGCTTGACCTCGGAGGCAGAGGTTGCAGTGAGCTGAATTCATGCCACTGCACTCTAGCCTGGGTGACAGAGTGAGACTCTGTCTCGAAACAAAACAAAACAAAAACTCAGAAATATGGACTTTGGTCCTGAACCTGCTATTGATTAATTGGGTATCTGAGGAAGCTCTTTCTCTTGTCAGGGCTTCAGCTTCTACCAGAAAAATCTGGGGAGAGAGGGATGGTGAGACCAAGTGATCTCTTTAGTTTCTCTTCACTTGAATGTTCTTAGGAATAGCTTCAGTTGCTGACATGTCTGCAATTTGTTTATTACAAGTTGCCTCCCATGTCCCTGCTGGACCAAGTTTCTGAGGAGCTTTTTATTTTATTTTATTTTTTAGAAAGCAAAAATAACTTGCTAGCAGTTACAAGATGTGCCCAGTTTCCATATCTCTTTCGGTCCAGTTTTCTTTCTGCTGTCAGCTGCAGAGCTTAGTACATGATGGGAGGATCACTGTACTTTCTATAGCGCTGGGAGATTAGAGGAAAAAGGGATTAATAAACCATGGAGTGGTTGGGGAAGACTAAATGGTAGATAAAGGCTTGGGCCCTTTGGGTCCTGATGGAGGGGTGAGGATGCAGAGAGTTCTCACCAGGCAGAGAGAAGGGAGTCAGACATTCCAAGTAAACCAGGATGGAGAGGAAGAGTTCTGTGTCTGGATGTGTCAGGAGCTGGCCTGGTGAGAGAAGGAAGCACCAGGAAATGAGGCCAGGGCCTTAAAACCAGGCAGAATGGGAGGTTAGACTTGATGCTCTAGGACCCTGATACCCAAAATGTGGCCTGGGAACTAGAACATCAACATCACCTGGGAGCATGTTAGAAATGCAGAATCTCAGCCGGGTGCGGTGGTTCACGCCTGTAATCCCAGCACTTTGGGAGGCCGAGGCAGTTATATCACTTGAGGTCAGGAGTTCAAGGCCAGACTGGCCAACATGATGAAACCCCATCTCTACTAAAAGTACAAAAATTAGCCAGGTGTGGTGGCACACACCTGTAATCCCAGATGCTCGGGAGGCTGAGGCAGGAGAATCGCTTGAATCTGGGAGGCAAAGGTTGCAGTGAGCCGAGATCGCACCACTGCACTCCAGCCTGAGGGACGGAGCAAGACCCTGTCTCAAAAATAAAAAATAAAAACAAACAAAAAAGAAATGCTGGGCCGGGTGCAGTGGCTCACGCCTGTAATCCCTGCACGTTGGGAGGCCGAGGTGAGTGGATCACGAGGTCAGGAGATCGAGACCATCCTGGCTAACACAGTGAAACCCTGTCTCCACTAAAAAAAAACACAAAAAATTAGCTGGGCGTGGTGGCAGGCACCTGTAGTCCCAGCTACTCAGGAGGCTGAGGCAGGAGAATGGCGTGAACCCCGGAGGCAGAGCTTGCAGTGAGCCGAGATCGTGCCACTGCACTCAGCCTGGGCGACAGAGCGAGACTCCGTCTAAAAAAAAAAAGAAATGCTGAATCTCAGACCCAGCTCAGCCCTGCTGAATCCACATCTACATTTTAACAAGATCCAAAGGTGACTTCATACCCCTTCAAGTCTGAAAAGTGCTATAGTTCAGGACATTTGTTCTCAGTGGTACTGACCACTGGGCCCCACCCCAGGCCCCCTGAATCAGAATTTTCTAGGGATAGGGCTTGGGCACTGGAAGTTTTAAGAAGCTCTAACCTGTAGCCAGGGCTGAGAACTGCTGTTCTCATGGTTATAAAGCAAGAATGACAATGTCGGTTCCAAGAAGAACATTTAATAAAGATCAGATAGGCAGCAGTATGAAGAGTGTACTCAGGAAACAGAAATTAATAGCAACGATCCAAATGTGCAAAGTGAAGAAGACAGCTCCATCATGTTGAGTCCTGAGAGTTGAGAAAATGGCTGTACTAGAAGCTGCTATGGGGAGCTGGTTTGTAGAGGATAATGAGAAGTGAATTTGGTTTTAGACATTTCCACTTAAATTTGATGGTAGCAACATCTGCCAGGAATTAGTTGATGTGGCACTGAGCTTTGGTTAAAGGGCAGGACTGGAAGTTTGAATTTGTAATTTATTATCACCGAGGTGGAAGCTGGAGTCATATAAATGGTACAAGACAACCAGATAACAGAATAAAGGCTTTTATTGTATATAAATTAGAATTGTAGGCTTGGAAGGAATTTTAGAGAACTTTAGGCTAAATGTCTATGCATGAACCAAGTGTACTGGCCTTAGTGATAGAGCAAGGGATGTCTTTTCAGCTTGGCCATAGCAATCCTCTGCTTAAAGTCTGTGAAGGACCATGGCCTGGGCCACCTTCAGAGCCCTGTGGGGCTCATTACCAGAAGGGCCTGGCCTATGTGAAGTTCCCCTGCCAACTCTGTGACTCATCCACACACTTCCACAGTGATATTTTCAAAGTACAATTATGTGTAGCAGAATGTCTTTTCCATGGCTGACAACGTTGCCCATCTGTGAAGTCATTAAGCTCTTGTGCTCTAAAAGCAGGGAGGAGGTAAACAGTGGCAGCAAATTGGGAACCTGCTTGAATGATGGGAGCCTGGGATTCACACTCTATGCTGGGGCTCTGGATCCCTGATAACCTTCTCTTTAAGGGAGTATGGGAGTTGAGCATTAATGCGTGGTTCATCCCTGCAGTTGGGTGCAAATCAGATTGAAAGTACACACTGGGGCCAGGTGCGGTGGCTCATGCCTGTAATCCCAGCACTTTGAGAGGACAAGGCGGGAGGATCGCTTGAGACCAGGAGTTCAAGACCGGTCTGTGAAACATAGTGAGACCCTGTCTCTACAAAAATAAAAATTAAAAAGTTAGCTAAGTGTGGTGGCATGCTCCTGTTGTCCCAGCTACTCAGGAGGCTGAAGCAGGAGGATTGCTTGAGCCCAGGAGGTTGAAGCTGAAGTGAGCCATGATCATGCCTTTGCATAACAGCCTAGGTGACAGAGTGAGACACTGTCTCTAAAAAAAATAAAATTAAAAATGAAAATGCACACAGATGAAAGAAGTAGGCTTGGAATTGGAAAACCAGGATTCAAATCTTAGTTTTGCCATGTATTGGCAGTAGCCAAGCCCAGGTTTCCTCCTTAGTAAATGAAGAATTTTATCTTTTTCATAGGGCTGTAGTGAGCAAATGAATATTGTATGTGAGAGTGCTTTGCAAACTATAAGGTACAATATAAATATAATACTTTTTAAAGAAAGGGATGTATAGACAGGTGAAGAAGAAGAGAACCAAATAGAATTGGAAGATCTGTTGATCGATTTCCATGTTAATTTTGTGGTGGGGGTATGGTTAGGAGGGTGGGGCTTGGGGGTGAAGGTTTTTATCTTTCCTAGTGTACCAAAAGGCAGAAATCTGCCCATTTACTTCTATCTCTGTTAAGGTCTACTCATTCTTCCTCCTTCAGCCTCCACAGTCAATTCTTAAAGTTTTTATGCACCTATATTGTACACCTGGTTATGTGTGCACACCTGGCCCTTGGCAAAATTATGGAGAAAGCAAAGTTGCCTATAGTGACCCTAGATATCCCCTTTGGAGTAGTCTTCTCAAAGCAGGTGTAGACATTCCACTTCCTGAGAACAAGGTGCTCATATCCTCTTTCTTCCATCTCTTACCTGAGAAGTAAAGGGCTTGTGATGATATTCCAGGGATATTTGCATTTCAGATGGAGGACTGGAGCTTTAAGCTATGATGTTGGAATTTCTGGCATCAGCGAACTGGGTGGGAAAGTGTATAATTTGGTCTTTCTGGTATCCTTGAAACCATAATACACAGTCTTCCATCAGGTCATTGTGCTAGCTTTGAGGTGGAATATTTTCCAGCCCTCAAAGCTGTCATAAATTGTATTATTTACAGGATAAGTCCTATGAGATTCTGTGAAACAGATCCAGTTGCATTACTTTGCAGGGATTTTATGAGAATCAAGAAAAGAACAGAAGTGAATAAGCTATTGTGCTTTTCACGTAAGTACTATTGAAACACAAGGGCATTAACATTCCTTATGCTGCCAGAATCTATTCAGAATCACAGAAAGCTACAACCAGAAGAAATCTTACAAAAAGCAATTCATCTGTACGGTGCAATGTCTTCAAACTTTAGAATGAATCAGAATCACTTGGAGGGTTTGCTGAGACACAGATTACTGGGCCTCACCCCTACAGTTTCTGATTCAGTAGGTCTGAGGTGAGTTGGAGAATCTGGATTTCTATCAAGTTCTCAGATGATGCAGCTGCTGCTGTCGGGGCAACTACACTGAAAACCATGGGTCTCGTGGTTTATTATGGATTTGGAGATAGAGTCTTGCTCTGTTTCCCAGGCCAGAGTGCGGTGGCATGATCATAACTCACTGCAGCCTTGACCTCCTGGGCTCAAGCAATCCTCTCACCTCAGCTTCTGAGTAGCTGGGACTAGAGGCATGCACCACCATGCCTCCACACCCTGCTCTCTCTCTCTAGAGAGAGACAGGATCTCACTATGTTGCCCAGGCTTGTTTTGAACTCCTAGCCTCAAGTGATCCTCCCACCTTGGCCTCCCCAAATACTAGGATTGCACGAGTGAGCCACCACACCTGGCCATTATTCTAGTTCTAAATTGTACCACTGCAGAGTTCTAGGATGTCAACTAAGTGTGGCCAGGAAGAGAACCTTGATCTTCTGCCTCTTCTTGTTAAATCTTCCTCAGGATGATGACCTTGCCTTTAGCTGTCTCTGGTGAGCTATAATAATTGGGGCACCTTGGAGATTCATGAAGAAGTATTTGGAGGAGGAAGTAAAGGGACTAGAGGGAAGAAACTTCCAAGAAGAAAGGCCTATGGGTGATGAAAGGAATCCAGTTAGGCCCAAGGAGCTGGGAAAGGAAGCCAAGAAGAGGCCTGCTGAAGGGAAGGGAGGCAAGCTATGGGTAGAAAGTTCAGAATCCTGAAAGACCTTTTTATACCACTTAGATATTTAGCTTCCTGGGACAAGATGTCCAATCTTCTATCTTTTGGCTATTCTGTCACATCATTAAAAGTCTAGTCTGTTTGTGATGTAGTGTGTTTGCAAAAACTCTCCCATACACCCTGGCATTCTTTGTTAATTGCCATTAAAGTCGTGTCAGGTTTTGAAAAATTATGGTGCTCTTGACACTGTTCCCTTTCAGCCTCACGTGTTCCTTGTATTTATCACAACGGAACACTAACAAATATTTATTCAGTTTTATAGACATGTTGACAATAAAGTCTACCATGTGTGTCTCCCTGCCATGGTGATTATTTTGCTCAATACGTGATTGACTGAGATTCTTCAGTGTATTATAAACAAACATTAAAAATAGCAACATAAAAAAGATAAAACCGAAAAACGGAAAGTTCCATATTTCTGGATGCAATACCGTGGCAACCTGGTTATTAGGACATGAAACAGATAATTCTTAGTGAATTATCTAAGTTTGTATAATGATTCTTCTTCACATAAGTAGTTTTGGATCCCATAACCTTCCTCTTCAAAAGTTTCTCGAATTAGAACCTTTTAAAAAGTATTTTTTTCCCCTGTGAGTTTGTTCCAATAACCTAGGAAATATAAAGTTTGGCTATTTTATCAAATTTTCAAACCCACAGTCCAATTCCAATTTTTAGCATCCATTTTAAACCGTGAGCATGAAGCTGCGAGAGGTCACTGCATTTTCATATTGCATTTTTGTCAAACAGAAAGAAAACTTACTAAAGTGGCTAAGTCCTCTCTACTGTGTTAATCAAAGGGATAGAGGGGTGATGCTTATTTCAAAGGGTCTTATTAGAAAACTGAGATTACAAAAGGTCAATTTTTTTAATGATTTCCTATTTAATGATCCCCCAAAGTCCTGGTTTAAAAGTTTAACAAGCTTATGTCAGTATTAAGGATTTGTGACTTAGTGTTTTTTTTTTTTTTTTTTTTTTTTTTTTTTTTTTTTTAAGTAGTAAGAAAGGTAAACAGGTCCACATACATGGTAGGTGCCAAGTCTGAGAGACACTGGTGCCATTTAAACTTCAGTTTTGTTTTGTGAATTAAATATTTAAACAACTGCTCTGAAGAAACAAAAAGGTAACTGTAATGTTTGAACTATAAAATTTCTGACGTTTATTGACTTTCTGGATCTCCCTAACAACTTCCTGTCCTCATAAATTCGCTCCTGTGGTTGATTGGATGCAGATCTGTGTGATTTTTTCATTGCAGTGTGTGACTATACCAGTTTTATTTCCGGTAGCTAGCTTATGCTTTTAACCTGGAGACGGCTGTGTAGTGGTGTTGACTGAAACCAGTGCTGTGTGGGGTGTGTATGTGCCTATAATTACATTCAGCATGAGCCATGGGGCTGCATTTAGATGCGTGTGTGTAAACACCTATTTCACTATGATCTCTGTCCTGCTTTGGGGTTGTCAGCATTGATTACTGAATCTTAAATACTAAATAACAGAAATGAAAATTAAGCAAAATTCAAAGACTATTAAAAAAAACCACTGTTTCAGTTGCTTTGGGACTGTATTTGAACGACAGAATGCACTTAACAAAAAGGAGAGCCATTACAGTGGATTGTATTAGGTTGGTGCAAAAGTAATTGCACCAACCTAATGTTTTAACTGAGGTGGTGATTTAAGTTCTAAAGTCAGGACATAAAGGTAAAAACTAAGACCAATCAAAGGAAGGACAGACTCCTGCCAGCACCACTTAAGTGGCTCCCTCCATCCCTCTGTAACTGAGTATATTTAAATTCACATGAGTTATATCATTTAACTTGATGGTATGTGTCAGAAGCTCTGAAATAGTATTTTAAATGTTTGCAATGCATAAACAAGATGGGTGATATTATCCCTGTTTTAAAGGTGAGGAAACGGAGGCCCTAAGAGGGTAAGTGACATCTCCCAAACAACATAGCTAGTAGCTGGCAGAGCCAGGATTTGAGCCCAGTTCTATGTGGCTCCAAAGTCTAGGCTTTCCAGTACACCATCCTAGCATGCGAAGAACTCTTAGAGATCATGTTTTATAACCAGTTTATTTCACAGATGAGAAACTTCAGACTTATTCCCTCCTTTCAGTCAGCATGGAATATGGGGTGTTGACTGCATATTCTAGACTCTGCCAGGATTTCCCAACTCTGGAAGTGGAGAGTACTTGGTGCATCAGAGAGTGATGGATAAGATTTAAGAATTGGGTCAAAGGGGATGGGAATGAACCAGTTAAAGTAATTGGAATTACTTTGTCTTATGTGAAATGTAAATCCTGTCCTTCGAGTGAACAGTCACTTGATGAAGGATAAAGACCAGCTGGACTCCATGCAATGAGGCCGAAGCAAGAAGAAAGGACTTTAAATTTTGCTGGGTGAGGCCTAAGTCAGTTGTAATGGAGAAGTCCTGATGGTGGTGGGGTATGGCAGTGGATGGGGAGAGTAGCGAGTTAGCACCATGGGGTAGGGGACCTCACTAGACAGTAAGCTGCCCTCTGCTGGCTTCCTGTTTTCCCTGCCCAATCTCAGAGTAGTGCTGCCCCTCACAGTAACTAAAGAAATTAATCAACAAATCTTGTATTGATTAAGACAAAAAGTGACATCTTCTTAATGGATCCATCACACCTTTCTGTGCTCTACAAATCTTTTCACCCTCTGATCTACCTTGCCCACTACGGTTAGAGCTATTTTCATGAAGTACGACTGATACCATTTCTCTGCTCAAAAATGACCCAAAGCAGCCTGAGCAGCTGTTTTCAAAGTGTGGTCTATGGACCCCCAGAGGTAAGGTGGCCAATTGTGGCAAATAAAAATACAGAAAGCCCAAGGAAATTTGAGTTTCAAATAAAAAGCTGTTTGTTTTTTTTTTTAGTGTAAGTATGCCCCATGCAATATTTGGGCATCCTGTATTTTATCTGGTAACCCTACCTGGGGGGCCAAAAGGCCCTTTCTTTGAGGTCAAGACTATTTTCATGGTAACATTAAGACTTATTTGTCTTCCCTAATGTGTTGACATTGCACTGATGGTACAAAATCAACAGTGTTTAAAACTGCTGGTGTCTTAGCATGAATCAGGGCAGTGACACCAAAGTGTACTGGTGGATGCTGCCTTATTCTCTGTCATGCACTCACTGTAAAAAAAAAAAAGCCAGTTTTACTTAATAATCTCCTTGATGAAGCAGTAAAAATAATTAACTTAAATCTTAATCCTTGGGTAGATGTCTTTTTAATATTCTGAGTAACAAATTAGGACAAATGCATAAAACATTTCTGCTGTATACGATTGCCTCACTTGTGTGATGGTTTGAGGTAGGAAGCTGAATGGCTTTTTCATGGAACACCATTTTTACTGAAAAACAATGTTTATTCAGACCTAAGTATTTGGCAGTTATTTTCTTGAAAATGAATGAAGTAAGCCTGTTACTTTAAAGAAAATCTTGACAGTATTTGTGCCAATTACAAAATTTCAGCTTTCAAGTGAAAATTAGAATTTTGAAAAACTTCTATCTACCACAGGGAGCCTGACAGTTTCCCAATACTTAAAGACTTTCTGATGAGATTGGTGGTGATAACAATGAATGTGGCTTTTTGATATTGTATAACGAAACGTGTCAACATTTGGAAAACCTGTGTAACTCAGTGAACCAGGATTTTCCAAATGACCAATGCATAATGTTAACAAATCATTCATGGGTAAAAGATCCATTCAAACTGTGAAATAGACTGATAGAATTTAATGTAACATTGTAGAAAGTTTCACTGACATGGTTTGAAATAACACCTTTCAACTAATCTTTAAAAGTCAAGTTTTGGCATCTTGGCAAAGAATAATATCCACAATTATCTGAAAAGGTGATTAAAACAGTCCTCCTATTTCCAACTATATACCTGTGTGAGGCTGAATACTCTTCACATACTTCAGTCCAAACATTCTATCACTACTGATTGAATGCAGGAGGACAAAGGAGAATCCAGCTGTCTTCAGCCAGACAGTAAAGAGATTTGCAAACAATAAGAACACCACTCTTCTCACCATTTTGTTCTGGAAAACAGTTACTTTTCATTTTTAAAAGTATGTTAGAACACGTAATGGGCTTGTGACTACTTTCAAGTGAATTATAAATGATTTAAAAAATGTTCTAAGCCAGGGGCAGTGGCTCATCCCTGTAACCCCAGCACTTTGGGAGGCTGAGGCAGGAGAATCATTTGACAAAGCGAGACCCTATCTCTACAAAAAAATTTTCAAAAAGGTTGCAGTGAGCTGTGACTGTGCCACTACACTCCAGCCTGGGTGACAGTGAGACCCTGTCCCTGAAAAACAAAAACAGAAACAAAAAGCTCTTTATAATTGTTAGGAGTCTAAAGAGGTCCTGAGATTTAAAAAAAAAAAATCAGGGCCGGGCACGGTGGCTCACGCTTGTAATCCCAGTACTTTGGGAGGCCGAGGCGGGCGGATCACGAGATCAGGAGATCCAGACCACAGTGAAACCCCGTCTCTACTAAAAATACAAAAAATTAGCCGGGTGTGGTGGCGGGCGCCTGTAATCCCAGCTACTCGGAGAGGCTGAGGCAGGAGAATGGCATGAACCCGGGAGACAGAACTTGCAGTGAGCCGAGCTCGCGCCACTGCACTCCAGCCTGGGCGACAGAGCAAGACTCCGTCTCAAAAAAAAAAAAAAAAAAATTCAGAACTGCTGGGGCAGGGTAACACCTAGACTGCTGAGCCAGACACTAGGGACCTGACACTACCCACTCTGTGCTGCCTTTGCAACCTTCCTTATCACCACTATCTCTTAAGTCCCCCTAGGTCCCAGCCTAACCATCTACTTATTAACTTCTGCATGTACTCTGGACTTCTCAGCCTGACTTTGTGCATGCCATTCCTCTACTTGGAACACATGTCCCCACCCGCTTAATCTGCCTGTTCTGGTGGTTAGTGGGTCAGGGCTATCCCCTCTCAGCACTAGGGCCTGTGGATGGAGGAACTCATTCAAACCCAACTTCACAGTTTGTTTAAGGATATGTTCTGCATATAGCCTTCAGGATCTGTTTATCTTCCTTAATTAGAATTCCTGGTGTGCAAAGGACCCAATTTTCCCTCTGTTTTATATTTTTACCATCTAAGGGCCAAGTGTGTTACCATAAACTATGGGATTTTTGTAAATATCAGCTGACAATTTCTGGTGATCTATGTGGGCTTTTATGATCCTGTGCAGACTAATCAGAGTATTTAGTGCCCGCTGTGAGCATAACACTCAGCAGCAGGGGGAGGGGGTTAAGGAGGTGATCCTTGCTTAAGGACCCACACTGTGGTTGGAGAGACGGAATTCATAGCCAAGAAGCAATCACACAAGACACAAGAATGTATGTCATCAAAGGGAAAGCCAGGTGCTGCAGGCCTTTAGGGAAGGGGAGGTGGGGGTGGGGGCACACGAGTGTCTACAGCAGCAGTAGCAATCAGACAAGGCTTCTGGAGGAGGCAGAGACTTGATCGAGGCTTTTTCAATGGAGAGGGGTTAGTGAGAGGTCAGCAAGTCAGCAAGGTAGGGATTCCGGGTCAGCGAATAAACAGGAGCCAAAGCAGAGAGTCAGAAATGAGCACAGCATGTTCACAGTCTAATGAGACTGCTGACCACAGTTGAAAGTGAATGGTGCGAGATGATAAGGTTGAACGCTAGTTAGAGGAGTTTAGGTTGAATGTGGAAGGAAGGAGGAAGAAAACATTTTTGGTTAGGGAAGTGACATGGTGTGTTTTGAACAAGATGGATTATTTGTGGGAGGAAAAATGGAGAATGGGCATCTTGTGCATGACCTGGGGTGTGAGATGGTGAGGTTCTGGATTGGGCCATCAGCAAGGTTTTTTGAAATGCAGTGCACGCAGGTAATCCTGTCTGGCATGCCAGCTCAGTGCCTTTAAGTGGGGGTGCTTTATAAATAAGGTCATGGAGATTAAGACCCCATAATAGTGTGTTAGCAACATAATTGGGTTGTAGCACATGTAGCTGATTTAGAGCTGAAATCTTTTGTTTTAGCCTTTCCTCATGTCTTGTGGGCTCAGCCACTAAGTAATTGTGTGTGGTTTGGGGCAAGCTACTTAACTCCTCAGTGTCTTGGTTTTGTTGTCTGTAAAATGAGTTTTTTTTTTTTTTTTTTTTTAAGAGTTTTGCTCCGTTGCCCAAGCTGGATGCAGTGGCGCGATCTCTGCTCACTGCAATCTCCACATCCCAGGTTCAAGCGATTCTCTTGCCTCAGCCACCCACGTAGCTGGGACTTAAGGCGCATGCCACCGCCCCCGGCTAATTTTTGTAATTTTAGTAGAGATGGGGTTTCACCATGTTGGCCAGGCTGGTCTCAAACTCATGGACTCAAGCCCCCCTTGGCCTCCCAAAGTGCTGGGATTATAGGCATGAGCCACTGAGCCTGGCCAAAATGAGGGTTTTATAGTACATTGTAGGCTTGTTATGAGAATTAAATGAGTTAGTACATATAAAGTGCCTACCCTAGAACCTGGCACACAGGAAGCCTTTAAAAAATCTTATTACTTATTTATTCAGTAGTTTGCATTATCATGGGAATATAAATATTTAAATTACCCAATGGGCCAGCGCATCTAGAGCTGTGCTGAATCAAGGCCCTCAAAAAAAAAAAAAAATGCTTGCTGGAGACATCGCCAAGATGGGACTCATTCAGAAACTGGGATGGAATGTCAAAAACTCCAATTCAAGGCTGAGCAGTGGCTCATGCCTGTAATCCCAGCACGCTGGGAGGCTGAGGCAGAACTGCTTGAAGCCAGGGCTTGCAGGTTACAGTGAACTATGATCACACCACTGCACTCCAATCTGGGCAACATAGTGAGACTCTGTTTCTAAAAATAATTATTTTTTAAAAAACTCCAAACCCTCTTGCAATACCATAAACTTGTTAAGATCTAACACACAAAACCTGGAGACTGAAACCACAATTTAATCATGTCAGTTTTGAGCTAAAACACCTTCACTGGCTCTCACTGCCAAGAAATTGAATCTGGTCTTCTTAGCCAGCCAGCCTTCCTCCACAGATTTGGGTTGGCCTTTCCAGCCTCCTCCTCCTCTAGCCCAGGTGGTCTTTGCCTCAACCACACTGTGCTCCTGCTCATTTGTAAACACACCCACCTTGCACTTCAGTCTCCCCTGTGCCTTTGCTCTTACCCCCAAAGCTCATTCCTCATACATCATTTACGCCCTGTAAAAGTAGTCACCTGTTTTTAATAGACTTTATTTTTTTAAGAGCAGTTTTAGGTTTATAGAAAAATTTTGCAGCAAGGACAGAATTCCCATATATTCTCTCCCCCAACAGTTTATCCTATTAACATCTTGCAATGGTGAGCTACACTATATACACAGTTATAACACTAGTACACCCCAGTGTTATAATTGATGAACCAATATTGTGGTATTACTATTAACAAAAGTCTATAGTTTGCATTAGGGTTTATGCTTTGTGGTTTACAGTCCAACGGGTTTTTGACAAATGCGTAATGTCCTACGTCCATCATGGCAGTATCATAAAGAATAGCTTCACTGCCCTAAAATTCCCTGTATGCCACCTATTCATTCCTCTTTCTCCCGGTCAGTTCTTAATCAGTTCAAATGTCCTCTCTTCTGTGAAAACATCTCAGTTCCCTCAGTTACAGTTAATCTGTCTGATGCTTGTATAGCGCTTTTTCATACTTGTTATAGCTGTTATGTTTGCACGGTATGAAAGAAGTATACACGGCCGGGCGCGCAGTGGCTCACGGCTGTAATCCCAGCACTTTGGGAGGCTGAGGCAGGTGTATCACCTGAGGTCAGGAGTTTGAGACCAGCCTGCCCAACATGGTGAAACCCCGCCTCTACTAAAAATACAAAAATTAGCTGAGGGTGGTGGCGCGTGCCTGTAGTCCCACCTACTCAGGAGGCTGAGGCAGGAGAATCTCTCTTGAACTCAAGAGGCAGAGGTTACAGTGAGCGGAAATTGCATCACTGCATTCCAGCCTGGACAACAGAGTGAGCAAGACTCTGTCTCAAAAAAAAAAAAAAAAAAAAAAATACATATATACAAACTTTTCTTCTGTCATTAGGTTGTCCTTGAGGAAGGAACTGTGCCACAGATTTGTCCTGACATCTAGACCAGACCCTTATTCTTAACTGGTGCCTTATGAATGCTGGCTGCACTGAACTGAACCATGAGCAAATATGGTTCGGCTCAGTCATCCACTAGATACAGTATTTTTCCCTCTAGACAGGAGCTGCTGTTTGCAAATCTCCCCCACCCTAAATCCGAGCCAGCGAAGGTATCATAAAACAAACTTGCTCAGGGAATTTTGCAGAAAAGGCCTCAAGAGGCAAGGCTTTAGACCAGGAGTTCTGAAAGTGACAGGTGTACTTGTGAATTTCATACATGCTCCTTGGATGGGCTAGTTTCTTTGGAGGGAACTGTCTTCTATCCCTTCAGATTTTGGATCAGAAGCAGCCATAGGAGAGGTGGCCCAGGCCAGCTTTCTATTGTTACTAGACCATAGGGCGATTTCTCGCCTCTCCAGTCTCCAAAAACAAAGCACAAAAAAGGACAAGAGCCTGGTTGTTTTCATCCTCACGGACCAGACACCCCCTCAGGAAGGCCTCTGGAGAGTCTTCTGTCTGGTCCTGGTCTCTCTGCCCAGGTGCCCCCCAACGATTGAGGATGACTAGTGTGTTCTCTTTGGGTAAGGAGCACCTTCCCATAAACACTTATTTTTCTTAATTCACGCTGAGCTTTTACTTTATTTTTGCTTTAAAGTCACTGTTCTGAAACGTTCTAAAACGCCGTAGGAACATGCAGATCGGAACAAAAGCAAATAAATCGAATCCTGTGAAGTAACAAAGCAGACGCCCTTCTCCTAACAGCCAGCACAAAGCTAAATGAAAAATATCAGTCATCCACCAGATAAAGTATTTTCCCCTCTAGACAGGAGCTGCCGTTTGCAAACCTCCCCCACCCTAAATCCGAACCAGCGAAGGTATCAAAAAATAAACTACTCCCTTCAGCTCCCAGACTGGAGGCAACAGTTTCAGCAGCACCGTCTATTTCCTTGAGCAACACGAGCGGTTTGAAAGACCTTGGCTTTGACTTCCCTGTACCTGCCTCCAAACACACGTGGGGGCGGGGTGGGGGGAGATGTTGCCCCCCATCCCCGTTGCCTTCCGCGACGCCAGGCCAGGCGCAGGGCAGGGGAGAAGATGGGGGGCGCCCTGGATTCGCGGTTCCAGCTGCAGGCAGTTACCTGGGGTAGTGAGTGCTCTCTACAGAGCCGGGCTACCCCATCCCCCCGATTCCAGAAAGGGCCCGAGAAAAGCAGGGCGCGCCTGCCCTGCTCCGGAGCAGCCAGGGAGCCCGGCCGAGCCTTGACTAGGGTGCGCTCGGAGACCGCAGCCGCTACCGCCCGCTAGCACCTGTGCTCCCTGGGGGCGGGGCCTCCTCCAGGTGTGCGCAGAGGGAGGCCGGCGCGGAGTCGGGGCCGCAGCGGGAGCCCGAGCTGTCCCCCTAGCCCAGAAATGCGCGGGGAGGAGCGGTTCATCCGCACCCCAGCGCCGCGGGAGCCACTGGCGCCGCCTGCCTCCTCCGGGTCCCGGGGGGAGAGCGCACCGTGCGGCGCGGAGGGGGTTAACTGGGCAGCCCGCGGATGGAGCGCGCTTAACCCTTTGGAGCCCGCAGGTCAGCCGAGCCAGGCCGGGGTGGCGGCACCCCAAGTCCCACGCGGCGGCCACCCCGAGCGCGCAGGCGGTGCCAGGCAGAACCCCGCGCCGGGCTGCAGACCCGCCGGGGCGCGGCGCGGGCCGTGGGCGGCTCGGGGCGGGCGGAGGGCGGGGGACGGCGGCGGGCGCGCAGCGTCGCCAGGGCGAAGCCGGCGTGCGGCGCGGCGCGGCGCGGCGGGAGCGGAGCGAGCGGGCGGGCGAGCGAGCGAGCGCCTCCGTCCCCGGATGTGAGCTCCGGCTGCCCGCGGTCCCGAGCCAGCGGCGGCGCGGGCGGCGGCGGCGGGCACCGGGCACCGCGGCGGGCGGGCGGACTGGCGGGCATGGGGGGCGCGCCGAGCGGCCCCGGCGGCCGGGCCGGCATCACCGCGGCGTCTCTCCGCTAGAGGAGGGGACAAGCCAGTTCTCCTTTGCAGCAAAAAATTACATGTATATATTATTAAGATAATATATACATTGGATTTTATTTTTTTAAAAAGTTTATTTTGCTCCATTTTTGGAAAAGAGAGCTTGGGCGGCGAGCGGTTTTTTTTTAATCAATTATCCTTATTTTCTGTTATTTGTCCCCGTCCCTCCCCACCCCCTGCTGAAGCGAGAATAAGGGCAGGGACCGCGGCTCCTACCTATTGGTGATCCCCTTCCCCATTCCGCCCCCGCCCCAACGCCCAGCACAGTGCCCTGCACACAGTAGTCGCTCAATAAATGTTCGTGGATGATGATGATGATGATGATGAAAAAAATGCAGCATCAACGGCAGCAGCAAGCGGACCACGCGAACGGTGAGCAGCCAGAGCCCGGGCACCCGCTGCCAAATCCGATCCTGTCATGGTCCTCCAGCCCCCTCCCCCTTCCCCGCGGCGCTGGGTGGGTTGAGGGGGTTGGAGAGGGTGCTGCCAGCTCGGTGTCGTCTACACAGAGAGGGGACATGCGTGACAGCCACTCCGCGCTCCCCTCCAGGCCCTGAATGTCAGAGTTAATTCTGCATTTGTGGGGTGGGGGCGGCCGTGGAGTATGTGGAGCGCTGTGCAGCCGGAGGGGCGGCGAGTCGGGGTGATTTGGGTTCAGTGTCCTCGGGCTCAACTTTCCTTCAACGCCCCCGAGCGATGTCAGGGGGCCGCAAGTCTTCAGCCAGAGCCCCCTTGCCAGCCTCTTCTCGCCTTCCACTCCTCCCCCGCCCCCTCGTTGACTAGGAAGAAGGTCCCTGGTGGCATCCGGAAAATTCTAGGATTGCCCGGTTTCGCTCTCCGTGCCGGTGGGTGAAGCACACCCTTTCCCTCGCGGGGGAGGCCCGGTCTCGGTATCGGGGAAAGGGGCTGTGGTGGAGCGTGCGTTCCCGCTCCCGTCGCCGGCTGTGCACACGTCGGTAACCTAGCAATGCCCGGGGAGCCGCTGCCGCTGTGGGGCTCCCCTCCCCAGCTCTGGCCCGGGCACCACGTGCAGCTTCCACGCCGGCCGGGACTGGGTCGAGGGAGGATGGAGCAGCTCCTGGCCAGCCCTCCCCTTTGGAGACCGCCAGTGCCCCCCAACCCCTGTTGGCTGGAAGCCTTTCCGGGTGAGCGCTCCCCTAGGGAGAAGCTTGACATGACTCGTCCCCCGCTGCGATTGCCCGCCGCTCGCCCCGCTTTGCGCCCTTCTCAGGCCTTCAGACCCGTGCTTGCTTTGACTCTTTACTTAGCAATAATTGGCTTTGCAAACGCCCATCTCTCTACCTTTCTGTCACCTCTCTCACTTCTGCTTCAGTGAGGAGACTGTGGCGGAAGGCGGCAGGTGCCTGGGAGATCTGCCTGGGAGATGGCCTGACCCAAAGCTGGCAGGGGCCTCGCATAGGGAGCCTCCTTGGGTTTCTGCCTTGTGTGCACCTGGATATCAACCTACACGGAGATAATTCCCTCTTAGGCCTCGAGGCCCCTGGCATAATCCAGGCAGTCTATCCTAGGTGTAGGGGTGCAGGCTGACTGCCTTGTCTGTCTCTCTGGATGCTGGCTTGGCTGATGCTGCTGCAATTTAAAATGCAAAAAAGCCCTAAAGATGTTTTCTGTTTTCGGAAGCCTGTGGAGGAAATGAGTCCCAAGCATCATGAATTTTCATTTGCAGGAAGTGTCAGTGCATAATCTAGATATTTGTTATGGGGTTTTTGGTATTGCCTGGGTGCCTATGGAAGATTTTTTTTCCGTACTGAAAAAAAATGCATTTGTGGCTGTGGAAAGCTGTTGGAGTAACACTCTGAAAATGATTAAGACTATTGAATTATTGGTACTGCTTTTTTTTCCCCCTTGGTGATGGTGGTAGTTATGTTAGAGAAAAGCTGTTGTATGTATCTGTTAACTCATTAGAGATAGATGGGTTTTACAAATCAGAGATGTGGAGTAAATATGGGAATGACCTCAGTTTTGTCAGAAGAAATGCACTAAAAGACCCTTTGTGAAGACATGATGTGAAGGAGTACTAACCCCACTGGGTGTGATGCAGCAGTGATCCTGTGTGATTGACACTGAGACCAGAGCTCGTGGACTTTTCTTGACTCTCTAGCTGACTAAAGCCCAGCTTGTGAAAAATAGGACATGAGATTCAAAATGGAAACATAGGAATGAATGATTCCCCCGTTATTGATGGGAGACAACCTTTGATTTTTTTCTCCTACACATTGGATCCTCATTAAAAAAAAAAATCTTTGTTTTTCTCCTTCTCCCCAGAGGCAAACTATGCAAGAGGCACCAGACTCCCTCTTTCTGGTGAAGGACCAACTTCTCAGCCGAATAGCTCCAAGCAAACTGTCCTGTCCTGGCAAGCTGCAATCGATGCTGCTAGACAGGCCAAGGCTGCCCAAACTATGAGCACCTCTGCACCCCCACCTGTAGGATCTCTCTCCCAAAGAAAACGTCAGCAATACGCCAAGAGCAAAAAACAGGGTAACTCGTCCAACAGCCGACCTGCCCGCGCCCTTTTCTGTTTATCACTCAATAACCCCATCCGAAGAGCCTGCATTAGTATAGTGGAATGGAAGTATCCTTTTTTTGGGGGAAGTCTTTCTCATTTTCTCTTTTATCATCTGTTTTTTAAAAGGATTTGCTTTCTGAAGTGACACAAAGCTGTAGCAGTCTGGAATGCGAGTAACAGAAGTTGTATATAAGGGGTTTCATTGTATATACCTTCCTGTCTCCTCGGGTTGCAGAGGGGTGGCTGTATGGGTATATTTAGCTCACTGTCTGGTTGTGTGTATAGTAGTAGTAGTGGGGGGAGGGAGTGACAGCCTGAAACTTCACAGGGGTAGATAATTAAAATGTGAAACCAACCTTTGGTCATTGGACATTAGATGGTTAGTTTTAAATTCAGTGTTGTTTTTGGGCAATAGCATGCATTGAACCTATTGCAAACAAGGTATAGAAAAAAAAGACTGTATGAGACTCTGTTTGAAGGGAATACATTTTTGACCTTTAGTAGAGTCTTCTCATTCTGATGTTTGAAATTTGCTTCTGCAACTACAATTAATGCTAAGGTTGCTTCTAGTCTGACATTTGGTGATTCTAATTATTCAGGTAGCTACAGATGTGAGCACATGCTTCCTAGGGAGAGATTACTTTTGATTTTTTTTTTTCTGATCAATGCTATAACTTCCTTCAATTTCCTTTTGACAAGTTCCAAAGAAGCATTTGGAACGTGAGCATGAGGGAGCCAGTGAAGGGAGAGGTTTGTGTTTGCCTCTTCCTCCTGAGCCCTTATGAGTTATAGAACAGCCCTTTCAGTAGAGGAATTTGCAGTTGCTGCCTTTATAAAAAATTCTGTCTATGTCCTTGGACTGGAGTTACATTTCTGGGTGTCTCCTTTGTATTTTTAAAATTGAACTCCAAATGCCCCAGAATGGCTGTCATGTCCCAGATCTTGGAAAACGATTGTGCTTCAGCCTGCTTAACCCCTTCCCTAAATCTGGAGGCCAACCTCCAGTTACTGCCACTCTTCAGAGAAGATTGACTGAGGCCTTCTTTCTGAGCAAATGGCTTTTTAATTAGGCAGATGATTCATTGGTCTGGGTAAAATAAAGCATTTCCTTTCCCCAGAAGTGTGTTTGGAACTGTCAGGGGCCTTAGAACAGTTCCTAACTATAGGAGGGGGTATGAATATAGGAACTCCCTCCACCAGGCCCAGAAGGATGGAGGGGCCGCACCAAAAAGGGAGGATGTTGGCAGCCAGCTAGAAAGTGGAGCTGAAATCCCCTTATAATTTGAGGATCCAGCTCGGCAGCTATTTGCATGCCCTCTGTGTTTAGTTGGCTATTTTCTGTGCTAATGGACAGGAGTTAAAATGAGGTAACTGTCTAGAAAGATTTTGGAGAGAGCAGCCAAATGCTAGGGTAGGATTTGAGGGGTTCTCGTGTGCTTTTTCATTTTGCAACAGATGTCCCTTCTCTAGAGTGAGTTATGGTGTCTCTCACATAGCTGGGGTTGTGTGTGTGCATTTTCTTTTGAAGTTCTCTAGTCTGAGAATGAGGAGGGAGCTGGGTAAGCCAGCATGTGGCCCAGTGGCATTGCTAGAGTCATGACAATGGCTGTACCTTGCCAGGAAGACCTCGGACTGGCTTGACATGACTCTGAGTAAGCAGAGACCTCTTTGTAGGGTCACTACTTTTGTGTGGAGTAGGTGGGAGGCCTGATGCTGTTTCTCTTTGTGTGCAGTAATGTGTACATAGCAATTTTTGCATACAGAGTGAATTCCTGGATCACGCTGCTGTCTCCCTTTCCCAGTTGCCAGACACATGTGTACAGGAATTAGGGGATGTGGCTGCCAATTCAGGGAGAAGCCTGTTTACAAACGGGACAGTTTGTAAAATAGATAGATCCTTAAGCAATATATGTTTTTTTTTTTTTTTTAATGACAGTTTCCTTCTAATTCAGGGAGCAGGCTATACAAATCCTTTCCACCTGGGGCAGCTCTATCAAGGCCCCATCCACAGTGGGAGAGCCAGGGTCAAGGGTCATTTGTTTTTACAGACAGGCATGACAGAGTGTCCTGCCCCCTGGAGGAGTGAGGGATGTTCTCCTTATCAGAAGGAATTGTTAGGATCAGACCCATCTATTTCTCTATTGCTCTGTTGTGCTTCACTTGTGAAAATCTTATGGCAGTGAGATGATATCCACTTGTACCTGGAGACTAAAACTGGACCAACATAAAGAAAAAAAAATACAACTTGTATTTAGTCTTCCTGAACAGTGTTAGTATTTCTCAGATGTGCTGGTTTATCATTTAGGTATTGGGAAATTGAAAAGGAAGAATCGAAGAAAGAGGGAGGGAGGAAACTATTGTGTTTCTATAGAGAACAACATTGGGGCCCTTGACGTTAGATTTCAGTGGGGACCTGCACAACGGAAAAATGGAAAGGGAATTCTGAAGTCTTAAGGTGGGCTGTCTGAAAGTTGGATCCCTGGGTGAAAAAGATTTTATAATATTAGATGAGTTGAGAGAACCAATGTGAATTAAAGCTGACTGGCTTAAAAAAAAAAACCCATCAAAATTAGTAAAGGAATAATGTTATTCATTGCCTTTTTTCGTTGAGTTATGAAAGCTCTTCGAAGATGAAGGTTTTATGAAACTCAAGATCTCTCCAGAGGCCGGGCACGGTGGCTCACGCCTGTAATTCCAGCACTTTGGGAGGCTGAGGTGAGCAGATTGCGAGTCCAGAAGTGAGCAGATTGCTTGAGTCCAGGAGTTCAAGACCAGTCTGGGCAACATGGCAAAACCCCTGTCTCTACTTAAAAAAAAAAATTAGCTGGCGTGGTGGCACATGACTGCAGTTCCAGCTACTTGGGAGGCTGAGGTGGGAGGATGGCTTGAGCCTGGGAGGCGGAGGTTGCAGCACGTTGAGATTGCGCCAGTGCACTCCAGCCTTGGTGACAGTGAGACCCCATCTCAAAAAAAAAAAAAAAAAAAAAAGATATCTCTAGAGAAGTAAAGAGTATTTGTTTCCTGTGGCATTTTTGGATTTCCCAGAAGTATGTCAGGATGAATGGAGAATAGTCTGTTCGTATGCTCCAGTTTTAAGTACCTTGAAGTGTTTAGTTAAACCGTGGCCATGCCTCTTGTGGATGAGTGTATAGGCGAAGCACTGTGGTAAAATCAAGCCCAGGAATTGCAGATGAGGCTGGTGCTCACAAAACCTTATATTTGGAAAGGCTGAAAACCCAAAGAAGAAAAACAATCATTTTGGCAGATGTCAAATTTTGTATTGCCAGTTTCGACAATGTCTCTTAATAACACCAGAATGTTTAGGTAAGTATCTCTTGAAGGCTAATCTCAAAGTGATTCTTCCAGACAGACCACCGAGATTGAGAAATGTTAAAGCCTACTTTGAACATGTCTGATGCTGATTTCTTATGGCTTTTTAATTTAATTTGTTTACAAATTGAGCACAGTAACAGCATATTATAAACTGAGCTCCAGTCCAGCTCTAATCTGAAACACTTATAGCCATCGATTCCTCTAGCAGAGAAAGCAGAGGCGGGAGCTGAAGCCTGGCTCGCTGCTGATCACATCTGAGGTATTGGAATATGCCATGAGAAAGTCACAGGTAGAATGAGAAGGTCCTGGTGGCTTGGCCTGGCCCAGTCCAGACAGGCGATTTAGGCTGACCCTGCCAAGAATAGCCCCTGAGAAAATGGCTCTAACACATGGAGGCAAGGATCTGCAGAAGACATTTATCCCGTGATGATTTCTCTGTGTCTACCACAGCTGGGAACTTAGGCTCTTGTCACTTTTAAACCTGTAAGAAGCAGAAACCTGGTTCACACAGTGCCCTAATTGGATGTACTGTTAGGTTTTAATATACAGTGTGCAGCTGAAGAATGAGTGTGACATGATCCTTGCAACAGAAGAAAAGGACACGGAGAGGTCATTTGGTAGGAGGCTCCACTCTGAGATGACCACTGATGATTACTTCTGCTGAAAACCTAGAAGTCACAGCAGTCAGCCCCAATAGGATTTGTGTATGTCATTTTCCTTTTAAAGGTGCTTCGAAAGTGATGTGATCGGGAGTGTGATGAGGGACATGGTTCGTGTTTCCATAACACATATATACCTTAACACATTTTTTCAGACCATTTGACGTATTTATATTATTGGCTATTTTTGCCAATTGTGTGGCCTTAGCTATTTACATCCCATTCCCTGAAGATGATTCTAATTCAACAAATCATAACTTGGTAAGTGTCCTTAGAGTTCCTGCTGGTCCTGGCATATGGTTATCATTTGCTTCTATACTTAAACTGGCAGCTGGCCTTCTGGGTGGTTGAAGTTTACAGCCATGCATGTCGTGTTTCTTGGAGCTTTGCAACAGTGGTTTTTTGTTTGTTTGTTTGTTTTAACCTGTATTCTCAAATTTATACTGAATGAAAGTATTTCAAGTCATGAATCTTTCATAAATAGATATGGAATTTTTATGGAAGAGATTTGGAGCAGATTTTAAAATAACTGTTATCTCCACATAAGTTTTTGCTACCATTCTTTTCCTGATAATATTAGCTTTTTTCTTTTCTTTTCTTTTTTTTTTAAATCTAGTGTTCTTGGGAGTGGTGGGTACTTTGGTCAGTTGTTCTGGTAAGTAGAGAATTATCGTAGACTTTGTAGATGAACTATTTTTAGAGAAGTAGAGTGTAACAAAACTAATAAATCTACATAGAGCATAATTTGGAGAATAATACATGATATTATTGAATACATGGTATAATATTAAAGTTTCTACTCCACGTCCTATGAAATGCTCCAAGAGAAAATGATTGTATGGTTAAATAAATCAGGATGCTTCCATATACTTTGCTGCCTTCTTAAAGATTTATAGTGCACATTAGCTTAGTAAAAGCTTTGGGAAGTTCTGCAGTTAAAAAACAGGTTTCCTTTTGTTTAATTCAGCTAGTCCCTAAAAGTAATCAGTCATGAATTCTTTAAACTTTTTTTTTTTTTTTTTTTTTTGGCAAAAGACTTTAACATCATGGAACCAGTGGTCGATGGAACTTCCTTTGGGAAAGGTTGATATAGTTTTAAATAAAAAGCACTAAAGAGTACTAGACTGGGACTAGGATCTTGTCCCACTCACCTGTCAACTAGCTGTATTTGGGGTCATTTCTCATACCTTTCTGCATTGCTGTGCAGCCACCTGGCAATTAGGAGGATTGGGTAAGAAGATTGCTAGAATCGTTTTTACCTCTGACATTCTGCAATCTTTCTTTGATGATTCAGAAGCCATTTCAGGATTTTTCTGGTGCTGCAGCATCCTTCTTGCAAGGATTGGTTCTTTGCAATCAGAAGCCATGCAGAATGGGAGATGAAGGGGAGCCCATTCTGGATAACAGGAAACTCTATTGTTTTTCTTCTCTTCTCTTAGCTGGTTCCGTTTGTTTTTGGCTTCTCATGTTGAAGCTCTATTTTAGCAGGGCTGGATGTTCCTAACTGAGCGAGCGTTGTAAAGGCAAACACACTAGGCTCTCCCTTGTGTGGGAGAGCTCTGCTGGCTTCTGAAGATAGTGAAATTATGCTCTTGTGAATAAGCCTTAACGATTTATGTACAGGATTTCATGTTACATTTAAAATGTTGTGGCACATTTCAGATGTAATGTGATGTCTATTTGTATGTGGGCTTTAGTAGTTTGATATCTAGAGAATTTTCTAAAAATTTTGGGAATTGATGCTGAAAATACAACTATAAATGGGAGTTGGATAACCACACAAACACTGGTAGTATATATTTGGACAATGCGAGAGATCACTTGTGTAACTTTGGACATTTTATGTAGCTTTTGATTTCTTTGTAGACATGTGACATTAGATGATTGTTTTAAAGAAAAAGCAGAAGTGGGGGAAAGCCTCCCATCAATGGAGATAGATCATCGTAGTCTAGGCCACAGATGGTGTTAGCCTTGTTACCAAATTTAACGACGTGGATGGTGACCCAGATTGTTGCTTTTCGTAGCTCAAGAGAACATGATTAAACAAACTTAGAAAATAAATACCTTTCAGAAAGGCAGATTAATTCAGATCAATGGAATAATTAATGTAGCTGCATGTGTAAGCCAATTAATATTCTGAATTTTTCCCAGGGAAATTCAGGGCACTGATATAAGCACTGTCAGACCATTTGGATTTCTCAGCTAAGAAGTCAGGAAATAAAATACAGGAAATGGATTAATCTTTCCCTTTTGCACCCCCCTCTCCAGTGAATCCTTTCTTGACAATTCTTAAGCTTTGGACTTTTTTTTTTTTTTTTTTTTTTTTTGGGAGATTTGGCAGTGTGTTAATTTGGCGGGCCTTTCTAAAAGCCAACATATATTCCTTTGACCTCTTCACAGAGTATTCTGAAACTCATGGCATTCAACTTTGTGTCTTGCTTTCACTTGGATGGTCACATGGCCAGATGAATTTATACTCTGCGTGACTCTTTAAAAACTTTCTCACTGTGGGAAGGGAAGATCTTTGTGGATTTCCTTCTGACTCTAAGCAAGGTCCCATGCCATGTTGGTCCTCCCGTGAGGGAGCTGTTTTTTTTTTTTTTTTTTTTTAAATACATTTGACCCAATTTGTACCAGAGTGATTGCTCTATTTTTGGGATTGGTTTAGAGGCAGCTAAACGAAGCTTATTTTTCATCTGTAGTAAATACCTTTCATTTAATGTGAATGGTAAAATCAAAGGGCAGACGCTGAAATGAGTTGCAAGGCTGCATGTATCTGGAAGCTGCTGGTTTTCTTTGCCTGATAGCTCCACGGGAAAGATGCATGTTGAGCGTTAGAGTGAGATTCAGGGCCAGCTTTATGTGTGATGTTTCTGCCTGTTACCAGTTACCTAGTAAAATTAAGACTTTTTTTGGCTAAGAAATGTGGCCATCCCCATTGATCCAATGTGTCTTTGTTCTGGATAGTATGTAACTCAGCTAGTTTTGGGATTTGGAGACTACCTTGGGGGGCAGAAGTTTTCCCAGGGATAGTTTTTGTTCTTTATTTTTTTAAAAATATAAACACTCTCAAGTTTCTATGCAGCTTTCATTTATGGACTTGCAGGGACTAGTGGAGGCTGGAGTCATGGAAACGGTGCAACTCAGTTCCCACAGTAATAGCCCTCCTAGTTCAGTCAATAGCAGTATTTCCTCAGTTCCACTTCCTGAAAGCAAATACCATTGATTTTATTATTATTTTTTTTAGCACAGAGGAGGGGAATGCCTCTGTATCAAGTGTCAGAGTGGGGATGATTACAATATCATACTTCACTGTGATGAAAAATGCTTTATTTCATATCATTCAGTTTCTTATAAGCAAACCGACATGGTTGAACAGTTTTGAGTCTGTGTAATCTGCTCCTGGTTCTCTGCCTCCCGATGCTACCTCTGACTTCTCTGGAGTGTGGAACTGCTTGAAATTAAAAATGTCCAGAATGGAGATCTTCATCTGCCAAGTCAGACCTTCCTTGATCTCTACTGATGGCTGCACTCACCTCTAAGCCATCTCTAAACCAGCACTAAGCACCTGGAGGTGAAGGCCCATGGCCCATGTCTCTCTATCCCCTTATCTAGCAAAGTGCCTGATGTACCAGGTGCTTTTTATTTTATTTTATTTTATTTTATTATTATTTTATTTTTTTATTTTTTTTTTGAGGCTCTGTCGCCCAGGCTGGAGTGCAGTGGTGCAATCTTGGCTCACTGCAAGCTCTGCCTCTGGGGTTCATGCCTTTCTTCTGCATCAGCCTGCTGAGTAGCTGGGACTACAGGCGTGCGCCAACACGCTTGGCTAATTTTTTAGTAGAGGTGGGGTTTCACAATGTTAGCCAGGATGGTCTTGATCACTTGACCTCATGATCTGCCCGCCTTGGCCTCCCAAAGTGCTGGGATTACAGGCGTGAGCCACCGTGCCCGGCCACCAGGTGCTTTTTAAACCAAACCAAAAGTTTCACTGTCTGTGACCCTTTTCCTTCCTGTCTTCTCATCTTGTTGTTGAGGTTGGGTTTTGAGCCTATTGACATTTTGCCTCTAAAGGCCTGCAAATTCCACTGTCAAGTGACTGTCGCTAGAGAAGTGATCCTGAGGCCTCAGTGGCTACCCATTGCCCAAGGGGGAAAGGCCGGAGTGTGGCCAGGTCCAGCTTGGTCTTGTCCAGCTTTATTGGGTTTTGTCTCCACTCCTTTCCTTTACAGCCCCATCCATTTGTCCACAAAAGTTCCTAAACTTGCCTCCTTCCCCTACTTGTCCACCCCCTGGCTTCTCCATTTGAAATATCTCTTCTTTCATACTGCCCCTTCTTTTATTTTTTTGAGAAAGGAGTTGCCCAGGCTGGAGTGCAGTGGCGTGATCTTGGCTCACTGCAACCTCTGCCTCTGGGGCTCAAACAATCCTCCTATCTCAACTGCCTGAGTAGCTGGGACTATGAGCACATGCCACCGCACCCGACTGATTTTTGTATTTTTTGTAGAGATTGGGTTTCACCATGTTGCCCAGGCTGATACCAAACTCCTGGACTCCAGCGATTCACCCACCTTGGCCTCCCAAAGTGCTAGGATTATAGGTGTGAGCCACCGCACCTGGCCTCTACCACCGCTTCTTTACTGTCACTCTCCTTATAGCTGCTCAAGAATAATCTCAGATTATGTTTCTTCCATGAGGCCTTTCCTGACACTGGTCCAAACAATCTGAACCGTTTTTGTGGCATTTTGCACATAAAATACCCTGTATTTTTTGTTATTTATATGCACATCTTTTTTTTTTTTGAGACGGACTCTTACTCTGTTGCCCAGGCTGGAGTTCAGTGGTGCAATCTTGGCTCACTGCAAGCTCTGCCTCCTGGGTTCACGCCA
This sequence comes from Symphalangus syndactylus, assembly GCF_028878055.3. Lineage (NCBI taxonomy): Eukaryota > Metazoa > Chordata > Mammalia > Primates > Hylobatidae > Symphalangus > Symphalangus syndactylus. The sequence goes on along the minus strand of NC_072423.2, from coordinate 107,452,372 downwards.
TTTTCCTGCCTCAGCCTCCTGAGTAGCTGGGACTACAGGCGCCTGCCACCATGCCCGGTTAATTTTTTTGTATTTTTAGTAGAGACGAGGTTTCACTGTGTTAGCCAGGATGGTCTCGATTTCCTGACCTTGTGATCCGCCCGCCTCTGCCTCCCAAAGTGCTGGAATTACAGGCTTGAGCCACTAAGCCTGGCCTATATGCACATCTTATCCTCTCGAGCATCTTCAGAATACAGTTAACAGTGAAGCATTCTGAATCCCCAACCATGCCTGATGCAGTGGTAGGGGTATACAGTAGATGTTCAGTAAATAAGTGTTGCTGGTGTGCACCAAACAAATGGCTTTCCCAGGGGAAGCACCACCATCATTCCTTCCTCTCAGCCATGTTTCAGATTTTCTTGGGTGGCAGGTCCCTCTGGATTTCTTGCAGGTCCTTAGCTGGGAATGAGTGGGAAGGTGTACGTGTTATTCCTGAAAAGCTTAGGGTCTGCGGCCCTTCTTGTGCACCTCTGGTTGAAAGAGCCCACAGTGTTGGCCTTCATAGCAGAGCAGTCTAGGAAATTTTGTGCTCTGGTTCCAGGGCTCAGAGTAGCAAGAGTGGTGGGACCTGTCTGGGAAGCAGTGCTGGGCTGTGGATGCTTGCCTGGGGGGCCAGATCCCTTACAGTGGCCAGGAATGCTGTGGGACAGTCTACTTTGATTGCTTTCTTTCCTCCATGGCTGAGATCTGAGTGTAGTGTTAACTGGGCTTAAAAATCAAGTCCATTGTATGTGCATGGTCACGTAGTTCGGCATCTCATGGCTTTTGCACCTAGTGGTGTGAACCATAATATCTGAAACACAATTTCATAACCTGGCTCCTTGGGCTTAGCCTATATGGTGGAGGTTAGGTCTGTATATCATCAAGACTATGTCTTTGCTTGGTTGTCGTTCCGTTGGAATTGAACTTTCTTATTTCTGTAGGCCTAGGTTCTGTCTATTCTTCTCAGACAGCTCATATGCTGCTTCTTCCCTTCAGCCTTCTCTGATCCTTGTCCACTCCCCGACTGCCTACATCTGAGTACTTGCTTTCCCTCTGGACGCCCCTGTGCCCAGTCCAACTCTCCTGTACAGACACCAGCCCCTTTCCCCCAGTTTATAACTGTTATGGGAAGTGGCATGGAGTGTGATGGTCTGCTCATGGGCTGCGGGGTCTGACAGCCTGACTCTGGCTGATTAGCTGTGTGACTTTGGATGGAACTAGAATATGAGTTCCTAGAGGCTGAGACCGCAGTCTGACTTGGGTGTATAGCCTTATGAACTTAATCCTGTGCCTGGCACACAGGAAGCACATCAGGAAATGCACGTCAAATGAGTGAATAAATAAATGAATGACCATACAAGGGCTCCATGGTATATTCTTGTAGATCATTAGTTAATTATCAACAATTGGCTAATGATTAATGTTTGCCTGAGAGGCTGACGTTTTGTCCATTGGTAATGACATCCCAGGAAACACCTGGCAGAGTTCGTCTTCAATTTCAGGATTATATCTTTCTTTCTTGGCAAGTTTAACTATTAAAGAGAGAAGAAAGACAAGTACTTGACACTTTTTGAATCTGTAAGTTTTAAAGCTGTCTTCTGTGTTCAATGTTGTATATTAGCCACATTGCAGATGATTCTATTTGGATGGATGTGTGACTGTCACCTTTCACATAAAAATTGATCGAGCCAGTCATAGTGGTGTGTGCCTGCAGTCCCAGCTCTGTGGGAGGCTGAGGCAGGAGTCTTGGTTTAGCCCAGGAGTTTGAGACTGTAGGGAACTATGATCGAACCACTGCACTCTAGCCTGGGTGACAGAGCAAGACTATCTCAAAAAAAAAAAAAAAAAAAAAATGGTGGAAGGAGAGAAAGCCTCAAAATGACCAGAGTAGATGGACTCGTGTGGTAAAACTTTACCCAAAGCTGGTTTCCTAATGATGCAATGTGAAACAGTCTATGTGCTATACAAATAATTATATCTCTTTTGTTAAGCCTTACGTCATTTTGACAAAGGCATTACTTGATTGAGTATTGACGGCTTTTCCAAAATAAAATCCAGCTCTTAATTGAGATTTGTGGCTGGGCATGGTAGCTCATGCTTGTAATCCCAGCACTTTGGGAGGCTTAGCAGGGAGGATTGCTGGAGGCCAGGAGTTCAAAACCAGAATGGGCAACATAGTGAGATTCCATGTCTCCCCCCTCACCCGCCAAAATAAAATTAGCTGGGTGTGGTGGCGTGCACCTGTGGTCCCAGCTACTCAGGAGGCTGAGGTGGGGGGATTACTTGTGCCTGGGAGGTCAAGACTGTAGTGAGCTGTGATTATGTTACTGTACTCTAGCCTAGGTGACAGAATGAGACCCTGTCTCAAAAATAAAGGAAAAAAAAGAAGAATTTAGGTTTTTTACTATTAAAACTCCTTAAGAGGAATTCCAGGGGGGGTCCTTGCTCATCTGGTTTGTTTTTTTACAATGTGAATATCATTATTTTATAGTCATACCTTATACAATGAGCCTCCCCATCTAGACCCTTCACTAGTGAGACTACCTTAGGGTGAGGATATTTGGGTATATTAGAGTATTAGCCAGAACTCTTTGGGTTACAGATTGTGGGAATACAACTCACTCAAATTGGCTTAGCTGAAAAAAAGTGCATATGTATGTACAATTTATAAACTCAGTTAGCCAAAGAGTCCACTGGGTAGAAATGGCATCAGACACAGCTGGAAAGGGAGCTGAAAAGATGTCACCAGCATTCTCTCCCTGCCCTGCACCCTCGGGTTTCTGAGCCAGAGTCTGACTGACCTCTAGTAGGTCAGCCTCACTTGTTGCCTATGTGTATATCTTCCTCAGCTCATTTTGAGGAGGGCATGTGGGGACATGCATTTCTTTCTTTTTTTCAAATTTTATTTTATTTTAAATTCCGGGATACATGTGCAGGATGTGCAGGTTTGTTACATAGGTAAATGCGTGCCACGGTGGTTTGCCGCACCTGTCAACCCATCACCTGGGTATTAAGCCCTGCATGCATTAGCTATTTATCCTGATGCTCTTCCTCCCACATTTCTTTTTTTTTGTTTTTAGCATTTATTTTAGGTTTGGGGGTACATGTGAAGGTTTGTTACATAGGTAAACACATGTTGCACAGGTTTGTTGTACATATTATTTCATCACCCAGGTATTAAGCCTAGTACCCAACAGTTATCTTTTCTGTTCCTCTCTCTCCTTCCACCACCCCCCAACTCAAGTAGACCCAGTGTCTGTTGTTTCCCTCTGTGTGTTCGTAACTTCTTATCATTTAGCTCCTGCTTGTAAGTGAGAGCAATGCATTTCTTTCTTAATCTCAGCTTAAGTTCGGTGTTTTAACAATGATTGCATCAGAAACAGAGACCTCTGTAGCAGATTGGTGGGTAGTTTTCTTTTTTTAACCTTTCTCATTGGTGTTTGTTTACTTTTTAACTGTCTGACAAATGTCAAAAGTACCCGATGCAGGGGGACAGCGTGCCCAGCAGTAGAGACACTTGGGTCTTAAATACCAGTGGCAGTGGGGACACGCCCCAACAGACCCCCAACAGCTTCTCACCAAAGAAAGTTCCTAAAGGAATGGAAAAGGTTCTAGAATTCTGGAGGTGGGGTGTACAGGGAGGGACCATGTGAACTGTTACTGTTGAGTGGACAGATGTGCAGAAGGGAGGGGTGTCGGTGGGTGTCCCTGCCCCAGCAAGGGTAGAGGGCCGGTTAGCAGTTGATCCAGGAGTAGATGTTAGCATCCCCACCATGCAGCTACAGGATGTGGTCCCCAAGTCCTGTCTGCTCATGTCATGGAAATAAAGAGAGTGGTGGAGGGGGGTTTCCTTTTTTAATTCAAGTGAGATTGGTATTCTCCCAGCTGGGATTCCTGTGGGCTGTAAGGGTGTTTGGCTGGGCAGGCAAAGCTGGAAATGGGTGGTATGGAGGAAGAAACAGAATAGCTGAAGATGGGATAAAGGAGGAACTGCCTGAACTGATCAGTCAGCCCCACAGCCCCGTGTGTGTGTGTTTGAGAGAGTGAGAGAGAGCTCATTCTCATGAGTGTGTGAGTTAGGGGAAAGGTGGAGGTGGGCATTGTTGACACAGACCTTGCAGGACAAAGCCTTCCTCTGGTGGCTTTAATTAAGCAGGGCCCCAGACACTGCCCGGGCTGGAGAAAATGACTTTCTTCTCCAGAACTTCAAAGCAATTATTTTTGCTAATTTTTTCCTTCCTCCCTGTTAGGTGAGTGGTAGTTTTAGAAATCACAGGACGTCTGTTGAAATTATTGAATGAGTGAACGCGAGGTGAGGCTGGAGGGAATCAGGGGCTGACCCAAGGGAGGGCAGGGAGGCAGGTGCAGACTGCTCAGGGAGTGTGGTGGGAGCCCGGTCTTGGCTGGCCCTGTAGGAGCCCAGCCAGGGAAGGCAGGAAGAGGTGGCCTAGGTTAGCTTTGCCTGGGGATTCAAAGGGGCCAGGCGAGAGGCTCATGCTGTTTCTCCTTCCCTTTCCCTGCCATGCTCCTCTTCTGAGGGCTAACTCTGAATCCTTTTCCTGTGTCCGTCAGGGATTCCTGCATAACATAGACTCACAGATACTTTTTTAGAGCTATAAAGGGACGTATTTATAAGAAAGGAAATTGAGGCACCTTTATTCAACAAATATTGATTGAGACCTCCTGTGCAGAGCACAGCAGCCCTGTGTTTCTGCCTTCCAGCCTGCTGCTGTGGCTCCCCATGCCTTGTTGTGAAGGAAAACCTACAGTGTGGGGTCGGAGAACAGCTAGATTTGTTTTCATATTTTGCATTCCTACTACAAATCATCACTCAAAATTGACACAAGTAATACATGAATAAATTGTTTCAAATAATTAAAACAATACAGATAAAGTAACAAACCCTTTTACCTACCCAACTCCTTCTAATTACAATGATCACTTCTGTGTGTCCCTTCCGAATTGTTTTTCACAGCGTGTGTGTACATATGTATATATCACCTGTGCATTTTGAAACATAAATACAGTTTGAGTATTTTAAATTTCATGCAAGAGGGAATATGCATTCTATGGCTTCCTTTTTTCCACTCAATAGACCTTACAGATCTTTCCATATCTGTATGCAGAAATCTAACAACTTCATAGTTGGTGTAAAATATTCCATGTATGAATGTACCACAGTTTATTTGTTTTCTTTGTGATGAACATTTAGGGTAATTCCAAAAGTTTTACTGTTTCAAATCATGCTGCATTGAATATCCTTTTGTATGCTTCTTTGTGCATGCAAGAAAATGTTTGTCTGGGATGACAACTCAGAAGTAAACTCTGGGTTGGAGGGTATGTGCATTTTTAATATCCATGTTTATTGCCACATCGTTCTTCACTAAGCCTGTACTCTTTTACCTCACACCACATCTCACTGCCTCAGCAGTCATTTCACTCTGCAGAGTGACCTTGTGTTCTGTATCTTAGGCTGTACAAAAGGAAGTCTTGGGGGTTGGGTCTGGCCTCTCTCTGGGATGTTAGTAGCATCTGGAGCATCTGGTTAGAGTAGAAAGCCCACAAACCTGAGCCCTAGATTTTTGGAATCTATTTTGCACCAGTGACCAGATAAAAGGCACCAAAACTTATTCTTCTCTCCCTTGCTTTCAGTGCCAGGTGCTTAGATACTATTGTTTCTTTTGAGTGAAATATTCATTCCAGGTAGCTAATAGGTAAATAAGTTCCTAATACAAAAACTGAGTCTTATTTTGGAATGTTTGCTTGCTACGGTCTGGTTTCATGACAAATACTGCCTTTATGTCCCTGTTAGTTGGAGAAGATGATATCCAATCCGGTATGTCTCTGGTGTCCCGTGTTCTTATTATCTGTTTTATTTTCACACATAGTAAAATCTCGCTATTATTATGGTATTTAGGGTTTGTGCCCTTCTTATTTCCAAAATCTCTGAGGTGGTTTAGAAAATGGAATTTGATGAAAAGTGGGACAATTGGGAATGGAAGCAAAGTCTACTTGCCAAGGTGCTCGAGGGGAACTGATTGCTGACACCTGGACATGGAATTGGCCTCAAGGTTTCCCAGCAGTGGCGGCAAAAAAGAGCACATCCTGACACACAGGGTTTTTATCCTTTCGACAAAGGGAAGCAGCCACGCTCATTCACAACAGCACTTTCTAGGAAGCACATCCAAGGAGGAATCTCCAGCACAGGTTCTTGTGTAAGGTACATTGTTGGGGCACAATAAGCCATGTCTTCGCCGTGCTTTTGTCGAGGTCAGAAATGCCACGCAAGCAGATGGTCCCTGCATTCATGTTTTTCAAGGGTCAGGGCACGACATTAAACTGTGGTATAATGAAAATGAAAGCACTTCTCATTTCTATAAAAACGCTGCTTTTTGATTATATAAATTAGTATAGGATGAAAGCTGGGAAGATGAAAAAAGAGTAGTTTAACATAGCCATTATTTAATCATTCATAAGGTACTTTTTAAAGCATTTATTACGTGTAAAATATAGTCCCATTAGACACATTCCCTCTTCGTGCTAACTTGGTTTAACTCAAAATACAAAGGGATACAGGAATTTATGCAAAGAACATCCTCCCCGGTCCCCGTAAAACCATCTTTGAATATATGTGGTTTTATTATTTTACTCTAATGTAATTTAAATAAATGACCAATATTTTTAAAAATAAGAAATCCTTGAATATTCTTCAGTAAATAGATAACAACAGGATATAATGAAACACTGTTTATATTTAAATGACTGCTTTGAAACGGTGTGAAAGCAGCTTAAATGGGTAAAATGCTGCCCTTTTATGTCAGTAATTAGCCCCTTGGTCCTTTTTTCACGATAATGCAAAATTGTACTTCTCTGTGGGCTTACACAAATTCTGAATTATTGAAATATAAATTAATGGTGAATCTTTCTAAAGCTCTTTTCAGAATTTTTATCTGGTGGGAGTGAAATTAAAACATCCAAAATTCTAAATTAGAATGTGGCAAAGTGGAGACAGCCAGCTAGAATTTTGTGAAAGACAAGTGTTTAATAAATCTTTTCCTAGACATCCACGGGTTGGTACTAGTGTGATGGGGTAGAGAAAGCTTTGGCGTGTTTTAGGTTGGCCAAATGAATCAGCTAATTGATGTTATTAAAGCCAGGTGGGACAATAGTAGGTTAGATGGCCTGGTTTTGATTGACCCTGAATGAGGAATCACAGACACGATGAGGTTGGGACTGGAGAGGACATCAGAAACCTCCATATGGGTCTGTTCATTTTGCAGACCCGCCAGCATGACCTGCCCTGGGTTACACAGTGAGAGAAGAACCGCATGGGGATGTAGGGCAGAGCATCTGTCTCCCAATCTGTTTTCTTCCCACCCACCTCAGTTACAAGTATGACTCCAGGTTGAAGTTGGGCATCTCCTATCTGACCAAGGGACAGGGTCTAAGAACAGCAGGGGCAGTGATGACAAAAGATTGTCTCTTTAAAGCAAGCTGGGCATTGAGTCAACTTTTCATTATCTCTTCAATTATTTTCTTTGTGTAGTATTAGGTTGGTGCAAAAGTAATCACGGTTTTTGCCATAATACATCTTCCGAAAGATAGTTTCCATCACCTCTCCCTCCCCTGCTTAATTTCTTTATTGCTTTCTTCATACATACCAACCTGCAGAAATCATTTGTCCATAGATTGCCACATTTGTTTTATGGAAATAGCCGGGGCACAGGCCAGCGGATGTGGTAGGGCAGGAGAGAATCAGCAGAGCTGGCTAACAAATGCAGTGGGTCTTTCCTTAGTTCTCTTGTTTTCGTGTGGTTAGCTTGCCCTGTCTTTCCGACCATAACTGCAGGCACAGTGGTTATTGCCTTTGTTACTAGCTGACATTGGCTGACATTGCTGAGCTAGGTGGGCTTTCTATATAGGGTCCTGTGCTGAATAACAGTGTTTCAGTTCATCGGCCAAGATCAGTCGGTGGTCCCATAAGATTATAATGGAGCTAACAAAATTCTTATTGCCTAGTGACATCGTAGCCATTGTGCCTTTGTAACATTGTAGCACAATTACTTTATTTTAAAAACAAATTTGGTAGCCAGGTGTGCCTCACACCTGTAATCCTAGCACTTTGGGAGGACGAGGTGGGCGGATTGCTTGAGCTCAGGAGTTTGAGACCAGCTGGTGAAACCTCGTCTCTACCAAAAATACAAAAAAATTAGCTGCACGTGGTGGCACACGCCTGTGATCGCAGCTACTCAGGAGGCTGAGGTGGGAGAATCGCTTGAGCCTGGGTGATGGAGATTGCAGTAAGCCGAGATTGTGCCACTTTATTCCATCCTAGGTGACTGAGATCCCATCTCAAAAAATAAAAATAAATAAATTCAATGTAGTCTGAGTGTACGGTATTTATAAAGTGTATGGTAGTGTAGAGTAATACCCTAGGCTTTCACATTCACTCATCACTACTGACTCACTCAGAGCAACTTCCAGTCCTGCAGGCTCCATTCATGGTGAGTGCCCTCTACAGGTTTACCGTATTTTGGCTTTTATACAGTATTTTTACTGTACCTTTTGTATATTTAGATACAACTGGTGTTATAATTGCCTATAGTATTCAGCACAGTCACATGCTGTACAGGTTTGTGGCCTAGCAGCAATAGGCAATCCCATATAACCTAGGTATGTAGTAGGCGGTACCATCTAGGTCTGTGTAAGTACACTCCCTGTTCACACAATGATGAAATTGCCTAACAATGCACTTTTCAGGACCCTGTTATTTATCCCTGTTGTTAAGCTATGCATGACTGTAATCTCCTCTAATTCCCATTTAATCTTTACCATAAACCCACGAGGGAGATACTGTTAAAAATCCTCATTTTACAGGTGAGGAAGCAAGGCTAGAAATGGTTACATTGCTTGCACGAGGCCGTGCTCCTGGTAATTGGCAGGGCCAGGATTCACACCCGGACTTCTGACTCAAGCGCCCACGCTCAAGTACTAGGCCATGAAAGGGAGTCCAGGCTCACAGGCTGATGATGCCTAAACACCAAGCGGAGGAGGGTATGACCAAACGGGAGAGCCAGAGAGGAGACCGCGGGGGAGCTGACGGCAGAACCTCTTGGGGGCGCGGGGGTGGGGGTCTCTCTGGCCAGGCTTCACATTCATGCTTTTGATTAGTGATTGGAACCAAGGTCTGGGGACTGGCATAGAAACTTTCCAGGTTAGGATTCAGTCCCAGCTTTGCCTTTCACTGGCTCTGTGACTGGGTCAAGCCCTTTCTGCACCTGCTCTTTTTCTGTGGAAGAGGAAATAAGATGGCTAAAGGTGTTATCACAGGCCCTGGCTCCTAGAAAGCACTGTGCTGGGAGCCAGAGGTTTAACATGGGCTTCAGCCTCACAGCAGTCCTGTGAGGTAGGTGTCGTTAGCCTTAGCTGTAGATGAAGAAATGAGGCTTGGGAAGACTAGCCGGCTTGCTCTGGGGCACCTGGTGAAGGGCTGGCTGGATGGAGGATTGGATAGGGATGGGTCCCTCCTGCCGTATTAGAAGAGCTTCCTGGACAGTTTGCTTGGAGTTTAATTTCCAAAGCCATTTTTTTAGGTGTTTTTACCAGACTGAGCTAGTGCATCTGTCCCACCGAATAGCCTAAGACTGTAATGGTCATAGAGGGTTTTGGGGCAGATCTGGTGAAGAAATGAACTGAAAATGAGCCTGCTGGCCATAGGAGGGCCTAGACCTGGACCATACCCCATCATCATTTAGACAATAAAGGGTGGTTAATTCCCTTGGAACACCAAGGACAGAGAGGGGGCTAGTTTAATGGTCAGGATCTGATTCTGCTGCAGCCAGAAGACTGAAGCCTGCCTCTGCATGGTGATCCGGGGTAAAAAAGTTCAAAGCTCAGCACACTACCCACAAGGCTTGGTGGTTTCTTTACGTGTGACTTTCTCAGCCGACTTGAAATCCACCAGCTGTCTCTTGTTCTCTGCTTGGCCCAGGTGGGAGCCCCTGATTGTCTCTTGACTTAAATGTTGCTCAGAAGAGGAAATAAAGCAGGAGCTAAGGAGCACAACGATGTCAGGGGGATTCCGGCCTGATAGACGCGCAGTTCCTAGATTTGGAGTCATGACAACAATCACTAACACCTGCATGGTCAGGGACGGCCTATATGGCACTTCATCGTGGGGTCTGAGTTTTATCCTCACAGCAGCCTTGTGAACATTGCTGATATTTTACACACCAGGCAGCCAAGGTGTGGGGCCGTTGAATGACTTACCCAAGAGCAAACAGCAAGTAAGCAGCAGAATTAGGATGTGGACCTCTCCTGCCCTTTCTGCCACACTGTGTTCCTCGTGTCGTGGAGTCCTCCCTGCAGGTCACTCGGGTAAGAGACCAAGGCTCACAGATGGGAGCTGGCTTGCCAGAGCTAGGGCTCCTCAGGACCCAGGTGATGGGCTTGCTTCTCTGACATGTGGTCCCTGACCTCTGTTTTCTCACCTGTAAGATGGGGAGCATAGCATTATTAATAGCCGTGTTGTTGAGAGGATTAAAGGCGATTTTGCAAGGGAACCCTCTGTGAACAGCAGATGCTGGCCCATTAATTTCCTTGTGCATCTAGTCCCACTTTCTCAGGCGTTTAGGCTCTGCCCTGCTCTGGCTCCCTCTCTCTTCAGCCTTCCATCCTATCAGGAGACTGGAGACTCTGGAGGAAGACAGATCTTGGTTTGGTTCTAGGTTTGATGCTGACTGACTGGGTTTGGGACTGAACAAATGATCTCACCTGCTTTGGTCTGGCTTCCTCATCCGTAAAACAGAGATAATAATTCTCATCTCACTTTTCATGTGAGATCTTTGTGAGGAGTCAATACAAATAATCTGTGAGGGAGCTCTCATTTACCAGAAGGCGTTAGTTAACTGGTCAAGAATAGTTCCAGAGAGTCTTACCTCCCAGTGAAGTTTAAGGTTTGTCAGTATCTGAGCACTGGGGGAATCTTTTCCTATACCCCCCTTGAAGTGCTGTAGGGTTTTGAGAATCAGTCACACGGCACACCTGTTAAATCCCTGTGTTCTGCCATGATTGCTGCCTTTCTTTGCCTTATGATTTTTTCCCTTATTGTGGCCTAGTCCATGGAGGTTGGAAAGAGGAGTGTGCCCCTTCCCTTCCCTTTCCTCAGCATGGGGCTAGTTTCTACTCGTAGCTCAGGGCTCACCCACAGCATAGCGCTGTGTGGAAGCCTGGTGGGGGCACTGGGTGAGTGGTGCTGCAGCAGAAAGGCCTCCTGCTGAGATGCTGAGGTCAGCATTTTCAGCAGCAGGGAGCCCTGTGACTGAAAGCAGGAAGACCAAGTACAGTGTGAGGACTCTGGGGTTGGTGTTTGTGGCCACATTGATGGCTTAATGGAAGTGCGTTCCCCTCTGTGCAATGAACTAGTAGGGCCTGTGTCTTGGGGCCTGCACCTTTTGATTGCAGGCACCAGGCCCAGCATTTTATCTGTGTTGCCTGTCTGGACGACAAGCCATACGGTAGTTACTAGCATCCCCATTTTACAGGTGAGGCAGATGAAGCTGGGAGGCATTAACTAAATGACTCTTTGCTGAGGGAATAAACCCATAAGAGGACAAATGAGGTCTGTAGTCACTTTCTTCACTGTTGCAGTGCTGTGCCCAGCACTGAGCGTGAGGGATGTCATGGAGAGAATGCTGAATTTGGAGTCAAGTGGCCTGGCTTTGAGTCCCTGCTCTGTAACTTTACTTCTGTGTGACCCTCACTTTCTTCATTGGTCATAAAGCAGGAGGTAAAAATTTAAATGAGATCTGTGTGAAAGTGTTTTGTAATCTACGAAGCTATATACACATGGGCATCATCATCCTTATGGCTGTCTGTTGAGAGAGGGCCTCGAGGAGAGGACTTGGCCTCATCTTGCTTTCTAATCCCTCACTGCAAGGCCCTGAATCCTAACTCCACTCCATCTCTCCATGATGCCAGTGCCACATCTGGGACCTATACAGAAGAGTCAATACCCGCCAGCACAACTATGGTGATTGTGCTTGGGAAGAAGTTGAAGTTGCAGAAAGGGGGTGGTAGAGAGGGATTGAAAGAGCCAACCAGGCCAGAGCTTGACAGGATCCTCCCTCCTTCCCTACCCTTCAGACAGGAGCTGCATCACCATTTTCTTCTTTCTTTCTTCCTTTTTTTTTTTCTTTTTTTGAGACAGAGTCTCTCTCTGTCACCCAGGCTGGAGTGCAGTGGCGGTATCTTGGCTCACTGCAACCTCTGCCTCCCGGGTTCAAGCGATTCTTCTGCCTCAGCCTCCCGAGTAGCTGGGGCTACAGGCGTGAGCCACCATGCCCAGCTAATTTTTGTATTTTTAGTAGAGACGGGGTTTCACCATATTGGCCAGGCTGGTCTCGAACTCCTGACCTTGTGATCCACCCACCTCAGCCTCCCAAAGTGCTGGGATTACAGGCATGAGCCACCGTGCCCGGCCATGCATCACGATTTTCAAAGGCCAGCTTCCTGACTGTTCAATGAACTCCTTGAGATAGGTAGAGTTTACTGTGCCTGTGAAATGCAAACTGCAAATGATTGCCTCATAATGGATAGGCCTGTAACCCAGCCAGCCCTCTAGGCAAGCAAATGTTATTTCCTAGTTTTAAGTGTGAGCTTAATATGTCAGTTAATTTCACATCTTCATCCTCTTCCTAAATCTGTCTTTGTTTTGTCTGATGAATAACTGAAGTAATGGATTTGGTCACACCACTAGCTGGGTAGCCACCTGAGGCCGGAGTTCTGATATGTGGGTCTTGCCTGCTTTCTCTGCACTGTGGCTTTGCACGTCGGGTGCCGAAGCTGGGGAGCTGGAATCAGCTGGTGTGTTCTCTGTAGAACTGAGAGGACTAGCACCCTGGGGTGGAAGCAGCCCTGCCATCTGAACCACAGACTTGCTTGTGTTTGATCTTACGCTGTTTTCTTACTATTTCTAATAAGAATGTGAACTCCTTGTGGGCAGGGACCCAGTGTCCCGTTTCTCTTAAATCCTCTACAGCTGCTGGCATGGGATGTTTGGTAAATAATAGACCATTTAATGAAGCATCACTCTGTCTGTACCAGGCACCCTCAGGTTGCTTTGATTGCTTTGCCTGTTTTCCTAATAGGTGTCCGGTGGTCTCTCTTTCCAACGCCGGAACAGAGTGCTGGAGGTAGAGACTGTGATTGCTTAACGAAGATATCAGAACTCGCACAACCCACACACAGGGCTCCCAACAAAGTAGTAGTTCTAGGGCCGCAACCTCTTCCCAAAGATGTTGCAACACTTGTCTTCAGAGCCAATTTCTGCTTTTCATTTTCCTTTGCTTCTGGCTAAAAATGGGATCCTGTTGCCACTGACCTTACTCCCCAGTCTTTTCTTGAAGAAACTCTTGAGTATTTGTAAGAAAATCAAATCTGTCTTCAAATAACCAAGTTTTCTTATCTTTGAGAATCTTGAGTGCAATGTGTCATGGGCTCTGAAGAAGGTCTTACATTGACATTTTTTAAAACACTCTGAGGAATGGCAATATTATCAGAATTACGTGTCCAGCTTCCCAAGCTTACTACTTTGAAGGAACACATATTTACACAATTCTGATGTGTTTATTAAACAAACAGCTTTACCACTTCGCAGTCACGCTTCTCTGAGTCTGCAGTCTCGTCTGGCCTGACTTTCTCCTTGTGCCAAGAATTCCTTCACCTTTTCTCTTTAGCCTTTGGACCCAGGAAAATGGGAAAGTAAGATGTTTTACTCCTGGCCAATGCCTGGTTTCTAAAAGCCTTCCTCACTCCCTGGCAAGGCACATTTTCCTGTTACCTCAGAGTAAAGAGACTCGATTCTGGGGTTCTGCATAGTGATGCTACATACCTGACCCTTGCTAGGGTTTGAGGGTCCTTGGGAACTGATGCAGTCGTAGAAGTCACAGCTGTCGTTCAGGTTATTTACAGAAGTAGACAGAATTACTTCACTTGCCAGCAGGGTGTCTTGAGCTTGACTCAGAAGAATATGTAAGTTTCTGCTTTTTTTTCTTGCCTGTTTCAAAAACGCATTTTTGATACCAGGAAAGTTAGACAATTTAATCTTATCTGTAGCAGAGGGAGCTTCATCCTTGCTGTGGGAAGCTGTGCGAGACGACAAAGACTGTTGCAGAAAGAGGCCTCTTGCTTATAATTGAAGCGTCTTTGACCTGAGTCAGTGTTCTGCAGCCGGGATCAGATAATCAACACTGGTCACTAGCACTTGGCATTGGAACCTGGGGGCAAAGAATAACAGAATTAATTGGTTTCCAGTAAGTAGTAGGGATCATGGCATGTTCATACTTTTTAAAAGAAGCCTTATTGAGATTGAGATATAATTCACACACCCTATACTTAACTAATTTAAATCATACAATTCAGTGTTTTTTACTGTATTCACCATTAAGCAACCATCATCAAAATCAACTTTAGAACATTTTCATCACCCAGAGAAACCCCATACCTATTAGCAATCACCCCATTTTCCATTCTATTCCCCCTCCCCAGCCCCAGCCCTAGGCAACTATTAATGTGCTTTCTGTCTGTGGATTTACCTATTCTGAATATTTCATATAAACAGGATCATACAATATGTGGCCTTTTTGCCTGGCTTAGCATAATGTTTTCAAGGTTGATTCATACTGTGGTGTGTATCACTACTTCATTCCTTTTTATGGTAAAATAATCTTCCATTATAGGGACATACCACATTTATTTATTTCTTCATCAACTGATGAACATTTGAGTGTTTTCCCCTTTTTGGCTATTATGAATAATGTTGCTGTGATCATTCACGTGCAAGTTTTTTGTGAACTTAAGTTTTCAGTTCTCTTGGCTATATTCCTGGGAGTGGAATTGCTAGGTCGTATGGTAACTTTCACATTTCAAGGGACTGCCAAGCTGTTTGCCAAAGCAGCTGCACCATTTTACATTACTACCAGCAACATGTGGAGGTTCCAATTTCTGTATGTCTTTGCTAACACTTGTTATTGTCTATCTTTTTAATTATACCCATCATAGTGCATATGAAGTGGTATCTCATTGTAGTTTTGATTTGCATTTCCCTGATGACTAATAGTAGTGAGCATCTTTTCATGTGCTTATTAGCCATTTGTATCAAATCATTTGCTCATTTTTAAATTGAATTTTTAAAATTATTGGTTTGTGGCAGGGCATGGTGGCTCATGCCTGTAATCCCAGCACTTTGGGAGGCCAAGGCGGGTCGGTCACCTGAGGCCAGGAGTTCGAGACCAGCCTGGCCAGCATGGTGAAACCCTGTCTCTACTAAAAATACAAAAAATAGTCAGACATGGTGGCAGGCACCTGTAGTCCCAGCTACTTGGGAGGCTGAGGCCAGAAAATCGCTTGAACCCGGGAGGCGGAGGTTGCAGTGAGCCTGGATCACGCCACTGCACTCTAGCCTGGGCAACAGAGTGAGACTCAATCTCAAGAAAAAAAAATTATTGGTTTATAAGACTTCTTTATATATTCTGTATACCAGTTCCTTTTTGGATGTATGATTTGCAAACATTTTCTTTCTTTCTTTCTTTCTTTCTTTCTTTCTTTCTTTCTTTCTTTCTTTCTTTCTTTCTTTCTCCTTTCCTCCCTCCCTTTCTTTTCTTTTTCTTTCTTTCTTCTTTTTTTGTTTCTTTCCTTTTTTCCTCTCTCTCTTTCTCTCTTTCCCTATTTCTTTCTTTTTTTCTTCAGACTTTTGCCCTGCTGGCCATACTGGAGTACAGTGGTATGATCATAGCTCACTGCAACTTTGAACTCCTGGGCGCAAGCAATCCTCCTGCCTCAGCTTCCTGAGTAGCTAGGATTACAGGTGTATGCCACCCAACCTGTGCTAATTTTTAAAAATTTTTGTAGAGATGGGGGTCCTGCTACATTGCCCAAACTGGTCTTGAAATCCTGGCCTCAAGCGATTCCCTGCCTCAGCTTCCTAAAGCATTGGCATTCCAGGCATGAACTACTCACTGCTGGCCTCTTCAATTTCTTGATGGTATCCTTCAAGCAGAAAAGTTTTTACTTTTGATGATGTGTAATATACATTGTTAGAAGGCCATAGCTGGATTGAGCCTTCAAGGTTGCCTGTTCCAACTCCCTTGTCGGAGTGATGGGAGGCACTGTGATCAGAGAGGAGGGGCCTTGCTGAGGGTCACAGACCCACAAAACCAGGACTGCAGTATAAGTCTCTGGACTTTCACCTTGGGACATTCTCAGTTTCCATCTCACTGTTTCTGAGGGTTGAAAGGTTTGGGTATATATGTAGGGAAAGATAATTGGTAGGCTCTGAAGCGCACAGACGTCTCATTTCCCTTGAAGCACGCAGACGTCACACTCAGCTCTGCTTATAAGTGAGACCTGTGGTACCTTCCCTTAGTTCATTTGTTTTTCAATAAGGAAGAGTCATGTTAGAAATTTGGTCCTTTCTGGCTGGGCGTGGTGTCTCACGCCTGTAATCCCAGCACTTTGGGAGGCCGAGGCGGGCGGATCACGAGGTCAGGAGATCGAGACCATCCTGGCTAACATGGTGAAACCCCGTCTCTACCAAAAATACAAAAAATTAACCGGGCGAGGTGGCGGGCGCCTGTAGTCCCAGCTACTCTGGAGGCTGAGGCAGGAGAATGGCGTGAACCCTAGGGGGCGGAGCCTGCAGTGAGCCACTGCACTACAGCCTGTGCGACAGCGAGACTCCGTCTCAAAAAAAAAAAAAAAGACATTTGGTCCTTTTTTCCAGAAGGTACACTATATAGCCTGGAGCCACGCTGTCCAAAATGGTAGTCACTGGCCACATGTCATTATAAGAACTTAAACTAATTAAAATTAAATGAAATTTAAGATTCTCAGTGATAAAGCTATATTTTGGCTAAGCATTGTGACTTATACCCATAATCCCAGCATTTTGAGAGGCTGAGGCAGGATTGCTTGAGGCCATGAGTTGGAGAACAGCCTGGAAAACATAGTGAGACCCCATCTCTACCAAAAAAAAAAAAAAGAGAAAAGAAATTAGCCAGGCATGGTGGTGTGTGCTTGTAGTCCTAGCTAGCTACCCAGGAGGCTGAGGTGGGAGGATTGCTTTGGCCTAGGAGTTCAAAGTTGCAGTGATTTGTGATCATGCCACTGCACTCTAGCCTGAGTGACAGAGCGAGAAGCGGGGGAAAAAAAAAGCCATATTTCCATTGTTCTTTATTTATATATGGCCACCGTATTAGGAGACATATGGGTTGTTTCCATGATTGCAGCCCGTCCTGTTGGGCAGCACTGGCTGTACCCACTGGCATTCCGTCCACTCCTGACCCAGTGGTGCCCTGGACACATAGCTGTGATCTGTCTTCTGTGGGTCCCTCATCTACCTGCTGCTCAGGCTTCTTCTTTATGTAGTTGCCTCCGGACTTCCTAGCAAGCCCCCTACCCAGACTAGATGGTCTGTGGGCCCTGCAGGCAGAGACACTTCTGCATAGTTTTTGGATGTGGTTGCCAGTATAAAGGCTAGTGCCTTTCCTCACCTCAGCCAGTAGGTGTGACTTGCAGAAATAGGGCTGAAAGATGCTTGCAAGAAGTTAGTTCTTTCTTGGAGAGGTTAGCTTCTAAAAGTGAATGCTGAATGAGTGGATGAATTGATCTACTCTTTGGACTAGGGGAAGATGTTGAAGAACTTTTTATCGAAAATTTTATTGATATGTAATAATTGTACATATGTATGGGGTACATGTGCTATTTTGATACATGCCTATAAGGTGTAATGATCATAGTGGGTAATTAGGGTATCCGCCACCTCAAACACTATTTCTTTGTGTTGGGAACATTTCAAAATCTTCGATTTTGAAATATACAATAAATTATTAACTATTAGTCACCCTACTGTGCTATCAAACACTAGAGCTTATTTCTTCGATCTAACTGTATGTTTGTACCCATTAACCAACCTCTCTTCATCCCCCTCCAGCCCCTCTTCTCAGCCTCTGGTAACTATCATTCTACTCTCTATCTCCATGAGATCAGCTTTTTTAGTTCCCACATAAGAGTGAGAACATGCGATATTTGTCTTTCTGTGCCTGGCTTATTTCACTTACCGTGATGGAAGTTGGAGTACTCTCGAGTTTAGTTCTTTTGGCTGCATTGGTTGGTGGCCTTTTGGTGGGTACTTCCTTTTAGAGGCAGTCAGTTCCAAGAATTTGCAAGATGCTGAGTGAAGTGGGGCAAGAGGCAGGAGTTGGAACACTGGGTGTTCTGAGACAGTGACATGAGGGAGATGGGTGTAGTCCTGCTGGGTGCCCTGTGTGGAGGTTCCCTTTATTTCAGGTTCCTGTAACCCTGAGGGCCATCTGAGCCATCAATCCAAGGTCAACAGGCTATGGAAAAAATCTCAAAACTGCTCTATGTAAAAGGATGTTTTACCCACATCTTAATGATGGGAGATCCCGTGGTTTGGACCAAGCTAGGATATTATAGACCAGAAATAATCTGGGGACTATCTCAGACACGAGAAAGGATTGACCTAGAATCATAGCAAATTCACGGTGGCACAACTGAGACTGGCATCCAGGGCCTCTGGCGCTTTGCCATAGGCACATTCCAAGTGCCGTGGTGTATGTCTTCATTTACACAAGGACAGGTACTTCATACACACAAGCAAGCAAAGCAACTTCTTGGAGACATTGCCCAGGCTTAGATTTTAATTTATTTAACCCACGTTAGGCACTCAGTCCTGCCTTCAGGCCCCCCTTTACCACTGTCATAATTAGAAGGTATTAAGAAACCTTTCAATTACAGCAAGATCACCAGGGTTCTCATTTCTTTTTCTTATCTCCAGCCTATCTCTAGAATCTATTTTTTGCAGGGAGGACTGTCCTTGACTTTAAAGAAAGCATTTAGAAACAAAGAGACTTGTTATTTTTGAGGTCAGCCTCCTCCACCAGACTCTGAGAGCCTTGAGGGCAAGGACAGTGTTGTCTCTTATCACTACTCAAGGACTGGTGCGGAGTGTTCATTTGGTGAATATCTGTAAAATTCCCATTTTCAGGAGAACTCCCTTTTGCTGGGCTTCTCAGGTATGAGGTCCCTTTTCCCTATGGTCCTGAAACTTTATCAATTCCAATTTAGAAGTAGTGACCTGAAGAAATGGAATAATTCTTCTGTCCATGGTGAGGGGAGGATGGGGGGAAGTGCTCATTTTGCCTTTGAACTTGATAAGAGCAGAGAACAGTCAGGTTTGTGCTGAGAATGTAAGGGTTACTTTTTTCCTGAATTGGGCAGTGGGTGGATGGATCCCAACAGGACATCCTGGGAAGGATTCCCAGAGCAGGGAGAGGGCAAGCACAGAATTGTGGAAGGAATTCCGTGCCATAAACACAGAATATCTTATTTAACAGTGGACCTTTTTTGCTGTCTTCTTTAGAGGTGGAAAACAGTTCTTTCCAAAGACAAGCTTAATAATGACTGCTGTGGCAACACACAAAACTACGAGATACATTTAGGCATCAGTTTAGCACCAGAAATGCAGTTTACAAAAGATTTGCATGAAAATCGTAAAAACAGGTTGAAAATGTCCTAGGCTCAGCTAGTGTACTTTTAAGTTATTAGAAACAGGGCTCTAGGGATGAGATGATGGAGCAGGGATGTGACATAGGTCAGGGTACATGTGTACCTGGCCGTTGAAGCCTCTTTTGGGGTTCATTTTAATTAATTTCTTGTTCAGCTTGTACCATGGGCCTAAGTTTCTCTGGTTGGAGCAGAGTAAGTTTTCAGGCTGAATTTCTTGGATCGTTGCCTTTGTTTTCTTTTTCACATAGCCTGTGGATGTCTGGCCTTTTCAGCCAAGGAAAGAAAATTGAAATGGTTTTAAACACTCACTCACTTGAGCTGTGAATTTCAACCATGTATTAATTTGCTTACTTTTGGATTTTCAAATCTTCTGAGAAGCAATGAAATGACACAGGGGCAGGCCGCTAGGGTGCTTTGGAGGTTCTGCGTGGCCTGGAGCAGTGGGGAGAGGCTCGGGAGAATGGAACTGTGCCCTCCCACTCATGCTACCCACACAGCAGCCTCCTCCCTCGCTCCCTCCTTCATGTATGTGTGTTTGAGGTTCTGCTTAGCACTTTATTTGGGGAAAATAAGTTTTCTGAAAACTTATTTCGTAGGCAATAGAGGAGAGATTGGTGTATGTCTTATCCTTACTCCAGTTGGCAAGGACTCTGGGCCGAATATTTAGGGCTTGGCTCTTGTTCCCTCTACCTAGGTAGATTATGTAGTGAGGTCTCACTTGCCTTTAACTCATAGTTATTGCTTAGCTCTTAGGAGCAGTAGAAGTAAAACTCCTGGTATCGTAAATAAGCACAATCCTTGTAATAAGTGATTTCTGTGTATTATTGGTAGCTTGAAAAATATTAAGTGTTACCTCCATTTTTTAAATATGAAATAAAGGGCTAGATCAGGACATGAACTCATTCCTGTTGTCTTCCAGAGCTATTTTACTAAGGAGGAGACGACCCAGCGGTGAAGAGTAGGTAGCAGCATGTCAAACCTGGTAGCTTTGCAGTAGGGGAGGTGGGCAGTACAGTGGGAATAAGCTAGAACTAATAATTCAGTGATCCGTATGGGGCCTTGCAGGTTTTGTTATTTTCTGCTTGGGTGTAGGTTTTGCTTTGCAAAGTCTGAAGGTGACCTATTTAATTCCCATATATTTGGAGCTCTCAGGATGTGCCAAGGATCAGCCCAATTCTCTGAACGTTAACTGAGGGAGTCAGGAGTCCTTCCTGACCTCAAGAAGCTCCCAGTTCAGTTGGGGATAGATGGCCTTGAGCTTGTGTTTTAGAGCTCCTCTGGTCCCAGGTAGTGAGCTCAAACCCAGCACAGACTAGATTAAGCCAAAGAGGAATTTATTGGCTCACATCACTGGCCAGTCCAGGGATAAACTGGAGTCAGCTCAGGCGCTCAGATGATGTCACCAGGATCTGGTTTCTCTCTCTCCAGCCTGGCTCCACTTCCTGTGTGTTGATTCCATTCTCAAGAATTCTCAGACACGACCTCCCTTTGTAATTGCAGGATGGCTGCCAACAGTTTCTAGGCCTACGCCTTTCCACCTTCCAGCAAAAGAGAGCGTGAGAGTCTTTGTCCCGGTCCTTCCAGATGGAGTCTTGTTTCTTCCCATTGTCTCAGATTGGGTCACGCGCACATCCGGAACCAGTTGCAAGGCCAGGGACATGTGCAGCACTGCTGACGTGGGGCCAGGTCATGTGCGTCACCCCTCGACCTGGGGAGGAGCCAACTCTACCCTAAGTTCCTGGGCTGAGAATGGAAAGAGAGTCAAGTATTGGTTATTGGGGAAAGGTAATGATGTAGGTTTGAACTCTGGCCTGACCCATTGTCAGGACAGCCTGAACTTGGGGCTGTATTCCCACCTGACATAGCCTTAAGTCAGAATTTATTCCAGTATGAGCACAGCGTCTTGTTACCATGTGGTTTTAGCTGCACTGTGGATTTAGACAAATCTTGTCTTCCCTGAGAACATTGTCCTTCCTAGAGGTGGAGTGGAAAACCTATTTCAGTTAAGCATTCGGACCTTGACCCTAACCTTCATGGTGATTACTGTTTGAGGTTTTTCAAACACATAGTGAATAAGGACAGCTGGTGCAATGGCATGCCGTCCAATTGGCTACGTTACACAGATAAACATGTCTTAATCTTTCTGAGGTTTTGTATAGAAGAGTGGAGAATTGTACCAACTTTTGTCCCCCCAGTTGTACATCTTGACTTTGTTACCAAGCCTGGATTCCTCATCTGTAAAATAGTAATCCCCTCAGAGTTGCTATGAGAAATAAATGAAGTGATTTAATTAAGGCATGGCACCTGGAACATAGTACATCGTGCGTAAGAAGCAGCTATTGTTATTATCTCTTAATTTGTCAAATGAGCAGGGCGTATTGCCAGATAAGCTCTTTAAAGTTTTAGTGTTCACATTCTATAAATCTAGGAAAATCTTTCCTCCACTGCCCACCCACACTTGGATTTTGAGAACTGCATCTTCATTGAGGGTAACGTGTGAGAAAGCTCTCAAACATTATAGCCCTCACAGAACGTATAGTACTTCATAATTCACTGAGTACTTTCGTGTCCATTCTCTCATTCAATCCTAGAACAATCTATGATGAAACAAAGCAGGTGTCACAATTCCTGTTTTATAGATCAGGAAACTTAGGGCTTAGAGAGATCAAATGACTTACCCAAGGGCATAGTGGCTGGAAAGTTGCAGGGCAAGGCCTATTGCCAGAATCTTCTCAGATATCCCATGTCTGTTGGAGCATTCTGCTACTCCAGTGTGGATTTGCCCTTCTGATGGATTTGACTGGAGAACTATATTGGGTAGTTCATCAAAATAAGAAGCCTTGAGTTCATATAGTGAAAAATAAGATCACCTTTTCCCTTTGTTCATTGGCTTGATTTATTAGGATTGTATTCTCAAACCTTTCCTGCTATTAAAGGAAATGACCTTAGTTTGTGTTGCATGAAATAGCATTAAGTCAAGTTTACAGCATTTCAAAGTTATGGTCAGTAGCTTTCCAATTAGAACCTGAAAAGCTTACCTAGCCAAGGTTTAAGTCGTTGATCTTGGAAAAGGTAAACAGGAATTGTGACACCTTCTCAGGGAGGTTGGGCTGCTGTGAATGACAGCTAGACCCTCAGTTCTTGGTCTGTGAACACGTGGCCCATTTCTTCCTATCCATGCCCCTCCATAAAGCTTTGTGCGCTAGTAGTATTTATAGTACTGGATGATAATTATGGCATTAATTATTTGAGATAAATGGAGTGTGCCCAGTAGCCAATAGACCATTGTTAGAGTATTATTAGTATTTTTATAGGTCTTTTGGATAGCATTCTATTTCAAGACATTTGAAAATGTAGACCAGATTAGTCAAAAGCATTGTACATGATCTGTCCATGAGTGTAGGCTCTCATTAGAACTTCTGGAATCATTCTGAGATATACCCAGCTAGATAATACTAAGTCATACCAATTAAAAGAAAAGACTTGAGTTTGAATTATAGAATGTTGGAGAGAAAGAAATCTAGTTTTACTTTTAATATTGAAGTCAAATTTTGATTTTTCTTTTATAGTTAATATTACCTGGGTCCTAAGAAAGATTGCAAACATATTTTCTTACCTTTTTTTTTTTTTTCGTAGAAGCCTTATATGATGTTAGCTTTTGCATTTAGGTCTGTGGTCCATTTCAAATTAATTTCTTTTCTATGGTATGAGGTTGGAGTTAAGAGGTTAATTCCACCCACCTCCCCTGTGGGTATCCAGTTGCTCCAGCAACATATGTTCAAAATGCTTTCCTGTCCTCATTGAATTGCTTTGGTACCTTTGTTGAAAATCAATGGATCGCATAAATTTGGTTCTGTTTCTAGGGTCTCTGTTCTGTTCCATTGACACATTTGTCTTTATGCTATTTCTGTACTGTTATTATTACTGATGCTTTGTTTTAAGTCTAAACATTGGATTATATAAGTTCTTCAATTTTTGTTCTCCACCCCTCACTACAAGATTGTATTGGCTGTTCCAGGTCCTTTGCATTTCTGTCTAAATTTTAGAATTAATTTGTCAATTTCTATAAAACAGCCTCCTGGAGTTTTGATTGAGATGACGTCGAATCTATAGGTCAATTTGGGGAGAAGGATAGCTTAAGAACATTGAGTCTTCAAATCACTGAGTATGATGTATCTCTTTAGATATTCTCTAATTTTTCTCAGCAATGTTATTAGTGTAGAGGTCTTACATGTATTTTATTTATCCCTAATTTTTATATTATTTTTTATTTTATTGCACGTAGAATTTTAAAAAGAATCTTCTAGTTGTTTATTACTAGTATATGGAAACATGCTTGATTTTTGTATCTGTTGCCTTGTACATGCCACTGTGTCACATTTACTTATTACTTCCAGTAGTTTTTGAAGATTCTTTAGAATTTTCTATGAACACAATTATTTTGTGAATAAAGACAGTTTTGTTTCTTCCATTCTAATACTTATTTATGTATGTATGTATGTACAGTATAGAATAGAAATGGTAAGAGTGTAGACATTCTTGCCTTCTTCTTGAACTCAGAAAGTGTTTATTCTTTCATCATTGAGTACAGTGTTAGTTAGAGGTTCTGTATAGGTGTCCTTTATTGGTTGAGGAAGTTTCCTTCTGTTTCTATTTTCTTGAGAGTTTTTGTTATGAAAGGGTGTCGAATTTTGTCAAATGTCTTTTCTACATGTATTGAGATAATCATATGGTTTTTCTCCTTTATTTTATTGTGGTAAATTCCATTGAATTTTGCATGTTAAACCAATTTTGCATTCCCAGGACGCACCTCACTTGGTCCTAATATATTATCCTTTTTATATATTGAGGGATTTGATTTTCTAGTATTTCAGCATAGGCTTTTTACATGTATGTTCTTGAGGGATATCGGGTCTGTACATTTTCTTTGTAATGTCCCTGTCTGGTTTTGGTGTCTGGGTTGTGCTGGACTCATAATGTGAGAAATAGTGTGGTACCAGTTGCTCTGTCATGACCAGCAGCAGAAGTCTAGTTTTCTTTAAGTGTGTAGAGTGATGACTGTTAGGTAAAGAGTTAGAATTATTTTAATGATCAGCCAATAGTCTCTGCTAAGTAACATGAGGTATCTATGAAATGGCATAACTGTTGTGTATGAAGCAGTGCATCAGAGAGGCTGGGAAATACTTTAAGTGGGTTGAGCAACTCATACCATTCCTTATGCTAAAATTGCACTTATATTTTATTAGCAAAATTTCTTTTATCACTGAGGGAATGAATTATCTATCTGATTGCCAGTCATAATTTATGGAGTTATCAGTTAATAAAGTTTTATTGTATGTTAATATGAGACTCATTTTTTTCCTTTCTCCCCTCTTTGGGTTGTATTTCTTCCAAATAAGAGCTTAAATTCATGGGTCAGCTAGTCCAGCATCTGTTGAGTTATCTTGCATAAATTTGGCTACCTGGCCTCAGATAAGAATGTTTTTTTTAATCTGTATTGGTGGCATTGTTGGTTGCCGATACCGCTGTGGTTTGTTTTTGCGAGACTTCTGTTTAAAAGAAAGGTTATAAATTCAGTGTTACTCAGAGCAGAGGTAAAGTATAGAATGGAATTATAAGAAAACGAAGCATCAATTTCGGTGAAGTAGAAATCATTTATTAAATAAGCAGTGGGTGACAGGGAATTGGGAGTAACCATCCTGGTTCCCATAGTGATGGTGCATCCAGGAAAAATACAGGGAAAAAGGGAATCATTATGGAAGAGTTTTGGGTGTGTGTTGTCATGCTTTAGGAAACTTGCCAATTTCTACACCTCTGTCTTCAGATTGTCGTGTTTAGACACACATCCCACACAAAGTGCTCAGCAGTACTTCTTGTGCTTGTCTTTATCCCCTGGAATCTAGAGGATGGCACCTCTGGGGGAGTTATTGTCTCACATGATTTAGAAAGACCTCCACTATTTTCTTTCCAAGAGTCCAAGGAAGGTGGGTGAGTTGTGGGCCAAGCCGGGCACCTGTAAGCAGGGACCTACAACACTGCTTGAAGTACCTGGTGACTTCTGATTGACAGGCTTCCCCTCCCCACTGTTGTCACCACTTCCATGGGTGGTGGGTGGCATTGCACGATGCCCATGGGGTGGTGTGCATGTTCTTCAATGCCACCTGCCCTGCCTCAGTGCTGCCTCCTGTAACAGTCTCATTTGTTTCTCTGGAGTGTCCTTATCAAAAAGGTCTTGGGGACAATTTGCCTAAAATGTTCCCCAGCATGAAATGTCGCCTACACTTGCTCTGTACCCATGTACATCCTCCTTTTTTTTTTTTTTTTTTTTTTTTGAGATGAGGTCTTGCTCTGTTTCCCAGGCTGGAGTGCAGTGACACAATCATTGCTCACTGCAGCCTTGACTCCTGGGTTCAAGCAATCCTCCTACCTCAGCCTCCCGAGTAGCTGGGACTATGAGAGTCCCACCATGCCCAGCTAATTAAAATTTTTTTTTTGTAGAGGTGAGGGTCTCAGTATGTTGCTTAGGCTGGTCTTGAACTCCTGGCCTCAAGCAGTCCTCTCGCCTCAGCCTCCCACTGGGATTATAGGCATGAGCCACTGTGCCCAGCCTCCTCCTCATTTTTGTAGACATATCAAGTCTGGCCTCCTTCAGGAAGCCTTCCCTAACTAACTAATCAAGCTCCCCGTGTTTCTTTCCTTTAGGATCTATTTTTTGGATGTGTATGGTTTAATATACCCTTAAGAATAATGCGTTTGGAATTGTAATTGAGAAGACAAGGTTTACGTTAGCAGATATAGTCTAACTCTGATTTTTAGAAAAGTGATACAGAATAGAGACTTAAAAAAAACGACATTCTCATGTAGGTTTTGGGTATTTGGAGATAGGAGTAAAAACATGTCTTTAAGCCACACAATGGGAAGTGAAGTGTTTGCAACAACCAGAACATTTAAGTTATAAAGTGTCAGAGCAGATAATTTAGGCTAAAAGAAACAAAGTTAAATGATTTCGTGGGGGCTTGATTTCTCTGGCTTGACCCCCCTGGATTATTGGCTGTTTCCTTCACTTCCAGACTGTCTGGTAAGATTTTTCTACAGAGGTACCTTCTTATTAATGAATTCTTCCCATCCCACCCACTCTGTTTGAATTTCTGAATTACCTTCTCCTTTTGGTTTCTGTATCTCAACTTTCTTCTTATTGAGGCTTCTGACAGTTTCTTTGAGGGTATTGCTATCAGAGTCAGGCATGAGGACAAGATTCCAGGCTGTGTAATCTTGAGCAAATCAATCTTGCTGGTCTACTTTTTTTCTTAAAAGAACAAGGAAGCTGTCTTGCAGGGTGGTTAGAATTTGAGACAATGTATGTTGCATGCCCGGCAGGTGGCAGGTAGCTAATAACAGGTGTGCGCTTGCTCTACACCAGGGGTCCCCTCGGTCTTTGGTCTTTGCATATCATAGATGCTCAGTAAGTGCTCTCCCAAAGGATTACTGACATTACAGGTAGGGTAATGTTTATAGCCAAGGGGAGGTGAGTGTCATCAGGCCCAGGTTTGTATGCCTATGTCTACTGAATTGTCGCAAAGTTATGTTTCATCCTATCAAGTTGTATTTACAGAAGACTAGTCCTGTTATAACAAAGCTCATTGAAACAACACCCAGGAAGTAGACCACAAGAAGTCAGTGGGTATCTTACTCTGTCCTGCACGGGGATCTGGAAGTGAATAAGGGAGAGAGAAAATGTGGAGTGCAGAGGATGCTGCCTGGAGGTGAGACTTTAACTACATGATTATTCTCAGTTATGGAGCAACGGCTTTGTTCCAGGCATTGTCTCCAATAGTCACAATCACACCATAGGGCTGATGTTTTTTTCTATCCCACTGAGGTGTAAACAGAGGCCCCAAGAGGTTGCATCTGGAGGTGCGTGAGCAAAATTTGGAGAGAGGTACCAAGTGGGCACTTCACAACGGGGGAAGAGAATGAAGAGATGGATAAAGATAAGTGCGAAGCACTTTTTGGTGGTACTGGAACTTTATCATGTCTCTTGATTTTTAAGAAAAGTGGCCTATTGACTAGAATTTGAGACTTTCGTTATATTGTTCAGTTGGCTTTTGCATGTATATTGCTTTTATGTTTTTGATGCGTTTTTTTGAAAACGCTTTAAATTAGTTGGATTTTATGTTGTTCTTAAGTTTGATGAGGTAGACACTTTTTTAGCTGGGAGGAATAGAGAGACAGTGAGTGTGTTAACAGAACACAGCAACCTCAGACTCCAGCCCCCACTCTCCTGTTATCCAGAGGTGTGACACTGAGCCTGATGCATGACGTCTTGGCAGCAGAGGTGCTGGTGCTCTGTCAGGCTCCGGGACCCCTGACTGAACATGCCTAGGGTCATGAGGAGGTTTTTGTTCCTGTAACGTTGGCCACAACTGCACAGGCAGCGGGCGAGGATGGCTGAGATACAAACTGAGAATTTTGCACTTCGACCTGGGCTCTTTGCTAGATCAAACTTCTTTTGATGTCTTAGCCATGCCCCCTCTGAGATATCTCTCTCCAAGTTATTAATATATCTGTGTTTCCCATCATGTTTCCCCTTTTGTCTTGGCTTCAAAGAAGCTCAGAGCTAAATTTATTGCTTGATTATAGTTGCTGGATTGGCCAAGGTTTAAAATTTATGTTTTTTAACTTTTTTATGTGATTCCCTCCCCATTTTCAGTTTGATAGTCTTATTGTTTATTGTATATCACCTTAAATCCATTTGAGAAGTAGATCGGGTCCATTTTTAAAAATCGCGTATGTGGGAGGAGGGCCATTAGGCAAATGGGACAGAGATTGGGGTGACTTTGGCCGAAAAAGTTTGGGTTAGATTTTTGTCTTCTCTTGTGTTATGTTATTCCCTATCAGATGGTCTTTGCAGGTCATTTTTCTGTCTTCTCCTGTGTGGTCAGAATCAGGGGAGAGTTTTGCTTTATAAAAATGAT
Source organism: Symphalangus syndactylus (assembly GCF_028878055.3). Taxonomy (NCBI): domain Eukaryota; kingdom Metazoa; phylum Chordata; class Mammalia; order Primates; family Hylobatidae; genus Symphalangus; species Symphalangus syndactylus. Next base: position 107,423,789 of record NC_072423.2, on the reverse strand, counting down.
TTGTTTTCCTGATAGAACAGTACTGGTGGGTAACATTCAGTTCTGACCTTGTAGGCAGACCTGGGATTCCTGGGGGGTGCAGGGACCGCAGCACTCGCTCTTCTTTGTGACAGGCCTGAGGCAGCTTCCCTGGGGTCCCCAGCCTGCCTCCTCCATGGCTGCTATGGCCGTGGGCGCTGAGCACGTGCAGCTGCTGCCTGATGCTCCTGAACAGGGAAGGATAGATTTTGGGCATAGTTACTAGGTGTCACTGCCTCCTTTTTTCAGCCTGGCTTTTACAAGTAGTTTTAATTTACTTGACAAACACTTATTTGGCATTTCCTTCAATACGCTGGGTACTGAGATGGTTACTGCATTTTTAGGCATTTAACGGGGATAACAGCATCATCGTTAATAATTATAAATATGATCGATCCATCATATAGACAATACATTTCAGAAGAAGAATATTAAAAAGACTCATAGTAGTGGGTGTATGCAGCTGTAGTAGAGGAGCTGAAGCCACTGAATTACCCCGGGATTCAAGGTCGGGAGCAGCATTCCCATCTCTAGGTTGTGTTCTTGTGTGGGAGGGCCTCCTTGGATACCTCTTGACAGTAATTCCAGGTACTTGAGCTCACAAAGAAAGTGCGTGGGGCCCTCAGCCCTTTGGTGTGGCTCCCAGGGACGCCTGAGTTATTTCCGGAAGTGGTGTGGTGGGTAGAGAGTGAGGGCCGGCCTCACCTCCCCGCCCCTCTCACCCGTGTGGCTTTTCCTTTCTGTAATTCAACCGATTGCTTTTCCTTCCAAATTGCTGGCTTAAGCTTTATCTTATCTAATTGTATCTCCTCCAGCCTTGTACATCCAGAGCATCATTAGGGCCTGTGCCCATTCTGTCCGTCTCACTTCTCCTGGTCTCCCTCCACGTCCTGAGGGGATAGTGACGGAGTCTGCATAACCTCTGCATCTTCCTGCCTAGGAGGGCAGCTAGGGTGGTGCCTGCAGCCTCTGGAATCTCTCCATTCTGTGTGCCCCTCAACCTCATGGACATACTGGCGTTTCAGGACCTGGCCCTGCTTTCTCTGTCCCCATCTCTCTCTGCCCACTGGTTGCTGTGACCCACACCCTTCCCACCCCATTCTGCCCCTTTTCCTCACTTGCTTTTCTTACCTTCTGTCACATTCACATGCTCACTATTTCTTTTTACTCCAAGCATCTGTTCCTCTAAATCATGAACTGCAGTTGGCATAATTAAATATGTAATGTGTTTATTTTAATATCAATATGTCTTTTCATACACATATTAGTAAGAGACTTGGCTGTCAGCGCCGGGCCAGATCACCATTTGCAGATGTCCACTCACGCCAGCTCCCCCGCGGGACGTTTCTTATGCACCTCATCAGTTCTCTTTCTCCTTGTCTCTCTTTCTCTCTCTGTGTCTCTTGGTTCTGTGTACATCTCTCTGTATGTCCCTGGCTTCTTCTCTAACACAAATTGCTTCAATAGGCCGGCACCTTTTCCTCTCTGTAAACCCCAGTTTGTAGGTATACACAGGCACCCAGGCAAGGGTAGAGGAACCAAAAAGTGCTTGTTCACGCTTGCTCACACAAGGACCAGTAGAGACCTAGAGCTGCATGCCACGTCTTTATTATCCTTGCGGCTAGCTCCTCTGGTACAGCAGCACTGTGACAGCTTGGAATTTGAGCCTGGGCACTCTCCCCTGAGTGCATTGGTGATGTGCAGGCAGGCAGGAGCAATCACAGCCTCCCCTTGCCTGTGGGTCCCAAGTGATCCCCCTCCCCGAATGGATGTAGGGAAGCCAGTCCATCTGTGAGGTATCTGGAGAGGAGTGACAGGAAACAGAGGATCCAGTATTAGAATAGATTACATGGTATGTGCTTGTCACTTCCGTTTAAAGGTAAACACAAATCTATCTTTGGCTTAGAATTCTAGCCTCCTGACCTGGGGGTGAATATTGACTGGCAGAGTTTACCTCCCATGTAGAAAAGGGTTGCATGCCAGGGTTATAAATTAGAGCTCTGCATTGGATGGATCTTCTTAATGTTTTCTGTGGAGTAGAATTAGAACATGTTGTTTCTTTTGAGGTTACAAAAAGCAAACAAGGATCCCTTTCCTCCCAGACTAGTGGGAAGTAGACTAATTACTTGAAATCCTGTTTTATCAGCCATAAAACTGAGATGAAAGCTGGGGCAGTTATGAAGATCCTGATATATCCTAGACCACAAATTTCTATTCCTTTTCTGGAAGAGAAAAACTGCATTTTAGGTTTAGATAATTTGGTCGAATTTTTTAGGCTATCAAATGCAAAGATTAAGTTTCTAGAGTCTTGAATTTTAGCACAAAGATAGCATCACTTAACCTTCCCGAGTTAAAATTCCTGCCTTCTAGGTGGTGGGGAAGATCAAACGAGCTGCGGATGCCAGCATACTTAATATGTGTTCAGTAGATATTAGTGACAGATTCAGTGGATATGACTGCTGAAGGCCTGGGTGGCTCTTCTGGGCTTGTTGGTTGGTTTCGTTATAATGTATATGGCTGGACCTAAGATAACCCCTGTTCGTGCTTCTGTGGACACTGGTGCTTTCAGGGTCTTAACTATATTGTTTTCATGGAAACTTTGAAAGGACTCATGGCTCCAAAAGGGGCTGAAAAGTTTTGAATTTCCTTTTTTCTTTCTTTGCAAAAGATTTTACAGCTTAAGTCATGTAATTAATAACAGGGAAGGTTAAGAGTCAAAGATTTTTCTCTTACCCTGGTCATTTTTTAAGCTGCACTTGGCATGGGTTGAAGCAAATTTGTGTCTTCTTGATCATTTACTTTTTTTTTTTTAACTGAGAAAATAGATTCTATCTCTAATGAAGTAATTGTAAACAGCCTTGTTAACATATGGTACTGATTTTTTCACAGAAGCATTGTTGAAATGCATGGGAACTACCAGGTTAAAAGACATAAAAATAGACTGTATAGTCCAGATGGTATCTCCAAACTAGGGGATCCAAGTAGCATGAGAAACTGTCTAGAGCGGGACTGGCAAACACGGCCCCCAGGCCAACCCGGCCTTATGCCTGTTTTTGTATGGCCTGTGAACTAAGAATGGTGTTTTACATTTTTTAATGTTTGAACAAATAGCTGAAGAATAGCAGTATATTGTGACATATAAAAATGGTACAAAATTCCCATTTCAGTTACCATAAGTAAAGTTTTATTGGAACACAGCCACACTCATCCATTTACATATTATCTATGGTTATTTTCCCGCTACAATGGCAGAAATGAGTAGTTGCCTAAGATATTTGCTGTCTGGTCCTTTACAGAAAAAGTTCGCCAATCCTAGGTCTAGATGGTGAGGAATTTTAGTTCTTATATGTGTTAACTGATACATGATTTCATTTTGAAGTTCAGCTTTTAACTTTCGGTTATTTTTCTTTCTACTTTTACTTTTTACTAATAAAGACAGAAGAAAACCATGGCTGGTTAGGCTCACTGCTCAGACTATGCCTTCTAATGTTTTTGATAATAAAAGTTAAAATGCATATGCTAATTTTATTTCAAACAGTATAAGAAAGCAAAATCTCTCTCCTACATTGTCCTTTATTCCAATTTCTTTACCCAGTGTTAACATTTAATTTAATAGTTAACATTCCAAAAAATGTTTTGTTTATACTAGAATATATATGCTTTTCAAAAGCTTTTCTTAAGCTTAGTTTACTAGTAAAAATACTCTTAACCTTTTACTATGAAAAAAATTCAAATATGTACAGCACAAGACAGAAAAGTATAATGAACCCTGTGTGCCCATCATTCAGCTTTCATACTCCTTGTCTTATGGCCAATCTTACTTAATTTGTGGAATCCATTTCCTGTATTATTTTGAAGCAAATCTCAGGTATATAATTTTATCTTAGGTATATCAGCAAATCTCAGGTATATCACTTTATCTGTAGATATTTCAGTATGTATCTCTAAAAGATAATAACTTTTAAAAAACATAACCACAGTCTGCTAACACATGAGAAAAAAATAATAATTCCTTAGTGTATATTTGAGCACTGAGTATTACCTATAATTGTCTCCCCGCACCCACAGTTGTCTTTTAAATGTCATAGTTTATTTTACTCTCTTTGAATTAGGATACAGGTAGGTTTCACACAGGGTGACTTGGTTGTTGTCCTTTAAGTCTATTTTAATCTGTCTGTTCCCTCTGTACACAGTCTTTTATCCTCCTTGCTACTTATTTTTTAAAGAAATGAGGTTATTTGTTAGAGGTTTTATATCCCCATAGTATTGTTTAATATGTTCCTCTGTCCTCCGAATTTCCTGTGAATTTGGTAGTTGGACCTGCAGGCTCATAACATTCAAGTTTTGTTTTATTTTATTACTCTTTTTTAGCTAGACTACTTCACTGGTGACATTCAGTCCTTCCAAGAGGTGGCACTTAGTATCTGATTGTCTTTTTTTGTGATGTCAGTACTCACTGGTGTTTAATGTGTGTATCAAGTCATTCCTTATGTGGATACTCTTAGTTCTATGATTTCTGTGCCATTTATTGGCTTAAATGTTTGATTTTCCTCCATATTTACCAGTTTTTGAAGTTTTTTTTTTTTTTTTTTTTGACAGAGTCTTGTTCTATCTCCCAGGCTGGAGTGCAGTAGGGTAATCTTGGCTCGCTGCAACCTCTGCCTCCACGGTTCAAGTGTTTCTCGTGCCTTAGCCTACTGAGTACCTGGGACTACAGGAGCACGCCACCATGTCTGGCTAATTTTTGTATTTTTAATAGAGACGGGGTTTCACCATGTTGCCGAGGCTGGTCTCGGTGATCCGTCCCCCTCGGCCTCCCAAAGTGCTGGGATTACAGGTGTGAGCCACAGCACCTGGCCTGTTTTTGAAGTTTTGACTTAACTTATTAGTACCCTTTAACAGTGACTGGTTTGTTTTTTGTTTTTTTGTAATTTTTAAGAGTATGATGTATTTTAGCATATTTATTGTGTTCCGCTGAAGTTACTGACGCTCAGATCATCCCCCTTGTGGTAGTGTGAAGCTTCTCACATTGGTCCCTGTGTCTGTTTGGCATGACCTAGTAGTCTCTGATAGCTTTCTCTCTTTCTGGTACAACAAGATGTTTTGGATTCATCTTACACATTTCTTGCCCTGGATCTGGAATCAGCCGTTTTCTTCAAGGAGTCAGTCCTGCTGCTTTTTAGTGGGAGATAGTATTTCAGAACTAAATTTTGGGTTCAGAGGTACATATCCGTAAACAAACAGCTTTTTATAGTAAAAACACATACAGAAAATGCGTACAGTACAACACCAATGTAGCCTGGATCAAAAAAGAACACGGCAGAGCACCGCAGGGGATCCCTTTCTGAACACAGTCTTCTCCCACTTCCCTCAGTCACTACTCAGTGCTTATGGTAATGACTTTCTCGATTTTCTTTCCTGTATTATCATTTAACACAAAATACGTCCCTAAGCAGTATCACTTGGTTTTGTCTGTTTTGAATTTTATTTAAATGGATCATGCTTCCTGAATTCTTTTTTTTTTTTTTTTTTTGTTCGAGACAGAGTCCTGCTCTGTCACCCAGGCTGGAGTGCAGTGGCATTATTTCAGCTCACTGCAACCTCTGCCTCCCAGGTTCAAGCAGTTCTTCTGCCTCAGCCTCCCTAGTAGCTGGGATTACAGATGCCCAACACCATGCCTGACTAATTTTTGTATTTTTAGTAGAGACAGGGTTTCACCATGTTAGCCAGGCTGGCCTTGAACTCCTGACCTCGTGATCTGCCCGCCTCTGCCTCCCAAAGTGCTGGGATTACTGGCATGAGCCACCGTGCCCAGCCTCCTGCATTCTTCTATATCTTGCTTCTTTCATTCAACATGAGATTCATTTGTTTTCATTTTCTTTGCAATATGATACTCCATTGGATGAGTAGACCACAATCTATCCAGTCTGCTATTGATGTACAGTCAAGTTGTTTCTAGTTTTGTGCTGTTAAAGAATTGCTGCTGACCTTGTATCTGTCTCTGGTTGCACATGTGCATATGTTTTTGGAGGGTATATACATAGAAGTAGAATTCCTGGGTTAGATGCTATGCATGTCTTCTTTCCAATGTGTCATGCCAGCTGATATGCTCACCAACAGCGTGTGAGCATTCCTGTTGCTTCACATTCTTGCCCACACCTGGAATTGTCAGACTTTAACATTTCTGTTAGTTTGTTGATAGAAAGTGATATCTGACTGTGACTTTGGTTTGGTGTTTCTCTGATTGCCAGTGAGGTTAAACACTTCTCCATATGTTTGAGTACTGGACTTTTCTCCTTTATGACATTTCTGTTCAAGTTGTTTCAGTAAGTCTTTGGTTCATTTTCCCATTGAGTTATCTTTTATTGATTCATAGGCATTTTTTTATGTATTGGGTACAGGTTCTGATTGGTTGGGTGTGTTGTGAATTTCTTCTTGCACTCTGTGGCTTATCTTCACTTTCTTTATGGTGTGTTTTGATTAACACAAATTCTTTTTTTAAACACAAATGCTATTTGTTTGTTTGTTTATTTATTTTTGAGATGGAGTCTCACTCTGTCGCCCAGGCTAGAGTGCAGTGGCATGATCTGAGCTCACTGTAACCTCTACCTCCCAGGTTCAAGCGATTCTCCTGCCTCAGCCTCCCAAGTAGCTGGGATTACAGACATGTGCCACCATGCCCGGCTAATTTTTTTTGTATTTTTTTTTTTTTTTATGGTAGAGACAGGGTTTCAGCATGTTGGCCAGGCTGGTCTCGAACTCCTGACCTCAAGCGATCTGCCCGCCTTGGCCTCCCAAAGTGCTGGGATTACAGGCATGAGCCACCACGCCTGGCCACAAGTACTTTTTAAAGTTTTATTGTAGGACGTCTTCCTCTACTTTGTTGGGATATGTGGTATATAGTAAAGATTTCAAATATAGTAATTATTATTATATACTATTTAGTATTATATGCAACTTATATATGAACTTTTTAAAAAAGTCTTATATCTTTGCCTTTCTATTTAAATTTCCTTTAAAAAAATTGACACCAAAGAAATAATAGTGTCACATTGTTTGCACCTTACTTTTTCACATACAATTTTATTCTGGAGCTCTTTCTACTTTATTCATATGCCAGTCTGCTTCATTCTTTGTCATGGTGGCATGATATATGTATATATTTTTTTGAGATGGAGTTTTGCTGTTGTCACCCATGCTGGAGTGCAATGGCATGATCTCGGCTCACTGCTACCTCCGCCTCCTGGGTTCAAGCGATTTTCTGGCCTCAGCCTCCCAAGTATCTGGGATTACAGGTGCACACCACCATGCCTAGCTAATTTTTGTATTTTTAGTAGAGACAGGGTTTCACCATGTTGGCCCGGCTGGTCTCAAATTCCTGATGTTAGCTGATCCATTTGCCTCGGCCTCCCAAAGTGCTGGGATTGCAGGCCTGAGCCACTGTGCGCGGCCGGCGTGGTATTTCATTGACAGAATTAAGGTTGTTTTTCTTGTCCTGTTAAAATTGTGCTGCAAAAACTCTTGTACATAATCTTGACATAATTTTGCGAGTACATCTATTAAGCAAATTCTAAACATGGGAACTTCTGGGTCAAACAATTTGATTGTTTTAAATATTAATAGGCATTAGTATTTACTCCCAGTTAATTCATGTAAAATAGCAGTTCATACAGCCTAAATTAGGAGGTCTAATTGGCCATATTCAGAGAAATTATCTGGATATGAAGTAATTTTTTTTTAGGTCTAACCTGTATTAATGACAATATGATTACAGTATTTTCAAAAGATTGACACTTAGCCATTCTTCATGTTTCAAAGGAATAAATGCTGATTTAGCCAAATAATAGTTCGGAGCAAATTTTGTGGGAGAGCCTGCGCTTGTGTGGAGCAGATCCCCTGTCGTGTTGTGAAATGGGCGCGGAGAAGCCTGTTCTAGTGACTGTCGATGCTCTTTGTGACAGCTAACGTGAGGGCTCTCGGGCTTCTGAGTCATCCTCCTCCCCGATCTCTGATTTTGTTAAAATGGAAATGCTTTTTCTCTCTCATTCAGTAATTCTTTGAGTATATCTGTTTTTCTTCAGATATTTCCTGAGCGCCTGTGTTCTGGGGAATAGTGAACACCGTGAGGAAGGCGGAGTGTTGACTATGCCATCCGCTGTTTGTCTTCAAGCAGATTACTGTCGCGTAGGGGAGTTGTGATGTAGTGTATTTGTATAATGGTCTTTTACCATAAGTGGGTATTACTCCCTCCAGGACATCATTTAAGTCAAGGCAGCTGAGACAATCACAAAAGACCACGTATTTTATGATTCCATTAATATGAATGTTCCAAATAGGGAACTCTATAGAGGCAGAAAGTAGGATTAGTGATTGTTTCAGGCAGGAGAGAGTGGGGTGATAGGGAGGTGATAGCTAAAAGATACGGGGTTTTCTGAGGTGGTCAAAATGTTCTAATATTGACCATGGTGCTGGTTGCATATATCTGTGAATATATTAAAAGCCATTAAATTGTGTACTTAAATGAATTGCATGGTATGTGAATTATGTTTCAATGAAGCTATTAAAAAACATTAAAAACAAGCAAAAAATGCAGGTTTTTTTTCTCAGTTGTCTCAGTGAAGTTTTCCCTGTAGTTTTCATATTTACTTTAATTGAATGGATGGTAAAGAGTTGTCTGGTCTGGGCTAGATGCAGTGGCTCATGCCTGTAATCCCAGCACTTTGACAGGCCAAGGAAGGCGGATTGCTTGAGCCCAGGAGTTTGTGACCAGCCTGGGCAACATATGGAGACTTTGTCTCTACAAAAATAAAATAATTAGCAGAGCATGGTGGTGGTGTGGCTGTAGCCCCAGCTACTCAAGAGGCTGAGGTGGGAGGATCACTTGAGCCCAGGAGTTTAAGGCTGCGAGCTATGACTGTGCCACTGCATTCCAGCCTGGGCAACAGAGCAAGACCCTGTTGCTTAAAATAAATAAATAAATAAACAAATAAATATTCAAGAATTCTCAGGTCTGGATGTAGGGTTAGATGCCAGTTAGATATAAGTGAAATAGCCGGTTTACTTACCAATAGACAGGGAAGTAGTCTTTTGTGATTCCCTTCTCCACTAAATATGAATCAGTGCTACTCAGGGGCTCTTTAAAGAAGGAGTTGGCCAGGTGTAGTGACTCACGCCTGTAATCCCAGCACTTTGAGAGGTTGAGGCGGGTGGATCACCTGAGGTCAGGAGTTTGAGACCAGCCTGACCAACATGGAGAAACCCCGTCTCTAAAAATACAAAATTAGCTGGGTGTGATGGCGCATGCCTGTAATCCCAGCTACTCGGGAGGCTGAGGCAGGAGAATCGCTTGAACCCGGGAGGCGGAGGTTGTGGTGAGCCGAGATTGTGCCATTGCACTCCAGCCTAGGCAACAAGAGCAAAACTCCATCTCAATAAATAAATAAATAAATAAATAAATAAAGAAGTCAATCGGTACCATAAGAAAGGACAAAAAACAAAACAAACCCAAAGCAAAACCAAAAACTCCCCACAAACCAGCCTCCCCTAACCCTTTTAGCTCAAAGCTTTGTAATGTCTCTGAATTTATAATTAAGATTTTAAAGAGCACTATTTCTCATGCCCCATCCCCCAACCCATTTCGGGAGTAAACCTTTTCTGTCTGGGTGAGGAGAAAGTGGGTAAAGGACTTTAGCATTTACAGTTGAGTTAGTATTTGTTGTTCTCCAAATGTGCAGGATTCAGGGCCCTCTCTTTGGTAGGTGTATGGGAATCAACTGGTATTTATTGGGTTCATAATGCCTGCCTGTTCTTGTGTAAGACACTCTGGCAGCACTCAGGAATACATCAACCAGCTGAGACAAACATGAAGAATAATTATTGTCCTAATAATAGCTAACATTTATTGATTGCTTACTATGTGCTAAGCCTCTAAATTTTAAAGTTGTTGTAAAAGCAGGAATGAAGCCTGTGACAGGTACCATTGTCTTGTTTAGCTCTCACAATCACAGTGGTAGAGGCACTCTCATTATTTTACAGGTGAGGAAACTGAGATTCAGAGGGCTTAGATACCTCGTCCAGGGTCACATGGCTGGTAAATGGTAGATTCATACCCAGATCAGCCTAACAGATCTGAACTTTTTCCCGTTGGGGGAAAGGGGCAATGGAATTTTTAACATTTTCATTGCACAAATAATGTAAATTAGGCAAGAAAAGCACAAAGAAGAAAATAAGAATCATCCATATTTCTACACACAGATTTGCCCATCTTTAATGTTTCTATGTGTTTCCTTCTAGTTTGTGTTTTTATGCCTTCTGATTTATTTTTATATCCGGTCAACCTCTGTCAGCCCGTCAGTGAAGGCCATTGCTAATTCATTAAAAGACCTTGGGACTGAGGACATACAAATCATAATCAGGATGTTTCATGGACTGGGCGTTGTGGGTGGGGGAAGGATGCAGATCTGACAAATTCATGCCGTGGTCTAACTCAGAGAGGGTCATCTTGTCCCAAAGTGTCCCCTCAGTCTTTCTCTGCTTCCCCAATTATTAAGACTGTCTTGTGAAATAATTACAAATATCTATAAAGGGGCAAATTTTGCAGCACGTATAATTATAGAAATTATATAGTACAATATGGACAAATGCAGGGCTAACAATAATTCTTAGGGCTTTCACAGATGGGCAAGGTTGGGGGTAGGGACCGGCTGGAAGCAAAGAGAAGGCTTCCTGAGACAGAGGGGACTGGGGCTGGCTCTCACCCAGATGAAAACCTGCAAATCTGGGGGAGAAAGCTTCATGCACAATGAAAAGGTCACAAGAACCTCCAGTCCTGGGATGATGCAGGCAAGGGAAAAATCAGATGGGACTTTCCCCAGTGAGTCATGAATCATTTGCCTGGTGATTGGTGGGAGTCACCTGTGTGTTGTGCCTGTTCCCAGTGGGAGGTTAGAGCTTCATCTCTGAATTAATATCAAAAGAAGCGCTGTCTTTACAAATCAATATGCTTCTCACAAGGGGATGGCATATTTAGATGCAGAGGTTGGTGTGGCGAATGGGATGGTTTGAGGGTAGTGGGGCATCTGGGTTAAAGGCCCTGATGTTCTACACACTTGGGTTTGAATCTTAGCTGTGCTACCCTCAAGCACTGTCACCTGGCAAGTTGCTTAGTCCCTCATTCGAGGAAGTGGGGCCACTGGAGCTCCTACCTCATAGGCTTAGAGGTGGTTGGGAGGATTAACTGAGAAGAGCACATGCAGCATTTAGTACAGTGCCTGGCATAGAATAAGTGCTCCATAGGCATTAGCTAATGTTTTATAATTCTAAAGGGGAGGAAAGATGGATATTAAGATTGGAGAACTATGGATCCTTCCCATTGTATTCACAAAGAAAACCATGCCATGAGGCTTTTCTGGCAAGTCACTTTAACTTTTGGGGCCTAGGTTTTCTTAACAGTGAGATGCTGTGTGGTTCTAAATGATCTTTCAAATTCTGCCCGTGACTATAATCCTATGATTCTGCAGTTTTAAAGAGCATCTTAATGAATACAAAGTACTTGCCAGAATATTTTCTTTTTTGATCCTCCCCACAACAGTGATGGGCTGATGATGATTCCTGCCATTTTCCCAGACCAGGCAGCAGGGCTGGCAGACATTTAATGACTCTCCCTCACAAGGAGAGAGCTCGTGAGAGAGCGTAAGGCCAGGTTACCTTTACACACACGTGGTGTGTAAAACGGATGTACCTCGATTGGGCTTTTGCCCTTGTGAAACTGAGCTCGAAGGAGGTTCTTAGAGGAGCGGGGTGAGGATTTCAGGAGAGATGATTCCTGGGGGAGCTTCAGGCCAGGATTGTCATAGTAGAACAGTAATTTATGGGCTTCTGACAGCTTGAAAAGGTCATGGTGTTCTTCTTTACTTATAAATGAAAACAAAGTAATTTGGGGGTCAGGGAAAGACAAAAGGGCTTGTGCAGACCGACCTCAAAATCCCTGGTGGTTATCATGTAAAAATTCGATTTGTTTGATGCAATTAGCCAAACCTGGACACTTTCTTCTCCTTCTCAAAGCAATTGGGATTCAGGGCACAGGATAAAACAGAGTTGGGGCAGAGGGCAGGGAGGAGGCGCTCTGGCAACAGTGGGAAGTCCAGATTGTTTCTATTGTGCACGCTGATGTAATTCTTTTTCTGCAAGCCCTCTGTGGTTTATCACTTTCCCTTCATGCACCCTTCTTACAAAGCAATTACAGAATCACAGGAAAATAGGCAGTAGCAGTGTGAATCAGTGCCTTTTGGAATGGAGAACTGATACAAACTGGGCTTCAGTTTGCAAAGGGTTGAGGAATGTCTAAGGCTCATGGATGGGGGAAGGAGAAGTGACAAGGGATCACAGATATTGTATACTGGGCCTCTTTGGCCAGGCCCTCCAGTCCCCGAGGCCCTTCTATGCTGCTTACTGGCTGCATGAGGGCTGTGGCTGTGGCCGTGGCCATGTCAGCTGAGCTTGTAATTTAGATGTTACCACTGCTCAACTATGAAAAGTCAGGATCAGGCAGCTCTGTGCTAGTGCTGGGAGGGAGATGTGGGCCCTGGGGGAACTGGCAGCTGGATTTAGAGTGTGACTGATTCCAGGAACCCAACAGAGCCGCACTAGGGCCCTCCTCACCTCAGTGGGTCTGAATTTGGGGTGGGGGTTCCCCAAACCAAACTGTTAGACTTTTCTGTATTGACACTGAGTCTATAGTCATTAGTGATCAGGGTTCCGATTAATCTATGTCCTTATTTTAGAGTAGCTTTTGGCTTAGGGTTCTGGTGACCAACTGGTCACAACCATAATTTAGCTTCTGAAAGGCCATAAGAGTCAGAATTTGTCTAACAGGGATCTCCACAGAGATCCTGCTGCATTTATAATTGCACATTTCCTCTGCGTTTACTTTTGCCCCTTGTCTCCTACTCCAAGCCACCCCCATGTCCTTGAGTGTTGAAAGTTTTGGGTTGCCAGGCTCAACTTACCAGCATGGTTCCATTTCTGTGATTATTACTAACTGCATTGCATCATACACAGAGCAAGCGGTTGGAAAACAGACCTGCGTCCTAGCAGTGGGCAAGAGACTCGACTCTACTGAATCTCAGTGTTTTTACTTTTACGATGGGAGTTGTAAAATATCCAGCCCAGTATAACATTGGCTGGATGTAAAACAGCCTAGTATACAGCATGGGCTTTGTAAAGTGAGGTGCTGTTGGCAAGTTGTTTGTAGTAAATTGTATTATTACATACTATACTTATATAGTACTGAACATTGGCCCAAAGAGTTTTTATTTTGTTACTCCTTTTTGATCTCATCAACCATGCCATGCAAAAAAAGAGGTAGGAACTGTGGATCATCCCCTTCTTCTCATTTTGGAAATGAGGGAAATGGAGGCTCATGTATGTTGAGTGACTTGTCCAGGATTATTTGCTGAATAAATGTCAAAATCAGCAGTACAACTAGGCGTCTGGAGTCTTAGTCCAGTGCACCTGTCATGTGTGCTGGGTGCAAGGCATTAAGACTCACTGGTTGTGGTCCTAAGTGCTCCCCTGCCTTTGCCTGCTTGCCCCCCATTTGTTTGTTCATTGGCTATTACGAGAGCAGCTGTAAGCCAGGCCCTGTGTTAGGAATGCTGCTAACGAGGGCGACAGGGCTCTTGTTCTCTTGGAGCCTATTGTCTAGTAGGGGAGACAGACTTAAAAAAATATTACGGCATCAGTTGATTCTCTTTATTTTCTGCATCCTGTGAATGCACAAGAGCCCAGAGTGGAGAGAGACTCGGTCCCCTCATCTTGGGCTTTGTCTTACTTTCTCTTTCCTTCTAGAAAGTTGTGAGTCGGTTCTTTAGATGGGTGCTTCAGGGTTCTGCCTTCCTGTGTTTGAGGCTTTGTGTACTTGGTAGTTGGAGATGGCGGAGGTTGCATTTGTGTGGGCTGAAGAGAACTAAGGAAGAAAAGAGGCAGGGAAGTTTCTCCAAGGAGGCACATTTTGAACCCGCTGTTAACGATAATGGCAGTGGCCCTTTGGAGGCAGCTGCCTCTCTCGCTGACTGTCATGACCCAACCATGGAGCACTGGCAATTTTCACTGAGACTGCACCTTCTGTTTGTGATGTTTTACTTCAGTTTTACGTTATCTGAGTAGAACTGGAAATGACAAGGCTATGAAGTCCTGCCTATGCCCCTCTAACATCGCTTCCCCACCAGAAGTTTTCCCCTGAAGATGTATTAAATGCCGACTACTTCCTTGGAATTGCTGGATACCCTTTCCAGCGTGAGCAACAGGGACAGCTCCAGAAGAGTGGCACGTCAGGCCAGGGAGGATTATCCCAGATTTTACAGCTGGGTAGGTGGAAGGCCGGTCTGGTTCGTCCCCACTTCCATCAAGGAGTAGAGGTGATTTGCAAATTTCTCTGTGGTTTGGTTTACTTCTTTCTCTCAGTGCTTTGATTCTTTCCACCTGTGTCTTTCCTTTTTCTTTCTCTTTGCACCTTTCTCCCCTGAAAGATCACTTGGCAGAATGGTTAGAAAGTACTACCTTTGTGGCGTAGTTGATGGTGCACAAAATAACTGAAGAAGAAAACATACCTTGGCTTTGCAGATTGTACCCTCCAGGAGAGCTGAATTTTCCAGAGTGCTGAAGCTGAATTTTATCCATTGGAAGCAACAAAGCTTTTTTTTTAAAAAAATTATTTTTAAAGAATCCATTTTGGAAGGAAATTCTCTGAAAATACATTACACATTTAACTACGTTCAGAAGCAGCCGGCTGAGAACTTAACCTGACATTCTCTTCATCATGCAGGGTCACTGTTAGGAACATCAAAGATTCTGCTGTGCTCGAGTGCTGGTGCCTTCAGGTTGCTTGCCTCTGCTAGTGGTGGCTCCAGAGTCTTAGACTTCTCTGATTCTTCTTTCTTGTCCTGTCCCATCTGGACCCCCCAAACCCTGACCCCTCAGACTGTTAGGTATTATTTCTGCTTGTGTTATCTCTCTCTTTCTGATTTGTGTGTTAAGAAACAAGAGAGCAATTTATTTAGAAATATAAGAACAGCGTCTGCCATGTAGTGCTTCTTATTGTAGATACTGCAATAGTTTGCATAAACGTTCCCATTTAATGTCCACACAGATCTGTGAGGTGAGTAGTGTTGTGATCCTTATTTTACAGAGGCAGACGCTGAGTGGTAGAGAAGATGACCACATATTCTCTTTGCCTGGAATACAGGAAATGAACTCAACATTCATTCATTGGGGACTTCTATTGTACTTGTTAGATATCATTAGTTAAAAATAATTGGCCGGGCGCAGTGGCTCACGCTTGTAATCCCAGCACTTTGGGAGGCCGAGGCGGGCGGATCACGAGGTCAGGAGATTGAGACCATGGTGAAACCCCATCTCTACTGAAAATACAAAAAATTAGCCGGGCGTGGTGGCGGGCGCCTGTAGTTCCAGCTACTTGGGAGGCTGAGGCAGGAGAATGGCGTGAACCCGGAAGGCGGAGCTTGCAGTGAGCCGAGATCGCGCCACTGCACTCCAGCCTGGGCGACAGAGCGAGACTCTGTCTCAAAAAAAAAAAAAAAAAATTGATGTTGGGGGTGTTGAGCAGTCACCGAAGAGTTAGAAAAATAGAATATTCTCATAGTCTGGTTATGTACAGGGCTTCACAAATCTTTGTGTTGTTTTACAGCACTTAGCGGGCCTTAAGAATGAGAGAAACAGTCTGCAAATTAAATCAGAATGCAGATGCCATCTTCTCACTGCTGCTATGGGGTTTAGCTCTACAGATCAGAGGATGGCTGAGTATAGTAGGCATTTTCTTTTTGTCACGGACTGATGTCACAATACTTTGTGTTCTTTTATGTGGTCTAATTGCCTCAAACTTGAATGTGCTTTCATTTAAATCCATTTACATTGCTTTTGTCAAATGGGAATGATTTCCATATGAATTTGAATTTACATACTCATAAGCCCTTGAAACCGTGTGGGTATAGTGAACCCAACTCTTGGTAGACTTGGGCTCTAGTTTTGCCTCAGCCACTGACTTGTTGACTTGCCGTAGGGCCTTAAACAGAAATGATTACTTTTCTGGACTTAACATTCCTCAGCTGTAAAATGAGGTAGGACATCTGATGTGATTTCTAGTTGGGGACATTCTAGAAGATTCCATATTGTATCTCAAATGACTGTTCAGAGACACAGTCTTTAGGTGCTCACTCTAGAGAGGACTGTGATAAGCATAAAGCATAATAATGTAAACCCTAACTTACAAGATTCTTTAAAAGTTGACTCTTCAGGGTATTATACTTGCTCATATTTTAAATATTTAAAAACAATTAAAATTTTTTTCCTTCATATTCACCATTGGCTTTTCAAGCATGCACAGAAGTGGTGTGTTCTCTTATACTGCCTGTTCACCTTGGCCCTTTAGCTTTGAGTAGATTAGAGAGTATAAGGCAAAGGTCTTTTTCCCTTCAAATACTCAAAGGATCATATGTTCTCTTGAGGAGTTCTGCAAATCCATATAGGACAAAAGGAGAATAAGGATTTAAAGTGAAAGATTTCAGTCGGCTGCTGAGCTGCTGGGAGGAAGAGATGGTGTGTGGTGCTGACCTGTCCCAGATTGCACCTCATAGAAAGTGAATTGGCTCTCCCCACGTTGGCTCCCATGGAAGGGACTGATGGGAGAGAGAGTGAGGAGAGCTGGGGATGCCCCTCCAGAATGCTGACCAGGGCACGTGGGAGCAGTGGTGCTGGCTGGCCTTCAAGATCCCTTTCTGCACATGGGGGCTGAACCAGGGAGATACAGCACCTGGATCAGGCAGTGCAGAGGAGCAGTGTGGTTCTCCTCTGTGGTGTGAAATTACCCTGGAACCACCGAGCAGGGTTGAACAGCACCGATCCCTCCTGTCAACCCAGGTCTAGGTCCCACTCCCTCAGCACCATCTCGCGGACTCTAGCACCCCTGGAGGCTCTGTGAACCTCTCACCCTGCATTCCTTGACTCTTCATGAACTGTCAGCCTTCCTGTGTAAGTGGGTCAGGCAACCATGTGACCTGCTCACTGCCAGTTTCTTCTTTGAGTAGATGTTTATTTCATGGATCATTTTGAAGATTCTCCGTGGGTGTACAACATGGTTTTAGAATGTTGGGTAGTTTCTCATGTGTTCTTTGAGATGGATGGTTTCTCAGTCGTCTTTGCAGTCAGTCAGTGTAGACTTGAGTTTCTCTCTTGCTGTCTTCATTTTATTGCTCCATATCTGAGGAAAACCACGTGAAAAATCCCTAGACCCATAGGAGCCCTGAGAAGTGGTGGCAGGGAATGCTTGGGGGACAAAACAGATTTTAGAGTTATGGGTATTTTAATTAAAAAAAGAGAGACCCAGAATTGTTTTTTACTTAAATGAGCAATTATATCCTTAACTTGGGGATGGAAATATGTTGTGAAATTTGTTTAGTCAGCTCCCTCTGAAATAAATAAAATTACAGTGATGATATCATTCTTGTTTAAAATGTTTGAAAAGGTATCAAGACAAAGTGATTAAGGCCTAACTGTTTGCCAAATTTTCTTTAAAGCTCCATTTTTGGGGAATTTCTATGCCAAAAAACATCTTAAACTGATGAACATATAATTCTCCGCACTTGTATTGGCTGGTTTTTAATTAGATGACTGTTTTCATAGTGGAAGAAATACATTTAGGTTGGGCCTAAGCCCCAGGGTGCCAGATTTCAATCCCAGAAAAAAATGTTCTCTCTGTTTAGTGCTAATGTGCACTTAAATAGCACAGGTGTGAGTGCTTTTCCCTGGCCAAGGTCACACATGACTTTCCAGAGGGCTGATTGGTTATGGGGTTGGCAGGTTTAAGGTCAGGTTCCCCGGCTTGCCCTCCACCCAGAGGAGCCAGGACTCTCAGTCTCCCTGTAAGGGAGGAAGTTACCCAGATCGTGAGCCTGTTTTGTCTGGGTCAGACTGACTTGAGCCACAGGGAGTGGGTACAGAAGCCTGGGTTGCTGCCGGGTATGACCCGACCTTCGTCTTGTACCCACTGTCTCCTTCCTTTTGTGAGTCACCAGCTCACACATCTACGTGCTTGTAAATGAACTATGAGGTATCGAGTATGTGCTACCTACCGTGGTGGGTGCTGGGAAAGATGAACCATGCATTTTCCTAAACCCACACTTAGAGGCTTACAAAGATAAAATCTCATGGCTCTTTGCCATCCCCTTCTCAAGAACCTTCACTGGCTCTCTTTTTAGTTAGGAAAGAAGGCCCAAAGCAAAAGAAAGGAAACACAGGGTGTGAAGGCTGGACTCCTACCTAACACACCTGTCCATTCCAGACAAACTGGCCGTGCCTCCTCCTCGATCTCCCGCTTGTGTGTGTGGCTGTCATTCCTGTGCAGCAGCTGATGGGGAGGTCTTTCACTTGGCTCCATGGTAAATGGGGGAATTCTCCCAGGCACTCTTCCTGCCTCATCTGTGACCGCTTGTCTTCCCCTGGGGCTATAGTTTGAGTACTAGGTGGTATTTTCAGTCTTGTCTTTGCCCTGAGGATGCGGAAGGACTCTATGGCTATCCCATTCCTGACCTGTGCCCAGGCACCCTCTTCCCTCTGGGGGTGGATCCCACTTGTACGGGCAACTCAGTGCAGTGCCCTGGAAAATGGCAGACCTGGGGTATCTCTGGTCTCTGCCACTGTCCCCCAGTGTGTGTGGAGGGGCTCTATGCTTGAGGCATTATTTTACTGTGGCTTACCTCCTTGGTGTCTTCTCCAACTTGGAGCTTTGGTGAGAATGCTCAGGGCTTGGCTGACACCTCTTCATTGTCCCAGAGGTGTAAGAGCTGGGTCGGAAGCTATGCCACCAGAAGCCATGCTGCCCTTTCCACCAGATACTTCTGTTTCTCTTCTCAACATAGACCATTTCCCTTTCTTTCTTTCTTTTTCTTTTTTTGAGACAGAGTCTCGCTCTATTGCCCAGGCTGGAGTGCAATTGCACAATCTCAGCTCATTGCACCCTCCGCCTTCTGGATTCAAGCAATTCTCCTGCCTCAACCTCCCAAGTAGCTGGGATTAAAGATGTGCACCACCATGCCTGGATAATCTTTGTAATTTTAGTAGAGACAGGGTTTTACCATGATGGCCAGGCTGGTCTCAAACTCCTGACCTCAAGTGATCTGCCTGCCTCGGCCTCCCAAAGTGCTGGGGTTACAGGACATCTCCCTTTCTTGTTTGATTTCTCCTGGTGTCTTCTTTCTTTCTCTTTGGACTTTCTTTCCTATCTCATATTTATTTTGCTTGGCATTGTAGTAGAAAGATAACATGTTACCACTTTACCCTCCAGTCTGAACTTGGAACTGCTGCCATACACTAAAAGGATTTACTATTCTTAAGGAATTCCTTCCATCCTAAACTACAAACTTTTTCAGGTCAGGAACTACATTTTATTTTGTGTGTTCCCACTGTACCTTCACCTGCTGAGTGCTTAATAAACCCAGGACAGAATTGAAGGCAGGCTGAGCCTGTATAGGAGAGCAGTTGCTTTCAAGTTATGTTAAAAACTCCTGGGCGGGAGCATTCAAAAATTACTCGTAGATACAAATCCAGCTACCTGCAGGTGCATGAAAGCAGGGAACTGGAGCCACTATCAGGCAGTGACTTCATCTTAGGAAACAAAAGGTTACTTTAAAGTAATGCTGTTTTACTTATGTTTAACCAATTGTAGTTGACACACATATTCAGAATGGCCTTACTACCAATTAGTGGAGCATGTTAGTGAAGTTTGTAATAAAGTCCTAATTTCCGTGACTAACGAAGCTTTACTTGTGTTCAACACAATCCCTGCTCTCAGTTATGAAGTTATACAAAAATGTGTTTATGCTGTTGCTGCCGCTGCCCGTCTGTCTGCCTCCCTGCCTGCCTGCACAGTCTTTAAGAGCGCTGTTGCTCTCCTGTTCCTCGCGCATTTCAAGCACAAATCCCTACCATTCATCAAAGGCATGTGCTGATGGTGGCAGGGGAAATGTCACAGCACTGCTGCCACTACTGCCAGGTATCTTTTTAAAATATAATGTGTGTGTATGCGTATGTGTGTGTGTATGACTTCCACCATTTCTACGAGGAACGTTTTTTGATTAGAAAAAGAAATAGTTGTTACATTTACAATTTGTGACGAGAACCATTTTCTTCCCAATGCAGTTGTAACAGTGTAATGATAAATAGGGTCTTTATCCAACTCTGTGGCAAGTCACATGTACACATGCCAGACGTAGGCTCCAGATTCTGTAATATTTAGCCCTATACAGTCAACAGATTTGATTCCCTGGCAGTCAGTCTCTGCATTGGGAGAGAGTAAAAATTAGGACTGTTGAGTTCAAAGGTTCTTCTAAGGCCTAAGCCTTTGCAGTAGAAGCTCTTCATACTAGGTATGTTACCTAGAGACTTGTGTTAAAGTGGAAAATCATGGGCCGGGCACGGTGGCTTACACCTGTAATCTCAGCACTTTGGGAGGCCAGGGCGGGTGGGTCATGAGGTCAGGAGATCAAGACCATCCTGGCTAACACAGTGAAATCCTGTCTCTACTAAAAATACAAAAAATTAGCTGGGCATGTTGGCGGGTGCCTGTAGTCCCAGCTACTCGGGAGGCTGAGGCAGGAGAATGGGGTGAACCCGGGAGGCAGAGCTTGCAGTGAGCCGAGATCGCACCACTGCACTCCAGCCTGGGTGACAGATCAAGACTCTGTCTCAAAAAAAAAAAAAAAAAAAAAAAAAAAAAAAAAAAAAAGTGGAAAATTATCGTACAAATCATATTTGTGTCAATCTTTGTGAGGGTGTCCTAAACTGTAAGTGTGCCTATATGTGTGTTTTAAAACCAGAATGCATAGTATTGTACCACAGAAAAAAGACGTTACAAAAATAGAAATTGTGTCAGTAATTTGCTTTTACGATAACTGCACTTACTGTTATGAACGATCACATGCAATTCCTACAAGTCAGGCTGTGTCTAGCTTCACAGCCCCCTCACTCTCCAGGCCTTTCTGCCAAACTCAACTTGTCTGTGAGCACGCCCTGATGAGTTCAAGGGGCTCCTTTCTTCGTGCCACCACCTTTGAGCCCACAACAGGATGGCTGTTGAATTGAATGTGCACTTAGATTTCCTTACCGTTTCCTCGGTCTTTTTCATATATATTCCGCTTCCCTCTTCAGTTACTTTTTAGTCCCCCTCAAGGGTAGGGATTAGATTCTTCTCTGTTCCCTCTCCCACAGGACAGTGTATGTGGCTTTTGCTGCATGAGGTTAAAGCACATTGGTGGCTTACATTTTATCCATTTGTAACCACTCAGGGACCAGCACGTGGCCTTGTACCCAGTAAACAATCAATATTTTGCTGATTAATGATGCCTAAAGCTGGTTAAGTTCTTGGACTAAACATTCTTGTGAGCTCGATGACTATTTGCATTCTAGTCATAAATAGGAAAAGGTTCTGTGGGCAGTTAGGGAGATAGTAAATACCCCCGACTCTCATACATTGACTTAATCAGAAACAACAACTTCCCCTTTTCAAATTTGCATTGTGAATGATAATATCATTTTCAAATATGTAGGATTATGACATTTTAAAGAGAATATAATGAAATAGAATAAAGGTGAAAACTTGTAATTATATTAGAGCAAAACCGTGTTTCCCGTAGCTTATATCCCACTATTTCTATGCAGTGTATCTGGCGTGGTCCCATGAGGATGCCATAACCAAATGATTGAACTAGAAACTGAGAAAGACTTATCAAACATTTAGCGTCACGGGCTTGTGAGATGAATCAATGCTGGGATTTCCAGCTATGTTTTTTATGGCCCTGTGTTTTACAAAGCCGTGGAAAATATTGAGCATTTGAACAAGGCTCTCAGTGACAGTCATATAACAAGATGTGGGATAGGGCTTTGCCCATGGAGGTCAGTGTGAAGGTGGCTGTGGTTGGTGGACCTTTGCCCTTTCCCCTATTGCTCTCTGGCTGCTTTTTCTAGTGGGTGTGTGTGTGGTTTTTTTTTTTTTTTCTCTGAGGTACTTCCCAGGTAACAGAAATAAGTTGACAAAAGGCATGTATAAAAGAGAGATCTAGGACTTTCTAAACCTGAGGCCCACAGCCCTTTCATTTAATGCTGTATTGGTGCATGTCTTTTTTCTCTTCAAATCATTCTCAATCATGGTCCATTTCTCACCACCTCCTCCTCCCAACTTGTTATCAGTTGCGCCTGACCTTTTGGGAAGGAAGAATCTTTAAACCCTGTTTGCATCTCAGCGGACAGGAATGCCTGCCTACTTCTCCTCTAGGGCTCCTTTCTCTGCCTTTAGGAATTCTTTTTTATCCTTGATACATACTGCTCAGATTATTTATTTATTTATTAATTAAAAAATTAACATACAGTAAAAATCGGGGTGTGTGTGTGTATATAGTTCTGTGAGCTTTAACATATAAATTGTTGTATCTCTTACCACAATTAAGATACAGAACAGTTTTGTCCCCCGCAAAACTTATCTTGCCTCTTGTAGTCCTATTCTTCCTTTACCCCAGCCCTTGGCAACCACTGATCTGTTCTCTATTGCTATAGTTTTGTCATTTCCAGAATGTCATGTAAATGGAATCACTCAGCATAATGCCTTTGATATTCATCCATGTTTAGGAGTGTGGAGAAATCATTCTTTTTTATTGCTGAGTAGTATTACATTTATGGATATAGTACAGTTTATCCATTTACCTGTTGAAGGAAATTTGGGTTATTTCCAGTTTCTGGTGATTATAAAAAGGTGCTAGAAACGTACAGGTTTTTGTATGAATATAGATGTTTACTAGCGTAAATACCTAGGAGTAGAATTGTATATTTAACATTATAAGAAGCTAACTGCTTTCTAAAATGGCTGTACCATTTTGTATTCCCACCAGAAGTGTATGAGAACTATAGTTGCTTCACATTCTTGCCAACACTTAATCGTGTCAGTATTTTTTATTTTAGCTTTTGTAATAGGTGCATAGTGGTATCTCATTTTGGTTTTAATTGTTATTTCTTAATTGATAATAATGTTATATTATTTCATGCCCTTATTTGCTACCTGTTTATTATTATTTTGGTGACTTGGTGAAGTGACTATTTCTGTCTTTTGGGTTTCTTTTTACTGTTCAATTTGAAAAGTGCCCCATATATCCTGGATCCAGGTCTTTTATCAGATGTGTGATTTGCAAATATTTTCTCTCAGTCTGTAGCTTGTCTTTCTATTATCTCTCTCGCTCTTTTTAAAAAAAATTTTTTTTGAGATGGAGTCTCGCTCTATCGCCAGGCTGGAGTGCAGTGACGTGATCGTGGCTCACTGCAACTTCTGCCTCCTGGGTTCAAGTGATTCTCCTGCCTCAGCCTCCCAAGTAGCTGGGGCTACAGGTGTGTACCACCATGCCTGGCTAATTTTTGTATTTTTAGTAGAGATGGGGTTTTACCATGTTGGCCAAGCTGGTCTTGAACTCTTGACCTTAAGTGATCAGCTCACCTCGGCCTCCCAAAGTGCTGGGATTACAGGCATGAGCCACCGTGCCCAGCCATCTTTCTATTCTCTAAGTGTGTTTTGCAGAGCAAAAGTTTTAAATTTTGATGACATCCAGTTGCTCAGTTTTTCCTTTTATGAGTTATACTTTTGATGTTGTAGCTAAGAAATCTTCGCCCAACTACAGATCATAAAGATTTTCTCCAGTTTTTTTCCTAGAAGTTTTATAGTTTTACATTAAGATCTGTGGTCTACGGCTGGGCATGGCAGCTCACGCCTGTAATCCCAGCACTTGGGAGGCCAAGGAGGGCGGATCACCTGAGGTTGGGAGTTTAAGACCAGCCTGACTAACATGGAGAAACCCCATCTCTACAAAAAATACAAAATTAGCCGGATGTGGTGGCGCATGCTTGTAATTCCAGCTACTTGGGAGGCTGGGGCAGGAGAATTGCTTGAACTTGGGAGGCGGAGGTTGCAGTGAGCCGAGATTGCGCCATTGCACTCCAACCTGGGCGACAAGAGCAAAACTCTGTCTCAAAAAAACAAACAAAAAAACAAAAACAAACAAACAAAAAAAGATCTGTGGTCTACTTAGATTTAATTTTTGTAGAAAAAGTATGAAGTTTAGGTTGAAGTGGGTTTTTTTTTTTGCATATGAATGTTCAGTGTTTCAACTCTATTTGTTGAAAAGCCTATCCTTTCTCAACTGAATTACCTGTACATTTGTCAAAAATCACTTGGCCATACTTCACTCTATTTCCAGACTCTATTCTGTTGGTCTTTGTGTCTATCCCTTCACCAGCACTATACTGTTTTGATTACTACAGCTTTATTGTAAGTCATAAAGTGGGGTGACTTGAATTCTCCAGTTTCTTATTTCTCAAATTTTTGTCGTTCATTTTAATTCCTTTGTCTTTTCACATAAATTTCAGATTCAGCTTGCTGACTTCTACCAAAAAAGCCTGCTGTGATTTTGATTGCACTGAATCTATACATCAATTTGGGGAGAATTGATATTTCAATCATATTGTTTTCTAATTCCTGAACATGATATCCTTCTCTATTTATTAAGGTCAGCTTCTGTTGAGTTGATCATGTGCTTTTGACCTTTATTCTATTAATACGTTGTATTACACTGATTTTTGTTTGAACACAATCTCACATTCCTCGTATAAATCCCACTTAGTCATGGTCAAAATGTTTATATGTTTATATGCTGCATTCAGTTTGCTAGCATTTTGTTGATGATTTTTATGTCTATATTTATAAAAGATGTTGGTATGTAGTTTTCTTTGTGATATCTTTGTGTGGTTTTTGGTATCAGGTAATACCGGCCTTATAGTATTCCCTCCTCTCCTGGTTTTTGTAGAAGTGTTTGTGAAGGTTTGATGTGAATTCTTTTTTGAACATTTGGTAGAATTCACCAATTAAGCCGTATGGGTTTGCCCTTTTCTTCATGGGAAGTTTTTTGATTACTAATTCAATCTCTTCAGTTATTATAGGCCTGCTCCAATTTTCCATTTCTTCTTGAGTCAGTTTCAGTAGTAGTTATTTATTTATTTTTCCTGAGAACTTGTCCATTTTATGTAGGCTATCTAATTTGTTGACTGCATTTCTTTTAGAATGAACTCTGTTAGTTTTCATCCCTCTGAGATTGTTCTTTCACCTGCATTTCAAAAGGATGTTTCTTGCTAGGTTAAAGGATTGTAGATTGACAGCTCTTTTCTTTCAGCACCTTATCAGAATTGTTCCTCTTCTTTCTGACCTCCATGGTTTCTTCTGAGAAATCTGTAATAATTCAAATCATTCTTCTCTATGCTGTATGTTGTTTTCCTCTGGCTATTTTGAAGATTTTTTCATTGTCTTTAGTTTTTAGCAATTTGATTATGATCTTCCTAGATATAGATTTCTTTAAGATAATCCTGCTGGCAGTCTGCTGAGCTTCTTGAAGTGGTAAGTTTAGGTCTTTTGCTAAATATAGGAAGTTTTCAGCCAGTATTTCTTCAAGTATTTTTCTTACACAACACCGTTTCTTCTCTTCTTCTGGAACTCTAGTTCCAGTATTTTAGTATTTTCTTTTTAGTATTTTCTTACAGGTCCCTGAGCCTCTGTTTATTTTTGTAATCTTTTTTCTCTTCATGTTTTACATTAGATAATCTCTATTAATCTAAATTCACGTTCACTCACTATTCCTGCTATTACCTCCAGTCTGCAATTGAAGCTATCCAGTGACATTTTAACTTTTATTGTATTTTTTATTTTCAAAATTTTTGTTTTTACTGTCATTCCATTTATTTTAAGAGTATTCAGCCTTCTTGGAGCATGGTAAAAACAGGTACTTTAAATTATTTGTTTAATAATTCTGATAGGTATGCTATCTTGGGGGTTGGTGTCTTTTGATTGTCTTTTTCCTTGCAAATTGAGAGTTTTCCAGTTTTTCATATATTGAGTAATTTTGGAGTATGTTCTAGACATCTTGAACATTTTTATTCTGAGTCTTATTTATTATGGAGACTGTTTATTTCCTTTCTTAAGGAGATAATCGACCTGGTTGCAAATTCTGACCTGACTTCTCTGGGCTATGTTTCTGACTTCAGTTTTCAAAGCCTTTACAGTGTCATTTTAGTCTGTTTCTTTTGTGTGCAAACTATTGTCCAGTCTGGGGCCTGGGCAATGATATCCTAAAGTGAAAATCTGAAGGCCACTGGCATGCTTTTTAGGGTCAGATCTACAATGAACAGCTTAAATGTGAGTCCAAATGTTAATATACCACTTTGTGATATAACTCTCTTGAGCTTCCTTGATTCCCTGATGTCCTCTTTTTTCTGCCCTCCAGCTAGAAAGCCAGGAATTTAGTTCCCCTGCTCTCCCACATTACTTTATGTGACTGTGTCCTAGGCCAAGCACTTGAAGGCCAGAGAGAAAAAGAAGCAATGGAAATTCGCCCCTTGTTCTGGGACTACAACTCTTGTGAGAATCATTCTTCTTTCTCAGAGTTTTAGGTACCTGCTCCGCCTGTACTGCTGCTCCTTGATACTGAGGGATTGTCTGGGAGCTGGGGTGGGAGAGATTGGAAAAAAACAATAGCAATACAGAGAATTTCTCTGAACATTAGGAGTTCCTTTTTTTTTTTTTTTGGCCAGAAAATGAGAGTTCTCTTCAGGTTATTTCTATCCATAACCAGCTAGCACGTTTGGATGGTGAGCTGCCTTTGAATCCAGACTGGGTGATACTGGAGGGGGAAAACAGTGGAAAATTCTCCACTGGTTTGGTGATACTCTCAGTTCTAGTCTCATTTCTCAATCTATTTGTTGTTATTTACTTTTCAGAGTCCTCTGATTTTTCATGTTTTCTGTCTAGCTTATATATTTGCATCTGATAGGAAAGATAGGGTGGGAGTTCTTACTCCATCTTGCCTGGAACTGGAGCCTCCATATTAGTCTGTTTGTTTATTAATCAAATCCTTAATAGAGTGGGATTTACCAAGCCTGGTTTCGTGAGATCCTAGGATGTATTCATAATATGTATTGTGGAATTCTCAAATAATGCTTATGATAAAATAAGCTTAAATTTTCCTTACTTTAAAGCAGAGGTTGGCAAATGTTTTCTGCATAGGACCAAATAGTAAATATTTTAGTCCTGTGGTCATATACTCTCTGTCATAACTTCTTAACTCTGCTGTCGTAGTGTAAAAGCAACCACAAACAATACATAACTAGTAAAGATAGCTGTGGTCCAATTAAACTATTGATTGACACTGAAATTTGAATTTCTTATACTTTTAATGTGTCATGAATTATTATTTTTTTTTATTTCTTACAACCATTTAGTAGGCAGTGGGCCAGATTTCGCCCATCGGCCAAAATTTACTGACCACTAATTTATGTCATGGATGGCTGTATGGCCCTGATCAACAACTCCTCTTGATTGATATTTTCTGTCTGCTCTGGAGAAACAAAGGTAGGAAAGCAAGAGAAGTTCTAGAAATCCTATGGAATGCTTATGAATACAACCTGTAAACCAAAGTAGCTTCTCAGTCTTCTTTTGAACTCCTTAGTTAGGGCACAGAGAGAGCTCATAGATGTTTTATCTTAATTCATCTCCATATTACTTTGTAAGGTAAACGCTTTCATCCTCTTTTTATGGATGAAAAAACTGAGGCGCAGAGAGGACTGCTAGCATGTCTCAAGTCACGACTAAACTGGGGTTTGTATCCAGGCCTGTCCAGCACCAAAGCTGTTGCTCTTGACACTCTAGGATGGCACAAATCTCCTTTTTTTCCGTTTTGTCTTGTCTCTGTACAAAAAAGCCATGTCAATAATGGTATAGGTAATTGAAAGCCTTATACTTTAAGACTGCTGTGCTCTGGTCTGGACTTGTTTATGAATTATTGCATAACTCTGGGCAAACCTCTTCATTTCTCAATGTCTTAGTCTCCATGCCTATAAAATAGGGGATTGGATCCCTATTTTACATTTATTTCTCTGTCATGGTAGCTGTGAGAGTTTTGTCAGTGAGCATCCTAATCACAGACAGGGACTTTGGAAAGAGATGGTACACCTTGTCATTGGAGGGCTGTGGGGAGTTGTAGAGAACAAGCTTCATCCTGGGACCATGTGTGATGGCTGTTGACATAGAGCTCTGTAGCTGTCGAGGAAAATAGAGTAAACACACTACTTCCTTTTGATCTTCAGTTTTTCACAGTATGCTCCTAGATCATACTTCTCTTGATTTAGTGATAGCCTCATAAATTAGTGCCATTTTCTTTGAACCCTTATTGGTATAAGTCGGTGATAAATGCTTGAGAAACTGGGCCTTGATGAAGTACTGGTGTACCTCGTTTGGAATTTGTTCTGAAAATAGTAAAGCATTTCTTAAAGGCTTTGTTATAATATGAAAATGTTCACTGCTTTTTTGTTCATTCTGTAATTTTTTTATACCTTTTACATTGCATATCTTGATTACATAGTTGATTTGATATTCTCTGAAATGTGATGGAAAAGAAAACGTAAACACAAAATTAAAAAGCAGAGGAATGAAGACACATTTTGTGTGCTGCTTCGTGCCAGATAGTTTTGTACATATCCTTGTACAAAGTAGTGGTCTCATTTTACCACAGTGAGTAAGTCCTTGGTCTCTACCTTTAAGGAACTTAGAGTTTGATAGGCTTAGTGGTTCTCAACTGGCATTACCCTCTCTTGAGAGTATTTAGAAATCTGTGGAGCAGCTGCAATTGTCACAAATATTGAGGGATGCTGTTAGAATTTAGTGTTTGGGATTTTATCACAATGAAGAATTATCCCATCAAAAATGTTTATAGATCTCCTTTTGGGAAACACTGTGCTGAGTAAAATAGTAGTAATGATAATAACAACACTTGCATATTGAGCATTGCCATTGTGTTCAGAGAACTCTACAGATACAGTCCATATTCTCTGATATGAAGCTCTAAATTCAGAAATCTCTAAAATTGAAGTGGGTTTTTTATTAATCCATTTGGTAAAACGTGACCTGAATTGATGTGAGAACTTTTTTTTTTAAAGCTGAGAGCTGTATTTTTTATAGCTGTATTGAAGTATAGTTTACATACCAACAAATTCACCTGTTTTAAGTGTACAATTCAGTGGTTTTTAGTAAATTTAAAAAGCTATATGTAACTATTACCACAATCCAGTTTTATAACATTTTCATAAACCCCTCCCCCCCAAATTCTCTTGACCTGTGTGAGAGGATTTTCAGATGTTTCACTGAAGAAATATGGAAGTGTTTGATTTTGGAGTGCTGCTCCAGATCCTTCCTGAATGCTAGGTATTCATTCAGTTTCTGAGATCTGAAAAATTTTGAATTCCAAATACACCCGGCTGCAGAAGTTTCTTGTAAGAGATTGTGGACTGTATGAACACATCCCATCCCCACAATAACTCTGGAAAGTAGATGCTATTATTGTTCCTTGTTTTGCAGTTGAGGAAACTGAGGCATAGCCTTTATACAAGGCTGAACGGAATGTCACAAGAAAGTCCAGTGGGGATCCAGAAGAGAAAATCTGTGACCACTGGGCCTGTTAACAGAATTTGCCTATGTTTAAAGATGGAGGAGCCGGGCGCGGTGGCTCACGCTTGTAATCCCAGCACTTTGGGAGGCCGAGGCGGGCGGATCACGACATCAGGAGATCGAGACCATCCTGGCTAACACGGTGAAACCCCGTCTCTACTAAAAATACAAAAAATTAGCCGGGCGTGGTGGCGGGCGCCTGTAGTCCCAGCTACTCAGAGAGGCTGAGGCAGGAGAATGGCGTGAACCCAGGAGGCGGAGCTTGCAGTGAGCCTAGATCGCGCCACTGCACTCCAGCCTGGGCGACAGAGCGAGACTCCATCTCAAAAAAAAAAAAAAAAAAAAAAAAAAAAAAAAAAAAAAAGGATGGAGGAAATAATCTTTTTTTGTTTTGTTTTGTTTTTTTAGTTGATACTAAAGGATATGCATAAAGTATTTAAAGTTTAACTCAAGATCCAGTGGACATGTGTGGACCCTCACTACCTATTCTATAACTCACCAACCTTTCACTCCTTTGGGTGTCCATCCTTATCCTCTGTCCCCTTCCCACAGGGATGACCACTGTCTAAAATTTGTGCTTATCAGGCCAGGCACGGTGGCTCACACCTGTAATGCCAGCACTTTGGGAGGCCAAGGTGGATGGATCACCTGAGGTCAGGAGTTCAAGACCAGCCTGGCTGACATGATGAAACCCCATCTCTACTAAAAATACAGAAAGTAACCAGGCGTAGTGGTGGGCGCCTGTAGTAACAGCTACTTGGGAGGCTGAGGCAGAGAATCACTTGAACCCGGGAGGCAGAGGTTGCAGTGAGCTGAGATTGCACCACTGCACTCCAGCCTGGGCGATAGAGTGAGACTCCGTCTCAAAAAAAAAAAAAAAAAAAAAGTGCTTATCTTTCTTTGATTCTCTTTTTTTTTAAATTATTATTATACTTTAGGTTTTAGGGTACATGTGCACAATGTGCAGGTTTGTTACATATGTATCCATGTGCCATGTTGTTTTGCTGCACCCATTAACTCGTCATTTAGCATTAGGTATATCTCCTAATGCTGTCCCTCCCCCCTCCCCTAACCCCACAACAGTCCCCAGAGTGTGATGTTCCCCTTCCTGTGTCCATGAGTTCTCATTTTTCAATTCCCACCTGTGAGTGAGAACATGCGGTGTTTGGTTTTTTGTCTTTGCGATAGTTTACTGAGAATGATGTTTTCCAGTTTCATCCATGTCCCTACAAAGGACATGAACTCATCATTTTTTAAGGCTGCATAGTATTCCATGGTGTATATGTGCCACATTTTCTTAATCCAGTCTATCGTTGTTGGACATTTGGGTTGGTTCCAACTCTTTGCTATTGTGAATAGTGCCGCAATAAACATACGTGTGCATGTGTCTTTATAGCAGCATGATTTATAGATTCTCTTTAGTTTTACCACGTATGTTTTAATTCCTCAGCACTTTAATTTTGCATGTTTTTGAAGTTTATATAAATGGAATTATACTGAGTATATTCTTCTGTAACTTAGTTTTCCCTCAATAATACTTCTAGATTTATCTGTAATTCATTTGTTTTCGTTGTTCTTTTGTAGAATATACCATGATCTATCTATACTTCGACTGTTGGTGGACATTTGTGATGTTTTCTTTTTTTCTAAAAAAAGATAATTCAAATGATGCTGTCTTGAATAGTCCTCCTGAATTTTTCTTGATACATATGTGCTAAGGATTATGTAGGCATGAAATTTCAGGGTCCTACTGTGGGTACATCTTCAGCTTTATTGGATGATGCCTAGTTGTTTTCCAAGGGGTTATATAAATTTATACTCCCTCCAGTAATTTATAGATGCTAAAATTTTTCCAATCTAATGGTTCTAAAATGATGTATCATTCTGATTTGAATATGTATTTCTCTGATGACTAATGAGATTGAGCATCTTTTAATATAGCCATTTAGTTTTCCCTTTTTGTGAAGTGTCTGTTGAGTCTTATGTCCATTTTTCTACTGGTTTGTCTTTTTTTTTGGGGGGACAGTCTTGCTCTGTTGCCCAGGCTGGAGTGCAATGGCATAATCTCAGCTCATTTCAACCTCTGCCTCCTGGGTTCAAATGATTCTCCTGCCTCAGCCTCCTGAGTAGCTGGGATGACAGGTAGTTGCCACCATACCTGGCTAATTTTTGTATTTTTAGTAGATACAGGGTTTCCCCATGTTGGCCAGGCTGGTCTCGAACTCCTGACCTCAAGTGATCTGCCCACCTCGGCCTCCCAAAGTGCTGGGATTTGCTGGGTTGTCTTTTGAATACTCATTTATTAAACTTCTTTATGTGCTCTGGATACTGATCCTTTGTTGATTATACATGATAGAAATGTTTTTTCCTTGTTTGTGGCTTGTCCTTTTGATCTTTTTGTGGTGTCTTTGGATAAACAGAAGTTCTTAATTTTGATGTAGCTAATTTATCATTTTCCATTAGGAATTTTTTTCTTTAGTTTTTAAATTAGCATTTATGGAGTACTTTGTATAAGCTAGGCACCTTTCTAAGCACCTTATAAATATTAATTAACCCTTATAACATTAGAGGCAAGTACTGTTGCTATTTCCATTTTATAGGTGAGGAAACTGAGGCACAGAATGTTAAGTGACTTTTTCAAGGTCACTCAGGTAGTAAATGGTAGAGCCAGGACTTGAACCAAAGCTGTTTAAGGAATTTTTGTTTAAGAAAACCTTTTCTACCATGATAAGACATGCAGATATTCTTATATGTCCTCTGAAACTTTTTTTTTTTTTTTTGCCTTTAGCATGTAGGTCTTCAGTTGCTCTCTAATAGATTTTTGTGTGTGGTGTGAGGTAGGGGCCCAGTTTAATTTTTTTCCATGTGGATTATCAGTGTTTCAGCACAGATTACTTAAAGTCTAACCCTTTCCCCACCTCTCTAATACATGCCTTATAACAAATCAAATTTCCTTATATGCCCATATCTATTTCTGGGTTCATTGTTTTAGTGGTGAATTTGTCTCTGTGTCAGCACTGTACTGTATTAATTAGTATGCCTTTATAATAATTCTTGATATCAGTAAGTCAAGTCCTTCCATCTTGTTCCACTTCATCAGCAGATTCTTGGAAAGTTTCCTACTCTTTAAAAGCAAGATTGCAGGAGAATTTTTGACTGTAACACACACACACACACACACACACACACACACGCACGCATATACACATTGGGGCTTTGGAAGATGATTTGTCATTGCTATTGTATTGACTTGTTTCCTGAAAATTTAGCAGATATAATTTCATTTGAGTGGCTTGAGCTCTATTTATCTGCATGGCCAAATCTCGAACACACATGATGTAGTGACTTGTAGAAAGCTTTTGATTCTTGTTAAATGGAGAGGAGGGAGAAAAGAAAAGAAAATCAGTCTGATAGATTACTAGTGTCTTCTGTTTAAGTTCAGTTGCACTGATAATTCCAGAAAATATACCGAGGAACTTCAAAAGGTATGTGGAACTTTGTGTAGTATGATTTATGCTAATCATAGTATGTATGTATGATTGCATAAGGTGAAAAACAAGATAATGCATCTTCTATGATTAAGTTGCCTTATTTATCAAGTAAGAGGTAACTGTACCCCGTTGGTCTTAAAGAGCTGATATGTGGTTTGGTACTTAATGCTGTCTATTGGAGGAATTGAACTAGAATACCCAGAGTCTCCATTGTGGATACTTCTGCTCCCCAAATGTGATATCAAAGTAATATCAAATAGAATGTGGAGTACACCCACCTATTGAGGCACAAACTGCTCTCTCCCATGAGAAGAGCAGTTTCTCTGTAGAAAGTATTACTTATACTGTAAATAGCAGTCAAATTTCAAGTAACACCAGTTCTCTACA
The DNA here is from genome assembly GCF_028878055.3 of Symphalangus syndactylus. Taxonomy (NCBI): domain Eukaryota; kingdom Metazoa; phylum Chordata; class Mammalia; order Primates; family Hylobatidae; genus Symphalangus; species Symphalangus syndactylus. The sequence continues at coordinate 107,390,300 of NC_072423.2, read as the reverse complement.
TCTTAGCCTTTTCCAATCTGGGTGGCCAAAATGAAGAATGATTAGGTACTGAAAATTTATAAATGCTGTGTCTGAGAATTTCTAGACAATGGGAAGACACTTCCCTAAGGAAACCTGTCTGAAGTCTTCCCAGCTTTCAGAGCATAGCAAGTTCTTACCATAGCCTGGAGAATATGTGATCTGCCAGTGCCTGCTCCCCCTTCATCTCTTACTGACATCCCCCTTCTCTCTGCACGAGTGACTGCCTTGCTGTTCTTCAGAATGCCAGGCACCCTTTCACCCCAATCATTTGCTCTCTTCTTCCTTCTGCCTGTATGTGCTTCCCTGGGTGGGTGTTTGGTTTACTCCTAATCACCTGGGTCTCTGCTCGAATGTCGTCTTCTCAGAGAGGTCCTCCCTGACCACCCTCTCCCATAATAGCACCCACATTCATCTCTGCCAGCCCTCCCTGAGTTCCTACATGGCACCTGACACATATTCATTGTCTGCCCTCCCTCGCTCCCCCCACCGCCCACGCTAGGAAGTCACTTCCTAGAGGACCAGGGACTTTGTCTTTTTAACTGCTGTTTCTTCCACACATATGCCACAGCTTGGCACATGGGAGCCACTTGAGAGCTGTTTGCTGAGTGAAGGAAGCTGTTGGCTTGAAAGGAGGGCAGAGAGGGCCTCTGGAGCAGGCCTGTGCCCCACCAGCCCTCCCCGAGAGCTCCTGTGGCAGCTTGCTCGCTTCTCTGTCGGAAACTTGCACCATTTAGGCAGCTCTTCCATGAGTATTCTTCCATTACATGCTAAGCACCTTGAGACAAAGGTCTGTCTTAAGTTCTTTCCCTACTGTCACCCCTGCTGTTTTCCTTCAGGGCTTGGACTGAGCCTGGCATGCTATTTGCTCACGCTATTTGTCTTCAGCTATCTGTTAACAAGGCATGCGGGTAGCAGTCATCCTCCCCAAGAGGAGCAGCAGATTAGGCAGCACCGTAATTCCTTAAGCAAACTGCTGGCCCAACTAGCATTTCCATTCTGAATTCCTCTATGTACTATCTTTGAGTCTTATGGAGGCGATAATCTTGGTGAGAAAAGGGACCAGCCATATTCACTGCAGGATCTCCCGTGGATGCATAGCATGGTGCCTGAGGCATGGTACCCCAACTCAGCACACACTCACTAATAATTCATCGCTAAAGTTCACTTTGGCCTATGTGAAGTTTATTATTGTTGATGTCCAACGTTACACTAAAATTATGACTTTATTTACAATCTCCGTACAGAATCTGTAGGGAGCACACAGTTTTTCATTATGAAAGAGGCTTCATTGCTCATCTGAGCTCCTGTGCTGTTGAACAAAAGGTGTTAGACACACACCCATTCCCTACTTGGGGTATTCACAAATGTCAGACCTCAAAGTCTCTTCTGAGTAAATTACTGCCTTTTCTTCATTTAAAGGTGCCCTTGTGACCTTAAAGAATTCAGCCACCTTTCAAAATAGAGCTGTATTTCTACTCCCACCTCACCAGAGGGTGAGCCTCAAGTGTTTGATTACAGAGGAGCAAGAACTTACTCTCTAGGATTAATGTAATAAGAGATAAACGGCAGACGACATAGCCACTCACTGAAAACCATGTATTCATAAAAAATAAGCCAAGCCCAGAGTCTGGATTTCAGAATATTTTCATTAATAAATACTTTATTGCAATGAACAGCTTAATTGCTTAATCTCTGTCTAGTTATGGACATAACTTGTATACACTGCCTGGGCTGTATACACTGTGTACATTGCTGGCTGGATGGGCTTAGGCAGAAGCAAGGCTCAAGGCTTTTGCCAGTTTGCAAGGCAGGCTTGCATCAGTAATTCCTAGAGACTGAGGAGTTCTCGTTATAGATTTCTTTCTGACTGAAAGAAGCATGGTGTGGGCAGAGCACTAGGCTGGGGGTTAGAAGACCTTGCCTCACGACTCTAAATAAGTCGTTTAACCTAATTGAGCCTCGGGGTCCTCCCCTAACGGAGACGGACACATCAAGGGGCTGCTTGGATCAAATGAGATCATGTGACTGTTTGTGGATAATGAAGTTCTGTGGAAAGCAGATGGGAGGGTAGCATTGCATACTGTCTTGGTAAGACCTCAGACTTGCTTAGCTGCAGCTCTTCACCCTCTTACAGACCTGCAGCTGAGCAGCTAAGCGTGATTGGAAATGTCATTCAGCTACGATGATTGCTATTCTTTAAAATGACCACCCGAATTCAAGCAAGAACTTCATGCCACTGGCATTGATGCTACATTCAGGACCATTCTTTCTCATTTCTAGGCAGTGATTTTATATATTTTCCTCTCTCCTGAAACCTCCAGTACCTTCCAGCCTCACTCTCGGCCGATGGCTTTGCTTCCCATTTCCCTGAGAAAATTCAAGCCACCAGGAGAGAACTTCTCAAAAGCGCCCACTGCCACATCCACCTGCCTGCTTTTCTGTCCACAGATACTGCTGCCTCCCCTGTTAGCATGGGTGACCATGCACACCCCTTGCTAAGGCCAGGTTCTTTACTCGCACACTGGGTTGCATCCAGCCTTGCCAGTTGAAGTACATGGCAGTGCAGTTCTCCTGCCTCTCTCCTGCTGTCAGCTTTTTCTTCTAGACTGGATCTTCCCAGTCAATACACACAAACATACTCTTGTTAATGTCTCCCACTTAGGTAACCCTTTATTGATTCCGTTTCAGCCATTAGCTACTACCCCATTTCTCTTTTCCTGTATGGCTAAATGCTTCAAATTGTTTTCCATATTCCTTGCTGCCTATTCCTCCTCTCATATTCCTCTTGGAACTCATCGTCATCAGGCTTTTGCTCCCTCCAGCCTACCAAATCTGCTGTCATCAAGATCACAACTAGTCTTCCTGCTGTTAAATCCAGTGATCAGTTTCCGTCCCTCACTGTACTTGATTCCACATCTAGCATCCTCCCTCCTTAATGCACTTTCTTCTCATCTTCTCATGGCTCCCAGGTTACCACACTCTCCTGGTGTTCCCCCCACCTCACTGTTGCTTCCTCTCAGTATCCTTTCCTGATTCTTCTTGGCCATTTGTTGTCTTGTTGGAGTGCCTGGAGGAGTCTTTAGGCCTTCTCCTCCTATTTCCATCAGCACTCGTTCCCTCAAGATCTTACCCAGTCTGGAGTTTCAAACCCATCCAGAAGCTAACATCTCATGCATCTCCAGTTGAGGCCTCCTTCCACACTGCAAGCTCTCACGTCCCTCTGCCCTTGGAGAGGCACGCCCTGTCCTACTTACCCTCCCAAGTGCTTACCACTGCTCACTGGCTTAGGTGTACACGTTGGCCAGGGGTTGTCATCTCTGTGCTCTCCACTAGAATGTGGGCTCCTCAACGGAGGACTCTGTTTACTGTTGTATCCATAGCACTTAGAAGAGTGCCTGGCACATGGTAGGTACTTATTCAATATTTTGTTAAAGGAGTGAATGTGTTAGGTCTCCATATACAGTGGAGATTCTAGTGATTCGCTGTCTTAGGCCCTGTCTCAACTCTCCCTACTAGTATTAGGGTGCCCTAGCCTTTCAGAGATGGTCTTTGTCTTGGAACTCTTACTAAATCCATTTGATAAAATATGATTGTTTCTCTAGATCTCTGTTGAATTGATATCAGGCATTCAACTATGCAGTATTAAATTTATAATTGATTTGGGGAGGCTATTTGGGATAGTAGAAAGATCTTTGACTTTGGAGCCAGATACTTCTGAGTTTAAATTCTTGCTCTGCCGCTAAATAGCTACAGAGCCTTATTTGAAATGTAGCAGCCTTAGGCCTTAGTTTTCTCATTTGTAAAGTGAAAGATTTGGTTCATAGGGCTATTGGGAGAAATTACATGCTGAATATATGAAATGCATCTAGCATAATCTCTGGCATATAACAGGCGTTCTATAGTGGTAACTATGATGATTATGGTCCTTAGCTATACGGATAATCTTTAGGATTGCTTGCAATTCAAAACTTTTTGAAAAAAAAAAAAATGTAATTATTCCTTTTAAATACTGGCAGTTGGTCTTTGGTCCAGAACATAATTGTCTAATTTAACATTGTTTCTGTGGTAAAAGTTAGATTTGATTTTCATTTCAACTTACAGAGCCTTTTTCAGGAATTTATTCTGCTTCAAAGATCAAGGACTTCCTTTCAGTTTCAGTAAAACTTAACAGCAGTGCTTAGGAATGGAATGCTCTGGAAGGATTGTCTTCTAATTAATGAGAAAGGAGCTTATTTTGTGGGGAGGTTCTAAAATGCCTTTATATGTGCACTGAGCATAATTCTAAAGTTATACAGTAAACACTCCATGAATACTTGGTTACTTGTTTTTGCTCCAGAGATACTTAACTGAACTCCTCTATTGATTGCCCTGAGGTACAGCTATGGAAAGTAGAGGTGATGCTACCAAATACAAATTCAATGCAGGCTTACAAATATCTTAGAGGAGCTTTTGTGGCTTTGAACTGTAAACGTCAACGTAGCTATATTCATGATAATTATATCTTGATTGTACCTTCTTAGGGAAAGGATTGTCAGTGGTCCTAGCTCAAAGGAAATTGAACAAAGAAGTTCAGATAGCACATGCAAACATACACATCCGTGTGTGCCCAAACATATGGACTCTCTCACACTGTTAAATAATGCATGCACAAAATATTAAGTGCAAGGTACAGTCTAACACATATCACTCTGCAGTATGTGGTAAGTGCCAAATGAACAGGATAAATTTAAGTACTGTAATTTCAAAGAACGAGTCATTAGCAAAGGCTAAAAGTGGTCAAGGAAGGCTTCCTGGAAAAAGTGAGCTTGGAGCTGGGCATTGACAGATGAGTCACACTGTGCCTCGTGATGCAGTGTGCAGGACTGGTCCAGCCAGGGTCAAGTGCATGGCTCTCAGGCCAGTCCACACCCTCCTCTGGGGGAACTGGGGCAAGTCTGCTGGCTGCCTCACTGCTTCCCTGTGAATGCAGCCCATTATTCCTAAATCATATCCTTGTCTGCCGTTGGTGATTTTGGGTGCTTCGTGGGCTTTGGGTCAAGGCAGGGGGTTCTTAGGTGGGGAGGGCAGGAAAGGGAGTTTAGGATCAAGGTTGTTGTGGGGAAGTATCTGAATGATTCATTTCCTGTGCGTGTCTGAATCTTTCTTTGGAGATGAGTTGATGAGGGCAAGCTTTGGCTGTGGATTTCTTTCTGGTGATGTGATTTGATTTGATGGATAATTATGGAAGAGAAGGAAATGGAGATTCAGGATTCAGACACAGAGAAACCTGACACCATTCACAAACACTTTCCTCTACCCACAGAAACCCAAACACTTAGACTGTGCTTTGTGGCAGGGGCAGTAGGGTGGCTGGAGAGAGCTGTCACATGCACTCACTTGCCCAGCTCCCTGGATTGTTTACTTGGCAGCCATAGCTGTCGGTAGTTGGTTATACGAATGGGGTGTGTTTGGCCAGGATCCCACAGTCTCACTTAGGCCTTTCATAATAGTCATGACAGGTTCTCTGTGGGCAGGGAGGCTGGGATAGAGGTGGGGGAGCTGGAAAAGGATGGGCCACCTCTGTCCTGTCCATAGGGTGACAGCCAGAGTTCTCCATAGGAACCAAACCTGCAGGTGTGTCAGTTAACCGTGAACCCTAAACAGGAAAATAATATTATCTTTTTTAGACCTCCGCAATTTGTGTCTCTGCATAAGACAATGAGTTTTATTGCAAAGGCCTAGTTACAAAAAAGTGTGACTTGTGTGACGATGATTGTGACTGTCCCAAGCTGTTCTGCTTTGGTAGGACAGTCCAAACCAGAACCAGGGCCAGGCTTGCTTGACAAATCCTCTCTAAAGGAACAGGTGGTAGGAAACTTCTGACCCTCAGCGACTGGGCTCAAAACATTCTCTGGAAGTGCCTTAGACATTACCCTGGTTTTACAAATGAGAAAACTACCACTCAGTCCGTGGACTGATTTGTTTGAGGTTACTTGTTTGAGGTTACCAAACTCTTCTTGCTTGTCTCTTTCTCTCTGTACATGCTGTTAATTTGTTGTGGACTGCCAGATTTACATCTCTTCCCCTGACCTGTTGCTCTTCTAGACTTGTATGTTTCAAAAGCATTTCAAGTTTGCCACGTGCAAAATGGAACCCAGCTCTTTCTCCAAGTCTGGCCATTCCCAGCCCTTCCAGTCCCAGTGGATAGTGTCAAGTCCGCCTAGGTGCTGACCCCACAAGTTGAGCCTGAGAATGTCTTGGATTTCTTTTTATCCCTCTACCATTGAAATCATCAACTTTTTTGGCCCTCTCTGCCTCTGGTTTATTTATTTATGTTTTAGAGATTGAGTCTCACTCTGTCACCCAGGCTGGAATGCAGTGGCATGATCTTGGCTCACTGCAGTCTCGATCTCCCAGGCTCAAGCGATTCTCCCACCTCAGCCTACTGATTAGCTAGGACTACAGGCATGTCCCACCATGCCCAGCTAATTTTCATATTTTTTATAGAGGCAGGGCTTCCCCGTGTTGCCCAGGCTGGTCTTGAACTCATAAGCTCAAGTGATCCACCCGCGTTGGCCTCTCAAAGTGCTGGGATTGCAGGAGTGAGCCATGGTGCCCAGCCTTCTGGATTTATTTTGAACCTCTCCACTTATTTCTCTTTGTCTCTGCTACCACCTCCCTGATCTACACCACCACCATCCTTTGTGCCTCCAGTCTCTTCTCCACACAGTCTCCAGAGTGGCCTTTTAAAAACAAAGCCGAGCATGTTCCCCATCTCAACGCCCGTTTATAGACCATCTTTATATGAACAGAACTCAGGCTTTGTGCCGGCGTCCACAGGCTGTGTGTAGTCCCTGTCTCTCTCCTGCAACCCTCTCCATCCTCTCTCTTGCCCGTGGCACATTGGCCATATCAGCATCATTTCAGTGTCCTTTGAATGATAAATATTTGTTGCCACAGAGCTTTCAAACATAGTTTTCCACCTGAAAACTTCTTTTTATCCATTAGTTTGTAGCTTAGATGTCACCTCTGTTAGGCCTTCATGGATTCCTCCATCTAAAAAGTCCTCCCATATTTTTCCCTATCATTATGGCCAGCTTGTTTTCTTGACAGCATCATTTATGATTGTTTATTAATTGATCTGGTTATTCTCTGTGCTGACTGCTGGCAGGAAAGGGCTGACGTTTGTTTTGCACCCCCGTAGGAGCGTCCTTTTATTCCCAGCTGGCCTCCTATTACTGTGCCTTTCCCTCACTCCTCCACACTTGTCTCCTTGCTGTTCCTCAGCCGTGCCAGGCTTGCTCTGCCCTGGGGCCTTTGCACTTGCTCGGCCTTCTGTTAAGAACTTTTTTTTAATACTGATATCTATGTGGCCGACTCTCATTTTCTTTAGATCTTTACTCAGAGTCACCTTTTCAGTGACGCTAGCTCTGGCCCCGGTGTCTAAAACTGCACCTGCCCTTGACACTCCATACTGAACTTCTTGGCTTTATTTTCCTCCTTTGTGCTTCTCCCCGTCCACCATACGGCACATTTTACTTATGCCATTTATTGTCTGTCTCCCCAGCTAGAATGACATCTCCAGGAGGGCCAGGAGTTTCTTCTGTTCTTTCACTGTTGTATGTCCAGTATCTCGAATAGCTCTGGGCACACAGGCACTCTATACATGGTTGAATAAATGAATGAATGATTTCATGAACAAAGTGTGTCCAGTGACTGGCACACAGTGGGCTCTCCTTATCCTTTTTATTGTGGTGAGATACAGTGTACCATTTTAACAATTTTTAAGAGCACAGTTCAATGACATTACATTTGTATTGTTGTGTAACCATCACCACTATCTGCTCCCTACACTTTTCTGAAATGAGTCAAGGAATAAGCAAGTAATTGAGTGAGGGACTCTTGGCAAAGCAGGTGTACAGTATCAATCTCTTGACTTGGAGGCCCAGGGGGTCCTTTCCATTGCACTGTGCTCTGGAGGAGGAAGGGTGAGAAGATGACTCTGAGCCCCATCTCAGGGTGCTCGATGCGTACAGCAAGGATGCTCAGTGTTTCCACACGTTTCAGGTGGCCTCTGTTCTGAATGACAAGGGTGCTGCCCTGTCTCCCTTTCCCTCTGCCATGCACACACCTGCTCACACAGGCACCATGTGTACACATCCCTTCCTCTGCACTGGAGGAAGCGCCTTTGCAGTATTTCCAGCTCATGGGATGGTGTGAAAGGGATGTGCTCATTCTCCTTTGAACCCTTCTCACCGGATCTCCATCACGAGGGGACTCTCTGCCTCCTTTGCTGTTCTCGTCAGCACCTCGTCACATGAGTATTCCATTGATGGCAGGGAAGTGTTTATTTTTAACTCTAAAGTAAATCAGATTACGTAGAACATAAAATGTTACGTGTTGGGTCAAAACCATTGGCTATGAAATTCTCCCAGGTGGATGAAAGGTGGGGGCTTGTTTCCAGCCCTTAACTGCTTCTTCTCACAGGCTGGTTAAATTCTACGAGAAGTCCATCCTTGCGAGCACTTCGCCATCGCAGGCCCTTCCCTTGGGGAGCTGTGGCATCTCCCCTACCCCCAGCACACTCACACCCCCCAGCAGACGGGAACATTCTCATGCTCACTGTCACTCACGTGTGTGCTGTCCCACACGTGTTCTCACTCATATGCACTAATTACACACACACACCCAACCCGCAGGTTTGCTTTTGACACTCCAGGAATTACATGAGAGCAGCCAGAGAGCCCAAAGTAAGCCTTGAGATGACTTTAAGCCCTATGAAGCCCACAGGGTAAGACCCCTGCTCAGACCCACATGACAGGCCCCTGCTCATCACGTGAGCTGCCCTGGATTCCTTGATGACCTTGCAGTGGTGTCTTCTCAACAGAACCTTATTGAGGTGTTGAGACAGGAGCGCAAGCCAGGCACATCTAAGTGTTCGAGGTCTTCTTTGTTGAATTCCACAGCATTATGTGTGCCTCCAGGATGTGCCTGGCACATAGTTGGCCTCGGGTGTTTGGAGAGAACTGGGCGTAGGCCAGGCCCTAGAGGAGCTTATAGGACAGTGCTGGTGGCAGAGGTGCCCATACCTGCGTCCTGCATGATGTCGCAAGCGTGATACCCGATCTGTGCACAGGAAGCTGCGGGAGCTCGGAGGAAAAGACAACCTTGCTCTGTGGGGTGAGAATGCAGGTCAAGGTCAGGCGAGAGTTCAGAGAGGCACTTGCCAACCTGAAGGTGTGGAGATGCTGCCGTGCATGGGCAGGAAGGGGAGTGGTGGGGCAGAGAAGTCAGGGTGTGGGGTGGGGGCATGGTTCCGGGCAGCTTCCTACTTTGTCTTGTCAGCAGTAGGTAGGAACTGGATTGAATCGGGATTATGCTCGCTTTGATCATTTGTTGTTTGACTTCCTGCTTTCCCACTAGAGATACAAGTACATGGCAAGAGATTTCTGAATTCCCACACCACAGGTGTGGCCATGGTGCACAGCATTGCAAGGTCCAGGGTCAGTCGTCATTTTGCTGGTAAGGAAGGCATAAACCAACAGCCCAGTAGACAAATAGCAGTGTCCCTTCATGCCGTTGTTACTTTGTGAGAATAAAGACACACACGAATTGGTTTAATGTGTTCGGGTAGATTTTCTACTAGTCGTGTCCATTTAAAAAAATCACCAGTCAGTTCTCTTTATCGGAAAAGGTGCTAGACACCTGTAGTTGAGCATGTGATGAGATCTGGTGTTTTGTTAATTGCAGTATTTGATGATACTGGCAAAAGTCACTAAGAGAATCCTCAAAACATCTTGTTAGAAATGGGAAGAATATTCCTTAACTGGCAAATTTTTTTTTTCTGTTCTTAAAATTAAGCTTATAAATGGCTGGAAAAATTAGTTATTTTTTCCAGGCTTTAGTTGGGAAGAGATTTTTGTGTCTGGTGGGAACATTCCCTCTCTCCGTTGACGCTTGAGGAAGCTACAAGACGCTGATGGTGTTGGTGGCAGCTTTGCCTTATCGGCTCTCCTGGATGTCTTGGCCTCAGATAAGACACTTAACCCACAGCGGGAGCATGCTGCTGCTTTTCAACTGGGAAACGTTACCGTCTGTTTCCATCACAGTGGCCCATGATGAAGTTGAAAGATGCCTCTGACATTTGTTATATTACAAAAATGCCAAGAATCTCCTAAAGTTTGACTCACAGGTCAGTTTGCTTTCTTAAAACAAAATGGCAACCAATGAAAGTTTTCTGGTGAGTGTTATCCTCCGAAATTTTAAGTGGATTTAAATAAAGTTCAGTCCATGGATGAGAGGATTCTCAGTGAAATCTTCAGTGTGCAGAATTACTAAAGGCCATTGAGCAGAGTCATTGCTTTCTGTAATGTTTTCCCGTAAGAACACAAGAATCTCCATCCTCCATCAGACTAATGGTTTTTCCAGTCCAGCATTTTGCCACCGAGAATGGAATTAAGGGAGTTGCTGTGGGAAGAACCCATAACCCTTCCAGCCATCACCTCAAAAACATAGGAGTGTGCTTTAAATATGTGTAACTCCCCTTAATAAGCTATTATGGAGCCATTATTCATACGATTCTCGAATTTGTCTAAATTGCGTTTGCAGCAGTTTTTATTTTGGGCTGTTACCATCTGGTGGAACGTGGCGGGCAGCCAGTCAGGGTTTACCCCATCACCACCAAAGGATCTCAGTCCTTTTTCCATTCAATTTCCATGCTGATTCATTTGATTCACTAAGTAGAATTGATAAATGCCTACATTGTTCACCTATGTGTTGATTTTTGGCTTTTTGTAAGGGCATTGCTTTAAATCATGTCACCAGTCAGTTCTTATTCTTCCTCTTAGTATGTAAGAAGTGCAGCTTCTTATATATTGGTTCCAAAGGCATAACTCACCATATTTGCTCTTTCATTTTCTACAGGGGCAATTGGAGCTGTAGAGCCTCTGGTTGGTAACACCCATCGTAGAATAGTGAGGTGTGGGCCTCAGAGAGGCTGAGGTTATCCCTGGCCCCATGGTTTACTGGCCATGTGGTCTGGAGTGCTTTGCTGCATCTCCCTGGGCTCAGCTTCCTCATCTGCGAGGTGGGGGTAATAGGTAGCTTCTCATAGAATTGGACTCACTTAGACTCCCTCAGTTGCAAGTGACAGCCCAGTTTCAGTGGACTTCTGTGAAAGGTGCAGCTGACCTCAGGTGGTGCTCGATTCCAGGGGGTGCTGGGGAGGAGCTGTCTCTTTCTTCATCTCTCAGCAGGGGTTGTCTCTGTTTGGCTTTCTCCTAGGATGTGGTGGCAAAATAGCCACTGGCAGCCCTGGATTTTTATCTTACCAGTGTGGCAACCCAGCCAAAAGAGACAGCGTTTTTCTAATAGAAAAATTAGAGAAATCCCATGGAGGTATCTGAGTGCTTGGCATGGGGCACAGTCTGTTCTTTTCTGTTGCGGCCAAGGGAGGAGAGTTTTCTGGCCCTGCAGTGGCCAGAAGATGGAGTCACCTTTACCCAAACCACATGGGGAAAGGATTCCCCACAGAGACGGAGGTTCTCACCAGGGGAAGTGGAGGGAGGCATTTACAACAGTGTGAGATTACAACAGTGGCCGCCCTGGAGATGTGAGCGCTGTGAGGCAATGCAGGCAGAGCTCCTCGGGCAGAATTCTGTCATGCAGAATTCCCAGTAGATGGAATCCAGCCTCTTTTTTCCTTGCCTTTAGTGCTTAAGGAATGCAGCTTCTTTAGATTGCTTCTAAAGGCACTTCTTTCAAACATTAAGTTGATTCTACCTTTAATACTTTTATAAACTTTTAATTCTATGTCCTCTCAACCTGGATATGTTTTGGAAAGATTTATTTTAAGAGGGGGGTTGGTATGGCAGGGGGAAATTTCGCTTAATCTGCTTTTTGTCATTCAGTCAAAAATTACGTGTGGAGCCTCTGCTGCATACAGAACACCCCAAAGCCTGTGGGGGATGGAAAGGAACCATGAGAAGTCCCTTTCCTGGGGTGTTTGTGGCCCAGTTGGAATGTGTGGTGGGTCAAGTGTGTAGATTCTGTGATATAAGATGGAATATGGGCAAGTGCTGTTAAGGAGGTGGGAAACTGGAGGGATCCCAGAGTGGAGCAGAGCCCCATCCAGCTGGGACAATACAGGAGGACTAGATGGAGGGGGTGGTATGTGAGCCAGGCCTGAAGGAGGGATGTGGTTTTATAGGCATAGCTGTTGGGGGCAGAGTGGGGTGGAAGGAGGAGTGGCCCAGCAGAGGTGAAGGAGAGGGAGCTGACAGGTTCATTCTTGATGCTCACTTTATGCCAGGCACTGGGCATTTGGACAAGTAACAGTTCATTGCTCTATCCAAGAAGAACCCCATCAAGTCATGGGTGCCCAGCCAGAAGTCTTTAAGGGGTCGAGTGAGGGCGTGGAAGAGGCAGCCTTCAACTTTCCTGAAAGGCACAGAGATGGGATGGTGAGGATGAATCTGTGAAATGATGATGATTCCTGGGTTTCTGGAGGCTGAGATCTACAAAGAGGGTGGTGCAATGGAGCCAGGTGGTAGAAGACCTTGAATGCCAGAGTAAGGAGTTTGGTGGAGATTGTTGAGGCACTAGTTCTTCAGGGAAGGCCTCATGGGTGTGTGTCCTGTGCACTTGCCCAGGGCCCCATGCTCAGCTTAATGCTATGCTATTGTCCTCTTGAAATTCTTAATACTTTTAAAACAAGGGGCCCTGCATTTTGATTTTGCGCTGGCCCTGCAAATCAAAGCATGCCTGGGGGATGATGTACTTAAGAACAGAGCTGTGCTTTAGAGAAGAGACTGGGCCATAGTTGGGAAGCTGTTTGTATCCTTTTGAGGAAGGGGGAGTAAAAGGCCCAGACGAGGATGGGTATGCTGGGGATGGGGGGGAATTCCTCTGACAGCCTGTGCCCAGGCCCGAGCAACAGGCAGAGGAGGAGCCACCATCAGCTCTTGGCTGGGGGACATTCTTGGAGCTGTCCTCTAAGTCAGGCCTGCAGGTGACTTCCAGGGATAGCGTTGGTGTTCCAAACGGCAATTGAGAAGACTGTCTTAATATTTTTACTCTCATCAGTAAGCTAAAGCTGACATTGGCAGGCTCATTCAGCGAATGTGAAATAACCAGAAAAGACATTCCAAGGCGTTCTGGAATCAAACAGATGGACGGAGCAAACATGTTAAAAACAGTAAATCACAACTTGAACTTCAGCTAATCATAATCACATTTCTCTTTCCTTATTTAATTTTGAAACATCTTCCTAAGTAGTTTTTTATTTTGGTTGCTTTTACTCAAGAGACCTTGTTATTATGGGGCACCCCAGTTAAAGATGCCTTATATATGACATCTGAACCAAAAAACCTTATCATTTAGGACGTGATATTCTTTCTGAGGTTTGAAAAGTGGCTATTTTGTCTCTTACAAAGATTTGTAAGGAATTTACTGAGGGAATTGTTGAGGCACTAGTGAACAATTCTTGTTCACATAGAAATGAACAAAACTGCATTTACCCAGTGATTTTCAAAAACATGCTCCCAGTAAATCAAGGTTTCTCTGAACTGAACTTAGGGTCTCAACCAGCTGCAGACCAGTTACATCTTAGCAAGCAGGGCTTTGAGTGGTGCAGTGGGCAGAGTGTGTGGCTCTGACCTATCAGGTGTGATCCCCTCCTACTGTGCACTGTTTCCTGTCTGGCTCAGACACAGGCAAAGCACTTTTGCTGAAAGGACAGAAAGACTCAAGGTGAAGGCAGTGCCGTGCAGGCCCCAGATGCTGTGCTGGGTGTCTTGGAACTGAGGAAGCTGCTGATGGCCAGTGGGGCCAGGGCGGGGCTTGTGAAAAGATTCAAGGCTTCATTCCAGTCACATGGACAGACTGGTACTGCTTTTCACATTTTTATCAAAAAGGGCTGCAGGCAGGTACAAAGACCACTGCAGCCTTTCCTGTCCTCATGGCATTGCCCTACAACTGGCCACCTAAAATGACCTTCTCTGCTCCTGCATCCTTTTAGGAATGGGTAACTTGGTACCATTCAGATGGCCATGCTAAAAAAATGAGGGTGCTTCCTTTTGAGAGAGTTGTAGAGGAATACATGATGTCCTATATGGAAGGCCCATAAGGTTAGTGAGGTAAAAAAGAACCAAGAGTTTTTCTTGCTCTGCTCATTCACCCATAGTGATGGAGAGATTTGATTTCATCTGGACGCTCCTGTTCCACTGACAGTGAGTACTGCTCAGCCAGTGCTCGGCGCTAGGAAGTTAGGTGTGTCTTTTACAGTGTTTAGCACAGCGAATAGAGAAAGTGCCTGGCAGATGCTTGGCCGTCTCCTTTGCATCTCCCATAGTACCAAGTATCTTGCCTTGTGCACAGTAGGTGCTTGTCTGTGGGGCAAATAGATTCATTTGCAGTTGAAGTAATCCTGTTTATCTGCCTGAGGTAAGAGACATTCACCATCTGTAGAGTGGGAATTGTGACTTCCTCTAGATGCAGGGACAGTTTTGTGATAAAACATCCTCATAACCTCGCTTGGCCCTTTTTGGCACAAAGACCTGTGAAGGCAGAGACCATGACCTACTTTGCTCAGCATTTATTTCCCAGTGCAAATACTCAGTATTTGTTGAATGAATAAACAAATGGGATACAACTGTCTTTCTTAAATTGCAGAAGTTCATTGCTTAAAGTAGCCATTTATGTCTTCGTCAAAGTTTCTTCAGTTCTCAAAATCTTCTCATATATGTCTGTGCATACACACTCTCACTCAACACAGTGGTTGGCATACAATGGCCATTTGGTATTTGTTTTGCAAATGAAGTTAGTAAGTGGCAGTAGGTAAAGAAAAGGGCACTGACTGGGAGGTAGAAGATCTGGACCCAAGTCCAGGTTTGGCCACCTCTAAGCAATCTGGAGACCTTGTTAAGGGGCTACGTATCCTGTCTTGGCCAGTCAGAATCTTGCTGTCTAAATGGGGCTAATCATTGCTCTGCATATCTTGAGGGTGGTTTATCCAGCTCACAAGAAGGAATTGATGTGCAGCGCTTGTCAAAGTTAAGCCTTGTACATGTGTGAGGACTTTGTTCTTGTCACCGATACGTGCTCGGATCCCCGTGTTGGATGTGTGGCTAATGCGTGTGCACCTTCTCCCTAGTCCACCCTGAGAGCTGAGGGTGTCATTTTACCTAAATAAAGAAATACATTGTTAATGTAGAAAATTTAGAATTCACAGAAAATTGTAAGTAACAACACTTACCTGCAGACTGTAGCCCAGAGATAACCACCGTTAATCTTGTGGGATGTTTCTTTTTGTACCTCTCCTAGGCAGGTACATTCACATCACAGACACACAAAGACATGGTATTACTTCAGTCACCTAATCATTATTTTTGTATCAAATTTACTCAAGTAGATAACCCATTCCAGGAAAAGAAAGAGACTTAACTTTGTTGTTCTGTTACTTTCTCAGGGCCTAGTCCGCTATGAGACCGAGCAGGTATTTGTTAAATACTTAATGGCTTTCTAGAACATCAGGGCTTACCAGATTCTGAGTTATAATCTAATGTTCTCAGTTGAAGTGCAGGAGACTGAAGGCCTATGGAGAGAAGCAGGCCCAGGGTCCTAGGGCTGGATGTAGCTGAGCTAGAACTCAGAAATGTGCTGTTGTCTCGCCCACGTCTACTCCCTACTAATCAGTTAAGAGGCACATGCAAGAAGGCCCATCTGGTTGGTGCTTCTAGCAGAGAAGCTGATTCTTGCTTAATTTTGACCACATCTCTAGGTTTGTGGTTACTGCTCGGAATCAGGATAGCATCTGGGTGTCTCGAAACTGCTGTCTCCAGTGGAGCCTTTGGACTGATCTCACAAAGTTATGCTAATTTCTACATCAGCCTACATCTGGGGTCCTTCTCCTGGTTATCACTGTTTGTACTGTATGCACAGATCCTGCGCCCTTACTTAATAATACAGCCTTGGTGGAAGTATATTCTCCTGTGTTTTTGTTGGAATATACCAACCCTGTATTGCCCTGCCCTGCCTTTCGAGCATCATGGAAAGAAGTCCTCCTTTCTATAGGTGGTTCTTCCCTCATGCTCTCACCCTCCCTTTCTGTGGTGTCTTACTGAGCCAGTCATTCATTCTCCAGCAAACATTTCGTGTTTACAGTCCTCAACTAGGCTATACTGTGGAAGATTCAGCAGATGTGCAAGCCCAGCCTTTCAGGATCTGAGTCGAGAGAGAGAGGGAACATTATATAGAGAAATTATAGCTCAGTTTATAAAGTGGCCAGTGACCCAGGAGAGTGCCAGAGCACAGGCTGTGGATCCTGGGTGGTAGGAGGCCTTTGTCATGGTCATTGGGGGTATAGGGAGCTGGGCAGGCAGGGATTTGAAAAGAGGGGCATTAGAGCTTGACTTGGAAAGGAGGATTGGGATGTGAACATTTGGAGATTGCAGGAGAAAGCATTCCTGGCAGAGGAACAAGTAGTAGGTGAGAAGGGTCACAGGTGGATCCCTAGGTGGGGGTAGCCAAGGACTCTCAGGATCTGGGAGCTCAATAGCAGCAAGTTGAGTTCTGCCCTTCTGCAAGCCATGACCTGGGAAAACATCACCTCCCAAGCCCCCCACTGCCTTTCCTGGTCCAGTGCTATTGGTGCAAGTAGCCTGGCAAGTTGACACCAGTTTTCCTTTGGGACAAGGGACTTGGTGAGGAGGTCTGTGGACTCCTAAGAGCCTTCCAGTGGATTCCAGGTGATTTGGGAACTTCCTAAAATTGCACAGATGATTTTGTGTACATGTGCACCTTTCCCCCACAACTTTCAGAGATCTCTATTACCCTTGAAAGTGTAGGAGGAAGAGGGTCGGCATGTAGATTAATTTTAAAACCATATTTAAAAAACTCTCAAATCACATGAAGTTTGTAGTGGAAAGCTCCATTCAGTTTGAAAGCCTTCACCATTCTCAGGCACAGCTCACTGATCTCCTTAGTCTGTGCACCCCTGATGGGCAAGATTATGTCTCATCCCTGCCCAGAACTTAGCCTCAGAATCTTATTTGTGATGTTTGTTCAGGGAATAAAATAGCTTTGATGTGGATATAAATTTGCATGTGTGCTGACTTGCAATAGAGTGGATTTTTTTTTTTTTTTAATTGCTACCTCTAGGATCCTAAGGCTGACTTTATGTGGAGGAGACATTTCCAATGTCAGTCTTCCTGCCTGGTCCCTACCTGACCCTCCTTATTAAGCACAGGGACAAGCCTTGGCATGTCCTGCCAGCAAGCTGAGGGCTGGGGCTGTCTGGCCTGTACTTGCCAAATGTAGTCTGAGCTGTCTTCTCTCTAAAGGACTCTTCAGCCCCATGACCTCCAAGTATAGAGCCAGACCCAAATGTGCCTCTTCACATGTTACAAGGTGGGCATGCTTGGGAACCTCGTCCAGCCCCTCCTTGACCTGAGGGGTCTGCAGCAGCAGCCCATGCTCGTCTTAGGCAGTATAAGGACTCCTGTGGCTGCAGAACCACCAAGTGGGACTCTCCTCAGGGGCTGCTTCTTGGTGAATCTGCACCCTATTTATAATCAAAAGCTCTGCCAGATGGATGTGAGGTAGCCAGCAGAGGGTAGGAACACTGGCAGCTGCCTTGGCATTTTGTTAAGTAGGTATACAAGTTGCTGGCCCATCAGAGAGCTGTAAGGTGCTGGAATGACAGAGCCATTTGTTTTCCCATGTGACATAGTCTGTTTTATAATGTGGTGGGTGAGATCAAGGGAGAAGAGTGGGCCCCTTCATAGTTTTTCAAAGTCCTTTTTTCCTTTTTTAGAAAAGTTCAAAGAGGACATTGACTTTCCACAGTCATGGGCATCAGCCTGTCTTGGAGAGACAGGAGCTGTGGCATGTAGTATTTTAAGGTGATGAGCCAAGTCAGGCAAGTCCTTATACAGATGGGGTCTGGACATCCTGGGTGATCATTCTCATCCACCACTCCTCTATCTGGGCCATTCTCATTCATTCAGCAACTCATGGATTGTCTATCTATCTGGGCCATTCTCATTCATTCAGTAGCTCATGGATTGTCTAATATGTGCTGAGGAGAGAGGGAATAGATGCACATGGATTCTACCCTCAGCAAGCTTTCTGAACAGGAGGCAGTGGACACAAACAGCTGTAATTAGCACAAGGTAGCATGAAGCATCGTAAGAAACTTGGAGATGTGTGCTGGCATGGGGCTGGGGTCAGAGGTGGTTGGATTGATGTTCCTGATTCCTCCCTTCTGGGATGCTTATGTTTTATTTATTTTATCTAAAACCTGCAGAACCTTTACCACTTGTTTCTACCTTTAACATCTTATTGCATTTATAGCCTCTCTGTTCATCTGTCTGTCCATCCATCCCTCCATCCATTCACCATCTAACATTTACCATCCTAAGACAGGATGCAGAAGGAAGGAAGACTCAGCGCCTGCTCTCAGGGAGCTCACCTTTGATTGCTTCCTTATGGTCCCATTTGTGTTGGGGGTTTTGTTTCCCAGCTTAACTGTAAGTTCCTTGAAGGTCAAAGACTCTGCCTTCTTCAGTGTTCTTGGAAGTTGAAAAATCTGTTTGGTCAGTGGATTGCTGCAGCTGTCGTCTTGGGTGTATGTGCTTAACAAAAGGCTTAAGAGTGTGTGTCTGCAGGGCACACCTGCTTTGCTGTTTGCTGTGCTGCACAGATGACTCTATTAGAGTCTTTTGATTCTGGTTTGGAAATCCAGAGTGGTGGGAGGGTGGGAAGGGAGGTGGGGAAAAAAACAATGTCTCAGTAGACCAAGTTCCCAGAAGTATATCTGCACTTGAGGCTTTCCTGAAGAATGAAAAGCTTAATTCATGCCTTTTCTTTATGCTTCTGGTTCTTTTTGTCTTTTTTTTTTTTTTTTTAAAGAGAAGGATGTGTCAGTTTGAGTTGCCTAATTCATTTTTAATGTGGGTCAGAGCTGCCATATTCACATGCCTTTGTCTCATCACACCTAGGCTTCTGTTGAAATGCTTGCTTCACAAATGAAGTTTAATTAATAGAAATAGGGAAGTGAACACAGGGCTGATGAATCTGGGGAGACATGACTTGGTGCCTGCCCAGAGAGGTCCCTGGGTCAGATCCCTCCTGAGCCTGTTGTCAGAGGCAGATTCTTACTTAGGGAGCCAGGATGCTGGCAGTCAGGCTGGGGCATTCATCAACAATGCATAGCATAGATTTGCTCCTTAGCAGATGTGGCTGGCCTATTTACAGTCAGAAGAATTGTCATTGTTTTAGAAAACTTTTTTTTGACCAAAAAATAAAATAACCACCAACAAAAAACCCAGACTCTTGGGTTGAGGCCAGGTTTGAATCTTAAAGCAGGTTGACCTATTTTCATTACAGCATTATCAAAACTTTGTGATTCTACCTCCCTAACATGCTTTTCCTGGTGTCACATGAATTGAACACCTGATTCAAGTAGGAGAGAGAGAGTGAAGACCTTGTCCTTGTCTGGGGCAGCCCTGTTTCCTGCTGTGCTGGGGTCTGAACCTCTTTGAGTAATGCCTCCCAGAGCTCACCTGCTAATGACTGTGCTCTGCCTGGGGAGGGGCTATTGGGAGGGGCTGGTCCACACAGACAGGGCTGTACCTTTCACAAAGTGCTTTCACATCCCCTGTTTGACCTTGACAACTTCCCAGTAAGGGAGACAGTGCCTGCAGTGTTATCCTTGGTCCACAGGGGAGGAAACTGAAGCTCACACAGGCAGGCAGGGGGAAGGCCTGGGAGAGAACTTTCAACACCGGCATACCACGGGGATTTGTCAGAGCACCTGCCTGGAGTCCCTGCCTCTGGGAACTTCGACTTCTTTCCAGATCTTTTGTTCTCTTATTTGATTTAAGTAGATCCAAATATGGTTCAGGGACAAATCAAGCCCCAAACTGTGTATAGGATGTGTGGGCAATGGGCCAGAAAGCTCACTCCTCTGGAAAATGTTGGAAAGTAACCTCTCCTGAGCATCCCAGTGACATGGCTGGATGCCCTGTTGAGATATGAGGGAAAGGGCTGGGGGACAACCCCATGGCAAGGGCACTAGCCGAAGGAATTCATGCAGAGGAGAGGAGAGGGCTTTTCCACTGACGTTTCCTTGCCTCTATTCTGTGTGTGTGTGTGTGTGTGTGTGTGTGTGTGTATGTGTGTGTGTGTTCCCCCTTGGAAGATGAGAGCTTCTGGTCTCAAGGGGCCACGCCCTGTTTCTCAGCAGCCTCCTCAACTGCTCTCTTGGTTTTCCTCATTCTCTTCAAGGTAACAAGTCCTCACCTATTTTTTTTTTTTTTTTTTTTTTTGTGGCGCCCTACAGTGTCTCCAGTGATAAGAGCAGGTATCATAAAAAATCAAAGCCAAATTAATCTACTTTGGTTTTTTAAAGTCACCATGGTCCACAAAATATATTTACAGGGACTGGAGATTATCTGCTAGTATTCTCAAACTAACAGTAACAACCATTCTTTACATTTTTATAGAGAGCTTCAAACATTTTAGACTATCTTTACTTCTGTTTTCCTGTTATTCCTAGTACCTCTCCAGATTAGACAAGATGATATTAAATATTTCCATCTTACAGATGAGCAAATTCAGACTTAGAGAAGATAAGGTACTAGCCCCGTGGAAAACAACTGCACCGAACCTAGGTCCTTTATTTCTGAACAAGACAGGCATCGTGTTGAACTTCATGAAGAAGATAATCTAATAATTGAAAAGACATCAAATACATAGACAAATAAGAGACCCTAGGGGGTAATGTGGGAGAAACCTAACCTGGTCTGAGGGTAAAGGCAGTGTGTAGGTGAGACATGGATGCTGAGTTAGCCTTTGCCAGGTGAAGAGGGTCAGGAAGATTTTCCAGGGTGTGATGTGTTCCTGGGACTGTGGGGCCCCATCTCAGTGGGCCTTGCAAGCTAGGATGAGTGCTTCGGTTTGTTTTTAAAGCTGCGAGAATCCACTAAAGGGTTTTAAGCAGAGGACTGAGTGAGTTTTAGAAAGACTGCTGTGGCTATTAGGCAGAAACACGTGGGGAGGGGCAAGAACAAAACTGGAGAGCCAGAGCAGGCAGCTGTTAGAGTTATTCAGGGAAGTGTTCGTGCTGTAGACTCTGGGGTGACTGAAGTGGGAAGATTCGAGAACTATTGGGGTGTAGAATGGAGAGCAGCTAGGGATTATTTGGTTGTGGTAGAGGACAACAAGTACTAGAGACCCAGGATTTTGGCCTGGAAGTGATGGGGCCATTTTCTGAGTTAGGTAACCTTTTACATTACAGGGTCTTCTCTGGGACCTGTGGGGGCCTGTTTTGGGCAGGAGGGCAGGAGCATGGACTGAGTTTGGGACATGCTGAGTTTGAAATGCCTTTAAAGTATCTTATGTGGAGACTTCGGGCAGGAATGGGGACAGGTGGTTCTGGAGCTCCAAAGAAAGAAGTGGGCTGGAGGTGCAAATTCCAGATTCATTGCCAAAAGTGAATGATTGGAATAGTGGACAGGAATTAGACCACCAAATTCTGTGATTCGTTCATCTTTCCCATGCTTCTTGAGGGGATTTATAAACTCAAGCTCAAAATAGGAACCTGAGCTTTAAGAGAGAGATAGCCACATTTGGAGTTGGTTTAACAAAGGCTGTTCTGCGGGTCCCAGAGAAGACCCTGTAATGTAAAAGGAGAATCTGGTAGGTAATTGGAACCAACAAATATACTTCATGTTATATCCCAGTGATGCTGATCTCAGAACTCTCGATTGGTTGTTGGTTGAATGCTGGTTCCTGGTCTCTGTAGAGTTGCTTCCTTATGGCTGCATATTCCATCAAGTTGTTCTGCCCAAATTTACTCAATTAGATCTTGGTGGTGCATTTCACAATAAGAAATAATTCTGAAATACACTCATAATGGTTTCAAATTTTGGTTGAATTCTTTGGATTAAGACCTAGGGGTATTTCCTTGGTTGTAGAGAACACACATTTTTTTTTTTTTTAATTTTTTTTTTGAGAAGGAGTCTCGCTTTTCCACCCAGGCTGGAGTGCAGTGGCGCGATCTCAGCTCACTGCAGGCTCCGCCCCCCGGGGTTCACGCCATTCTCCTGCCTCAGCCTCCTGCGTAGCTGGGACTACAGGCACCAGCCACCTCGCTCGGCTAATTTTTTGTATTTTTAGTAGAGACAGGGTTTCACCGTGTTAGCCAGGATGGTCTCGATCTCCTGACCTCGTGATCCGCCCGCCTCGGCCTCCCAAAGTGCTGGGATTACAGGCGTGAGCCACCGCTCCCGGCCCCGAGAACACACATTTTTATGACTCCTTGTTGTGAAGGCAACAGATTGTGTAAAAGAACTCTGTAGTTCTTGGGGCAAGAGCTATGTGGTATTTCTCCCTGAAGCCATCAGAGGGCTGCCCTCCTTGGATTTCGAGGGACCCGCTCTGTGAGGCACACTGGAGTCTCAGGGGCAAGCTCTTGTTCACTGACTCATTCACCAGTGTTCGCTGAGCGTGTCTCATGCCTTCTTTCTTGCTTGCCCCTGGAACATGCACAGGACTGAGTCCTGATCCAGCCCTGCTTGTGGCCTGGGGCTGGGAGATCTCATGCAGGTAATTGCAGCTGAGGATGAGCTCTGCTTTGTGTGAGTTCTGGATGAAGTCTGGGGGAGTTTGGAGACAGGAGATGCTCCTTCTGCCTGGGGGAGTAGAGAAATGCTTCCTAGAGGTTACGGAAGGAAATTGGATTTGTGGAGGTGACTGACAGCTCTGCGCCCCTTGTGTCAGTGTCTCTAGCTGCGACAAACACACGGGTCAGCAGGCGACCCTTGTTTTCCCTGAGAGCAGCAAAGGCCATGGTGAGGATGTGTCCAGCACTGCAGGCCTGGCTAGCTGCTTTCTTTTTTACCTTTCAGTTTTCAAGGTATGAATTTTTAACCAGATACTTTCTAACCTTAAAGTGATTTGGTACTCCCAAGGAATCATTCTGAAAATTAGGAAATTTATTTGTGATTCATTGAGTTGAACTATCAATAACTATAACAGATTCTGACCTCTTTTGTGGAAAAAGAAAAAAGTAACTATCTCCTCAAGTCGAAGAATGAGAGAAAGGGTCTTGATGACGATTTTGTCCTGTTCGCCTTTTTAGAGACCACCTTTAATTTCTTGGCCACTCCGCGCTCGTCTTCATTTTGCACAGCACCACTGTTGTAACTCCTAAAACTTATGCATCATGGCAGATGTGTGATTCTTTCATTCTTTAGATTTGTAGTTTTCTCTTATACAGAAATTAGTGTCTTTTCTTCCAATGTATTTAAACCTTTAATGAATATTTTATCAAATGAACTTCATGTCTTGTATTTCATTATTAATGTTTATGAGACCCTATCCTCATTAGCGTAACTTACAAACTAAGAGGAAGAATGATATTTTAGGATGATGGTTGGTGAAAGAATAGTGCGCATCCTTCTACACATGTCAAAAATGGGCCTTTAACAAGCCTGCAGGAAAAGCTGGGATGCTGAGTATGTGTCTCACCTGGGGTGACAGATCGGGTGTGCATGTTCTGTGAGCTCTCAGTGGTCCTGAGTGTGTGGCTGTCCCTGCAGCATTTGGATGAACTCCCGCCAAGAGGAAGCCTGGGCATGGGGGTGCCGTGAGGCAGGACTGAGTGTATGAGTCAAGGTCGGCCTTGTCCTAGCTGGATGACATAAGCCAAGCCCCTTGCCGACTCCTCAGGGTCATTTTGATCTTCCTGCCACCCAGATGTCCCCTGGTTCACTGATGACCCTGGTAACTAATGTGTCATTTTCCTCTATGTGCTTTTCTTTTAGAGACAAGGTCTCCTTCTGTTGCCCAGGCTGGAGTGCAGTGGTGCAGTCATGGCTTACTGCAGCCTTGAACTCCTGACCTCGAGTGATCCTCCCTTCTCAACCTCCCAAAGCACTGGGATTACAGGCATATGCCATTGTGTCTGGCCTTATTTTGACAAAACCATATGGATGTCCCATCTAACACTCCAGCCTCTCATTTCAAGGGCCCTTTTCCTCTTTAGCCATCCACTTCCACCTGCATACCCTGGGCCTCATGGTTTGGGTGGCTGTTTCAGCTCCTGAACCTCTAACTTAGCGTGCTCCTCAACAGCCTTGCCCTTCTCTCTGGGCTGCCTGCTCAGCATCACCCAGGGCCTGTTTTCCCTGCAGACCTGGGCTCTCCTCCTTGGCCAACTTAGACACCAGACCTTTCACCTCACCTCCTCAGATCCCTTTGGTCCTTTTCATCACCTCTGTGCAGGACATCCCAGCCCTGGATGGATCCAGCTGGTGGTCCTGGCCCTGCCTGGCTGTCCAGCCTCAGCTCATGCCACTGCCCCTGCATCCACCACTGTTCGGCTTCATGAGCTGCCTTCTGTTGTTCTAAGGAGTCAACTCCTTCCCACCTCGGAGCTTCTAGACCATGTCCTCCCCGCAGATGGCTCCTCCCTCACTTCATCTATTACTTTAAGCTCCACATCATCATTCGTTTCCTAGGGGAGCCTCCTCTGACTGCCTGGTTGAGGTCAGGCTTGTCGTCCAGCCTGTACTTAGGATTGTCAGTTATTGTTTGTGTGCTTAGCTGTTCAACACCTGGCCCAGGTTGTATAGGACAGACCTAGTTTCAGACCTTCTGTTCCTTCATGCCCATGAAATGTCCCAGAAATCCTATTGCCTTGGCATCCAAATGACATCGCCCAGACTGTCTCCTATAGTCAGAAACAGCTCAGAAAGCTTTTATCAGCGTGAGTGTCCTAGTTTTTGGTTCACAAAACAACTGTGGTCATCACAGTTCTAATTCCTGTTGGTTGGAGAGTCAGTACAGAGTATTAGCTTTGGGCCAAATTCCTTGAGTTAGATCCTTGCCACTTATAACGAGGTGCGCCTGGGCAGCCGGGCACCCTGTTGTTTCCTCATGTAGAAGGCGATCATGGTGCCCACATCCTGGCATTGCCAAGAGGATTGAGTGAGTGGGCACAGGTGCTTCTCTACACTGAGAGGCACTGAGCACTCGGTGAGCATCCGGGAAACATCGGCTGCTGTTAGTGTGGGCTGAGCTGTATCTGCTGTGGGCTACAGAAGGCCCTACTGCCTGTGCTGCATTTTTCTCTTATGTATGGGCTTTCAGTAAACATGTTTGGATTGAAATACACATTTGAGAAGGCACTGGACTCAGACCTTTGAGCCTGTGATTCCAAACCCTTTCCTCCTGTGCAGTTGCAGCTTACTTCCCACATCACTTAGTCCTGCCTCTCAGCAACACTACACTGTCACCTCCCTTCATCGTCACTGTTGGCTCTTTCAGATAAACAAGGGCCCCATGTATTTTTCACTTATTCTCTCTGTCTGGAATACTCTAATTCTTTCCTTGAATCCAATGTTCTGTTCACCTCCTCCTTTATATTTTTTATTTTATTTATTTATTTAATTTTGAGACAGAGTTTCACTGTGTTGCCCAGGCTGGAGTGCAGTGGCATGACCTTGGCTCACTGTGACCTCCGCCTTCTGGGTTCAAGCGATTCTCCTGCCTCAGCCTCCCGAGTAGCTGGGACTACAGACAGGCATGCGCCACCACGTCCAGCTAATTTTTTGTATTTTTAGTAGAGACGGAGTTTTGCCATGTTGCCCAGGCTGCCCTTGAACTCCTGAGCTCAGGCAATTCGCCCACCTCGGCCTCCCAAAGTGCTGGGATTACAGGGGTGAGCCGCCACACTCAGCCCACCTCCTCCTTTAATACTAGCTTCACAAACATCCTTCAGGATATATCTCCGGACTCTGAGCCTGTGTATTGCTCTCTGTCCATTCAATGCTATGTTGATTCGCCCTAGTAATTGGCAATTATAATTCTAAGATTATAAACTACAGTATCAAAGGTAGGAGCAATGTTTCCTCTCCCAGAAACCACACAAAGCATAGAAGAACTCAGTATTTCCTAGGCCTTTGGGAAAAGCTTGTTGACTAAAAGAAATAACCAGTTGACCTGGTTTTGGTGTCCGTTTTTTTTTTTTTTACGTGGATATGGGGTGTACCCTGGGATCCTTGTTAAATCTCATGTTCTCAGCTTGTTTTGTCACCAATGTTGGGCAAAACTGGGTGACAGGCTCTCCACCTTCTCTGCCCCTTTTCTTTCCCTGCTTTTCCAGGAACACCTGATTCTTCTGTACGCTGGAGTGTTATTTCTCTCGTTCCTTTGGCAGTTCAATGAGAGTTACTGAGCACCTGCCTACAGTGTGACAGATGCTCATCTGAGCACGAGGAGCAGCAGTGAACCAAATGGGCAGGGCTCCTGTTCTGGTGGATCTACATTCTGGTGGCAAGAGAGGTGATAAACGAATATGTCCACGACATAGGTGGTGCTTCCATTCTAGCAGGGAAGACCTATGTTGACTGGCCAGGAAAGATATCTTTAATGAGGTGCCATGTGGGCAGGGATCTGAAAGAAGTGAAGGGAGCAAGCTGTGAGGATAGCCAGGGCAGAGGGGTTGGGCACCCAGCGTGGCTGAGAGTGTGTTGAGGGGGGGGGGGGACAAGGAGATGTTTTTAATTGGAATGGAGTCGGAGTGAAAGGATGGGAGGAGCTGGAGGCATCAGAACATAGAAGGCCTTCTAGGAACCCCCCAAAAGGGCCTTGGATGTTACTCTGAGTTAGATGGAGAGCTGTTTGAGGGTTTTTGGGAGCAGGGGACATAATCTGATTTGTGTAATGTCACCTTAGGTCTCTCGTGAGCTTAAGGAAATTAACTCATTCATAGGAGGAGGGAAGTAACTTCTGTTTTAAGGAGGGACACTTGCCTAATTCCTCCTTGAGTGAGGCCTAATCTGTCAAAGAGTCATGGTTAGACTGTGTTCTGAACTGTAGCATCCCAGCATCCCAGAGCCTGACCCTAGTTCTTTTTTTTTTTTTTTTTTTTAACAGAGTTTCGCTCTTGTTGCCCAGGCTGGAGTGCAATGGCACAACCTCGGCTCACTGCAACCTCCGCCTCCTGGGTTCAAGTGATTCTCCTGCCTCAGCCTCCCGAATAGCTGGGATTACAGGTGCCTGCCACCACGCCCAGCTAATTTTTTGTATTTTCAGTAGAGACGGGGTTTTGCCATGTTGGCCAGGTTTGTCTTGAACTCCTGACCTCAGGTGATCTGTCTGCCTCGACCTCCCAAAGTGCTGGGATTACAGGTGTGAGCCACTGCGCCTGACCAACCCTAGTTCTTTTACTCTCTTGCTTTTGCTCAGCCTGTAAGTAGGAGTAGTAAGTTTCAAAAGTTACAATAATTAACATATTCACACCTTTTTCATGGTCTGGGAGAGCTAAAACAGGTGCAGGATAAATGAAGGAACTGAACCAGGTAGGACCAAAATCAGTAATTTGAACCAAACTTAGCTACTGTTTTGAAACTGTCATTCCTACCTATGGATAGATAAAGGCAAGAGATTATAAAATCTGATGGCCATGAATCTAATTTTATGAGACAATGTAATGATAAAAGGAATGAGGCAGGCTGATAAATACAGATCTGTATGTCTTCCAGTTTTAGCCAGCTTGTCTTGTTTCTGAGTTTCTTGAGTTTCTTCCCTGGGAATTGTTTTAGGCCCAAATGGTAAGCAAAAGGAATATGGTGTAAGCAGAATTAAATAACTCGCCCCAGCGCCTCCACTTGCTCTCCTCAGATGTGTGGGTGGTAAATACTTTGGAAGAAATACACCCCAAGCCTGGTGTGTTCACTCTGCTCCCAAAGGTGCTTGGGCAGTTGGTGGTGATGGGAGTGTTGGTTGATTGTAGCTCTGTATATGAGGGTGTCTGAGGATTGTAAAATTATCAGGAAATCCCTCTTGGTGTTGAAGTCATGAGCAGGTGCAGGAGAGGTGAGAGGAAAGGGCAGTGGGTATTCTTCCCCCTTGAAGCATGGGAAGAGCAGTGCTCCAAGGCCACCCAAGGAGCTGGGATTTTTTCCTTCTAAGCTGGTTTTCCCTTTCTCCCCACTCCCAACTAGCAGGTGGGCAGAAGGAAGTGCTTTATCTGCCTGCCACAGGGCTGGGAAATGTGGCCTGTTTCCTGCCTCAGCGCTTGGGTCACCAGCAGAGATGGCTGCAGTCCCAGCCAGCTCTGCAGGAGCTTCAGTCAGAAACGCTGATGTTAGGATGCATTCTTCAGGGAGCCGCAGCTTTTCTTAGAAGGTGGAAAAAGAGAAAGAAGTGAGTAAGGTGAAGTCTTAGAAGAAGGAAGAACAGAAACCAAATTCAGTGACAGCCCACCAGGCCTGGCAAAAGGAGTCTGTGAGGTAGGGAGTGTGCACGTGTGTCCGTGTGTGTAAAGGCTAATGGAATGGGAGATGCCCTTGAACAGAAAGGCTTTCACCTATAGGTGTGAAGTCTGGTTCGTCTTAGCGACAAAAGTTAGAAAACCACTTTCAGACAATAATTGTGTTATTTTACAGCATTCGAAACAACCTGAGTTGGTCTCAAAGGTGGCTCCCTCAGGCCTTACCTGAGGATGGGGACAGAGTTGCTCAAATGCTTTGGGATTACTGAGACTAGAGTCAGGATAAGCTCGATCCCGGGTTCCTCAGGCCATGCTTTTCCACTAGCCAATTCAGTCCCTTCAGCAAGTGTTTGTCGAGCGCTTACTAGATAGCAGGCACTAGAGATATTTGGTGAAAAGGTCGGCCCGGAGCTTCCATTCCACTCAGGAGACAAATGAGTAAATACAGGAGGTGATTTAGAGGGCACCTGCCTCCTGAAGGAAAGAAAGGGGGGTGATGCAACAGCACCTGGTAAGGGTGGTCAGGGAAGGCCATGTGGGGCTCTGGGACAGAATTTTCAAGGCAGAAAGAAACATCATTATGGAGTAATGGCAGGCGGCTGATCCCACTCTCTGCATGCAGAAAAGAGCAGCAGCCTTCTTGAAGCCTTCTTACCTTTCTCATGTTAGTACAATTCCACACCCTTGTGTGTATGTGGCAGCCACTGTCATAGGCATCAGGGATCCTGCTTTTCTTCCCCTTGGCCAAGATGTGAAGATTTGTGATCAGAGCATCAGAAATAAAGTCCCTTGAGACTTGCAGATGGAGGAAAAAATGACAGCAGTCACCTAGATATGAAAATCAGACCTTGAATTCCTCTATTGATCAGGCATCAGGCATGGTGGGAGTTCATTCCGTTTCAGCTTTAATGTCCTGTTATTTTGCTATTGATTTCTTTCCTCAGGTTTCAATTGGTATTTTTTCCATGTTGTCTATACATTGGTCATCTATTTTAGTGATGCTAATTGTTTAGCTATTAAAATGGTGCATTAGTCCCACACAACTCCTATAAACAGCTGTGTAGTAAGGAGTGTAATCTTTGTATCTGTAGTCCCCCTTAGGGTTAATAGTTAGGTTTTTGACAGCCAGCTCAGACAGCTTGTTTTCACAGTGCCCTGTTTCCCACTGGAGAATGCAAGGATGCAGTCACGGGAGGACCAGGTGGACAGCATTTGGAGGATTTGGGTGGATCTAAGAATATTTTCATTTGGAAGAACAGGATGGACACCAGAGGCCAAACCAAGGAGTAGAGGAAAAGATGGCACCTTTCCCCCATCCCATCCCTGGAACTTTCACCCACAGTATAGGGTTGCCTTGAAGCTCTGGATCACCATGGAGCTTTCAATGAGTAGGAGGAGCCATCCATTTGTCCTCTGTCTCCAGCTGGCCCCGGGAGCTATTCAACATCTGGGATTGCTTCCTGCGGTGCCCCCAACCCAAGTCACCAGAGCCTACCGACTCTAGACCCACTGTTGTCCTGGGCCCCTGCCTGACTCTTTTACCCACTCCAGGGTGACCCTGGTTTCTAGTGACACCTGCCTGACCTAACTCAGTTTGTCTAGAATGCAGTTGAAGTTGCAGCAAGGGAGATGAGGAAGGGTAAGAATTGGTGAAAAAAATTACAAAGGTTTTTCATGGTTCCTACCCTCAATGAGTTTACAGTCTAGTCTTCATGAAGACATGTGCTCATTTGATGATAAGGCATTTTGTGACATGTGCCTGGAGGTGATTCAGACAGATGGGCTGGGCAGGAGGGAATGCTGGGGTGTGTATAGCAAAATGTGTTATTAAATTATGGCATCTGTTGTCAACAACCAGTTTAGACCTTCTTGATCTCCTGGGGTTTCTTTTCAGTTACAGAATTCTGTCGTCATTAAAGAAACAAGGCTTAGCCGCTTACTGCTTTAAATACCAAAAAGAGATGGCGAATAAGATTGGGATCCATGGGGCTTTGAGAACCTAGTAGCATGTGCGCCGTATCACAGTTCTCTTCTGGCTGATGCTGGAGAGGGCCATGCAATGCTGGGGAAGGACAGCTGTACTAGGGAGTCTGGATTTGAATTCTGGACATCCCTAGGCTCACTGTGTGACCTTCATCCCCCCTCCCCCCACTCCCTGTACCCTTTGAGTGCCCCTGCCTTCTTACTCTGCATGTGTGTGCATGTGTGTGCATGTGCATGTGCACCCATGAGTGTGAGGAAGGATAACTCCAGTGTTGGGAGAGATTCTGCCAGGAGATAGGTGCCCTGAGTAGTGGTCTTCTCTTTGGCACTTACCAACTGTGTCATTCTGGAAAATGGCCCCTCCCCAAAAGATTTCCACATCCTAATCTCTTGAACCTGTGCGTATGTCACCTTACATGGCAAAAGAGATGTTGCAGATGTGATTAATTTCAGAATCTTGAGATGGAAAGATTACTCTGGATTATTTAGATGGGCCCACCCAATCCTTACAAGAGGGAGGCAAGAGTTAGCCAGAGAAGGAGCTGCAGTGATGGAAGTGCAGAAGTCAAGAGTGATGTAACTACGAGCCAAGGAATGTGGGCAGCCTTAGAAGCTGGAAAAGGCAAGGAAACAGGTTCAGCCCTAGAGCCTCCAGAGGAGCACAGGCCTGCTGACATCTTAATTTTAGTTCAGCAAGACCCATTTCTGCCATCTGACCTTCAGAACTGTAAGATACTAAGTTTGTGTTGTTTTAAGCTACGAAATTATAGCAACTTATTATAGAAGCAATAGGAAACATACATCAACTATTCCTCTGGATTTTAGTTGCTTCAGCTCTAAAATGGGGACACAAAATGTTTTCTGCCTGAAGGCTGAGAACTGGACCATGTGACTTTCGGCATTCCTTCAAGTTCTAGATTTCATGAGAGAGAAAATCGACCTGAAAATGCATTAAATGTTTTAAAAGATAGGGAAGAAAGAAATGTACAATTATTTAATGTCTGTGTATGCCATTTAATTCTTACAACCACCTGAGAGAGATTTTATAATTATTATTTTCTTTTAGTCATTCAAGTATTTGAGTGCCTATATGTGCCAGATGGTGTTCTAGGTGTTAGAAATACAGCAGTGAACAAGACCAATAAAAATCTCCTGTCTTTTTGAAGCTTATCTTTAGGGAGACAGATGAGAAACCATAAGCATAATTGCTAAGTGAATCATCAGCTAGGTTGGCAATTGATAGAATTGGATGCCAACAATCATCAGCTAGGTTGGCAATTGATAGAATTGGATAGGGATGGAAGAAAATTAGAGCAGGTTGATGGGAGCATGTTACTGACTAGGATTGCAGGAGCTCAGAGGGTGAGCAATTTGCTCAAGACCACGGCACCAGGAAGTAGTGTCGTGGGGATGAAACTCAAATCTGTTGTAATCCAGAGGCCAGGTCTGATCCTTTTCTCAGGCTAGTAGAAGGCTCTGCCTAACTTTGCCTATTTGGATTCCCCCACTTTACTGAGGGAGAGGAGTCCCCACTGCCAGCTGTTGTTAGGACAGTTGCTGTCATCCTGGGTTTCATATTTTTAGCTCCTTTCCCATCTCTCTAATAAGTAAATGCCAGAGAGTGAGGGCTAGGCTGATGGTGGGAATGAGACGAGGAACACAGACGGCGCAGGTCGCTTCATGAGTTCTGGAGGCTTGTACAGGAGACACATGGGCTGGCCACTGTTTCCTGTCTCTCTGAGGGAGCTGTAACTCCAGCCTTTCATCTCACAACTCAAGTTGCTTTTGCTGCAGCTGAGGCCTGAATGTGCGTTTGTAACTCTTGGGAAAAGGGTGTTCAGTTATCAACAATTACTATTAGGTTGGTGCAAAAGTAACTGCAGATTTTGCCACTAAAAGTAACTGTAAAAACTGCAATTACTTTTGCGCCCACCTGATATTTTTATGTTGCATGGCCTTTTCCTGGCGGTTTGATGTTTATCATTTCCTGTCATTGAGGAATGTGTTTTTCTAGGACAGTCTGAAGGCTTTCAGGATCTTTAGAGGGAAGCTCTAAAATGTACTTCTCTCTCCATTAGGTTGGCTCCTCCGTCAGATTCTGATTTGAAAATGAAGGGTGCTTGGCAGTAAGAATAGTAGAAGTAAATTTTCAATATTATACATTAACAAGTCATAACTAATAACTTTTATGGATTCTTCCCATCTCAGATTTCAGAGAATATTTTTGGGTTGTGTTCTGTTGATTAGGGCTTAAAGAAATGCTTTGTCCTGGCTGGGCATGGTGGCTCGGGCTTGTAATCCCAGCACTTTAGGAGGCCCAAGAGGGCAGATCACTTGAGGCCAGGAGCTTGAGACCAGCCTAGCCAACATGGCACAACCCCGTCTATACTAAAAAAAAAAAAAAAAAAAGAAAAAAACCCAAAAATTAGTTTGGGCATGGTGGCTCATGCCTGAAATCCCAGCTACTCAGGAGGCTGAGGCAGGAGAATCGCTTGAACCCGGGAGGCAGAGGTCATAGTGAACTGAGATTGTGCCACTGCACTCCAACCTGGGCAACAGAGTGAGACTCCCATCTCTAAAAAGAAAGAAAGAAAGAAAACCAAAGCAAAGCCTTGTCCTATTGTGCTTGGTTTGAAACTGCCATTCCCTTTAGTTTCTGCTTACTGCTACTTCTACACAAGGTCAAGAGAAAGCCTGGCTTCAGAAGAATTACATAGTCAACCCCTGGGGCTAGCTAGCTGCAGAAGAACTTGAACTTTTGGTTAATTAATGGAGGCTGGGCCATAGCTGGCAGAGCGGGATGTGCCTATGCCTGAGTGTTGAGAGACTGGGTCTTGACATGGCTCTGCAACTGTCCATGTCATCTTGGAGGACCTTTCTGAGTTGGGACAGCTGAGAAACTTCATGCCATTTGACAGTTTTCTTGAGGTCATGAGCAAATTAACCAATCAAGGAAGTAAATAAGCAAGTTTTGGGGAACAAATTTGTATGTTATTTGTGTGCCTTTGTTTTTATTACCGTAGGTGCGTTCCTGATGAAAAGGGTGTGAATAAATGGAATTTAAAATAGTTTTCCAATGAATGGAATCTTTCACTTTTTAATATATCAGGGTCTTCCGAAGTGACAGCTTTGCCTGAATTTCATTTTTTACATTAGCTTAAAAATATTTTAAAGTAAAACATGTTCATTTCAAAACATCTAGGAAACAGATAAAGGCAATATGTTTTTTGTTTTTTTTTTTTTTTTTTTTTTTTGAGACGGAGTCTCGCTCTGTTGCCCAGGCTGGAGTGCAGTAGCGCAATCTCGGCTCACTGCAAGCTCCGCCTCTGGGGTTCACGCCATTCTCCTGCCTCAGCCTCTCCGAGTAGCTGGGACTACAGGCGCCCGCCACCACGCCCGGCTAATTTTTTGTATTTTTAGTAGAGACGGGGTTTCACTGTGGTCTCGATCTCCTGACCTCGTGATCCGCTCGCCTCGGCCTCCCAAAGTGCTGGGATTACAAGCGTGAGCCACCGCGCCCGGCCAATATGTTTTTTATAAAATGGAATCATATCGTATCATTGGACTTTTGGCTGTTTTCCTCCTTGAACCACTATAAACCATGTTGCATTGAACATCTTGGGGTAGCAAAATCACAGTGCAGATTCCTGATTATTTCTTTAGAATAAACTCTTAGCCTTGAAATTGCTGCACTGAAGCGTATACAGGATTGTTTTTGATATGAGTCGCAAAGTGATTTGCTTTGCTTTTGCTTTTTGAAAGTGATAAAAGCTTAGACATCTTGATATTAAAAATCAGAAGGGTTAAGAGCCTAGACTTTAAAGTCAGCCATACCTGAATTTGAGTCCTGGCTCCATCGTAACCAGCTGTGAGACCCTGACAATTTACTTCCCATCTCTAAGCCTCAGTTTCCTCATTTATATAATGGGCATAATATCCTTAAACTCACTGTGAGCATTAATTGAATGACACGATATAAGTAAAACACCATACTGTACCTGAATTCTCTATATGAGAATTCTTACTAATTTGTACCCGAACCTCTCCTTATTCACTAGAAGAGTGTGAAAACTTAGTCTCCTCTGTTCCACCCACGGCTTTCTAGCAGTCACTGTAGGCCCAAGAAAACCCACCACCATCTTGGTGCACTGTAACCAGGGTTGAGGTGTCTGTCCTAATTTCGAAAGCCTGCCTTCAGACATTTATATGTTCAGACAAACTAATCAGGCTGAAATTTCTCATGCTTATTTGCAGCTAGATGAAGCAATCCATTTAGTTGCTTTGGAATTACCCAAGCATGGAAGAAATTGGTTTCTCAGCCTTGAGAAATTCTGCAGATACTGAAGTACAGATGGCAGCAGGGCCAGCTTGGTAAAACCAGAAACAAGGGGCCTGAGTTTGGCCCTTTGTCAGGGCCTCTGTCCTTGGGAACTGGTGGTTCCACTTGGGCCCCAACATAAGCCTCAGCTTTTCATTTGGCCAGCATGTATCATGAAGTTACTTCTTATCTCACCCTTTGGGGGACTCTCAGCTGCTCAGAGCTTTTCTGTTTTCTCTTTTCAGCTTCCTCCTCAATTGATACGGATGAAGTATTTGCTGAATCTGTTTCTCTTTCCTGAATCAGAGGCCCAGAGGCATTCATATAGTTGCTTTCTGGTAAAACCTTGCTGATCTGGTATTTGGGCTATCATTAGGCTGTAGTGCAAAAAGACTTGGGGTGAATTTTGGGACTCCAGATTTCAGAGTGTATAATAAATATCTCTTGTAGTTAATATTCACAACCCATGAGATAGGAACAGACAGGGAAACTGAGGTACCAAAAGTAATGTGCCCAAAGACGTGCAGCTAGTAAATGGCAGAACTGGGATTTGAATTCTTGCTGAGTATGGTTCCATTTAAACTATTACTCAATACCACCTTTAAATCTGCTTATTATAATGTATTTCATACCTTTCTGTGCCGTGGGATTGATCATTCATTCATTAGTTACACAATTATTGCATGGAAGGATACAAAGAGAAAAAGATATGACAATGTGGTCCCTATTCTTAGGGAATTTTCATAAGGTATTAACAGGAGAAGCAACAAGATAACTATAGATCATAATATAAAAATACCTCCCCCTTTGATAGATAGCTCTAACCCACCTGTTCACTGAAGGACTTGGTTCTGAAGGATTGAAACAGATAATCCTCCGTGATTCCCATACATGTCCTCTGTGCCTGCCTCCCACTCCAGCGGTGAGTCCATTGTGTTTTTCCTTTACTGGCAACCCTAACGTGTTGGGGCACCGTCTCTAACTCCACAGTACATTGTAAGTTTGGTGTTAGGAGAGAAATGATCTCAGGCCCACACAGCACACTCTTTTTCTGTTTCCTGCCTTTTAAGGTCATGCCCTTTTGTCATGAATATAAGAATGCCTGTGCCCCCTTCGGAGACCGGTGCCACTTTCAGGCTGTGTGCATGCTCACTGCCCCTCCATCCTCCTTGAGAACCATCGATGTGCACAGAGGGTTGAACTGCTTCTCTGTACATCCCATCAGCATGGCTTACACAAGCTTTGCTTCCTGTCATATGTACTAAGGTTTTCAATGTTAAAATATGAAATTATATTCTCATACTAAATAGCCTTCTTTAATCCACACCCCCCTCTGAGAACCAATCCACTTTACCAAGATCTACCCTTCTCGGGGCTGTGCTCCCTGGTTAAGAACCACTGGTTTAGTAGCAAGGGAGAAGGCAGGAGATTATTTAAAACAGACCCTGGGATTCTAAAAGTCCTGGGATTTTATAATTCCTGGGATTCTAAAATTAGCTGGGAAGATTTTGAGTAGCGGGAAAGAGCCTGCCAACTTTAGCCATCCTGGAGAATACCATTCTGTTTTAGCTTGATCACTGATTTTTCTGACCCCAGGTAGAAAACGTATATAAATCATGGTGGTGGTAGCAGCAGTAGTAATAACAACAATAATGATAATAATCATGGCAGTAGCTCCCCTTTTTTATTATTATTTTTTTGAGACAGAGTCTCACTCTGTCACCCAGGCTAGAGTGCAGAGGCACGATCTCAGCTTGTCTTGGCTCACTGCAACCTCCACCTCCTGGGTCCAAGCTATTCCCCTGCCTCAGCTTCCAGAGTAGCTGGGATTACAGGTGCCTGCTACCATGTCCGGCTAGTTTTTGTATTTTTAGTAGGGATGGGGTTTCACCAGGTTGGCCAGGCTGGTCTTGAACTCCTGACCTCAGGTAATCGGCCCGCCTCAGCCTCCCAAAGTGCTGGGATTACAGGCATGAGCCATGGCGCCCAGCCAGTAGCTACCTTTTAGCATGTGCAAAGCATTGTGGGAGGTGCTTTTAATACTCATTTAATCCTTACAATGACCTCCTGCTGCAGGTATTTCACCCCCATTTTAGATATGAGGAGACTGACTCATACAGGTAAGATTTTTCAGTGTCTCACAACTAGGTAGTAGAGATGCTGGGGTTTTACCTATGTTATCTGAGGCCAGAGATTGGTCCTTTTAATCCTACACCCTGCCGGAGCTTTTAAAGCATGTCTATAAGGTCATGCGTGCTAACATCCGCTACCTCTACTGGATCACAAAACTTTTACTCACCTGTCTTGTCTTGTCTTTGTTGTCTTTAAGCCCTTTCTGGAATGGGAGTTGGGTATAAGTGAATACATACACTCTCATTCACTAGGATGCAATCTTTTTTTTTTTTTTTTGAGACGGAATCTCGCTCTGTCGTCCAGGCTGGAGTGCAGTGGTGCTATCTCGGCTCACTGCAAGTTCTGCCACCTGGGTTCACGCCATTCTGCCGCCTCAGTCTCCCAGTAGCTGGGACTACAGGCGCCCGCCACCACGCCTGGCTAATTTTTTTTTGTATTTTTAGTAGAGACGGGATTTCACCATGTTAGCCAGGATGGTCTCGATCTCCTGACCTCGTGATCCACCTGCCTTGGCCTCCCAAAGTGCTGAGATTACAGGTGTGAGCCACCGTGCCCGGCCAGATGCAATCTCTTTTTATGATCAGAGCTGATGACGTCTATCTTTGTAGTAGCATTTAATACTTAACTGTTTATGTTTAGTGGACCATGCATTGAACCTGGTGCAGGAGCTAGGAGACTAAGCACTAGTCTTGACTGTTGTTAAGTGCTCTTGTGACTTTGGGAAGCTTCCTTCCCATCCATCACGAATTGGTCATGGTTCCCCTCCCTTCCCATCCCTTCCCTCCTTCCTTTCCTTTCCCCCCTCTTAAGCCTCATAGCCTTTACTGGTTGATGAGAGTTGGTATGGAAGATAGAACCTGTTTGCTGTTTCTTGTCTTGATGGTTCTTACATCCCCTTCCACTTCTAGAACTCTTATCTGATGTAGCTGGTACAGCTCTTAAAAATTTTTTATGTTTTAATTGATACATAATAGATGTGCATATTTTCAGACTTGTGATAATTTAATACATTCATATAATTTGTAAAGATCAAATCAGTGTAACTGGAATATTCATTACCTTAAATAGTTGTCTCTTCATGCTAGAAACATTTGGATTATTCTTTTAGCTATTTTGAAATGTACAATAGATTAGTGTTAGAGTCACCTTATTGATCTGTCAACACTAGGTCTTATTTCTTCAATCTGTTTGTACCCATTAATAAGTCTTTCCTCATTCTCCCCTCTCCTCACCCTTCCTGGTCTCTGATAACTACCATTCTACCCTGTATCTTCATGAGAGCCACTTTTTTAGCTCCTACATATAAGTGAGAATGTGATATTTGTCATTCTGTGCTTGGCTTATTTCAGTTAATGTAATGACCCTGGTTCCATCCAAGTGGCTGCAAGTGACAGGGTTTCATTTTTTTTATGGTAGCATAATATTCCATTGTGTATATATGCCACACTTTCATTATCTCTTCATCCATTGATGGGCACTTAACTTGATTCTGTATTTTGGCTCTTGTGAATAATGCTGCAATAAACATGGGAATTTAGATATCTCTTTGATATATTGATTTCTTTTCTTTTGGCTGTATACTCAGTTGTGGAATTGCTGGATCATATGATAGTTCTATTTTTAGTTTTTTGGGGAACCCCCATACAGTTTTCCATAGTGCTGTATTAATTTATATGCCCACTAACAGTGTGTGAGGGTTCCCCTTTCTCTGTCTCTTTACCAGCATCTGTTATTCCCTGTATTTTTGTTAAAAGTCATTTTAACTGGGGTGAGGTGGTATCTCATGGTTTTGATTTGCATTTTTCTGATGTAGTGATGCTGAGCATTTCTTCATATAAGCTGTTGGCTGTTTGTCTTCTTTTGAGAAACATCTATACAGATCTTTTGCCCATTTTTTAAATTGGGCTTTTTTTTCCCTGTTGAGTTGTCTGAGCTCCTTATATATTCTGGTTATTAGATGGATACTTTGCAAATGTTTTCTCCCATTCTGTGCATTAGCTCTTCACTTTGTTGACTGTTTCCTTTGCTGTGCAGTGGTGCAGCTTTGCTGAGCTATTTCTCTCCAGCGGACGAAGTTGTCCCTCTTGGAGAGTGAAATGCAGTTGCGTCACAGGATGTTGTCATATGCTGGGCATGTGGCACAGGTGAGGTCCCTAGAGCCATGAAGGCCAGGAGGGCTGGCTGGGAAGCATAGACCTACATAGCATGAAACTGTGCTCTTCATTTTGGTTTTGCATCTGGGGCTTTCTGAGAGACCTGAGCTGACACATGGAACAGATACGCTTCTCCCTTGAGAAATTGTTCCAAATATTTTGATGAACTTCAGCCAGTCACTGAAACTCTTTAGAGTGGGAATAATGCTCATGCTTGCCTTGAACAGCAGTGGCGCAGAGTGATTGAAAGCCTGAGCTTTGAAGCCAGACTGCTGGGGTTTGAATCGCACCTCGGATATTAACTGCTTTACCTTGGGCAAGTTTTGTAACCTCTTCGTGCCTCGGATTTCTCATCTGTAAAATGAGACATAATAAGAAA
This sequence comes from Symphalangus syndactylus, assembly GCF_028878055.3. Lineage (NCBI taxonomy): Eukaryota > Metazoa > Chordata > Mammalia > Primates > Hylobatidae > Symphalangus > Symphalangus syndactylus. Next base: position 107,351,052 of record NC_072423.2, on the reverse strand, counting down.
TGTACCCCTTGGGGTTGTTGTGAGAATGAAATGACTTTCTACCTTTAAAGCACGTAAAACAGTTCCTGGGACCCAGTATATATAGATGGTATTACACTGTGAAATCATTTGATTCTCTAAATCAAATGAGAATGCTTTGTAAATTGCAAAATACCACTCAGTACTGTTAGCGACAGAGGGAGAAAAAATGGAATATTGTGTTGGAGGCTATAGTTTATAATCCCACTTCATGTGGCAGCAATAAAACTGGCAAGTTATTGATGGGGAGCCCACAAACATGACAGGCTCCCCAGAACAATGATGCCTCGACTGTGCATGAATACCCCTGGGGAACTTCAAAATCCATATCCTGTGGTTGATTTCCAGATTCACTGAACTAGAATTTTGCAGGGATAGGGGGTACTCAGAAGGGTTTTGTTTATTTTTTACAGAAAGATTTCCGGGTAATCCTAATGCAGCTGATGTATGGACTGGTGTTTGGTAACTTCTGACCTGGATGCTCTAACAGTTGGTTATATTTAAGGGGATGCAGGAAGATGTAGTAGAGGGCCTGACAGCAGGGATCTACATTTACATAAATTTTCATTAGGTAATGTGGATGGAGCAACACAGGCAGATTTGTCTGGAGGAAATTCTAGACATCTAAAGACACCTAAAACCTGGGGCTGAGAGTATGGCTCTGTTTCTTATTGAGGTCAGCTTTCACTGGCTGACTGATTCCCTTACCATGAAGCACAGTGTTGATGGGTACTCTTAATTGTGTGAAAAGTGGGAAGTGGGAATAATTGCAAAGGGAGTTGGAAGTAGGCAGTTTTGAATCCTGGCTTGCCTGCTGCATACTGGATGGAAGCTGCAGATGGAGGAGACAGTGCAGAAGACTCACTGAGCAGGCATTTGGATGACTGGCCAGCAGATGGGGAGTGGAGCTCAGTAGATAGCCGTTCTGCACTCTTCAGGAGAGAAGAACAACCTGGGGCTATGTGTTCAATAAAGAGAGGGGACTGGCACATTGTTGAGGAGGAGAAGGAGGATTTCAAATGGAGGGCTTTTTGAAGAAGGCATTAACACCTCCCCACCCACCCCTGCCCTGCACTTCTCCCTGTAGCTCAGAAATCTTTTAATAGCCATGGGACCAACATCTAGCAGCTAGCTTGGTTTTGCTGGTCCTTGCTCTAAGATGGGGATAAATATCCCTGCTTTACAGACCTGCTGTGGAGTTGGATGAAATGGCGGATATGAAAGTGCCTTAACTGTAAAGTGCTGTGCATACTTACAGAAGCATTGGCTACCATGTGGAGATGGCATGCCCCTTGGTATTAGTAGAAGGGGACAGACTCTGATCCTCTACCAGGGGTAAAGCCCCAAATCTAAAGATCTAGAAACATTAGCACCTTCATTTCAAGGTCTGATATGTAAGAGGATGGCCATTCCTAAGATTTATTGCGGGCAGAGTAGCGTGCTCACCCCTGATGGTGACAGTATCCGTAGTGGGTTCTCACTGTGGGCTGCTGCATTTAGGCCACTGGTTATGCCTGCGTCCCAGAGCTCACATTTAACTCCATTCCTTTCTCCTCTACTCAAGAAGGTGCACTTATGTGTGTATGAAACAGGGACATTATTAAAAAGGTAACTGAATCTACCTAATTAAAAACATAAGAAATTCAATAGGTTATTCAGGTTTCCATACTGTACTGTTAGAAATAAATGACATTCACACACCACATAGCAGTTGTCAAGGTGAGAACTGCGACTGTGGGTAGGGAGATCCACCAGACATCAGCAATTCCCATGCACCGTGAGACCACCGCGGAGGGCCCCTTTGTGTGTCTGGCACCGTGGGAAGTTCTCAGGGGGACAAATGAGGTATCATTTTCTGGCCCCTCAAAGTAGTTTCATCTTTCCAGGAATGTGTAATTATGTGCCAAATGAGTGGAAGGCTCCTAGTTAGGTTCTGTAGTTGTTCAGAGAAAGAAGGGACTGAAACTAATTGAAGTGATCGAATGAGCAGCACACTGAAAGCTAGCTGTCAAATCTGTAATTATAACTTCTGTGCAGTGCATTTGACATTTTACAGCATTTCTATAAGGATAATGAATTCCGATGCCTTCAGAAGCCAGATAGGTAACGAAAATCAGGGAAGCAGTTAGGAAGACTACACTTGGATGGTTAGTATTGTGGCGACCCAGGACGCATGTAGCCCACCTTAAGACATGGCCATCCAAAATTTAAAACAGAAGCACAGCACAGCACTTCTGATTTTCAAAGAACTTTTACGAATGTCCTGTTTCATGTTCACAGCATCCTATGATGCAGGTCTGTTCTTCCCTTCCAGAGATAAGAACACTTACCAAGATCAGTAAAGGTGGAGATAGCATGTGGCCTGGAGACCGCAATGCCAGTGCTCAGAGCTGTGAGATGCTTTCCCTAGAGGCCCTGGGTCCCAGGACCAAGCCCTTGGGGAAAGAAGGTATCATGCTTTCCTGAAGTGTCTGTCCTCTCCCCAGAGCAGCCCTAGTTATTCTCTGAGCACAGCTCTGGGGAGATGGGCCTCTGGGCCTGTTTGTTTCTACTGTTACCCAGTGACTTAAATGGGCCCAGGAGGCAAAGACTAGGAAACACCAAGAAGGCTGGTGTGGGAATCAGAGAAAACCATCAACTGTGTCAACAGACTGGACCCAATAATAGGAACAAAGTGCTGAAATCAGCTTTGCAGTCACATTTAGTTGGCTCATCTGTGATTTCTCAACTGTCTCTTTTTTATCTTTTAACCATCCATGTCATTTTTCACTGAAAGAAAAAGAGAAATGCAGAGATCCAGATGGAGTCCCTTGAACCCTTGAACCAAAGTGCAGAAACCCCTGCACTGTGGCTGGATGCCCCTGAAGGAGGGAGGCCGTGTCAGTTACGATTAATGTGAGCAGCTTCTCTGGTTCCAGAGATATGACCTCTGGTTACAGCAAATGTGACAGCATGAATTACCTTCAATTATGGTGAACTACATTTAACTACAAGATTGCCTCCACACCTTGGTGGGAACTGGCTGCTTTGATAGCCTTGACCATGGAAGAAAAAGACAGCAGAAAAGACTTGGAAATGACAGGCACCTAGAATCTGAGTCTAGGGTACAGTGGCAGGCCAAGGGCTGTGGGCTTTCTGTATTACCAGTAAATGTGATATGTGGTTTGGGCTTTGATTCCCACCAGTGCTTGAGAAAGGGATAGTTTACTGAGCTAAAATTTACTTAAAACATATGCCTTTAAGTATATATTTTATAGATGGATGTTTTGATAAGTATATACGCTCTGTAACTACCAACCCACTCAAGATGCAGAACACTTCTATCACCATAAGGGTCCCCTGTGCCCTATCTAGTCAGTCCTCACCCCCAATTCCTGACCCAGGCAAACACTGATCTGCTTTTTACTACTATAGATTAGATTCATCTTTTTACTATTATAAATTATATTCAAGTTTCATAAGTGAAATGATATAGAATGTAATCTGTGTGCATCACAAGCTTGTCCTTTTTATGGCTGTATAGTAGTCCATTGTATGGATATACCACAATTTGTTTATCCCTGTACCTGCTGTTGGACATTAGAGTCTAAACATTGGAAACATTGTTTTGGCTATGAAAAATAACCAGGTTTTGGCTATTACAAATAAAGTGGCTATGAACATTTTATACAGGTGTTTGTGTACACACATATATGCTTTTGTTACCCTTGGGAAAAATAGCAAAGACTGCAGTTGCTGGGCCATATTGTATGTAGGTGCGGTTTTGGCCCTCATGATCTTTGATGCTCCCTGGTGATACACCTGTGAACGTATTATGTTACAGGGCAAAAGGGACTGACTGTACAGATGGAATTAAGCTTGCTGATCAACCAACTTTAAGATAGGAAAATTATCCTGGAAGTGGGCAAGCCCAGGGTTATCACATGGACCCTTAAAATAAGGAAGGGAGGGCTTAAGCCAGTCAGAGAGACATGGTAGAAGGAGAGGTCAGACTCAGAGCGAGAAGAACTCAACCTGCTGACTTTGAAGACAAGGAAAGGAGGCCATGATTGCTGATCTCTTCTAGAAGGTGAGAAGGACCCCCAGCTGTGACAGTAAGAGCGGGGCCTCAGTCCTATGTAACTAAATTCTGCCGGCAACCCGAATTAGTCTGAAAGTGGATTCTCCCCTAGAGAATAAGAGTCCAGGCTTATAGTTTTAGCTTTTGCATGTAGCTCTATGATTCATTTTGAGATAATTTTATGTAAGGTGTATGTGAAGTAAGAGTTGAAGTTCACTCTTTAACCTGAATATCCAGTTGTTCTAGCATCATTTGTTGAAAAACTATGCTTGTTGAATAACTTTGGCTCCTTTGTGAAATAAATTATATATGTGTGTTTATTTCGGAACTTTCTATTCTTTCCTATTGGTCTGTATGTCTCTTCGTACACCAATACCACTATGTCTTGATTAATGGAGCTTTATGGTATATCTGGAAATCAGGTAGTATAAGTTCTCCAGTTTTATATTAGGTTCTTTGTATTTCCATATAAATTTAATAATTGGCTTGTCAATTTCTATAAAAATAGCCCTGTTTAGATTTTGATTGGGATTGCACTGAATCTATATCTCAATGTAGGGAGAATTGACATTTTAATATTGAATCTTCTGTCCATGAACATGTATATTTCTTATAATTTATTTAGATCTGATTGAATTATTTTCAATAATGTTTTGTGGTTTTCAGTTTCAAATATTTTGCATAATTTTCTAAATTCATCCCTATATCATTTGTTTCTGATGTTATTGTAAATGGTATTTATTTCAATTTTCATTTGTTTATTGCTAGGATATAGAATTAAAAGTAGCTTGTGTATATTGACTCTGTATCCTATAACCTTGTAAACTCATTTCTTAGTTACTTTTTCAGTAAATTCATTAGGATTTTAGACATATAGATCATGTCATTTGTGAACAAAGATAGTTTTCCTTCTCCCATTATAATCGGTAAGCCTTTAATTTCTTTTTCTTGCCTTATTACATTATTTGAAACCTCTGTTATGATGTGGAATAGGAGTAGTGACAACGGAATCCTTGCCTTGTTTGTGATCTTAGGGGAAAGCACTCATTGTTTCACCGTTAAGTATGATGCTAGCTGTGGGTTTGTTGCAGTTGTCCTTTATTAGGTTGAAGAAGTTTCTATTTCTATTTCTCAGGAGCTTTTACCATGAGTAGTTATTGAATTTTATAACACTCTTTTAATGCATCTATTAGAATGGTCATATGGTTTTATTTTTTATTCCACTAATATAGTGAATAGCATTAACTGATTTTTAAATGCTAAAACCACCTGGCTTTCTTAGGATAAACGTCACTTGATTGTGGTGATGGTGCCTTATCCTTTTTGTATATTATTTATATATTATTGAATTTAATTAATTATTAATTTGCTAATATTTTGTAAGGATTTTTATGTCTGTGTACATGAGGGATATTGGTTTATAGTTTTCTTTCTTTAAATGTCTGGTATTGTTGGCTTCATAAAATAAGCTGAAAAGTGTGCCTTCTTCCTCTGCTTTCTAAGAGACTTTGTGTAGGATTAGTATTATTGCTTAAATGTTTGACAGAATTTACCAGTGAAATGGAGTCTGGAGTTTTCTTTGTGGAAAGATTTCAAGTTAAGAATTCAAGTTATTAGGCCAGGCGCTGTGGCTCATGCCTGTAATCCCAGCACTTTGGGAGGCCGAGGCAGGCAGATCATGAGGTCAGGAGATCAAGACCATCCTGGCTAACACGGTGAAACCCCATCTGTACTAAAAATAGAAAAAATTAGCTGGGCATGGTGGTGGGCACCTGTAGTCCTAGCTACTCAGGAGACTGAGGCAGGAGAATGGCGTGAACACGGGAGGCAGAGCTTGCAGTGAGCCGAGATCGCGCCACTGCACTCCAGCCTGGACGACAGAGTGAGACTCCATCTCAAAAAAAAAAAAAACAAAAAAACAAGTTATTAAATAGATATAATAGATATAGGACTACTCAGATTTTCTGTTTCTCCTCATCTGAGCTTTGGTAGCTTGTATCTTGGAAGGAATTTTCCAATTTCATCTAAGGCATCAAATTTATTGGCATAAAATTATTCATAATATTTCCTGATTATATTTTCAAAGTCTATAGGTTTTGTAGTAATTGTCTTTCTTTTATTTCTGATACCAGTAATTCATTTCCTCCTTTTCTGCTGATCAATCTAGCTGGAGATTTCTAAGAGTCGTTGATGTTGAAAAAACCACCTTTTGCTTCCCTTGATTTTTCTCTATTGTTTGCCTATTTTCAATTTCATTTACTTTTGCGCTTTCCCTTGTTTTTTCCTTCTTTCTACTATTTTGGATTTAATTTGGTCATCTTTTTTGTGGTAGAAGTTTGCACAATTGATTCTAGATCTTTTCTAATATCGGAATATTGGCTATACATTTCCCTCGAAGCACTGAGTTACCTATGTTCAGGTTTTTTGATATGTTGCGTATTATTTCACTCAAATGTCGAAAATATTTTCTGATTTATCTTCTTTGACCCTTGGATTATTTAGAAATTTGTAAATTTCTACATATTTGGGTTTTGACCAACATCAAAAGGTCAGTCGTTGACCTTTAATTCTGTTATGACCTGGGAATGTTCTTTGTATTCTTTTAAACATTTTCAATGTATTAATGCTTGTTTTGTGGCCCAGCATATTGTCTATCTTGGTAGGTATTCCATATTAACTGGAAAATCATGTTTATTGGGCTGTTAATGAGTGGAATGTTTTCTAAATGCCAGGTTCTATAAATTTAACAAGGCTGATTGATATGCTATTCTTATCTTTTGTATACATACTGATTTTCTTTCTACTTGTTTTATCAGTTATGAGAGAGGAATGTTGAAGTTCTCAACTATACTTGTGGATTGATTTATCTTTTCAGTTGTGTCAGTTTTTGCCTCATATATTTTGAAGCTTTGCTCCTGGATGAATTCACATTCAGGGTTGTTATGTCTCCTTGATGAACTGATGACTTTATCATTATGAAATGTTACTCTTTCTCCCTGTTGATGTTCTTTGTTCTGAAATTTATTTTGTCCAATATTAAGATGCACCTACCTTGGAAAGACCAGTTTTAGTTGGGGTTTATTATTCACTATGACAACTCTCTCTTCCAATTGAAGTGTTTGTGTCATTTATGTTTGGGTTTTAAGTCTACCATCTTGGTACTTATTTTCTATTTTTTTCCATCTATTCGTTGTTCCTTTTCCCCCTTTTCTGCCTTCTTTTAGTATAATTGAGTATTCTTTAACATTCCATTTTATTTCTACTCTTGCCACATAAGCCATATCTATTTTATGTGTCTTCTCTGTATACGTAAGTCTTTTATATTTATCACATATTTACCACTTATAGGGCTCTTCATTTCTTTGCATAGATTCAGATTTCCATTTGGTGTCATTTTCCTTCCATTTGAGGACTTTGCTTTAACTTTTCTGTAGTGTATTTCTGTTGGCAGTGAATCCTCTCAGCTTTTGTTTGTTGAATAAACTTCACTTTACTCTCATTTGGGAAGATATTTTCACTGGATATAGAATTTTGGATTGACAGTTTTTCTTGCAGCACTTTAAAGATGCCATTCTGTTGTCTTCTGGCTTGCAAAATTTCAGACAAGAACTTTCTTTTGGCCAGGAACTGTGGCTCATGCCTGCAATCCCAGCACTTTAGGAGGCTGAGGTAGGAGGATTGCTTGAGGCTAGGAGCTCAAGACCAGCCTAGCATAGGCAACGTAGCAAGACCCCATCTCAACAAAAAGATTAAAACATTGGCTGTGGATGGTGGCATATGCCTGTAATACCAGATGCTCTGGAGGCTGAGGCAGGAGGATTGCCTAAGTTCAGGAGTTGGAGGCTGCAGTTGAGTCATGATTGCACCACTGCACTCCAGCCTGGGCAACAGAGATTGAGACTTTGTCTCAAAACAAAACAAAACTTTTCTTTGATTCTCTGTACATAATGTACACGTAAGGTTTTTTTCTTCATTTGATTTCAAGTTTTTTTCTTGATATCAGTTTTTGGGTACTTGATTTTAATGAGAGGTTTTCTTTGTTTATTCACCTCTGGATTTATTGAGCTTCTTGGTTATGTGGGTTATAGTCTTTACATTTATTAATTTTTCAATCATTATTTTTTGCTCCTACCCCTCTGCCCAGAATTTCGATTACATGTATTAACCCAGTTGATCTTGTTCATAAGTCATTGAGTTTCTGTTCATCATTTTAAAAACCAATCTTTAATTAATTTTGGATAATGTAAATGTAGCCATGTTCATTAATCTTTTCTTCTGTAGTGTCTAGTTCAAGGATAAGCAAATTTTTTTCTATAAAAGATCAGATAGTAAATATTTTATGCTTTGTAGACCAGATGGTCTATTACAATCACACAACTCTCCTAATGTATCACAAACACATGCATAGACAATACACCGAAAAATGAGTGTGCCCATAAAACTTTATTTATGAAAACAAGCTATGGTCTGGGATTAGGTCTGTCGGCCATAGTTTGCTGAACTCTGGTCTAGTCCATTGTTAATTCCATCAAGTGTGAATTTTTAATTTTAAACATCTTCATTTCTAGAAATTTCATTTGATTTTTAAAAATATTTGATATTTCCTCTTTCATTATGCATGTTTTAAAAAAATACTTGAATAAAATTATGATAGCTGATTGAAAATCCTTGATTGCTAATTCTATTATCTCCTCATTTCTAAGTCTGTTTCTGTTTAGTAATTTTACAAAAACTGGTTATGGGTCCTATTTTCCTTTTTCATGGCAATTCTAGTAATTTTTGATTGAATGCTGGGTATTGTAAAAATTATATTGTGGAGCATCTGAATTTTCTTCCTTTAAAGAGTGTGTAACTTGTTATGGTTGACAGTCAAGTTACTTGTTGCTCATAGTGATCCTTTCAAAGACTGTCTTTAAGCGTTGTTAGGGTGGGTTTAGGATCGCCTTTTAGGGTCTCTGCCTAACCCCAAGGGATCAGCAACATCTTTTGACTCTGATAGTTGGAAAATCAAATGAATCCTAACCCTATGTGAACGCTGGGATCTGTTCAGCTCACAGTTTCAGGGTTGCTTTTTGCTTAGCCTCATGGAGTTTTGTCCTCACATCTATGACTTAGTATTCAGCAAAGACTGGAGGGTTTCCCTCTTCAGATTTCTGGATTCTTTGCCTTGCAGTGTCTAGCCACCTCAGACTCCGTACATTCTAGTCTGTTTCCTCAGCTCAGTGAGACCTTTGTGTTCTGCTTGGCGCCCCCACTCTCTGCTTCATGTTTCAGAATGAACCTCCAGGCAGAAAGCTGGGGCAGTCGTGAAGCTCAGTGGTTTGAGAGAAGGGAGCCCATCTCTCAGGCATTACAGTCTTCACTGTCTGTCATTGAATATTAGAAATATTTGTTTTATATTTTTCCCCAGTTTTCAAGTTGTTTAAGGCAGGAGGATAAATTTGGTCCATTTTATTTCATCATTGCCAGAAGTAGAAGGCAGTCGTCACCTTTTTAAAGGTGGTTACTTATAAACAGGCCGAGAAATGCAGTTCTGTAGGATTAAAAGGGAAATTTCAGTTTGAGTTTTTAAAAGTGAGACAGTTAATAGGTTATGTAGGTAAGAGGGCACTTTGCTTCTGTGCAAACACCACAGAGTGTGCTGCTGAGTTGCTCTGATTAATCCTAAATGAGTGAATTTAAGCTTGTAAATTAAATTGTCTACAATGTATTTATCAAGTGCCAGGACAGAGCTATTATGGTTTTTCTAGGCTTTGCATTGGGTTTTGAAAATTAAGTTTCATTTTCCCTTTTGACCACAAAGAAAATGGCCCTGTTCAAGACTTCCTTGTTCACAATGCCTCAATTTGTTATCCCTCCCTCTTCCCTCTTCTTCCTGTACTTCCTACTTCTCAGTAATGATAGTTGCTCTTGTGATCTAGTAGAGTGGAAAGAGTGTAGTATCTGAATAAGAAACCAGACGTTGTAATTCTGGAGCCACATCTGACTCTGTGACTTGGGATGAGACACTCCAGCCCTCAGCATCTGCTTCATGTTCCTTATTTATATAATTGGCACGGCCATCTATGTGTGTGTGTGTGTGTGTGTGTGTGTGTGTGTGTGTGTGTGTGTGGATTCAAATATTTAAAAAAGGATGTGAGAACTCTTTGGAAACCATAATACATGCTATGAGTGTAAGGTGTTTTTGAGGTCACTGTGAATTTCCTCATTGAGACTCAACCCAACAATGGAAATGTCTTCTTGTCCCACTAAATGCTCCTGCAAAAATACCCAGCTTCTGCTTGGATCGAGAACTGTCACTTTCTGACACTTCTTCCTTACATTGTATTGATACAAGGTTTCGGGCAGTTTCTACTTTTTGTGATAGCTATGTTGTTGAATCTCACATTTGCTCTATCAATCTGTATCTGTAACCAGGAGACAGAAATCACATAGTAATTTGAATAACTAAAGTTCAGTATAAGAAATTATTAACCATAGTAGAATTGGAGTAATGAAGGATTGGCTAGTAAGAAGTAGAACTCTAAAGAAGATAGGAATAGATAATAAGATACAGCTAGGTGTGCTGGCGCATACCTGTAGTGCCAGCTACTAGGAGGCCAAGGTGAGAGGGTCACTTGAGCCTAGGAGTTCAAGACCAGCCTAGGCAACATAGTGAAGCCCCCAACTCAAAAAAAAAAAAAAAAAAAAAGAGAGACAAGACACTACCCTTAGGGTTGAGATAGAGCACTTGAAGAAGACATCGTCCCAGGGCTGAGGTCCAGATCTTGTTGCACAGAGCTTGACTGTGGTTCACTGAATGGCATAGAAATTGTTTTCATGTCATGAGGATGATGGGGAAGTCTCTCTGGTCCTGTTCTGGTAGAACTTGCTGGAAACCTCTCCTCTGGAATTTGCCAGAAATCCGCCCTCTAGGGTGCCAAGGAAAGATGTGGGAGCTGTCTCACTGGAGGCGCTCCATTTAGAAACTCCTTGAGGTGTAGGAGGTGGGGATGCTGGAGAAAGCGCTGGCCAGTGGGTGCTGCTGTCCACAGGCACTGTAGGAGCTGGCCCTGGAGAAGGCAGGTACACTGCGGGAGTGTGCTGAGTGAGCACAGTACAACCAGGAACAAAACGCTTTCTTCCTGTTAAAGCTTCACACCTTGCCAGTTGACAAAGGAAGAATATTTATAAGGCCCACATTCGTTCCATAGAACAAGCAAACAGGGTGTACTTGGAATGGAGAGGTAATCAGTGTATAACTGGTACACCTCATGGCTACTCAGCTTCCATACGTCCCTTTTGTGTGAACTCCTGTGTGTCATAACAACTGTCTCTACCTAGCAAGATGCAGCTAACTTTGTTACAAGTGAAGAAGTTATCACCATTCTCCAAAATGAGGAGATGCACAGTGCCAAGAGTCACCATACTCCTTTCTGGCTATCTTAATTACTCCTCAAATTCATCACACTCCCGTGGAATAGTCTGTTATCCACACACTAAATTGTACTTCAGTAAGTTAACTATGTTAATTTCCCACAACTTGTGTAGAAGATCAAAATGGGAAGGAGAGAGAAGAAAATGACTAACACATTTAAATAAGATGCAAAGATAACAGGCAAATAGAAAATATGCAAAGTTGCTGCAGCCTTCATTTCTTTAATTGGTCACCAGACCATCATTGACATCCATGGCTTCATTTTTTCCACTATCTATTTTATGCGTCCCCTGCTCTCAGCCCCATCATGTGCTGTTCAGGCTTCTTCACCTGGTAGAGGGACCCAAACCTTCCTTCCTCAGGGGTTCACATCTTCAGTTCTCCTGCTTGGTTTTGGTTGCTGTAATTTTCTGTTAACCTTTACTATAGGCCATGGAAATAATAAGAGATGCCCCAGAGAATCATCTGGGTTCCAGACCTGGCCTCTTTGCCTAGATTGGGTAGAAGCACCCCAGTTGCCCTGTGCTAATCATAAGCAATCACAACAGACAGTAGATTAACCTACCCTTTCCTGCCTGTTGGTTTGGTGGCATAATGGGACCAAAGTGTCCAGGTGCTCATCCCGTGTTTAAATTCAGTGGAACCACTGCTTTATAGCCTGGTGGAAGAATCCCCATTTCCTCCCTTGGGGACCAAGATCTCCAAACCAGTGGGCTTAAAGTTGCTGAGACAGGAATGAAATATTCTGTGCATTGTTTATTAGCGAGAGGAGCCACCCTCACTTTCACCCTTTGAATTCTGGACCCACATATTGTAGCTGTGAGAGAGGCTGCACCATATATGGGTTTCTGGTCCAAAGCATGTGCTGCATTCTATGAAACAGAATTCTACTCTTCAGGTTATTTTGTTCCAACTGGCGCTGTAACTTGGGTCTTTTGGAAGCCTTTCTACTTTTCAGCTAGGGCAGCCACTTCTGAGTGACAAGGAAATGTCAAACTCCTCCTTGGCAGTTCTTTTTTGACACTGTATCGATAGCAGGTTTCCTGCAGTTTCTGTATTTTTGTTACAGCTGGCCTATCAGTTCTCATACTTACCTGCTTTCCAGTATGACTTGATGTGTGACATTAGGTAAATCCTTTCCTCTCTGTGGACCTTTGAGTATCCACTGGAAGAGTGGGAGGTTTAGACTTGATGATCCTTGGGAAACTTTCCCCTTCTAATGCATTCTTGCTCTGGTGACCCTGCAGGGTGAGGGTGAGCTCAGTTGGGATGGTGCAGGTGAAGTGAATTGTGAATGCTAAGGGCTGTGCACGTAGCAGGGTTGAGGTATGATGCGTTCTTCTCACTATCAGTGGTCGTGATCAGCATTCGACTTTGAACCTACCTGGAGCTGAAGAAAGGGTACTGGCCCCCCGGTTCATATCATGTCTCTGTTTCAGGAGCCCTAGGGGCAGTGCTCATTCTGTGGAGGTGGGGAAGGGACAACATTGTGGATAAAAGGCTAGAAAAGGAATGAGGAAGAGGTTGACATTCCCAGTCTGTGTCTTCCTGTCCCCTGTTTCTCTGCTCTCCCTCACAGAGGCACACACGATGCACACATGCACATTCTGTCTCTCTGCCATCCAAACAGATGCAGCTGCTCTGGAGTCACCCAGACTTAATAAGGAGACAGCTCTTCTGCTTTCTTCCATCTTCCTCCTACCCGCCCCCTGACCTAATGCTATGCTTGCCTGTTACAGCAGGCCTAGGAGGAAATGCACTATGCCTTCCCTGTTTTTGTTTTGTGTGTGTTTTGAGATGCAGACCTAAAAATATTCTGCTGTATAATCGGTTATCCAATCAGCCATGTGAATAATCACTGTGCCAGAGCCTATAGGAAATGAGGCAGGAGCCTGAAACTCAGAAGCATGCCAGCTTTGCCTTGCCTTTTCTTTCTTTTTTTTTTTTTTTTAAATGTGCTCCCTTGGGATCTGGGTTTGAGTGTTGAGATAGGAGGATATGCTGGGTGGGTTTCCATGGAGGCAGGTGCAGGACACTGATGGTATGTCTCCCTGGTGGGTTGAGGGGAAAGAATGGTTGGTGTCACAGTAGGAGTTTTGCATGTAGTTGGGGCAGTTTGACTTATGCCCCTTGAACCTCTATTCCCTCCTCTGGGTCTTGCTTCCAGATGATGCCTCCCTCCCCCAGCACACCTGCCTGGAATGTTCTCTCTCCTCCTCTCTGCTTTTCCAAGTCCTGCCGATCCCCTGAGGTCTTGCCCTCTATGTTGTCAGCAGGACCAACCATGCATAGCGGCTGTTGCCTCACAATACTCACTGTCGATAGCAGAAGCATCCAGCTCCCATACCTCTGTGTAGGGCTTGTGTTTCCAGAGTCACTGTGTGCTCTCCTCTCCACTGTCTCCCCCAATTCTCTCCAAAGCCCTCTGATGTCAGTGGGTGGGGTGGCGGTAGTGAGGGGAGGCAGGAAGAGGTAGGTAGTTTAGTGTTTAGGCTAAGAGCACAGGTCTTGGAGTGACAGATTTGCTACTTCCATGTAACCTCTGTTAAATTCTTTACCTTCTAAGCCTCAGTTTCCTCATCTGTGAAGCACTGAAAGTAGTATTTTCAGTTTCATAAACCCTAGGGTTTAGGGGTGTTATGACAATTAAGTGACGCATTGCCTGTAAAGTACTTAGCATAATGACTGGCTCCTAGGCAATGCTCAACAAACATGAGGTATGACATTGTAATTATCACCATCCCACTTGACAGCTGAGGAAAAGGAAGTGTGGGGAGCATGGGCGACTTAGTTCAGTTGTACAGTAATTGACTACCCAGCAAGGACTATGGGTGGTCAACTAACAGGATTATTCAGGGCTGGCTGTAAGCCCAACCCAGTGCTAGATGCTGTGCTGGAACAGTGACTCAGGCACTCAGCTAGGGACGCAGCTGGGGAGATAGATATTTACATGTGAGCCTCAAATGTACTGGGGGAGATGGAATGGAGGCATGTGTGCAATGGAAAGAGCCCTGGACTTGGAGACCAAACGGAAGCACTGTAAGGAGAGTCACTTGTTTGTCATTTCCACCCTTTTGTCCCCAGCACCCAGGCCAAGCCCAGGTATGTTTTAGGTGCTCCGTCAGTCTCTGCTGAAGGAATGAAGAGAAGCCCCGAGCCACAGCTCTGGCTGGGCCTCCGACCTGGGGAACCTTGAACAGCTCTTTGCATCCACCAAGTCACAGGGACCTCCTCAATACAGGGAGGGGTTGGACTTGTAGGGACCCGCCAGCTCTTGTGGTCCCACTTGGTAGACTTGACAGCTCCTAGCAGCTGCACAGTACCCAGTATGTGTCTTTACCTCAGCTGTGCTTTTGGAGAAGCAGGTGGAGAGGTGAGGGCATGAAGGGCTGGGCTGATGGGCACCAAGGTCGCCCAGGTGCTGGCAGTGCTGCAGACAGCATGTAGCCGTCCTCAGATGGCCCAGGCCTGGCCGGGCTCTGCAGGAACACTTCAGCTCATGGGCAGCCTGGATTTGTGCTGATGCGGAGACTTCCTTGGCAGCCACAGTTGCTGCTGTTGCTGCTGCCTGGTCAGAGTTGAGAGCTCTGACAAGAGCCACCACAGCTGGCGGTCTGTCCACTGCTCAGAAACCTCACACAAGAAAACTTCTGAGACTGCCTCTGAGGCCCTTTAGATCCTGAGAGCCCCACACTCACATTGCAGCCTCGCCAAATACAGCCAGAACCCACCCGCTTCTGGTTTCTCATGTGGGCCATTTATTGCACCTGCCCCTCCTCCAGGTGCAGCACTGCACTTTGGGCTCCACCCTGTCCTGCTCAGATGTCATCCTCCTTAAGGAATCTGCTCGTTGGTCAGATTGACTGTTTTCCTTCAAGAGTGCACTAGAGTGTACTTGCTTCTGTCTGGCGCTTTATCATCTGCAAGACAGGGCACTACAGTAGTTGACGGGCTGGCTTTGCTGTTGCACAGACTGAGACTGAAATTCTGGCCCTGCTGCTCCCTAGCTGGGTGACCTCGGGCAAGTCACTTCACCTCTTTGACCTCAATATCATTATTGGTGAAATGGGGTTAATAACTCTTACGTCTTAGGGTTTTGTGGGATGATACACTTGTACCCCTTTGCAGGCGGCCCTCACCCAGCAGCTCCCACCGCCAACATCTCTCTTGTGTTCAAGTCTGTTTCACGAGCCAGCGTTAACCTCCCTCCATGCAGAAACAACGCTGTAAAGTGTTAGCATAACAGTAGGTCCATTGGGCAGAAACCACACCAATAAAACGGGCACACCACACAGTGGCTCTGATTTCCACACCCTTCCCAACCCCGCACTCCCGAGTCTCGCCCAGGGCTTTCCATGGACTGAGCCTCAGTAGAAAGAGGTTGAATTAGATTTTGAATTTTCTCATGCCTCCTTTCTCCTGGCCCTCAGAAAATTAAAATCCAGCATTGGAATTAGTCATGGAAAATTCCCCATTTTCTTTCCTTTCATTCCTCTGAAGATCATAGGTTCAGGTTATTTCTTTGAATTAATTGGCTAAGCCTCTGTGAAACATGGGTAATTTACCTGGCACTGTGAGGTGCTGGAAATTATAACCAGTGCTCCTAAATGGATGTGCAGCTACCAAGCACCTTCATGGTGCTGATGGGTTTGTCCTCACAGTGCTGGGAGACGGCTGAGTGGGTGCTTTACTTTAGAGGACTGAGAGTCAAGCTTTACTTTAGAGGACTGAGAGTCAAGCCCTCATCTTGCGGCTCTAAGGTGAATGTCCTTTCCCTAACCTGTCTGACCTTCTCCTTCCTCGGCATTTGGACCCTGGGTAGGAGGGGCAGTAGAAGATCCCTCAGCAGAACTTAACTGGCCACCAGTGCAGAGTGGAAGGCTGCTTCTTGTTTAAAATTTTAATCCCTTTTTCTATTAAGTGTGAAGAATACTGGGCAAGTGTAAAAGAAGGGAACACATGGTCTCTTCCAACCAGAAATGTATAAACTCGTTGCAGTGCCTAGGACACATGCATCTTTATTGAACAAATAGTTATTGAATGTCTGCTTGGTGCCCGGCCCTGTGCTAAGCATTGGTAATATGGTGGCAAAAGAGAAAAGATACCTCTTAGGCTTCTGGCCATGGGCACAGACAGTTAACAAGGATAATCAAGTTACAGATTGTTACAAGTGCTATGAAGAAAATTTATGAAAAATTAAATAGCAATGTAAGTAGGACACAATAAAATAATACACTAAGTATCATGTGTCAGCTCTGGCTGCCTCCCTCTCTTTAAAGCAAAGAAGTCCAGGCTCTCAGGGGTGTGGCAGAGCCAGGACAGCTTTCCATGGGCAGTGTGTATGGAGGGGCCTGGAGGTGTGGGAGTGGCCTTTTTAGAAGGGTGTTCAGATTAATTTCTACCATTAGAACCCAGTTCTTGTCCATCTTTCTTTTTTTCTTCTTTTTTTTTTTTTTTTTTTTTTTTTTGGAGACAGGGTCTTACTCTGTCCGGGCTGGAGTGCAGTGGTGTGATCATAGCTCATTGCAGCCTTGAATTCCTGGGCTCAAGTAATCCTCCTGCCTCAGCCTGCCCAGTAGCTAGGACTACAGGCACACCAACACACCTGGCTATATATTTTTTCATTTTTGTAGAGATGGGGTCTCACTGTGTTGCCCAGACTGGTCTCAAACTCTTGGGCTCAAGGGATCTTCCCCTCTCGGCTTCCCAAAGTGCTGGGATTACAGGCGTGAGCCACCATGCCCCACCTGGTCCCTCTGTTAAAGCAAAACTCACGGAAGAAAGCCCAAAGGAACAAAATTTGTGCTTTCATGATGTGGGAACATCTCTTCCAATTGAGAACTCTCTAAAGCGTTTGCAATCATAGATTTGTGTAAGAACTTGATTTGCACCCTGCATTTTGGGATGTATTTATTACATAAGCAGATATACCTGGATTTGCATAACAGAAAGGACTATTTTGGGGTGACTTATGACAGATCTGCTACGTGAAAGCCTCCAGGAGCTTTTAGCATCAGCTGAGACCTGGGGGGAACAGAGAGGAGGGAGTGTGCAGGCACTGAGGCCAGAGGAAGAAGGGATGTGCCTGTCCTCAGTGGCTAGCCATGACACTGCCAGAGGAGCACTGAGAAGGGAGCAAGGAGAGCACTTCCTAAGTGGCAAGAATACCCAGCTGCAAACAAAACCTCAGACACTAGCCTGAAACTCTATGTCCTTTTGTGCAGCCCCTTCCCTACCCCATTGAGTAGCAGCTTGGAGAATAGCTTTTTATTACAGGTGACACCTATGAATGCAAATGAGGGAAAGAACCAACTAAGCCAGAGCTGTGAATTCCCAGAAATCAATATGGATGAGACTGGGGATGCAGCTCCCTCAGCCTCTCTCTCCATGGCCCCTATTTGAGGCTGAATCTAGGAGGCCTTGTGTTTTGATACAGTATCTCACTCTTTTTCTGAGACACTTTTCAAAATTTCTGTCCCAGCACGAAGCCTGGGCGAGCTCCACAGAGCCAACCTGTGTGTCCAGAGCCAGCCCTGCCTGTTTTTCCAGCTTTTCCTTATGCCGACAGATGAGGGCTGGGGACAGTGGCGGCGAGAGAGTCAAGTGTGTGTTTCTCAAAAGTTGCCTTGGGAGAGGACTGAGGTGAAAGGAATCAAGGCAATAAGTGTAACATAGGCTTAAACATACTTGCATGAAGAAAACAAAGGACTTAGGCGTAAACAAAGGTTTCTAAGACAGGGCACAAAAAGCAATCATCATAAAAGTCTGATACAGTAACTTCATCAAAATAAAAAAACTTGTGTTCATCAAAAGATGCTGTTAAGAAAAAGTAAGTAAGCCACTAATTGGGAGAAAATATTTGCAAAACATCTATCTGATGAAACATTTGTATGCAGGACAAATAAAGCATCCATGCAACACAATAATAAACAAGCGAACAATTTTTTTAAATGGGCAGAAAATTTAACAGATATTTTTAGTAGAAGATATAATGGCCAAGAGGCTCATAAAAAGATGTGCAACATTATTGTTACCAGAAAAATGCAAGTTAAAACCATAAGACATGCTACTACACACCTACCAAAGTGACTAAAGTGAAAAAGCTAATAAAACTAGTGTTGGTGAGGATATAGAACAACTGGAGAGTCTTAACGCATCATCGGAGGGGCTGTACAATGGTCCAGACGCTTTGGGTGAACTTTTTTTTTTTTGTTTTTTTGAGACAGAGTCTCAGCCTGTCACCCAGGCTGGAGTGCAGTGACACGATAATCTCAGCTCACTACAACCTGCATCTCCTGGGTTCAAGTGAATCTCCTGCCTCAGCCTCTGCACTAGCTGGGATTACAGGCATAAGCCACCATGCCTAACTAATTTATGTATTTTTAGTAGAGACGGGGTTTCACCATGTTGGCCAGGCTGATCTTGAACTCCTGACCTCAAATGATATGCCCGTTAGGCAGTTTCTTATAAGGCCTGTGACCCAGCAATTTTATTCGTAGGCATTTGCCCAAGGGAAATAAAAACATGTCCACAAAAAGATTTATACACAAATTATTATAGCAACTTTATTCATAATAAGAAAAATAATGCGGCCATTATAAAGAACAAGATCATGCCCTTTGCAGGGACATGGATGGAGCTAGAGGCCATTATCCTTAGCAAACTAACACAAGAACAGAAAACCAAATACTGCATGTTCTCACTTATAAGTGGGAGCTAAATGATAACACATGGACACAGAGGGCAACGACACACACTGGGTCCTTTTGGAGGTTGGAGGGTAGGGGGCAGGAGAGGATCAGGAAAAACAACCAGTGTGTACTAGGCTTGATACCTAGGTGATGAAATAATCTGTACAAGTTTACCTGTGTAACAAATCTGCACTCATACCCCTGAACTTAAAAAAAGGTAGAAACAGTATAGATGTCCATTGGGAGAATGGATAAACAAATTATGATATGTTCATACAATGGAGTGCTACTCAGCAAGAAAAAGGCATGAACTGTGATAGAGGTAACATAATTATGTTCATTGAAAGAAGCCTTTTTTTTTTTTTTTAAGACAGAGTCTTGCTCTGTCGCCCAGGCTGGAGTGCAATGGCGCCGTCTGGGCTCACTGCAAGCTCCGCCTCCCGGGTTCACGCCATTCTCCTGCCTCAGCCTCTGGAGTAGCTGGGACTACAGGCCCCCGCCACCATGCCTGGCTAATTTTTTGTATTTTTAGTAGAGACGGGGTTTCACCGTGTTAACCAGGATGGTCTCGATCTGACCTCGTGATCCGCTGGTCTCGGCCTCCCAAAGTGCCCCCGCTCCCGGCCGAAAGAAGCCTTTCTTAAAAGAGAAAGCGCAGTGTATCAAAACTCACTAAATGCCACATCTAAGATTTATGCATTTCTCAATGTGTATATTTTACTTTAAAATACTCATAACCAAATATTAAACCCAAGATGGTGATATACATGTGTCAGGGTTTAGGGGGTTGAGTGTACAGAGGTCTGCACCTTCTTTTGAAATGTATCTAAAAATAAGATAGATTGATGGATTGAGGGATGATAAGGTATGTGATAAAGCTAGGAAAATCCTGGTTGTACAATTTAGGTAGCGGAATTGTGGGTATTCACTGTAAAATTCTCGTAGTTTCTCTGTGTATTTGAAGATGTTTGTAATACATGTTGGAATAAACATGCTCAAGTGGAGGATGCAAGTTGCAGTAGCATGAAGGGAAGCTAATTATGATTTATCACCCTTTGTTACACAGTGCTATTTTGTTTATTTTCTTCAAAATTCCATTAAAACCCACCACAGGAGCCTTTGCAATGTAGCTGATTTATCAAATTCAGAAGAGTACTTTCAGCGTCTCTGACTCATTTGTATCACCTGGATACCTTTGAGTTAATCTTCCAGCCACAGCTCTGATTCTCCCCCTTTGACTGTGATCATCCTGAAGGTGTTTCCCTCAGTGCTGAGTGCTTTAGAATTGCTTTCACTCTCTGTTAATTTGGAGAACAAAGAATCAGTAAGTAGAAGGAGATTAGGAAATTAGTGATTGGGGACGGTGCAGAGTTCACTAAGTAATTTAAAGTATACAAAGTTCTGGCTTTTCAACAGACATTTTAATAAAAGATGAACAAGGTCATCTTCTTCCCTCTGATGAAAGTTACCCACCTGCAGTGCCATGGTGGGTGCTGTGTACAAGAGCCGAAATGGTGGTTCATGTTAACTTTCAGAGCTTTGGACAAAAATGCCAGATACATCCTTCTAGATAGCAATATCAGGTGAGACTTTGAGTGGGGAGGGGAAGTTATAAACCACTGTAGAGTATCATAGAGTGAACTGAGGACAGAGATTGGATCAACACTCATTCCTTTTCTGTTTTCTTGGAATGAAGTCAGAGCAACATTGTTCTCATTTTTGTTTGCTGTGAACCTAATGTTTGAACTGATCTATGTAGTAATAAGCACAGGAAAGGAAAAGTGGAAGAAAGGAGATTCAGCACATTAGCTAGTGAGGTCTTGTGTGACAACGAAGACAACACAAGCCTGAACCCTCCTGGCTAGTGAGGTTGGCTCTGCCTGCCTTTGCCCATCCCACCCCCTTCTGCCGTGCTGAGCCTTTCCCAGGCAGGCAGTGTTTTAGGGGGGCCTTTACTTCCCCTCTCCCTGCCAGCCCCAGCCTAGCTGTAATCACCCATCTGGAAGGCGTGTTTTCCTGGCATTTACCTCCCATTATATGGCACTTCACTTGGGAAGTACTCCAACAGAGGCACTCTGCTGTATCCCAAGAAGCCCTCAATGGCATTACCGTAATTCTGATTATATGACGCACCCCCAAATTCTTGAGCTGTGGCCGTGACAGAATCAGTAATTTGAAATAGAATTTCTGTGATGGTCAGTGAGTTCCCCCAAGTATTAGGCCTGGGAGTGGACTTGTCCAGGTGGTATCCATGGGATTGTATAGGGGCAAACAGCGATGGATACCCTATTGATATACTGAGAAATGCTAAGAAATCCAAAGCATTCCAGTGACAGTGAACATTGCATTGATAGAATAGGGATGTAAGAAAGCTGATTAATTGCCACATTTGATGAAGGATTGGAGAGGGGATGAAGGGGGAAGAACGTGTGTGTGTGTGTGCGTGCTCACTGAGGAGTATCATGTAGTTTGTGTGTTTCTTCCATTGTTTTCAGCCCTGGATAAAGAGGGCCCACCTGTCTCCAAACCCCTGGTAGCAGGCAGAGCTCCATATAATAGACTATATTGGGTATAGGGCATCTATGAGGCAAAGACCACATCTCACTCACAGCCATGTCTTGACGTCCTGACATTGAGAGTGTGCCCTGGAAAGAGCACCGAAGGTTAGTGAGGGCAGCTGGGTCTGAGCACTGGTGCTGATGCTGGTGGGATGGACTACAGAGTCTGTCCCAGCTACCTTTGGAAGAGCTACCCAATTAAAAATGAGTTGGTGGAGGTATTCCCACTGTGTCTCCCACACCTTCTCTCGAGGGTTCTTATGTGTTGTGTTCTGACTTCCCAGCAGCCTGCATCATGCCTCTTATCTCCAGCACTTCCCTCACCGTGTTCTTGCTCTACTGAGTACTCTCAGCTGTGTGGTTGCTTTAGGACCCTAGTGGTGCTGTTCCCTCCCCTAGGAAGGTGTGCTCTTCTGGGATTTGGGAGCATTCATGACATCGTTCTCTGTACCACCCTACAAGCATCCCTTTCCCTACCAGGTTTGTAATATAGTCAACTTTTAGGGAGGGGGACATGTGTTCATTTATTGGTTTATTAACTATTAAGTGCCCTTGTTGTGCTGGGAATAGACAAGGAATTTGCTGAAACTATAATCCATAACCACCCAGATTTCTATTTGACCTTCATATTCATTTACAGATAGGACTTAATTTTCTTAATCAGTTACCAGTTGTTGGGTGACTGGTTCTCTGTTAATGTGTGGTTGGGTGAGTGGGCCAGTTGGGTATACAGAGGTTCAGGGTATTCAATGCAGAAAGGACTTGGAGATCTGTGGAGGTCATGTGGTCCAACTTTCTGCCTTCAGAGGAGAAGTGTGTGTGGGGTGCACATCTGAGAAAATTTACAGACTAGGCTGGGATGGGGATAAAGGAGAGTCTTATCTGTAGGTCTGCTGCTTTGGGTTTCTTTAGATTAGCTTAGAAGCTGGAAACTGGCCAACGAAATGCACAGAATTGCTGGAATTCTGGAGAAGAGTTTGCACCTTACTCTGTACTTTCTAATTAAAAGTGGGACCCCTCAGAGGTGATTCCAATTCTGGACTCCCACTGGCGTAGTGTGGCAGGTTGAGTTTGCTGCCCCGGGCACATCCCCTCATGGTCAGAGGGATGAAGAGGAGTGGGTGGATGTCAGGTTCCAGAAAAGCCTGCTCTAAAGTCATTTCCTGGTCATGCTGATCTGGAAATAGCTGAGAACTGTGATTGAGACCCAAGTTTTGCCCCCAAAGCTAGCTTTATATGTGGTTGTAGCAGTCAGGACCTACCAGATGGAGGGGACCTGTGGGATAGGGATAACAGGTGCCATGTGCATTGGCACACAGGAGGGCAAGAGGGGAGAGAGGGAAAGGCTGCGAGGGGAAATGGAGAGAGAAAGGAGGCTCTTAGGAAAAGCCCTGGAGGAGGGAAGACTTCTAACCTGAGCCGAGGCCCTGAGCCAGTTCCTCTGATTTTCTTTTCAAAGTCAAACATGGATAAAGTCACACTCAGTGTCACTGTGCAGGGAAAGGCGGAGACAAGTGACTGTGGTTTCAGTTTCAGCTTTAGCCACCATCTTGGCTTATGATGTTAGATCAGTTCTTGCCTCTCTCTGAGCCTCAATTTACCTATCTATATTTTATTAGTTGAGGAATCCTGAATTGTAACATGAAATGGTTGTATGTTTCCAATCTCTGCTTTTACCTGTGCCTTGTTGAATCTCCCTCTCCCCTTCCTAGATGACCTCTTGGGCAGACTTCCATTTTTAGTTAACAAAATGTCAGTGTTTTCATCTGATATAAGACTCCTTCTTGCTCCTGCCCTGCCACTGTAGTAAGGGGGCATGGGCTGCTTTCCCTACCTCTCAGCTCTAACTCCTCCATTAGTGAGAAGGAGGTGGAGGGATAGGAGCAAGTACCTTTTTGCTTAACTGGGCACAAGAGATGTTTTTTTCCTGGTTGGTTTTTGTAGCTTCTCTAGCTGAAACTGGCCAGGCGGCAGCACCCTTGGTCTGATAGGCATCTAGGTGCAGATTCCTGCTGAAGTTCTGTGGAGACCTCCCCACCTCACAGGTCCCAGTAGGGACTTGTGGCTCTGGCTCAGCCACTCTGATCCCTGCTGCACAGCCTCTGGTTGCTAGAGTAACCTTGCCTGGTGGCCAGTTCCTTTGGGTGAGATCCCAGAGAGAGCTCAAGCCTAGCCACCCTGTGGGGCCCACTTGACTCGTAGGAAGCTCATGGGTCTCTGCCAGGTCAAAGGGTAGCATGGTGACTGTCCTAGCACAGGCGAGTGGAGTAGCGGTTCAGGACTGTAGCCAAAGCTGAGAGTTCCCTGGGGTCTGAGGTGCTAGTTTATCCATCTTGCAAACGTGATTGTCTTTATGATTCTCTTGAGTCCCCGTTTCTTAGATCTAGGAAGGGGACCTCTCTCTAGCTTTTATCCTCTTCCACAAGGCTGCCAACATGCTGATGCTGTGTTCCCTCTCAAGCCTCACTAGCCTGTGGCTGTGGATGGGTGGGGGGTGGGTGGCGGTGGAAAAGGGGTGGTTGATTATAAAGGGCTGGCTTAGTGAGCCCTGGGCTGGGGAGATGTCTAGTTCCATTTGTTGGTTTCTTAGAAAATGAGGTATTCAGGCCGGGTGTGGTGACTCACGTCTGTAATCCCAGTACTTTGGGAGGTTGAGGTGGGCAGATCACCTGAGGTCAGGAGTTCAAGACCAGCCTGGCCAACATGGTGAAACCCCATCTCTACTACAAATACAAAAATTAACCCAGCGTGGTGGCAGGCACCTGCAATCCCAGCTACTCAGGAGGCAGAGGCTGAGGTAGGAGAATTGCTTGAACCCAGGAGGCAGAGGTTGTAGTGGCCCCGAGATCACACTGTTGCATTCCAGCCTGGGTGACAGAGCAAGACTCCATCTCAAAAAAAAAAAAAAATAAAGAAAATGAGGTATTCAGTTCTTGTTTTCACCAGGGAGCCCTGTCTTCTCTAATACCTGGGTAACAGGAAGCACTCACCCAACTCTCCTTTATGTACAGAATGAAGAATTTTATCATAACCCACACTACTATACCTTAGATACACACATAAGCACAAGTGTCAGATGAAGACCCTGTGCCTTTTATTTGGGCTGTCTTTCTGTGCTTTTGCTGTTCTCTCTGTGGTTATTTGTCAAAGTATGAGGGTAACTTCTTGTGGAAGGACAGATGTTAAGTATTCTTTAAGGCCATTGTAAGCTCCCCATCTTCCAAACCTTAGAGAGTCAACACACACTGTTCTGGGTCTGCTGTGTGCTTACATCAGTGCTGACAGACCAAATTATAGTACTCCCTAACCCAATTCTAAAAGATGAATGCCATGGCACTTAAAGTATTTTGCAGAAACTATTATTTTAACTCATTTTTACAGTGGCTATGGGTTTTTTATAGTCTCGTAGGAACTTTGATTAAATACAGAGTAAAAACTGAAAGCTGCTATGGGAATAATGAGGGTTCAGGTCCTTCAAGGTCTTAAAAAAAAAAAAAATCTCTAAGTAGCAGTTTCTTTTGTGCCTGCAACTCTGAATTGCAGTGTGTCCCTCCAGACAAAGCTGAGCACCATATGTGACTGTGCATGTTTGTGTTTTCAAAAGCCTCCCTCAGCGGTCACTGCCATTTCAGTGCCTGCAAGTCTTCACAGGAAGCAGTGGGAAAAGACTGTCAGAACCTGTTTGTAAAAATGTTTGTGTTTGCAAAGATTTTTTTGCTAGTATTCCACGCATATCTTAGCTATTAAGCAAAAATATTATACCATTCATCTTAGAAGAAGGAACAAGGCTAGGTAATCACTGGCATTCTCTTTTCTTTTTTCTGGCAGAGAAGTGAAAGCCAAGAGCATTCTGTCTCATGAGCACTACAGATCTAGGGCAGGGGTGAGCAAACCTTTTCTGTAAAGAATTGAATAGTAAATATTCTAGGCTTTGTGGGCCGTGCGGTTTCTGTCACGGCTACTCAGGCCTGCTGCCACAGTGCAAAAGCAGCCTTAGACAAGAAAACAAACGAGCGTGGTTGTGTGGCAGTAAAGCTTTATTTACGAAAACCTGGTCGGTGGACCAGAGGCCATAATTTGCCAACCCCTGATCTAGTGAAAAGTACAAGTTTCGAGTTGTCACCGATGGTTGAATTTAGCCCAAGATGGTAGCTTTGCTTGTCTGATGACCTTCATGCCAGCCCACATCTTCTCTGGCTGACGCTAACCAGGACAGAAGCCTAGGCTGGTCTTCCATTTTCTCTTAAAAAAGTGATCAGTTTATGGAAATGTATGCACTTTACCTCACCCACAGCAGATGTTCAGGAACTGAGTATCCAACATAGGATAAAATACAGAATGAAAGCATTCTTGACCATTGAAATGAGGTTGTGGCGAAGGGGAGGAGTTAGCAGCCTGTCACTGGGGAGACTTTCTGGGGAGCTCTAACCAGTTGTGTGTTTCCGCCAGCAGCAGCATCCCCTCCTCATTCCTCGTTGTGGCATACATCGCAGGTCTTCCTGGCACAGATGCTTTCTTTGCTCACACACATTCCCTCCGTTCTTTCCTTTTTCTCCCCCCAGCACACAATGCTGCGGCTGCCACACACCATTTCACCCCACGCTGGCCCACAAAGAAGACAGAGGTTGGTGACATAGCATGCAACTTCAGAAAGTTCACCACTTCTAGCCCCGATGTATAAATGGTAGCACTTGGTACTTTGCCAGTGCGTTCAAAAGTCATCATAAGGACAATGTGATATTTATTTAAATACATATTGCATTGCCGACTGACAGTGTATTTGCACTCATTATCCATTTCTAGAGACAAGTTCATGGCAAGCATGGTAAAAAGCTGGACCTCAGGAGGCAACTGAGGACAAAGTAAGCCCTGATGACTCTCACTGGCCTCCTGCTGCACCTGTCCTTATAGTTGACCTGTTAGGTTGGTTACTTTAAAAAGCCAGTTACAGGGAGGCTCATTTAAAAGTCATAACACCTGTGAAAGATTATTTTAACGTGGAATATATGACTGGACAATTATTTGCCAATCTGATGAAGTAGGGCCACAGGTTTTGTTTTCATTATTCTGTATCTACTGATCAGCATAGCCACTTTCTTGCTTGCACAGGCTACACCTATAATGTCCACAACTTCCAGTTGCCTCTTATTTAACAATAGAACAAGAACACAAAGATACAGAGGAAAGCTGAGAGCAATTCTAAATGTCTATGGTTTCTTCTTTATCTTTTGTTGTTGCACATCCATATCTGATTCAACAATAAAACATGTAGCATTGCTTATCCAGTACTTCCAGTGGGTTCAGCCTGGTGTTTTGGAAGCAACAACTCTTTCTTTTGTACTTGTATCTCATTATTTGAGACAGTACTTAATTAATTTAGGTAGTTACTAATCCAACTCACATAAACTTGGGAACCAACCACCAACTCCTGATAAGCAAACAGCCCAACTCTTGGGGAACAAAAACATGTAAGCTCTCTAGAAATTAACAAGTCATGAGAGTTCAGTATAGCTTGGGCATTAGTCATTACCTTTTAGCCAGAGGGAACAAAGAATGCCAGTTCAAATGACAAGTTGGTTAAAAGGAAATCTGAGAGCTTCTAGAGTGTTGGAAAAGAGGTCAAGACCTGAGCTTCTACCCTCAGGTAGAACCCTCAATGGCTCAAACAGGCATACCTTGGAGATATGGTTGGTTTGGTTCCAGACTACCACAATAAAGCAAATATTTGCAATAAAGTGAGTCACACAAATGTTTTTGTTTCCCAGTGCATATGAAAGTTATGTCTATATTATACTGTAGTCTGTTACGTGTCCAATAGCATTATGTCTAAAAAATGTACATACCTTAATTAAAAATACTTTATTACTAAAAATGCTAATGATCATCTGAGCCTTCAGCAGGTCATAATCTTTTTGGTGGTGAGGGGCTTTGCCTTGATGTTGATGACTGCTGACCGATCACAGTAGTGGCTGCCAAAGAAGGCTGGGGTGGCTGTGGCAATTTCTTAAAACAACAAGGAAGTTTGCCACATGATAGATTCTTCCTTTCATGAAAAATTTCTCTGTAGCATGGGATGCTCTTTGACCGCATTTTACCCATAGTAGAACTTCTCTCAAAATCGGAGTCAATCCTCTCAAACCCTGCCACTGCTTTATCAACTATGTTTATGTAATATTCTAAACCCTCTGTTTCATTTCAACAGTGTTCACCAGGAGTAGATTCCATATCAGGAAACCACTTTCTTTGCTCATCCATAAGAAGCAACCCCTCATTTATTCAAGTTTTATCTTGAGATTGTAGCAATTCAGTTCTACCTTCAATCTTCCCTTCTAATACTTATTCTTTGCTATTTCCACCGTGTCTACAGTTCCTTCCTCTACTGAAGTCTTGAACCCCTCAAAGTCATCCATGAGGGTTGGAATCAACTTCTTTCAAACTCCTGTTAATGTTGAAATGTTGACTTTCTTTAATGAATCACAAATGTTCTTAATGACATCTAGAATGGTGAATTCCTCCCAGAGGCTTTCAATTTACTTTGCCCAGATCTGTAAGAGGAATTGCTATCTGTGGGAGCTGGAGCCTTATGAAATGTATTTCTTAAATCATAAGGCTTTTCGGAGTCAAAATTACTCTTTGATTCATGGGCTGCAGAATGGATATTGTATTAGCAGGCATGAAAACATTCATCTCTTTGTGCATCTCCATCAGATCAGGTGCCTTGTTAGTGAGCAGTAATATTTTGAAAGGAGCTTTTTTTCTGAGCAGTAGGTCTCAACAGTGGGCTTGAAATATTCAGTCAGCTGTGCTATAAACAGATGTGCTGTCACTGAGGCTTTGTTGTCCATTTATAGAGCATAGAGTAGATTGAGCATCATTCTTAAGGGCCCTGGGATTTTCAGAATGATAAAGGATCATGGGCTTCAACTTAGTCACCAGCTGCATTAGCCCCTAACAAGAGAGTCAGCCTGTCCTTTGAAGCTTTGAAGCCAGGCATTCCCCTCTCTAGCTAGAAAAATCCTCGATGGCATCTCCTTCCAATAGAAGGCTGTTGCGTCTACATGAAAATCTGTTTAGTGTCACCACCTTCATCAGTGATCTTAGATCATCTGGAGAACTTGCTGCAGCATCCTCATCAACACTTGCTGCTTCACCTCATACTTTTGTGTTATGGAGATGGCTGCTTTTCTTAAAACTTATGAACTAAGCCCTGCTAGCTTCTAACTTTCTCTGCAGCTTCTTCAGCCTTTATAGAATTTAAGAGAGTCAAGGCCTTGCTCTGGATTAGACTTTGGCACAAGAGAATGGGCTGGTTTGATCTTCTGTCCAGACCCTTAAAACATTTTCTGTATCAGCAATAAGGGTGTTTCACTTTCTTATCATCATGTGTTCATTGGAGTAACACTTCTAATTTCCTTCAAGAACTTTTGCTTTGCATTCACAACTTGGCTAATGGTTTGGTACGAAAGGCCTGGCTTTCAGCCTGTCTCTGCTTTGAACATGCCTGCCTCACTAAGCTTAATCATTTCTAGCTGGTAATTTAAAGTGAGACATATGAGTCTTCCTTTCACTTGAATACTGAGAGGCTGTTGTAGGGTTATTAATTGGTCTAATTTCAATGCTATTGTGTCTCAGGGAATATGGAAGCCCAAGGACAGAGAGAGAGAGATGGGGAACAGCTGGTTGGTGGATCAGTCAGAACACACATATTTATCAATTTTGTTCACAGTCTTCTATGGGCGCAGTTTTTGGTGTCTCCAAACAATTACAATAGTAACGTCGAGGATAAGTGATCATAGATTACCATACCAGATACGATAAAAATGAAACAGTTTGAAATACCACAAGAATTACCAAAATGTGACACAGAGACACAAAGTGAGCACTTAACTGCTGGAAAAATGGCACCAATAGACCTGCTTGATGCAGCATTGCCACGGACATTCAATTTACAAAAAAATGCATTGTCTCTGAAGCTCAACAAAGTGTGAAGTACAGTAAAATGAGATATTCCTGTATAATAATAACTATTGTGTGCGTACTATGTGCTGACCATTGCACATTATCTCATGTACTCCTTTTAACCATGCTTTCACTGATTAGAAAACCAAGGCAAGGGCTGGGTGTGGTGGCTCACGCCTGTGATCCCAACACTTTGGGAGGCTAAGGTGGGCAGATTGCTTTGAGCTCAGGAGTTCAAGACCAGCCTGGGCAATGTGGCGTAACCCCATCTCTTAAAAAAAAATTAGCCTGTGTGGTGGCATGTACTTATGGTCCCGGCTGCTCGGGAGGTGGAGGTTGCAGTGAGCTCAGATTGCACCATTACACTCCACCCTGGGGAACAGAGACTCTGTCTTAAAAAAAAAAAACAAAAACAAAAAGAGAGTTAGAGAAGAGCAAAGTGCTTGCCCAAGGTTATATAGCTAGACCAAGTGGGGATTTTGAACTCAAACTACTTGACTGCATATTTACTGTGCTCTCCAGCTTAGGGCAAACTGGTAGCCAGGAAGTCATCCAGCTCGATTTCAGCTTGCCTCCTCCTGATTTCCTGGGTGTCTGGTTTTTAAAAAGTTAATAGCGGCTGGGTGCGGTGGCTCACGCTTGTAATCCCAGCACTTTGGGAGGCCGAGGCGGGCGGATCACGAGGTCAGGAGATCGAGACCACGGTGAAACCCTGTCTCTACTAAAAATACAAAAAAATTAGCTGGGCGTGGTGGCGGGCGCCTGTAGTCCCAGCTACTTGGAGAGGCTGAGGCAGGAGAATGGTGTGAACCCGGGAGGCAGAGCTTGCAGTGAGCCAAGATTGCGCCACTGCACTCCAGCCTGGGCGACAGAGCGAGACTCTGTCTCAAAAAAAAAAAAAAAAAAAAAAAAAAAGTTAATAGCAAACTATTATAGTGTTGGCTCCACAGAGGTGCTTTTCAGAACCCACCTATTTGCCCTTTACTGGTAATCAGGGGTAATCCTGTCCCATATCTGTACCCTGATATGTCTGGGTTGTAAAAAGTGTAAGACTGGATGGTACAGTTAAGCTATTTGTTCTGGATTTGGGTTTTTTAAGTTTGGCATTTGAGCAGAATCACAAGTTGTAGAAAGTAGTAATTTCCAGACATTTGAGATCTGATTCACCAACATTACTGTAATTAAAGAAAAACCTATATTTGTTTGCTCCATTTTGTCTCACTAGGATGTTTTATAAATAATAAACCTAGACATTTAGAAAATAGCGTCTATTCAGCTGGTTAAGCTTTCGTGGCCCTTCATGTTCAGATGTCTCAAGGTGATATGAGTGTGCCTCAATTTATAGGGAGTGACTACAGACGGTGAACTGTATTGACATATAAAGGCAGCTTTAAAATACAGACTACAGAAATCAAGTGGCTTGACAATTCCCTTAGAAGATACGTTTATGAAGTATAGAGCTCAAATGTAATGATTTCAGTTGGTTACAGTGTTAATGAATTTTGAATTGAGGCAATTGTGATCAAGCTTGTTGCCTTTTCTAACATGAATTATTATTAAAATGATGATTGTTCTCAATGGTTATGAAAGCATTAAAAAAGCGTCTACCTATGCCTGAATTAATGGCACAGATGTGGTTTTCAGCTTTCAGCTGGCCAACAGGACTTCCATGGTTGTGATTTCAAGGTGCTTGTTTATGTATATGATTTTGCTGGTATTTTCTGAGTCTTCAATACTATTTCCTGTAATAGGGTATGAATGGGTGTGTGTGTGCTTGCTAGTATGTCCCCTTGGTCTTTAGCATTGTGGGAATGTAGTGAAGCTGAGTAGGATGTCTCAACTTCCTAGAATCCTCCAGCCTTTGGTTTTTAAGAGGTACCCCTGTGCCAGAGCTCCTGGAGACCCTTCTGTGTAACGTTCACAACACAACCACCACATTCACAATACAACCACCACAGTGACAGCAGGCGCTGAGTGCAAACCATGTGCCAGGCATTTCCCACCATCAGTATCAATCCTCAATTCCAGAAAGTTGGCGCTGTTGTGACCATTGAGAGGATGAGGAGACCGTTGCTTGGAGACTTTCAGTGCCTTGCCTGGGGCCACACGGATGGAAAAGAGCAGAACCAGGAATTGGACTGCTCTTACCATCCTCATGGCTGCCTGGAGGGCAGGTAGTCTTGGGCTTCCTTGAAAGATTTTTGTTTTGGGAGGGCTCTTCACTGTCTCAAGAAAGCTGAGGGAAGAATTCATCTCATTTAGTGGGTGAGGATACAAAAACATACATTAAAAATTACAGCCTCGGGCTCTGTAGACCCTGTTCAGGCGCCAGAGGGCTTTTCTCCTATATTGACCACCTTTACCACAAAGAACCTAGAGGAGGAACCCTCCCCCGATTTCACCTTGTGAGTTACAGGTGTCTGACAGCCCTGTTCTTAGCTAAGAAGTGTATGTGCACCTGACTGCAAACAGCCGCCATGCCTGCTGGAGGACACACGTGATGCAGTTTCTGGGGACCCTCCTGGGCCTACAGACTGCAGTCTCGGGCGGGTACCCATGGCCCAGGACTTCACATTGCTCGTGCTGCCTGTCCTGCTTCTCTTCTGTCCGACCTGATGCCCCAGGCTTAGGGTGGGGAGGGGATGCTGGTGGGTGGGTTGTCATTTTCCTGTCCCAGTCAGGTATTTTGTATTGTTTCTCAATGAGCCATTTCCCATCTGGATTTGGGGGGAATCAGGGAAGATGGGTGGGTTGTGAGTTAGATACAGTTTGCTGGGCATCTTCCCTTTTATCTCTGTCCAGCTCCCAGGTGTTTGAGGCTTTTCCCTGCCTCCAGGTGCTCCAAATTCAGGGGCTGCCCTTTATCTGGGTTTCAGCCTCTCCAGCTCCTGGAAGACAGTGCTGTTGGATCTCTGGAGTGCCTCTTGGTTTGGCCACTCTGGGATTTGTGAGTCATAGTCTTCAGTTTGGTGCTTTTTCCTACTCCTTCTACTGCCTTCTGCTATTCATGCCCCATTGCAAGAACAGGCATTCTTCCTTCCCATATAAACTTGCAACCTGGTTCCACCCATTCTCCTCTCTTCTTCTCCAGATAGTCCTAGAGATTGCTGCCTCCCAAAATAGCCCCATTTGACTCCTTAGGACAGGCAGGAAACTCACTGCCCGACCCTGCCTGAGTCTCCATTTCCTTACCTGGAGAGACTGTTCTTGCTCTAGAAACCAACCACCAGAAATTCACCTCCATCCACATCACTTCCTGGGGTAGTTCTTTCTGACCATTGGGTTTGCTTCTTGGGTGTCTGACTCCGCATACAGTTAGAGGCTCTTTAAATACCTTTTAACTTAAGGGTTTTTGTGTATGTGTATGTGGTAGAGGGAGAGAGTATATACGAGTGAGCATGAGAGCAAGAGTTACCATTTATCACAACTGGTGTCCGGGGTGGCTAAAGATTATCGACTTCTAGAGCTGTGTTTGTCAACTTTTTTTTTAATCTTAGTGAGCAGTAATAAATACATTGTCACTCCCAAGCACACATAAATGTCATCTGAAACATGTTTGAAAAATATATATGATTTATTTGTTTTTTGAGATGGAGTCTTGCTCTGTCACCCAGGATGGAGCACAGTGGTGCAATCTTGGCTCGCTGCAACCTCCGCCTCCTGGGTTCAAACAATTCTCCTGCCTCAGCCTCCTGAGTAGCTGGGACTACAGGCGTGCGCCACCACGCCCGGCTAATTTTTTGTATTTTTAGTAGAGACAGGGTTTCACCATGTTGGCCAAGCTGGTCTCAAACTCCTGACCTCAAGCAGTCTGCCTGCCTTGGCCCCCCCAAAGTGCTGGGATTACAGGCATGAGCCACTGCACCTGGCCGAAAACTATATACTCTTACATTCTGATATTTCCTGTGCAATGTGATATTTTCCATACAATTTCATTTCATTTTTCGAAAATTGCTGGATACAAAGCACTGAATTACTTTCATATGTATTTTATTTAAACAATCATCTCTCCTCCATTACAGTATACATTTCATGAAGACAGGAATTCCATGTTATTCTACTTCCTATAATTGATGCTTAATACCTATTGTCAACTGATTCTTTTCTCTGTGCAAATCCTCTGGAGAAATATTTTGTTCTGTGCCGAGAAACAGTTTCATTCAACGGTTAAGGTGACTTGTGTCACTGATCTGATTTCCTTCTTTTACATTAACTATCAAAAATCTCAGACTTATTAATAAAGACGTGTCTTCATAGGATACATCTTTATAATGGTCTTATTTTTATTTTATTCCCCTCGCTCTTTTTTTTCATTTTACCTTATTCTTCTGTCCTAAATATTTAAAGTTTCGGCTGATTTTAAAGTAAAAGATGCTCAATGGGAAAAGCTCACACAAATCAGAGCTACCTAAAAGTAGAGTTGGAAAGTCCCAAGGATCTTTTTCTCTGAGGCAAGCCTCTTTGCTTCTGGGTGCTTGTCCTGCAGACTGGCTTATGAAGAGGTCACCATCTTTTCAGATTCCAGGGGCCCGTAATGTTCATACCACTGCAGTATTCGTATTACACACTGTAATAATCTGGAATAATAAGATCGTAGGCACTCTTTCTTGCCCTCACATGCGGATCTGTCTTCTCCTTTTAAACAGTCATGTAATGTTCCCTTTCTCACCTACTTTGAATTTTTATATTCTTGCTGCTGTAAGGTTTTTTTTGGAGCAAGGAAAGCAATAAAAAAAACTTACTTTCGAAAGAAGAGTAGAGATAATTAACTAGCCCTTGCCACCTAACTAAATATAATCGCCTAGTAACTCCTCTTGGAGACACCAGGTTCCTTGGGAGTGGAATTGCCTGTGGAAAGACCTGTGTGCATTCTGAGCTTGGGAAATGGTGATGGAGCCCTCTCTCTAGACTCTGGGAGGTGTCAAATGATGGATGAGAGTGACTTGGACTAGCAGGACCAGGTCAGTGCAAGTGACATTGGTTTCTTAGGTGCTCCTCAGCTCAGTGTGGGTCTCCCGAGACTCTGTTCTGCATGCTGACTTGTTCATTCGTTTCCATTGCAGGGCTGCAGTTGGGTTGTGCCTGGTTTTTTGGCCTTCCAATGTCTCTTAATTAACTTAATATTACTTGGTAATACTAAAGCAATGATGAATTATGTGCATGGAGTCATTAATCTTCTGTGTAAATATCTCAAACACTGTGTCTCAATTATAGACTCCACACTTAAATTATTTTAAAGCTTCTATTCATATATTTACTTAGAAAGACACGGTCTGTATTTCTATGGTGTTGGCACACTCAGTGGGAAAATGGTGTCCATACATCGGAGACGTTCATAAGAAAGAGTAGTTTCTGTGATGAGATGAATGCTGCCTGTTCTCCACTGACCCACAGACATTCTTAGCCTTAGCAATGAAGGGAGTTGGAGTAAGATAGGGCCTGGGGATCCAGGCCCTCTTTCACCTTCTGACTGTTCTGTCTGTAGCAAACTATAGAGAGTTTTTCTGGACAGTCCAGGAAGGTGTAAGAGCAGGTTTAGATGGGGCAGCTGTCTCCCTCATAGCAGAGCCAGCCCTAAGCCAGGGCAGGGCCTCCTCTGGGAAGAATTGTGCACCTCCTTCAGGGTCATCAGTGAGTTAGGTACATTGTGAGTATACTAACTTAGTATTTAGCAGTTACTCTGCACCGGGCACCATGCTGTTCCTGGGTGGTGGCTGGTGGCTGGGGCAGTGCAGTGAGTGTTACATAGACTAGACACAGCAGTAATAGCCAATGTTCCATGAGAACTTGCCATGGGGTTTGCCACACATAGACACTGGCTCTTGTTCACATAGGCTGCCTCATTTGCACTTACCAACAAACCTGGGTAGCTTCTGGTGTCTGTATTCTCATTTTACAATGAAGAAGCTGCAGTGAGGAGGGGTAAGTCACTTGCCCAAGTCTGCATAGCTAATAAGTGGCAGAACCAGAACCTGAGCCCACTGTCCAAGGTGAAGGTGCTTCCTAGCATGGTGGTCACCTCTAGGTAGGAGCTCAGCTGCACCACCCACTGGGACAGATACACTCCCAACAGCTGTGATTGGGTAGGGTGGCTCCACCTCCCAGATGGGTCGTCAGTTTGCTGAGTGTTGGCTGGATGACTTGACTAACTTTCTCAGCAGTCCTTTGAGCAGCTGAGGTCATACTTAGATGTGACTTACGTGAGACAACAGAGGAGCCCAGGTGAGAGCTGGCAGGCATGGGACCAGGGTGGAGTTATAGTTTACCCCACCAGGTGGGTGGAGCCAGGTCTCTTCAAACCAGAGGGCACAATTGCTGTTTTTATTGTTCATGTTGACTGTAGCAAAAATAACTCAGTGCCTATGAACCTCATCTGTGAAATGTAAATAACCCCTTCTCTGCCTATGTTTTTTTTTTTTTGAGACGGAGTCTTGCTCTGTTGCATAGGCTAGACTTCAAGACCAGCCTGACCAACATGGTGAAACCCTGTCTCTACTAAAAATACAAAAATTATCCACCTATCTTACTCTGTAGCTTGGGAAATCACCGAGATAAGAGGTTGGAAAGTGACAACTGTGTCCAGTCGTGCAAGTAGTGTGTTTATAGGAATGTGACTGAGCAACAGGGAAATGAGATTTCTCTCTGTCTCTCTTTTTTTTTTTTTTTTTTTTTTTTTGGAGATGGAGTCTCGCTCTGTCAACCAGGCTAGAGTGCAGTGGTGCAATCTTGGCTCACTGCAACTTCCGCCTCCTGGGTTCAAGTGATTCTCCTGCGTCAGCCTCCTGAGTAGATGGGACTACAGGTGCATGCCACCACACCCAGCTAATTTTTTGTATTTTTAGTAGAGACGGGGTTTCATCATGTTAGCCAGGATGGCCTCCATCTCCTGAACTCATGACCCACCCACCTTGGCCTCCCAAAGTGCTGGGATTACAGGTGTGAGCCACCGTGCCCGGCGGAGATTTCATTTTTAACTCAGACGTCAATCAATTTAGCCACATACAGATTTGAAAAGCTTTTCTTTGTCTCTGTTAATGGAGAAAAGGAATGACTGCTTTCTTGTCAAAATGAAAGTGTTCAGTTTTAAACTTAACCAGTTCCTGCCATTTTGAAATGTTCACTCATTTCTTACTTTTTTTTTTATTTTTATTTTTTGACACAGAGTCTCGCTCTGTCGCCCAGGCTGGAGTGCAGCAGTGCAGTCTCGGCTCACTGCAACCTCTGCCTCCCAGGTTCAAACAATTCTCATGCCTCAGCCTCCCGAGTAGCTGGGATTACAGACTCATGCCACCATGCTCAGCTAATTTTTGTATTTTTAGTAGAGACGGGTTTCACCGTGTTTGGCCAGGCTGGTCTCGAACTCATGACCTCAGGTGATCCGCCTGCTTTGGCCTCCCAAAGTGCTGGGTTTACAGCTGTGAGCCACTGTGCCCAGCCATCATTTCTTACTTTTTGGCAAAGGAGGTAGACATATTGGAGGGTTGGCCTGAACTCCATAGATTCCCAGGGAGACAGTGTATGACTTTGATCAGCCCATGTAGGGCACATTCCCATTGCCATCCAATTTTACCTGAGCCATTGGGATGGGATGCAAAGGCCTGACATGGTTTAGAAATAAAGCATAACTCTGCAGTGCCAACTAGGATGGAGTAAATGGGATTCTGGCCCGGGTGTGACAACTAAGACAAGATTGCTGGCCCAGGTGCTGAGAAATGTAGCCTGAGATCATGGTTCTGTTTCTCCTTTTGTGTAGAGATGGGATCTTGGAATCTAGTGAGGCAAGTACCCAGTTCTCTGCTTTGGTACCG
The DNA here is from genome assembly GCF_028878055.3 of Symphalangus syndactylus. Classification (NCBI taxonomy): domain Eukaryota; kingdom Metazoa; phylum Chordata; class Mammalia; order Primates; family Hylobatidae; genus Symphalangus; species Symphalangus syndactylus. The sequence continues at coordinate 107,313,541 of NC_072423.2, read as the reverse complement.
TGAGGGGATTCTGCAGAGGTGGATGGAATATGGTTTTTGTCCTCAAGGCGCTGACAAGCTGCAAATGATACGAGACAGTGTTATCAATAGGTTCACCTTCCCAACCCTTCTCTGCTCTTGTACTTGGTTGTTGCTCAATTGTTTGTTGATATGATTTACCATCATGATTACATGTCAAAACATGTGATATAATTTTTAGCTCTGGATGGCAAACAGTTTCAACTTGGATGCCAACTCCACCCAGTGGGAGATGCCTGACTGGCGCAACATGTGACACTGCCTCAGGGTGCCAGGAGAAAGAGTGCCATCTGATGACCAGTGGGAATATCTGCTATGGTTGGGGGATCGGGGTAGAAGTAGCAGGCATGTGGTGGTCATTGGTTCATCCTAAGTACATTAGGCTTTCAAAAGGGGAAAAATGATGCTCAGAAGAAATGAAACTCCTTAGTCTTCCCTTAAAGGGTGAAGCGGGATTTAGACAAACAGGAGTGCTTTCAGTCTTGGAAAAGAGTAGACGTGAAGACCATACCTTCCAGTGAGTATGCAGATATGTGGGAGGCTGTGGGAGCTGAGGGACTGGAGGCACGTGGAGGAGGAAGAAATATCAGGAGGGGCAGGGGCACTGTCCTCGCTGGACCCATGACAGACGTCAGTTGGTTGTTGGTAGGTTGAATGTAGACAGATTGCAGAGGTCCTCGGGATGCCAGATGGAGGAATTTAGATGTGATGCAGTCCCGTGCTTCTCAAGAAGCCTTCCCAAATGCTCTGGACACGATTAGCTGCTCCATCCTCTCCGCCCCAAAGGAGACTCCCAGTACTCTGCTTGAGCTTGGATTCTTGTCTGCTGTCCTGAAATGTTTATATATTATCTGCCATCCTCCCTGAGGATATGAACAGTGTTGTAGCCATCCTTGAATCCCCAGTGCTCAGGATCATGCCTGGTATGGAGCACATACCCAGTGAGTGGTGTTGAATTGAGCTGAAATAGGGTCCCTGAACTGCCAGGCGAGATGGGGTGGAAGTGGGCAGTGCCTTAGAAGTGAAGCTGGGTGCGGAAGTGGGAGGCTGCCAAGCATAGAATGTACCCTCTGCCAAGGGAGCTCAGAGTCCATGTCCCTGGGATGCACGGGATGGGAAGGAGGGCAAGTCTGAAGCGTCAAGTTTACAAGAGTGTGCACAGCACAGGAAACCAGTTGAAATTGAAGATGGCAACAGAGAACGGACAAGATTGAAGGAGGGAATTTGGAAAGCTGAGCCTAGATGAATTCCCAGAGGCAGACTTATAGGGCTCGGAGGTCCTGTGTATAGGGAACCACCGCTGAACCTGTGGGTCAGAGGGAGTCCTCAAAGATGTTGTCTCTTGAGAAATGAGGAGCTACTGAAGGTTCTCTCTCTCAGACACCTCAACATTTTAGATACATGGAGTGATCCTACAGCCCATTGCATTAATATTTAGGTGGGACTCCTTCATTTGCAGGTGACAAAAACTGAACCCAAACTGGCTTAATTTGGTGGCTTTTATAACTGAAAAGCCCAAATGGAGAGGGGAGGGGAGGGAAGGGAATTTTTTACTTCAGGCTCAACTTGATCCAGGGATGCATACAGTGGCCTCAGGGCCAGGTGCCTGCTTCTGAGTTTCGCTGGCTGGCTGGCTGGCACACTTTCTCTTCATTTGTGGCTTGGCTTCCCTTGGTGGGTGTTAGCTCTTCATCTCTATGTCCCCCTGGCAACTCTAGGCTTGTGGCCTCTCAGGGCTGAATCCAGCCAATGAAAGAACTTCTTACCTAGTTACCACAGGGAAAGCTCCCAGACTTGCTCTCTTCGGACCTGGTTGGTGTGGGTTGGAGCATATGCCTATCCCCGAACCAATAACCTTGGCTGCATGCCAACTCTTATTGCCCCTGGGATGAGAGTAGGAATGGAGCAGTTCCTGGGGGAAGGTCGGGGTGCTGTTACCCTTGGAGTTTTGCTGGGTGGCAAGGCCATCGTTACTGCCCCATCCAGGCTAACTGTTGTCGTCTTGGCAGCAAAGCAGAAGCTGCCTTTGCTCTGCTGGTGAGGAGGAGAGCTCCCTGCCAGCCTCTGTCACCCCAGGCATGCTGCTGCCCTCTTCCCACAGACCACATGTCCTTGAAGCTGGGCTCCATAGAGTGGTCCACCAGGTCACCCTGCTGGCCACCTCCATTTGTCATCCCTGGGCACATTCTAGACAGCATCTTGGGCAGGGGCCTTGCCCCATCTGGGTGATTGTGGGGTCACTGAACTGTCATGGGATCTCAGGAGAAACCTCTTCAGAGAGTCTGCATCCACAGGGAGAAGTGTATTCACACTTCCCACAGGCTGGGGAGCTGTCTCGCCTGTCCTTAGTCAGGGCGAGCATTCCATTGTGAGGTGCTTTATAGTTTGCACAGCTCTATCCAACTTGTTACTTAATCTGGCTTTTACCATAACACTGGTGGGCAAGGCAAAGCAAGAATGAGTGTCCCTGTTTTATGGATGAAAGAACTGGGAATCAGGAGGGGTAAATGTCTCAAACAGGGCAACACAGCTGTCGAGACTAGCATTAGACTTGGGGGACACAAATGTCACATAAAATTTGTACTTTTAAAACGAAGGTGAAGAAAGATGAAGGCAAACTGACTACTGTAGCCGGTTTCTTCATGTAAATGTGGTGTTAAATTACCCATTGGAGTTCCTCTAAGTGCATACTTCATTAATACCTGCAGGGGAAAAAATGACCTCTATTTACAGCCAAGCATCTCTGAGCCAACGCCTGCCTGCCCACCAGCCTCCTGTGGTTTACCCACCAAAACTTTACTAGAGGTTGAATTGGCTTGTAGAAGCTGTGTGATAGTGCTGTGGCTCCGCTGGCTCACCTCCTGAAACGTGTAGGGTCATGAGTGGGAGGGTGTCTCAGCAAGCCCAGCCTGAACGTGCACGATGGCCTCAAGTGACCCAGCCACTTGAAAAAGCAGCCACTGCTCTCGGTTCAGCTCTTCCCTGGGGTCTCTGCGCCCTCACAGAGCCTCCCTGTGAAGCCTGTGCTTGGAGACTTTGCTCACCAGGTCGTAGACAATTGTTGTTTTCCAACTGGAAGAGATCATCTGATTTAGTCTGTTCATTTCACACATGAGAAACGGAGACCAAAGCCCGTACCGTGGCACCTGGGGCCCTTTGTGTCTGCCCTCCACTGTGTCCCTGCAGCCTGTCCCTTCCCTTCCCACCTGTCCTCATACCTTGTGCTCCAGCCACGTGGACTGCTCTTCGCCCTGAACAGCTTGCCTTCGTGTGGGCCCCTCTTCCGGATGGAACACCCTGCCCGGGGCAGGGAGGGCCATGATGAGGGAGCAGGTGGCTGTGCTGAGCCTTTCCCTGACATGCACTCATGGATGTTTTCCTGGAACAGAGCAAAACCAGGGGGCCCTGGTATCATAGAACTTCTTAGTGAGAAGGAACATTTAATAATAGTTGGTCAAAACCTCTCATTTTGCCCATTTATTTATTCATTTATAAATGCTGAATATCTATTTTCGTGACAGGCCTTAGGAATGCAATGATGCATGAAATAGAAATGATCTCTGGCTTTAAAGGAATGATAATTTATTAGGGGAGACAAATATTAAAGAGGCAATTTTTAAAAATTGACAAATAGCTACATAATTAGGGTGTACAACATGATGTTTTGATATATGCATACACTGCGGAATGGCTAAATTAAACTAATTAACGTATCTATTACCTCATATGCTTATTTTTTTGTGGCGAGAAAACTTAAAATATAGTCTTAGCAATTTTCAAGTATGCAATACATTGTTGTAACTATAGCCACTATGTTGTACAATAGATCTCCTGAACTTACTCTTTCTAACTTTTGTATACTTTGAAATTTTTTATATGTTGATCAACATCTCCCCAGTCTCCCTGACCCCCACCTCTGGTAATCATCATTCTTCTCTCTGCTTCTGTGAGTTCAATGTTTTTAGACTCCTCATATAAGTGAGATCATGCAGTATTTGCCTTTCTGTGCCTGGCTTATTTAGCTTAGCATAGTGTCCTGTAGGTTCACCCATGTTATTGCAAACGACAGCATTTCCTTCTTTTTAAAGGCTAAATAGTGTTTCATTGTGTATCTATACCACATTTTCTTTACCCTTTCATCCATTGATGAACATGGAGGTTAATTCCATGTCTTAGCTATTGTGAATAATGTTATGAAGAACATGGGCGTGGCAGACATTTCTTTGACATACTGATTTCATTTCCTTTGTATATACATTCCCAGAAGTGGGATCACTGCATTATATGGTAGTTCCACTCTTAGTTTTTTGAGGACCCTCTATAACTGTTTTCCGTAGTGGCAGTCCTAATTTACACTCCTATCAACAGTGTACAAAGCTTCCCTCTTCTCCATATCTTTGCCAACACGTATCACTTGTCTTTTTGACAATAGTCATTCTAATGAATGTGAGGTGATGGCTCATTGTGGTTTTAATTTATATTTCCTGGACGATTAGTGATGTTGAGCACTTTTTCACGTATCTTTTGGCTATTTGTATGTCTTCTTTTGAGAAATGTCCATTCAGGTCCTTTGCCCATTTTAAAATCAGGTTGTTTTCTTGCTATTGAGTTGTTTGAGTTCCTTATCTATTTTTGATATTAACCCTTTATCAGATGAATGGTTTAAAAATATTTTCTCCCATCTCATAGGTTGTCTCTTTATTCTGATGGTTTTCCCTTTGTTGTGTGTAAGCGTTTTAGTTTGATGCAGTCCCATGTGTTTATTTTTGCTTATGTTGCCTGTGTTTACAGACGCATATCTCAAAAATCTTTGCCCTGACTGATGTCAAGAAGCTTTTACTCTGTGTTTTTCTGTAGTACTTTCAGTGTTTTAGGTCTTAATGTTTAAGTCTTTGATCCATTTTGAGCTGATTTTTGTATATGGGGTGAGATAAGGGTCTGATTTCATTCCTCTGCATGTGGACGTCCAGTTTTACCATACCCGTTATTGAAGAGACTGTCCTTTCCCCACTCTGTATTCTTGGCACCTCTGTCAAAGATCAGTTGACCATAAATGCCTGGATTTATTTCTTGGCTTTCTGTTAAAGAGGTAATTTTTTTAAAATTTAAATTTCTATTGTGAATTAGGGCTGTGAAAAAGTATAATGGGCTTTGACAGCATGTAACAGCAGGCTCTAATTTTGTCTGGGAGGTCAGTAAAGGTTTTGCTGAGGAAATGTCATTTAAGCTGAGCCTTGAAGGGCAAGCAGAGCCTAGTCTGATGAGAAAGAGGGATGGGGAGACTGTTTTAGAAAGAAGGGAACAGGATGTGGAATGGTTCCACCGTGGCCCAGGGCCACAGCATGAATCAGTGGCTGAGTTGGGACTAGCAGAAATCAGATCTATGGCTCCAGGCCCTGTGTTCCTTGCATTCAACCCCGCTGGGTGCATTTTTGGCCCTGTATCACAGAGCTCTATGCTCATTCATCTAAAGAGGGAAGTTCGTGTCCATGGGGCAGGCACTCTCGGTGGATAAAGCAGGGAGGGCAAAGACATGGAGGTGGGAAGGCGGCTGGCATGTGTGGGAGGGAGCAGGTTGGCCCATGACTTGGAGTGAAACGCTGTGACGGAGGAGAGGTGGGAAAGTTGGAAGAGGAATCTAGGCAAGGATGATAGGATGAGGTCCTTAACCAAGAAGCTGCAGGTTGGGATAGCAGGGGAGGCCAGGTGAGATGTTGAGATCAGCTGTTGTCCTAGCAGTTTGACTCTTTATTTCAGGCTTGTTCTAAAAAGGGTTTATGGTAACTTAGATACATACATACGTATCCTGTTTTTTTGTTTTTGTTTTTTAAATACATATGCTAGGATCATAAAACCTCATGCTGTAATAGCCTCTACATGTCTAGATCTACAGCTTTATTCCTTCCATTTTTTTTCTTCTCTGCTTTCTAGTAGCACCTATGAGTACCTTACATATGTCTGATGCTACAGTTAAAGACACAAAGAGAGGGCCCCTTTCAATAGAGAATCGAGGACTGCAGGGCACAGAAGGAATGGAAGGTGTCAGTGGGAGAGGGGGACTTCTGGCAGAGTATAAGCCAGAAAGCCTTCCCAAAGCCTTGGGCCACATGGGTGGAAGAGCAAAACAGAGAAGTGACTCTTACCTGGCTGCATCAAGCCTCTGTTCACCTTTCGACAGCAGCTTGGGAGTTCTGTGAGGACAGGGTTCTGGCTTTGCTGAGGAGGATGCAGGTGCTCGGGGATAGATGGTAGACAGATGGACAAGCATTCATGCCACAGCACTAATAAGAGGATTCTTAAAATAGGAAAGGAAAGTACCAAGTCTAATGAAGGATTTTGGCATCTCCCACCTCCTGCTAGTTGACAGTTTCTGTTTCTCAAGATTCTGTATAGCATTAACTGGTTTGGAGATTATTAACTACTTTAGAGACTGCTGATTTAGAGCCTCTCCTGTTGGTGAAGTTTCACTGTTTAAAGAAGACACATCAGGTTTTAGAGTTAGATTTCAGCCTTTGTTTCTCTAGTGGCTTGAGTTCTCGTGGGCGGGGCGGGGGGAGGGAGTGGGGGGACATCCGTTCATCTGTAGGGTAGTTTCTGGATGTTGTTTTCTAAAGGAAGGTTTGACTGGCCCTGCCCATTCAGGATCTCCTGCCAGGGAGAAGAAATCCCTGCTGGTGGGTGACTGAGTGCCGCAGGTGTGACTCTGCCTGGCACACGGAGGGGAATGAGATGCAAGAATCATTTACTCTTTCCCTTTACCTGGGGAAGGGCTGTTAAGGTTCAGCTCCTGCTGTACCAGGGACACCTCATTTCATGTCTGGTTCTAGAGGGTTCCTGCTGGCCCCTTCTTCCACCATCCCAGTCTTTCATCCTTGACAGTGCTTCTTCCTCTGTGCTTCCATCAATCGTGGCCACAGACCTCAGTGTCCTCTCTGTGTCACCTCTCACCCAGCTGCTTTGGCTGGGCCCACAGTCCCACCTTGCCTGGTTAGGAACCTGACTTTCTTGTTGGCTTCCTTTTCAAATTGTTAATTCAACATTCTTTTCTCAAATGAACAATCCTTTTGTAAAGCAAATAATTATCCCACTTCTCCTGAACGACGTTTTGCAAGATTTAAAAATAGTACTTCATTTGTTGAATGTGGAGGTATACCTGTTTCATAGGATTCCTTTTTAGTGGCAGGATTGAGGACGAGGACAACACTGGCTTCTAGACAAACTGGTCTGCCTGCTCTCCAGGCTGCGACTGTTCAGTTGGCATCATGGTAGAATCTCTGTAATAAAGAATTGCATTAAAGGAAGTTTGTATTTCTTATAAAGAATCCCATCAAATAATTCACTAAGGATTTTGGAAAGAGAAACCAAATTCTTTAAAAAGCAGGGAGAGGGCAAAGGAGAAGGAAAAAGAATGTTAAACAGTTCATTTATACTAATGGCCCTTGTGTTATTGGCAAAATTTCTTCTAAATAAAAGTCAGAGAGGAAAAACAAGCTTTGTTTGGGAGGTGTACTGTCTGTTCTCTGCCTTGTTTTTCTGCTCTGAAGTATAGTGTGCTGTCTTGACGTAGGTATGTAACTGCTATGAATATTGATGGCAGCAAAAGCTTTTTTTTCCCTCTCTGGCCTAGTAAATAAAGCAGCAAGGATAAAAAGGGATGAATTGTAAAATCAGTGTGCTGTTTTTAGCTTCTCTGGTTCCCTTAGAACTCTTAAGTCTCAAACATATTGACAATCTGCCTTTGGTGGTCAGGGTCTGATGTGAGCACAGTGGGTTGGCATTTTCAGGGATTTTTGCCTCTGGTTAAAGTAACAGAGTTCTTTTTCTTTGAGCTTTCAGAGTTAATGTTATGGCTTCATTGAGGCCTTCCTGTATCTTTCCCTCTATCCAGTGGCAACGCTGGTCCCTGCTCCTCAGAATACCACAGTGGCATGAGTGTGCGATCGTTCCTCCAACAGCCACGCTTTGCATGCCTCCCAAGCGAGCACTCCTCTGGGGGATATGGCAGGGAACAGGGCAACGGGGAATCTGGACAGTAAGCAAGGAAGGGCATCCTTGTAGCTCTGAGCATGGCATCTCATGTAGCTGTATGAAGGGTGTGGGGGAAGAAGGCATGGGGGCATGGGATGAGCCTGGCTGAGAACAGGACTGGTCTGAAGGTCTAGAGGGGGCATGAGTATAGAGGTTGGAGATGAGCTAGGCTTTCTAAATTAAATTATAAACACACTGATGCTGGCTAACTCTCAAAAAAAAAAAAAAAACGCACACACACAATTTGTTCACTAGACTGTTGTAGTGGTGTTCTGAGGAGCAAAGGGAGCTTTGGAGGGCAAGTGTTTAGAAATGACAGGAACCACAACAGCCCTGTCCTTGGAAGGAAGCCCTGTTATATGATCAGTGAAGAGTGGAGAATGGGGGCAAAGGCTGGGATGCATGGCCGTGACTGCATGGTGGTCAAGAGGGAGGATACCTGTGGCATGACAAAGGGATGTTCTGCCTGGCACGGCCGGTGACAGAGGGGCAGCCATTCTGGCAGCAGACAGCCAGAGCCCAGGGGCAGCACAGGCAAGGCTCCCATTTAAATGCACAAGGGTGCTGGGGATACTGCAAGCAAACATTTAATAGGTGACGGTTCCTCAAAGGGTCAGGCTTATGGGAATCATCCTAAAATTTGTGTTTTTAAAAATGTTTCTGAATAAAAAGTGTTCTCTTCAGAAACATAAAATTTATTTTAAAATACACATTTGCCTATTGCATAAAAATAAGTCTAAAATAGTGATAACATATAACATAGCAAAGTGCTTTTTTTCCCCCTGGAATATATTGTGAAAAGGAGGGGATGGCCTCATCGGAGGACTGAGGATATAGAATTGTCTTGTCAGTTACTACTTTTGTGACTCTTGAGAAATTCTCTGTGTGTACATTCAAAACTTCCCCTTCCACACACCTCCCCCCCACACCAACAGACTAAATCACAGGTACCATAGTGGGGACATTTTTCTGGCTCCTGGTACAGTGCCTGTCATTTAGAAGTGGTGTTCACATAAGTGTTTCCTGAGCCTATTTTATTTTGACATCTTGCACTAGGCATTTTAATGAGTGAATTTCATGACCTCCATTTCTCTAAGGTATTGGTAACTTTTCGGGTCCCACTCATATTAGTATAGGACTTTACAGTTCATATTGAAAAGTTACAGTTGCCGATGGTACTTTGTTATTTAAATAGCTTCATGCCGCGGGAATGCCTCTTGTAAAGTTAATTACACACATCTCTGTTGGTCCATGTTTCTATTGAAACTGAAGCTGTATAAAGAAAACATTTATAAAAGAAGAAAAAGTCAAAGTTTTCAGACTTGCTGATTGATATGTTTTCCACAGTTCATGGAGCTGCATGGGTTGGAACTGGAAAGGTCCTAAGAGTCATTTAGCCCGTGAGCAGCAGCTGTGAGGTCTGTGGCAGTCAGATGGGCATGGCTGCTGGGACAGATACTAGAGGAAAGGTCAGAGGCTCTGCCTAGGTTTCCTAGGAAAGTGCATGGTGACCTGTCACAAGTTCAGCCGGGAGAGGTGGCATGCCAATAAGCAGGCAGGGTGTTTGCCATCCTGAATTCACTTCCCTTATTGTATGGATGCAGAAACTTATATCCAGAGGAGGGGAAGGACTTGCCCAAGGTTACCTTGCTACTCAGTGACAAAGCTGACTGTGACTTCGAACTCAGACATAAACCCAAGAGGAAGAGAGGGTCAAAACAGATGCATCATCATTTCTTCCGGAGGATGAATTTCTTCTGTTCAAAGACACCATTGGAATCTTTCTTGTACCCTTGTGCTTTTCTGGGCCTGATTTGGCAACCTCAGGAGGAAAGCATGCTGTGTTTTGCAAATGTGTGCAAATAACAAACATGCCTGTTATGTCCTAGGCAGACTCATCACACACTCATTGGGGCAGTTGGCAAAATGCAGTCATGCAGCCTGGAACGAAAAGTGTTGCACACATAGTTGCTTATGAGAAATTGAGTGTTAGAATGTAAATGCTTTCCTGGCCCAGGGAGAGTGTAATTGTTCCATTTCTCATGATGAAACTTTGCTTGGAGGAAAATGCTTATATGTCTCAGATGTTGATTCTAATCTCTGTTCCTTTTTCTGTCTCCTCTTCCTCCCCTGCCCCTACTTTTTTGGTATGTTTCTTTGTTTTTCTTCACAGGAAAAAGTAGAATATGCCTTCCTGATTATTTTTACAGTCGAGACATTTTTGAAGATTATAGCGTATGGATTATTGCTACATCCTAATGCTTATGTTAGGAATGGATGGAATTTACTGGATTTTGTTATAGTAATAGTAGGGTAAGTCTCTTTTACTTTGGGGAAATGTTGGTTTGGAAAATGGGAGGTGGAGGTTGGGAGGGTGGTAACAGAACAGTCTTTTTAGGGAATGTGGTTGCTCTTTTATGCCAGCTGTTGCACCAGAACCTCTCAGGAGTTCTTTTAAGGGCTGGTGATACTGCTGTCAGTCCCTGGGCAGAGACTAGTTTGAAATTCTCATTGTTACTCCCGTTTTTAGCAACATGTTATAGAAGGGAGTCTAAGCTCCTAATATGAGAGGCTTTACCTAACAGGGTCTTGGATCTCCAGAAACAGACCAACCCTGTCGGTGATTAGAGTCAAATGAGTAGAGCTTCTAATACTTAGTGCCAATGTTAAGTTAAAAAAAGTAAAAAGTAATAAAACCTTCATAGCAGTAAGGTACTCTGCTATTTAACATCCCTTGAGCAAAGCTTTTCTTTCTTTCTTTCTTTCTTTCTTTCTTTCTTTCTTTCTTTCTTCCTTTCTTTCTTTCTTTCTTTTTCTTTCTCTCTCTCTCTCTCTTTCTTTCTTTCTTTCTTTCTTTCTTTTTGCTGACTTGTGGGAGAAACTCTGGCATACTACTGTTCCATTTTAAATAACGAAACAAGTGTCTGGATAATGTCAAGTATCTGGCATAAAATGAAATAAGCTAGAAAATGCAGAGAAGCAGGTGTTCCACCAAAATCCTGTTGCAGGAAGAAGACATCAGTAGTTTTAGTTAAAGGAGAATGTTAAAATAAAAAATAGTGGCCTGTGTTATTTTAGTCCTTCCACACCTGGAAATGTTGCCAGGAAGAGAAAAATGAATCCATGTTACAGGAATGCTGGGTCTTTGGACCAAATACCCATGTAGGAAGATAAGATATATCCTTTTTCCCAGTCTTAGTTATGCTAGCTATAAAGTGAGTTGCTCCTAAAATTATGTTTTTGTAAAGAGAGGTTTTTAAATAGCCTCTCTGTTTTCATCTTCATGACTTCAGTGAACTGCCTTTTGCAGTTGAGCAAGGTGATTTTTCTTGTGGATTATCCTTTCATCATGAATCTTTTGCCTTTTCATTGGAGACTAATTCTGCTGGGTATTGGGAGAGTGGAATTGGTTGTGGGCCTTCCTAGGTCCTTTCAACCTACGAAGTTAATATGAGATCCTAATTGCCCAATGGGACAATTAGACTTGTGGGAAACAAGTTAGCTTTTCAAAACCCCCCCACAATACATTGGCATTTAAGGCATCATTGCAAAAGAAGTGCACCAAAATGAACAGGTAGCAGATATGTGCCATACCTTCCTGTATTTGGTGGACTCTGTCAAGGAATGGCAAGCGGGAGCCTTGCAGGTGTGTTGATTCTGGGATGAACTGGCTGTGCCTCTTCTGCCACTGGACTTTTTGTTCAGCTAGGAATGGAGATGCTTAGCCCCATTTCTTTCGTCACCATGCTGTGATCACCTCAGATTTCTGCCTGGAGATATTTTTCACACTACAGCACAGCACAAGGACAGGGAACCAAGTGGAGCATGGTGGTCTTATTGAGTTAAGGAGACAGAGACAAGAGTTTGGGGAGGCAGAATAGGGGAAGGGAGGGAGCTATTTAGAGAAGGAGCTTCATAAATATGCCTTAGAGTACACTTCAGTTTTGGCTGAGAGCTAAGCTACACCTACGCGGAGTTGCGAGTCCACGAGGCCAGGAAAGACCACTACTAGGGAAAAGAGAAAGACCAGGGAGCTGTAAAATGAATAATAACCAGGGCTCACAAAGGACTTGGAAGGCATTCAAATTCTGACTAATTAGGGTGGAAAGACCTCATTGAACACCCTGGACTGTCAGTAGAGACCCTACAGGGCCATTAGTAGTAGTGCTAAACTGGCTCTAGAGCAGGGGCTGGCAAACTGTAGCCAATGGGCCAAGTCTTAGCCCATCTAGCCTGCCACCTATTTTTATAAATAAAGTTTTATTGTAACATGGCCACATTCATTTGTTTACATGGTTCAGTTTGAGTAGTTTACGTCCACAAAACCTAAAATATTTAAATATTTACTATCTGGCCCTTTACAGAAAAAGTTTGCCAATCTCTGCTCTAGAGTACAGAGACTACCTGAAATCCTTGCTTACAATGTTTGAAAAGAAGTCTGAAAAGAAGCAAACTAGGCTGGGCATGGTGGCTCATGCCTATAATCCCAGCAGTTTGGGAGGCTGAGGTGGGTGGATCACCTGAGGTCGGGAGTTCAAGACCAGCATGGCCAACATGGCGAAACCCCCTCTCTACTAAAAATGCAAATATTATCTGGGTGTGGTGGTACATGCCTGTAATGCCGGCTACATGGGAGGCTGAGGCAAGAGAATCGCTTGAACCTGGGAGGCAGAGGTTGCAGTGAGCCGAAATCGTGCCACTGCACTCCAACCTGGGTGACAGAGTGAGACTCCATTTCAAAAAAAAAAAAGCAAACTGATATGCTAACTGAACTGCCTGCCAGAACATAACTCAACATTCTTTAAAGGAGGACAACAAAATCCAGACACTGAACATATGAAGAAATGTGACCCATAACCAGGAGAAAACTCCATCAGTAGAAACAGATCCTGAAATGACAGAGAAGGACTTCACAAAGCTTTAAAAACTACTATTATAAGTTTATGGACTTAAAGGGATACCTGATTATAGTAAGGAAAGATGGGACAATATAAAAAAAAAACAAATGGAACTTTAAGAGATGAAAAATATATCCAAAATGAAAAATTCTCTGGATTGGCTTAACCTCAGCTTAGACACTATAGAAGGAAAAAATATCAGGGAATTTGAACATATTGCAATAACATGAAGAATAATGATTGAGGAGAAAATGAATACCGCCTCTGTGGCCTGTGGGGGAATAACAAGTGGTCTAACGTATGTATATTTGGAGTCTCAGAAGGAGAGGAGAGAAAGAGGAAACAGAAAAAAAATATTTGAAGAAACAGCTCCAGATTTTCCAAATGTGATGAAAAATTAAACTCACAAGAAGCTCAGCAAAGCCTGAGCAAAATAAACATGAAAAAAGCCACATCAAGGCACATCACAATTGTAATCAAATTGTTACAAACCAAAGATAAGGGGAAAACCTTAAAACAGAGAAAAGAAAATTTCAGACTATTTGTCAACAACTATGCAAGCCAGAAGACAATAGAGAGACATCTTTAAAGTACTAGGGGAAAATGTCAACCTAGGATTCTCACTCAGTAAAATATCTTTCAGAGTTAAAGTCAAAATAAAAACTTTTTCAGACATTCTAGAGTTTCAGAATTCATGACTAATAGACCTGTACCTCAATCAGTGTTAAAGACAGTTCCTCAGGGCTGAAGGAAAATGACACAAGATAAAAAAGTGGATCTACACAGAAAGAAATGAAGAGTGCCAGAAAGTGGATCTACACAAAAAGAATGAAGAGTGCCAGAAAGCGTAAATACGTGGGTACATATGCAGATATTTTTCCCCTCATTTAAAAATTTCTTTAAAGGTAATTACTTAAAGCAAAAATAATAACAATGTATTGTGGTGTCTATAGCTTCTATAGAAATAAAGTACATGACAATGGTAGCATGAAGAATAGGAACAGGGAAATAGCCATATGGTCTTGTCATGTACTTATACAGTAGTTGGAATGATTAAATATTATCTGAAGATAGACTGTGATATCTTCAAGATGTATGCTGTAAACCCCTAGAGTATGGATTGGCAAGCTACATCTAGTTTGAGCCTTTTTTTCCCCACCATTGACAAAGTATTTTATTTACTGCCTGCTTTGGCAAATAAAGTTTCATTGTAATTCAGCCACATTCAGTCATGTCTATGGCTATTTGGTGTTATAATGGCAAAGTTGGGTAGTTGTGACAAACCCTATGGCCTGCAGATTCTAAAATATTTACTATTTGGCACTTTATAGAAAATGTTTACTGACACTTGCCTTAGAGAAGCCACTAAAAAAGAAAATCCCAGGTATATCTAATAAGCCTATTGTAGAGATTAAATGGAATTTTAAAAAACGGTAAATCCAAAACAGGCAGGGAAGAAGAAAAAAGGAACAAAGGACAGGACAAATAGAAAACAAATGGCAAGTTGCTAGATTTAAGCCTAGGTAAATCCTTATTAAAATCATTATCACAAAGAAAGGATAATGGCCTTTCTTTGTGTCCACGTGCTCTCATCGTTTAGCTCCTACTTATAAGTGAGAACATGTGGTATTTGGTTTTTTGTTCCTGCGTTAGTTTGCTAAGGATAATGGCCTCCAGCTCCATCCATGTGCCCACAAAAGAAATGATCTTGTCCTTTTTTATGACTGCATAGTATTCCTTGGTGTATGTGTATCACATTTTCTTTATCCAGGCTGTATCGATGGGCATGTAGGTTGATTCCATGTCTTTGCTATTGTGAATAGTGCCACAGTGAACATTCACATGCATGTGTCTTTATGGTAGAATGGTTTATTTTTCTCTAGGTGTGTAGCCAGTAATGGGATTTCTGGGTCAAATGGTAGTTCTGTCGTTAGCTCTTTGAGGAATTGATACACTGCTTTCCACAATGGATGAACTAATTTACACACCCGCCAACAGTATAAGCATTCCCTTTTCTCTGCAACCTCGCTAGCATCTGTTATTTCTTGACTTTTTAAGAGTAGCCATTTTAACTGGTGTGAAATGGTATCTCGTGGTTTTGATTTGTACTTCTCTAACGATCAGTAATATGAACTTTTTAAAATGTGCTTCTTGAGCACATGCATGTCTTTTGAATAGTATCTCTTCATGTCCTTTGCTGACTTTTTAATGGGATTTTTCTTTTCTTCTTGGGAAGTTGATTGCGTTTCTTATAGATGTTGGATATTAGACCTTTGTCAGATGCATAATTTGCCAATATTTTTTCTCATTCTGTAGGTTGTCTCTTTACCCTGTTGCTTTTGTTGTGCAGAAGCTCTTAAGTTTAATTAGGCCCATATGTCAGGTTTTGCTTTTGTTGTGATTGCTTTTGGCATCTTCATCATGAAATCCTTGCTCATTCCTATGTCCAGAATGGTATTGCCTAGGTTGTCTTCCAGGGTTTTTTATAGTTTTGGGTTTTACATTTAAGTCTTTAATCCATCTTGAGTTGATTTTTGTATATAGTATAAGAAAGGGGTCCAGTTTCAGTCTTGTGCATATGGCTTGCCAGTTATCCCAGCACGGTTTATTGAATAGGGAGTACTTTCCCCATTGCTTGTTTTTGTCACCTTTGTCGAAGATCAGATGGTCGTAGGTGTGTGGCCTTATTTCTGGGCTCTCTACTATGTTCTGTTGGTCTATGTGTCTGTTTTTGTATGAGCACCATGCTGTTTTGGTTACTGTAGCCCTGTGGTGTAATTTGAAGTCAGGTAGTGTGACGCTTCCAGCTTTGTCGTTTTGCTTAGGATTGCCTTGGCCATCCAGGCTCCTTTTTTGTTCCATATAAATTTAAAATTTTTTTTTTCTAGTTATGTGAAGAATGTCATTGGTGGTTTGATAGGAATAGAATTGAATCTGTAAATTGCTTTGGGCAGTATGGCTAATTAATTGATATTGAGTCTTCCTATTTGTGAGCATGGTATGTTTTTCCATTTGTTTGTGTCATCTCTGATTTCTTTGAGCAGTGTAAAACCATGAAATTTATAGTAGAAAATATTGGATAAAACCTTTATGACCTCAATGTAGCCAGAGATTTCTCAGGACACAAAAAGCTCCAGCCATGAAAGAGTAATTGAAAATGTTGACTTTATCAAAATTTAAAACTTTTCTTCAAAAGACAGTGTGAAGACAATGAAAAAGCAAGGCACACATTGGGAAACATATTCATAATACATACACTTGTATTCAGAATATATAAGGAACTCTTACAACCCAATAGTAAGAAGACAACCCAATAAACAAATAGGTAAAACATTTGAACAGATCTTCACTAAAGAAGATATGTGAATCATCAACAAACATCTGAAAAGATGCTCAACATTGTTAGTAATTAGAGAAATGCAAATTAAAACTACAGTGACAGTACTGCATACCCACTAGTATTACTAAATGTAAAAAGACTGAAAATACCAGGTCTTAACCAAAATATGGAACAACTGGAACTTTCATACACCACTTGTAGAAATGGAAAATGGTATAATCACTTTGGAAAAAATGCGCCCATTTCTTACAGTGTTAAACATAGACTTACCATATGACCATATTACCAGTTCTACTCTTAGGTATTTATCCAAGAAAAATGAAAACACATGTCCACAAAAAAACTTTATTCATAGTAGAGAAAAACTGGAAACAACCCATATATCCCTCAGCGGGTGAATGGATAAACTCATTGTGATGTATTTATATAATGGGATATTACAGAACAACAAAAAGAAATGAACTGCTGATAAAACAACGTGGATGAGTGTCAAAAACATTATGGTGAGCAAAATAAGATGAGCCAGGAGAACATACTATGTGAGTCCATTTATATGGGTTCTAGAAAAAGAAAAAAAAAAAACTCTAGCAATAAACAGCCAATCACTAGATACTCAAGGCTGAGCTTCAAGGGAAGCTCTGTACAAGGCTGTGCAAAAGGGGCACAAGAGAATCATTTGAAATGTTGAAATCTTCCCTATCTTGATCATGATGTTTGTTGCATAGGCTTATGCATTTTTCAAAACCCATCGTACACTTTAAATGAGTGTGTTTTATTATAGATAAACTGCAATATGAAGTGATTTAAAATGCAAAAAAATATATAGGAAACTGAAGTAGAACTGGACTCTAAGAAAAACTTCAGAAAATCAGATTATTTTTTTATCTAAAATATGCACGAAATTGGAGTCAAAGAACGGAAGAAAGGTTTTAAAAAAGAAAAAGAAGAATTATGATGTCTTCATTTGAATCAAATTCCTACTCACTAAAGTTTCCAACTGCAGTCTGTATCTCAATCCAATGGATTTTTCCATTCCAAGTCAACAGTGACCTATTGCTTTTGTCAAGATTCCCAATAACCAAGACATTAAGGAAGTAATTGATATTTCTAAAATGTTAACTATTAATGTGACCACAGGAGGACTCAGTGTGTCTGCCAGAGCTGAAGTTATTCCTTTAGAGAAAAGTTTGATCTAAGCCAACTTTTATCCCATGCCTCTAAATTTTCAATAAAGATATATTTCAAGCATTCAGGCTCTATTACTTAAGCTTTTTTTGAAGAACGTGACTCCTCATTCTGGTGTTTCTGACTTTAGTCAGTTTAGACAGCTCCTGGTCTTTTTTCTCCCACCTTAGGGTAAACTTTTAATAACAATCTAGAGTCGGTTACTCCTTTCTCATCCTGTCCTTATCTCTTCAGGCCCATGGCACTTTTTTTTTGAGAGGCGTGGTGGTGAGGAACAGAATCACGGAATATTAGAGTGGAAAGGTCATTTTCTGAGTCGTTAAATCTAGTTTTGGCATTTTATAGAGAGGAGAACTGAGGCCCAGAGAAGGAGAGGGAGTTTCCTGATATCTCATAACTCTTAGGAGTGGAAACCAGCCCCGGCCCCTTGCAGCCCTGCACTGTCTGGGAACACAGCCTGCTTCTCTCTCTGACTTGGCCTCTTTGGTGACAAGAGAGAGACATTTTTCATGTGTTTTCAAGGACATTGCTGAAGAACAAGGAATAAAGGGACCATGACATATGTGTTGCAAAACACGGATACTTGAAAGCAGTCTTCAGTCACTACCTGCATAAATTACTTTGCTAACCCTTTGGGATGAAAATTCCTGTGGCTTGCACATTTCAGAAGAGTTTGAGTTTTCTTTCTTTTTCTTTGTTTTTCTGAAGCTATGAATTTGTTTTGGAGGAGAGACTTTTCACTTTAGCCTTGCTGCAGGGATTTACAGTAATTTTTTAAAAACTATGCTGAAGAGAGAGAAGCCTGTCATAAATTTGATCTATTTCTTCAGTCATAACTAGGGAGAGCTCACCATCTGAAGCTTTGTAGAGACCGGGCTTGTTTTCCCTCGTGGCTAGGTTCGTTGCTAATTGCTGTACTGTTATTAAAATAAAGGGCTGATCTATAAATGCCTCAGAACTACACCCAATCAGGGCTGTAATCAGACAATCCTATGTTTTATGGACTTGGTGTCTTGGCTATCCAGACGCATGCCAGTGGGGGCAGTTTCTGCTTTGTCTGCTCATTAAACTTTGGACACCTTTTCTTTGTTGCTGGGCCAGTCATTCCCACAATCTGATTGGCCAGAGTTGATGCTGTTTGAAATGGGCAAATTTTATACTTACTCTGAAAAACGAGCAATAATTCCAAAGAATATTTATTTAAAAGATCAAAAGTCACTGTTAAATGAGCAGATTGCCTGAAAATAGATTTATCCGAACCTTCTGAAACTAGGAAAAAATTTATTGTGGCTGCCAGTTACAATATTATTCACATTTCAAAAGAGAGAATGATGATATTAATACCTTACCTTAGGTAACTGCCTTTAGCCTTTGCACAGCTCCTTAGTATCTGTGATTTACATCCTCCAAATATCCCTATGAAGGTGAAGGTTGGGGTGTGTGTGTTAGTGACTACATTGACTGTGGGTTCCCAGGGAGTCCCCTCTTCTTTGGGAACAGACTTGCTCTCTGCTGCTCCAATGCGATAAAAACAGATGAGGTTAATCCCTGTCCCAATCATTTTGGAGATGGGGTCATTTGTATTCCAATTCCACAGCCCAGTTCTTGTCTTTGTCTTCCTTTTATTTAAGTGGCAGCCATACAGAATTAGCCCTTGTTCAAAAATAAATACGATCATCATCCTGTTTTGCTTCCCTGGGGTGACAGACTCTAACATTTCTTTCTCTTTCTCTTCTTTCAGATTGTTTAGTGTAATTTTGGAACAATTAACCAAAGAAACAGAAGGCGGGAACCACTCTAGCGGCAAATCTGGAGGCTTTGATGTCAAAGCCCTCCGTGCCTTTCGAGTGTTGCGACCACTTCGACTAGTGTCAGGAGTGCCCAGTAAGCACTTATTGTTTCCTAGAGTCAGGAGTGTGCTGGTTTTTTCTTCTGGGTGGGTCTCAGAATCATTGGTGCTTCGAGGTGAGTTGCTCTGTGCCAGCCAGGGGTCAGCGGACGACCATGGCCTCCTTCACAGTTGACAGGATACTTTGGCCTGCACTGTCACGTTGGATCCCTGTGACAGCCCCGAGAGGGGGACAGGTGGCAGTTATTGTCATTCTGATTTTGTGGACGAGAGAATCTTCTCTTGCAGAAAGACAAGGCGTTAGGGTGAGACCTTGGGTTCAGGCCTTTAATTCCGGTCTATTTTTCGTCTACTGGCAACATGCTGCCATCCACGCCTCCACTCCCAGGCCTGCCCCTCTGAAAGTGGTGGGTTTGTGGATGAGGGTGTTGGAGGACTCAGCTGCCTGCCTTTTTTTTTTTTTCTCCAAGTGGGGAGCATCAGAGGGATGGACTCCTGGAAGCTCTGATTAGATCCTCTACTATCAGGAACTGTGCTACCCAGCTCTGGGGGAAGGGATGAATGCTTCACCTGTCTTACCTGGATACAGGGCACAGGAGTACCTGCCTTGAAGGCTGTTGTGAGAACTGAATGAAATAATGGAGGGAGAGCCCCTAACAGGATGTCTGGAGCACAGAGGCTCTCAGTGAGTGAGAGAGAGAGTTTTAGCCATTAGGCCCTACCATACCACTCAGTGCCAGGCCCCAGTGTGCTTCTGGCTCCAGGACCCCAGGCCAGGTTAGATCATACCTGAGTTGGAATAGATGCCCTGTCTGTGCCCTGGCCAACAGCTGCAGCCTCTTATCCTTCCATAAGGTGTTTGGGCTCTGCCTCTAATAGGACTCCTGTGTTGGGGACTTCCATGGGTAGAAGTCCTAACACCTTTCTGAGGGCTGGTGCCTCTGCATAAGAATATGGGATTGCAGGGTGTACCTGTTTTTCACAACTCATAAAGCCATCAGAAGAACACAGATCACATTTTTTGCCTCTCCAGAAGTTCTTCATGAAATTTTTATTAAATTCGTTGGCACTTAGAATGCACCAAAAATCCTCTGGAAAAAAAAAAAAACACATTTCCAAATTTAACATTTTAAAATGTAGGAAGTGGTGTTTTATGTGTACTTGTTTTTCCAGATGGTTCATTTATTTTCATTGAAAAAGATCAGCACAAGTCAAAACCACAGAACTGTGTGGAATCAATTGAGAAAAACAGAAATACCTTGGAAATGACTGGCTCTGTTAAGTGTAACACGATTAAATGAGAAGTTCAGTGAGCAAACATGTTCTTCCAGATTTAGTTGTTATAGCTTAATCTAATTTCAAAGTAACCACGACAGCTTTTTCCCCCAAAGAGCAAATAACAGGACAGCCTGTCTATGGTATGTGTTGCGTGCAGACTTTGGGGGCTGTGGCTGTGTGCGTGTGTGTATGTGAGCTTCTGGCCAGTGAAAAATCCAAGAACTCACATAGCATTGTGTCTGCTTTCTTGGCTAATGAGGTTCTGACTAAACTAGTGCAGTGCTCCTAGATATTGAGAATTATTTTTAAACTGTATTTCTTCCTTTCCCCAACAGACATCACTGTTTGAAATTTGATAGGGAGATTTGTATGTAACTGTCCCCCAGGTTAGCAGGGAAAAATGTGAGTCTGAGTCTTGTATGAGGACTTTTGAGCTTATGTTTTTAACCACCTAGGTAGGGAACATCCCAGTCTCTCATCAAACTCAAATAGGCTTTTGAAGGAAGGGATCAGAGGCTGTCGGATGTGCTGTTTCTAGTGCTGATTTCTAGCAGCCGTGGCCTGCTGATTTCTCGTCTAGTACCCAAAGTTGTTAAAAATGTCCAGGAATGTTTGACTGTTTACACTTATCTTGGAATTGTTTAGTCCCTGCTAAAGAGAATCCAGACTGTTCTGTAAGACATAATTTTGTGTGCATGTGTGTATGGAAATATATATTCATTCAGTGAAAGGTAAATTTATTTCACAAGGTGGTGAATTGGGCATTTGTGGAGTTCTTAAGCACCCACATTAAGAGGCTGAGGGAGAATGGGCAGGAACCCAGAACCTACCCTGGAGACCAGGACTCCTGACCCCTGTGTTGACGTCCCACATTCTCTCCACGGCCCCTCGACCTCAGCACTACTGTGCTGCTCACTGTTTAACTTCTTACCTTCTCTTTCCCTGTCCTTCCGTGTTGGACAGGGAAACATTTATCAAAGTTCAAGACCATCAAAGTGGAAAATAATCCTAAATATCCTCTGGTCTGCCTGCATCTTTTAGACAAGGAAACTGAGGCCCGTTGCAGGTAGTGACTTATGTAAGTTCTCACAGCTAGTGAGTAGCCAGACAGAACCAGACCCACGATCTCCACATTCCTGACCTGGTGTTCTTCCCACTTCTGCCTCCTTGACTAGAGTCCCATGAGATCCACTGAGAACTACTGTACATGTTGAGTATGTACAAAGGAGCTGAATGCAATAAAGTATACATGTTCACAGGCGGATACAACTTTATCATCTCATAAATGTGACCAATCTGAAATACAGTAGTTACTCTAAATGTAAAAAATATTCACAAAGCTTACTGCCATGGAATGTAGAAGAGCTAACTGCTGGGAGTTGGTTTTGCATGGCCCATTGGTGTCTCAAGAAAACCAAAACAACAATAGAAACCTGGCCATGGGGATTGGAACAGGTGTCATCTTTTCCTTTCCATGTGTTCCTTGTAGGAGGTAAAAATATTGAAAATCATCCTAATTGATCATTTTTGAAAAAACCATGTGGACATTCACATATCCAAAGGTGTAGCACCCAGAGTTTTAGTTGTAATAGAGGTTGTAGCAAGGCAGGGGCGTGCTGAGTCTGAAATCCTCTTACTGTTCTTCCCTCACCATCCTCTCCCCTGCCTCCTCCTGTGCTGCTTATCATGGTAAATGTTTGTCATTATTGCTAAGTCTTCTCTTTGCTTGCTCTATTCTGGTTTCCGACGTAAGCATCTCAGCTTCTTGCATTCTATCTTTCCTGAAGATGTACTGGGAAAGTGAGATGATAGCAGAAGAGGGAAAGTTTGGAGGTGGAGAAACAACAGGGAAGGACAGGGAAGGAGAAGGTAAGAAGGAAAAGAGTGAGCAGCACAGTCATGCTGAGGTTGTGGGGCCACGGAGAGGATGGGGAACACCAACGCAAGGTCAGGAGGCCTGGTCTCCAGGGCAGGTTCTGGGTTCCTGCCCATTCTCCCTCATCTCTTGTTTCCTCACACCCAATCCTAATCCTGAGTGCTGCCCCCATCCTTCTTTTCACGACCTCTTCTTCTGTCCCTTGGCGAGTAGCCTTACCCACACTCTGGCACTGAGTATGACTCCATGGGTAGCTTCTATTAGGTTGGTGTGAAAGTAATTGTGGTTTTTGCCATTGAAAGTAATGAGTCTGAGTCTGAGGATTTCAGACTCAGCAAGACTCTGTCTTCCTAAGACCTCCATGGCAGCAAAAGTTTTAAATGTAGGAAATAATCGTTTCTCTCTCTCTCTTTTTTTTTTTTTTTGGAGATAAAGTCTTGCTCTGTCACCCAGACTGGAGTTGCAACCTCTGCCTCTGAGGTTCAAGCGATTCTCCCACCTTACTCTCCCGAGTAGCTGGGACTACAGTCGCACACCACCACATCCAACTATTTTTGTATTTTTGGTAGAGCTGGGGTTTCATCATGTTGGCCATGCTGGTCTCGAACTCCTGACCTCAAGTGATCCACCCACCTCGGCCTCCCAAAGTGCTGGGATTACAGACGTGAGCCACCTCACAAGGCCAGAAATAATCATTTATCATGTGCCTGTCTCTCAAGACCACATTTCAGCTTCAGGACACGTCTACCTTAATGTTACATAATACCAATATCAAACTTAACAAGGCTCAAGTCAGTCTCAACCCTCCCCCTTCCCCTCCCACCTCCCTCATTCCTGGAGAACCTCCCTTTGAAATGCCTAGTTTTGTTGGGGGCACTGGGATTTTGCCTCAAGACCCTGGCTCAAATAACTGGTGTGCTCCGTAGGTACCTTCCTCTCATTCTGACTCAGTTGCTGAGTTCTGGTCTCATCCTGATCTTCACCCTCACCTACCCCAGCACTCTTGAACTACCCCTCTGTGTGTCTGGCCTGCTGCTGTGTACTGTTGGTCTTTCTAAAGCAGCTGCCTTTTGCCAGTGGTCTAAAGTCTGGCTCCATAACCCAGATTCAACACTCACAACCCTGGCTGCAATCTACTTCTCTTTCCTGATTTTCTTTTCCACTATGTAACCACCAATCAAGACTCACCACCCTCAAGCCCACACCGCTACTCTCCTCTGTGCTTTTGGTACTCTGTTCTTCTTCCCTGTAGTTGCCTCTCTCCCATGCCTACCTGGCCTTCGGGCCATGCCCAGAGGGAAGCTGCCTCAGGGCCCTTTCTTCACCCTATTCATCCCTACTTGTCACCTGCATGGACCTTGGGGGACTGAACAAAGGATGATGAACATGGGAATAAAGACAAAGACAAAAGAGTATATTTGGAAGAAGGGGTCAGGGGGCTCCTTGCTTCTAGTGAACAAAAGCCCTGAGCTTCAGAGCCTTTCACATTTTACTGGGTAAAGGAGAAAGGGAGAGCGGGGAGTGGTTGTCGGTCAGCAGCTTGATTTACAGCAGGCTTGCAAGACTGCATTCTTCTAAGAACAGGCTCTAGATGTCCCAGTAGATAACCTCAATGAGCACGGTGCCAGGGAGTGATTGCCCTCAGCAAACCTGGCTGTAGGTGCAGTTGTGAGTTTGCCCACATCCTGCATTCATGATAAACAGTTTGCTGTTTGATCATATAGCCTCCAGTGGAATGCTGAGTTGGTCGCAATCCCTTTGGCCTTTTCAACGCCCAACACCTATTAATTTTAACTATTGGGATATCCATATAGCATCTATGTGCTACCCTAGCGTAGAGTTGTTTGTGTTTAATTCTGTGTCTCCTAGAATATAATTTTTTGAGGGAAAACATTTTACATAAACCATCTTCATATTGCTCCAAAGCACCAAACCTTATGATTTCCACACGGTAGATGTTTAAGAAATTTTGTCAGATGGATGAAGAAATGCATAAATGAATGATGAACTTTGACATTGGGCAGTCCCCTCCCTAGGCCTTAGTTTTTCCCTCTGTCTAGTGAGGGAGTTGGACTAGATGATCTTTAAGGTTCCTTTTCAGTCTATCTCACATCCAGGCCTAATATTAATGAAAAGCTTTGAAATACCTCTTTGATTTTTATTACTATGTGTTCTAAATAAAGGAGGCATGATTAGGAATTATATATGTGATTCATTGGCGTGTCTTCCTGGCTCACCGACTTATTTTTTTTCTTTCCTAGGTTTACAAGTTGTCTTGAACTCCATTATAAAAGCCATGGTTCCCCTCCTTCACATAGCCCTTTTGGTATTATTTGTAATCATAATCTATGCTATTATAGGACTGGAACTTTTTATTGGAAAAATGCACAAAACGTGTTTTTTTGCTGACTCAGGTGAGTAATGAGAATTGTAGCTAACTTAACTTTAAAAATTTTTGGTTTTCCCCAAAGCAACTTTCATGGTTTGGGGGAAAATCTAAAACAAACTAGGAAAAAAATGCCCAATATACCAGCACATTTACTGAGCCAGTTCTTAGTATGAGCTATGTTCAGAATAGATGAGAATTCAGTCTCCCTTTCCACCTCGATTTCCTGTGTAATGTGTCCTGGCAAACAAGATAAGAGACCTCCAGAGTAAAAACATGAGGCAAACCAAAAGCATTGTGCTATCTAAGTCTAAGGAGGGTGCTGTAAGCGCAGGTGCAGAGGAAAAGAGCCATGGATTCTGACAAGAGGAAATGACAGATTCCACTAAGGAGGGAGCATTTGACGGGAAACCTGAAGGATGAGCAGGATCCTGAGGCATCGCAGATGGGGTGGTAGGGTGTCCCAGGCTCTGGCAAGGGTTCTCACCTTCCACTGGCTTGGATTTTCTGATGTTTCTGTTCTGAGTGGTGCAGCCTGTTTGCTCTGTTTGCAGATATCGTAGCTGAAGAGGACCCAGCTCCATGTGCGTTCTCAGGGAATGGACGCCAGTGTACTGCCAATGGCACGGAATGTAGGAGTGGCTGGGTTGGCCCAAACGGAGGCATCACCAACTTTGATAACTTTGCCTTTGCCATGCTCACTGTGTTTCAGTGCATCACCATGGAGGGCTGGACAGACGTGCTCTACTGGGTAAGTACCCTGGGGAGAGAGTTTATGGAGTGTTCTTTCCTTGGATAAGTGGATGTTGTGAGCTAGAGCCACTGGAGAGGTGGCTGGAAAAGAAACCCTGAAGTCAGTTATTTTGGAAGGGAAGCAGATGCTGTCTTTACCAGCGGGCTTCATCATCCTGCTCCTTGAGGGCCTCAGTTTCAGTTACAGGAAGCTGCTGCATGATGTTAGTCTTCTACTCCCCAGTGCTGCCTGAAGACCTGGTGCCAAGGGTGGCCAGTAGTCCCCTTTGGAGGAACTCCAGGAAGCCAGGGCTATCCTGATTCAACTCTTAAGAGAGCCAAAGGGTCACTTTCCAGGTAAGGAGGCTCCTGGATTGCCACAGGCTAAAGTTAATTGTTTATACATGAAGGCAGTTTGCTCTACTAGATCCTAAAGGGAAGAAAGGGACTGTAAATCAGATCCCTTTCATGCTTTTCCATAACTCAGTATAATCTTAAACCCTGTGTGAGTTCCTCCCATGATAATATTTCCCATTCTTATCTTTAGTGTTACTATAAATCATCCCAGCACAAAACCTTAGCTGTCTTCCTTTCTATTTGAAGCTACAGACCTCTGGCAGAAAGGGTAGGAATGGCACGTAGACTTCCAGGGCTGGTGGACCCATCCAGCCTGCCATGAAAACAGTTGGACACTCTTTCAAGGCAAGGGTCTGATTCCTCTTGTTCCTGATAGAGCCAGAAAGATTTGCTATATAAAAATAAGTGCTATAGTATTTTAACAGCCATTTCCCAGGGCTGAGTTTGTTAGAATGCAAATAAAGCTCACAGAAGTTTAGAAATTGTTTTTTATGGTATAAGAGTTGCTGGTAAAGACAGCTAAGATGTAGATTTTGAGCTGAAATCCAAGTCCAAAGGGGAGTAACCAGGATTCTAATCATGAGTTGTTAAAAGGAAATGAGTAATAAAGTACTTCTGAAATCAGCAGCTTTTGGACAGAAGGCCTGTAAATTGAGAAGTAGCTTCTGGTAGTTTCTAAATTTTAGATACTTTTCAGGATTTCCTATTACTCCATAACCTCAAAGAATGTAACCTATAATGGTTATAAATAGGTTTTTGCTTCCCTTCGCCAGCTCACAGGATTGTAGATGTCCCTATATATTTAATATGAGGCAAAGAAGGTATATTTTTATCTTTAGTCCCCAAAGTCAGTCTAGTTTGACCAGGTTTAAGCATCACCAACATGTTATATCTTGTTTTTCCTACTTCCCTTTCTTTTTCTGATTGTCATGGGAGTGTGAGAGTGTGTGTGTGTGTGCGTCTGTGTGTGTGTGTGTGGGGGGGGGTATGCACGTCTGTTATTTATATTCATAAAACAACGTCTTCTCATGAAGAGGAAGGAGGAGGGAGATGGTATTGGCTGAGCCAAGGGCACGGCTTCTGTATGCAGGAGGGCCCTCAGGTTAGGTGAAGCATTCATTTTCACTATTATTTCCTAAATTGCAACTTCTAGTCAGATTAGTTGAGATCTCAATTCCAGTCTTCCCTTGAAATTTTTCATAAATAGAAAAAGCATCATCAAAATAGCCCAACTCTGATACTTCCCCTCCCCAAACAGTACATAAAACAACATTTTGATTTTTTAAAAAATCAAAATCTGTGACTCCTCTCAGCTTTGTTTTTCTTTCTATTGACATGGTGAATTGTCAGCTGCAGATCCAGCATGCCTTGACTAATGAACAATTTTATACTTTATGTTATATTCCTGCACATTGATTCTCAGAATTTTCCTGTTGCCAAGCAAGTGTAAAACCTGGGAGTAGATGATTAAAGGAGAGGGAACTTCAGGCTCCTAGAAACGAAAGTTTCCACTTACTTTCCTGAGAAGGTTTAAATATCATCTAGGATGATATAATTATTATTTTTATTATTAATATGACAATCACGTGGTTAATACTTTGACAGTATAATTGCATTCTCCATAAATTACACAGCGTCTTTATTCTGGTGGAGGATCTCAAGCCATTCATAAACTTTATTCCAGTCTGTTTCCCTTTATGGAAGATCTAGGATCTTGAAGATGGAGACAGTGGAGTAGAGACCATGGAACATTCCCTGGGTTCTACAGCAAATGGTGGTGTCCTTGATCTAGAACAGGGGTCTATAAACCTTTTCATAAGGGGCCAAATAGAAAATGTATTTGGCCTTGCAGGCTACATGGTCACCTCAGCAACTGTTCAGCCCTTCCATTATAGCTAGGAAGCAGCCATGGGCAATACATAAGCAAATGGATGTGGCTTTATTCTAATCAGACTTCATTTATGGACCCTGAAATTTGAATTTTCTATGACTTTTCTGGGTCATGAAATATTTTGCTTTTGATTTTTTCCCCCACCAACCATTTCAAATTATAAAAATCATTTTTAGCTTGAGGCCATATAAAAGCAGACAGCAAGCTGGATTTGGCCTGCGGGTCATGCTGTGGGACCCCCCTGGCCTAGACTAGAACCCAGCACTCTTTCCTTGGCATTCTTCCACCTGTCAACAGTTTATGAATCCTTCCAGAACACTAGGGGGCAGCTAAGTAATGTTTGCCCGACTGTTCTCTAAGATCTTACTCTCTGAAACACATCAGGATTGTTTTTAATTACCTGTTGATTGCATTTATTAGCTCATCATAGAGATAGGCAGGGGCCAAGGAACCAAGCCTTCCTAATATTTCATGGGCCACAGTCAGCTGGAAGCCATACTGCTGTGATACACAGCAGAACATCCCTGCCCAGCACGGTGCCTGGCACCGAGCAGGCACTCAATAAACACAAGTGATGGTCATCATCCTTTAAGTGTACCAGGCATATTGCCTCATTAGTGTAGATGTGCCGTGTTTGAATATCTATTTTTATCTACAACTAGGGCATAAAGGGAACATCTTGGGAGATAAAAAGAGATTAGATTTTAAATGTTGACTATAAGCACATTTCTGAATCCTTTAGGCATTTACATATGGTAGACGAAGTCTTTGCAGGGCATTGTTTTGCATCTAGTCAAGTTTATATTCGGTCAGCATTCTCAAGCTCATTTATACCTTGCTTCTCACTAGTGTCTGGAAAATGTCTGGCCGGGTCTTGAGAAGGGAAGTACAGGTGGGTCCAATATGTAGAAAGGCACACACTTAGAACAGGACTATTTGGATGTGTGGGAAGTGGGATCATTAAGTTCTGGTGGAAAGAAACCTATGGTAGAGTTCTTTGATAAAGTGAGTTCCATAAATAGAATTGAGCTGTTGTTTGACTCACATGTGAGTGTTTGTTGCTCACAGAGGCAGTAGGGTGTAGGGCAGGGAAAGAGTGTTTATTTAGGCTGGTTGTGTGACCTTGAGTAGTTCATGGAACCTCTCTGGGCTTCTCAAGATGCAGAATTAAACTTACATGATTTAATTTTTCTCTTCAACTTAGAGGAATTTTTTTTCCTTCAATTCAAAGAAATTGTTTTTAAATGTAGGAAATAAAAAGTATTGGTTTCAGGAGACAGCTATCCAGATAAATAATTTCTGGTGTCTTGTCTTAGCACCAAGCTCTTTTCTCAATGCACACTCCTACGGAGGTGCTGGCTGTCAGACCTTCACGGGAAGTACTCATGGTCAAGTTGACAATCTCCTTCATTCAGGGCACCTAGGAAATTTCTCTGTAACCAGCCGAGGGCTTGCCTTTTTCTTATTGCATGCTCTGGGGAGTTAAAACCACTATACCAAGTTTCCAGAAGTGTTTTCAGCAGCTACTAAAACAGCCTTGCACTGGTCTATAACTTGAGACATGAATATGCATTTCAACCTTTTATTTTTATTTTTTTAATTTTTTTGAGACGGAGTTTTGCTCTGTCACCCAGGCTGGAGTGCAATGGCATGATCTCGGCTCACTGCAACCTCTGCCTCCAGGGTTCAAGTGATTCTCATGCCTCAGCCTCCCAAGTAGCTGGGATTACAGGTCCTTGCTACCACGTCCAGCTAATTTTTGTATTTTTAGTAGAGACGGGTTTCACCATGTTGGCCAGGCTGGTCTCAAACTCCCAACCTCAGGGTGATCCGCCTGCCTTGGCCTCCCAAAGTGTTGGAATTGCAGGCATGAGCCACTGCATCCGGCCCATTTCAGCCTTCTAAAACAAGGAAAACTGAAGCTAAAAAGAAAATTATTTCCTGAGCACCAGATGACACCCCTTGATGACTTTGATATAAGTTTTTAAAAAATTAATCTAAATTGAAGTCCTTCAGTGGAAGCCAGTTTCTTCATTGCTGATAAAGACCATATAGGCAAAATCCCAAGCGGTCTTTATTTTCATGTGGATATTTTTGGGAACATCTTGCATGTTCTGATTTTTCTTTTGTATATGGTAAGATCCAAGAAGTGCTTGGCTCTGAAAAGGGACTTGGACTGAGAAGGGTTCAATGGGAGCAAGACCGGCTCTTAGAGCTGAAGCTTGTCTCTCTTGCTCCACCTTCTGATTTAGAGATTTGGAATCTCCAGTGGACTGTATTCAACTCCAGCCTTTCCCTCCAGGCCTCAACTGTCATTCCAAGTGTTACTTCTGATTTGAGCAAATGTGAATCTGATGAACACCTACTCCCAAGAAATTAAAAGGGTTTTAAATTTTTTAAAGGAAAATTTTCCATCCCAAGTGGAGAAGACAGCTGTTACTAGAGCCATTCTCTGGAACACCAGACTGAGGCCTGTAGGAGGGTTGGTGAAGCAGATGGCTCAGCAGATGACGGTTGCTAGGGTCATGGAAGAGTGAGGTTTCCTGATGGGAGCCCTGGACCTGTCTGCCCTCCCGTCACCTTGATGGGTACCTTCTCCCCTGCTGCATGCACCTCTGTTCCAACACAGAGGGAAACAAGCCCAGATGGGGCTCTGTCTCAGGTGCTGACCCAGGCCAGGCACAGGCCACCACACCAGGCAGCCAGTTCCTTCTTCATATATGGGTTTTTCAGTAAGTTTAGTGGTATAGTTGCGTTGGATGAATTACCCTTTGCCTTCCTGCTGAAATTAGTTTATCCAACTTAATTAGATCAACAATTGCAGCCACGGCCCAGGCTCATTCATTACTCTAATTGCCAATGTAAGATGTGCAGACTGATATGAGTTCTATTAAGCACATCAATTTTCATGTGACCAAACAGGTGTTTCATAAGGGATTTAATGCCCTCTCCCTAGACTTCAGCAACAGATGTTAGGTAATTTTTTTTAATGTTCGCTTTCCCTATTTGGCT
Source organism: Symphalangus syndactylus (assembly GCF_028878055.3). NCBI lineage: Eukaryota > Metazoa > Chordata > Mammalia > Primates > Hylobatidae > Symphalangus > Symphalangus syndactylus. The sequence goes on along the minus strand of NC_072423.2, from coordinate 107,282,691 downwards.
TCTCGAGGCAAACATTGTGAAATGCACGAGCCTCGTTCTGTAAAGTTAAAACCTGGAGCCAGATCATATGCAGGAAAGCACATGCTTAACACCCTAAGGGCTTGCACCTGCAAGGCAAGAGCGATGGCTGTATCCAGACTGTTTGCAATTCTTTTTGGCTGAAAATTCTGGGTGTTCTGGCAGGGTCATACCTTAGGCCATCCATTCTGTCCCCTGACTGGTCCTTAACACCTCCTTCCTGGGAAAGGTGTTTTGCTGAATTTAACCCTGACCTGTGCTGCTGGAAAGTTCCATCCAGCTGTGATCCTTAAAGCACCTGTTTGCTCTAGCTTCCTTTGGCCAGGTCTGCCAGGGAGACTGTGTCTGAATGTGCAGCATGAGCTTGTCCGGGAATAGGGGAATGGGGTTCCTCAGGCCACACCCTTTGACCTCTAAACCCAGTCAGCTCACAGCTGGAGCCAGTCTCCCAGGGGGTCATCTAGATCAAAGCTAAGTGTGGAGAAGAAGGGCTGTTTCTCCTTTCTGTGGGTGCAGCTAAGAAAAAACCCATTCCCCAAAGAGCCTGTGACTATGTGTCAGCTAGTTGACCTTGAAAAAATTTCTTTTTCACATTCATTTTGCTGCATTCATTTTGTTTGCACTCACAGGTTGCAGATACTCCAGGTCTAAGGTGGGTTTGGTTTCCTTGGGTAGGTTGGTTTCCAGTAGAAGATTATTTTAGGAGTTTTTAAAACGAGTTTATAGAGTCAAATGGTACAAGTTTGTCTCTATAATTAAGACTTTTACACCATCACAAACTTTAAGCATAAAGTCTAAAATCTTGGGCAGCATAGAAAATAGGTTCTAGCTAAGCACTAGTTTTGTCCTCTACCAAGACCTTCTGAAAATCACTTATCAAGACAGTTTCCTGTAAGAAAAAGCCATATCCCAACTGATTTTCCTTCCTGGGGCCAAAATCTGCTATTATTCTGCCTGAAAGCCTTGATGACTCTGTGTGTGTGTGTGTGTGTGTGTGTGTGTATGGGGAATATGTGATGAATGTGTGTTGGCTGCTGTTGTCTCTGATTTGGCGACTGTTGTTTCTGATTTAAATCTAAGTAAATGTTTAATTAAATGTATAGAATGCTGTCTCTAATGTGACCCTCTCTCCTTATTAAATTCTCTTATTAACCCACTCCTATGAGACCATCTTATTTCTTGCAGATGAATGATGCTATGGGATTTGAATTGCCCTGGGTGTATTTTGTCAGTCTCGTCATCTTTGGGTCATTTTTCGTACTAAATCTTGTACTTGGTGTATTGAGCGGGTAAGCTACACCTCTTTCATCTTGAAAGCAGAGTCCTGAGGACAGTTGCCAAGACCACACAGGCTTTGCTGGATGAGGGCCGCCAAGAGGGGTTGCCAGACATTTTATGTGTCCTCTGAGATGCTTTCTTTTCTGCTGAGGCTTCCCAAATCAAGCTGTTTCCTGGAACCTCACCAGGCTTCATGAAGGAGAACTATAGAGCAATTATTGACCAGAAATTAATCAGCATTTTTGCTTGAGATTTAAACAATTTCCATTGCTTGCCCTTTTTTGTCTGTTCTAAAGTGAGATACATTTATAATTGCTTTATTTGTCTGGATCCAAATATAATGCAGATTAATTGTTATAAAACGTTAGCAAAATAAGCTGGATTGGGTGGGCTTTTGGTAGGCCCCATTTGTAGATTTCAGCCGCTGAGCTTGTCCTTATTTGCAGAAAAAAAAAAAAAAGGAAGGACCTAGGCCCAGTCCCTGTCCTAGGAGCACTAACCTTCAGCAAAGCACTGAGAGGTCTGGCAGCTGCAACTGGGGCTCTGCTCTTTAGTAAATGGATAACTGATAACTGATCTCCTTACATTTTACAGGTAAATGATGCGATAGGATGGGAATGGCCATGGGTGTATTTTGTTAGTCTGATCATCCTTGGCTCATTTTTCGTCCTTAACCTGGTTCTTGGTGTCCTTAGTGGGTAAGCAGTTGGATCCGTGTTGCACCTTCTCCTGCTGCCACGTGTGAGGCAACTCTGCGTGTCTCCTAGCTGCTCCCTGACAGCTTCTCTGCATGTGTTTGGACTCTGATGTCCTCTCAGTGTGTTGCTTTTGGATTGAGCTGTGATTCTTTCTGCCCGTATCTGTCTGTGAGATTCCGTGTTTCCGATGCTTGCCAAACACTGTTAATTTAATGAAAACGTTCCCCCGAAGCCAGTTGTGTTAGTATGTGAATGTGTAGAGGTGGATTACAAGTGAGTTAAAGGAATTCCAGCCTTGGTCTCCCCCAGGAAAGAGGCTTTTGTCCCTTGTCGTTTTGTGTCTATTAGTACATAACCCCTTGTCGTTTTGTGTCTATTAGTACATAACCTGGCCCCTTTAGGTCACCACAGTGCATTATAAATACTTCCAGGGGAGTTTTAGATTTTACTGTGAAGGAGAAATAAGCCTCAAGCACATAAATACTGGACATTTTCAAAATCTTCCTCAGATTGGGATTCTTTATTAGCTTGGTGTTCTAGTGCTGTCATTGTGAGAACTGTCCCTGTGATTCAGTTTTAACCGAAACTTATAGAATCCTTCTCTTAATGCAGAGTGATGATCGACTTTTGTGCACACATTCCCATGGCCTTACAGAGAGCGCGTCATTCAGTCATGATTTTTGAAGTTTACTTGTTTATCACTTCCTCTCTATGGATTGACTCTGCATAAAGAGGGTGCAGCAGATGCTGGCCTGGAAAGGGAACTCCTTATGTTGCAGGCTCTGCCTTGCCTGTAGCTGGAGATGCCATCCCAGAACGCTTGTGGGCAGCCCTGCATCCACACCACCTCTCAGACACCCCCAGAAGGTGGGGTGCTACAGAGAAGGGAGCTGGGGGCTGTCTGGCTCTCTCACAATCAGCTCCTTCATACAGCCATTGCTGGGTTGTGGGGGGCAGGCAGGATACCAGGAGGCCCAAGAGGGGCCTACGTCTCCCAGAGGAGCCTCTGTCACTGCGCTGCACCCAGGCACCCTGAGGAAGTAGTGTTGATGGATTTGATTCCAGGCGAGTTTATCTCCTCCTCACTCACTTTATCTTGCTCTTTCCGAGGCTGTATCTCAGGGAAATGATGTCTTCATGTATGCTGAGTTAGTGAAAAGGCTTTAATCGCATTTTTGGAAACACTGCCTTTTCCAGAGCAGAAAGCAGAGTGCATTTATCCATCTCGGCTTCCTTTCTGCATCTTCCCCTAAACCTGCCCTGGATTGAATGTAGTCAGTTCCACACCAGGGTCGCGTACTGTCACAGGAAGTCCCTATGTAGAGATGGCCCAGGGGCCAGTGCCCCCCAGAGAGAGGGGTGGGGGCTGAGCCTGGGATGGGGCCACATAACCCTCCCCTGCCTGAGTGGCTCCTCAAGCCTCTGGCCCTTCCACCTCAACGTGAGAAGTGTCTTTCTCCTAGTAAACCTCAGTGGCCTTAGGCTAGGGTTGGACATGTGAGGGTGGTATCTATTCTTGGAGAAAGAACATTGCGTTTGATTTTGCCACAGGAGCTTCCTATACAAGGTTAACAGCAATCCTGTTGTGAATTCCCTGGCGCCTCATGTCTCCTAAACCCAGCTAAACTGACGGAGGCCATGGAAACCATGAATTTTAACAGTGCCGGTGACATGCCTTATCTTTTAGCTTTCCCAGGCAGGAGCCGTTGCCCCAGCAGACATGATGAAGCAGAGGCAGGAGCCAGATCGTGAGGTGCTTAAAAAAAAGAAAAGAGAAAAAGATGGGCGGGGCGGGGGGGCTTCCCACTATCACAAATGGGGGTTAAACCTGCAACTCCGTGGGAGGTACCCAAAGCTGGAGGATAAAAAAGGTACACTCCTTCATGGAACAACCAGTTTACTGAAATATATTTTGGGGGGAAATAATTTTTTTAAAACATATTTTTTCATCAAAACAAAACTTAGATCCCTGATAGAGGAGACTGGAAATGACACATGAAATTATAAAAGAAAACCCAAGACTTCCCAGCGATTTTTAACTGTCAGTGCGGGCTGTGCTCAGACCCCTAGGAACTGCACATAACCTCCTCTCTACTCCGCCAGAAGGCCTCCGGTAGGGCTGGTTTGGGTAAAGACAGAACCATGTCTGCAAAGCACAGCCTCTCAGCTTTGTTCCTGATTTGGCCAGTTATTTCCTGAGATCCTGTAGAGTGCCCGGCTCTGGTCCAGAGGCCAGGGGTGCCAAGATGTCTCAGACACAGACAGCGGTCTTATGCTTAGGCATTCATTATCTCATGGGGTAGCCCATTTTGAAGCAGTGCAGAAGGGCACATATTCAGTAGAGGTGCAGACCCAGAGGCTCTGTGAGCTGCCCTAGAGAGATGAGGAGGCATCTCCCCCGGAGACTGACAATGGACTGGCATGCCTCCACCTCCGCCCCTCCAGCCCCCACCCCCACAACCACCGCCTTCCCTCTCTGCCTGCTACTTCCCTTTTACTTTCCCATTGATATTTTTGTTGTTGTTTAAGCAAATGATTTTTTTTTTAATTTTAGCCTCAAGAGTCTTCATAATTTTTTAAGGGGACACTAGAGGTACTACAAAACCAGAAGGATATAAACGTTGAGAGGAAGACGATTTGTGTTGCATAGACCCTGAGAGACTGTCAGACCAACACAAATGTAATCCCCTAAGCACTGAATTAAAACGCCCTCATTTTAGAAAGGCTGGTCGAGACCATGTGATTGCCTTCTCATGAGGAAATGTTAGATGGTGCTGTGTGTCTTCAAGTCTGTCAGCCATTTGGAAATACCTGTATCTGTTTCTGCTCCTTGGCTCCTTCATGTGTGTGGCCATGCCATCCTATTGTATTCTTGAACAGACTTTAATCTGCACATTGGATTTGGTGTTTATTTGTAAAGTGTTGTAACACTGATGCTTTGGGAAAATCTTTGGTTTTATAACAGAGTCTTTTTTCCCCTCAAGGTAGGTATGAAGTTTATGAACTGTAAACCCTATGCAGCCATGCATGAATATAGATGAATACTTCCATCTCTGATCACAGTGCTCTGTGGGAGGGGCTGAGAATGTCTGTGATTAATGTTGCAATTTAACCTTAAGTTGTCATTGAGGATACGCTCCCATTATGACCAAGAATTGGAAAGAACGTCTTCTTTAAGTCTGCAATTCAGACATATTACATGTGGCCTTCTAGAAGCTTGGCAATTTTTCACTTTTCAAATTGTTAATTGAACTCCCTTTTGAGGTTTTCATCTTTAGAATCATGCTAGATTCCCAGGGGGAGCATGGGGGTCATGGGCGGTAGGCTGGTTGGCTCTGCCTCCTTCTCCATTTCAGGGCCCACCTGCTACCAGCCATCCCTATGGTGGTGGTGTCTGAGCTTGCAAGATGGGGGACGCCCTAGGCTCCCAGGATGTGGCTCCAACCCCCAGGAAGGGGTCTGGAAGACTTGGGTTCTGTCCTGCCGGAGTCCCTCGTGCACTCTGGGACTTCACTGAGTTACCCTGAGCCTCAGTCTCTTTGTCCTTCAGGATATCAGCGATATCCTGTCTTGCCGTCTCCCACACAGGGTGGTTTTCGGTCAGCTAATGACTGTAGAAGTGCTTCTAAAAATACATAAAGGGTTTTTCTAATTTAACATATCCTTATCTTAAATCCATGGATATCCCCCACTCCCCTCACTGGGTTAGGTGGGAACGGTGTGGGGTACTCTTTGGAAATTCTGGAGTGTAGCATTTTCTGGATTTCCCAGCAGGTGGCCATGCTTTACACACACATCAACGTTGTACTCAGTGAATGTGGAAGCACTGTGTCAGCTGCAAAGTATTATGCAGGTCTAAATCATTGTTATTAAAGTTATGTATTTGACAGTGTTTTTTTGCACAAATTGAGGGGAATGGCATTTCTATTATATAGTGGTTAAGCATACCAGCTTTAGAATCAGACGACCAAGTCTTGAATGTTTGTTCTACCTTTTCCAGTTGTGAGATTTGGGGCAAGTTACTTACCTCTTTGAGCCTTACTTTCGTCATCTGTGAGATGGAGCTCATCACAGTACCAGCTTCGTGAAGTTCAGTGAGGACTCAGTGAGCTGAAGAATGTAGAGGGCTTGGCCCATTGAAATTATGATAGTTCAGGAAGGGTGCATCTCTTCCTGGATTTGATGCAAGAAAAGAATCAATTCAGTCCTTTCAAACTAATTAATAATAGCTGGCCCGGATAGGTCTGTGTTAGTGAAAAGCCCAAGTTATATTTTAAAAATGTTTTATTTTATATATATAATGACATAAGCCACTGCTGACTAAAGGATATTACTACATAAACCCCCTCCTGGGCTTGCTTTAAAGAATAGATTAAAATCATTTATAATTCGCTTATGAATTCAAACCTTTGGTTTTGGCAACATCTTATGAAAAATATTTGAAATACTTTGTTAAGTAGATCTTGTATGTTGTTAGGCAATAAATGTTATTAAACCCACTCTTATGACATAAAATTGAATGTAAACCCAGCCCAGGTCTGTAAATTCAAAATCATACAAATTAATTTGTATTCTTGGTGTTCTAGTAAGTTCCAGATCCTACCAGATCACAGGTATCATTTTAAATCAATCCAATTTTGTATTACTATAGGCCTATTTATCTTTAGAAGTTTAAGGGAACATGGATGAAGCGAAGCATTATGGAAAACTGAAGGCGATTTTCAAACTAGTTTATCTTTTTTAATCTCGCCTCCTATATCCCATTCTGGCTAATTGGATACCAGGGGCCTAGACAAAGACTCAGGCATGGCTACTTTTAGGAAGCTTTGGTTTCCTAAAGCAAAGATTCTTGGGATGGAGAGTGTGAAGAGGGAAGGTGGTGCCGGTGCCGGTATACTGTGGACTGACTGTACCAGAATTGTACATAGTGGAATCAGGTTTGGTCCATTTAAATTCATACTAGTAATAGCCAGACAATCTCTGATTTCTTCTACTTGAATGGTGGCTCAAGAGGCAAAACGCACCAATAGATAGTAGTTGTATTACTTGTGAATGTTTTCTAAGTGGAGACATACCCTCTGGGAATAGGCATTCTTATACATTTTTCATGACTGAGATTAGATTTTTCTCTCATTTGACCAGGCACAGTGGCTCACGCCTGTAATCCCAGCACTTTGGGAGGCCAAGGCAGCTGGACCACCTGAGATCAGGAGTTTGAGAGCAGCCTGACTAAGGTGGTGAAACCCTGTCTCTACTAAAAATACAAAAATTAGCCAGGCATGGCCGGGCGTGGTGGCTCACGCTTGTAATCCCAGCACTTTGGGAGGCCGAGGCGGGCGGATCACGAGGTCAGGAGATCGAGACCACGGTGAAACCCCATCTCTACTAAAAATACAAAAAATTAGCCGGGCGTGGTGGCGGGCGCCTGTAGTCCCAGCTACTCGGAGAGGCTGAGGCAGGAGAATGGCGTGAACCCGGGAGGCGGAGCTTGCAGTGAGCCGAGATCGCGCCACTGCACTCCAGCCTGGGTGCCTGGGTGACAGAGCGAGACTCCGTCTCAAAAAAAAAAAAAAAAAAAAAAATTAGCCAGGCATGGTGGCGCATGCCTGTAATCCCAGCTACTTGGGAGGCTGAGGCAGGAGAATCACTTGAACCAGGGAAGCGGAGGTTGCAGTGAGCCGAGACTGCACCATTGCACTCTAGCCTGGGTGACAAGAGCAAAACTCCATCTCAAAAAGAAAAAAAAAAGAAAAAGATTTTTCTTTCATTCAACACTTTACCAGCATCTACTGACAGAAAATGGACAATTGAATTTCCTCCAATATATATACCTCTGATATGTCTGCTTTGTAAAAGAGTAGTGTAATTGCTTACAAAATTGAAAAGGTTGTTATTGGGGTCCTGGGGTAGCCAGGATATCGGTATGATTTGTCACCATATTCAGAATAAAACTGTACTGCAATAGTGAGTTAATTCCATATCTTGGCCAACAGAGAATTTTTGGCCAGCGGCTACTAAGGCACACAGAAGTCCAGTCTAAAAGAGACAGGGGAGGACTCTTTGTAGATAGTTCTTATGATTAAAAAATAACTTCCTATGTGTTGTAGTGATGATTAAGCTGACAGAATGCTAAAGACACCCTTAATGATTACTTGTAGCAAAGTACTTCCCCACATTTAGCCAGATTTGTCTTTGGTTTGAAGAGGCTAATACGTGAAAGATTTGTTCACAGTTGAATGTCCCTTTTTCTGAACCATGAAGTAATATTGTGAATGGAGTTGAATGCTGAGGTTAGGGTGCCGGGAGGATTCAGGGTCCTTCAGTACCCTCATGTGGCTTGGCTTTGGTAGAACAAGAAACTAAGCTCCGATTTGGCTTTAAATGAGAGTGCTAAATTTCCTTTTTCTAATAAAGAACCTAGCTAAACATTTATATATACTTTTGAACACTGAACTTTCTTGTTGCAGAGTTAACAGCTGTCGGGGGTAGATGACAGCTGGATCCTGGTGCTGTTGGTACCATGGTACCTGAAGTGCACAGGCTGGTAGCCACACCTGACATTAACAAGTGAGTGGTAACCTCTCTGCCGCTGGCTTGCAGCTACTGTTTCCATAGAAATGGCTGTCGGGATCAGTGGAAACGAGGTAAGTGAAAGTTTTCGCTGATCCTTGTTTCCATCAAGCTGACATCTGTTTCCCTGGCAACAGCAGTGGACAGCAGCCAAGCACTAGCAACAGATTCAGTAGAGCTCTCACTTGTCAGCTGTGGCTATCATCTGTTCCTGACCAAGTTTTTTTTTTTTTTTTTTTTATAATGTACAGAAAGACCTCTGAGGACCTAGGAGGCACCTCTGGCCACATGTGCCCTCCTGGACCCTCGTTTTGCAGATGGAGAGCTGTGTGCTGAGTTGACTTCTCCGTCCGCAGTTCCCCCTCCACCTGTGCTCTGGGTTGTTGATGTGCAGGTTAGAAGAGGGAGGTTGTTGAGGGCATTAGTGTTGCAGGGGAGGCTGTTGAATCTGTTGATCCCAAATCCTAGGGGAAGAGAATTCATTACAGTGCTTTCATGCACAGACCCAGCTCTTTATAAAGCTGTTGCGACCTTAATAGTTGAAATTAAAGCCATAATTTTCCTGTGTTCCCTATTCAGTTGGAGGCATTAACAATTGCCATTACTTTTACAATGAAAAGGATATTTAGGAGTTTAATAATTTGGCTTGTGAGAAACAAATTGATGATTGTCTCTAAGATGCTACTGTCAACGTTATGCTTTTTTTCTCTTTTGTGTAATATTCTTTTACAGGATGGTAAAATTGCTTTTACAGAGATCAAATATTGGTATTGCAGGGCAGCTTGGTATACAAAGGCCAGTAGATCTATAGTGTAGGGAACTCTTCCTTGTTAAAGTTCAACAGCTCCTTTTCTGGATTTCATTTTAATATTTCAACAGATGTATGCACCCAAGCCCTAGCCCTAAGTATCCTCCGCCCATATAAGACAGCATTCACAGTGCCACAGATCAAAGGAGAGCCATTGTTACTGCCCTGGTGTGTGAGATGAGAGGCATGGAATGAGGTGTTGGTTTTAAGCCCTTACTGATACCATTTATTAAAGAGATTTTCTCTGGAAAAAACAAAACAGCGTTGATATTCAGAGCTGTATTTTTGAGACTCAAATGAACATAAAGATCCACAGTCTTATGAGAATTTAGATCGGCTGCTAGAAGAGCATTGGAGAACCATGGAGTTTTGTCTTTGGAGGGCTTTCTGGATGACATTGTTCCACAGCTCTCTGGAAATAGGGCAACTGTGCTTGGCCTGGAGGCAGTTGAATTTGATGTAACAGACGAATAAGGAGCAGAAAATCCTGCTGGATCCTTTTTTCTCCCTCTCTCTTAATTCCTAAGAATGACTTATTCACTTAATGAATTTTTTTCAGTTCCTACACAGTGGTAGATGTATGCCAAGTGCCCTGCTAGGCACTGGGGTTACAGTGGTGGAATGTAGGCACCAGGTAGGCACCAGGATTACAGTGATGGGATGTAGGCACCAGGGTTACGGTGGTGGGATGTAGGAACCAGGTAGGCACTGGGGTTATGGTGGTGGAGTGTAGGCACCGGGTGGGCACTGGGGTTACAGTGGTGAAGTGTAGGCACCGGGGTTATGGTGGTGGGAACATAGGCACTGGGGTTATGGTGGTGGGAAGTAGGCACTGGGGTTATGGTGGTGGGATGTAGGCACTGGGTAGACACTGGGGTTACAGTGGTAGAGTGTAGGCACCAGGGTTATGGTGGTGGGATGTAGACACTGTGTAGGCACCAGGTTTATGGTGGTGGGATGTAGGCACCGTGTAGGCACTGCAGTTACAGTGGTGGAATGAAATGGTTTCTTTCTTCATGAAGCTTATATCTAATGATGGAGGCCAAAATGACAATTACAAACTTGTATAAATGCTTCGAAAGAAAGGTTCATGTGCTGTGAGAGAGTTTAACAGGCACAACTGCTGTCAGTTTAGTGGGTAGGAACATCCTGGAAGTGAAGAATGAGTAGTCACTATATCCAGGCAAGGTGGGACAAGAAGCTGGGGCAAGGGTATTCTAATCAAGGGAAAACCCACAGAAAGGAGGTACAGTAGGAAGGAGCAGAGGACGCTGGAGGAACTGAACGAAGCTAGGGTGACAGGAACTAGGGGAGCTGGAGATGAAGGCAGATGAAAGGAGAGAGACTGGCCGGCACAGTCTAGGTCACATAGGACCTTTAGACTGTGTCACAGGTTTTGGTTATTAGCTGAAGGGTAAGAGAATGCATGGATGAATTTTAAGCAGGGAGTGATATTCAAATTTACATTTTCTAAAAATTATGCTGTGTTCTCATATCTTCAACTTACCTTAAAATGCTTCAAAAAGATAAGATGAATTAATAGATGGATAGGGGGATGCAGAGATAGGCGATAAAGAAAATGTAGCAGCTGGGTGCTGTGGCTTGCACCTGTAATCCGAGCAATTCAGGAGGGTGAGGTGGAAGGGTTGCTTGAGGCCAGGAGTTTGAAGCCAGCCTGGGCAACATAGCGAGACTTTGTCTCTGGGGAAAAACAAAAGTCTTTTTAGTTAGCTGGGCAATGTGATGTGTGCCTATAGTCCCAGCTACTCAGGAGGCTGAGACAGGAGGATCGCTTGAGCCTAGGAGTTTGAGGTTGCAGTGAGCTATGATCATGCTTCTGCACTCCAGCCTGGGGAGCAGAGTTGAGACCCTGTCTTAAAAATAAAAAAAAAAGAAGAAGAAAAGGTAGCAGGTGTTAATTATGGAATCTAGGTGAGGTAGGCATATGGGTGTTCATTGTATAATTGTTTCTACTTTTATGGATGTTTGAAATTCTTCTTAATAAAATGTTGGGAAAATCTGCATATGAAAATCACTGTGGCTGCAGTAATATGAATAGATTGGATGGATACACAAATGGATGTAGAGAGACCAATTTAAGGCTCATATAATCTGCTTCCAGCCACAACATACTAGTGCTACCAGACTGGACCCTTCACCATAAACAACTACAAAAGACTGGGCAAAAAATAGGAAGCAACTATTTTCAGAAAATGGAAATAGGATGTGCAGGATTGCAATCCCTATGAGAAGGGAAACACATGAGATAAACTCCACAATTGTCCTGGCTTTCTGCCTGGAGACAATTTCAGAATTATGGCAGAAAGGCAGAGCCCAACAGAGAATGATGGTCTATTTGCTGAGGGGCCAAAAAACAGTGTTCAGGGCTGCTAAGATGGCTGAGATTTTCAGGGCAGAGTACGGGTGAGAAGTATGCAGAGAAGGGGCTCCAGTAATCAGAGTGGAGGTTCTTTGAAATCTGACCATATACTAAGCTGCTTCTGTGCCAGGTGATACTTATTGAGGCCAGGCAGCGAACAGCTAGTAGAATGCTGTAAGCGGTTGGAAATCTCTCCATGCTGGGAGGTATATGGTTCTGCTCAGCTGTAGTGGAATGACCTAATTGAATACATTGGGTACCAAGACTTCAGAAAAGCCAGGCTTTAGGGTTGGAGCTACTTTAGCCCTTGAGTAAGCCTACTCTAGACCTGACTTAAAAAGCACAGAAACAAGCTTCAAAAGGATGAGGGAAATGGCCAATAAATTAAACACCTGTCAAAAAGACAAAAATCAACACTCATTAAAGGAAGAGACCAAAACTCAGATATTCCCAAGATGTTTTTCCTCATAACCCAAAACTATAAGACATGAAAAGAAGCAGGAAAATATTCATGATCAAGGAGGGAAAAGTTGATAGACACAAAAGATGACAGATGTTGCAATTAATAATCAAAGACTTTGAAGTCACTACTATGAGCCTGTTTAAGGAATTGAAGGAAAAGATGGACATAATAAAGGAATAGGTAAATCTCAGTAGGTAAATAGAAACAGTACAGTATCTGAAAAAGTAGATTGGACATTGCAGAAAAAGTCGGTGAGGGCTTAGTGATCTCTAAAACAACAATAAGCAATCTGGTGTATATGAAATTGGAGTCACAGGAGAAGAAAGAGATTGAGGAAGAAAAATTTTAAGATAAATAAAGCTGAACATGTTGCAAGTATTGAAAACTAAGTTAACAGATCCAAGAGGCCCAACAAACCTCAAGCAGTAGAAACACAAAGGGAACCACTGCTAAACACATCAAATTTAGGTTGCTGAAAGTAAATATACAGAAAATTTTAAAAGCAAGCAAATGAGAAAAGGCACATTACATACTAGGAGAAAATAATAATAATATGCATTTACTTGTTTGCAGATATAGTGCAAGTCATAGGGCAATGGGTGACGTCTTCAAAGAGGTAAAAGGAAAAATGATTCTGTATGAAGCAAAAATACCCTTCACAAAAGAAGGAAGTAGAAAAACTTTAGGTAAACAAAATCCAAGAATTGGTCACCAACAAATTTGCACTCTAAGAAATGTTAAAGGAGGTTCTTCAGGCTAGAAGAAAATAATACCAGATAGAAACGTTAAATATTCACTTTAAAAATGAGGAGCATGGCCGGGCACGGTGGCTCACACCTTTAATCCCAGCACTTTGGGAGGCTGAGGTAGGCGGATCACCTGAGGTTAGAAGTTCAAGACTAGCCTGACCAACATGGAGAAACCCCGTCTCTACTAAAAATACAAAAAAATTAGCTGAGAGTGGTGGCGCATGCCTGTGGTCCCAGCTATTCCGGAGGCTGAGGCAGGAGAATCGCTTGAACCCGGGAGGTGGAGGTTATGGTGAGCTGAGGTCGCGCCACTGCACTCCAGCCTAGGCAACAAGAGCGAAACTCTGTCAAAAAAAAAAGCATCAAAATGGCAAACAAAGATAAAAGATTTTTTCTCATTTCTAAATTTTCTAAAAGATAATTTAAAGTAATAACAAGGTATTATGGGAACTGTAACAGGTCAAAGTAAATTATAGGATAACCATATACAGAAGATAGAAGGAAGTTAAGTGGAGCTTCACTGTGATAAAGTTATTACATTTTGAAATAATATGAATTCATGGTAGACTGTGAGAACTTAAGGATGCAAATGATAATCTCCAGAGTAATGACTTAAAAGGGGTACTAAAAAGCTAAAAGAAGAGATAAAATGGAATATTAAATAGTACTAAATCATCCAAAATAAGTCAGAAAAGGAAGAAAAAGGAACAAAGAACATACAGTACAAACAACGAGATGGTAGACAAACCTAGTCATATCAATAATTGCGTTGGATGAAAATGTACACAACCTTTTTGTTAGAAGATAGAAATTGTCAGACTAAATAAAAATGAAGATGCCATGAAGACATGGATTAAAAATAAAAAATGGATGAACTGTACTAATCCACACAATTTGGACTTTAGTATAAGGAACATTTCCAGAAATAGGGACATTTCAGAGATAGACATTTTATGCTCATAAAAAGGTCAATTCATTGAGAAGACACAATGAGCCTAAATGTGTTGGCACCTAAATGCAGCTTGAAAGTGCATGAAACAAAAGTTGTTAAAATTAAGTGGAGAAATTGATAAATCTAGAAACATAGATGAAAATTTTTATCATTCCTTCTCAATAATTGCTAGGTTAAAAACAGCAAGTATAGATAATATCTAGATTATATTTAGATTGGTTAATAACTTCAGCCAACTTGACCTAATTGATATTTATAAAATACTGTGTTCAATAATTGTGGAATACACATTGTTTTCAGAGCACGTGGAACATTCACCGACATAGACCATATCTTGGCCATTAAAGTCTCATTACATCTCGAACGATTGAAATTTTATGAAGTATCTTTGTTCTAATGGCAGTAGATTTAAAACAGAAGCCAATAACAAGCTGTTTATAAACCTTCCCAAATGTTTGGAAATTAAATAACCTATAACTCAAAAAATAATAAAAAATTAGAAAATACTTTGAAACTGATAAAATCCAACTGGGAAATTGTATGATCCATCTAATGCAGTGCTTGGAGGGACATAGCTATATCAGTAAGGAAGAAAGGTTTAAACTCAGTAATCTACATTTCCATCTACTAATCTAGAAAAAGAAGACCAAATAAGTCCAAGGTAAGTAGAAAAAAGAATAACAGAAGTAAATAAAATAGAAAACACAAATTATAAAGTTATTTGGAAAGCGTAATAAAAATTGATAAATCTCTAACAAAACTAATCAAAAAAGGAAAAAGAGCAAATTACCAGTTTTATAAATGAAAGAGGAGATACCACAGATATTACAGACATTAAAATAATAAGAGAATAAACTTGGTAACTTAGGAGAAACAGGCAAATTCCTTGAAATACACAGCCTACCAAGAAATAAATTGGGAGAGTCCTATATTTGCCTTTTTAAATGGAATTCAGAATCGCAAACCTTCTCTCAAAGAAAATTAGAAGCCTAGATGAGGTCAAAAGTGAATTATGTCAGCCAATTTAGAAAAAAGTTATACCATCCCTAGAAGTTCTTTCAGGTAGTAAAGTTGGAGGGAGCATTTCCCAACTCATGAGGCCAAAATCTCACTACCAAAACTTTACAAAGACATAATAAGCACAGTATCCTTCATTAATTTGGACACAAAAATTCTCAAATATTAGCAAATAGAATATAGCAGGATGAAAGGAATAATATCTCATGGCCAAGTGGGATTTATGCCAGAAATAACAAGTTGATTCACCATTGGAAAATCAAATAATTTACCATATTAATAGAATGAAAGAGGAAATCATACGATCACCTCAGTAAATGCAGACATTACTAACAATATTCTGTAACCATTTCTAATAACTCTCAGCAAACTAAGAATATGCAAAAACTTCCTCAGCCTGAAAAAAAAACTATAGCTGACAGCATACTTACTGGTGAAAGACTGAATGTTTTCTTCTTAAGATTAGGAACAAAGTAACCATTTTTCTCTCTTCTTTTATTCAATGTTTTATTGAAAGTCTGAAGGTAAGACAGAGATAAAAGGCAGAAAGATTGGAAAGAAAGAAAAAACTATTTCTATTTACAGACATTATAGTCTACATAGAAAGTCCCAATAATTGAACCAAAAGCCTGCTAGAATTAATAAGTGAGTATAGCAGGGTGACAGGATACAAAGTCAGTATACAAAATTCCGTTTTATTCCTCTATACAAGCTGCAGGTGTTGAAAATGAAATTTAAAAAAATTACCGTAAAAATTATTTACAATAGCATTCCTAAAAGGAATTAATATAAGAAAAGATATGGAAGACCTCTACACTGAAAACTACAAAACACCAATTAGTAAAATTACAGTGATCTAAATAAACGAAGATATACCATGCTCATGGATTGAAAGATTCAATATTAAGATGTCCATTTTTCTCTATGCATTGAATGTTGTCCCATTTATAAATCTCAATAGCCTTTCTTTTAGAAACTGACAAGCTTATTCTAAAACTAATATATAATTGCAAATGACCTCTAATGAAAACAATCGTAAAAAATAAAGAAGGAGGGCTTATACTGCTGATTTCAAGATTTGCTGTAAAGCTGTAGTAAATACAATGTTTGATACAAAGATAGATGACTAGAACAACTGAATGGAATAACAAATTCAGAAATTCCTTTGTATGTTCAATTGCTTTTTGATAAAGGTGCTAGATAATTCAGTGGAGAAAGGATACTCTTTTTAGTTAAAAAAAGAAAAGAAACTGGGTATCTGCAAAAAAGTGTGATGCTCAGGTCATACCAGACACAAACATTAAACTTGAAATCGATCATAGATCTAATTAAAAAGCTAAACATATAAATATTTTCTAAATAGATTTCTGCTCTTCAAAGACTAGAAATTTAAAGGGAAACCACACTGGGAGAAAATACAACACTTACATCTGTGTATCTAGAATATGTGAAGAACTCTTAACAACTAGATAATAGATGAACAACTCAAAAATTGGCAAAACATACTTTACAAAAGAATGTATATGAGTAGCCAGTAAGTACACGTTAAAGATGTTCTATGTCATAAACCATCAGGGAAGTGCAAGTTAAGAAACTGCTACATACATAGTACAATAGCTAAAATCAAAAAGACTATTTCCAAGTGTCATCAAGAGTACAGAGCAACTGATATGCTCATACATTGTTTATAGAAATGTAAAATGATACAACTACTTTGGGAAAGTTTGTCAGTATCTCATAAAGTTAAACATATACTCACCATATGGCCAAGCAATTCCATTTCTAGTATTTGCCCAAGAGAAATGAAAATCTATGTCAACAAAATGACTGGTACATGAGCACTCATAAAGCCTTATTCATAGTACCCCTGTGGGGCTGTTGGAAGCTTCAGTCTCCACAGACTTGGACTTGGGTGGAGGTCCACCCAGCGGGGATGAGGCAGTGCTCTGGCTGCGAGCTGTGCTACCCTTACCTGTGAGGTCTCCGCTGGCTGAGGGATTACTGGTTTCTCTGCTGTAGTGGGGGGAGCATAAAGGCAGGGGTCAGAAGTGCTGGCCCGTGTGCTGGCTCTGTACTTACAGAGGCATGACTTCTTTGGTCAATATACTTCACCTTTCCAAATCAAGGCTTTTTCTTCCTAAAATTGGAGTGCCCCACCTCTCACTTTTCTCATAGAGCCATCCTAATAACCAAGGAGAGAAATGGACGGGAAGGGCCTGGATAAACGGGAAGACCTTTCCAAGTATGTGGGAGCTCCACACTGGCCTGGTTGTGTCCTCCTTCTTGCAGGTCGTTTCTGTGAGCTAGAAAAGTCATCTCTTTTGCAGTCTGGATGTTTACCTGCACTTCTCTCCAGGGCCCCACATCCTTCCAAGACCTGGAGCAGCGCTTGGCGCATTAGCCTGATTTCTCTAAGTCTGATTGTCATGAGTTTGGTTTTGGGTTCAGGGATAAAACATTAATCCACACTGAACCCATCATTCCCTTGAATTTCTGCTTTAAAATAAACCTTGGTTTAAGTTGCCTGCTGGCAGTTTTGGGCCTTGGAGTCCTGGAGACCCTTGCTGTATCTGAAGGATTTTAAGTCAGTGGGTGAGAGCACACCGCCTGCTAAGAGGTGTACTGTCCCCAGAGGCCCACCTATCCTTAAATCATGAACTATTACTTACAAACAGGCCCACAGACACATGCCAAGAATTCCAGGGCCCAGTGTGGATTCCAGCAGCTGCACTCTGTCCCCCTTCGGCTATCAGTCAAGGATGTTTTAGCGTCACATCTGTACCTATCAGTATGCCTTAGGAGCACAGCAGAGGGTTGGCAAGTCAGAGGGCCTCACCCAAGGAAGCTGGGCTCCAGTTGGGCATTGAAGGATGGACAGGATTCGTTAGGATGGTAAAGAAAGGAAGCAAGTTGTCAGGAGAGTGGGACCTGATGCCTTCTGCCTGCTGGAACCAGTGAGTGCAATGGTGAGGCTGCCAGGGTGCTCCGTGCTGGCTGGTGAGCAGTGGGCAGAGTGGATGTACAGTTGGGAATACCCACTGAGAGAGGCAGGGTTTTTTTTTTTTTTTTTTTCTTTAAGCTGTGGGAGCTGTCAGAGTGTTTGAAATAAGGTGATGGTTGACAGCTGTGCCTGGAAGGTAAAGCTGGCACCTCCCAGAGTGCAGTGGAGTTAGGAGAGCCTGGGGGCTAGGGGCTGGGGGCTGCAGGGATGGGGTCTGCACAGAGGTGCAGAGGTGGAGATGGAAGTGAAAGTATAGATGTGGGAGTGTGTTGTGGCTCGTGCCTCTCAGATAAGAAGAGGTCTCTGGATTTTGATTGTCAAGTCTGGGGATGTGGATTGTATGAGAGAATTTTTCTTTTTTCTTTTCTTTTTAAAAATATTTTTTACAGAGACAGGTCTTGCTCTGTCACCCAGGCTTCAGTGCAATGGTGCGATTGTAGCTCATTGCAGCCTCAAATTTCTGGGCTCAAGCAATCCTCCCACTTCACCCTCCCAAGTAGCTGGGACTACAGGCATATGCCACCATGCCCAGCTAATTTTAAAAATATTTTTTGTAGAAACAGGATCTCTCTATGTTGCCTGGCCGGTCTCGGGTTCTGGCCTCAAGCTATCCTACTGCCTTGGCTTCTCAAAGCCCTGGGATTACAGGTATGAGCCAATGCACCCGGCCAGATTTTTTTTTTTTTAAATTGCTTATAATCCTGTGCTTTATTCAGTTTATTTTAATCTTCTCCACTACTTTGATGAGCTAAGTGTTCTTTGCCTCAGTTTACAGATGAGGAAATCAAGACTCAGGGAGGTTTATCAATTTTCTAAAAATTTACACAGCTAGTAAGTAGTTAAACTAGGAATTACATCTAGATTTGTCTGTCTCCAGAGCCCAGGCTGCTTTTCTCATCAGTTGGAAGCTGGTTCTAAGTCTGGTGAGAGGAAACCTGCTGTGGGACCCTGTCTTCCCAGCCCCGGTCTGTGCTCGTACTTCCTCAGCTGCTCTATTCTCAAAGATCTATGCTTGGTCGTTTTTTTTTTTCTTTTTTTTTTTTCTCTTCCTGAAATTAATTACCCAATGCTGAGTGGAACAATGGGATACAGAGGCTTCAGAGAAATTGGTTTAGTTTTCCTCTTGAATCTGCTTGTGGACAAGTCTCATTCGAGCTCAAGTGGTCCTTTCGGGTCCTGTTGCTGGAGGATGGATCTTTCAATCCCTGAGCCCAGCCCTGGGATGTGGTGCTCTGCCCCTTGTTCTCCATCAGCCAAGTCTGGGTGCTCTGGGAAGGTACTTCCCACCCACTGCGCCTTTCAGTGGGCGCTCCCCCTGCAGGGGGATCTCCTCTATCCCTCTCCCCTCTAGATGCAGCTCACAGGGTGGTTTGCGTGGCCTGCGAGTGGGATTTGGGCTGAATTTCCTACAGTGACTGCTTTGGGGATATGCCAGTAGGGGGTTAAATTTCATCCCCTTCCTTGGGTCCACATTGCTCCTCCACAGTGGGAACCCCTAGCAGCTCTGAACAGCAGATCCAGCCTCGAGCTCATTCTGGCAGTGTAACCAGGCCCTTCACACAGCAAACTGTAGTGACATGTCAGTAGCACAAGCCCCACAGTTGCTGGTGCCTTCAAACGTGTTCATTTTAGGTGGTTCTGCTACCCTCCCAAGCCAGACTTCATGTGCACATCTTCCTTATTTTTTTCTTGAAAAACTGGAATCTGACAAGTCTAGCAGAGTGTGTTTATGAAGTGACTTCTTAAGTAGCAGTATTTGAAAGCTGTCATGAAGATATGTGGTGATACTGGTTTGGCTCATGTGATTAAGTGATCTGTTTCGTTCAGAGAGAGTGATGGCAGACAAGAGAGCCCATGGTTTTGAAGAATACCTCTTTTTTTTTTTTTTTTTTTTTTTTGGAGATGGTGTCTTGCTCTTAGAGTGCAATGGTGTGATCTCAGCTTACTGCAACCTCTGCCTCCTGGGTTCAAGAGATTCTCCTGCCTCAGCCTCCCAAGTAGCTGGGATTACAGGTGCACACCACTATGCCTGGCTAATTTTTGTATTTTTAGTAGAAATGGGGTTTCCCTGTATTGGCCAGGTTCATGTTGAGTTCCTGACCTCAGGTGACTGCCCGTCTCAGCCTCTCAATTGAAGAATACCTCTTAAAACATGTTTAAGTTTTAAAAAGATTGAAACAAAGTCTGTAACTTTTAGCATGCAACCTTCATGGATTCTCATCATTGGGAAAAATTTTCTACTACAAGCATTGGCATGTCTTTGGTAGCCATGGAAACTAACCCTTCAAAGAGAGAAAAGCTCTTCTGTCCTCAAGGAGATACAGTGAAAGGAAGGCATATTTCATACTCAGATGCCTGAAATACTTTATTTCTCTGTGTGTGTGTGCGCGTATATATATGTATGTGTGTGTGTATATATATGTGTATATATATGTATATATATATTTTAAGGCTTATACAAGACTCCTGCTTGTTTTTGTTTATCAGTGGCACGATGGGTGTAGTTTTAGGTGATTGAAGTTACATACGCACTGTGGTCAAATACACCCAGTACAAAGCCCAAACTTGCATGGCTTTGATCCTCATTAATGTAAAGCCCATGTTTGTGAAAGCAATTATTTAGATGATTTTTATCGAGCAACTACTAATGGCTGGGGTTTGTGATAAGGAACCAGTATACAAAGATAAGACAGACACAGCCCCTCCTTCACAGAACTTACAGTCTGGTAAGTTAAAGAAAATAGTGAAAAACCAGTTGCAGGACTATGAAGTAAATTCTGCAAAAGCAGGGTTCTAATCTGGGGGACTCTAAGGTAGAGAAAAGTCTTTATGTCCTGAGCCAGCTGAGTGGGATGGTATCTGGAAGAGCAGGAGGGGTTATGCAGGCAACAGCATGCACAGTGGCCTGGTGTTGAAAGAGCTCCATGCCTTGGAGGAACTGAGTGAACTTTAGGATGGCTAGAGTACAGAGTTCAAGGGGGAAGAGGTCAGAAAGGAGGCAGGAGAGATCTGACCTGACCAGATAGATGGTGCATTCCTTCACTCCATCCCTACCACACTCTCCTGCTCAGGGTAAGTGCCACATGTAAACAGTTAGGTTTGGTCTGTGCAGGGTGGCCCAGCTGCTAATTCTTGTGTTCTGTTCATGGTGGGTAACTCAACCTAGGCATTAAAAGCTAGGAAACACCGACTCTGAAAGTGATTCATCTTCCCAAAAGATGAAAACTGTTTTAAACATCATCACAGTCTTTTATGTCAATGAAAGCATCAAGAACACTGGCTGGGCACAGTGGCTCACGCCTGTATTCCCAGCACTTTGGGAGGCCGAGGTGGGTGGATCACTTGAGGCCAGAAGTTTGAGACTGCCCTGGCCAACATAGAGACACCCCGTCTACTAAAAATACAAAAAAATTAGCTGGACATGGTGGCGCACACCTGTAATTCCAGCTGCTTGGGAGGCTGAGGCGCAAGAATCGCTTGAACCCAGGAGGTGGAGGGCATGCCACTGCACTCCAACCTGGGCAGCAGAGCCCAGACCCTGTCTCAAAACTAAAAGTAAAAATAGAAATGTGATTGTCAAATGTTTTTCTTCAACATATGTTACTATGTAAACAAGGGACCCCCATTTTCTCATCCTTTTTGCCCACCAGCGGTTCCCATGCATTTCTTGGCAGCTGTGTTTCATGACTGCTGCTGGAGAATGCTGTCCCAGGCCAGCTGCCTTCCCCCTGCAGACATTACCTGCAAAGGAGCAGGTCTTATTTATGGAGTGCTGCATTCCTAATTCCTCCCCACCCCACTCTGCCTGTTGGTCTCATGCAGAGAGAACATCCTTTGGCTATCACCAGCTTTTCATGGTTGAGGGAAAAATGGAACAAATACAATGCTTTTGATGAACTATGAGCTGAGCCAGTGCCAAGGATTAAAAATTTTTTTAATTGTGAAACATCACACATTGCTGTTAATTTTTCTTTCTTTCTTTCTTTTTTTTTTTTTTTTTTTTTTTTTACAAAATTCCTAGTTTCCTTGAACAGAAACTGAACCTTTGTGCTTTCCAAGAAATTATATTTAGACAAAAAAGTTCTTTGAATCAAACTATGTTTGCATTCTGTTTCATTTCCTTTATGTCTGTGTAGAAGAAATAATTTAGGTCTAAATAAGGCTAGACTCCCCTGATAAAAATCAGTGGGTTATTTCTTCAACTTCCCCCTTCTCTTTGCCTTTATAAGTGTTGCCTTTATAAGTGTTGCCTTTGTTTTTTTCTGAATTGCTGAGCCTTCTGTTTCACTAAAAATCTGAGTCCCTAGTGATTTTCTTGGCAGTTTTCAATGGAGGTTATATTGTTTTTTACTTTGTTTCGAGGGTTTTTTGTTTGTTTGTTTTTTTTTGCATGTGTGTGTAAATATCAAAGTGTTTTGTTTGTTTAAATTTTATGTGGGTCTAATTAAAACAGATAGCATTGAAACCCAAGAAAAAAAATCCTGTTTCTAAATCAAGATGACTTCCAGTGGCCCATTTATTTTATGGGACGTTTAAGAAATAAAAGTTCCCACAGCAAACTGCGTGTCCTCTTGCATCTGTGGCAGTCCCATTCCACCTGCACCTCCGTTTTTATGTGATAGCTGGCTGCAGCCTGGGCGTGCTGTCTCCAGTAGTGTTGGCTGAGCCAGGGGTCCGGGAGATCAGGTTGTCAGGGCCTGTATATCCTGGGGCATGTGAGTGTCTGGTGGCCTCTCTGTAGAGCATGGGGCATGTGCCCAGCCCGTGGGGGCTCCACTGGGGCTCCTGAGATGGAGGCTGGCTGGGTCTGGGGCGAGGGGTTCTCTCCCTGGAGTGGTGCTTACTGAGTGGGAGTGAGGGACGGCAGGTGGAGAGATGAGCGGAAAGGGGGCTGTCGCCTTTCTCTATTTCTGAGTTGGGACTCTTGGGGAAAATCAGAGTGTAGTAGTGAGCAGAGCTGTGCTTTCTGCCCTGTCCTCACTCCCTGGTCCTGACTCATGACCTCCCCGTGAGCCACAGCCCCACGGAAGGGACATGGGGTTTGGAGCCTGGTTAGTAACCCTGTTGTCCTGTTGACTGGGCATATGATGTGGGCCAGCAACAATGCCTCGTTGAGCCTCTGTGTTGGCCTTTTTGAAATGGGTGTGAAAATCCTCCTCCTGCCTCTTCCACTGAGGTTGTGAGCAGCCCAGGGGGCAGTGAATGTAAAGACATTTGGAGGACTCTAGGAACACTCTAAATTAATGAGGGGCTGTTTTTCTATTATTAGAGAAGGGGACATGGCAGAGACTCAGGCTGTTTTGCCGAAACCCAGGTCACTTTCCCCAGCTGTGCAGGCTCGTATTCTGCTGAAGCTGCTGTTGGTTATTGCTGGGACCCTGGGCGATGCAGTCACAGGTGAAGGACTGCGTACAGTGGGGTGGGCTCAGGCTGTGCTTGTTTCAGAGACGACTTTGGCTTGTTGTGCTGTGTTTGTCTATTCCATCTAAAGGTCTTTTGGGGGCTGGATGAGTATGGGGTGCATACCACTGTTCTGTTGTCAGAGCCCCCTGCAGCCATTTCTCATGAACTCACTCAGCCCTTATGCTTCTTGGGTGTCAGTGCCACCAAAGTACTTGGCTGCCAGGTCCAAGAGGGTGCCAGGCTGTTGCCCAGGGAAAGAAATGGACAACAAAAAAGGGACTAAGTCACAGCAGTCAGGTCCCCATGGAGGAGGTGCTGGGGAGGCTGGAGTCGCAGCAGCAGCTGAAACGTCTTTAGAACGTGCTGTGATCTGGTGTCGCTGCCGAATCATTAGACCATCTCTACTGAGGATCCCTGTCTGGGGAAGTTGCTGCATCCCAGGGCAACGGTGCTGAAATCAGTTGTCTTATTTCAAAACTTGTGCCTGTGCCCTGAGACCCTCAGCAGGCATGCTTCTTCCTTCATATGGCAGCCCTTCAGATACCGGGGACCAGCCTCTCTTCTCCATCCCCCCTCCTGCCCCGCCCAGCCCATCCTTCTTCCCTGAACAGGTGGACAAGAAATGTTCATGTGGCAGATGGGGTGTCACGGTGCCCTGACAAGGAAGGTCCACATGAGGGGAGATGATGACACTGGTGTGCTAGACCCAGGGGACTGGTGTGGAAAGGGCAGAGGTGACAGTGACTGTAGCATGGTGGTGGTTGGGGGTCAGTGACAGGCCTCATAGGTGTTTTTCCAAATAGTTGTGTAAGAAAGTTGGGGCTTCATGAGAAGTGTGTTTTTGACCACATTTGTATTGATGTTAAATCCAGCCCATCACCCAGTGCTTACTGAATGCCTCTGGTCTTCCTCAGCACCATTTTCTTCTTATTTTCATTTTCTGTTCACACATAACACCTGTCAAAGCTGATAGGCATCCTGTCAAATTTCTGTCTGTTCCTCCTTGCCTACAGAGAAGCAATCCAGGTTCCTTAGTTTTGTATTTAAGCCCCTTTCTGGACTGACAGGAAGCCTGTTTTTGTCTGTTTGTTTGATTGTTTTTGAGACAAGGTCTCTCTCTGTCACCCAGGCTGCAGTGCAGTGGTACAATCACAGCTCACTGCAGCCTCAACCTCCCAGGCTCAGGTGATCCTCCTGCCTCAGCCTCCTGAGTAGCTGAGACCACAGGTGCATGCCATTGCACTTGGCTAACTTAAAAAAATTATTTTGTAGAGATGGGGAGTCTCACTCTGTTGCCCAGGCTGGTCTTGAACTCCTGGCCTCAAGCAATCCTCCCACCGTCACCTCCCAAAATGTTGGTATTTCAGTCATGAGCCTCTGTGTCTGGCCTTGTAGCCTGGTTTTGATCCTCATCCTCCTGGTGTCTACCCTCTCCTTTCTCTGCTCCTGCTTTTCCTTCCAGGCATCCTGTTGAGGTGCTTAGGGTAGATTCAGCAGCTGCATGGCCTTGTGTGCCCAAGTGCTGGGAGCCTCAGTGTCTATACAAGAGGGTGATAGCAGCCCCTGCCTCACCACAGTCACTCACCAGTGGGGATGGGTAAGGTGCTGCTCTGGGCTCTGGTTAGGATGCAATGCTAAGGGGGCCACCTGGGGTAGGGGACACATGTATTCATGTTTTGGTGCTCAATGAGTAGAGTTTTCTGGTGAATTAGAGGCAGGCAGAATGCATTTGGATGAGGTAAGCCAGAGAACGTGTCACCAAAAGCATGAGACTTGAGCTTGGTCTTGAAAGGTGCACTGGATTCAAAGATGGGAGAAGGCTGCTCAGGTGGATGGAATTCTGTAGACAAAAGCTCACAGGGTTGTGGAATTGAGAAGAGTGTGGCCAGAGTATAAGGTGTGCATTTATAGGATGGGTGAATAAGGCTGGCATAGCACTTGGGAGAAGGCTGGAAGGCCTTGAGTGGCAGGCAGAAGCATCTGACCTTGATCCTTGAGGGAGGCAACAAGGAGCTGTGAGGCATTCTGAGTAGGATGGCACCAGGGGGAAGTCTGGGTCTGCAGTAGTCACCTGGAGCAGAGAGGGAAGCAAGCTCTGATGAAATGCTCTGGCCACAGCTCCTGTGGCTGCCCAGCAAATGGGTGTGTGCAGACTGGCCTGCATAAGACACTTTGCAGCTGTCCTGTTAGGCTGTTAGGGAGATTCCTTACTGAGTAATTGCTTCTCAACCAGGAGATAAAAGGGAATATCTTAATGACCTAGAGATAGAAGATCTACCACAACCACATGAGGCCTGAACACAATAAGGGAAAATGGTGAGCTGGTGGTGGAGGCTGCTCCAGATGATGTGTCTAGGTTTGGGCACACTCATTTCATGCTTCTGGGCGATCCCAGCAATCATGGGCTTTCTGTCCTATAGGGACATATTCTTGCCTCCTGAAAGAGGAGCAGTAGGGCTTGTTTTGTTAGATACAATTTTTTCGTACATGGCCTTCCTGCATGCCTATGTGAAGTGGCACCAAGGGGAAATAGAGACATGGGAAGAAATACATGAGAAATGGACAACATTGTCCATTCCTGCCTGCAAGGAGCTTACAGTCTAGCTGGTAAGCTGAAATGAATATGTAACAACATGAATTTGAATTTGGTTAGTAGTAGAGTTATATCTTCTAAGCATTCAAATTTTTTCTATTTGGAAATAATTTCAAATATATAGAACAACCCCAAGAATAGAAATAGCACAGTGAATAATCCATGTACCCCTTACCCCAATTCACCTAATATTAAATTTTACCTCATTTAGTTTTTCATTTGTTATCTATCCATAAGGGATGTGGACTGATTTTTAAAAATATGTTATAATTTATTACTGTCCTTAGTTATTTCAGTGCTCAAATTTCCTAAGATTTGGCTAGTAGGAGCTACTTCTCTAGCTCCCGTATCCTTATGATGTATCTCCATAATGTGTTTTGGTTTGTTTTTGTTTTTGAGCACTTCCTTATTTTCTTCATCTTGTACCTACCCTACCCTTGCCCTGGAATCACCCACTTCCCCAAAGTTCCCTGGTTCCTTTTAATGGGGAATGTTATTAGAGAACAAGATATGGGTACCAGGTGTGCTTGTACCTGCCAGAGCATCTTTGCTTCTAAATCCTTTCAACAGACAGACCTAGGAAAATATGTATTTCTATACACATATTCATACACATACTTACATTGATACATACACATACTCAGATATCAGCCTCTTAAAAATCAGACATTGGAAATCAGACTTTAAACACCTTTTAGATATCATCAGTTCATACCTATACCTTCAATTCCAGTCCATCCCCGGAGGGTTCTTCTCTGTTCCATGTTTCTGTGTCCCTCCTTCCACAGCGAGAACTCTGGCTCCCAGCAACATTAGCACATGTACTCACTCGCTAAATCCTGTAATATGTCAAAGATAGTTTCAGAATGGTCTCATCCACACCACTACAAAAAACAAAGCTACTGAAAAGAGTTCAGCATTTGTTTGTAGTTCATCCCTCACTCCAATCCTACCCAAGACTGGGAGCATGTCGTCAAATGTTCATGAGCTATTTGAATTAGTTTTGTCTTTCTCCTTCAGTCTGGTTCTGGTTCAGTCTGGTTATGGTATTCATTTGAATTACATATTTGTTTGTTTCAATTCACTTTCAGTTTAGGGGTATTTTCCCTTCATCTCATCCTTACTGACTTAATTTTAAAAAATTTAAGGTGAAGAACATTAACATGGTTCCCAAAGTCAAAACTATAGAAAAAGATATACTTGAGAGTGTCACTCCAACCTTGATTCCTTCGGCCTAATTCATTCCCATCCCTTGTTTTCTGCTCTTTCTTTTAGATACATCTGAGAGAAATATGTGCATTTTATTTCCCAGTTTTTTGTGTGCAAAGGGTAGCAGGGTAGCACACTATATTTGCTTTTTTTTTTTTTTTTTTTCCGTCCAGGCACTAATTTATCTTTTGATCAGACACACCATAACCAAAATTCTAGTTTGGAACAAGAAGCCTCCTAACATATAACAGTTGTTGGATTTTTAGTCACTTGCAAAAGTCCGTTGGTTTCTACCAATAGCTTTATTAAATAAGCTTTGTAAAACAATCTCTTAGTAATAGGATTCTTAGAATATGATGAATTCTTATGCAAAGTGGAGTAACTTTTTTTCCATCATTGCAAAGTTTGGTAGAAGGTGCCTCGGACTTGAGGTGTGATTTTCAGGATCAGTGGGTCAGTTGTGATAGGAATGGGTTATTCTCAACTGAGCAGATAGTGTACAGGATTGGCAGTGGGTTTGCCAGCTCATTGCGGTCACTCTGAGCCTTGGGACCCATGTGTCCTTCTATGCGTCTCTGAATCCTGACGGGTTTGTGGCAGCTTAGAGCCCATTCACAGCTAGTGCTAATTTTTCTCCCTTTGATAATTTGAGAAAGCTCTTCCATTTGCCTTTTAAATTTCTCTCTTATGTCTGGATTCAACAACTATTATACATTTGAACTTCACGTTGATCCCACTCTTTGTGTTTTCAAAGCCTTACTGAATGTCTTGCTTAATTCCTGTGAAACAGTAGAATGGGTATTGTTGTGTCTATTTGAAGTGAGGAAACTGAAGCTCAGAACACAACAGTGACAGAGCTAGGACTAGAAGCCAAGTCTTCAGACGAAGAGCCCAGAGTGGTGTAGGAGGGCCAAGGCTTTATCTGGGTTTATCACAGGGACTCTACCTCCCTGCCCCCTTCCTCCATCCTGCCCTGAGGCCAACAGATTTCTACTGCATAAACCTCACCTCTGTCCACATCAATAAATAATACCTTCCTGCTAAGTATTCAGCCATTCAGAACTGTCTAAAATCAGTTCAGAGGGTCTGTATCAGCAGCTTTGTTGTATGAGCTTTTGTGGTAGTGACCATCATTGTGAGTGGGCCATAAACCAGGACTTGGCAGGGTGTTTCACTCTTAGGAATTTTAGTCAGAGTAGAGTTTTACTTATGCCTGCTTAACTGTGTCCCAGCAGTGGAAAATATACAACAGTGATGCAGCTTGTTAGAAACAGGATTTTTATATTTGTAATGATAAAAAGGCATAAAATATTACAAAAGAAAATTACGAAGATAGTAAAAGAGTTACCCTGAGAAGCTTAAGGACATTCATCTTATAATGTATGTAATTATACATTATAAAATGTATATAATTATATAATTATAAACTATAATTTTATAATTATAAAATATAAACTATAATTTTATAATTATAATACATTATAAAATGTATATAATGTATGTAATTATACATTATAAAATGAATGTCCTTAACCTTCTCAGGGTAACTCTTTTACTATCTTCATAATTTTTTCCCAAGAACCCATATATGATATGGACCCAAAGTAAGAATACCTTGTGTGTATGTAACCATCTGAATTTAGTATGCTAAGTTCGGAATCAAAACATGCAAACAGATTTGTACTAGGATACTTTTTTGGTGAATAATAGAACTGAAGGTCCACTTTTCTTTGAGGTGTATTTAAGAAAACAGATTATATAATTCATTTTCCTACAGACACATGACATTCCAAGCCCTCTTATTGTTGCTCAGACATGTGATTCTGGGTTGAGTGTGACTTTTTCAGAGTTCAGAGAGTCATTTGGTGAATTTACCTAGAGCTGAGTTATGTATTTCCCATGTGTCAGGAATCCCCGGAGGCCTAGAAACCCCAAACCGTTCTCAGGGTGTGGTACGTGTGAACAGCGAGACACTGGAGTCCTTACTTCTTTGAGACAACAGGTGTTCTTTGGGCTGGGAGGTCAGAGCATGTGTCTGGGCTCAGATCGGCTCCTGCTCACTCTCTAGATCCACAAAGCCTGGCCTCCTTCCTTATTCACAGGGAGTGGAGTGGAGACTGACAGCCCTAACAGGACCAAGGATAGGTTCCAGAGAGTCTGAAAAGTGGGGTGATTTAGGAGCAATGAGAGGGATCCTTTCTTTTTTTTTTTTGAGACGGAGTCTTGCTCTGTTGCCCAGGCTGGAGTGCAATGGCGCAATCTCAGCTCACCGCAACCTCTGTCTGAGTGGGACTCTTTCTAATTGTGGGCAGAGGGTGGCACTTGGTGAGGATTCCAGTTTCTTATCTGAAGTATTAGTGTCACTGGGTGTGCAAGCATCTGTTCAGCCCGACAGCCTAGAGTTAAGAAAGGAGTGTGAATACGGGGTTAGTTTTGTTGTTGTTCTTGTTTTTTGTTTTGTTTTTTTTTTTTTTTTTTGGAGACGGCATCTCACTCTGTTGCCCAGGCTGGAATACAGTGGCACGAACTTGGCTCACTACAACCTCTGCCTCTCAGGTTCAAGCAATTCTCCTGCCTCAGCCTCCTGAGTAGCTGGGACTACAGGCATGCACCACCATGCCCAGCTAATTTTTTTTATTTTAGTAGAGATGGGGTTTCACCATGTTGGCCAGGCTGGTCTCAAACTCCTGACCTCATGATCTGCCCACCTCGGCTTCCCAAAGTGTTGGGATTACAGGCATGAGCCACCACGCCTGGCTGGGGTTAGCTTTATGAAAGCAGGTCACTTCCCCATTCGTCGGTTGGGTTGGGTTGGGTTATTGAGGTAGGACCCTGAAAGAGACATGCTGGCTTTGACTTGGAATGAAGGCAAGAAGGCAGACAGAAGTAACCTGTGTCAGAATCTCAAGGTCTGTGTGCAGAAACTGCATTGCTGTAACCTCACCTGCTTCCTTAGCAGCTTTTTACTAAGTCTCTAACTCACATATCTTGGCTCCTATAACAACTCACGGTTGGAGATGCAGATGGTTCCTCGTATATAAAAATTGGGTAATCGTCCACCTGACTCTCAGGCTTGCCTGAGTGTGTGGGGTTTTGTATATATGCATAGATAGAGGCTTGCACACATGGTGGAAAGTAGCATAAACACCCCACAGTTGGGAACATTTACCTGTCTGCCAGATCCTTTCCAGGGCAGGTGTTCCTATAAATGGGCAGCAAATCATATGCCTCTTCCCCTCCTGCAGGGAAGACTTTTGGGGAAGACCATGACAAGTAGCAGGGGTTAAGAAAAACAATAATGCTTCATCAATGCTCGAGTTCCCATCTGGGAGGGAGAACTGGGTTGCAGAGGGGCTGGGGACTGCCCTGACTCCGTGCACTGCTCTGCCCCCAACCTGCAGGTGATGGGTAGAGGAGCCTGGTGTGGGCACCAGCAAGGACTGCTGCCCACTCATAGCTCTTGGTTTGGACAAAAGGGATAGCACACAATATTAATGCAAAGTTTGTCCAAAAGCATTGAAGAAGCTCTGAACTTGGTACTCTTTCACCACGGCTTGGCCCATTTGGGTCCCTCCTCTTTGAGGAGGCTCTGGGGAAAGTGGGGCGTCTCTGAGTTCAGGCCGCTTGTTGGGGGGTGTCAGAGGCCTGCAATGACAGCACATGGTGTTTTGGGCCTAGGCCCCTTGAGATCGCTGTCATCTAAGGGGAGTTCATTTTTTCTAAGAAATGATGCATGTGTGTTGGTGTGGGCTCTGCGACTCTGACCCCCATGGTCTTGCTTTGGAAGACACTGTCTTCTGTCCTGTCCAAGTGTGTGGCTCCATTGCTGTGCTCATGTGACTGTACTCAGTGCTGTGTGTCCTGCCACAAGACTCTTGTGCAGCAGGGCAGTGGCTCAGGATGCAGGTCCCCAAGGACATCCTGATATGTGCTTGTCCTCTTTGCCTCCTTCAGAGAATTCTCAAAGGAAAGAGAGAAGGCAAAAGCGCGGGGAGATTTCCAGAAGCTCCGGGAGAAGCAGCAGCTGGAGGAGGATCTAAAGGGCTACTTGGATTGGATCACCCAAGCTGAGGACATCGATCCCGAGAACGAGGAAGAAGGAGGAGAGGAAGGCAAACGAAATAGTATGTAGCACCTTTCCTGCCCCTGGCTAGACAGACCCAGTGTGCGGTTCAGAGGCCTGGCAGCAGGCCTTCCTCGACTCTGACCCAGGCTGTGAGTGGGACAGCCTCCTCCCAGCCATCTGGTCCTTTCTGCCTGTACACAGCACGGAGAGAGCAGGCGCACTGGTGCTGACTCTGGATTTCTGCCTGAGGTTTGGGGTTTAGAGTTGTATTTGGTAAGGTGGCTTTATAGCCAAGGAGGGTCAAACGGACCCACTGTTGGCCTGGGAAATTCAGCAAGTGCATTTCTGTGCGGGCACAGGGGTGATGAGACACATATTCTTATACCACAGGAGAGAAGAAGCTGTGGTTTCCCTCACCTCAAAGTGAACAGTGTTATTGGACAAGAATTTGAAGTGCAGGGTTCCTCTTGACTCTTACTCTTAGGCCACCTGACATAGCTCCTACATGTGCTATTCATATGAAGCCATATGCTTAGCCCATCAGGGGCTGGGAGGAAACCGGCTCACCATTCTAGGCAGGTGTTAAGGGGCATGTGAGTCAGTGACAGCTGCTTTGCTGTCACCCACTGACACCCCACACTGTGACACTAAGCACCCTAGAGCACTTTCTGCAGGAGGCAAGGCCTGAGAACTCAGTCAATCACTGACATTAATTGCCATTGTCAACCATGGTGTCTCTTTCACTGCATACTTTTCCCACAGATGCACTTTTATTCTTTCTGGGGCCCTTTGTGCCTTGGGTCAGAGTGGAAACTGGAATCCAGAAGTGCATTTGACTGAGATGTCTGTGACTTGCTTCAAATCTGGAAGAGTTGGATAGGAAGGACCAAGAACATACTTCAAGGGCACATGTCCATTGAGAGGCCTGGGGACCTGAGGCCGGCCCTACGTTGTAGAAGACGGCCGAGCAAATCCCTGCTTGAGCAGAGCGCCTTGGATGTTTTGCTCTCAGCAAGGCCTGTTGCTGGGTACAGGGGAAACCCTGAGCTGGAGAGGATGTGGAGTGCTGCCTCCTAGGGAGAGACAAGCCTGCTCACCCTAAATGCAGCCCTGGGGAGCAGAGCTGCAGGGCACACATAGAGGGCAGGCACGTGCTGTGGGAGCCAAGGAGGGATCGAGGACAGGGCTCGGGGTAGTATTTGGCCTGGGCCCTGAAGGATGGATGGATTGCAGATGTGACCATTCAGTGTCAGAAGCAGCACTCTGACCCAGGGGACTAGCATGAGGGAGGTGTGGAGGTGGGCAAAGGCCAGGTTTCAGGGAGGAAACAGTGGGCCCTTCAGCTGGACCACAGAGGGTATGAAGGTCAGGGTGAGCTACCATAGGAAGGGTGGGTGAGGTGCAATTGTGCCTCATCTGGAAGTTGTGGAGTGTGTAAGTAGGGGCTGAGAGACCCCTGGTGGAGGGGCTTCTTAACTGAGAGGGCCCTTACCTTTCTTCAAGGCTGGGCTCTGTGCCTCCATGGGGAGGGAGTGTGTTCCGTGATCTCAGATGCCCCGGCTGGTGCAAACCGGTGTGCTGAGTGGCAGTGGGCAGGGTCAGGCCTCTCTTCTGTCCCTCCCTGCATCTTGCCAGGCTCAGGAAGGGGCCGGGACTTCAGCACCTGAGGATCAGAAGACTAAGGGAGGGTTTCTAGAGCTAACTGTTTGCTGAATGCAAGTTCAGAATTTATAAATAGACATTCATTTGAGTCTCAGACTCAGCGATGTGCCTATGAAGTGATCAGATGTAAGAGTGTCTGCCTGTCCTCTGCACAGCTCTCCCCTTGGCAGTCAAGCCAATCTGAACCCCATGGCCTTCATGGAGCTTCTGCACCTGCAGTATTGCTGGCAACAGGCCATGTAGGTGCAGCTTGGAGATGCCTGCACAGCTCTTTTCCCCTTCACTTGCAAACTGTAACTTGGATGCTGACCTGCCTCATCTCTCCTAAACCCAACATGTTATTTGTAAACGAGAGGAGGTATGGCCCTTTTTTTCTCGGCAGAGTATCTTTCTTTGCTAGTTTAGCTGTGTCCCCCGGGGAGCTGAGTGAGGCCTTCTTACAGGCCAGTGGCCTTTCCTCTGTTTATTTCTCCTCCTCTAGAAGTAGACAAGGATTCGTGTTCTAGTGTTGCTAACATCAGTCATGGTAGAGTTGTTTATAGGGCCTATGATTTGAGGATTAAGGGTTTTCATTGGATTTTGAGGGTTAACCATTTTATCTCAGCCCAGCATTTCCTATGACCTATCACTGTAAAAACCTGATGATGACAGAAATCAGTGACTCTGCCTTTCAGAGAACTTGCCATGAGGGGAAGATGGAGAAGGAGTGGCTTAGTGTGAGAAGCTGATCCCATTGTTAAGGCCCAGCACTCTGCTGTGTGAGCCCGGTTGGGCGCGGTGATTCTGGCTGGTGGGAGTGGGTGGGCTGGGCAATGTGAGGAAGGCTCCGTGGGAGGAGCAGCCCTGGGCGGCAGAGGGTGGGGGTGGGGGCTTTTTCAAGCTGGGGAAATGGCACAAACAAGGTGTGCGAAGTGACAAATATTCATGGCCCTTAAATGCATTGCTCAGTAATATAATCTAGGAAAGAAAACCCATTTAAAAGCCTTGTAGATCTTCAGAATTCACTCTCACTGGGGCTCCCAAGCCCATAAAGCTGCACTGTGTCTTGGGAACATCAGCAGTATTGTTTCTGCTATGCACCGTGATGTGTAACTCAAAATGATTAACTAGCTTAACATTTGATCCAGAATAGCAAATATTTCTGTGGTGCACCCTTGTTCTTTATGGAGCTTATTTTGCCAGGTGTTGGGGTTTCCTGTGGAGTGAGGCTCACAGTGCTTCCCGAGTCATCAGATTTCCAGAGCCTTGATGATGAGGGTTTTAAATAAAGACAGAAATCTTGGCTGTGGAGGCCATGATGGGATTTAACTGACTTGAGAGCACCACGTCTCCTCCTCCGCTGAGGAGAGAACCTCTCTGATCACAGACCTCAGCAGCCCAGACCCTCTGGAGGAGACAGCACTGTTGAGGTTTCCCTAGGGCCTCCTGTGGCTGCCAGCTATTTTCTTCCTGTCACAGCCAGAAAACCACACAAGGAGAGGGTTTCAGTGAGGCCCACACGGTCCTCCTTACCAAATAAACAGTCCTGGATTCACCACATGCACATGCCAGGTCTGGGGCCGTCTCTGTGCATCTGA
This sequence comes from Symphalangus syndactylus, assembly GCF_028878055.3. Classification (NCBI taxonomy): domain Eukaryota; kingdom Metazoa; phylum Chordata; class Mammalia; order Primates; family Hylobatidae; genus Symphalangus; species Symphalangus syndactylus. The sequence continues at coordinate 107,248,247 of NC_072423.2, read as the reverse complement.
TTAGCAGGCAGTAGAAGTGTGGGTGTTGCCAGTGTTAAGGTGTTTGCATCCTCCCTAGGGCGGGTGAGATTACCCCATGTGCTTTCCACTCCAACCCTGCTCCTCTGTTACCTCTTGAGAGGCCGATGGTGCAGGGCCCGGGCTCCTCACTTTGTCCATAGTGGCTAAGGATGCTAATTCAACTGATAGCCCTTTTCAGCTGGGTCCTGGATGTGAGTTGAGCAGTTTCCTCCAGGACATTGAGGATTGAAGTGACAGTGTGAGAAGAAATGCTTCCTGATAGCTGAGCCGCAGCCTAGATGAGCAGAGGTGGGTGTAGGAGGTCATTAATAACCGCAGATGTCTGTGAGCTCACAGGAGGCAAAGGCTTGGGCTGGAGGGCATCTTGATGCCCCTTCTCCAGATGTGGCTGCAGTGGAGTTTTGTGACTTGGAATTTGGACTTTAGTGTTAGGCGAATTACTCAACCTCTCTGGACCCCACTTTCCTTGTCTGCAAGAAGGGGATAAAGATATATCTCCCCATGGGGCTGTTGTGACGATTGAATGTTCTGTGACTGGTAGGAGTAGTCATAGTTGTAGTATGTGCTGCTGCTGTTTTCATCAGACATCAGTAAAAGTTGACCTCAACAGAATTTTAGGGGTATAAATTTAGGGGGTACAAATAGCATTCTGTGACATGGATATATTACATAGCGGTGAAGTCTGGGCTTTTAGTGTAACCATCACCCGAATAGCATACATTGTACCCAGTAAGTAATTTCTCATCCCTCACCCCTCTTCCACCCTCCCACCCTTCTGTGTCTCCAACGCCTATTATTCCATCCACACCCTATGTCCCTGTGTACACATTATTTAGCTTCTTCTTATCAGTGAGAATATGCAGTATTTGACTTTCCTCAACATAATATTTTTGAAGGTTCTACTAGACCTCTAACCAGCCTCAGAGTGGGGCCTCCCTCTTAGGACCATTGCCCTGTACTTTTCTGTTCAGAAACTGTAAGGTTCTGAAGTATTGATGGAAAACAAATCTGTTAACTAGGTCACTTTCGAGATAGGGCAGCACAGCTTTCAGGCTCTTGAAGTCCATTTCTAGTTTGGCGGTGCTTGCTGTCAGAGAACAGATGTCAAATCAAGTACTTGGAGATGCGCTCACATTATCTTTTCTCTCTGATCTGCTAAATGTCACTGCCTGCATCTGCGATGCCCAACACTGGCTGTACGTTATAATCACCTGGGGAGCTTGGACGCTTCTTGATGCCATACTCCACCCTCTAAGACTCTTGATTAATCTTGGAGTGGGAGCCAGGGGTGGCTCTTTTTCATTAAAGTTCCCTGGGGATTCTAATGTGAAGCTAGGGTTCAGAACTCCTGAGTCCAGGTTGCTATCAGTGGCTGAATATCACACTGTTCCAGGCATTCACTTGAAAGAAGAGGAGAGGCAATGAGGCCTCTAACTGAGCTGTCTGGTGACTGGTGACAGGTAGCTCCAGCTTTGTGCATTCATAGAATATTTAAAATATCAATTTCATCAATTTGCTATTAGAAAGCTGGTGTTACACAATTAACTGAATGGACAAAATTCCCTTTGAAGTAAGTTCCTGAGCATTTGGTAAATTTTCAAGGATAATTTATTTAACTTTTTGCTGAGCTTCAAGTTTCTTAAGAAACCCTGCCAAATCGCAAAGTGATTTTTTTAGACATATGCAGCTGCTTCTGAGTTAACAATGGAGTTTTGCTAGGACCATTAAAATCTGGAAGCCTAAAATTCTATTTTAAACTCTTCTCATTGTCAGTGATTAGTCTTAAAAAAAAAGCATTAAAAATGAAATCATTTTAAAGGGAGCTCATTCTAAAATTCTGGCCAGAAAAGCAGGGCAGTTTTATTGTAGGAACTATTAATGATTAATAATTCCTTTAAGTAAAGATATTTGATGCCCAAAGAAAGGGAGGGGCATACCTGAAACTTCATCTCTGACCACAAGGGCAGCCTCTCTGTGTTCTGCTTTTTCAGTGGTCCTGGAGGCTATGGGCACTGCCCCTGCCTGCCCGGGGACTCTACCACCCTGGGGCTTGGTGGAGCAGGTTGCCCTAGCTGCCACCCTTTTGCATGTGCTACCTAGTTGCCTCTTACTGCAATGTTTGCTTTGGGGGTGGACAGGAAACCAGGATGGCATAGCTGGTTGCAAGCATAAGGCATAGCAATTTGCTGGTCCTGTTTTGAAAGACTGTGTTTTGAAATTTTGATTTATAAAACTGCTTTTGTCACCACCGAACTACCTCAAGGTGCAAGTTCAAAATGGAAAATACTCAATTAAAAGCTGTAAAGCAAACAGCAGCAGTTAGAGTGGCGTACGGTAAATATGCGTCCAGGTCAAGAGCCCTCACTGGAGAGGCAGCTGAAAGTGCTTTCACTGGCAACTGGGAGGGCTGACTCAGGGGCTGGCCTAGGGTCAGTGACTGGACACTGTCTCCATTGGGGTGGCACTGGGAGTAGTTGTCTGGACAGGCGGACTCTCTCCACAGGGGTGATAGAAAGCAGTGGTAATTTCTAAAAGTGCCTGCACGTCTGCCATCACCTTCAGCCTCCTAAGAGCTGATGGGAGCTGGACTCAGGGCCTATTGCCCCACTGTGGAGACAAGGAGTGGGTACTCCAGCCAAGTTTGCAGTCTCAAATCAGGGTTGTTTTATTTGTTTTTAATACATTTCAATTATGGAAGTAATACTTGCCTACATAAAAAATTCATGTAATTTCAAAGTATATAAAGTAAGAAAAAAATTTCTCTCTTCCTTCTTCTTAAAGAGAGGCAGACTTAGAAGTTTGGGGCCTCTGCTTCCACCCCTCACTGCACATGATACATGACACAGACAGCATGCATATAGCTTCCACCCTAAGATGCCCAACACAGGTATTTTTCACTGAACCATGTACCACAGATATTTCCCATGTTTTTAAAGCAAAATGTTGGCTCTTTTCAATAAATTGCCATTATAAAAACTGCTGCAGTGGACTATACACTCTACAGCACGTGGACCTCTACTTTATAGAGGTCTCTCCACCACGAGAGCATCAGCTCCATGGGCGCAGCAGGAATAGGGTCTGTTTCTGCCCTCTGTTGTGTGGCTGCACCCAGCACAGTCCTTGTCCCACACATGAGCATGCCATTGCTTCCTTCTTGAATGAAAGAACGTAGAGTAATAATAACTAGCATTTGTCAGGTGCTTTCTGTGTGTGAGACACTGTTGCAAGGGCTGTGGGTGAATACGTTCATTCTTCTTCACGCAACTCTGAGACAGGAACTTGACAAATGGGGAAACTAAAGCACAAAGCAATTCAGTAGCTTCCCAAGGCCATGTGACTTAACGTGGCAAAGCTGAGATTTGAACCCAAGCTCTGCCACAGTCTGCACGCTAACCATCATTAACCCCTGCGAACACATGCCCCTGTGTCTGTGTGCTCGTGTTCATGGTTTTGTGGGAGAGGATACAAGAAAAGGGTCTGCTGTGTCGGAAAGGATGCACATTTTAGGAATGTGAGTATTCTGCCTACCCATAGTGTGTGCAGGTGTCTGTGCTGCCCACGCCCTTGCTTACTCCAGCATTCCTGCTGCTGTCTCACACTGCCTCGTACGACCCTCCCCTAGAGCACGGGGTCGTACCCTAAAGACTAGCTGGCTTAGAGTGATCATGGAATCACAGGGCTGCAAGGGGTTAGAGATCCCAGAGTCATTTCTCTTGTGACCTGGTGGTCATGGGAGAGTCATAGTGGTGACAGTAGTGGTGGTTGATTGTGCCTTGCCAAAGCTGGGCACATTGCTTTTATTACCGTCTCTACTGTTCACCTCTTACAACAACCTTATGCAGCACAGGTCCAATTATTATTGACATCTTACAGGTGTGGAGGAAACTAAGGCTTCGCAGTATCAGGTAACCTGTCCACAGTTTTCCGACACGGAAATGGCAGGGCTGGGGTTAGACCTGGCGTGTCAGAGTCCAGAGCCCACCTTTTGAACTCCCACCTGTCCTGTCCCATATGGTAGTGCTGTTTGGAATCACATAGCCAGTCTGTACAGGGCTCCTGACTCCCCCTAAAGTGCCTTTTCCTTAATACCCTTCTTAGACGGGAAGCTAAACCCTGGAAACCTTTATCTAGCATGGGTTAGCTGGTTGTTGATTTAGAACAGGTTCTTAAAGACAGGTGTTTGTGTAATAGCTGTGGAAAGGGCACTTCCTCTCCACTGTTCTGATGCTGAGCTGGATTCCTAGCAGGAGGAGGACTGGGGCAGGCGGGCGTCCATTGCATGAGGCCGCCTGGCTGGCGAGGCTGGCCATGTGGGGCCCTGGTTTGGCTGCTGTTGCTGCCCTCTGCTGCTTCGTAATGAAATTGCCTGTGTTCAACCTGAAGGGGTCACAGTGGCCGACTTGCTTAAAGAGGATAAGAAGAAAAAGAAATTTTGCTGCTTTCGCCAACGCAGGGCTAAAGATCATGGTAAATTACTGAGACTGAACTTTCTCGTTCCGCAACATCTCTGATACCTTTTCCTTGCACATAGGCATTGTGTGAAATGCATGTGCCGTGTGGTGTGTTCAGAAGATGCCTATATTATAATTGCTTGATTTCTTTCTTCTTGTCTTTTTCCAAAATAATGTGCCCTTACCAAGATAGCATTGCAGTTTTCTTTTTGTTTGAACTGTACCTTATAAAGAAGCAGCTGAACCAACTCAAAAAATGTACTTGATTCAGCATGAATATTCTTAGACTGGAAGATAGACTTTTAAAATACTTTTCCCCAAATGATTTTTTTAAATTTAAACTGTTTAGAAATTCCAATAATGTTATTTGATTGATTTTTTTTTTTCCTCCAGGCTACATGTTTCAAATTGCTTCTCTGTCTCTTAGTCTCTGGCTACTTTGCCCAGGACTATGCCAAAGCTAGTAGTGGCAGCTTTAAGGATGAAATTAGCTGGGTGCAGTGGCTCACGCCTGTAATTCCAGCACTTTAGGAAGCCGAGGCAGGAGGATCACTTGAAGCCAGGAGTTTGAGACTAGCCTGGGCAACAAAGTGAGACCCTGTGTCTACCCAAAATTGTAAACAAACAAACAAAAAACTCAGGTGTGGTGGTGCCTGCCTATAGTCCCCAGCTACTTGGGAGGCTGAGGCAAGAGGGTTGCATAAGCCCAGGGGTTCGAGGCTGCAGTCAGCGATATTGCGCCATTACACCCCAGCCTGAGTAACAGAGTGAGATCTCTGTCTCTTAAAAAACAAAAATAGACTTCAGGGATGCAAAGATTTGGGGTCACTTGCCTTTGGAAGTGAGAATGGGCTCCTGTGGGAAAGTTCATTTCCAGCTATGTCCTAAAATAATGCTAAACATACCCTTCCTCAGAATCCCTGGAGTAGCTGTCAGACCCATCCCCAGGCAGACAGTTAGGTGAGCAGCTGGCTCCCTGTCTTGCTCTGCCCAAGTCATGGCAGTGGTTCGACAGCAGCACAGAGCTTTGCCTGTGCACACCAGCACAGTCAACCTAGTTCTGCCACCAGGATCGGCCCTGGTCACCTGACTCTGGTGAAAGTCTGTTTAAGAAGATTCAGACTGCAGGGATGTGAAGCCAACCACTAAGGGAACAGAAGGGACATGCTGTACTCTTTTCTTTGAAGTGGCCTCTGCCCCCCGTGGGAATGCTGAGCTGAGAGGTTATCGGACGCAGATGGGAACAACCTGTGGATATCTGAAGAGGGTTATATTAGAGTCTAGGTCTCATCAGAAGGCCTAAAAGTGAAAAGGAATTAAGAGATTATCAGATATAAGCCCTTGTCATTCAGCACATTGTGGCCCCCGGAGGAGGGAGAAGAGGAGGTGGAACTTGCCTGAGGTGGGACAGTGAGTTAGGGGCAGAGTTGGGGCTGCCTTTTTTATCTGTAGCATTCACAGAAGGTTTATGAAAGGAGGCTGGGCTTGATGCAGCACCTGAAGGTGTCTGCAAGAAGAATGGCCTTCAGTTAAGCAGGAAATAGTAGTCATGGACATAAGAAAAAACGTCTTTAAAGACTGACATAGGGATATAGCTCTGGAGAGGTTACCAAAAGGAGATAAATGATTTCTGTCCCCAGAAAAGAAAACACCCCTCCTTGGTTCTGCCTTCCTGAATGCAGGCTTGGGCCTTGTGATTCTCTAAGGATTCTTGTGGCTTCTCCCTTGTCTTTCTGAGATCTGCAGGGAGAGGAAGCAGGCTGACACATTTAAGGAACTTTATTTTGAGTGGGAATGGCTTTTTATTGACTGAAATACCTGGGGACTCAGGAAGGACCCCGACCCTGCTGGCACCAGGTGGGGCAGGAGCCCTCATATGGATGCTGGGCTGCCCCTGTCCCTGGACACGCGGAGATAGTTATTGTCTGGGCATAATTCTTGCTTGAGACATAGAAACCTTGGTCTGGCCTTGACCTACATTCTCCAAGAAGAGCCTGGCTTCTTTACAGCAGCAAGAGGCTGTTACTCTGTGGTGGCCTAATGTGTCTCTACTAGCATGTGCATGTGCCTTTAGGGGATGTGTGGGCTTCTTCTGGATTTGGCTGGCCTGTACATCGTGGTACTGCTCATGTTTGTCATGAAAATAAGATGAAAACACGAGATCTAGGTGTCAGATGCCCTGTCCCCTAGGAAGGCAGCCACAACTCGGCCACTGCTCAGTTGTCCAGCCTCACCCCCTACCCTTACCTTTGAAAAAAATGAGAAGCTTTAGGCTGCTTGGAGGTGGAAGGAAATGCTAAAATAAATTCCTGAGTGTGCAAAAAAGCCTGTCCTGTGGAGAACAGAGGAGTGAGGCTCTGAGGCCAAACACATCTGTGAATGAGGCTGCTAATGGGACAGATTCTAGAAGGAGGCCGGAGGGCTCTGGGCTCAGTTTGATGTGTGGCAAGCCTTCCCTTCGGGGTGCCTTGACTGGAGGACTGAGGCTCTCCTGTGACGCCCTGAGGCCTCTGGGGAGCTACTGCTTCCTGTGCTGCACCCCATTCTCTGGGACATTCTACATGCAGAGCACTCGGACTCAGTTCTCCTGTGCAGGCTGCTGGCTGGACCCCTGGCTCCCCTCCTGAGGGTGGTGGGCAGGGGCTCACTTCTTGTGCCCTCCCCTCCTTGCAGAGCTGGGGGAATGCAAGGGAAACCCCCTGGTTGTTGGTAGTAAAACCAGCCAGCATGTGGGCGTTTCTGCCTTCCTGCAGTTATAGCAGGTCAGAGGTAAATGGATCTTAGAGATGATACTGTCCTACAGCTCATCTTACAGATCCAGTATCCAAGTAGGAAAGCATAAGCTTTCCTAATGCTTGGTTTTTCCCAGACTCACTGAAAGTAGTTTTTAAATTTATATAAAAAATAAACTTCTCTAACAAAGCTCTAACATTCCAGTTTCCTGAAATGTGTCAGGGAGAAGGCTTCACAGCTTGTTCATGTGCAGATGGCCCCTGGTGCTTATTTCTACAGTAGGGGACTGGCACTTGTTGGCAATGTGGGGAGGTCTGAGGGGTCTGCCTGCACTCCTAATAAGGCCTAGCCACTTGTCAGCAATTAACACTGAGTCCCTGCTGAAGGGGACAAGGCCATCACCTAAATGGGGCAGTCACAATGCTATGGAAGCCAGTTAGGAGAAGCCCATGTATTCCAGTAGTTTGCCCATGGCTTTGCCTTCATGAGTTTGTATGACTCTTTCTGTTTGGGTTTTTATAAAAGCCCAGTCGTCACCATTGCAGCTTGATTTTTGTGCTGTCCTCAGTCACTGAGCTGATATCCTGTAAGTGATCTGGTTATATGCCAGATTTTGAGTGGCTAATAAAGGTCATCAGAATAGTAAACAAGCACTGGTAGATAATAGACTCGTTTGGCTTTTTGGAACTTGTTCATTTGTGGAATTTTAAGTACATAACACCAAAATGTATACCAGTGAAACCACAGTACATACTTGAAAAGAATGGTGAGTGGAAGTTAGGAGAGATTTCTCAGTCTCAGCTGTGTGTCCCAAGGCATTTTGACCAGTTTTGTCCTCTGAGAAATCAAGAGTTTACTCATGTATTCTCAGAAGCCCCTTCTGGTTCTAACAGTCTATGATTCTTCTCTTTATTTTTTAAAAACATAGATGAAATCCTATTGGGGCTAAAGGAAGGGAAAGTCATATCAATTTATTAACATTAAAAAAGAATGCCTAATGCAAGTGAAGGGTAAAATGTTTTATTTTTAATAAATGAGGTCTTTGTTATACCCGCTGAGCCTGATCTTTTCAAATATTTTTGGAAAAGGGTAAGTGTGATATTTCTTTTGGAAACATTTTGGAAAAGGATCCTGTGATAGGGAGTAAGTGGCTGGAGAAGATAGGCTGCCAGGGCCCTGGTCAGAGTGCATTTCCTCTGCCCAGATTTAGGGGCTAGATCAAGGTCTGTTTCCAGGACCAAATGAGCTCTCCAATTTCTAGCATAGGCACCGTCCTCTTTCTTTTCCATCTGCCTCTGTTCCTCCTCAGCCCTGGCAACATCTTTTTGGGATATATTTATTCCTTATGTGCCTATGGCTCTTTAGGTATCAAACAACTATGACAGGAGAAGTTGCTGTGCCTACAGTAGGCAAAGTTAGACAATAACTCAGCTAAAGACACAGCAAATACAAACCAAGAATGATGGCCAAAGCTGATTCAGAGATATGGAAGATGGCTCACACTAGATGCGTCTGTGCGATGATGAAAGTGGCCCGGGCAAAGTGACACTGGATTGGTCGCCTTGCTTCCAGGGAGCTCCAGGAGAGCTTTTCTGAGATGATGGAGTTAACATGTGTGGGCCTCACTGATCATCCAGCCATGGGGACCCAGCACTCCGCATGCCTCATCTCATTCTTACCCTTTTACAGATGAGGAAATGGAGATGTACAGAAGTCAGGTCACAAACGCGGGGTTAAACTTAGATCTGGCCAACCTGTGCACCTGCTGTCAGCCACCATCCCAACCCAGCTGAAGGACAGAATCAGCTCAGAGAGCAGGAGGACCCTGCCTCGCCCTCAGTGGAGCCCTGGCACAGCGCTGTGAGACTATCTTCCCCTCTTTGTTGCTGTTTGGGGAGTTCGGTTTTACTTCTTGTCTTTCCCCACAGTTAGTCTAGGGAGCAACTAGGACATTTCATACACTAATAGTTGGCAGGGGGCCAGAAATGCTAACTGATGACCCCGTTCCCATAGAAAATATGTAATTTATCTGTTTCAATCAGATTGTTTTTAAAATGAAGCTTTAAAATTGAAATGCTGCAACTGTACCGTTATCAGCATGAGACACGACTCCAGAGATTAAAAAGCCACAAAGACTTAGTCTGTTCAGAAGTTTGCTCTTTTGAAAATAATGACTAATGTTCCGACATGATTAATATTAGAACTATGAGATAGCAAACTGTTAAAGATGGAAATGATCCTCAAGATTGTGGAGTTCACACCACCATTTTAGAGACAGGAAAGTGAAGGCTGGAGAGAGGTGGCCCATTGCCCAGGAGACTCAGAAAACAGGACCAGGCCTTTGGGTTCCCCGCATCGTACTGCCCTCAACTCCCGGCCCCCTCAGTCACTGCAGTAACCACCAAGGAAAACGCTGCACAGAGTTAACTCATGATCAGATGTGAAAAGGATCTCCCACTGTGATTTTCTTTGTTGGATTTAACAATCTCCTCGCCTTTCTGCTGAATCAGAGTGAGGAACAGTCGAGGAGAATTGCATGAATAGCTTCTTGTGTGTCTGTGTGTGTTTTTTTTTTTTTAAGGTTTTTCCATGATTAGATTCGTTGTTTTGTTTGTTTTTGTCCAGTTTTTTTGTTTGTTTTTGCATGAAATAATGAAAAAGTAAATCAAGGTTTGTAATTGGTTTCTTCTGGCTTAGGAAAGAAGAAAATTATTCTATGAGAGTACCAGCGATGTAACATGAGTCCATAATTTTACTCACTTGGTCTTAACTTTTGACACCCTTGCCTCAGTGTTCCTGGGCATGGTGTGGAGGCTCCCATGCAGGCAGGCTCAGTTTCTCGGGCACTCACAAGCGCAACAGATCAGGGATCTTCTTTGGTATCCTCAAAAGACTTCTCAGACCACTGGGTTCCTTGAGCCAGGTTCCACCTCTATCCCTGCTGTTACCTTTATGAAGTCTAGTATGAACAAGGCGAGCAGAACACAGCCCCCTACGCAGAGCTGCCTGATCCGGCTCCTTTCCCGCTGAGCCTGGGCTGGGCCTCAGAATCTTCACCATAGCGCTTCCAGCCCACTACCAGTATTTGCAGATGAAACTTGAGGCATCCTTGCTAAGGGGAGCCACATGGGCCGGGCCCATGGGCCAAGCTTTCCTGAAGACACCGTAAGGTCTGTAAAAACAGTTACTACAGTTCAAAGCCATGCCTCAGGAAAAATGAAGTACACGTGGATTCTCTTCGGTGACTTCCTCTGTTACCTCTGCCCCCCCGGCAGAATTAATCATTCTTTGCTCTGGAACCTCCTGCACAGACCCCTGAGGTAGCTCTCTTCACAGTTGATGGAAGTGAGCTGGGGGCTGCCTGTCCCTCACCCCTATTCCAGGTGGGTGCGGTGCTGTGTGCCCTCTTTTTGCCCCTGCCCTCCTCCACTGCCTGGGCTCCAGCATGTGTTTGTGATGTTTATGGGGTTGAATCAAGTGGATGAGAAAAGATGCTCATGCACCAGATGGTGGCCCTGGGTGGACCCTGGACCTCCACACGCTAGTGGGTGTGTTTCCACATTTCCTCCACTTCCGCTCGGGATCCTGCCATGGAGAAGTGGGACGGGCCCAGAGACCCTAGTCACAATGGGACCAGAGTCAACCTTGCCCTCTGCTCACTGGTTGATAATGATCTTCTCCCACCTGTAACACTATAGTTCCTTGGTGCTCTAGTTGTTCTTACCCAGCTTACTGGGTAAGAACTTTCTGCGTATTGGCTTCACAAGCTCAGCAGAACTTCAGCATCAGGTAAAATAGCAAAAAAAATAGAGTTCTTAACTCTAAAAAATATTGCGCATGGTACCTTCATGCACTGCCTTCCCCATTCACAATAGCTCTTCTCCCTCAGTATATTTAAGATGATTGACTCATGAAATGTTAGGGTTATTCACAGATGTTCTGTATGCACCTTTTGAGGCAAGCGAAGATGTACCTGTAAAGTACATTTTGGTGGCTTCTCGGTGTGATCCCAGAGATGAGGAGGATAAAGTGGTGCTATACCCAGCCACAGGATTCACTTTGATCCTTTAGCTTCCTTTCTTGGAAATGTCTAGGTGGATAGAATGTCCTCCTCGAGGGGGACTCCGTGCTTTCCCTACAGGCCACGGGTGCAGAGGCTCGCCTGCGGTGGAGATGCCTGGCTCCCTGGCACTCCCTTAGCCCAGCTGAGCCCCTGAGGGCCCTTGTCACCCTCCTCCTAGGTTCCGGAGGTCTGCCTGGTGGCAGAGGCTCCCACCTGGCCTGCTCCCAGGCGTGCAGCGTGGCCGGCATGCTCTCTGAAGCCCATCTTCTCCCCACAGCTAGCATGCCCGCCAGCGAGACTGAGTCTGTGAACACAGAGAACGTCAGCGGCGAAGGCGAGAACCGAGGCTGCTGTGGAAGTCTCTGGTGAGTGTGGGGAGCACTTGCCCTCCTTCCCCTCCTGTTGTCTCAGAGAAGCAGGTGGTGAGGAAGACGGACCGGGCTGCAGCAGAGCCCCGGACCATCGCCTTGGATGTGGCGGGTGGGAAGGCTCCTCGTACCCCACGTCACGCTTCCTCCTGTGCCAGGGCTATCCCTCCTGCACACCCCTCCCCCCCACCCACCCCCTTCCCCCCGACCCGGCATTTCACATGACTCTTCCTGTAAGTAGAGCCCATGAAGAATGTGGTGGTTAACCCGGCCACCTGCTGTGTCCATTAGGTGCTGGTGGAGACGGAGAGGCGCGGCCAAGGCGGGGCCCTCTGGGTGTCGGCGGTGGGGGTAAAGGCCTGATTCTCCTTCCAGCCTGGGTTTGGCATTTGTGCTTTTGAAGAAGAGCTTCTGTGGCAGAGTTGCTGACTAGAATGTGCTATGTATTTAAGTTTTCCTTTGCTCATGGGACCTTCCTAACCTCAAGCCTGGCGGTTGGATGACGAGGCCCTGCCTTCTTGGTGCCTGGCACTTTTTCCCTGGACCCCTGCACCAGCCTTTCCTCATGATGGAAGGCACCATTGCATTAACACTCACTGGCTTTTTTCTAGATGATTTGGGCTGTGGCAGCTGGTCGGGGGGCTGGGGGGACCAGCAGTGCAGAATGTGCTGGGCACTGCCTGCTGTCGGGGAGCCCTGTGCGGTATGGTTTTGTTTGCTTCTTGCTGGTATCCTTCAGGTCTTATCTCTGTAAAGTGCAGGTGTCATTTTTAAGAGAACTCAATCTTACTCTTGGCAGAGTTTCATAAAAATGATGTGTTATGGGCAGAATATGCAACCATTTGTGAAGTGATTTTGCCTCCATTCTCCTGCACTGCCCTCTTTGAGACATCATGAAGCAGACAGAGAATGGGTTTGTCATCCCCATTTTACAGATGAGAACGCTGAGGCCCAAAGACCTGCTGCTTTCCCATACTCACCCAGTGGGAGAATGGCAGCGCTGGGACTCCTAGTGCAGTGCTCCCTCTGCGGTAGTAGCAGCAAATGCTGCTGTCAAGATGAGTGGCAGGAGAGACTCTGCTGCCTTCATTTTGGCCCCTGCATCACTGCCTGCTGCCAGGGCCTGCAGGGAATCTGGCCAAGTCTTCCCTGACCTGGGCCTCAAGGGTGCTTGGTCTGCTCCTCTGGCCCTGGCAGCATCCTGATTTCTGCTCTGGCCTTGCCCCCGCTGGCCTGCTGTGGTAACCAGGGGTGCTAAGTCCAGGCTGTATGCATGGCTTTTATGATATCTCAGCTGAAATGATGGGGAGTGTGTGCTCAAGCCCTCGGAACCAGAATCTTAACACTTTTTGTCTTTCTTTCAGTCAAGCCATCTCAAAATCCAAACTCAGGTCAGTATCTTCTTTCTGTTTCTTCGTTAGCCTGTGTGTTGCCTTTGTATGTTCTCACTTCTGAATTTTACGTAGAATTGCTCTGGACTTGAGTTTTCCTCTGTGGGTTATAACATTGATACCAAATTGCAGTCAGAATCCTATGAGCCTGCCTTAGGGAGCAGTGTAATAGCTGACAAAGACCTCCCTGAAAACAAACCAGTAAGACCCAGTAACGAGTTTTGCCTCCCCATTAATCCCCCTTATTCTCTGAGTCATTTTCCTAAGAGAGCTGCTGCTTGTCACTTTTCTTCTCGAAAGCTTTCCATAGAAAGGGAGTTCAAGAAGTCTCCCAAGGTACTAGCATTTCTTGATGTGCATGCAGGTTACGTGTTCAGTTGGTAAAACTCATTGAACCATATACCTATGATTAGTGTAGTTTTTCATGTGAGTGTTACTTTTCAACAAAAACATTTCCCTACTATATATAAACACTAACTTAAAATAGACAAAGACCTAAATATAAAATATAAAATCATGAACATTCCAGAAAGAAAACATAGGAGAAAGTCTTTGTGATCCTGAGTTAGGCAAAGGTTTCTTAAGATACAACACCCAATATACTTTCTGTAACAGAAAACAGATAAGTTGGTCTTTGTCAGAATTAAACTTCTGTTCTTCAAAAGAAAAGAAAAAGGTAAGCTTCAGACTTGGGGAAAAATATTTGCAAAGCATATTTGATAAAGGACTGGTATCCCATATATATAAAGATTAATACATAAAGAAGAGTGTCAATAATAGAAAAACCCAATAAAAAATGAGCAAAATTTTTAATAGGCATTTCACCAGAGAAGAGATGTGGATGGCAGATAAGCACGTGAAATGACCATCAGTTGTTACAAAAATGCACATTAAAATCAGTTAGATACCACTACACACCCATTAGAGTGAATCAGATTTAAATATCTGACAATGCCAGGTTCTGACAAGGATGCTGATTGGTGGGAACTTTTATACAATGTTGGTGGACATGTCAAACGACACAGCCGTTAAAAAAATGGTTTGGTAGTTCCTCATAAAGTTTAAACATGTATTTACCGTGTTTATGTTTGGCCCAGCCATCCCGCTTCTAAGGTGTTTGTATAAGAGAAATGAAGATATATGCCTACATACAAAGTTGTAACATGAATGTTTGTACCAGTTTTATTCATACTTACCCCAAGCTGGAAATAACCCAAAGGTCCATCAAATGTGAGTGGGTAGACACACTGTGGTTCACCAGTATGATGGAGTACTAGTTTGTGTCTGCTGAGTTATGCATCCCAGGAGAAACCCAGCTGTGAGCGGGACAGTCTTTAGTGTCCTTAGTAGAGTTTTTCCACGGTGGCCATCATGTTAGAAGCTGCTCTTTCCATTGGAACCTGCACAGCAAGAGTAATAATAAAATACAACTTGCTTGATCCAGGTTTTGGTAAAGAGTTGGCACAACTCTTTCTCTGCTCACTTCCTGTGTTACAGATTTTCTTTTTGCTTAGCAACACAGCTGAGTCAGCCAGGGCTGCAGCTTGGGTAGCCTGGAGATTCCTCTTGACTCAGGCCCCCAGAGGAAGTACCCCATTGTCGTTAGTGAGGCAGCACAGCCTGCAGAGGACTGACTTTACCAATTGGCTGACCTTTTCATGGGATCTGGGTCGCTGAGCTGCAGCTCACGGCACACTTTACCAAACCATCCCCTTGCGGCAGGGAAGGTTTTCTAGAAGGAGACAGGCTAAGGGAGAGAATATTTTCTCTAATCACAAACAGGAACTGAAGGTAGGTGGAGGACATGCTACTTGTCTGTTTGGCTGAGCTCATTTTATTTTTATGAAAACACGATTCAATATTGGCTCTTCTCCTAAAGGTATATTTTGAGCATCACTAGTTAGAAAGGGCACCTGATGACTCAGTGTGAAGATTCATGTCCTACTCAGCTTTGACAACTCTGCCAGGCTCTGGAGGAACCTCAGAGATTTAAGAAAGGATTGAAAAGATTCCCTTTAAAAAAAAAAAACTAGCTTTGTAGCACTTTGCTGCCTGGTAAATTCTGTATGGTGATTGAGATGCTGCAAGAGATGTGTATAATAAGCGAAGTGGCCCTCTGCACTGATTGCATGAGCAGATCCACGTCCCATATGGTGAATATAGGAACTGCATATGTGTGCAAGTGTAGTTTTGCATCTGCACATGAAACTATGAATATCTAGATTTTCTAACCCACTTAAGGGCAGCATATGACAGATTCTGGAGTTATCTATAAGCCATAAGGAAGGACTGATAGCATGATCAAGTCAAGATTATACTTTTAAAAGTCGCATTTTAAGACCAACATGATTTTTATTATGAAGTCTGTTAATTTCAGTGCCATTTGTGCTCATCTTTCCTTCCTGCACTCCCACCCCAATCTGGACCTCCAGAGTGGAAGCCAAATTATCTCTCAATCATATTTATTGGATACTCAGATGCTGTATCTGTCATCTACGTAGTAATGTTTGCTTGTCTTTTAGCCGCCGCTGGCGTCGCTGGAACCGATTCAATCGCAGAAGATGTAGGGCCGCTGTGAAGTCTGTCACGTTTTACTGGCTGGTTATCGTCCTGGTGTTTCTGAACACCTTAACCATTTCCTCTGAGCACTACAATCAGCCAGATTGGTTGACACAGATTCAAGGTACAAGCAGAGGCCATTCCTTTTTTGTTCTGAACTAGAGATTTCTGTGGCTGTCCAACTGCCATTTGTTCTTATCTGATCGCTGCATGATGAAGTATCGGAACATTTCTAGTGAGGACAAACTTGGTAGAACCATCCAGACACAGCAACTACCAGAGCGAGGGTGCCGTCTGTGCCGCGTGGTGAAGCACCTTGGAGCCGCTTAATGCAGAGCATCTAATTGTCCTAACCCTGAGCCAACCTAGGACCAAGAATTCTTGGAGCTGGAAGGGACCTCATAATTCCTGCTCCCTGCCCTCATCGGGGAAGCTTCATTTTTCCCTATAGTACTTCTGGCAAATGGTTTTGGTTCCCCTGCTTTGAATGCTCCAGCACTGGGGTGTGGGACACTTATCCCTAGAGACAATCCATTCTGGGTTTGACAGTTTCGAGCCTTTGAAAAGTCCTTTCTTTCATCCAGTGAAACCCGTTTCCTTCTACCTCTCCAGCCTGCTTGGTGATATTTTCAGCTGTTAGAAATGACATTGATAGGTGACTGCTTCTGATATCGTCGTGCCATAAACGAGTTCAGACAGGTCTTTTCTGTGTGATTGAATGAAAAAATATGTATAACCTGATGGTGTCAATGCAGAATCATAGGCTTTTAGGGCTGGAAGGCATCAGAGATTATGTGATGAGCTGCTCCTTCCCATTTTGTCATCAGTGACACTGAGACCTGGAGAAATCAAGTAACTTCTCCAGAGTCACACACCTAGCTAGTAGCAGAAGCAGGACCACAGCCTGGTGGACAGACTGTCCACGCGCAGGCCACGTTTCTGTCCTGGGTGAGGTAGTGAAGAGAGAGACAAGGTATTGGCGTATTTCCTGTGGGGCCTGATAGGGAGGGAGGTGTGAGGGGCAGGAGCAGTCTGAGTGTCTTGCAGGAGACCCTGAGGATGGGTGCCCCTTTGTCTTTCCAGATATTGCCAACAAAGTCCTCTTGGCTCTGTTCACCTGCGAGATGCTGGTAAAAATGTACAGCTTGGGCCTCCAAGCATATTTCGTCTCTCTTTTCAACCGGTTTGATTGCTTCGTGGTGTGTGGTGGAATCACCGAGACGATCTTGGTGGAACTGGAAATCATGTCTCCCCTGGGGATCTCTGTGTTTCGGTGTGTGCGCCTCTTAAGAATCTTCAAAGTGACCAGGTAAGGAAATGTGGGTCCCACTGCAAATGTTTTATGAACATGAGGCGGCGACCAGTCACGTCCCCGGGCAGGTGGTGTTCTGCTGTGTCCCGCATGGGTGTTCTGAGCTGACACCCTCATCTTGACTTATAGGCACTGGACTTCCCTGAGCAACTTAGTGGCATCCTTGTTAAACTCCATGAAGTCCATCGCTTCGCTGTTGCTTCTGCTTTTTCTCTTCATTATCATCTTTTCCTTGCTTGGGATGCAGCTGTTTGGCGGCAAGTTTAATTTTGATGAAACGCAAACCAAGCGGAGCACCTTTGACAATTTTCCTCAAGCACTTCTCACAGTGTTCCAGGTGAGTCCTCCCTCCATTCCCCGAAAAGCACGTCGTGAGCAGCAGCTAAAACTCCTCTGCCTTCTTGTCTGCTTACACTCAGGAAGACAAAAGGACTCCATTTTTGTTCATCTCTGCCCTAATCATAGCCTGGTAAATTTTGTACCATTTAAGTTATTTGTTCTGCATCATCCTCCAGCTATCTATCTTATGTGATGTAATTTTTTTAAAGACTTCTAGCTACATTACATAATAATAAACCAAAAGAACTATTTTTCACACTCAAGCTCTTCCTAGAAAACTTTGTGATTGATTTTGTGAGGTTTCTTTGAAATAGACTCTAAAATCCTTTTTTTCTTTGGTGCTTTTTGATGGCAGGTCAGTTTATAATCCTAGTTATAATAGATTTACACAAGAAGTGAATTCTCATGCCTCCATGCTTTGGTGTACAGTTGGAGGAATCAGAGTGGTAGGAACTGTGACAGCCATTGGCCCCTTCTGTCCTCCTCCTGGGATGCAGGACACACAGATTCTGAGGGTGCCTGTCCTGTGGGGCCTCTGCAGGCAGTAGCTGAGAAGGGAGCGGTGGTTGCAGAGAGGCACCGATGGCTCTGCTGCTCAGAGTAGCAGCACATGCTCCCCTGACTCTAGGCTGAGGTGCTCAAAACCCTCCTCCTTGGACAGGGTCTGATGGATAAGTTTAAAAGACCCACCTGTCCTCATTGCTTTTCCTGTGTGATGTGAGCTGCAGAGCCCTGCCAGAGAGGAAAGGCAGCAGACAGCTGGGTCCCATGGTGGCCCTTTCCATGCCCAACTCTCTGCTGTGGATGAGTCACTTACCCATTTCTGAAGAAATCCAGAGACCAAAGGGAATGATCTGGACAATTCTTTCCCACTTGGTCATTTTGAGGTATATATAATCTGCTGTAAACCATAGTTTTTTTTGTTTGAATTATACTTAAATTTTGGCTGCTAATCAGTCATTCTTTTTTAAAAAAAATTTTCTTTCAGAGAAACTGGTGTCTTTTTTTTTTTTTTGGTAATGCATGCATATGGCACAAAATTCTAATGTTACAAATGAATAATAATTATCCCAGCCAGCCACGAATTTCCTCTTCTAGGAAGCAACTACCGTCAAACAGTTTCTTGTGAATTCTTAGATCTGCATTTTCTGATAGCTACAACTCAGTTAAGCTACCTATAGGTGACTTTCCACAGACGGGAGCTCACTCTACATGCTGTTTTGCATCTCGCTTTTATCACTTCGAGTGTCCTCAAGAGCCTTCCTGCTTGGTCCATAAAAGGCTGCCCCTCCTTTGAAACGCTGCATCCATGCGGTGGTAGATGTGCCATTGTTCATGTGACCAGACCCTTGCTGACAAGCATTGAGTTCTGTCTGGTCTTAGCCCACATAAACAGGGCTCCAGTAGGTGACCCTGAACATGCGTCAGAGGGCACATGTGTTGGCTGTAGATCTGTGGGATAAACTCCCAGAGATGGAATTGCTGCTTTAGAGAGTGTGTCCATTTTAAATGTTGACACCCTTGCCCAAGTGCTCTCCTTATGGTTGTATTAGCTCATTCTCTTCACACTGCCCATTGCCTCACTGCCTCTCCCCTCAGTGGAGAGCATGCTTTGGGATGCCCATCAGATAAGTGAAAATGGCGTTTCATTGTACTTTTAACAGATACTCCTCTTATCAGGAGTGAGGTTGAACGTCTTTTCATATGACTCAGAGCCATCAGTAGTGCCTTTTCTGTGAATTACTTTATCTTTTCAAATCATTTGCCCATTTTTGTTTGGTTGTGATCCATAACAGTTTAAATTTTAAAAATATCTAGTCCAGATTGAAGATAAAGGAGCTCTGTCGTCGGAAGATAGCATTTTTTTCATTACTGTTCTTATTCATCTGATTCTATTTCATCATGGATTGAATTACCAAGTATGATCAGTAGAGAAGATTAAATTTAAATTTCAGGTCATTGGTGATATCTACTCTTGAGGTAGTTTTGTAAATTTACATGAGACATTTAGAATTTCCTGCTTCTGTAATTTCATAGGTATAATTATCCATTTCCACAGTTGATGGACTATGTGGAATGCTATGCAGCAGTTAAAAGAATGAGATGCACCTTCTGACACAGAGGGTCTCCAGAGTATGTTGTTGAAAGAAAAAACAAGCCAGTTGCAGAAAACTTTGCATAGCATGATATCCTTTATGTCTGAAAACTCAGAGAAGACACCTAGTGCTTGTTTTCTTTGTATGTAAACGGGTTTAAATCTGTAGCTGAAGGTTCCAGAGAGACACAGAAAGAGCATGCTTTCTGGGGAAGGGACTAAAACTGGGCTGGGGTGTAATCAAAAAGCACATAAATCTTTGCTGGGTGCGGTGGCTCACGCCTGTAATCCCAGCACTTTGGGAGGCCGAGGTGGGCGGAACACTTGAGGTCAGGAGTTCGAGACCAGCTGGCCAACATGGTGTAACACTATCTCTACTAAAAATATAAAAATTAGCCGAGTGTGGTGGTGGTCACCTGTAATCCCAGCTACTTGAAAGGCTGAGGCAGGAGAGTCACTTGAACCGGGGAGGTGGAGGTTGCAGTGAGCCTAGATCAAGCCACTGCATTCCAGCCTGGCGATAGAGTGAGACTCCATCTCAAAATAAAAAAACCAAAACAAACACATAAGTCTTAATAATAAGGCAATTTTTTTCACTCAAATAATTATCTATTTGTGTAGTTAAAAAACAATGTTTTAGAAATTCCATGGGATAACAGATGGATTTGTTCAGTGCAAACTGGACTGTGAAAGGCAGCTTAAACCAGATCTAGGCAGCCACCGAGGGGCTCTAGGAGAGCGACTGCAATTTGTGAATCCACCTGCTGGCTGATACCAGTTTGGCTTCTCAGATCCTGACAGGCGAAGACTGGAACGCTGTGATGTATGATGGCATCATGGCTTACGGTGGCCCGTCCTCTTCAGGAATGATCGTCTGCATCTACTTCATCATCCTCTTCATTTGTGGTAACTGTATCCTTCAAGCCGACCAGGCTTTGTTGTTGCCGTCATTATCTGGTTTTGTTTTTCTTCCTCTGGATTTCTCTGTGGTGATGGTGGTGGTAGTAGTTGTGGCAGGGAGGCGAATGCCTTTACCTTATTAGCTCAATATCTGCTTTTCTTCCGTGCTGCTGGGGGGCAGCATCCTGTAAGCAGAATTCCAGAGAGGCTTTGAGGGATGCGCTCTGGCTAAGAGAAGCAAGCCCAGGGGAGGAGCGTGAGACAGCACACATACTGGTCCCAGAGGTCCCTCAGTTTGGCATCATGTCTCCTGTACAGGTCCCGAGGGATGGCTGAGCGCAAGGCCAGGTGGTTCTTTATGTTATCATTATTAGGAGCTTAGGCGTCCATCTGTGACTTCCTAAGACCCTTCGTGACTGATGGAAGCCATCTTTGTGGACTGATCTGTGCCCCCCTGGGCTAATTTCACTTTGCTGATCTGTCCATCTTTGGAGATCAAGTGTCCATTGGGTAGCTGCTAAATCATGCTGTGTAACTTCTCTCTGCCTTACTTTACCCCTTTTCCCTGTCAAGAGAAAATCTCTAATCCTAGACTTCTGGAATTGGCCCTTGGATCTGTATTTACCTCATGCAGACCCTTCCTGATCCTGTAGCCTTTGGTTCTCGATGTTTTATCTCCAGGTCCTCCATGCCTAGCACCAGACCTGGTACACAGAGGCCTTTGATGAATGTTTGATGCATGAACAACGTACACACACGATACTACATCTGGGTCTTCACCCTTCTGTTTTAAAAGGTCCTAATCTGGATTATTCTCCTAAGGTGGCCCAGATCTCTGTAGGTGTTTTCTCCTTTATCTTGTCTGGCTCACTGATAAATTTTCTTCAGTGTGGTAACCTCAGTGCAAACCTGTCCCCTTTTCTACAGGGACAATGCTTCGTGCTATAAGGTATTTTATGAAAACCCCATCTCAATACATATACATCCTTCTAGTCCCTTGACTCGGCTCTAAAGCCCCCTCCACCAGAGCCACCCCTGCCCTGTCTCCTACCCAGAGAAGGTTCTTCTACCTCTGAGCTCCCCCTCAGATTTTATCCACGTCTCTTACCGCCTGTAGGTTCTTCTATCTACTGGATTTTTATTTATTTATTATTATTATTTTTTTTTAGAAGGAGTCTTACTGTGTCACGCAGGCTGGAGTGCAGTGGTGCAATCTCGGCTCACCGCAACCTCCGCCTCCTGGGTTCAAGTGATTCTCCTGCCTCAGCCTCCTGAGTAGCCGGGATTACATGTGTGCACCACCATGCCCAGCTAATTTTTGTATTTTTAGTAGAAATGGGATTTCTCCATGTTAACCAGGCCAGTCTAAAACTCCTGACCTCAGGTGATCCGCCCACCTTGGCCTCCCAAAGTGCCGGGATTACAGGTGTGAGCCACCACACCCGGCCTGTCTACTGGAATTTTGAGTAGGCATTCCTCCATCTCCCTAACTAGATGGATAAGCTTCTTGAGTCAGGAATCTTTTTTGTGTTCATATCTCTCAATAGAGTACAGGATCTTGCACATAGTTGGCCCTTGGTAAATGAATGGTCATTATTTTCTTTTTCTACTGTCCTCATGGTTGACTCTTTAGGCCACAGCAACATCCTGGACTTAAATCTACGGAGAAGTATTTCCTGGTGCTTGTCTGTGGTTGCATGTTGTTTTCTTTGTAGCATGTGTCACTGTATCAGAGGTGCTTAGGGAGCTGCTTATGCTCTGTCTTCCCCAACTAGAGTAGACATTCCAGTGTGTGGTGTTTCTTCCTGTGCCCTCAGCACCCACAACAGTGCCTGGCACATTGGAGGTGCTTGGTAGATCTTTTTGGATGAATTCCGGAGCGTGCCACTCTTGAGGAGGGTCTGAGTAATGCCTCTCAATGCAGATGATGGATTTTTCTCTGGGAAGTTGTTACAAGCTTGTAAGATCTTCCTGTGGCTCATCACTCTGGATTTGCTTTCCACTACGCAAAGGAGTTGAGTGTCATGGCAAGACTAGAGGATTATTGTTTCTTCACTGAGATCGTGGAGGGAATACTCAGTACAGCTAGTCTCATCACTAGCCCCTGTCTGAGTTACCATTACCCCAGGCCTAGCAGAGGAATGCTCATGTTACCAAGCCATCTCCAGCCCAGCACAAATTGCTTCCCGAGGCTCATTGCAGCTCCAGTTAAAAAATAGGCCAGCATGTCAAAGGCTTTTTGAGTCTTAATGTAATTCACTTATGTTTCTCTCCTCTTTAAAACCTTGAATAGATTAGTCAGGCGTGCTATTCCCTCACAGAGATCTCCTCATCTGTTCCTTGTTAGGTTATGTTGGTTTACGTGTTCAGCAACCCATCCGAGACAACAGATTGCACAGGGCGTATGGGACAGTGCTGTGCTGCTCCTGTCTTGGGGTTTCTGGGCTCCTGCAGTTTTGCCTGCAGATGGCCGGGCATCAGGCAGAGAGAAACATTTGTCACAGAAGGGGGCCTTCTCACTTACTGCCCTCTCATCTCTGTGCTTCTCAAAAACATGTTTCACTGCTAGTGGGTAAGAAACAGGCATCTTCTGATTTAGGAGTCTTGTTCAGAATACTTGCTAAAAACAAAAACATTCAAGAAAGCCATGTATACAACATTACAGTAAGAGTGAAAAAATACGATAATTTATTCAGTCACCTAACCTTTTGTTGTGTTTTTTAACTGGAACTGCAATGAGCCTCAGGAAGCAATTTGTCCTGGGCTGGAGAGGGCAAAAATCAAGTTCAAGTACAGTGATCAAAGATTGAGCTGCAGTGAGACTATTCACAACAGTCCAGCACCAGGTGGCAGTAAGTCAGACACATTATAGTCAGTCAGTGTTTGTGGAGTGAAGGAATGAATGAGTTATCTCTATAGACTCTGAAGGTTATTTCAAAGGAGAAAGTCTCATACTGTCTTGTGCAAGGGGATCATCATTTGAGCAACTTGCAACCTTTGAAGTGGTCTATTTTGGAAAGCACTCCCCTGAATATATATGTTGTGGTTGTAGTATGTGTTTTAAAAAAAAAAAAAACCCAAACTACTTTTTAATTATACCATGTTTATGTTATAGATTGTTTTATAAAATGTGTAACATAGCTATAGATATGTAGATGTTTGGACACACACACACAGAGAAAGGTTGAAATTAGTGGGTTTTCATGGGTTTTAGTGAATCTTAATTTTACTTCTGTAAACTGTCCTTTTACAGGTTTTTACTTTTTTGTTTTGTTTTGTTTTGTTTTGTTTGAAAAGCAGGGCTCTGGCACTCTAGTTTTGCTGTGTGAGTATAACACCTGGGACAGTCACTTGCTACCAGCCTCCCAGGATGCAGAGGTGTGTGGTGTTGCCATTGTTGGCCACATGTAGTTGCATTTAGTGTGTGTTGTGCCCTTAAAAAGTTCAAATTAGATATTCTACTGAATGTCTTCTTGGCCATCGCTGTAGACAATTTGGCTGATGCTGAAAGTTTGAACACTGCTCAGAAAGAAGAAGCGGAAGAAAAGGAGAGGAAAAAGATTGCCAGGTAACCCTATTTTCCCCTGAAGTGTTTGTCCAGGGGCTGCGTTGGGAGCCCTGCACATTTGCAGCCTGCCAGGCTCACCCCCGCATCACGGCAGCTGCAGCCCCCGGGTTGCTGCTTTGTGGATCATGGTTGACCATGCACTGCAGACCAAAATGGATGGAATCTTGGGCAGAAGCCAGGCTCTTGGCTCTCATCCCTCGGGGCTGAGAGTGGGAGTCACGTGTCCCCATGCTTAAAGAATCACTGCAGTTAATTTTGGCATCATAAAATAAATGATGCATTCAATGCTGATTAGCTCTCAGATGAGAATTTTAATAAGATGATCTGTGTAATGAATCCATCGCATTGAGAGTACCAGGAAGCTTTGAGTTTGGGTTGTGCTAGGCTCTGTGGTTAGTGTTGTTTCTAATTAAATTCTGTCCTTCCTTGGAGCATTGTTGATTCAGAATCCTGATTAGCATTTTTATACAGAGTAACATGGTTATTCGATTTCTTGTGCTCTTTTCTCTTCTCTTTAGAAAAGAGAGCCTAGAAAATAAAAAGAACAACAAACCAGAAGTCAACCAGATAGCCAACAGTGACAACAAGGTATGTGTTCTAAGATACTTCTCCCCTTTTTGTTTCAAAATGATCCTGTTGATCTCCATACATGTACCATTTACACTGTGGAAGTGTCCGTGTATCATTCTTGTAATATTTTGGTGTGAAGAATATGGCACACCATATAGACCCTGGCTTCCCAGGGGGATTCTAGTTGAATTTAGGCAGTTAGCTGTGTTCACTGATATTTCACCAGAAAACCAATATGATAAAGATTTGACTAGTTTGACCACTTATGTTTTCTTTACTGGAATTGTGCAATCAGACCTGACCCATGGTCAGGATCACATTAGCATCTTCTGAGCGGGTATGAAAATCGGAGATTTTTAATAGATGTCTGTTTCCAGAGGTAATCCCAGGATCAGGTGGCCTCAGGGCTACACTGTCAAACTTAATCCCATTTATGGCAGCCCTGGTTGTTTTGTTCTTTCTTTGTTCATCGAGTTGATAAATGCTTACCGAGTGGCTATCATGTGTCAGACACTGGGGATTCAGGAATGAAAAAGACAGGTCCCTGCCTTCATGGGGCTCACAGTCTGGCAGGAAGTCAGGAGTATAAGATGCGTTATCACGTGGTATGAGTGAACGTGCTGGCACAGGGCAAGGACAGAGCCCTGAATGGTGCTAGCTAACCATGACTGGGTCAGGGCTCAGCCTTCTCCTCACCTGCCATCAGGCCTTCTGTCTGAAGCAGAATCACTATCTGGGGACATCTGCCTGTCCCTGCACACTCAAATACAGATGCACATTTGGGGAGGAATCCATGCCCTACGCTGGACCATCAGGGTGACTTTTCCTCTCTGAAGTGCATTTAAGTCAGTCTCCCCTCCTCCCAAGACATCTTTGTCATCCTAGGTTACAATTGATGACTATAGAGAAGAGGATGAAGACAAGGACCCCTACCCGCCTTGCGATGTGCCAGGTATGGTGGCGGAGGCCGAGACGCTGGCTTTGCTGTGTGTCTTTGCTACTGCTCTGTGACCACCTGCCGAGTCTGCGGCCAGCCAGCCCAGCAGCATGCACATGAGCTGCTGAGGCCACCAAGACCGTGGGACCAGTTAGCTCCCCTTTTTCCCATGGTCACAGCAGCATGTGTCACCCAAATTCCAGGTGATGGGGAGGGAAAGTGCAGGTGGGTCAGGGCAGTCCCAGCTTCTGCTGGGAGACTGGTCCAGGAGGCCCCCCCACCGCCCCGTGTTAGCGCTCACCTGACACTTTTATATTTGACTGGCACATTTATTGGCTGATATGGGTGGGACTGTGGAGTTGGGAGCCTAGAAGCTGATTGAGACTGAAAGTCCCATACAGTTTCTCAGGCTAGTCTGAGTGAGGAGGTTACGGGGGAAATGGCCAGGTGTTGGGAGGTTGGCAGTGAGAATCTCAACACTGCCACCTTTCATCTGTGGTCAGATCTTACCCTGGTGGGAATCTCATCATTCCCATAAACTAAACACGCTCACCGGACGGGGACACTTCTCAGCACCCCCGACACACACTCAGTCCATATTCTGAAGGAGCAGGAGGGTTTTGATTCATGTAAGCAGGTAGATGTTGTTAAAGTTTAAGCCAAATTTGCATGTGAAATTAAGAATAATTCACACCCATATGTAGTCTTTATTTCATGCCTATAAAAAAAGTATTTCATTTAAAGTAGGGGAAGAGGAAGAGGAAGAGGAGGAGGATGAACCTGAGGTTCCTGCCGGACCCCGTCCTCGAAGGATTTCGGAGTTGAACATGAAGGAAAAAATTGCCCCCATCCCTGAAGGGAGCGCTTTCTTCATTCTTAGCAAGACCAACCCGTAAATACTCCCCTTCTAGTCTCTCACGGCTGCCTCTTGCCAGTGACCATACAGGTTGCTTGAGAGTGGCTCGGGTGGGGGTGAGGGGAAGTGGTTCACAGCCCTTTCTGAACCTGAGTGTCCCTGGCGCCCTCACCCAAGTCCCCTCCAACCCCTCTCTCCTCCACTGTTGCTCTTGCCCTCAGCTCATCCCTTCCTAGCTGCCTCCTTCCCACAGGGGTGTGGCCAGGTCCTGGGAGGAGCTCCATTCTAGATTCTCCTCCCTGCCTTCACCCCTGCATGGGGACAGCAATGGGGAAAGCCTTGTCCACCCCAGCATATTCCAGTTGGAGCCCACTGTTCTGGTGTTCCATGCTTTGGCCAGCCATGGAAATTTTTCCTAATGAGTGGATCTTCTGTTAGGATGCCTTGTGGGATGAGAATTTTTGTGACCAAGGTCTGCATAGCATCCTCATCCTCATAGATCCCCCCACTTCATTGATCAGTTTTCCCAATTGAGTTTTATCTTCATAAAGTCATATTGCACAGTGATATTTTATAGGTTGTAAGTATTCAGTTCAGCTCTATGATAGTCTACTTAAAATAGCATTTCTCATGTTAAAATGATAAGGTGCTCACAAGGAACAGGGTAATGACTCACAAGTACTATAAGAGGAAGACGTTTATTTACTAGCTAGTTTCTAGGTTTTAAATCATCTGGGACTGAGTGGAATGCCAGGGAAAATAAATGGCTCCTGGAAAGGTTTCTAGAACTGCAGAAGTAGTTCTTGGCTGTCAGAGAACAACTGTATAATTCATTGGCCCTAGGGAGACACAGGTGGGAAGCAAGGCCTTCTGGCATCCTCAGAGATATGAAGATGTGATGGTAGCTTTTACAGTTCACCATTGTTTGGGTGTCCTTTAAAAAAAAAAGGTTATTAAACTGATACTGCTGACACCTACAGCCCCTTGTGTGTGTGTGTGTGTGTTTGTGTGTGTGTGTGTATACACACACATATATATATGTATGTGTATATATATATATATGTATGTGTATATATATATATATGTATGTGTATATATATATATATATATATATGTATGTGTATATATATATATATGTATGTGTATATATATATATATATATATATATATTGAGGGAATGGATTCATTTTCACCCAAAGCTGCAAAGCACCCCTGCCCTCACAGTTGAGCTCTTCCCCAGACTCAACTGCTAACCACCTTCAGGTCCTCTGGGGGGTACGCCCAGCATTAAATAGGCCCAAAAGGGAGGACTTGAAGTGAGGGGTTGCCTTACATAAGGTTGACTCCAGTTTGAAAGTGGAAAAAATCTTTTCCAAGGAAAACCTATCTTTCTATAATCCTCTTATAGAATACAGAAATACAGATAGGTATATATACATATACACATGTATATACTTTAGAATTTAAACATACATACATATTATATATATACATATATACACACATATACTTTACAATTTAAACATATACATGTTTTATGTATACACATATACATATATGTACATGTACATACATAAATACATACATGTGTATATGTATATTTTTGAATTCTAAAGTCAAACATTGAGGGTATGGATAACCAGTTGCTAACAGGCACAGGGCACATTGAGGACAGCAGCGAGGTTCTGATGGCCCAGAGAGCCATCGTTTGAGCCCAGGTGTCAGGCATGAGCCGCCCTCCTTTGCTTCACGAGACCACAGGACTCGGTGAGAACTCTTATGCTGGGCCATGAGATCCTTGCATGTTAGCAAATGATGCTGCAACCTTCACTTCCTGAGGACTGCTTGTGGGTCAACTCCAAAATTAAAAATAATAATAATAACATCTATTACAAAATCTGCAGACAGCCAGAGATGTCCTGAAGCCTCAGTTACTGCAGGCCACTATAAATAGTATGACCTTGCACCTGCAGGACAAGCCCGGGATTCATCTCATTCTGTGTGAACTGTTGAGGGCAGGCCTGGCCTCAGTTTCCTCTCTCAGTCAGGGAAGATAAACAGATGAGCTTCTTGTCATAGTGGAAAAACTTCAGTGATGTAGACCTGGATTGATTTTGCCCCGGTCCTTACTAGTGTCACTTTAGAATTCTCTTATTAAGCCTCAGTTTCCCCATCTTGAGGAAGACAACAAGCCCCACTTCCAAGGGCTTGGCAGAGTGGTCTGTGTGGCGCCCCCAGCACAGAGTTGACACACCACACACGGTCCACAGGTTGCTTTTGGTGGGCTTCGTGAGGCTGACAGGTTGCTCAGGTGTGCCGGGCAGGGTGTGTGGGTGGCACAGCAGACAGCTGCCCTCTGCCTGGCCTCTTGCTGCAGTGGCCCCACGCTCTTAAGGACCCAGTGTGTTCCACCCTATCTGGGACTGTTTCCAAGCAGTGGCTTTTCCCTGCAGGATCCGCGTAGGCTGCCACAAGCTCATCAACCACCACATCTTCACCAACCTCATCCTCGTCTTCATCATGCTGAGCAGCGCTGCCCTGGCCGCAGAGGACCCCATCCGCAGCCACTCCTTCCGGAACACGGTGAGTCCCCAGGGTGGGGCTCGCTCTGGGATAGCCCCGGCCTCTCTCAGGCAGAGGCCACTGTGGAGATGGGAGCTGTGGAGGTCCTCAAGGTGACAGCTAGAGTAGGTCTTTCCTTCAGCTGAGGATGTTGTCTGTTTCCGGTTTGTAAGCGCCAGAGAGCTTGTGTTTTAGCTGGGTAAATCTGAATGAAATCATTAATTTAGAACTTCATCTTAAATACTCTGCAGGAACGGTCAGTGAATTCAGGGAGCCTGCTTCTCCTCCTCTTTGCTCCCTGCTGCCGATATTTAGGTCCTCCTTTCCCTCCCTGCTCAGGTTTACATTCACCCCTGTTTTGAGATTCATGCCTTGTGGAAGCACACGGCAGGGAGGAAGCAGAATTCAAACCAGGCACACCACATGCCCAGGCTCTCTTGTTCAGGGTTGGAGGCAAGATTCCCATGTCGTGTAGACTTAAATACACCAAGCTGCTAGGCTCCACGACTCAGGAGAAATACAAGTTAGGGAGATGATACGATGTCTAGTTGAGGTGTTCAGTGGAGAAGAACATTAGGCCAGGTGCACTGGCTCACACCTGTAATTCCAGTGCTTTGGGAGGTAGAGGGGGAGGATCACTGAAGGACAGGAGTTCAAGACTAGCCTGGGCAACGTAGTGAGACCTAATCTGTACAAAAAATAAAAAAAATTGGCTGAGTTTGGTTTCACACACCTGCAGTCCCAGCTACTCAGGAGGCTGAGGGAGGAGGATCACTTGGGCCCAGGAGGTCGAAGCTGCAGCAAGCCCTGTTTGCACCACTGCTCTCCAGCCTCTGTGATACAGTGAGACCTTGTGTCAAAGAAAAAAAAAGAATATATAATGAATATTAAAAAGTTTCTTCTCTGGGAAGATTTATTATAAAATATGTGACTATGTTATATATTTCACAAGTGTCTCCAAAGAAAGTGCTGACCTTGGCCCCAGAGAGCCAGTATTAAGTTTGAGTAACTTTATGAAGCAGAGTGCACCAGGCAGAGCCACTTGGACCTTTAAGCATGTTAACTTGGCTGTTTACAATATTACTTTCCATTGGTATAATTAGGAATATACAAAGAGTTATTAATTGGCTGGGCGTGGTGGCTTATACCTATAATCCCAGCATTTTGGGAGGCCAAGACAGTAGAATCGCTTGAGCCCAGGAGTTCAAGACTAGTCTAGGCAACATAGTGAGACCCCCATCTATATAAAAATTTAAAAATTAGCCACACGTAATGGCACATGCCTGTCCCAGCTACTTGGGAGGCTGAGGTGGGAGGATTGCCTGAGCACAGGAGGCTGAGCCTGAAGTCAGCTGTGTTCACACCACTGTATTCCAGCCTGGGTGACAGAGCAAGACCCTGTCTCTAAAAACAAACCAACAAAAAGAACTCTAGATTTTGGTGTGGCAGAGGTGGCTATCCAGTTAGCCCTCTGTATCCATGGGTTTGGCATCCATGTATTCAACCAACCACAGATAGAAAATGTTTGGGGGTGGCCAGGCGTGGTGGCTCACCTGTAATCCCAGCACTTTGGGAGGCCGAAGTGGGTGGATCGCTTGAGGTCAGGAGTTTGAGACCAGCCTGGCCAACATGGTGGAACCCCATCTCTACTAAAAATACCGAAAATTAGCCAGGTGTGGTGGTGCACGCCTGTAGTCCCAACTACTCGGGAGGCTGAGGTATGGGCAGTGAGCTGAGATCGCACCACTGCACTCCAGCCTGGGCAACAGAGTAAGTGAGACTCTGTCTCAAAAAGAAAAAGAAAAAATATTTTGGGGAAAAACATGTACTGAATTTGTGCAGATTTTTTTCTTGTCATTTCCTAAACAACTTACGTGGTATTTACATGACCTTGGGTATCCTGGGAAATCTAGAGATGATCTAAAGTCTACAGGAGGATGTGCATAGATTATATGCAAACACTACACCATTTTATATCAGAGACTTGAGATTTTGGGGTCTGAGTCCTGGAACCAATCCCTTGTGGATACTGACTGTACTAAGAAAACAAGTCAAGGGACCGGGAGCAGTGGCTGATGCCTGTAATCCCAGTACTTTGGGAGGCCAAGACAGGCAGATCACTTGAGGTCAGGAGTTCAAGACCCACCTGGCCAACATGGCAAAACCCCATCTCTACTAAAAATACAAAAATTAGCTGGGTGTGGTGGTGTGCACCTGTAATCCCAGCTATGCAGGAGGCTGAGGCAGGAGAATCGCTTGAACCCAGGAGGCGGAGGTTGCAGTGAGCTGAGATCATGCCATTGCATTCCAGCCTCTGCAACAAGAGCAAAAGTCTGTCTCAAAAAAACATACAAACAAAAATACCAGCAAGTTGAGGATTTTCTGTTAGTTAGTTTTGTAACTTAGAGTTGGTGCCCGCCGACTGTGTCTATGTTGTAAGGAAACTTGCACCTAAATTGGCTCTTGCCTCAGCAGCCCTAACTTAGCTGTGCAGCTTACTCGGCGCTGAGGACCATTCAAAGTCAAGACAGCTAGAGGCAGCAGCCTGTTGACTCTCAGGCCTAGATATTACCGTGCAGTTTCAGGTTATTACCAAGAAACCCGACCAGCAGAGGGAGACTGGCGAGTGTGCAAGCATCAGGTGTCCCTGGCTTGCTGGTGGACACCTTTTTCTGAGCACCAGATTGTTAGAGATTTTAGGGTTAAGACACACCTGCAGATCTGTGCCTCCAGGACTCTGTTGGGACAACCAAGCCTCATGCTGTTGCTTCCCATTTCTGGAGGCTGGCAAGCCTTACCTATCAGATTTATGAAACACGCACTCCGATGTGAAAAGAAAAAGTGCTTTCCCCATGGTGCGTGTTAGTGTCAATATAAAGAGGAAGGCACTGGGCCTGTCTTGATTTGTCCTCACAGATTAGGGTTTTGGTTAGAGAGGGTTTAGTTGCTCTAGATGCCCCAACAGAAGAAAGACCTCTGTGTCATTTCATTCCATCATAAAAAAAGGACACAAGGGCAGTGTTTGGAAAAAAACAGCATTAGGTGACAAACTAGGCCAGGAGCTAGTCTAGGATACGCATTGACAAGGGATTAATTTACATGGGGGTTTCATGTCTTATTTTTAATTATAATTGCTTCTCCATAAGTTTATTTCCCTGCTGCCTTACCCAAAAATGTTACCGCTCTGCTTAAATAGATGTACATATGTGTATGAGTATTGCTTTTTAGATTCTGCAGTGTTTTGTGTGTTTTTTAACCTTAGCCGAATTCTTAGTTTAAAAAAGAGAGCAAGAGAATGCAAGCAGAGTGAGGGAAAAAACAGCTTAAATCTCAACTTCAGCCCTGGCGCCAGGTTGCCTTGTAGACTTGTAGGCTGCAGTGTCTTTCTGGGCTACTAGATGCTTTCCATGTTAATATTCCCACTGTGACCTAGGAAGGAGTAAGGAAAAGGTGGCTGAGGCCTGGCAGTGCACGGGAAGGTACCTTCCATAGCCTGGCCAAGAAACTCCGTTACACAGGAGTGGTCCCACAGAATTCATAAGTCTAAAACCAGAAACAGTTTGGAAAATGAATACCCTCTGAAGAGAGAGACTGGGCTTGAAACAGAGGTCCTCGCGTTATTGTGACACGGTCCCCAGGTGACTCCTCTAGCTACAACAGCTTACCCCGTGACTCTCCACTGGCACACGCCAGGCCTACTCCTTGCTCTGCCATGCCTGTGACTGGCTGCGTGGCCTATGCTCATGTCCACTCCCTGCTCCCAGCAGCCACATCTGTTAAAGGATTAGGCCTGGGTGGTCTCCACAGTCCCTTCTAGCTCTGCTCTCTTCAGTTCTTTCAAAACCATAGATCATAGTTGTCATGAAGATCAGTGGCCAAGACCAACTCGCCTTTGCAGATAAGGGTGCTATGGTCAGAAGCTCCCTGTGAGCAGCTTTCTTGGTGGTCAGACTTCTTGCTGCTGGCCCACTTGCCTCCACGGCTCCGAGGAGAAGCAGGGACCCCAGAAAGGGCTAGCAGGACTCTGTCGATGGGATAATAGATGGTATTGTCACCAGTGAGGATAGAGTTGCCTGGACTGAAAATTCAAAGACCAAGTCAGTCTGTTATTTGAGTGGGCTCAGCAAGGTTTAAAAAAAAAACCTGAGTTTAGAGAGAGCAGTGTTAGATGCAGAACAATGGGCAGGAGGAAGAAAGTCTTGTAAAACCATCCCTCGCAGACTTAGCCAGCCCAGCACATGAGCAGGGAAGGGTGCTGACACCCTGATTACACAGGCTGGAATGCGAGGGGGCATGTGGAAGCTACTGGCTCCGACGGATGCCACTGCCATCTTCATTTATGCTTCTCCACCAATCTGATGCTCAGACGGAAGGCAACATGCTTCATTCAGCCAGAAACGCGGTTAAAATTCCAAAATGTGTATAAGCCTCTAATTTATCTGGTGCCACAAGTCATTTGTAGATGTAGTGCTCTCTGATGAGAAAAGCTCGTTAACAAAGCACTCTTAGAAATGAGGCTCTCTGCCTGTCCAAGACACAAGACTGGGGAGCAAGTCAGGGTGAGCGGTTAAAGGAGGTCAGGATTCTCAAATGCTCTTTGGGAATGATGTAATTGACCAAAGTGGGCATTCACCCGTGGCTCTGCACTTACCTTCAGAATGGCAGGGTTTTCCTGGGAGGATGGGTCTCTGACTGGTTGGGGGGTTTCTGCCTGTAAGCATGCAGATGTCAGAGTTTGTTTGAATGCCTTTTCTCACTCCCACATGTTGTGCCTTGCAGATACTGGGTTACTTTGACTATGCCTTCACAGCCATCTTTACTGTTGAGATCCTGTTGAAGGTAATGGATTTTCCTTGATCTTCACATACTCCACAGCAGCTGGAGCAATAATAGTTGCACTTCTTTGTTTGCCTTCCAGATGCTAGGTTACGCAGACTATGTCTTCACTGGTACTTTTGCATTTGAGATCATTTTAAAGGTAACAGGTTACCCGGCAGTGTGTTTAAGGGCTGCTCCTGCGTGTGACACACAGGAAAGAAGCGTGGAGTGCTTTTGATTTTTTATGGTTTTTTTTTTTTTTGTCTTTTGTGGTTGAGCTAAGTTTTTTTTTTGTTTGTTTTTTAAACCGAAGATTTTTTTTTTTTCCTGTGACCATTCCAACTTGTCGTTGCTCTTTCTTTTTAACCTTTGAATGCATGTAGGAGCCACTCTGGCTTCATGATAGTGGTTGAGAGTTATATTTTGCTCATTTAAAAAAATACCCTCTGGAATTTGTCAACTGATAACACATATATCACTATGTGTGAACTTTTTTCCACCCTTTCTGGCATCAAAGTCAGAGGAAAAGCATTTATCCTATGAAGAGGACGTCTCTCTTTTTGTTTCTCTGACTGCATTGTGCTTTTGGGGACCTAAAATAGTAACACACTATTTTCTTGCAATAGGATTTGCAAGATGACTTGGGTCTATTTGTGTTAAGGTATTTTCTGTCTGTTTTAATGGATGGGCTTACATTTACACAAAAGGAGCGGCCTTTGGCCGGGGTTACCTAAATGTACTGCCCATGCATGAGCTAATAGCTGCCATTGCTGCATGTGGTTTGTGTACTGACTGTGAAGTCTGCCCCATGGGGAGCCCATTCTTTATGTGCTTAGAGTGCTGGAGACCACAGAAGAGCTCCAAGAACCTATCCAAAACTGGCCAAGAACCACAGGGCGTGGGTCATTGTGGTTCTGGGAGAACATGGCCCATCAGAACTGTCAGGGCAACCATCTCCTAGCAGGGAGACAAGCTGGGAAATGCAGACTTTTAACCATGGTTTTCTTTAAGCCATTGGGGAATTTGTGTGTGTGCAACTCAGGCAAAATGTATTTTGCATCGGACTATTGTGGAACTTGGGCTCTTTACAAAATCTTATATAAAATGAAACCTCAATTAATGTGGTCAGGGAATGAGGTGGTTAGTTTTTTGAGGTTGGTTTTTTTTATTTTTTTATTTTTTGCTTCCTGAAACAGCATAAAGCCAACCAACAACTGTTTACACCTTTCTTAAAAATCTAAAAATTTGAGTTCATTTTCCTGCCTTTAAGCCGATGAATTTGGTTGACAGTTCTCCTAAGTCAGAGGTGTGCAGTGGGACAGTGACCAGCTCTTGTTGATGAGGCCTCTGTGGGTGGGCCTGTGGATGCAGAATGCACAGTGGTGGGGGTCGGAGGGTACCACCAGAACACTCACCGGCTTTGCTTCTGCCTCAGCTTCTTGGTTTTAGAATTTGACTTCTTTTCAAAGTGAATGGGAAGCTGTTCTACTTAGTCTGTTAGCCTGGTTAATTGAGGTTTTATTTTACTCTCCACATTTTTAAGTTGTTAAATGAATATAGTTACCCTTGGGCTTTGGGGAAAATTAGACACAGGATTATTTAAAAGGAAAAAAATGATTGTTACTTTTTGATTTCTGTAGAATTACTTCACTGACTTAAATCTTCTGAGTCGTTCTTCATTTTGAAGGTATTTTAGAGAATGGAAAATAAGCTAAAACAAGAAGGATTCAGAAAATGGAGACTCACCAAGAAGTGTCTAATATCTGAGACGATGGTTCCTGGTGGCCTTGGGGAGATTTGGAAGGCTGTTTGGTTATTTGCTTAAGCCCTATGAAATTGCCATTTTTTAGGTCAAAAAGGGTTGAACACTGGCGATTTCATAAGGTTCAATGTAATATTTCCCACCTCTACCTCTCTTATACTGTACTTATCTGTGCCTTCTCCAACCTTTTTGTTTTAAAATAAATAGCTGTATATATTTTGCTATTTTTACTTTGGGGAACTAAACTCTTTTTCCATCACCAGTAGAAATCTCACTGAAGCACCCATAATAGCTGCTCCAGGTACATGTGGCAGGTGAGCACAGATCCGTTGAGACTGGCTCAGGTGAGACGCCGCCTGGCTTCCTAGCCATGCCTGGCATGTGTCATTAGACTTGGAGGAATTGCTTAGGATGGATGCATCATTAAAGACCATTAGGAACAATAAGGGGCCTATGTGGAAAAGGGATGTAGGTCCATAGAGCCTGGGAGCCCTGAATTCAAGCCCCCACTGGGAAGGCTTAATTGAAACAAGGTAGGCTCTACCAGGGCCTCAGAGGGGCCAGAACCAGCGCTTTGTGGGGAAGTGGGCTCTCTGGACAGCACTTACCTTTTGACGAATGTGGTCATGTGGAGCCTCTCTTAGACAGGCTCTTTGGACATGCCAACAGTGTATTCGTACTTGAAACCTGTGATCACTGTAATAAAGCCTAAATTGGTTTCTTCTTTTAAAATGTATCCAAAATAAGCTGCCTCTTTTTGATTTTTGTTTGAACAAATTATCCTGTGTCTCAACCCCACTGGTTTACATTTCTGACTTCTTAATGCACACTTCTTAATGAAGTTATACTTTCCTCAAGATTTTGCGAAGAGCCCAGGTTTCTTTTCCTCTGGAGACAAAAACCGGTAAATCATCCATGATTCTTCTTCTAGATGACAACTTTTGGAGCTTTCCTCCACAAAGGGGCCTTCTGCAGGAACTACTTCAACTTGCTGGATATGCTGGTGGTTGGGGTGTCTCTGGTGTCATTTGGGATTCAGTAAGTATTCTGGGGTGTGTGCCCAGAACTGCTGGGCTGAATGGTTTATGTAAGGGATTTTAACATAATTGATAAAGGCTGGGCATCATTTTCATGATTATATTTAGTTATATAGGTTTATTTAATTTGCTCCCATTCCAGAAAGCATTGAGACAATTCATGTTTTCTTGTGTTTTTTTTTTTCTTTTTGTGCCTGCTGCTAAGTTGAGCTTATTA
This sequence comes from Symphalangus syndactylus, assembly GCF_028878055.3. Taxonomy (NCBI): domain Eukaryota; kingdom Metazoa; phylum Chordata; class Mammalia; order Primates; family Hylobatidae; genus Symphalangus; species Symphalangus syndactylus. The sequence continues at coordinate 107,211,688 of NC_072423.2, read as the reverse complement.
CTATCTGTGAAATTTGCTTTCAACTGAGGTGAAAGTTTTTCCAGCTTAGATATGGAGAACTTCCTTTGATTTTCAGGAGACAGAACCTGCTAGGACTTTTTCTTTGGCCTGTAAAATGTTTCATCTAGGAGGGAGCCAAGGCTGAAAGTCAGGGCCCCAGGTCTTTTCCATGGCATTTAGCGATTTCTGGTGGGAACAGCCATTGCTGAGTACTGCCTACCATCCCCAGGGGTGTGGGGCAGAGGCTCCAGTAAAGCATCAGGTATGGCCTTGCTTTCTTGCTGACCTGTGAGCACTTCTGTTCAGGTGCTGAGCATAGAATCTCCCCCGTATGAGCACACATGCACACACATGCCCTCTAAGCTAAAGCGAAGTGGAAAGGACCTACCCTCCTAGGAAGACCAAAGACCTCTGCTTGGAACAGCCCTTTGTGTTATCCTCGTCGCCTCCCACTGAGGGAACCCTGTGATCATAGCTTGGAAGGCTATTTGCATTAACACCTTTGCAGCTCCTATTAACTCCCAGGCTGTTCATGTCCTCTCCAGCTGCAGCCTTGCCCACTTCCTCCTGAGCATGTGTTCTGGCCACACTCAGCCATCTGGGGTGCAGCAGAAAGCTGCATTCTCTTGTGTCACATCCTTGTACATGCTGCTCCCTCACACTGGAGCCCCCCTCCCTATTGTCCTCGCTAACCCCCACTCCTTCTTTGGGACTCACCTGGCTATCACCACCCCCACCCCAGAGTCCTTCCCAGGCTCCCCCTGCCCCACCCCCACAGGTTGTGCTCCCCTGGCTGAGCACACCGCATTTACCCCCGTCACGTGCCACACTAGGTTGGGATTGCCCATCTCTCCACCAGACTCTGAGCTCCTTGAAGGCCAGAGAAGCCCTGGTGCCAAAGTGCTACAGCAGACCTCCAACCTTAAACAAAAACAAACGATATATGAAGCCTAAAAGCCAGATACTACCTAGCATTTACAGTGAGTGGAAAGAACAAAGAGAGTTCGTGAGTTGTGTCTCTGCCAAGGTTAGCTGTGCACCTGTCAGCCTCTGTGAGTGCCATGGGCTGGGCTTGGGAGGCGCTGCCTAGTGTGGGCGGGGAGGAGAAGTTGCCTCTGAGTCATGAAGAGAGATCAGCTCAGCACCACATGGATCCCACGCTAACTGTGCAGGGATACTAAAGTGAAGATCCAGTGAAAGAGTGAATCTCAAAGCATCCTGTCCATTTATAACATGCTCTGCCTGCCGTCTTTCCGCTCCTTCCCTAGATCCAGTGCCATCTCCGTTGTGAAGATTCTGAGGGTCTTAAGGGTCCTGCGGCCCCTCAGGGCCATCAACAGAGCAAAAGGACTTAAGGTTTTGATTCCTCTCCTCCCAGCTGGGCTGGCTTGGGTTGGGGTTGGCTTGTAATTACTGGCTCTTCTGGGCAGAGCTGAGCTGAGGCCTGATGGATTTTTAAAGTGGGTTATAACGACCTTTCTAACCAATTCAGCCACCTGTGCCAAGTGCTAATGGCATTTTAAAAATTATGATTTATTGTCTTTATTTTTGGTAATTGAAGATATTTTTCTTTATAATTATTGTTCATTTATTACCTTTTAGTAGTTCTTTGTGTTTATTTTAATCTTTTAGTTTTCATGTAGACTGTGTAAAAGGCTACTGGGTTTCTATTTTCCTGAGTCATTTATGGGGTGGGGACCCTTTGGGCCCATGTGCCAGGCAGCACTGCACCTGTAGCATTTCTTCTTTTTTTTTTTCTTTGAAACAGAGTCTTGCTCTGTCGCCCAGGCTAGAGAGCAGTGGTGTCATCTCGACTCACTGCAACCTCTGCCTCCCGGGTTCAAGCGATTCCCCTGCCTCAGCCTCCTGAGTAGCTAGGATTACAGGTGCATGCCACCACGCCCAGCTAATTTTTGTATTTTTAGTAGAGATGGGGTTTCACCATCTTGGCCAGGCTGGTCTCAAACTCCTGACCTCAAGTGATCTGCCCACTTCTGCCTCCCAAAGTGCTGGGATTACAGGCATGAGCCACTGCGCCCGGCCAACACAGAAACTCTTGGCTGATGTTACCTTACCTCAAGGCCAAAATCACAAAGGAGAGTCACGCCCCTCTGCCCTCTCCGCAGCACGTGGTCCAGTGCGTCTTCGTGGCCATCCGGACCATCGGCAACATCATGATCGTCACCACCCTCCTCCAGTTCATGTTTGCCTGTATCGGGGTCCAGTTGTTCAAGGTAGAGGGACTGCCTCCAAGCATAAAACTCAGGTGGATTTCTTTAAGGAGAAGCCTGCATTTGCTTGACTGCCTGTCTGTTTTGTACCCAGGGGAAGTTCTATCGCTGTACGGATGAAGCCAAAAGTAACCCTGAAGAATGCAGGTGAGCGTCCTGAGAGTGGAGTAGGGAACTTAGAAGAGCAAATAGCAGACTTCAAGGATTCACACATGTTGGCACGTCAGAAGTTTTGGTCATGAAATAAAACAGGCCTGTGTGCTCAGCTTGTGGGTGGATAGATGGTGTTTGTTTTTCGTTGAGGTGAAATTCACGTAACATCAACCGTTTTCAGTATACAGTTCCTTAGCATATAGTATCCGTGGCATTGTTGTGCAACCAACACCTCTCTCTAGTTCCAAACTTTTTGTCATCCCAAAAGAATGGATAGATGGCTTTTGTGGTGGAGAATCTATAAATGGCGGGAGTTGGGGGAACCCTGAAATAACAATGATGAAATGCCCCAAATAGCTTCCATGACAGCCATGTGGATGATTTCCCCAAATCAGAACTTGAAACCCAACTCCCTGGTGTTCGGGAACTGGCTCCTTCTCCTGATAGACTTTTTAGACTTCCTCTCTCCTGGCTCCTGTTGCCTATATCTTGGCCATATTTCCATAGACAAGAACTGGCAGAGGAGAGACAAGGTGGGAGATATTCATGCCTCCCATTCCAGGATGTCCAGTGACCACGAAGGCAGTCATGGAAGCCATTGCCTAAAGTTTGAGACTGTGCAGAGGCCTGTGTCTCCCCACCCTTGAGAGACGTAACTGACTGGGCTCTGGCTGACTGTGTGTGCACATTGGTTTGGGGTTTATTTTAAGCAGAAGGTGCAGTCAGAGAGCACCAGTTACAATTTGGCTGTGTCTCTGCACCTCCAGAGGCACCGTTCACACACCGTTCATGGCGTCCCTGGAGGTGAGCAGCCTGGCATTGGCGTGAGGACACTGTTTCTTCCCTCTCGAAGCCTCTGTGTCTTCATTTGTAAAATAAAGATACTGTGCTTTATTTATCTCTTGGGTTCCTTCCAGAAATGAAGTTCTGGGAGAAATAATTTGCCAGAAATAATGGAATTCTTTTGGAAAGAAAATTGGGAATGTCATTAGTAAGAAGAGAAAGGGACTTGATAAAAATTAAAATGCAGGAAGAGTATACATGGGTTTGTTTCGTAGAGCTTACAGAATTCTCTATGGCCGAGCTTTGATCCTTCAGAGCGCTCCTCAAGCCCATTGTGTATGAGATGCACTCACCGTGCTGTGGTTTTTATCGGCCAACGATGTATGTCCGGTGCCTGGCTGCTCTGGAGAATACACGTTGCACTGGTAGTTATTCAATGGTTATGGTTATTTGAGCCGTGAAGTAGATTAATGGAGGGCGAGGAGAGGAGAAACGGTGCCGGTGTTATGCTCATCTGTGTGGCGGGCGGACTGAGTGTGACCTGCCTGGAGGTGGGATCGGGGCAGTGTGTCCACCTTTATGCTGCTTCCACCTGTCATGTGTGAAGCCAGACGACCCATACCTGTTCTCCTCTCCAGGGGACTTTTCATCCTCTACAAGGATGGGGATGTTGACAGTCCTGTGGTCCGTGAGCGGATCTGGCAAAACAGTGATTTCAACTTCGACAATGTCCTCTCTGCTATGATGGCACTCTTCACCGTCTCCACGTTTGAGGGCTGGCCTGCGTAAGTACAGGGAGCACACAGTCTTCTGGAGAGGCACCTGTGTGCCCAGGGCTGAGCCCTCCCTCCTGGAGTCAGTCCCATTTCTGTTCTCCAGTGTCACAGGCTTGCCCTGTGGCTTTTTAACCTTGGGCCACTTCTCAGTCACTTCTTGACCCACAGGGCCTCTTTCTATGTAGGTGGATGATTTGTGAAGCAGGGTTGGTAGAGGTGCCTGGCAGCATCTCTGGGTGGGAGTAGGGAGGCCTGAGATGCCCCAGTCCTGTGAACTCCCATTGGATGTCAGGAAGGCTGCCATCTGCTGCTCCCAAAGAGGATCTGAATGGTATCCCAAACCATTCATTCATTCATTCATTCATTCATTCATTCCTTGTACTTCGTACTAATGTATTCCTGGTTGCGGACAGTTGCTGTTGTGCCATCTCTTTTACTGAGCACCTGCTCACTCATTTACAGACCATGCTGTGCAGAGGCTTGTGTCTCCCCACCTGTTAGAGATGTCTAACTGGGCTCTGGCTGACTGCATGCTTAGATACCAGCTCCGTGCAACATGGCGTGTTAGGCACTGTGGAGGAAACAGTGTCTAAACATGCTTCCTCACCTCAAGCCCAAATTGAATCAGTGTCAAGTGGTCAAACCAGGCAGGTGGTCTGGTGTGTCCTAGATGTGCAGAACAGGGTCCTGAAGAATGGCTAAGATGTTGATGGGGAAAGTAAGAAAAGCAGGTAAGGAGAAGTTAGAATTTGAAAAGGAGAATCCTCTGTGCTTTCGTGTTGCTCTTTGCTTCTGGAGCTCCCACCCCCAGCTCCTGCCATCATTGTGCAAACACACCTAGAGTCCTGGATACCCGGTCCCCATGCATAGATGAGCTGTAGGAGGTGGGCAGCCTGGGCCTCGCAGGCCAGCAGAGTTCTTGGGGTGTGTGTAAGAGTCAGATATTTTCAGGAGCTCCTGTGGGATAAAGAGACAGTCAGGTGGGGCTTGTTCATTAGGGATTTAATCCCGGGAGAACAGAGGCATGGAGTAAGGCCCTTCACTGTGTGTGGGCACTGGCTATAGTGTCAGGCTTTGAACCCTGTACTTGAGCAAATCATGGTGGCAGCTGAGGAGAAAGGAGCAAACTGGGGACTCAGGGCTTGGAGGAACTGGCTCAACTCCTGGCTCTGCCCTCAAGGAGTGTGACTGTGGCACTTTGGTACCTCCCCGAATATTCCTATGATGGGGATGATAGTAATGTCTGCCTTCCCAGATGGATGCAAGGATTAAGGGAGAGGCTGTGAAAGTGTCTCGCGCAGCCTACGCATGGGCTGGGTGCCCCAGAAGTGTTGAATCTGCATCAGAATGGGGATCAATGGACCTCGAGGGTGTTACAGTAATCCCCCTCTTCCTGTTAAAAGTTCCGCTAGGCATAGCTTTAATTTTAGTGCATATCTCTGTTTGGGGAAGCACCCTTAGTTCTTTGGAACTACTCTGGTTGGTCACTTATTGTCTTGCCCGTGTGTATAGTTTTCACTTCCTCCAGTGTCTTACACGTGATATTCTTCCTCTCTGAATATAAAGGAGTGTTTTAGGATATTTGTGAAATCTTTTGATTTTCAGGTCCTCAGAACAGTCCCTCAATGATGATATCCTAGGTGCCCCCTCCTCTTAGTGTTGGCCGTTTAGGCCTGAGGCTGATGGGAGAGACCTGGTTGTGTCTAGCAGCCTTGGGGTGGGTTCCCAGCAAGTGCTCATGAGAGGAGTTCTGGAGAGGGAGGACCTGGGAAGGCAGCGGGCTGGGCCGTGTGGGCTGGGGGGCTTGGCAGGTCCTCACTTGGTTTTTCTCTCTCTAGGTTGCTGTATAAAGCCATCGACTCGAATGGAGAGAACATCGGCCCAATCTACAACCACCGCGTGGAGATCTCCATCTTCTTCATCATCTACATCATCATTGTAGCTTTCTTCATGATGAACATCTTTGTGGGCTTTGTCATCGTTACATTTCAGGAGCAAGGAGAAAAAGAGTATAAGAACTGTGAGCTGGACAAAAATCAGGTTAAAGTCACACGCTGTTTGGGCTTCTGTCCCTTGATCAGGAGCGGAGTGCCTTCTTTTTTGACTGATTTTCCCCATACCCAGAGAAGGGCGCCCACATACTGTCTGTCCCTGGGGCTAGTGCCCTGTTCTAAGCACACCCTCAGCCCATTTGAGTCATCACTGCTGAGCGTTAGGTTTCCAGATACATATGAGACTTTATAATTATGAAATCCATCCCCAGACCTGGTGGTATGAAATCAGAGAGTGCTTACGCCACCTGCCATGGTCATGACCCACTAGTGATGGCTCAGAATCTTAGTTGGGATGCTGTGGCCACTCACGCAGACATTCACAGTCCCTACTGGGAGATGGTCTTTAAAGCTGCTTAGGGCAGAGTTTCTTACCCTTAGTGCTATTAGCATTTCAGGCTGGATGATTCTTGGTTGTGTTTCCTGGGTCTTTTAGGCTGTTTAGCAGCATCCCTGGCTTCCAGCTGTTGGATGCCAGTGGTTCCTCTTCCCCTGGTAGCAGTAACCAAAATGTCTCCAGACATTGCCAAATGTCCTTTGGGGGGCAAAGCTGCCCTTGTTGAGAACTGCTGACCTAGGGGGGAATACCCTACACCACCCCAGGGAAGTTAGCAACTTTGAATTTGGGACTAAGATTGTACTGGCATCATTCTTGATCTGGCACCGTGTTTTAGCCAATCTGGTAGAAGTAGGAGCCTTTTGCTCGGGTGACGTGAGGAGAGGGAGCCCTGTGCTCTGGGCTGTCTTCCTGCACCTGCACTGTGACCCTAGGTGCCCTCTGATCCCTGCTGGGGCTTGATCCCTCATCTCTAAATCGAGGGCATTAAGGAGCTGCTCTTTAGAGATTCCTTGCAGCCCTGAAAGAGTCTACAAGATCGAGATTCTGTTCTGGGAGTTTCCCCGGGTCCTCTATCAGTAGCATCTCTGTTTTGATGATGACATCGCAAGCAAGAATGATCTGGTAGCCTAGGCTTCCTCAGGGGAAGTGGCCCTGGCACGGCAAGCCAGCCATAGCTGGCTGTGCCCACTGAGAAATGCGAGGACATGCCGGTTTGCTTCGCAGGAAGATTTTCCTTTGAGTTGTCAGGGTGTCCCTGTAGACTCCACCAGTGATTGTCAGGGAGAGGTCTGGCCCAGCAATTTGCTCACCCAAGGAAGAGGAGTGTCAGAGCAAGGCCAGGCCAGCCAGGCAGAGCCAGCGCTGAAAGTGTGTCAGCCTCTGAGGTCCAGCACAGGCTCGAATTGGGGGTCCCTGGAGTCAGCATGTGAGGTCAGAGCAGCGCCGGGTCCCAGACACTGGGAGCCTGTCCGAAGCCTGCATGCAGAGTCAAAGTAGGAGAGTGGGGGTAGGTCTAGGGTCTCAATGCTGAGCAGACGGCTCTCGGGGCTAGAGGTTCCCTCTGGGCCTGCTGCAGAGGGTGGACCAGCCCCACTGCCCAGAGTAAGTGAGAAAGTGCTCCAGCTGGGTCCCAACCTGTGTTCAATCCAGTTGTCACTACAGTGCTCCAGCTGGGCCCTAACCTGCGTCCAATCAATCCAGCTGTCACTACAGTGCTCCAGCTGGGCCCCAACCTGCGTTCAATCCAGCTGTCACTACTAACCACATCCTAGGGATTCTGAAATGAACACGACAAGCTCCCCAGCCCAGAGGCTCCCCGATGGACATGTAGATAGCTCCCCATAAGATGTTTATTCTTAACACACTCTGGCTCCTGAAGGGTATCTCATGTGGGTCCATCTGGGGGCAGCCAGAAGGCTACTAGTCTCAGGGAATGAGCCAGCCCCTCTATTTCTTGTGAAATTCTGTGGTTACTTGGCCTCCTTTCCTGGAGGACAGCACAGGCAGGGGAACTATAGGTGTGATCCACCTATAGATCCCCTGTATATGTGATAAAGAGGAAAGGCAGTGATAAGGCCTGGACCCAGTCCTCACTGCTGCTTGTGTATACACTGCAGGGCCTCAGGAAAGACAGCTAAAAGCTCTGAGCCTCAGTTTTTAGTAAGCAAAATGGAAGCCACATGGGTAGGTACCCAGCTTACCCGGAGCTTGCTGGGAGGGTCAGCGAAGGTAATGGAGGCAGGGCCCTCGGTGACTCAAGAGTGGCGCCAGCGGCAGGAAGGGGGTCACTCGTAATCATTTTCACCGTCGTCCATGGCCCCTTCCTGGGAGCTGTAGGGTGAGCTCTTTCAGAGCAGATGACCACAGGGTCCTCCTTCCCTGCAAGTGCTCAGAACTCCATTTCTGCCCTTTTCTGCTGTTGCAGCGTCAGTGTGTTGAATACGCCTTGAAAGCACGTCCCTTGCGGAGATACATCCCCAAAAACCCCTACCAGTACAAGTTCTGGTACGTGGTGAACTCTTCGCCTTTCGAATACATGATGTTTGTCCTCATCATGCTCAACACACTCTGCTTGGCCATGCAGGTAAAAATGGAGACAGCCATGGGGATCAGGTCCGGGCATTCCGCACAGCCCCGTGCCCCAAATGCTGAGGGTGGAATGCTGCCCCTCACAGGAGGGGTTTTTCTGATGAGTCTGGGCTATAGGTTGGCCAGAGTTCCGTTCTGGCTGACAGTTGTCACGGTAGGAGTTTAAGATAGTTCTTTTGTTGAAGAAATTATCCGTACAGCGTGATGGCAGGTAACATTTCTGTGGAGCCTGGTATTGGTGCTCAATTCTGTAAACATTTACCATGGGCCTCCTGTGGCCAGCTAGTGGTTGAGAACTACAGCTCTGGAGATACACAGCTATTTCAATCCTGATTTTACTCTGAATTTTCTGTGACTTGGGGAAAGTTGTTTAAATTCCCTGAGGCTTGATTTCTTTATCAGTAAAATGGGGAAATCTGTCGCACCTACCTTAGAGATAAGGTTTATGCTATAGATAATTCCCCTCAGACACTTTGTTTTTTATTTTTTGCCTTTTGTTTTTGAGGCAGTCTCACTCTGTAGCCCCGGCTGGAGTGCAGTAGCGCTATCTCGGCTCACTGCAACCTCCGTCTCCTGAGTTCAAGTGATTCTCATGCCTCAGCATTCTGAGTAGCTGCGATTACAGGCATATGCCACCATGCCCAGCTATTTTGTATTTTTAGTAGAGACAGGGTTTCACCATGTTGGCCAGGCTGGTCCCAAACTCGTGACCTCAGGCGATCCATCGCCTCAGCCTCCCAAAGTGCTGGTATTACGGGCGTGAGCCACCGCGCCGGGCCCCTTCGTACACTTTGATCTGGGCCTGTCACAGAGTAACACCCAATGTTGGAAAACAAAACATAAGTCACACTCCTGTCCTCAGGTGGCTCTCAGCATGGCAGTAGGGAATTTTCCAGTTGATGAAGTGTTGAGTTTGACCTGAGTTACAGCTACTTCTTATTCCAATGGGGGCAAGAAATGCAATTCAGTTTAATTGGCCAAGTCAGATTATAGTGTGGTATTAACAGTGAATGTTTTCAAAAGTTACATTGCCTAGTAGATACTCCATGAGGACAGGAAGCAAAGACCAAGGTCTAGAGCCAGCTTTTGCCCTGACTTTAAGAACTCCAGCACATCAAACCAGCTCTCAGTGCTGTCTGGACAGTAGGTCTAAAGATAGGGATAAATTTTCTGGCATTTTTCTTAACCTAAGAGTTCTTTTTGAATGAAAAGGACTGTGTGCTGACGTAGGAAAAAGTGTAAAATCAAGAAAACACTGCCTTTCATTCAACATAAACTTACATGGCATAAAATTTATCCCTAACCAAATTCTACCTTTATTCATAGACATTTTGGTGGTATCTGCATTGTGCTCTGGTCAAGGCCCTCAACATAAAGCCCTGCCAGAAGAAAGGGTGAATTCCCTTTATCCTGGGCAGAGGAAATGGATATATTGTCCCCCTTCATCAATCATCCTCATCTTGTCACAGACCCCCCTGCACTTTGTGGGAGTTCACCACGTGACCTTGCAATGCCGGTGGAATTGCTGAGCGAGGGTGCTGGGCTGTGGAGGATGCCTGCAGGGGCACAGAGGGCTGGGAGCCTCCATGTGCAAGCATGTGAGATTGTGGCCGAGGCTCTGAGAATGGTCCCTCTGTCTTCATCCATAGCACTACGAGCAGTCCAAGATGTTCAATGATGCCATGGACATTCTGAACATGGTCTTCACCGGGGTGTTCACCGTCGAGATGGTTTTGAAAGTCATCGCATTTAAGCCTAAGGTGAGTTGCAGAACCCACTTTTCAAAGGTTGTTGCTGAGTCACCCTAGAAAAGTACCCGCTTCCTGTTAGTCTTGTGTTACTGAATTATGCTAAATTGTTCTGGCCGATAACTGGTTTACCACCTGAGAACATTAAAATCTGATTAGAGCATGTGTGTACATATGGGAAAATGAATCTGCAAGAACAAAACCTCGTGAAAACAATTCTGAGAAACAGAAGAAGGGAGATTAGAATTGGGAATTTGTAAACTGGAGATTATTTCGAAAGCCAGTTTTCTGTTTCTAGAATAGTACGTATCATGCTGTGTCAGGGAAACCTGTCTCATTACTTGAGCACTAGAGAAAATGTTTGAACGTAACCCATCAGAAAGAATTTGACCCTGATTATACTTTCAGATATCTAGTCTAAAGACTTTGTTTTGTTTGTTCTTGGTCTGCAGCAGCATCCTTTTTACCCTTTAAGGGAAGTGCTGATACCAGCTGCAGACCTCTCACAGCCATACCATCTTTTGTTTGCTTAATTTAGAAAAATTTCACTTGACTTTAACACAAAATGAGACATGAAATGTGTTCAACTGTGCTCGATGACTCAGCGTATTGTACCCCTTTGGGAGGGAGTGAATTTAGTTTCCCACTTGTCAGTGGCTGCCAGATAAGGGGCAGTGTAGTTCAGTGTCAAATTGCATAGTTGGGGAACTGGACTGGATTCAAATCTCTACTCTGGCACTTACAGCTGAAACAAGTTCCTTACTTCTCTGTGCCTCGACTTCCTCACCCATAAAATGAGGATGCTAATAGTGCTGTTTCATGGGGTTGTCATGAGGAGTCAAGAGTTCCCATATACGCACTGCTTAACAGAGTGCCTGGCGTGTAGCGCCACGCTGCAGACTGTCGGCCACTGCTGCTCCTACCCACACCACCACCCTCATCATCATCAAGCAAGGATGTTCCCTCATTCTAAAAGCCTAGACAGAGGAGCCACACCAAGCTGAAATGTGGGATATTTGGCCCTCAGTTTCTTTCCCAGTACAGCCAAAAACTCTCAGAGTTAGAGATGACAGAGTTCAGTGACCCTGTTAGTTATCTCTGTGTAAGGTATCTGACGACACTGATTTAATTAAGTTAGACATGGATTATGAAATGGATGGTTTCACATACTCCATAGTTCCATGAAATTCTAATTCCAAACTGTTCCTTTCTTTAATTTGAATTAATCTCTATGCAATCTTTATCAGATCTTTGTGGACCAAAAAGAAAGGACATTTGTAAGTGATTAATTGGGGTGATTGCAGTGGGGTCAAATTTGGCACCTAATGCATGGCCAGATGTTATCATCTACTGTGACTTGTCCATATCTACATACATAAACATTTCCTCCTTTTCCAAATTCATCTTAATTTCCTTTGAGATTTTGGTTTGCTTCCCTCTCACCTTTACTTCTTTGAACAATATTTGTCTGGACTGATGGAAAAGGTTGCAAAGTAAGAACATCGAAGGTACTTGAGAAATGCAACATGGAACCTCTCTGTGGAACATTTCCCAGATACCTGGGCCATGTCTTCCCTTGCCAGGTGATTAATTTCTGAAGTTTTTGAAAGCTTGCTCCAGGCTGAAGAGAAAGCACACTCACCCATGGTGTGTGTGTGTGTCAGTCAGTGTGTGTGTGCACACGTGCGTGTGTGTTCATGTGTGTGCTTGCTCCCTTCAGCAGGCCAGTGCATTGACAGCCCAGTAGTGCACTGCCCAGTAGGCTGACAGTTGCCCAGATCTCCAAACCTGGGAGGAGAGTTCAGTGGCGTGTGAACAGCTAGGCGATACCAAAGGGAAGTGAGTAGCTAAGCTATAATCAGTACTGACAGATCAGAGTTTTTAAATGGTTGATTTCTGCTGGAAATTGTACTGCTTGTAGTTTCACTCAGCAAGATATCTTCATAGCATTAGACAACCTCACATTACCATTGGGAGGAGTTTTAAGACAGCAGCAGCAGCATCTCCACACTTGAAGAGCACTGTCGCCGTGTTCCCCCCAGCCAGGGGAGGTTGAGTTTATATCGTGTGCCTGGATGAGTGGGAGAGTATTGGTTCACCAAGAAGCAATGCCCTCCTTAAAATTTTTCCTGTCCTTTTTTTCTTGCTCTTCTCTTTGGTGTTCACAAGCCCAGCCCAGGCAAGTGATCTTTCACAAAGAAGCCAGGGAGGCCTCGTCCCTCCTGGTCGGTGGGGTAGTCGGGCTGAAGAACAAGGTTGTCAAGGCTGCAGAAGGAGGAATATTCTGAGGATATGGCCACATGGGACCTCAGCCTCATCTCAGGAGAGCCTTTGTCTCATGGGAGGAGCTTTGTAACAGGGCCCCTCATGGCAAGGTTCTCCACTGAGTCAGGCTCCAAGGAGGAAGATTGACTAAGAAGGGCCTTTTTCAAAGTGCTGGCTGCAGTAAGTATGAGAGCACTTCTGTGGAGTAAGAAGAGCCTGGTCTGTCTGGGATTCCCTCTTTGTGGGATGTTACCCATCTGGCGTTTCGTCCAGGCTGCATTCTAGGCCATGTTGTTTGCTGCGGTTACTGGCCTTCTCCACTGAGCCATACTTTGTTCCCATCTTAGTCCTTTAAGTGTTTTGATCTTGATTCTACCCTGAAAATATACTAATTTATACTCCTAGCTACTTGGGCTGGAAAAAGTAAGGAGAAATTAGGTTTGGGGAAAGAAGAAAGTGTTTTGGTGCTGTCCTCATGCTGCTGTGCAGAGCTGATGCAGAATGGGCACTGAGTCCTCATCTGCCTTCGAGGGCTCTGTTTGCTGCTCCAGAGTCCCTTGCTAGAGTAGAGCTTCTTCATGATCTTCCTAGAGTACCTTTGCCACCTGCCGGAGAGAAAATTTGACACTGTTTTTTTCAGTTCTTCACGACCCCATCTATTCTAGGAGATTTACTTTTAATGGCAAATAATACTTGAAACCAAATATTACTGTCCTTAGAACTTTACATTGGGCTTCTTGTTGGGCTCCACCCTGTCCTTTTGACATTGAGGTTTCCCAGAGCCCTCTCCTGGTCCGCTTCTTGCCTGGTAAGATGCATACATGCCAGAGCGTCAGTGGCCACCTCTGTGGCATGCAGACCTGCACTGCCCTTCTCTCTCCTGAGCTACTATGCCTCCCTGCCTTCAAAATGATCTCCCTGCCTCTGGCCTCAGCCCTTCTACGTACTCCCTTTGTAAGCCCAAAGCTGACCAGACCACTCTTGCAGTGATATTTTGGCACTGGCAACCTATTGCTTGGGAAAGCATATACAATTTTCTTAGTCGGATATTCAAAGTCCTCCATGAAGCACTGGCCCCTGTATATTTCTCCCTCATTTCCTGCCATTCCCTCCCTGCTATTTCTTCGTCCCCACCCCATCCCCGAGTGTTGGCATGCTAGACCTTTCCCTGCCCATGCGCCTCTGTCTAGATGCCCTGCTTCCTCTTCGTTATCCTTGAAGGCCTGTGGGAAATGTTATCTTCTCTGAGACAGCATCCTCACCCCAGCCAGAGCCAGCCCTCTCCTCCGCTCGTGCATCTGTTGGGGGCCTACTATGCACCATCGTTACCAACACTACTCCATGTCTGCCTCTCTGTTTGTTGGTGAGCAGCTGCTTGAGGTCTCAGGCTGAGTCTTCTGCTTCTGGCTCTGTGGTACCTCACATGATGCCTGCTTCCTGGTGGTAGCTCAGTAAGATTGGTGGAATGAAGAAAGGAATAGAGGGCTGATCCTGGAAGTGCAGCCTCTGGGCATGAGACGATACCTGCTTTTCTATCGCAGGGTATCTGGGTAGAGCAGAGTGGAGCACATCTTCCCTTAATCCCCCGCTTACCTTTGGAAAGGCTTTTGCTAGTTAGAAAGCTGTCAGGCATAGTTTCTACCAAAAGTTGGCACTTTGGGTTATCACTTGGGTCAAATGCTACCCAAATAATCCCTGCCAGCATGGGTAAGAGATTTGGCTGCCATGGTCAATGACAAAAGGCACATTATTTATATAGGCTTCTTCTGATCTGCAGATGGGAGTGAATCCAGGCAACAAAAGGAATCTGAACTTGGGCCACTTTTCTTGTTTCCCATTTGCAACCATTCCGCAAACATTGCCCCCTTACCATGTGCAACGCCTGTGCCATATCCTGGCAAGAGGGCCAGGAATAAGAAGAGATGTGCCTTCCGGGAGCCCACTGTCCAGCAGGAGACAAACACTGATGGATGGTGAGAATAGGGTTCTTAGACATAGTGGTGCTTCCTGACCCTGAGGCCCACGTTAGTCTGGTTTGTGATTTTAAATTTCCAGAGTCAGAAACGTTTCTGTGCAATACATATTGCGTGTGGCTGACTTGTTTGGTCTTTTCAGACAGGTATAGCTGGACACAAAAGTAATATAGATTTGACTGCTGGTTCCACTTGAGAGGTTCTGGCCTCAGAATTCAGTTGTAGGGGAACACATCATCATAGGCCAAGAGGAGAGAGCAGGGAGAGGGGCCCTCTGTTAGGAGCCGTGTCATTTCTTATATCTTATCTTCTGGTTACAAAGGCAATATGGTGCCTTTGGTGGGAGAAGGGTGGGGGAACTGAGTCATGCCACTTGACAGTGATTTTATTAAACCAGAGGCTACTAAATAGGGAAACAGTACTTGGGAAGAATGGGAGGGCTGACATTTTCTCCCTCCCCTGGACTCCTGTCAGATCCACCTGGTCAGAGCCTGTGATTTCAGCCACCTGTCTTCTGCTTCCTAGATTAAGGGTGTCAACCTTCAGTCCATCAATCATTCCAATTTGGGCCCAGTTTTGTGAGTGTGAGGGGTTTCTGGAGAGAGAGTCAATGAAATTGCCAAACAATTCCAAGACCCCAGGGAAATGTTAAGCCCCTATTGTGTTGATTTAAACGGATTTTATCCATCACAGTGCACCAGCATTGAGAATATCTTATAGGCTGATGGAAATGGCCTGAAGGGGAGAACACTGATAACTCTGGAGAGAGGGAGAGAGGAGCTGTTCAGGAATAAAATCTCAAAGTCAGAGGCTGGCCTCCAGCACCCATATGGTGGGTTTGGCCTCTGGGAAATGACATAAATAATGGAGAGAAGCGGCGCACACGGTACAAATGCAAGCGGGGCTGGGGCACGCACCACAGCAGGCTCAAAGGGCGAACGCTGGGTCTCCTCTGCCCTGTCAGTACTCTGGAGGTCTAGTTGCTACTTGTGACCAAGTGTTTGATCAAGGTGTAAATTCCTCCCTAGAGGGGAGGGGAAGGATCACTGCGCTTTCTTTAGCTTTTGAGTTACTCTTAACTCCGTGAAGAAAAGGGCAGGCTCTGCCCCTCCAAGTGTGGTCTGTGGCACTGCCACCAGTCAGAGAACTGCTTGTTATCCATTCACAACAGGAGCTGTCAGCTGTAACACTAAGCACATTGATTCAGCTGGCTTTCTTGTTAGGAGACTTCCTGGATGAAGGAAACTCTGCTGTGTTCCCTTACAACCTGAGGCTAGCTCTTGATCTCACCTCTGACTGCTACTCTAGACCTCAAAGGCAGCCCATCTCTGCTCAGCTTTGCCAGCCAAGAATCGTGAATTTCATGCAAAGGAAAGCTAAAAAGCATAAGCTGTGCTGTTTTTAAAATAGACCTTCCCATTAGACTTTTATACATAGATCATCAGATTTGGTGCTCACAAATTCTTTTTGTCTGCTGATAGATGGGCCAGGGAGGGTAGCAGTCAGTGAGGGTGAAATGGGAGAGAGGCACTGTGATCGTAGGGTGGGGAGAGAGGTGGAGAGTTGGTTAGAAACCGCGGCAGTTGGGTGGGAGAATCTTACATTATTAAGATGAAATTTAAGAAGCAAACCCTAAGTCAGTGTCGTAGCTTCCCCGTAAATGCACCTGGACTGATGGATGGTGACTAGAATAAACATCCCTACTCCAGCTGTTAGGACAGTCAGCACGTCCACATCTTCTATACTGTCGCAAAAGGCTGTGGCTCTGCAGTGGCTTCTTCAGGGTCTGTGTTTGATCACAAGTTTCTGGGACCTGACACCTCAAAGTACTTTTTGTTCTGGTTTTCTTAACGCAGCACTAAATGTACCCAGTTGTAAACATGCTGAGCCCCATTTTATATAATATGTACCTGAATTTTCATTTCCAAAAAGTGTCCAGACTCTTTGGAAAAACACAGTTGGCTTATAGACAGAGCTGTTGATCTTGACAGTCAGTCCCTTGCCCCTTTGGCTCTCTGTGCAGTATCTCCCCACCACCCTCTCCAACCGGGAGCTTCCCAGGGGTGTCGAGAGACCACAGGCACTCATTTAGCACCTGCCATGCTGATGCCGGAAGAAGATATAAAATGTCCGGCACATACATACAGATTTTAAGTTACAATTGTGGGGATGTTGTACCCCCAAAATTGTTGCAACACAGGAGGACCTGAACAAACAACCAGACAAAGCTGGATGACAGGCAGGGTGCAAGTTGGTGGACAAAGGAGACATCGCACATGTCAAGCACTGACTGGGTTCAAGGCTCCGGCTAGATAATGGGGTTAGGGAAGTTGGGGGACTGAATATGCAGCACAGTCATCATCCTTCAGGGGTTTTGGTTGGTAGAGCTGCAGACAAAGACCCCACGTTCAGCGATCAGTACATAAGAGATTCAGTGTCAGCATGAGGGAGTGCAGACAGCCGGGACTGGGAAGGTTTCATCAAGGAGCATTTATCTGACCTTGAAGAAGGGTAAAGTTGAACAGATGGAGTTGGGGTTAGGCAGTTAGGATCGCAGAGACATCAGGAGGTGGGGAGGAACCTGGTACTATTTTTGAAGGATGGGAAGGACTCCTCTCAGCCTAGAGGGTGAAAAGTGGGAGGGAAAGAAAGCAAAAGCTGAGATGGAAGAAGAAGCCTCTTGGCTTCTGTGAAGGACAGAGGGAGCCCTGGAACATCCTCTTCATTCCATACTCTTTTCTACTATAGAACCTGCCTTGACTTCCCCACACTAAACACCACCCCCACGACCAGGAGCCAGGGTCTCTGCCACGACGCTGTGCCTCACAGTGCCTGTGTCCCTGTAAGCCATTATCTACCCGTCTATGTCCTCTACATTGAGAGTTCTTTGAAGACAGGGACTTGTCTCAGTCATCCTGCCACAAGGCATGGCCTTTGTAATACAGGCTGGACTTGCAAGGACTGGAGAACGTTGCTGGCCCATTTGAAGGAGCACAGAAATGGAAATGTGTGCAATGCCTGGGGACAGTGCTCTTTAAGTGGGGTGAATGGAGATTCTAAGGAAGGAGTCCATCAGCTCGTGAGGGTTTGGGATCATCCCTCTGGGTACCGGGACAAGGTTGCCAAAATGCCTTCCTCTGCCCTGTAGATATTCTGCTTGGTTTGGTGCCACTCAGGACCGTGAAAGTGTGTGTGTGTGTATGCACGCATGCGTGTGTGTGTGTGCGTGCACCTTCTCTCACACATAAAGGTGCACAACCACCCTGCTGTGCCCCTTTCCACCAGTGGACAGTATTGTTACCTCCCCTTTGGCTTTCCCACCCCACCTGGGTGCCATGGGTGCGGCAGGGACTCGGATTCGCCCCTATATGGTCCGTGTGGCGGGTCATTCATACATGCTCATAAACATCTGCCCTCGCCTGCTCTGTCCAGGGGTATTTTAGTGACGCCTGGAACACGTTTGACTCCCTCATCGTAATCGGCAGCATTATAGACGTGGCCCTCAGCGAAGCAGACGTGAGTATGCACCTGGCGTGGCCGCCACCTGTGTCCTCTCTCCTCTGTCTGTGCATACTCCGCTCCCTGCCCTGCAGTGGCATCACCTGGACAAGTCACAGATCCCAGTCACTTGATCTGAAACTAGGATTTCCTAATGAGAGCTGTAGGCAAGACGCATTTCAGGGTAGAGCCTTATCCCAGGGCCTTTTGTAGACACAAATCACCTTTTGGAGGACAGGCCTTTTCGCAGCATTTACCCTGGTCACTAGTAGGCAAGGTAAGATAGGATGTCTCTAATTGTTTTCATTTGCTGTGTCAGAAGTGATACCCACAGTGGCGTATCTGTAACATGTTTATTTTAGGGGGATGTTTCAAGTAGCCGTGTGGCGCGATGCTAGAATGTTCCCCTTTTATAACACTGTCCTTTTCTTCTTTTTTCCTGTGGTGCTTCCTCTCCTCTGTGGCTTCTGAATGCTTGCCCTAACAGCACTATTTCACTGATGCATGGAACACTTTTGATGCCTTAATTGTTGTTGGTAGCGTCGTTGATATTGCTATAACTGAAGTGAATGTAAGTAGCAAACTTTGTGTCCTATATCGTGGTTGTTTTCATTAAGTCTGATGTAGAAGAGACTAGAGGCCTTGCCCTTAAATCTCCACACACTTTAGAAATCGAGACACAAATTTATTTTGAAAGACTAAGGATAATTTGTAGTTTCCTCTACCTCACCCCATCTCTATCTCCTTCCCCTGAAAAAGAGTGGGGAAGTCTATGTAGAATTGCCTTTTGGAACTAGAACAGTATTTCAAAAGATCTAATTAAAGTTATAAGGGCTGGGAGTTAATTGTGTGTCCGTGTGAATGTTGTCACTCACCAGCCGTGTGACCGTGGAAGTCATCCAGTGCTATGTGCCTCAGTCTTTCCAGCTGTACATGGAGTTACTGACGTGCACCCTCATCCCCACGATGGTTCTGTGAGGGCACAGGCGGGAGACCCCACAGCCAGCTATGCCCTGAGCGTGTGGCGGCTGCTGCCGGTGCCCTCACCTGTACCGTGTCTGCTCTGAGTCTGGTGACACTGGTGAACGTCCCACACCCAAAGGGTGATGCCAGCCAGCGGAAGGCTGCTTGGGCCAGGGAAAAGAGGGCCGAGGGTGAACCAGGGAGAGGGTGTCAGTCTGCCTTTGTTACATCCAGTAGATTCATTTGAGGGGGAACAAGTGCAGTAGTGGCATTGTAGTTGGAGTGAACCGCTCTCCCTAGAAGCACTCTGAGCACCTCTCCCCCTGCAAAATTAAGCATGAGAAAGGGAGCCCCTCCTTCCGCCTGGCTACCCTTGGGTCTGACCCATGCTAGACCAGAAGGCCTCAGGCAGGCAGAAAGGGCCCTGTCTACCTGATCTGTTCCCAGTTCATCAGCAAGTCTTAGTGGGCGTCCAGTGTGTGTGTGCTCAGGCTGTGCAGAGCCTTTCGAGAGAGTGGGCGGAGCACGGGGAGGGACTGTTGTGTGGTATTGGCTTTTGCTCCACAATGTCCAGCCCACCTCCTGCCCCTGATGCTCTGCCTGGTGACATCTGCAGGATTGAGGGTTATAAGGTCCATCCTGGTGCCCAGACAGCCTGCATCACACAAGGACTGTGAAATCCCTGTATGCCACCTGTCTGGGGCCATGCTGATCCTGGCATGTGAATAGTTAAGACAGCCACCAGCCTGGCAATCCCAAGACCTGGCAGTTGAAGCCCTAGTTCCAAACTGACTTGGATTCTAGCTCCCTCACGGGCCAAGTGGGGTGAATAACATCTGCCCCCTTGCTGCAGATATGTTATAGTGATAAAATGATCTGAATATTTGGGAAAATGCTTGCTAAAAACCCCAAAGTTTTAGGGAGATACAAGTATTGTATTATTCTAAGTGTAGGTTATCCCTGTAATAAGTAAAACGGACTGTCAGACATGACTGTGCCCATGAGGGTGTGATTTAAGCCTTGTCACGCCACACTATGACAAGGCACTCAGATGGTATTTTGCTAGACCTAGGTATACACATGTTCCAGCTTCTAAAGCCCAGACATGTAAATTCTGCTTTATGTGAACTGTTCCATGTGTCAGCTATAAAATTGTCATTCATGATATGTAAATGATGCTTGGTTGTAAAATATGCTGGTGCTAATGGGAGAACAGCAGGTCCCTAACTGGGCTGCCCTGAGCTCTCTCCCAAGTTTATGGCTAGACATCTGCCAGCTTAATCATCTCACAACGCAAAGTGCTTACAATCTACTCGGAAGTATATTTACATGAAAATTCTGGAACATACCCTTCTGTGAGTCAGAGATGGCCTATAATGGAAGCGAAAATACAATAAACTAGCAGCTCGGCCGATCTCCCTGGACTGCTCAGCACTTCAAGTGCTTTGCAGGTGGTGGGTGTAAACACTTAGCTTTCGGGCACCAGGATGTGGCCAAGGTCTGTCCACCTGGGGACACCCAGCTTTCTCACGCCTGACCTGCCTGCTAGCTGGCAGGGGTGTAGCACCCATGTACTGAGGGACAGCACGCGCCCGGCTTCCTGGCTGCCTCACGTGTGCTGCAAGCTGGCCCTGCTCCTCCCGCTGCCCCTGTCCCCTGTGGCCCAGCTTTGCTCATCGGTGTCTCAGTGTTGCTGTGTTCACCTTGCACCAGTCAGGAAAGGGGCAGGTCTACACTTAAGTTTCTAGTTAGCATTTGACATTGGGGTATCTGTGCAACACAGGCTTTCAGGGGGCCCCTTCTTGGCATGCAATTAAACTTTCAAAATCACATAGGCAGACACTCCCATAGTGTGCTTTCAGTCAGTGACCTTTTTCCTGGTCAGCTGTGGCCCAAGACCAGATATATTCCTCAACCGTGGCAATGCCAGTTCCCTACCCCGGGCCAGCAGAACACCACCTTCAGAAATCTCAGTGTCTCCTTGCTGGGTCTTGGAACAGAGGGGATGCTCAAGGCCACCTTCACATTTGTTCCATCTTTCAACACACATTCACTGGGCATCCATCACTCACAGGCTCTGGGCTAGGCTGTGGGGAGGCACAAAGACAAAAAAGGACTGGGTATCCTTAACCTCTGGTGTAAATACATGACAGTGGGACTGTTGGTTCTGACACTCCACTCCCCTCCACATGTAGTTCCCCTGGGGAGCAGTGCACATCACATCCTTGGTGGCCTTGTCCCCTGAGCTGAGGGGTCAGCTGTCAGCTGGGCGTGAACACCTTCGGTTCATCGTTGGCTGGTTGTAGCTGCCATAAGTCATCATTGTTGCAATGTTTAACCTGCTGTGCTCTCTTCCCCAAACTCTGTTAATCTTTCTTTTCTGTTGCCTAATTGATTTTCATGTTGGTTTTATTTTTAGAAAATTGTAGCGGCAAGTATATATAAGCATATATACGGTGAAGTCGTTAAAGCAAAGCACTTCTAAAGAATGTGTGCTTGTTTTTGGCCTCTCCACTTTTGGTTTTCACTGCGCTTCACAGGACGTGCTAAGGATTGGTTGCAATCATCTAAATTGTTCCCCATCCCATAGATTGTCGTCTCCAGCCTGGGGCCATCTTGGTCAGTCACACTTGGCTCTGTGACTTGCCAACATAGTCTTCCAGAATGAATGATCTGGCTGAGAAATGATTGAATTCAGCCTGCGTTTGTATTCTTTGCAAAAACGTTTTGGGTAGTCCTTTGCATGGTCCTGCCTGCATGTGCACCAGCCTGCTTCATCCTACTGTCCCCCTCCCACGTCCCCACACCCCGCTCAGTTCCTGGTTTGGCAGCACTCATGGACTTACCTCCATCACATTTGGTCCTAACCTCACCAGGCTGCTAAAATGTCACACTGTGACTGGTGGGCTCCCTCTTGCTCCGTCCGTCTTTGATGCCTGTTTGTTCTTTGAATGATGAAATGACCCAGCAGCATATTGTCCCTAACCCAGGGATGGCTGTCACTGACATTTGTCTCTTCTCATTATCATTAGTGTCTGGGAGGCAAAACACTTGTTTAGAAGCCACGTCTGCCTTATTATTACTTACTTTGAAGGAGCAGGTAAAAGGTCATTAGGGAGCTCACTCTCAGAGACCCAGGAATAGTCCCTGCCTTTGAAGGCACGCTATTTGGACCAGGTGGCTGACAGTCTCACTCGTCTTCTTTTTCTGACCCCACAGTAAGGTTGTGTAGTCCCCCATTTCATATGCAAACCCTTTCCCAGGAGCCAGCTCAGCTGGGCACTGGGTTGTGGACACAGACCCAGCAACCCCAAATAAAGAAGCCCTCCTCCCAGAGGTGTTACCTGTGAGCTCAGAAATAGTCAGAGGGAAACTCCCCCAAAAGACTGGCTTCTCCGCAATGCCCCAGGTTACCTGGCCCAGCTGTTCTGGGATGCTGGTTTGCTTCCTATCTGAGTTAGAAAGCTGTATCCTCTCAGCTCTTCCAAGCACAGATAGAAATTAATACAGAAAATGAAATGGACTGATTTCATTGATTTCACTTGGGAACCTGAGGGTCTTTTTGACTTCCACAGTTGCAGGGGGCTGCGCCAGAGCCTGTGTGGTAAGAGCCTGCTTGAGAGCCCTGTAGGAAGAGGCTCGAGGGAACGTCAGGAGAGCCCCAGGAATCTAAGGAGCTTTCTGGACCCTGACATGTAGTCCGGCCTCCTGAGGCTAAGGGGCTGTCTCCTGTAGGGTTCCCAGCTGAAGGATGTGACATCTTAGGGTGGGAAGGAACTGCCAAGTTTGTCTTGTCTAAGCCCTGAGGTGACACTGGAATTCCCCCTATTGAAAACTGATTGGCAGCCCCTTGTGGCCATTTTTGGAAAGCTACCTAGTGACGAGTCCTTACCCGGTATGGTGTCCTCTAGGGGCGTCCAGCATAGCGTAGCCCACTTGCATTCCAGCTCCACCAGTTCCCTTCATGTTCAAGCCTCCTCCATCCCTTGTAAGGAAGATGGGGATGGAGTCTAATCTCTCTCTCTGCATCCGTGTACTGTTCCCTCATCAACCCGAAAAGAACCCACTGTACAGCCACAGAAGCCTGAGTGGGCTTTTCTTTTTTTTTTTTTTTTTTTTGAGATGGAGTCTCGCTCTGTCGCCCAGGCTGGAGTGCAGTGGCGCAATCTCCGCTCACTGCAAGCTCCGCCTCCCGGGTTCACACCATTCTCCTGCCTCAGCCTCTCCGAGGAGCTGGGACTACAGGCGCTTGCCACCACGCCGGGCTAATTTTTTTGTATTTGTAGTAGAGACGGGGTTTCACCGTGGTCTCGATCTCCTGACCTCGTGATCCGCCCACCTCGGCCTCCCAAAGTGCTGGGATTACAAGCGTGAGCCACCGCGCCCGGCCCCTGAGTGGGCTTTTCTAGTGACCCCACTCTGTATGGCCGCTCGAGATCTAAAGGGCATTAGCTAGTATAGGCCACCTGTTAACTACTCGGGCCAGCTTTACCCTGGCCCAGGACTGGAGTTCTCAGCTCTCGCAGCACATTTGAATCACCAAGGAGCTTTTAAAATTCCCAACATGCAGGTCTGACGCAGTGGCTCATGCCTGTAATCCCAGCACTTTGGGAGGCCGAGAGAGGCAGATCACCTGAGGTCAGGAGTTGGAGACCAGTCTGGCCAACATGGTGAAACCTCATCTCTACTGAAAACACAAAAAATATGGCAGGCATGGTGGCAGGCGCCTGTTATCCCAGCTACTCAGGAGGCTGAGGCAGAAGAGTCGCTGATATCCTGTAGGCAGAGGTTGCAGTGAGCCAAGATCATGCCACTGCACTCCAGCCTGGGTGACAGAGGGAGACTCCATCTCAAAAAAAATAATAAAATAACAAAATAAAATTCCCAACGTGCAGACACCTCCCAGGTCCATTAAGTAAGAATCCCTGGGGTGGGACCTGGGCTTCAGAGATTTTGTTAAAGATCCCCAGGTGGTTTTAGTGTGCAGGCTGGCATGAGAGCTGGCCTGCCCTTTTCATTGAGCTGACATTTGTCATTTGGGCAAAGCCATTCTCAGGGTTCTTTAAATTTGTAAGACACTTCGGCAACTTGCACTGTCCCCCCGGGGCTGCCAGTCATATCCTCCCCTGAAGCAGCCCCCCATGCCCAGTGGTGCGTGGTGGGAGGGGAGGTGTCGCAGGCGCACTGGGGGTGCATGAAGCCTGGTGTGCTGTTTGCTGTTTCCTTCCTCCCTCCCTCGCATGTTGTGCTGCCCTCTCTCTTGACAAACTCTGTCTCCTCTTCCCTTTTTTTCTTTTAAACAAGAGAATATTCATGGTTTGAAGTTCGTAGTCCATAGGTTGTCACATTTCAAAGATAACAGTTGAAGAGATGTACACTTCAAAATTCAGTTCAGTTGCTGACTTTCACGGACCCTAAGGAAGGGGGCCGTGGATGGCCTATCCGACTTGAAGCAGAATAGGGAGAGGCACGCAGGAGGCTCTTAGGCCAGACTGTGGCCAGGAGCGTCTTCCTTGACCAACAGGCCCCTTACTGTCTTGCAGGTCTGATACATAAGTCGTGCATGTTTCAGAAGGATAACTGTAGAGCCGTCTCTCTCGTGCACACTGCCTGGTCCCCTGAACACAGGCAAGCAGAGGTGCACATTCAGGCACACTTAGCACGCACACTCACACCCCACACTCCAGCCAGACAAGCAAGAGTGGAACCTTCCTGTGCACAGCCTTAGTGAGAATGATGTGGAAAATGATGAGAACTTTAAAAAATTAGTTCCTTCATTTGTTAAGGTCTTAAGTTGAAAGACATTGTCTGTCCCTTTAAGGAGCTGATATTTCTTTTGGGATGAACTAATGGAAGAGGGAAATAACAATAGCGATCCTGGGTTTTTGATAAACCTGTGGCAGAGTTCCCATTCTGAGCATCCCAGGAAAAGCAAGGACCCCTTTTAAACTCTGTCAGAACCTGTTCCTCTCGGGTTCATGGTCACATTACTGAATTTCAGTTGTTCTGTGATGTGCTGAAACCCCTTATTTTCTGTGAACTTTGTAGAATTTCCCTTTGGTCTCAGGAGGTAGCCCTTGTTGCTAGAGAGGCTTCAGAACTGAGCTCTTCCTTTCCCCAGATCCCCAGGGAGGAGGCCCTCGAGAAGTGCGCACATCCAGACGTGTACACATGTCCCTTAACTTTGCAGACACACTGTACAGAAAGCCTCCTTGAAGCCCCTAACCAGAAGAGCCTCATTTCTCTCTGTCAGCTCCTGGTGACACCACTGAGGGGAAAAGAGAGGCTGGCACATGCTGGCTGTGGTTCCGCTGACCGTTGCTGTGTAATATAAAGATGCCTCCTGGTGCTGGCTGGAGTTTGCTTCCAACTCCTCTGTGTTCTCTCAGACACTTTCTGAATACTCAGGCAGTGCCAGGCACCATGCTGGGCACGGAGTGGAGTGAGGCAAGGCCCCTGCCGTCCCTGGGGTGGGGGTTGGGGGGCAGGTAAGCACGAGTCATTACAGATTCTGCATCCTGGGGCCGAGGGACAGGAGCGCAGCCAGACCCTGGAGGAGGTGGAGCTGCTGAACCTCAGGAGAGCTGGTCCGCCACTGTTTCTTCCAAAGACTCATACGGACTTGCACTCCCTCTTGTGTGAAAGCTGTCTGAGCTGTGGGGCAGGCAGCGAGGGTTTCTGTAGGGAAGCCCGCCTCTCTCCTCCTCGCCCTGACTCACTCTGTTCAGCTTTTCAGCAGCCCCGCCAAAGAGGCTGTTGTCAGACATACACCACCCAGGCGTTTAGTCTCATAGGAACAGAGTGTGGTCCAGGGGGGTTTGTGGCCCGCAGGCAGGCACCACTGTTTGCCCCTCTGCTAGAGACATTCTGTTCCTCGGGGCTAGGAGGCCTGCTGCAGAGTGGTTAGTTCCTGAGACCCACAGCCCTGACTAAACCAAGAGAACTAACCTCCTCGCGAGAAGCGGGGGCACACTCTGCATCTGTCTCTAGGGACAGTTGAGGTCTTGTGGCACTGCCTTTACAGGATGCCTGTCAGTCTGGGCACAGCATGTCCTCAAATGTGAATTAGAAAGTGGTACTGTGTCTGTGCCCATGTCCATGGCTGCCTGCCCTCAGGTCCACCTCCAAGGAGAGCCACTGGGATTTTCTCAGGGAGGGAGCAGGTGTGGTGTCCAAAGACAGGAACCACACATTTTTTTAAAGGGGGAGATGCTCTCCGGAACCATTGACTCCTTCCTGGTTCATTAATCCATTTTCAATCTTTGATTTCTTAAAGCCAACTGAAAGTGAAAATGTCCCTGTCCCAACTGCTACACCTGGGGTAAGATCAGTGACTAGTCCCCAGGGGCTGGGCCTTTTCCTTGAGTTTATTTGACCATGTCGAGTTTTCCACTGGTTTTTCTGTATTCTCCATGATTGTCCTTCCAGAACAGTGTCTGCAGTGGTTTGCATTCATCATCAGTGTCCAGTACTCTTGACCAGCCCAGCGTTCTCCTCTAACACAGTAGAATACATGGACATGCATGTGCTGTGTGGACGCAGTTTTCCAAGCTCTGTGTTGTTAGCATGTAACTCTTCCTTTCATATCATGCTTTTTAAGATGAAAAGGCCCTAGAATCACATCTTCAGTTCTTACCTCTGTCACCTTTGCATCTGTTGCTGTTTTTCTGAAAGTGTTGCATGTTCAACTTTCCATTGAGTTTGACCTCTCCATGATAACCCTTCAGAACTCTGAAGAGAGCAATAGAATCTCCATCACCTTTTTCCGTCTTTTCCGAGTGATGCGATTGGTGAAGCTTCTCAGCAGGGGGGAAGGCATCCGGACATTGCTGTGGACTTTTATTAAGTCCTTTCAGGTAAGAGCCATGCCGAGGACTTCTCTCTTTGTCTTTGAAGATCATATGTAAGTCAGTGATTGTCCCCATCCAAGAGGACCCAGGCTCCCCCTGTGTGGCCACTCTGTGGACCTAAGTCAATAGAAAACGTGGAATGCTGGAGAGACCCAAATCAGCATTTCTTGGGTCAATCACATGGGATTACTTGCCTAAAGGAAACAGAAAAGAAAGCAGGAAGGATCCGTAGCTGAGAGATCTGTAGCATTTCCAAGACTGAGAGAGGTGTGGGGCCTGCAGCCCTGCTGTGCCCCCGGGATGTCTGGTGGTGGTGGTGAGTGCCAGATCCTAGCAGACTGCCTGGAAGCCCAACGGCTCTCTCTGACACCGTTTCCTCATAAGGCTGCAACAGTGCTGTCTGTTGGCTGGTCTAGATACAAATCAGAAACCGCCACCTGGGCCAGCACACCATCACTGGGTTATCCTGCACCTGGAAGGGTCACAAAGTTTGGGATGTTTAGGCATACACCATGTCTCATTTGTCACCTCTGATTCTCCAGGCTGGTACAGCTCAGTCCTAGACTTTCCCAAGTAGAACCAGCTTTTCCCGTACCTGCAAGTACCCTGCCCCAGATATTCTAGCCTTCTGGACTGATTCCATTTGGAAGAGAAGGTGTGGGAAATATAGATTCTTATTAAAAGGTGGACCCATGTAGGGAATTTGTGGATATCTACAAACATTAGAAAGTGAATCCTGCATCTTCATTTTTTAAATTATTGGACTATTTTTCATTCAAAAGTTATAAATGTTTACAATAACAAATGAAGCTGTCCAAAGATATATAAAGAGAAAGTTCAAACTTGGCCCTCACCCACCCCTGGGGTAACCAGTGTTACCCTCCCAGTGAGCATTTGTCCCTAGTGGGTGGGATTTTCACGGGTAAAAGGGAGAAGGGACAGCAAGGGGGGTGGTGCAGGCACTCACAAGGGAAGTCACAGATGCTGCTGGGAAGAATGAGGTCGGAGGAAGGTAGAGTGGGGGCCTCAGGCAGGTGAGCCTTGGACTTGCTAAGGCAAAGAATCCTCGACAGTTATTATTCGTTTAAAGTACCAAAACTTGGGAACAAACTGCTATAAAAATAGATAATTCAGAGGTAATATTATCTCACTTTTTAAAGAAATTCTTAAAGATTCAATCTGCCACAGATAAGAAAGTCATGTTCCAGAGCAGCAGTTCATAAAAGCAGAGAAACTGTGCAAACAAAAATCTTAAATATTTGGCAATCTAGGAAGAAAATGTACGTAGGTATGTTGAGGAAAGCCTGAAACGAACCCTGTGGGACCCTGCTGAGTAGTCCTGCTGCAGGGAGGGAGGGCCGGGCTGGCAGGCACAAGTCAATAGCTGGCACAGATCTGAAGGTGGCTGAGCACCTGTGAGCCACTGACTTTCTGACAAGCGCTCTCGGATAGTAGAGAAAGCGGGTGCTTTAAGCGTGTGTTCCCAGAATTAAGCCTAACACTCTGGGCACCCTGTGCAGGTGGACGTGTTGGTCACATGTGATGAGGTAAGACAGCAGTTGACAAACATTCAATGAAAGGACGGGGGCTCTGTCAGACACTTGTGTTTGGTGTTTCTGAAGGGAGCCACACTTGGCGACCCCCCAGCTCACTCCTTTTCTTCCCTGGCCCAGCCCCCCAACTTAGCAGTTCTTTCAGAAGGTGTGCATCTTAAGAGAGGTATTTTGCATTCTACAGCCACAGCCAGAAAGTGGTTCTTCCCCTCTGACCCAGTAATTCCACTCCTAAGACTTCACCTTAAGGAAATACTTCAGCAGAAGCAAGGTGATTTTGCATAAAGATAGTCCTTTGCAACATTACAATACCGCCCCCCAAAACATACCCACAAAAGAAAGTGGAAGTACTCTAAATGTCCAATGTTCTGGAATGGTTTGATCAATTATAGTTTCACCCAAAAAATCCAGTAATGAATTTAATAATTATGAGAGTTATGTGTCTGTGTTGAAAATGTTTAGGATTAGCCTACAGGGTTAATGACCACGGAAAGCACATCCTGCCTGTAATATTGTAACACTGGGCGTGCATGTGGGTGGTGTCTTCAGGACTAAAGTAGTTGGGCAGGGCTGGGATTTATACAGTTCTTCCTCACTGTCAATGTTCTTTCACGGTAACACGTGGAATAGAAAGGAAGCATGTGGCCACTCGTGGGTCTTCTCAGTCTGTGCCGGGCCATCCCGGGGACAGCCGGCTGGTGCTGAGCCAAGTGCCTTTTCTCTCCCAGGCACTCCCGTATGTGGCCCTCCTCATAGCCATGCTGTTCTTCATCTATGCGGTCATTGGCATGCAGGTAAGCTCCAGCCATCTCGCCCTCAAGGGCCCTTTCACTGGGTAGCCCCAAATCTGTGGCGAGATGTACCCTGACCAAGTGAAGTAGAAGCGTTGTGATTTTTCAGCCAAATGCCTCTGCTGAAGCCATAGGAAGACGAGAAAGACAAGCTGCTTAGTAGAGAGCTCCAGGGGAGGCCCAGGCTCAGATGAATGTGGAGAGGTTAGAATGCACCAGGAAAAATTGCATGTCATGGCAGAAGAATTATGCTTTATCATAAGAAAGTGAAATTCACTTGAAACTAACATTTACAGATGCTGAGACTGAAGAGAGAAGCATGTGGCCCCTTGTGGGTCTTTTCAGTCTGTGCCAAGCCATCGCGGGGACAGAAGGCTGGTGCTGAGCCAAGTGCCTTTTGTGACCGTCGTTGTGCTTTAGTAGCTCACCTTTAAAAAGAGGCATGAAACTGGGCTCTTCTGTGACCCAAGCAGAGGGGCTGCACCCTGCTTCCCAGTTCCTCCTGGGCATGGGAAAGGGACTGGGCCTCCCTAACAGAGGAGTCCTAACATCAAGTGGGCGGTGGGATGGGTTGTGGGTGGAGGGAGGCAGCCTCTAAGAATGGAGGCACTCGAAGAGCCCAGGTGGCTGTAGATCTCTGCTGGCAGGCTCCTTGCAGATTCTCCACGTGTGCAGGTGCTGTCTTTCAGGTAAAGGAGGGATGTAAGTGAGAAAGAAGTAAAGTGATTCTATGATTCTAGGGGCAGAGAAATGGTAGTGCTTTTTTTTTTTCTTTTTTAATCCTGAAAGCATAGAAGCATTTGCAGATCTCTGGGAATCTTACCAGGAGTTATGAAACAAAAGTCAGCATACTTGAGCCTCTGTGATTCAGCAGCACGTGGTGCTGTGTGCCCTGGAAGGTCTTTTATCACATATGTTCTCATATAAAAAAGAGCCACCTCAGAACTGCAAGCTGCATGGCACACACCACCCAAGGTTCACCCAGCAGGCGTTTGTAAGCATCTGCAGGCTTCTCTAGAATGTCAGTCTGCTTCCTAAATCTCACAAGTAAAACTGTTTAGTACCTT
Organism: Symphalangus syndactylus; assembly: GCF_028878055.3. Lineage (NCBI taxonomy): Eukaryota > Metazoa > Chordata > Mammalia > Primates > Hylobatidae > Symphalangus > Symphalangus syndactylus. The sequence continues at coordinate 107,181,558 of NC_072423.2, read as the reverse complement.
CCCATTGCCCTGAAGGTAAAGCCCACTCTTTCTGCCTGGGGCTCACAACCCCTGCCTGTTGGCTCCTGCCCTTGCCTCCAGCCTGATCTTTTATCTGTCTGCTCATCATACATGTTATCTTCATTCCCTGGGTATCTGTGCTGTCACCCTGTTCCTATGCACATGGTGCTCCCTCCACCCGAAACACTCTTCACCTTTCTTATCGCCTGATGTATCTTTCAGTTCTGAGTTTACGTGTCACTTCCCCCTAGAGGCCTTCCCTGACCCAGCCCCCCAGCCTTGAGTAGATGAGCCTGTCTCATGCTTCCCTGTGTGTCTGGACCACCCCAGCCTCATCACTGGGGTTTGATGTTGCCTGGCTACCTTTGTGTCTCTCCCCCAGGGGAGATCCTCGAATGTGAGACCGTGCCCCTCTGGAGCACCGTGTTCCCAGTGTGTAACCTGCTGCCTGGCACATGGTTGTGCCTGGCAGATCTCTTTTGAGTGAGTGAAGTGCCAGGTACCATGAGAAAACCCTAGTTGGTAAAGATCAAACCTGAGTTAGTTCTAAATTCACATATGGATTTTTTTTGCGTGACGAAATCTATTCTCTTTTTCCTGACAACTTCTCCACCTAGATGTTTGGGAAAGTTGCCATGAGAGATAACAACCAGATCAATAGGAACAATAACTTCCAGACGTTTCCCCAGGCGGTGCTGCTGCTCTTCAGGTGACTGCAACTGGCTTGGGCGGTGCTCCAGGGCAGGGGGGTCCGCTAGGTCTGGGTCCAGAGGGACAGAGGACACGGGTTATTAAAGCAGTGTGCCTTTCCCAGTTGATTGTGAAGGCTTTTTGTTTTTGTTTTGTATTCTTAAACACAGACCCTAGCATTTCAAACACAGGAATTTTGCTGGATTGTTAAAACTGCTGTGGTAATCCCGATTGTGGCTGGCATAAGGTTTATTCATTTGGGAGTTAGTAGGGCTACTTAGGCCACCTGAAAAATTGTAGGATGTATGTTTATGCATGGAGGCATGCACTTAAACACGACCAGGAAGACAGAAACTTAGCAAAAACGTCAAGGCCTTTTGCACAGCCAGTGGAGAACATCCTAAGATGTACGATTTCAAATTTTATGGGATTGCTTTTAACGTCAGTTAATTAACTTTGTAAAACAAGCTGCCCTCATAGTGAGAGAACTTTGTAGAGATCATGAAGTATTTCTAATGACTCTAGTGACTGACAAGTCATTTGCAAGTTAGGTGGTTTCCAACTCTGCCTTCAACAAAATTGAACAGAGACTTAAGGTGTTAAGTATTTTGGTCATTAAAAATAATCAATAGGCCAGGTGCGGTGGCTCACGCCTGTAATCCCAGCACTTTGGGAAGCTGAGGTGGGTGGATCACTTGAGCCCAGGAGTTCGAGACCAGCCCAGGCAACATGGCAAAACCCTGACTCTACTAAAAATACAAAAATTAGCCAGGTGTGGTGGCGACTGCCTGTAGTCCTAGCTACTGGGGAGGCTGAGCCCAGGAGGTCGAGGCTGCAGTGAGCCAAGATCACACCACTGCACTCCAGCCTGGGCAACGGAGCAAGATCCTGTCTCAAATAATAATAATAAGAAGAAGAAGAAGAAGAATTAATTACTGTTAATTATACAAATGTTTAAAGTAGAGAAGACACAGAAACAAGCATCCATTTATATGCAGACAATTAGTGCACTTGCATCAGATGATGGCTGTAAATCCAAGGGAATTGCAGCAGGACCTCCAGTTACTGTGATAAGTCGCACGTGAAAATCAGTAAGAATTTCACATTTTCATTAATTCAAATTGGATTTTCTTCAAATGACTTAGGTTTTGCTCTAATTATGAGTTTTTCTCCCCTAAGATCTAAGCTTCAAATTCCTTCTTTCCCCCACTAAAGCCCCTTTGTTCTTCATCTGAAAAAGGTGTGCGACAGGTGAGGCCTGGCAGGAGATCATGCTGGCCTGTCTCCCAGGGAAGCTCTGTGACCCTGAGTCAGATTACAACCCCGGAGAGGAGTATACGTGTGGCAGCAACTTTGCCATTGTCTATTTCATCAGTTTTTACATGCTCTGTGCATTTCTGGTAAGTGAGCAACATAGCTCCCCCTCTCAATTTACAGATGCTTATGTAGCATTCAGTGTTCAGACCAGTGGCCTTGCCCTGTCGCATCGCCTGAGGACAGTTGATGTGGATGAGCACTCTGGACTCCACTTGGCAGTTGAGGGCTTTTATTTAACCAGGTGTGTGTCACTGCCGCCACCTTTGTAAGCAGAGATTTGGTGCTCACTAATAGGCTTGGAACAATTACCAATCACCTTAGCTTCTTAGGGTTCTTTTCTAAAATTTCAAAGCCAGTGCATATGGTGGTGACTTAAGAGCGTGAATTATTTGGTGATAATGAAATTATAAAACCGCAATGTGTTTCAGAAGGCCTTCCTTCCCCAGGACTTAATTAAAGCCATTCCAGAAAGCTAGAATCACACTCTTTTCTTAAACATTCTCCAAATAGAAAGTTTTTACAACTTATCTTGGAGACATGGGTTCCCATGTTTCATGTCCATGTCATTAGAAAGCCCGTGCTCAGTTCTAACGCAATCCAGCTGCAGCTGAAGTTCTTCCCTTCCGATTTGCTTTTTCAGATCATCAATCTGTTTGTGGCTGTCATCATGGATAATTTTGACTATCTGACCCGGGACTGGTCTATTTTGGGGCCTCACCATTTAGATGAATTCAAAAGAATATGGTCAGAATATGACCCTGAGGCAAAGTAGGTTGGAAAAGATTTGATTTGGCATGTGTGGGTGGATTTTGGAATGTCAGCTGTGATTTTTGTGGAGTGGACTGAAAATTTGGACCAGCTGGTACTGTTCCTGGACCTTACATTGTATTTTACTTCCAGGGGAAGGATAAAACACCTTGATGTGGTCACTCTGCTTCGACGCATCCAGCCTCCCCTAGGATTTGGGAAGTTATGTCCACACAGAGTAGCATGCAAGGTGAGTGTCCTGTGTGCGTGTCCGATAGCCTCTCTTGTAGAAGCTTGCTTCATTCAACAAACACTTGTTAAGTGACACAGCCAGGCCTTCTGTCAGTTGCTAGAGATGCAGCGATGAATAATATGTGGTTCCTACCTCTGGGGAACTCTCAGATTTGTAACTCTTTGGACACCCTGTCAGGAACCATCAGAAGAGGAAGGGAATTCTGTAATTTATCACTGGGTAGATGGTAGGGAAGGCGACATTTCGATCAGGTCCAGAAGGAACACAGGAGTTTGTCAGAGGCAGGGAGGGCTCACAAGGAGGCAGGAGAATGGACATCATAATGGCGAAGGGTGAGCCATTGGGTCACCCTTTGGCTAGGACATAAGAGGAAGTTAGAAGGGCCCAGGCACAAACTGAGCCTTCTCTGTCCTGCTGAGGTCCAGGAGAATGGGGAGGAAACATGAATTTCAGGTTTCCATGTTAGGAAGTTGGTTGTTGGCAATGAAGAAGTAGACCTGAGGCAGGGGGACCAATCAGGAGAGCCCGAACGAAGGCACTAGAAGTGGGAAGAGAGAGGAGTGGTCGCTTGGAGATCCATTTAGGACGTGGAGCGGGGAGGACTTGGTGGCCTGGGTGAGGGGAAGGGGAGTGCTAGGAGAGCACGTCTCCCAGCCTCGGCAGTGGGGGACACGGTGCTGTGTGTTCCACATGTCCCCTCTGCTACAGAGCTTTGTGGCCACCACAGGAACTGGGGCCCCCTTCCTGACACACTAGGCTCTAGTCTCTCAGGGATGGATCCAGATCTCCCACTGCAACCCAGTTCTGTGTTTCCATGCCAGAGCACGCTCTCAGGAACCCTCAGTGAGACTTTTCCTTCCACAGAACTCACGATGTAGCACCTTACATTTGCTGTAGCAACAAACAAGGATTTCCCTTTTTCAAGGAGAAATGCAAGATTTGCCTCTTGAAACTCTGCCTTCTAGAAATTCATCCAGTCTGCATAGCAACTAGTTCTTGCTCCTCATGGATCCAAGGAGATCCTGGGGTCAGGGGTTTTACCCCTCCAGGATGCTGAGCCAGCTCTAGACAGAAAACAAGGTAGCAGAACAGAGTCTAAAATATGTTTCAGACTCTCAAAGAAATCCCCTGAGCCAGACTCATGTTCCCTTCCCTGAAAATCCAGAAAGCCCTCTAGGCAAGTCCTTAGGGTCCTTGCCTCTCTTCAGGCCGGACTCTGGATATAGAAACAGAGCTTGACTTTTTCTTTTCCATACACTTCCCAGTACTGGCCTCTTTTCTGCTTTCCAGGAATCGTGTGGGATCCAGTTCACTGACGTCATCTTGTGTTTAAATTTCCAGACCCTTTCACATAAAGCTTTCAAATGTCCTTGAGGCACAGTCATCCATTTTGCTGACTCAGGAACTTGCCAGGAAAAGTGAACAAATGTCCAGGGTTTCCTGGCTGCCTGTGCTGGTTTTGGAGAGGGGGCCAGGGGTTGGTAGGAGGACTAGGAATTTGGGTGGGATGGACTATGCAGACGCAAGATTCCAATTCATCAATATGGAAGAGAAAGAAAATCTTTTCTTTTGGAGCATGCTGTTAATGAAAAATAAGAAGTTTTTAAATATTAATCGACATCACCATTAATTTAGTACTTGCCATGTGCCTCACACAGAACTCTTTGTGTCCGTGAGTCCTTTAATCTTGCAAGTTCCCATCCCTTGGGCATGTCATCTGCATTTACAGGTTGAAGTGACTGGGGCCCAGAGAGGGTGTACCTCACCCAAACCCCCTCCAACTCTCATTGCTGGTGTTAAAGGGATCAGGATATAGAAGGAGGTATGGGGAGCATGGATCCTGCTCTGAAAAATCAAAGCCTGGGAGAAGCCACACAGACTCATGCAAAATGCCACAAGATGTACATGATGGTCTCACTAGGCAAGGTCTGAAGGACACTCCCTGAGTTGGGAATAGTAATGGATCCTGTTGGTTGAGAACCGAAGTCCCAGGCCATGTGCCTGGCCCATTGTATTTTACTTCCTTTAACCCTCCCAACAGCTTTAAAAACATGCCTGGAGCCAGCCGGGCACGGTGGCTCACACCTGCAATCCCAACATTTTGGGAGGCCAAGGCAGGAGGATCCCTTGAGGCCAGAAGTTCAAGACCAACCTGGGCAACAAAGCGAGACCTCATCTCTAAGACAAAAAACAAAACAAAAACAATGTGCCTGGAATGGAGGTCTGACCCTAAGACCTCCATTGAGATTAATGAAAAAAAGGAGAAGACTGCTTGAACAGTGAAGTTTCATGGTTTAAAAAACAAAACACATCATCTGCGTGGTAGCATTTATATTTCATGACTAAACCTTTGATCTTTGTCATCCCAGAGTCCCCTAAATGGTAGGTTGTATTAATCAGGGTTCTCCAGAGAAGCAGAGCCAAGAGGATGGATATGGAGGTGTATATGTATGTATATGTGTGTGTGTGTATTTGTGTGTATATATGTGTATACACACACACACACACACACACACACAGGTTTATCATGGGGAATTGGCTCACGTGATCATGGAGGCTGGGAAGCCCCGTGGTCTGCCATCTGCAAGCTGGAGCCCCAGGGACCTGGTGGTGGTGTCCACTCTGAGTGAAGTCCTGAGAAGCAGGGAAGCCCATGGTGTAAGCCTCAGTCAAAGGGCAGGAGAAGACTGATGTCCCAGCCTAATCAGGCCTATAGAGAGAGAATTAAATCTTCCCCTACCTTTTTGTTCTCTGTGGGCCCTCAGCAACAGGATGAGGCCCACCCACACTGGGGAGGGCATTGCTTTACTCACTCTTCTCACTCTACCAATTCACATGCTAATCTCATCTGGAAACACCCTCACAGACACACGCAGAAATCATGCTTAACCAAATGGGCATCTCGTGGCCCAGTCAACTTGACACATCAATTAACCATCATATACATACCCCCAAATGGCTGTTGAATGGAATTGAGGGTTGACTAGAAAAGAGATGAGTGATAAACGGAAAATAAACATCCAAAGGAATATGGCTGTGGTCACTCATTTGCATTCTACAAAGAAACCTTCCTTTCTGTTTACAGAGGTTAGTTGCCATGAACATGCCTCTCAACAGTGACGGGACAGTCATGTTTAATGCAACCCTGTTTGCTTTGGTTCGAACCGCTCTTAAGATCAAGACCGAAGGTAAGCATTCCCTGCCAGCAAGACAAGATGGAAGGAAAGGAAAGAGACATCACATCCCATCTTGCCTTCCTCATCTGGGCCTTTCCTTGGCCAAGGGGAGGCCCTGGGGAAGGGGCTGGCAAGTAGAATGGAGATGTCCATGCCGGGCTTGCCAGCTGGCCCCTGCCTCCTGTTTCCTCTTCCTTTATCTCCTTCCTTTATGCTTCACTTTGTCCCAGAATGTTTTGAGTTGACTCATACCACTGCTTACTACATAGCAAAGGAAACAGGCAGGGTATCGGAGCAAAGACGGAGCCGTCACAAATGAACTCACTCCAGCCATCCCTAACTAGTTGTATGACCTGCAGTGAGGGATTTCACTGGTCTGAGCTGTAGTTTCTTTCCCTATAAAAAGGAAATAAATACAGCGATGTCTGGGAGGTCCTGAGGATGAAATGAGGTGATGTCTGCACAAGCTCCTTTGCAGTGCCTAGCACACAGTCAGCACTTGAGAAATATAGTGGGATCAGCGTCTTCCCAGCTGAGAGACCAAACCAGAATGGCCTTCACAGCCATGCTCAGCCCTGGTCAAATCCTGGTAAAACAGGCACTAGAGTGTGGCCATTGGAGCTGGCTCGGTGGTGACTTCAGAGGTGGAATGGAGAGCAGATTGCAACAGGCTGAGGAGTGACCAGGAGGTAGGGGGAGGTGGGAGGTGGAGACCTTGAGGAGAGCTGACTCTCTGAGGCACTGGTGGAGGAGAGGGAAGAGGAGGCAGCAAGGGACTCATGCTGAGTGCAGGCAGGTGACTTCTTACAACCCTAGAGCCCAGGGAGACTTGATCCAGCAAAGCCAGCCTCTTCCAGCCTAACTAACAGGGGCCCCTTGTAGCATGCTTGTCTGTACCTGGCCCCAGGCCAGCATTGTTAAGGGCTCCAGAAGGCAGAATGGTCCTCTATACTGACATGTTGAAAAGACAAGTGTCAGCTCATATAATAAAAGGCCAAGGTTATGTTGTATGGATGAGTACATATAGTAGGAATTGAGAGTCTTATTTGGGTGAAATTTAGGCTGGATCTTCAAGGAAGGAGGTACGATTTGGAACAATCTGTGAAAGAGCAGAAGGCAAAGACATTCTGGGCTGGGAACAGTGGAAAGCAAGTAGTAGGTCTCAGCTGTGGGAAGGCAGGATGGAATCAGAGTGGGACAGGCCTTAAATCCCAGGGTGACCCGTGTTTGTTCCCATGGTGGAGGGACTTCCCACTGGGAAGGCATGATCGCTATTGCTGAATATAGGAAGTGTGTTTGCCCCTGACTGGGGAGAGCCTGGTGGGAGTGGAGCCCCATCAGAGGGCACCATGTTCATCCAGGTCAGGCCGGGATGAGGCTGTGCAAACAGAGGAGGAGCTGGGGAACAGAAATGAGGCTTGCTTTTCCCCTTTTGTTTTTTGAATCCAGGGAACCTGGAGCAAGCTAATGAAGAACTTCGGGCTGTGATAAAGAAAATTTGGAAGAAAACCAGCATGAAATTACTTGACCAAGTTGTCCCTCCAGCAGGTGGTCAGTGCAATCTATTTCCTAAGTAGTCCTTGGCCAGTGCTTTGGTTTTAATGCTAGCGTCTCCAGAAAGTCCAGAGAGTGTTTGCAAAATACTTTATGTATCAGTTAGAGCACTAAGGCCTACTGATAAAGAAAGCCCTTTGGCCATTTGGTGTGATTATTTGGGGGTAATATGAAGAACATTCCAGACAAAGGAGAGGCTTCAGTGAAAAACCAAAAACTCACATGGCTGGAGCAGGGATTTTCTTTTTGGTGGAGGAATTAATGTTTGAGGACAAGATTGTGATCTCAAAGTGAAAAGCCTATATTTTTTGTCCAAAACGAAATATTCAAAACTAGTTTCCAATTACCCTTCAGTATATTGTTGAAAATGTCCCATGAAAAATAGATGGCTTTCAGGAAATTGTATTTTTGAAATGTTCTTATCAAGACTGAATTTACTACCATAATTACCAAAAATGTCCTTTTAACTAACAGGCATGCTTATTTCCTTTTGTTATTTATCACAAAATAACTAACCTTCTTTCAATTTTTATATATATAAAAAGCATCTCTATATATATACACACACAGTATATGTATATATATATATATATATGCATACTGGCTTTGCATTTTTATTTAAGTACATGTGGACTTAGACGTTGAGGTGGTTGTTTTGACTGTTCTGTTTCCAAGTTTTAAAGGTGCAGGATCTGTTCACCCAGTGCCACCACCCCAGCATTCTAGCATCCTTGGGCCGTGGGCATATGATGAGCCTTTGATGTGTTTCATGACCAGCCAAACTTTTATAGTGTCACTGCCCCCACAGCTTTCGAGACTGGTCTGGCTCAGGTCTGGTAGCTGACTTCAGGACCCGGGCCAGGACGGTGACCAAGGCCCCTGCCCCTGCCCCTGAGAAGGTGATGAGCTCTGGCTCTTGGGGTGCAGACAGAGCAGCATGCCAGCCACCTCTGCTCCTTAGCATGAAGCGAGAAGCAGCGTGAGCTTTTGTTGCTGAAGGGGTTACCCGTAGCTGGCACGGCCACCGGCTCAAAGCTGGGGAAGGTGGCCCAGAAAGAAATGATAAAAGGAAAACAAGCCAACAACAACAAAACAAAACAAAAACCCTCCCACCTGGAGAACCCTGGCTTCCCACAGGAGAACTGATACTGCACATTTAAAACAACACTTTGGTTTTCATTCTTTTTTTAGCTGCACATCCAAGAGCTTGCATGGCTTAGATGAAATGCTTTTGAAAAATTGTAACAATGTGCTTGAGCTTTTTCTGCAGCCTCCATTCCTTTCACCTCTCAGTCTTTCAGAATATTCTGAAGCAATTCTGTTTTAGGGTGGTGGCATGGAATCAGAGTTATCTCTTGCCAACTGTATTCCCCTACATTGTTTCTTGAAATACAGATGCATGCTTCAGAATAGTGGGCTATGTCTGTCTATGTAAACCTTCCCCCGCGAGCTGAGGACCCTGCTCCTCCCTCGCTCCACCTCACATCTCTCTTGGAACGCCACCTTCATCACAACCAGCCAAACTCCCACGTTAATGCACATCCTTGTGAAATGCCCTTGGAGGGTGTCATTTGCATTAGTGTGAAACTTCATTTCTTTTCATTTTACCAAAAGGAAAGTCTAGAATTTAGCTCGCCATCGAAGCTCCCTTCCTTTGAAAAGCCGATCAACTTTTAGCTTTATCAGACTTCTAGCAGAGGAGAAATCTTCTTCTTTCTTGGTCCAATAACTGGACCTCACCTTTTCTCTCTATTCTTAAAATGGATTGGAGTTTAGGATGACAAGTTTTAATCTATTCCACAACGGCAGCGAGAGGCAGTGTGCCGCACAAGAAGAGAGAAGTGGGGCCTTAGGAGGAGATGGAAGGCTCTGCAAGCTCCCTGCCTGTGTTGAGTGATGTGCCCAGTGCAGGGCTTATCCGGGCTGAATCTCATGTGAGCGCTGTGGCCACGAAGGAAGTTCCGAAGGCAGTGGCCATCAGGCTTTGGTGCATAGACTCTGGAAGAGTTGCTGGACAGGGCTTGGTTCTCCACATTCATCATTTGTCTGTCTTTCCTCTTTTATCTTCCAGTAGGCCCATGTCCCCAACCTTTCCTGAATCATAGCATACTTAGAAAAGGATATTTGCATACCCCTCTGGGAACAGATGTGGAGTTCTTGAGGCTGAGGGCCTCAGCATTCCCTACACCATCACCTGGTCAAGAAGCAGGAGACGGAGTAAGGCCAGCCTCCACTCCAAGTGGCTGGGACTGGCAGATGTGGGGTGCTCAGGAAGCCCCTTTTAGCCCTGGTGATAGAGCTGAGTAGGATGCTTGTCTTAGGTGGCTTTGCTGGTGTGCTGTGAGGTGTGGCCTGGCTCCTCATGAGCCCGATGATGAGATGAGGAATGAGCTGTGGATCTGTGGATACATGTCAGGCTTGCTTCACTCCCAGTGGCCCGGGGGCCTCGGCTGCCCCCTCACCATCAGTGCTGAGCCGCCTCATCTCTGCCTCTCAGCTCAGGTTCTCACCTCTGCTCTTCAGCCTTCCCCTGCCATCTTGTGGGTCCTTCCCTTTCATTTCAGAAGCTCTCTCTCCTCCCCAGGACTCTCCTCCATCCTTGACCTGGATCCTTTGCTCCTTTGCCCTGAAGAGCACACTGAGCTGCCTCCATTGCCTTCTTTTCAGTCCGGAGCCCAGATGGCCTCCTTGTATTCATTCCTTCTCTTCCTTCCTGTTCTGTCCTGCTGTGGCTTTGACTTTTCTTGTTCTTAGGAACTCTTCCTTGGGCCTAGTCTCCTAATTAGCGCAGGGTCTCAATGGAGAAGACGAAGTGACCCTTGAGTTCTCTCCTGCAGAGCTCTGGGTGGGTCTGCCTCTACTCTGGAGGCTGAAGGGAGATCAGAGTTAGGCCTGTATTTTCTAGAAGCATCAGGGTGGAATGAGGTGTGGGTCTTCTTCAGGTAGAGCCAGGGCTTTTTCTGGGCCCGACAGAGAAGACACAGAGCCCTGGAATATAGAGGAAGGCTGTGGCATGGCAGGCCACCAGAGACTCTCCCTGGGGTCCCTGGAGGCACTAGCCAGACAACAGTGTGTCCACTTTTTGTGTGAAGCCTGGGAAAGGGATACACTTGCATGGTGTGAGAGAGAGCTCTGAAGAAGCCCGGCAGCCAGCGTGGCTGGAGACAGCCATCTCTGGAGAGGTGGTGTGAAGGATAGGACCCCAGGCTCGAGGAACACACTGTCCTGTGTTAAGGTCCCGGCTTGACTGAGCTGGGCAAGTCATTTAGCCTCTCTCCATCTGTTGAGGGGGTGGTGGTGAGCAGATCCACCATGTCACAGTTGTGAAGAGGCCATGAGACCCACATGGAATTCTTCTGACACAGGGCTTGGCACCTATAGATGTCCAATAGTAGGGGCTGGCTAGAGCTAGAGCTGATATTCCAAACACACCCTGAGCAAATGGGGAGGCTGGAGAGTACAGCGAGGGGTGAAATACCAGGACCTGAGTGGTCTCTGCTCACCTCCTGCCTTCTTGCCTATGGACCTGGCGTCATTAGACAAGCTGAGACAGATTAGGAACCATGTTTTACATGCCACTCAGTCTTTGGCTTACCTGGGTGGCCCCTGCACCACTCCAGGACTATCTTAGCTTGGGTTTAGAAGGAACAGAACACTTGTCCAGGCCAGACCACCTGAGACAGCCTTCTCACACAGTAACACTGAGTGGCTTCTGACAGGGAGGCCTGGAGAGGCAGCCCAAAGAGGCCCAGGCATCTCCAGTGGGGACCACAAGATGTTGGCAGCACCTCCTGGATGGGCACTAAGTGAAGCCCACCCCGGGTGCATTAGTGAAGGATGATGGTTCTCCATGTCCCCCAGCCCATCAAGCTTCAGGATCCATGTCAATGGATGCCACTGTCGGCATATTTTAAAATAAGGGTGACTCTGAGGGCTCATCATCATCATCAAGTGCCCAGCACTTAGGACAGCCTAAGCCAGGTGGCTGAGTGGTTTACCTGCTTCCTCCCACATAATCCTCATGGCTCCTCTGAGAGGCTTATCCCCACTTGACAGATGAGAATACAAGCTCAGAGAGGTTGAGCCCCTTGCCCCCAGATCAGCATGTAGATCTTGCAAGGGTGGCCTGGCCTAAAAGCCAGCTACTCTGTAGCCTTTGGACCAGCAGCCATTCCTCCTTCCAGCCTCTGCAAGTTGTGGTCAGTGGCCCCCAGGGCCCAACATGGCCCCACACACATGGGACGGAGTACTAAAGTGGTCACAAGCTTTACCCCCAAGAGACACAGCACACTGAAGATTTGGTAGCAAGCAGCCATGGGAGAGCTGTGGGGCACATTTACACGTCCAAAGTGGTTTACCATGAGACAGCCAGAGCCTCTATTCTGCCTCATGCATCACCTTTAAAGTCATCAGCAGAGTTCTGATTCCCCAACCATACACGTTGGAGGTTGTTTCTGAACAAAGCAAAAATAAGCCCAGCTCAACTTTGAGGTTGGTTGGAGCTGTCACTACAGTGCAGAAAATGAGCTGTTCAGAATTACAAACCAAGAAATGGTATATGGAGCTTATTGGTGGAGAATGTGGGGCGGGGAGCTCATGAACATCTGAATTTGCAGTCACTTTTCTAAACCTTCCTCTCCTGAGCGTGTATGTCACCTTTCTAGGTCTCTATCTTGAGACATCGGGATTTGGATGGTTAATTGCCCTTGATAAGTTTATGGTAGTTATACATGCAAATCCCTATGCACAGGGGTTCAATGTGGCCCGTGAAGCCTCTTTTTGTTTTGTAATTTTTATTTTAAGTAAATAACCAAGACAGCATTTCATAGTGTTACTAATATGCTGCTCTATTAAACTCATAACAAATATATTATTTTCTGCAACCTAGAGTATCAGTTCATTTAACTGACACTAATTTTGAGCCTTAGTTGCTTTGCAAAACCTTGCTTTTTGCTGGTTTGAGACTCTTGTGTTATATGCTGAGACCTCGGTGCCTTCTGCGCCGTGCCGCCCACCCGCCCCACTCTGCCCCTGCCCCAGCCAGAAGCAAGTGTTTAGGCTCTTGGTCTAATGTGCTGATTCGGGAGAGCTCTGTCTGGTCTCTCCGTTTAGATGATGAGGTAACCGTGGGGAAGTTCTATGCCACTTTCCTGATACAGGACTACTTTAGGAAATTCAAGAAACGGAAAGAACAAGGACTGGTGGGAAAGTACCCTGCGAAGAACACCACAATTGCCCTACAGGTGAATTGTTGTCTCATTTTGTTTTCTCTTTTGACTAACGATTTTACAAGCTTATTTGAAATACTAGAGAGCTGCCTATTCATGGTTGAGCAGTACCACAAGGATTTTGTTTAAACTGAGATACTACACACTCCCCCAAATGTGGACTGGCCATTTCTGGGCCACAAGGTAAGTGCTTCCCTCCCCGCTGCCTTCCCCATAGAGCCCTGCACCTGCCACTACCCACGTGGCAGGGCTGCCAGGACGGAGAGGAGCGAGCGCTGCCCTCGCACCCCAGCGCCGCCAGGCAGTGTCCTCCAAGCAGGCACCCACCTTCCCCACAGCCCTGGGCTCCAGGGTTCTGGCTGCCCAGTGAATGAACAGCTTTCCATCTGAACGCAAGTGCTTTGTTTTGTTTCTGTTTGTTTCTTACCCCACTGCTTGTTGGTTTTTGGTCCATTTCAGTAACATCCATCACCTCCTAGTATGTACTCTGTGTGTGTGTGTGTGTGTGTGTGTGTGTGTGTGTATGTGTGGTGTGTCTGTCTCTGTATGTTGTCTCCTGATGGCCAGGAGGCCAGCTGTGCACATGCTGTGCTCTCATGCCCCAGCCAGCCCCTGGTCCCTCTCCCTCCTCCACCTGGGCCCTGCTCCAGGCTCCGAGAGTGTGGATGTGGCTTTCAGGAACCTCTGGTACCAGCCAGGGTCCTTGCATGCGAGGAATGTAGAATCCTAGGAAAGCCCAAAGCTCTGGGATGGGAAGCAGGTATGTGGAGGGGCAAGGAAGGCACGATGAGGACCAGCAGGAAGAGGGGCTAGGAAGGCGGTCTGTGAGTGCCGTGGATGAAGGAGGCAGGGCAAAGAGGGAGAAGATGCTAAGGACAAGGAAGAGGGAACCACAGAGACTGGCAAATCATCTGAAACAACTGACCTCTGCTGCCCGGAGTGCTCGTAATCCATCATGGATAGGATAAAGAATTTTTTAAAATCTATTTACGCCACAATTTTATGCCCTTGTTCTCAGCACATGTTAAATTTGGCCTTGTAGGTATTGATAAGGTTCAACGTGGAAGAGTCCTTCACTCTTATCCAGGGAAAAATGCCCAACGTTGTGTGTTCAAAGTGATGGTAACAGCCAAAATGAAGGCTTATCTTTGATCTTGCTGAGAGAGAGAATATGAATATGAATATGAATGACAGTGAATGAGTGAATGACAAACACGAGCTGTGTGTGTGTATCTCATGGGTTAGTAGATGGCCTTGTGTAACAGTGACCTGCTGATTCATGGTGAAACCTCTGCTCTACCCAGACAGCTACAGGGGCTGGGGAAAGAGGCATATGCGGGTTGGCAGGTGGACCATGAATCCGACTGAAGACAGTGATCTTCCTGCCTCTCATCACGTATCCTAAAGGTAGCTGAGGGAATCACAGGCTCAGTCACACAGCCCATTGGCATCTCAGGTGGTAGGATTTACAAATGAAGCTTTCTCGCTTCCAACCAATCCAGTTTGTAAAAGTGACAGCCCTCCTCCTGGATTGCAGTTCACAGCTAGCCTCAGAAAGACAAAGCAAACTGCAGAGATATGTTTGCAGATTGGAAGAAGTCTCTGGTCTATCCATCCTTGAGGGCAGCGTGGCCAGATTGGGTGCCAGGAGAGGGAGTGATGAACATGCTTCTTCAGGCTTGTCCTTAAAGGAGTCCCCTGCCCAGAAGACGAGGCTGGTTAGATGGTTTAGTTCCATTTCCCAGTGCCCTCTACTTGTAGGGAACTGCTTATTGTTCTGGGAGCCTAATTGGGACCAGAACTTGATAACTTTTCTGGAGGGAGGAATATAGTCTGTCATCGATGGTTGATGTCCTAATTTACAGCCAACAGGTTACTAGGTACCATAAGAGTCTTGCATTTTCTGTGAGAGGCATGGTGGCCACTTGGATGCAGGGTCATTTATACTTTTTCTGAACCCCCAAGACCAAGACTTCCCAACTAGACAATTTCAGCACTTCCTCTAGTGGCTGGAAATAGTGTTTCAATGTTTTAAGACATGCACAAACAACACACAGCTAAGTCATTACCAGGTTTCATGTGTGGGGTTTATTGAGTCTAAAGTTGAAGGGTTAAATGGCATGAATGATACAGCGGCAGGTTGTGGGTTAAAAGACTCTCTTGCTTTGTGTTGCAATAATGTTGAGGGTTTCTCCTAAACGTTTTTCATTTTATTGTTTATAGATTTTCATTTTATTGATGAAATGCAAACATTTCCAGTTAGATGATACCAACATATTTTCGCATGGCTCCATTGGGAGCTGAAGCATCGTCTGTAATTTATGTTGAGAATGCAGCCTGGAAAATTAAGTTGTGTTCATAGTCTTAACAGAGAAACTGAAAATGTACTTGATTCTGAAACATTAAACATAGACATTTTTTTTTTGTCTCCTTGAAGGATAATTCTAATTGCATTTTGGCTTCCTGTGCTGTAGAAATGGCTGTGAGTGTGATTTGTTACTCCATGTTTAATTAGCATGAGTAGGCTTTCGTTTCTGCGTGATGAAATACCGGGTGACGATGTAGCTGTTAGGAAAATTTGGTGGGACGGCAGTGGGAGAGATGTACCACCAGTGTAACTAGGACAAGGACACAGCCTTGGGAAGCCCCTGAGAGTGGGAGTGGCCTGTTGAGATGGGGGATGGCTTGCCTCCTCCCACGGCAGGGTGCCCCATGGCTGGCAGACTGCGTGCTAATGGAAAGTGGAGCATGGCCGTCGCAGTGTGAGCGCAGAAGTGCGGACCTAGGCATGTGCATGCTTGTGCTGCGGAGGGTGCAGTCTGTCTGAACAGCTTCCAGGACGGGCCCAAGACCTCTGCGCCCCCACCCCCAGGGAATGTTTTTTTCAATGACACACATACGCACTGTGGTTTTGAACCCTGTGGGCTCCATCTGATCTCCCTGTGTTCAGACCAACTGCAATGCTGCCTCCCACATGAAGGGGAATGGCTTGAGCTCCTGGATCCGTGTGTGGGAAGGAGCTCGGCATCCAGTGTCTTCTGGCCTCTGTGGTCTGAATGAGTGTGCAGTTTCCATCCTTCCATCCATCTTCATCATTAAAACCAACCTTCTCTCCAGCCCCTCTACAGAGGGAACCAGAGAGAAGCTGCATCAGGCCTTTTTTAATTTCCTCTTGCGCATCTCCTACATGCCATGTTCACTTTGGGTTGACTCAGCATTCGCTCGTCATCCATTGTTGCTACATCCGAGTGACCTACAAGTTTCCACGAGGGGCAAATAAATAGAGGAACACAGCCATGCAGCCATGAAAATTCTCAGTCCTCCTCCCAGCAGACAGCAATGCATGCTGAATGTCCCATCAGACCTTCTGGATGAGGACATCTGTGCAAGTTACAGACACTCATTAGTCCAGTGTCTTGTGGATAAGAAAAAGACCCCAAAGTGGGAAAAGTTTTGTTCATTTCTCTTTCTTTTAACATTCGAGAATTTCCTTTCTGCAAAAGACACGCACTCCAGTGGAATCCAAGGACGCTATGTCCCCCACTCATCCCAGATGGGAGCCTTTCCATCTCCATCGTAGGAAAGCTTTGGAGGGATAGTCCTTTTGCCTGTTTGGAAGTTTGGTTTAAGGAGGAGACCATTATTTCTAGCTATAAAGAATTAGGTTGTTAAGTTGAATAATTGTAAAGCCTGTGCACAAGCCACCAGTTGGCGATGCAGGTGGTTGAGGGGAGATGTGGGTGGTATATAAGAAGCAAAGGACTCTCAGCCCCTGATGTGCCCCACGTGGTCTTCTTAGGGAGGCTCAATGCATAAAGACAGAAGAAAATGGGATCCTCCACAGAGATTTAATCTGTAGAAGATCAAACACCTGTTGCCTGGTCACCTTAGTCTAAAAAGTAGTGGAGTTTTGTTTTGTTATTTTTTTAAAGCATGATTCTACCTGAAGCCATCAAAAGCCTCTTTTTAAATTTTTTTCTTTTTTTAATCTAAGAGGAGAACAGATGCTAACAGATGAGATTTCACTGGCTGATTCGTTTGTTTCAGATGCTTGAACGGATGCTTTAGAATTTTCTGCCTGAGCTACGGCACCAAGCTGGTTAGTCGGAAGGCGTTTGTGGCTAAGGCCTTGAAAGGGAAAAGTCTCAAGTGGGCTTATTTCTACTGAAACAGCATTTCAGAAGAAATGCAGGAAAAAGCAGACCCAAGGCCCCAGGGAGACCCCTTCCAAGCAAAGCACTCCTCCGGAAGGTGGAAGCGGGGCCGTGGCTCATCTGCGGAGCCAGGGCTGCCTGTCGCGGACGTTGCTCACGGTGGTTCTTTTTCGTGAAAGGGAACACACAAGGCTTAACAGTTTTCCCTTCCAAGCAGAGACTCAGAGAAAGGGAAAGAGTGAGAGAGAGCAAAGGAGGGGGGCAGCTGCCCCACAGAGAAATGAAATGAACACAACTTCCTGATGCTGGCCAGTAAAACAAAAAATTAAAAATAAAAATAAAAAGATTAAGCAGACCTGCCTAAGGTGGGCATCTGACTCCATTCCAAAGTCCTGCGTCCCTAGTTTGCCCGAACTCCCAAAGACTGACAGGCCCCTCGGCGCTGAGCTGACAGAGTTCCTTTTGTATGCCAGTCCACCATGACCTCCTGAGCATCCGGCCCTGCTCTCTGCAGTGACCCAGTCCAGAATACAGTGAGAAGTGGACAGGCCAGGAAGCTCAGATACACCCATTGAAACTAACACATACACCCGCATGCCAAAACCAATCCAGGCAACACCTCAGGTTCCATCTTAACGTGTCCACAGGAAACACCACCACACCCAAACCTCATCTAACATTGTCCGTCTTTAATTCGTGCTCAGAGCCAGTCTGGGGATGCCTCTTTGGAAGCAGTGTGGTCTAGTTTCAAGGACACTGGGAGTCAGGGAACCTGGGTTCTAGTCCCAGTTTCAGCATTCACTTGCTGCGTGACCTTGGGCAAGACACTTAACCTCTCTGTGCCTCAGTTTCCCCCATCTGTAAAATGGGGTTAATAATGTCGACCTACCTCACAGGGCTGTTGTGAGGAATAGCTAAGTGATTGTAAAGCACTTTGAACGTATAATTGCATATTAAGACTACAACAATAATAATATCATATGCCTGTTTACTACCAGAACTTTAAGAAATTCTTGTTTTCCTTTGATCTCTTTTCTGTTCTGTACCGTACTTACCCATTGAGAAGGAGAATTCCCCCCCTTTTAAAGATATCTAGGCAATGCACAAAGATGTCAACAGAGGTAACTCTGCAGGTTGCATTTTCACATCTTAAGAATAGCAGATTTTTGCCCAAGATGTTGGTCGATAAGGGTGTCTGATCTCGAATTCTCAGCTGATTCCAAGTGGTGGTTGGAGTCTGTATATCTGATGCTGAGCCCAAGACACCCAAAGTGGCCAGCTGGGGTTTTAAGATCAACATTCAAAGGAGCCATAGTGCAGAGGTCATGCGGAAGAATCTAAAAAAATTGAAGCATCTGAAGTGTGTAGAGAAAAGAAGGGCTTATGAGCCCCTTTCACCTGCCCTGATGTGTACAGGCTGGAAGCTGTGTGTGTGTGCGAGTGCATGTGTATGTATGTGGGGTGTGCGGAGCCAGGGGAAGAGAGAGCCAGCAAACTCTGGGGGGGCCCTATTCCTGTAGAAGTGGACACTCTTCTAAGCATCCTGGGAGGGCAGGAGTCCCAAAGGCTAGGCAGAGGGTGAGAGCAATGTCACCAGTGGGAAGTATGCTTTCTGCAGGCTTGTCCTAGGCATGACTGACAGGGTCAGTCCCAGCCTCAGGGTCTTTTCCAGTGATGTCTTTTGTGCCTATGACATTTGCCCTTGGCTGCAGTCCTCACTGTACCAAGAGGTCTGACCTACCTGGACTTCAGTGGACCTGCTGTCCTCACTATGGAAATGGGCCTAGCTCCCGACTCTGCCCCCATGTGTATAAGTGTGCAGACTAGTTAAGATCCAGGAGCTCACAGTAGGTGTTGTGGGTTCTCACAGCACAGTCCATAGGGCCCAAGGGCAGGTTTGACTGCTTTATGCTGCACCACATGGTGATGTGGGGGGTGGGGTAGAAAGCCGGGAACACTCCAGTGTGGCCAGGCCACTTGTCAGGATGTTGAAGCACAGCTGCACCTGGTATCAACCGCTGTTACCCTAGCACCTGAGTCTCCTTCCTCACTGCCAGCAGTCTAGCCCCTCCTGAGACTGCTCTGTGACCCAGCAGCTACAGGTCTAGTGCCTGGCATTGCAGGGAGCCTCCAGGACCCTGCTGTGATCCAAAGGCCCACTTCTGCTCTGACTGGGCAGCACCTGGGTATATTAAGTTATAAGAATTTATGAAGAATGTGATGTATCATCCCTGAAAGGGAAGCCCGTCAGCCCTGTGGGGGTCTGTCAGTCCCTCTGTCTTTGACCCACCCGATGTTGAGTTGATTCAGTGCTGAAGGATGGCACGTGCCTACCCCCTGTATGTGTCACTCTGTCTCAGAGGGCTGGTGTGACCGACCTTCTAGATCCAAGGTTCCATACGCTCAGGCCTCGGCAGAAAGGCCCCAAGCGATTCAAGTGGGCGGCGTTTCCACGTGCCTTCTCCACGCTCCTCAAATAAGTAAAAACTGACAAGTGACCACTTTCTAGATGGGACTTAGGGAGTGACTTAAATGGAACAAGAGAGTCTTCTGCACTTGGGCCTGGCTGTGTTGCTGGGGAATGGCATTGGCTAAGGTTGGTAGCCAAGGCCAGCTTAGTAAAGACAGCCAGGAATCAGGAAAGCTGCTTCCGGCTTCAACTCAAAAGGGAAAGAAGGCTTCCTGAAACTTGATTTGCAGTCAAACTGCAGAGACACCGCTGTCATTTCTCTTAAAGCCTTGGCAGAGAAGTGTAGCTTTTAGTGTGGTCATAGTTGTGAGAGACGACTCAAGTTCATTATTTAGAATCTTCACAGACACACACAGCAAACTTGACACCCCCAACACCAGCATCCATAGGCTAAACTCTTCAGCTCCTGGATAGAAGATGAGAGGCAGGCCAGTATACATTGTAGGGAAGCAGAGGTAAGATTGGGCATCAGGCTCTTCTCAAATAGCTTATACTGTCTAACAACCCAATTAAAAATTAAATTAATCCACTGGACTATTGGGTACTACATTCTATACTCTTTCTGAAAGTGGGGAGATCTCGTTCCTTTGAGAATAATAATTATGTTCAGGAGTCTTTGAGAAGAAAGAGTTGCTGCAAAGAAGTGATGTGACGTAGTAGTAAAAGGTGGTAATTATCGTGGCTTGTTATTTAGTACCATTCACCTAGTGTCCTTTGGCAGCCCAATTGTGTCATGATTAGATGATCTGTGCGAAGGAGCTGGCTAAGACTTACTAACAGTTCCAGGGTGGGTAGAAACCCAGGTGAGTTCATTCTCCTTGACACCTCTTAGACCTAAGGGACACAGCTGTTTGAGATCTTGGAAGGGCACATAATTCTAACGCATGGTGAAGGCAACCCATTCAGAAGTCCCAAAGGCTGGCTCAGGGAAGCCATAGGAAGGCCATTTCTTCCAAGAGTGGAGAAAGGTCCACAGAAGAGTGGGAATCCTAGATGGGGTAAAAAGTCTACACTTGAGGAAAAAGTAATAGTGCCTGTTGGAGGACAGATTGATCAGCAGTTATCAAACTTTTTGGTCTTCGGACCCTTTTATACTCTACATTATTGAAGACCCTTGTGTGTCAATATTTACTGTCTTAGAAATTAAAACTGAGCAGTTTTTAAAACAAGAATATGCAAGCACAAAGACGCCAGGGTGATGACATCATGCATCAGGCAGCCTTTGAAAACCTCACTGTGCTCTCATGAGAGGATGAAAGTGTTGAAGGCAAAGAACATCCTTATATTATGCAAATCACAGTGACCTCATGGACCCCTGATGGTGTCTTGGGATGCCCCAAGGTCCCCAGAACATACCTGAGAACTGCTTTGGGGGAATGCTACTAGGTCCCCCTAAAGGCAGAGGGTGCTGGAGCTTTTTAATCATGTCCTTTGTTAAAGAGGCTCCTGTGCAGTGGCACTGCCCTAACTGGAGCCCTTCTCCCACTCCAGCCCCTTCCCAGTCTCAGCCCACTCCCCTGAGGCATGGAGCTGCCTGTGTCCCCGTTCGTCTAGCATGGCCGATTCTTGCTGCCTGTGCTGATCTGCAGGTGTGATGGTCTGAATCAGGGCAGGATAGAAAGTGTTTTTAAAAATCAGCTCCCTAAGTGCACAACTGGGACCAAGGATGTGTGCCAAACAGGATCCGTTTCAGGGATAACTTGTGATCATTTGTCATCTCCATGCTGACTTAGGAATATAAGAGCTTTGCTAGAGTAGTCACAAGAGGGTTAGCCTTGATCAGGTGACACCCCACAGTCGTGACTATAGGTGTGTAAGTGTGTGATTCAGATTCCAATCCAGCACTCTTTCCCAGTAGGCGCAGTGACTTTGCCTGGGTGGCGGTCGAGGTGGGGAGTTTGGGAGAAGTGAGGCAGCCCAGTGTCACAGGAAGAATAGGCTTAGGGGCCAAGAATCCTCACTGAGCCTTTGACTCATTTGGGCACATAATTTAACCACATGGGAATAACCTTGGCTCTCCCTTCCTCCCAGAATCTAGTGGAATATTTGTATGTAAGCTCACAATGACTGGTATAAAGATTCTATCAGAATAGAAGTTGTGATTTACAGCTTCTGCTAAGCCTAAACTTTACAGAATGCTCTATTATCAGGAAACTGGCAAGACTTTTTCTGATTGGGTTGTTAAAATTACAACAGAATCAGATTCTTGACTGCACCAAGAATAACAGAGAGCTCTCAGATTGTGTGCAGGCAAAGGTCATATTTTAGATAATTTCTTTAAAGTTTCCTTTATCTTTCCAAGTGACGGGAATAGTGCAACCCCTAGGGGAGCTTGTGGGGGTCATGTTACCTCTGACTTTTCAGTGAGGGTTGGAATCACTGTGGATGACTAACAGAGCACCAGGATTCCAACCCTTTATATCTGACACGAGGACCATTCACAATGGACAGAAAGGCTACCATCACATTTTCCCTGGAGGAGAGTGGTGACAAAATAAGGGGTGTGCCCATGTGTGATGTGCTGAGGAGGCGGACGGCAGCTTGCAGATGAGCAGGTTTATTCCATAAGAACTTAATCTCATTCTGTTTTCTAACGGAACTAGTCTAAAAAGGTCCCCTCTCGTTGGGTATAGACTGAATCCTGCTAAAGGGTTAACCAGAACTTGTCACCAGCGAGATGACTGTATGCAGGACCAGCCTAGGCTGAGTGCAGCCTGCCTGTGACGGGGAACAGGCTCTGCCAGGCAGGGTTCTTTGGCTAGAGTCTCAAAGCCTGGCACTTGTATCCTGAAGATGAATGGCCTGGCCCAGTCCCGACTAGAGACGTGCATCTCTTATCTCCACTGCTACAGTGTAGGTCCAGGGCGGGGCTCTGGGCACTTGTGCATGCTTGCTGTGGTGCTATGAGGGCTGGCAGATGGCTGGTGTGTCTGATGGAGCTAGCTTAGGGACACAGGCAGCAAAAGCATTGCAAATGCATCTAGGCAGGAGAAACTTAACCTAAAAGTGGGCAGGAGAAAGGAAGGTAAATGGGTGTTCATATTTGATGTCAAAATATCATCATGTTATGCTATTCAGAAGTGTTTTGAGACATTTTAGTTTTTTTGGTAACTTAATCATTCAATAGAGTATGAAATTCCAACTAAGTGGTGTCTAAAATTTTAAGCAGCAGTCTACAGACAAAGCGCCAACATTTCTTTTTTAAAAAATATTTATGATAACATCTAGCATTTTAAAATCAACCAGAAACTAGGCTTGATTCTGTTTAATATTTTATAAGATTGGACATCTTAAAATAAGTCAATAATGTTTATATTTTATAGCAACTCTGTGTTTCTTCAAAACCATATTTCTGCTGTGATGTTAATGGAATGACTTTATATGGCTTTAATTGTGTTGGTTTAAGTGCTAATGACCACTCTTCAAATTAAAATAGTGTTTTGCTGATAGAGGTAGACACAGATATGAAATATGAAAGAATAGATAATTTTACTGATTGTAAAGTGTTTATCCCAAGAAAAAAAAAATGTTCTTTTTTTTAGGGCTGTGGAAAAGTAATTTTTTCAAGAGTCTAAGATAGTTTTCTGTATTTCTGGGGATTGGAACTTGTGCCTATGGAATTTTGGGAGCAGCCTAAGCTACCTTTTAGCTTGATACGTGTGCTAGAAAAACTTCATTACCATGTTTTGTGATATGTAATAAATTCAGGGTGCTGTGCTTAAGCTTCATGTCAATTTTAGTTTGGGAACATCTGTTTCCCTCACTCCCAGTCGTGGGGGACAGCCTGACCTGGCCCTCCCCAGAACACATGTGAAAAATTAGAGTCAGTCCCTGACTCTTATAAGGTGTGTTTTTTCCTGCCTGGAACAAGCAGAATATAATCATGATTTCTGACACTCTGCTTCTGTGTCTGGGAAGAGCGATCCTTTCTCTCCTCCTCTAATGTCTCTTTAATAAATATGTTGTCATTATTTGTCTTTGGAAGTGGCAACTTGGGCCACCTTTCAACCTTCTCCATGATTTATGTTGCAAGCAAATTCTCTGTCCCATGTCTGTTCATTGCACTATCTTGTCGACTAAATCCTAATCTTGTGTATCACTGAAGATGTGCTGGAGACAGTTTTTGTTTCTATTATGCAATTATGTTATATGTGTATTTCAGTGAAATGTCAACCCGTCAACAGAGGATGATGTTAAAAATTATCCAAATAAATAGTTTTCTATTTCTTTTAATCAGACCTAGTCCAATCAGTTGAATGACAGTAAATAGGATTATATGTTGTTTAAACTTGGGAGCATTCCTGGCCTTTACTGCCTTGTAATATGGATTAATGTACCAAATTTACTTGGGGGTGTTGACTTGAGTGCATTATAACCTGTGTTTATTTTGTGGAAGCAGCAGCAGGTGTCTCAAACCTGGTCTTTTTGTTTGGGAGCCTTAGATATGTAACAGACTTTTCTTCCCAGTTGATCCAAAATCAGAAGTGAAACCCTTGCTTAGCTCACCATCCCTTGATGATGTACCCTAGGAAGCTCTGAATGAATGAAATGTGGCTGTTTAGTACTGCCGGGTATGACCTTTCTTCACATTCCTGCAGCTGTGCTGTGTAAGAGCTTTTACCAACATAGCATTACAGTTGCCTTCTTGATGTTTCCATGAGAATGGCAGGTGGGTCCACCTCAGAACCAAATGACTTCCCAGGCTCAGATGTGCTGAACTCGTGGATCCTGAGAGAGGGAAAGTGTGTGTGTGTGTGTGTGTATGCACAAGCATACACACGTGCATCCTGAGCCTGTGATCAGAGGGACAGGAGAGCAAGCAGCAGCCTCCCTGACCACCCCAAGAACTGTCTTGATTTGACCCGAGACATGACTGTCTGTCCCCTATAAGATCTCAGCATTCCTAGCCAGGAAGCTTAAAGCTTTCATTCCTAGCTTTTCCTTCACCTTCAGAATTCACTAAATGGAAAGATCTGCTGCTCTACCTTCACAGAATGGTTCAAACCAAACCCAACCTGGCACCATTTTTAGCAGAATTGTCTCAAAGGCTGAGTGCTTTTATGCACCAGGCTATTTTTATAAGGGCCTCTTGAGAGGTTCCTGTGTGACTTTACATTCTAAATTAACATCACCAGCACTGGCATTGGCAACTGCACGGGACCAGTTTTGAGCATCCCCAGACCAGTGGGACCCAGCCCTGATGGATCTGGCCAGACTGCAGCCACCATCCCCTCCTCCTCCCTGAACCACTGCTGGGCATCTGTTCTACCACATGCTTGTCTCAGGGGTGGTCATCATGCCTCTCTGTCCTTGCCACAGCTGCCCACATGCTAACAGGTATTGTGGAGGAAGGACAGGGAAGCGGTCTCCTCCCCTGAGGACCCACCACTTAGCCCAGTTTTCCTTTGCAAACCACCCTGAGGTTGAAGCATTTGCTGCACATCCAGTGTCTTAGCTGTTCTCGAGGCCTTTATGGCTATGGAACTGTGGGCAGACTGCCAGTGAGTGAGGAGGGGCTGCCTGGATACAGGACCCTAGACCCAGGGCAGAGAGGACATGCCTTCTTCAGATGCAGGTCTTTCTGTGGAAAAGGATAAAGTTGCCCTACAGTCCCTATTAGTCTTTAACTCAGCATACTGTTTTCCTTCAAACTGGTGGTCAAAACATCATAATTCTCTCAGAGCTGGAGCAGTACCTTCCTCCATGCACCGTGCATAAGCATCTTGGAACGCTTCCCTAATGAAGTCGTGAACAATGGAAGGGCTTCTCCTGGGCCCTGTCTCAACATAGCAGGGACCACAGTGAGGAAGGCAGCTGTGAGGGCGCCAGGGGAGATGCAGAGTATCTGTGATGGGTCCGGAGGGATCTACCAGTGGTGTCTTCTGGTGGGTCTTGCACTGCCTGCAAAGGCTGATGAGCCACTTTCAATTTGTTGTGATCTTCAAAAAGTGGACCCCCTGTTGGTGAGTTCTCAGCCTGCACACAGGCTACAGGCCAGGGTATCCTGATGACCACAGCGGCCGGGTCTGTGTGCGTGTCAGTCTGCTCCGTCGTGGTCCGAGTGTGCTGGTGGTTGCAGTGTGTTGTGTCACTCACTCGTTCCATGGCTTTTTAGCAGAACCAGTGGCCTGAGGGCTGCTTGGTCTGCTTGTGCCTCTGGCGCCTATACCTAGGCTTCTGCAGCAAGGGAGTCCACATCACCCTCACTTTAGATCGGCCGGGCTGTGCTCCTTGCCCTGCTCTGGGCTTGGAGAGATAGGGCTCTTGTAGGCGAGCCTACTGAAGACTGTCACTGAGACGGGGGCATAAGCTCTTGGCTTGGCAGACCCTAGCACTAGTAACCAGGCAGTGTTCCTTGGAAGTGGGGGTTTTGCAAAGGAGATTACTGGGTTGCAGGCCTCAGGCATCCTACCTAGGACTTTCTTGACCATCTGGATGCCTGACCATACCAACAACCCTTAGACTGCCTTCAGTGACATCAGTCAGTGCCCTGGATTGGCTTTTGAGGAAGCCTTCCTCCCCACCGCTGAATCAGGAAGGAACAAAGCCAGGACCCAGGCTGGCCCCAAGGCCCATGTGTGGTCTAACCTGTTCTGCCATTTTCATTGATCTAGGCGGGATTAAGGACACTGCATGACATTGGGCCAGAAATCCGGCGTGCTATATCGTGTGATTTGCAAGATGACGAGCCTGAGGAAACAAAACGAGAAGAAGAAGATGATGTGTTCAAAGTAATTATTCCACGCCTAGCTACACACTGGCCATCTGGAAATAGCAGGGCAGGACTCCAGTTTGGGCAGTTAATCATCCACAGAAGAGTCTGGAGAATGCAGCCCAACCCCAGGGCCTAGAGGGGCTTTCAGACCACACCCTCCCCCTCCTACAGACCCTCCCCAGGCATCAGCACCTCTTCTAGGGCCAGGCCAGCTCTTTTCCTGAGCTTACCCACCTTCCCCTCACTGCCTGCTTCTGAGGAGCTCAGCCACAGCTGCTGGCCATGTGGATGAGCATCCCGAGTCCTTCCGGCAGCTGCCCTTGCTACCCTCCTCCTTCCCGAGCCAGCTCATTGATCTGCCAGCTGGCTCTCAGTCCCCCAGCACAGAGAGCATGCCCAACCTTGGGGCCACCAGCCAGCCCAGCTGGGTATAAGTCACCCCAACTTGGAGCAACTGGAAGAGCACACTCGAGTGACAGCCGACAGCTTGCTCCCCAGCTCAGGAAATCGGTAACCTTCCTCATCTCGGGGGGACCAACTGCCACACAGTTACATTCACCCTGATCATTGAGACACTCAGATTGTTTTACAGGGATCCTACGGAACTTGCCTAGAATTTGTTTTTCATGTAGAAAAAGTTACCTAACATAGCTAGTCTGCATCAAATACTTGTTAAATTACCTGGTGTTGTCTCCCATTATTTTGCAGAGAAATGGTGCCCTGCTTGGAAACCATGTCAATCATGTTAATAGTGATAGGAGAGATTCCCTTCAGCAGACCAATACCACCCACCGTCCCCTGCATGTCCAAAGGCCTTCAATTCCACCTGCAAGTGATACTGAGAAACCGCTGTTTCCTCCAGCAGGAAATTCGGTGTGTCATAACCATCATAACCATAATTCCATAGGAAAGCAAGTTCCCACCTCAACAAATGCCAATCTCAATAATGCCAATATGTCCAAAGCTGCCCATGGAAAGCGGCCCAGCATTGGGAACCTTGAGCATGTGTCTGAAAATGGGCATCATTCTTCCCACAAGCCTGACCGGGAGCCTCAGAGAAGGTCCAGTGCGAAAAGGTAACCTTGACGATGTGTTTGGACTTGCTCATGTGGTGTCTGCCCGTGTTGCATCTAGTCCCAAGGAGCAAGGCGGGTCTGTCCTC
Source organism: Symphalangus syndactylus (assembly GCF_028878055.3). NCBI lineage: Eukaryota > Metazoa > Chordata > Mammalia > Primates > Hylobatidae > Symphalangus > Symphalangus syndactylus. The sequence goes on along the minus strand of NC_072423.2, from coordinate 107,154,092 downwards.
TGTGCTCCGGGGCATGGAGGAGGTTCCCCGTAGGCATTTGTGTCAGGATCTGTGAGTGCCCCCCAGGTCACTGCCGCCTCTGACACTCTCCACGTGATGGACCTAAAGGATAAGGGCCATGTGCCATCCTACATCCTGTATGGGGGGTGCCGAGGGGCCTTAAAACAGCAGCAGCTACAAAATCCACCTCTCAATTGTGCTCACATACTGTGCAACAGGGATTGGTGAATTGTTTCTCTAAAGGGTCAGTGAGTCAATATTTTAGGCTTTGAGGACCATACAGTCTTGCAGCTTCTCAGCTCTGCCGTTGCAGTGTGAAATATGTAAGTGAATTGGGTGTGTGGCTGTGTCCCATTAAAATTTCCCTATGGTCACTGAAATTTGAACTTCATATATTTGCATATGATGATATATTTTTTGTCTTCAGATTTTTTTTGTGTGTTTTTCAATCCTTTATAACAATAAAAACCGTTTATAGCCCATGGGTCATAGAAGGCCAGGTGGCAGCCCCTATGTGGATGGCGAATCATAATTTGCCAACCCCTACTCTAGGAGGTAGCCTGATGTTTGCATTGTAAATTTGGTTGGAAATTAACTTTTATCTTCTCCCTCCTTCCCATGTTATGCCTTTCCTGGATAGAACCCGCTATTATGAAACTTACATTAGGTATGTGCTGCTCATTACCTGTTTTTGTGTTAAATACTGTGATGATATGTTACCAACTGGCCTCTCTGAGTGCTGAAGAATGAGCAACACTTCTTCGAGCCAGCCTATTAAAGGTTATCATAATTCATGGCTGGGGACTCAGAGGTCAGAGGTTGTTGCTTCTAAGCAAAGGCACCTTCAGATCCATATCTCTGTCGACTCTGTTGCCGTCCAAGGACTGGTGTCCACACACAAGGTGCACCCCATGGGCTGGCTCCTGCAGGCCTCACGCTGGCACTAGGAGCATCCATTGTGCATTTACAGGGGCCTCAGCCTGTGTGGCTGGCAGCTCCGGCTGCTCTCTGGGGTCAAGCTTCTTGTGGGTGCTTTGCAGCATGACCCAAACCTCCTGAAGGTCAGGAATGGGACCTTGTCATTTTCCCTGTAGCCCTCAAGATATATGTAGTATATTCCACTCCACACGTATTGACCTGAGTTGAATTGTGGGCGGAATGCCCATTTTGTTGGGGGCCGGGGGAGGATGATGGGTCTTCCCGTGTCATGTTGTCAAGTGAAGTCGGGAGCCCTGTGGGCCCGAGTTGGGTGCAAGAAAGTGGAGGAGTCGGAGGAAGTACCATCCTTCCTTTGGAGAGAGGATTGACATCACCAAGTCCTATTCTGAGGACTGAGGCCAGGATGAGCCGGGTTTCAGGGAGACTTACCACATTCCTGGGGCAGGGCAGCCTTTGGAAACATGGTGGACATGTTCTGTGACAGTTGCCCCTGTGGCACTGTATCCAGAATTCACACTCGACCTTCCTGATTTGATATAGCAGGAGGTCGGTGGCCAGGAAGCTCCTTTGTTCCAGGTTTTGAAGTCACACTGGGCTGGAGCTGGGGGACTAGAAGGAGAGGGAGGGATCAGAGCAGATGCCCTGGGAACCCAGGGTCTTTTTCCCTAGGTCCATTTTTTTGTTCTGTTCTCCAAATTGCACCTATTCCTTTGGCTCCAAGGCCTCTGGACACAATGGTTTGACACCAACATTGTGCAGGGCACTGAGAGAGACCCTATCCTGGCACGCAGCCACACCGCACACACAGACACACACACGGTGCTGTTGCCAGAAGCCTGAACAGTCCAGTGCTGCCTGAAGCAGGTGCGTGCTGGGAGAAGCCAGGAGCACCCGGGCAGGGTTGCTGGCCACACGCAGAGGTGCGGCTGCAGCAGGAATTATCTGCCGCCTGCCCAGGTTCTCAGATCCTCTCTCCCAACTGCAGGTCCGACTCAGGAGATGAACAGCTCCCAACTATTTGCCGGGAAGACCCAGAGATACATGGCTATTTCAGGGACCCCCGCTGCTTGGGGGAGCAGGAGTATTTCAGTAGCGAGGAATGCTACGAGGATGACAGCTCGCCCACCTGGAGCAGGTGAGCTGCTCTGGCTCCTGTGGAGAGCAGGAGGCCACCCTGCCCTGGTGCTCGGCCTGCTCAGGAAGCCAGGGCCACCGGCAGCTGCACTTGGGCTTCCCCTAAAAAGCAAAATGGGAGCAGAAACTCCAGACCAGAGGGAGAGTGGAGCTGGAGAAAGAGAGCCACAGAGAGGCAGGGTGAGGGCTATTCTTTTAGACCTGTTGCCTTATTTCCACTAGGGGCCTCTGAGGCCTTTTAGTGAAGGCTTGGGAAATGGGAGCTGGGCCTGCTTCATGGCTGGGTTAATTCCTTTCCACCACCCCGTCTTTGGAGAGATCAGTTTTTGCTGAATTAACACTTGGAGCTCTGGCAGCCCCAGGGCTCTGTGTGCACGGTGGCTTGGCCAGCCTGGAGCTCGGCCAGGTCCTCATGCACAGCACCTGCCTCCTGCCACTTCAAGGGGTCTCTCGGGGAGATGAAGAAACAAGGGGTCACTCAGCAGAGGGATCCATCTGGCTTCTGTCCTGCAGAAAGAATGTTTGTGATTAGAATGGGCACTCTGCTTTAGGAGGCGTAGCAGGCGGCACAGGTGGATGAAAATCGCCCTCCACCCTCTTCTCTGAACTGCACCTCACTGTGACCAGGGGCCCAGTGAAGTGGAAGTGGAATGGCAGTGAGGTGGCTTCTGGCATCTGAGCCACAGCCTGACCCTCACCCTCTGCTCCCGCAGCCCTTCCCGTGCCTTCCTCAAATGCCTGACTTCTGAAACCACTGACTCTGAGCCAGATGAACTCGTGTTCCCTTCTCTAGGGCTTTTGCTCACACTGTGGCCCCTGCTTGGATGCCCTCACTCCATCTGCTGGCCTCATCCCCCCTCTCAAGGGCCTGCTCTAGGGCCTTGCTTTTTATTTCCATGACTGGAATTGAAATCCCTCCCCCAACCCCCAGAAAAGAAAACCTCACGAACCGCTTGAGTTCCTCTCTTCCAGCACTGGCCCTTTCCAGCTTGCATTGGATTTCTGTGTGCTCATGGCATTTTCTAAGCCCATTGAGGGTGGGGCTCATGCTTCATGCATCTTGGTGTCCCTGGTGCCCAGCACCTGGCAGAGGGAAGGCGCTCAGGAGAGGGGCTCTCACGGAGGAAATGAGTGGGTAAGAGCCTGGCTCACAGGACATCTGCTATCCACGTTTGCCCTGGAGCTGAGGGATCAAAACTGCCAGCGCATCCCTCAGCACAGGCCTCCAGTACCCAACCCTCCTGTAATGGCCCTTGCTCTCCATCTGGAATCTTCCACGAAACTGAGGCCAGCCTTGTTCTCAGCCAATCCTACTATGTCCAAGGGAGGAGGTGGGGAGAGGAGCATGGATGTCAGTCTGGCAGGGTTGAGTGGCAGAGCTTGTTACCTAGAACCTTACTGCCCTCCTCTCTGAACTCCAGGCAAAACTGTGGCTACTACAGCAGATACCCAGGCAGAAACGTCGACTTTGAGAGGCCCCAAGGCTACCATCACCCCCAAGGATTCTTGGAGGACGATGACTCGCCCGTTTGCTATGATTCACGGAGATCTCCAAGGAGACGCCTACTACCTCCCACCCCAGCATGTGAGGCCAGATTTTTGTTTTGGGTGGAACCTCCCGGGGAACAGTGTGCCTCTCCCCCCACCCCCGCTCTGGGGGCCGGTGACGGATGTGTGCTGCCAGGTCAGGATCCTTAGTCCTCAAGACCAGCCCCCGGCGAGAGAGTGTGTCTGCTTTCCTTTCTCATCCATATCCCACGTGATAGAGCTCTAGCCTCTTCAGTGCTATGTTTGACTCTCTTCGAGAAGAGAGAGGCTGTGGGCCCTAAGACTGCACACACATCTGGTAAAGGGTGTTTCGCATACATAGCATTGTCTTTGAACCTGGGACTGTCCTGAGAGGTAGGCAAACCACACACGTGCTTTTGCTGTTGTCAGCCCTGCTCCACTCTGTGATGGGGTGACTGAGCCCCCAAAGGGGAAGAGTGGGCTCAAGTGCAGAGCTGGCTGTGCCCCAGGCCTGTCTTGCAAAACCCCATGCCTCTGAGGGCCACCTGGGCATTCTGGTATCCATCTGTCCTCAGGCCCCTCCAGGCCTGATCCTCCTCCCTCATCTCCCTTCCTCCTCCTCCTCCTCCTCCTCCCTCATCTCCCTTCCTCCTCCTCCTCCTCCTCCCTCATGTTCCCTCCTCCTCCTCCCTCATCTTCCCTCCTCCTCCCTCATCTTCCCTCCTCCTCCTCATCTTTTATCATCTTCCCTCTTCTTCTCCTCCCTCATCTTCTATCATCTTCCTTCATCTTCCTCCTCCCTCATCTTCCCTCCTCCTTTTCCCTCCCCCTCTCCTCCCTCATCTTCTCTCCTCCTCTCTCCCCCTCCCTCATCTTCCCTCCTCCCCCCTCCTCCTCCCTTGCCTTCCCTCCTCCTCCCTCACTTTCTGTCCTCCTCCCTCATCTTCCTGTCAAGTCTGTCAGTGCCCTCTGCTCACGGGGCAAGTTTTGGACTTGTTGGTCCCCTTCACTCTGGGGCCAGGAAACCCATCCCGCCTAGAGGGGCTGGGGCTGGGGCTGGCTGCTTCCACCTGCTTTCCCTCTGTAGCAGTGGGTGGCAGGGGCTGGGGGATCTGGGTCATCCTGAGCAAGGAACTCCAGCTGGGGGAAGAGGTGCAGCCCTGGCCTCTTCCAGCTCCTGGCTGAACAGTTTCATTTTGGACATGTGGGCATTTTGCTGATGGTTAAGGACTATCCATTTCTGGAATTTCTGAGGAATGAAGCATATTTTTGAACAGGACTCTAATCAGTAACCAAAAATAGCCGTGACACATCGGCTTCTGAGTCTGCCAACTGCATATACTATAAAGAGCACCGCTGGGAGGTGCCCAGGGCCCTCTGCCTCACTCCAGCTGTCACAGCCCCACTGGGGAGTGTGACCAGACCCATTTCCATGGTTAATATTTAATTCCTCAGCCCCGAACACATGCAGCTAAATGAAGTCACCCCATTCCCATAAATACTAGATGAAGCAGATGCAGGTGAGGCCGGGTGGAGGCCCTCGCCCTTGTGAGTTCCACTGCCTTCCTGGGCCCTCGGCCTTTGTCTGTTGCCTACCTGGCCAAGCCAGCAAGCACATGAATCCCACCAGCCACAGTGCCAGAGAGGAGCTGAGTGGGCAGGAGTTGCTGTGCTCATGATTCATAAGGTGGTTTTGCTTTGCTGCCCCGCAGCTCAGACCTTAGACAGGGAGAACATTTCACTCCTCCACCTGTGTTCTCAGCTGCAGGGGGATTCCCTCCTCCTCCAGAGAGTGTTGTGCAGAGCACATGAGACCGTGGGGATCCACGGAGCATTTTAGAAATGGAAAAGCACCACATATAGGAGAGGGACCGCTGCACTCCTTTCCCAGCCCCCAGCCCGGCCATTCGATCTGGAAACCTATGCTCCACAGCACAGTTGGCCCCTGGGTGGTACGTGGAGGGAAGGCTTTCTGATGAGGCAGCCGTGTGTGTCCCATGTAGGCAACTGAACCAGGAGGCCCCACAGTGCACACTGGGCACGAGAGACCAGGACTGGCTGTCTCGTTCCTCTCTGCTGGGCAGTGCCTAGCCAAGGACTCAGCCCAGTCTCTGTGTGCAGCCCCAGTGTGCCTGGGAGTCCTCTCCTAGCTAGGCCCTGGGCTTTCCAGTAGAGGAATTAGGGGCATGTGGAGTTTTGCCAGGGCTGAGAAAGGCCCTGTGATCCGAGAAAAGCAGCGGTCAGGATAGGAGCCATAGAAATGCCTTGTAAACGATAGGTGTGCTCCTGACAGAGGCCCCTGCAAGGGGTAGGATGTTTCTGGGAGGAGGCTGCTGGCTGTGTCTTAGGGCCCCAGAATTCAGACTGATCTCCTGGGCCTGGTGCCCTGTGAAGCTGGGAGCTGTGGATCATCTTGTTAACCTGTGTGTGAACCTCTGTTGGAAGAGCTGTTAGCAGGACAAGCGTTTCCTTAAAGTTAGAGGTGTCCTTTGTTTGTCTTCAGTGCTAGAGAAGCTGAATCTTTCCCAACAAAAATAATTTGCTTATTACCTGGTCAAGCCGATCAGTGCAGGTAAAGTCCCTCCCTTTAAAACAGTTGTAAACACAGGAGCCCCAGCAAGATATGTCAGCTGCTGGGGACACTTAGGGTATCTGGAAGGTGACAGTGGGAAGTGTCATGGGGTTCTAGCAGGACTTGTGTTCTTGCACTGAAGTGCTGTGCGCTCCCCACAGTATTCAGGGCCAGGGCTTCTGACTCGGATCAGTTGCCCTATGGGCTGCCTTCGCTCCTCCTCCTGAGAACAGGCCAACATTTAAAAGTAGTAAGTTCTCTTTGGGAGGCCGATGCAGGTGGATCACGAGGTCAGGAGATCGAGGCCATCCTGGCTAACACGGTGAAACCCCGTCTCTCTGAAAATATAAAAAATTAGACGGGCGTGCTGGCAGGCGCCTGTAGTCCCAGCTACTCGGGAGGCTGAGGCAGGAGAACAGCATGAACCCGGGAGGCGGAGCTTGCAGTGAGCCGAGATTGCGCCACTGCACTCCAGCCTGGGTGACAGAGCCAGACTCCATCTCAAAAAAAAAAAAAGTAGTTCATACTTTAAAAAACATCCCTCACTGGGGCTTCTGCCTTCATCCTCTCCTCCTAAAGTTTGGAGACCTCACTACCTAATCTTTCTCTTGGACAAACCACATGCTTCTTCCTGGGCTCGTTGCTGAGCGTTCGGGGCCACCCTGACTCTGAAAGACGGTGTCCTGACAGAAAACTTGCTTCACAGCTGCATGATGCCTTTTGCTTTCCCAGCCCACCGGAGATCCTCCTTCAACTTTGAGTGCCTGCGCCGGCAGAGCAGCCAGGAAGAGGTCCCGTTGTCTCCCACCTTCCCCCACCGCACGGCCCTGCCTCTGCATCTGATGCAGCAACAGGTGAGCGGCCCCCCTGGCCTTGCCCCCACGACCAGGGGCACCCCACATAGGACCTCCATCAGGTCACTTCCTTCTCCTTGGCCTCAAGCACCAGGAGGGAAGGAGAGAATCTTCACCTACAGTCTGGTTAATCTTTGTAACAATCCTGTCAAATAGCTATGGCTACAAGTCCCATGCTGTCCCAGCTCACACAAGCAAGCGACTGCTGGCATTTGAATCCAAGGAGCCAGCTGCCAAAGCTGGCCTCTCTGCCCAGGTGACTCCCTGCGACCCCCACCACCTCTTCCTGGCATTGAATACAGAGCCTGATGTGATCTGAGCTCAGGGAGTGGGGGCCACTTGGCTGATTCTGAACAATCGGTGCAGCCCTTCATTTTCTCTTAAGAAGTGGTTCCTTCATTAAGTTTATGGGTCCCTCTGTGGGCAGGGCCCTGTGGGTACTATGCGGGGTTAACCTCCCCTGCCTACAAAGGGAGCAGTCTGGGGAGAACAATTTGCCCACATTGAGGGTGGCTGCACAGGCAAGAGGGTGGGGCCAGAGCCCACTCACCAGGGCTTTCCCTCGAGGATAACAATATGGCGCTTTTTCTTTCTGAAAATATCACATCAGAGATGCCATTCATTCGTGCACGATGGGGTGGTGGGCGTGGACCTGTGCTGTTTACAGACTGGGTTCCCTGCCCCTTTCTGCAGAGTGTGAACCCCAAGGTGCATCTGCCATGGTGGGATTGTAAGACCGGGGCTTGTACCCAGTGCTTTAGCACATGTCAGTTGCCGGCTCTAGGATGCATTACTCCAGAGCAAAGAGAACCAGCTGTTTTCCTATAAGTGCTTGGAAGTGGTAGTTTCCCCTGAATGTACTTTGGTATTTAAACCCAGCATGAACTGGGTGGTGTGTTCACACCCACAGCTTGTTGGGCTTCCCTGATTCTTCTTCATTCTGAAGCAATTTCATGAATTAGCAACTGATAACTCCTTGGGAAAAGCCAAAGGAAATGCATTATGGATTCGGGGTAAAAGAAAGCACAGTCTGCTAGAAAACAAAGTCATCACCGCCCATTCATTCAGCGTACTTCAGTGTGCCCATGTCCTTTCCAAGTCCTTGCCTGGACTGCCCCTGGAGAGCGCAGCGCCCATGCTCGGTCTGTGTGCAGGAGGTTTGAGGCCCGGACCTCTGAGAACCTCTGGTCTCCCAACGCTCCTCTCTTTCCTCAGATCATGGCAGTTGCTGGCCTAGATTCAAGTAAAGCCCAGAAGTACTCACCAAGTCACTCGACCCGGTCGTGGGCCACCCCTCCAGCAACCCCTCCCTACCGGGACTGGACACCGTGCTACACCCCACTGATCCAAGTGGAGCAGTCAGAGGCCCTGGACCAGGTGAACGGCAGCCTGCCATCCCTGCACCGCAGCTCCTGGTACACAGACGAACCTGACATCTCCTACCGGACTTTCACACCAGCCAGCCTGACCGTCCCCAGCAGCTTCCGGAACAAAAACAGCGACAAGCAGAGGAGTGCAGACAGCTTGGTGGAGGCAGTGAGTACGGCTCTTGGCCATGGTGGGCAGGAAGCACCGGGAGCAGCAGAGGTGCAACTGTAACAGCAGGAAGGGCAGTGGTGGGAGGGTGGCCAGGCTGTGAGCCAGGCTGCCTCAATCAGACACTTTTGAGCAGCAGGAATGTACCTGAAGCATGAGCAAAAACTGGTCACCACCACTGGGTGCGGTGGCTTACGTCTGTAATCTCAGCACTCTGGGAGGCCGAGACGGGTGGATCACCTGAGGTCAGGAGTTCGAGACCAGCCTGGCCAACATGGTGAACCCCATCTCTACTAAAAATACAAAAATTAGCCGGGCGTGGTGGTGCATGCCTGTAATCCCAGCTACTCAGGAGGCTGCAGCAGGAGAACTGCTTGAACCCGGGAGGTGGAGGCTGCAGTGAGCCGAGATCACACCACTGCACTCCAGCCTGGGCAACAGAGGGAGACTCTATCTCAAAAAAACAAACAACAAAAAAACAAAAAAACTGGTCACCACCGTCGATTCTCATAAATGAGCTGTGCTGGCATTATGGGTGCTGTTCCGGCATATGTTTCTAGTTTATACTAAATGTCTTTCCCCAGTGGGTTTCACTCTTGTTGGGCCATGTGTAGTTTTTTAGCTCCAGGACATTTTCAAAGCCATTTACATTAGTTATTATGTATGAGGTCTAGAAAACGTGATTGAGCTGCATCCCCAAAGCACACGGAGCAGTTAAGTTAGCACTGGAGTTGATTTTTCTGTTGTCCCCCTGCCCTGCAAGGCCTTATAACACCCCCATGCCATCCATCCCTCTTTTCTGTACAGGTGCTGATATCCGAAGGCTTGGGACGCTATGCGAGGGATCCAAAATTTGTGTCAGCAACAAAACACGAAATTGCTGATGCCTGTGATCTCACCATCGACGAGATGGAGAGTGCAGCCAGCACCCTGCTTAATGGGAACGTGCGTCCCCGAGCCAACGGGGATGTGGGCCCCCTCTCACACCGGCAGGACTATGAGCTACAGGACTTTGGTCCTGGCTACAGCGATGAAGAGCCAGACCCTGGGAAGGATGAGGAGGACCTGGCGGATGAAATGATATGCATCACCACCTTGTAGCCCCCAGCAAGGGGCAGACTGGCTCTGGCCTCAGGTGGGGCGCAGGAGAGCCAGGGGAAAAGTGCCTCATAGTTAGGAAAGTTTAGGCACTAGTTGGGAGTAATATTCAATTAGACTTTTGTATAAGAGATGTCATGCCTCAAGAAAGCCATAAACCTGGTAGGAACAGGCCCCAAGTGGTTAAGCCTGACAGAGCACCATGCGCTCGGCCCCAGCTGCAGGAAACAGCAGGCCCCGCCCTCTCACAGAGGATGGGTGAGGAGGCCAGACCCACCCTGCCCCATTGTCCAGATGGGCACTGCTGTGGAGTCTGCTTCTCCCACGTACCAGGGCACCAGGCCCACCCACCTGAAGGCATGGCGGTGAGGTGCAGGGGAAAGTTAAAGGTGATGACGATCATCACACCTGTGTCATTACCTCAGCCATTGGTCTAGCATATCAGTCACTGGGCCCAACATATCCATTTTTAAACCCTTTCCCCCAAATACACTGCGTCCTGGTTCCTGTTTAGCTGTTCTGAAATACAGTGTGTAAGTCAGAACCCAGCTACCAGCGATCATTGTGAGGGCAATGGGACCTTATAAATAAGGTTTTCTGTGATGTGACGCCAGTTTACATAAGACAGTATCACTCCGATGGTCGGTTTCTGACTGTCACGCTAAGGGCAACTGTAAACTGGAATAATAATGCACTCGCAACCAGGTAAACTTAGATACACTAGTTTGTTTAAAATTATAGATTTACTGTACATGACTTGTAATATACTATAATTTGTATTTGTAAAGAGATGGTCTATATTTTGTAATTACTGTACCGTATTTGAACTGCAGCAATATCCATGGGTCCTAATAATTGTAGTTCCCCACTGAAATCTAGAAATTATTAGTATTTTTACTTGGGCTATCCAGAAGTAGAAGAAATAGAGCCAATTCTCATTTATTCAGCGAAAATCCTCTGGGGGTAAAATTTTAAGTTTGAAAGAACTTGACACTACAGAAATTTTTCTAAAATATTTTGAGTCACTATAAACCTATCTTTCCACAAGATATACCAGATGACTATTTGCAGTCTTTTCTTTGGGCAAGAGTTCCATGATTTTGATACTGTACCTTTGGATCCACCATGGGTTGCAACTGTCTTTGGTTTTGTTTGACTTGAACCACCCTCTGGTAAGTGAATTACAGAGCAGGTCCAGCTGGCTGTTCTGCCCCTAGGGTATCCATAGTTATGGTTTTCTCTGCTGCCCACCTAGGGTGTTTTTTGCATCACTGGTGCAGAAATGCATAGGTGGATGAGGTATAGCTGCTCTTGTCCTCTGGGGACTGGTGGTGCTGCTTAAGAAATAAGGGGTGCTGGGGTGGGGGGGACGGAGGAGTAACATGGTGATCTATAGGATTGGAGTGTCGGGGTCTGTACAAATCGTATTGTTGCCTTTTACAAAACTGCTGTACTGTGTGTTCTCTTTGAGGGCTTTTATATGCAATTGAACGAGGGCTGAAGTTTTCATTAGAATGCACTCACACTCTGTACGTCCTGATGAAAACCCACTTTTGGATAATTAGAACCATCAAGGCTTCCTTTTCTGTCAACAGAATTAGGCTGACTGTCAAGTTACCTTGGCAGGGATTCCCTGCAATCAAAAAGATAGGTAGCAGTTTTGGTCCAAAATTTTTAATAGTATACAGACAACCTGTTAATGTTTTTTGTTTTGGTTGTTTTTTTTTTTTTTTTTTTTTTTTTTTTTTTGTAAATAACCCCACTTTGTTATGAAGACCTTACAAACCTCTTCTTAAGACATTCTTACTCTGATCCAGGCAAAAACACTTCAAGGTTTGTAAATGACTCTTTCCTGACATAAATCCTTTTTTATTAAAATGCAAAATGTTCTTCAGAATAAAACTGTGTAATAATTTTTATACTTGGGAGCGCTCCTTGCACAGAGCTGGCATTTGCCAGTGAGAGCCTCTGATGGGGCAGGTACTGTGCCAGGGCAGCTCTGAAATTACGGATATTCTTATCCTCCTGGTTCCTTTGGTGCCAATGGTAACCTAATACCAGCTGCAGGGAGCGCCATTTCTCCTAAAGGGCTACACCACTGTCAACATTATCTTGGACTCTGTGTCTCTCTCTGTTGGGTCTTGGTCTTACTGTGTGGCATCACATCAGGCCAAAATTGCCAGACCAGGACCCTAAGAGTCTGGTAGAGGTGATGAGCTTTTCCAAAGTCAGTACTTACAAACTGGCGTTCTTACAGGCTGCACCATTTCCTAATATTTGTCTGCTTTAAGCCTGGTTCACTCTCTCATCGAATATTAAATTTTTCTTTGTAAGAAAAATTTGAAGTTGTAGAGCATGGTTTTTTGTTTTCCTTTGTCTTAGGAAAGTTTTAAGATGACATGTTTTTCCTTTTTGGTTCCCTCCCCATCTGAAAAATACACATTTTTGTGTCCACAGGAATAATATATTTAGTTTCTTTAATCTTATGTTTTTCATAATCTCACAAAATGTAAATGGCAGCTATGATTTCACCGTCAACTGGCAGTGAGAACCTCACTAAGAACCATCTCTGCTCAGCCTATGGACTCCGACATCCACCCAGACAGCTGGATCTCGTTTCATCACGTGGCACTTTCCAGCTGTATCCTAAGAAGTTTCAGAATTGGGCGAAGGCCAGGTGTGGTGGGCTGTGAGGGCCATGTTACCTCTCAGCGCAGTCTCACCTGTGTGAGATGGGATCACGGGGACCACTTGCTTTACTGCTGACCCTGCTATGAAAAAAACCGGAGCAGTTTCACCTTGTGTACTTCTCAGCATCGTAAGTGTCTTTGCCAATTGCATTTCCTAAAAAAGTTTTACTGTTTTGATAGGCAGCTGGCTGGTTTATAAAAACTAGTTGGCCATAGAGCTGACATCACGCACAGAGCCCCGACTCCCTGATTAGCCCACCCCAACTCAAAAACTGACTCCAGGCATGTTTTGTTGAAAAGGTTATTTCTCTAAAAAACAGTATTTCTTTTCCTCTCCTGGGGACTAGGAGGGCAGGAGAGAATGAGGAGCAAGCCTGGGCCCTGGTTCCAACATCAAGAGTGACAGGGTGGTCTCAGGGATGTCCTGAGAGGACACCCTGGGCCACTAAACAGGGCCAGTAGAGATGGTATTTTATCTTTAAAAAAATCTGTATTGGATCTGATGTTAAGTTGGCTTATCAGTAGAAGCATGAAACCACTTCTGAGTGGCGGGACATGGTTGGCTGGAGAAGAATGTGTTTTTTTGTTTTTTTTTTGAGACAGTCTCACTCTGTCACCCAGGGTGGAGTGCAGTGGTGCAATCTCGGCTCACTGCAGCCTCCGCCACCCAGGTCCAAGCGATTCTCCTGTATCAGCCTCCCGAGTAGCTGGGACTACAGGCGTGCACCACCATGCCCAGCTAATTTTTGTATTTTTAGTAGAGACGGGGTTTCACCATGTTGGCCAGGCTGGTCTCAAACCCCTGGCCTCAAGTGATCCGCCCACCTCAGCCTCCCAAAGTGCGGGGATTACAGGCATGAGCCACCATGCCTAGCCAAGAAGAATCTATTTGAATTCGTGGAGATGATGCCTACAACTTTCGCTACGAGCAGAAAGACTAGATGTTTGGGTGCCTACAACTCCTGCTTCAGGAACTCACCATCTCCAGTCAGGCTGCCAGATGCTCTTGGCTCCCACGCAGCCCACCCCTGTCCCCTATCCCCTATTCCATCAGGAACTGCCTCCTACTAGTGCAGCAGCTTCAACACAGGCTTCTGCAATACGTCAGGGCTCCTCAGAGCACTGGGCACATGCATAGCGCATTCTGTTGTGCTCTTTTAGCCATTTTTGCAAAGCACGTTTCTCTGTTTTTAGGTACTGCAAGCTTTTTGCCAAGGGGCCTGATTCCCTATTAGACTGAAGTTGGGGGGGTACCCTCTGTGTATCCCACTTTGTAGCAAGTGCCTTTCTCCCTCCATGCTGGCTTCCTCAGGTGACAGCCTCTCCTCCTGGGGTGAAAGACTCCCTTCGTGGCAGGGGAATGCTCAGGTTCTGGACATGTGACACTTACCATCTTTTCTTTCGAACCTCATTCCTGTTTATGGCCAAATTGTGCGATTGTGTAGAACATGACTAAGTATTTGAGAGTGAGAGAAGGGCCTGGGTGCAGTCGAGCAGCATCCCCAATGGGCTCCTCTTACCATATGACGTTTCGCTTATTTTAAAATCCAGACTGAACCCACCGTGGTCTCAGAGGCTGACACACCCATGGGACACAGAGATGGTAGAACTAAGTGACTGTCACCCTGCCATATCCATACCTGTTCCAGAGAAGAAGGGTCAGCACAGTCATGGTTGGCCCAGGACCATCCCCTGCCCCTGAATCCACACACGCTCCAGCAGGAGAGCTGCATGAGGCCCTCCAAGCCACAGGGCTGGCACCTGAACTCCTGTTTCTGCACTCTTGCAGGCAGCCCCGAGACCCAGGTGACTGATGGCCATGGACTGCTGCTGTGGGGCAGGTGGGGATCCTCCGTAGGAGAAATAAGTCTCTTGGCTAGTTTAGGATTTTCTTTCTTGACCCTCTCTTGGAACAAAGATTTAAAAAAATACAGGTAAGATTAAACAAGAGCTGCTTAAGATTTTTAAAAGGAGAGGTGTGATGGGTTTCTTCCTTCTGTCTCTCTAGAAGGTTTTTCTCAGAAAACTAAGCTGTGGCTGTCAGAACCGCCCCCCCCCCCCCCCCCCCCACAGTCTATAAGCCATCTCAATCCTCTCAGATCCCAGCAAAGCCTGGAATCCCCCAATTTTCTCCCGTCTTTATTCTGAGCCTAGTACAGCTGCAGGTTTCCACATAACAATGCTTTTCTTCCCAGCCCCTGACGGTGGATGTGGATGTCTGGAAAAATCCAAATGCATTTTATTTTCATTACCTTGTCAGAACAGTCTGGAGAAGGCACCTCAGTTCAAATGTAAGTGACTGGATCACTTTATTGAATGGTAAGAAATTTAAAGAGCAAAGAGCTGTTGTAAATGCTACTCGTATTTTTTTTCCTCCAAAACTCCAATCTTGAATTTATTTTTCTTTCACACAGGGGCATTTCTACATGAACAGGGTGCATGGCTGTGCTTAACTGCGTTTTCCATCCTAGTCTGTTCCTGTGGACGTCTAGAGAATAAGAATTAACCATCCTTGTCCACTGCTGGGACGGCTCAGGCTGCCAAGTCATTTCCCAAGCCCAACATGAGAGAGTCCTTTCTCCGGCTAGCTGCTTCAGTAGGAATCAGTGATCTGGTACATGGGGTTTGTTCTTGGTTTCTGCATTTCTTGGTAAAAGGAAAACCTTTTAAAATGCTAAGTCATAAAACCTTTGGTAGTGAAGCCAAGTGGCATTCCCTCCAGACTCCTCTCCCCTTGAATAAGGTCCAAAAAATCTCAGGTTTTTTTTTTTTTTTTATAGACAGGGTCTCACCCTGTCACCCAGGCTGGAGTGTAGTGGTGCCATCAGGGTTCACAGGAGCCTCAACCTCCTGGGCTCAAGCCATCCCACCTCAGCCTCCCAAGTAGCTGGGACTACAGGTGTGCACCACCATGCCCAGCTAATTGTTTTCCAGAGACAAGGTCTCACTATGTTGCCCAGGCTGGTCTTGAACTCCTGAGCTCAAGTGATCTTCCCAAAGTGCTGGGATTATAGGTGTGAGCCCTGCACCTGGCCCTGGTTTAATAAGAACCAGAGCCACAACCCTCTCAGAGTGACCCAGTGGAGCTCCTGTTACCTGCCTCACTCTGAGAGTGAAATTAGGAAGCGAGAAAGGAAAAGCCAGTTTTTCTACCAGCAGGCAACTTTCCCCTCTGAACAGGGACACTGGGGACTTATGTGCCAGCCCAGGATGAACTAACTACTGTGTGACTTACTGCCTCAGCTGAAGCTGGCAGCTCGAGAAGGAGGATGCCCCTTCCCTTGCGAACCCTCCGTGGGTCTGGCAGGCACCCAGCCTCTGTGCATGGCCTGGGAAGGAACCCTGGGTTAGAGAATGCCACGTGAACACAAGACAAAGGATGCGGCAGGAGTTAACCATCCTCCCCTTCTGTCCCTGCAGGAGGCAGGGAGGAACATCTCAGCCTGAATGCTGGCTTTCCCCAAATGGCCCACAGGGAATGGCTGGGGAAAAGGAGCTGGATTCACTGCCCAGTACTTGTCTCATTTCCCAAGACTATCCAATTCTCAGCCACTGAGTAGGGTACCACCTGGGTCCTAGTGTGCTACATAGTTTCAGGAAGGAGCCTGGGAGCAAGGGCTGTGCTGGCCCTCTTGGCTCATCAGGGGGCTTCCCTGGTCATCCTCCAGCAGCAACTGTCTTAGCGCTGGGTGGCCAGCGTCCTGGGCTTGTAGACAGGGACATCTTTGTCCCAGAGTGCAGGCCGCCCCTTGATAATGTCAGCTGCCTTCTCTGCGATCATGATTGTGGGGGCGTTCAGGTTGCCGCTGACCATGCTAGGCATGATGGAGGCATCGACAACCCTGAGGTTTTCCACCCCAAGGACCCTTGTCTGCGGATCCACCACAGCAGTGGGATCAGAGGGCTGGCCCATCTTACAGGTGCACGAGGGGTGGTAGGCGCTGTCAGCTTTTGCCCGCACAAAGGCATCTATCTCTTTATCTGACTGAACGTGGCTTCCCGGCTGGAGCTCTTTCCCTCGGAACGGAGCCAGGGCTTCCTGTGCAAAAATTTCTCTGGTGAGCTTCACACACAGACGGAAATCCTCAATATCAGTTTCTGTCGAGGAGAAGAAACAGGTGAGGACCCCTCCTTTTGCCCGTGCTGGCCTCACTGGAAGATTTCGTGGCATGGAGAGGCTCTGTAAGCTGTCTGAGGGGATGGTGTTTGGGGACAAAGTTCAGGGCCATGGGAGACTGAGCCAGCAGGCTGCTTGTCCCCTGCCCATAGTGGGTTAGACTGTACCATGTAGCTCAAAGGTAGCATCCTACATTGACACAGCCCACCCAGAGGCCCAGGTTTAAATCAGGGGTCTGACTTATCTGTAGGGCAGGGATAAGTACACACACCCTGCCCCTGCCACAGTGTGGCTGTGAGCACCCTGCAGCCATTGCTGGGCAAAACCTGCCCAGTGAGTAGTGCTTGTTTTTGCTGCATGCAAAGAGGCAGGCCCAGGAATGGAATTTGCTTTTAGAAGCTGCTCAGAGTGACAACAAGAAAAATGCTCTATCATCTGTCTACAGACCTGGCACCTGCATAGTGCGGTCTGCCTGCACATCATGGCAGATTGTTCTGAAAGCTGCAAATCTCCCCTAATGTCTAACCCCCGGGACTTCATTTATTTCATGTGTCCCAGGACACTACGGGGCTGCCTATGCAAGTTTACAGCCTAAAGTGACGGGGCGGGGGACGACAGTGTCTTGGAAAGTGTAGTCCAAGGGTATGATTCAGGGACAAACAGGAACCCCACAAAGGCATTCGTTTGTTCAAGCCCAGGAAGACACAGGTGGGTGAATTACCTGTTGACAAGTAGTTGGGCTGGATCACAGGGTGGTCTTGGGGATTGGCACTTCTCAGTTTGAGCCAGCCCACACTCGTGCCCCGCATGGGTCCCACGTGTACCTAGAAGAACACAGAGGAAGCAGTGACGGTCCCTCCGTAGACATCCACAGTGACCTCTGTCAACCCTGGTTTACCTGCAGGGTGGGCCTCTGCTTCCAGAATCAGTGGGGGAACAGATGCATGTTAGCATTTGCCCACATGGTACCCACCTCCACAAGTGATTACAGATCACCTCAGTGAATCAATCTTTCATCCTGGCCTCATACTCAAAGCTTTCAGAGGTGGTGATCCCAGTGCCAAGTCGGCCCCTCTGTTTGTCCCATTTCTGGTGCTCAGTACCTAGCCTGCATGGAACAGTCATACCACTGGCATGCACCACACAGACTGACACGCTGGGCAGCTGGAAGGCAGGGGACAGGCCTCTGTCTCCCCCACTCTGCAGCTGTATGGCACCAGGGAGAATGCTGCCTTGGAAAATGGGAGCATCTTCCTTCCTGGTGGGAAGGAGACATCCTGGGAAGCTGAGGCTCCTCCACCTGCTCACCTGGTAAGCCTCCTGCTGGGTGGGGACCCGCCCGTGGTCAATCACTTGGGATGGCAGGAAATGGAATTGGATGTCCGGATGGGGGACCCCAGGCTGGCTGCGGATGAACCCACCTGTTTCCAGATGGGCAGTGGCTCCCTCCCCTGAGAAACAGAAGAGGATGAGGCAGAAGAGCCAGTCAGGGCGTGGCAGGTGGGCCGGCTGCTCCTGGTTTCCCTCCTTTCTCCTGGCCACTCCTCTTCCTTTTCCTGGACTCCACTCTAGTGCCTGGACCCAAGTCCTGTGCACATCTGTTCACCCCCCACAGGGGGCTCACCCAGCACCACACCATAAAATGTCAGCTATTTGCCGAAAGGATGGCATCAGCTCTGCTCTCTACCTGGGCCAATTCTGCCACTGCCCATGCCACCTGCCTTACCGGCTCTTCCCACCACCTAGCACAGTACACAGCACATACTAGATGTGTGAGAAATACAGACTGAGTGGATGAGTAGGATTTTAAACTACCGTCTCCTGGCCCAGGCGCAGCTAGAAATCAAATGGAAATGGTTGAAAGATGAATGCTGATTCTGCAGTCTAGCCCCAAAGTCTCCTCTCTCCACCTTTTCTCCTGGCTCCTTGGACCTCGCCTGCTGTCCAGCACAAGGGCATCCCTGCCCATCTGTAAGGAAGAGCAGCCCCTGAGCCCCGAGGAGTCTCACCTCCAGCAGGCCCTGGGCCAAGCTCCTTGGCATGGGCTATTGTTTCTGGTCTTCGCTTCAACCTGTCAGGTTGAAACTGTGCATCCCCATTTTGAAGATGGAAAAACTGAGGCTCAGGGCTAAGGTAAATGGCATAGTTCAGCATCAAATCCAGTGGCCAGAACCCTTGTTCAGCTCCTCAGGAAGGAGGTCTCAATGCTTATAGACAGTCTCCTCCCAGGTTACTGATGAGTGTGCTCACCTGTGAATTTCCAGAGCCACTCCAGACCAATGCAGACCTTCCGCAGGGGCTTCTGTGCTGAATGGAGGGTGATAGGGCGGGTGCATGCCTGCTGAATGTAGATCTCCAGGTGGTCTTGCAGGTTCTGGCCAACCCCTGATATGGGAAGGAGTGGTTTAGAAAATGGCTACCAAGGGGGCTCAGCTGCTTCTCAGTATCCCCCTGGTTTTGAAAAATGCTTTCCTATTCACTTATCTTCTGGACCAGCTCCTGCTCAGTTGGTTCCCTGGTCTCAGCTTAAAGGCTGCCTCCCAGAGACACTATGCTCGCACTCCTGGCCAAGTCTGGCCTGCCTCGGATGCTGCCAAGGCCGCCTGTCCTTGTCACGCACTCCCAGGGCAGCCTCTGGGTGCTCCTTGTCAGCCCTGCTCAGCAGCCCCCTCTATGAGGGCAGAGCCTACGCCTTCAGCAGGCACTGCTTGGTGAGCGGTCACTGGATGGTGATGGCCAGAGGGGCAGACAGCAGCCCCACCCTCACCCCAGCGTGGGGAAGGAGGAAGCAGCCCTGTCGTGCTACACAGTCCTTGCATGATTTCATCCAAGCCTATTGGGAGACTGGGCAGGTCAACTTCATGAAGCAGCACTTCCCTGGGCCCCTCATGATGAAGCCTAAATGCACAAAGGCCCAGCCCTCCCGGAGTGGGGTTATCAAGGAGGGCAAGAGACAGAGCCTGACCCTCAAGAGCATCAGAGACAGTTTATAAAATAAAGTTTAGGTCTTAACATGAAGAGCAGGCTCTGGAGCACGGAGCTGACCTCATTCATGCTCAGGGCAGCCAGCGAGTCCTGTGGATGGAAGGACGAGGCCTGGCCCCCTCTCGCCACAGAGCTGCTCTGGTGACACGCCCATGCCCGACCCAGTGGGGCTTCACAGGCAGATACTCCCTGCTGCAGGGTGCCCTTCTCCAAGTGAAATAGGGCGGCTGGGGGAGGGAGAAGGAAAACAATGCAAGACTCGGGGCCCAGGGCTGACAGGGTCCAGTGAGGCCTGGGAAACCTTCGGGCTCACGGGGACGATGTGACAGTTCCAAGGATCACTGACTGCCACCACCTTCCCACTCCATGCTAATAAGATACATACACTAAGCCTTTTGTTGAGCAGAGACAGCCTCTGGGGAGCAGTAAAGAAGGGGGCTCACCAGGTAGGTGGCACACCACAGGGATGCCCAGTTTCTTGAGGTCATCAGCATTCCCGATGCCGGAGAGCATGAGCAGCTGTGGAGAGTTGATGGCACCTCCACTCAGAATCACCTCCTTGCTGGCATAAGCCTGGAAGAGGTCCAGCCAGGTCACTCCCTAAAAAGCCAGCTGTTCTCCTGACTCACAGACCAGCGCCCTGCTCTAGCCAGCACCATGAGAACATGGCCTTGGGATGTGGAATCCATGTGGCACACCCAGGACAGGCCCCAGAGCCAAGGAGAGGAAATTCGCTGAGTCACTACTTGAAAGCAACCAGCAGGTGCAACTACAGCTAGACAGTAATGATGGCCTTAGAAACAGGAGGGGAGGGCTTACATGAGATAAATGAAAGCAGGCATTCAAGTGGATGGTTTAGAGAGAGCAAGCAGTGAACCAGATCTACACATGAAGCTGCAAAACAATCAGACTCCCTGCCAACAACACAAACAGAGTATAATCACATTTATGGGTTTTAAAACCTCTAGTGTAAACCTATAGCTTTCTGTGAGGTCAGTGCCTTGAAATGGTGTGGAAGGTACTGGGGGACAGCTCTGAATGAGGCATGGCACACAGGGGCACTGACACCACAGGCCCTTTCTAGGTGGCAGGACTAGGGGCTTCCTCACCTCCACCAGTCCACTGCCATCAGCTACTCGCCCCTCCCCCTGCCATCACAGGGATGAGCACGTGGGGCTGGGGGGTGAGGGCGTGACTCCTGCCCACTCTGAGCTGGACCACCAGGGTCACTGCCCACCTCCTTCTGCCAGGACCCCGGCTGCAGTCCACTCACCCTGTGGCTCTGGCCATTCTTGACGTACTCCACGCCCACTGCACGGGTGCCCTCAAATAGCACCCTGCTCACAAGCGTCTCGGCCTCGGCCTTGAGGTTGGTACGGCTCAGTGCTGGGTGCAGGTAGGCACAGGCCGCGCTCCACCGTTTGCCTGCAGGATGGAGTGAGGTGGTCAGGCACGGCTCCGCTTTCCCCTGGCACCTGGGCAGGAGGAAGGAGCTGGAGAAAGAGTGGATATGCCCAGCTCTGACTGCAAGTCCCGCCTTCAAAGTAAAGCTGAGACGGAAAGACCCTGCCCTACTGAGTCCACATCTGCCTGGGGTCCCCTGGATGCAGGTGGAAAAGTACCCTTCACCCTCAAACAGGAGGACACAGAGACCAGGAGCACAGCCAGAGGGGTGAGAGCCTTCAAGAGGCAGGCAGGAGCCCTGGGTCAGCCCTGGCTTGCCTCTGTTCTGCTGTGAGCAAGGCCCTTCACCACTCTGTGCCTCAGTTTCCCCATCTGCAAGTCCCTAGAGGACTTAGGCTCTCTGTCCAGAGAGCTGATTCTCTGCTATCCACACCAACAGGGGCCAGAGGGGTAGAGAACGCCCAGGGTCACCATCCTGGGTCACTCTCAGGGCTCTGGGTTGTACTCTGGGGGGTATACTAAGCCAGATCTCTTCCCGGTCGTGCCAGCCTCAGTCTGCCCATGCCTCCTGACCATGCTGGAGCCAGGAGCCCCGAGCCACGGGCCAACATGGGTGGGGGCTGGGGTAGGGGGTAGTGCCTTTTAAAAAAGAGAAGGGAGACCACTACCTTCATGGATGGTCATGTCCATCCAGCCGAAGCCCTCCTGCTGGAAGCCATTCATGTCCTCAGTGAGCGGGTAGCCGGCTTGCTGCGTGGCCTCCAGGAATGCGCGGTGCAGCGGGTGGTTGGTCTTGCCCCGGGACACCCGCAGCGGGCCATCGGCACCCCGGTACCGGCTGGCGCCCAGCTCGTGGCCCTGTGCCTTGCGGAAGTAGGGCAGGCAGTGCGCATAGTCCCAGCCGCGGGCGCCCTGGCGCTGCCAGCGCTCGTAGTCCTCGGCGTGCCCACGGACGTAGACCATGGCGTTGAGGGATGAGGAGCCGCCCCAGACGCGGCCGCGTGGCCAGTACAGCACGCGGCCGTCCAGGCCCCGCTGCACCTCTGTGTGGTAGCACCAGTTGTACCTGTCGTCGCACAGGTTGGCCACCAGGGCCGCGGGCATGTGGATCTTCCAGGAGAGCCGTTTGCTCCCCGCGCGCACGTCCTTGGGCCCGGCCTCCAGCAGCAGCACGCGCTCGGTGGGGTCCTCCGTGAGCCTCCCGGCCAGAACGCAGCCCGCCGAACCCGCGCCCACCACCACGTAGCTGTACTCGTCCCGGCTCTCAGAGCCCGCGCTGGCCAGGGCCCGGGCACCCAGGGGTTGCTGCTGCCCCAGGGCTCCCCGTGCCAGGGTTCCAGGCCGGCCCAGGCCTCGTAGGAGACACCACATGCTTCTATCTAGTCGAAGTCCTCTGATCCACGGAGGGGAATGAGATGACTCACTTCTCCCTAAAACAGGAAGAGGGGCTTTAAAAATCTTAACTCCGCATATCTAGGGTATGCTCACCAACGGCCTGCCGCGGCAGGGTGCAGCAGGCCCAGCCCGATGTGGCTGCTCACAGGAACTAGGAGGAGGAAGTGAGGGACACACAGGAATTTCAGAACTGTTTTGTATGTGCCAGGATGGACAGGCACAGGGCGGGGGGTGGGCAGCAGGAAGGCCCCTCCCCCAACAAGTGCTTCCCTGTGCCCTGTGTATGAACCTGTAGACTAGGCTGGAGTCCGCCTGCTGGAAGGCAGGGGGGCGAAGGGCTTTCCAAGGGAGAAAGAAAACAAAGTACTTGTACTCATCCCTTCAAGACAGCGGGCTCAGCTCCTACCATGTGCTAGGCACTGTTCCCTGCCCCACCCAGTTCCTGTAGCAATACACAGAAAGACATCTGCTCTTAAAACGGATGGTTTAGGGCCTGGGAAAAGGACAAGACTTAAATAACTGAAGGAAGATCAGCATGAGAGGCATGAGACTGTAGAGCTCAAAGCCTTTGACCCGAGGGGCCATGGGGTGCACTAGAAGGATTTGAAGCAGGTTCAGGATCAGAGCTACACTCGTCAAAGATCACTCTGTAGAATGCTAACGTTTTAACAGAAAAATGGCAATAGCTTTGAAAGGGCCCTTTCCTAACAATGTTCAAATCAATCCCAGCATAGTGCAAAGAGGTAGAAAAAAAACAGGATATGTCATGAAAACCTCCACTGAAAAGAACACCTGAGAATGCCCCACCCATGAGGCTCAGACCAACAAAGCCTGCCTCAAGACTGAGGCTGAAACAAAAGGAAACCCTGATAAATCTCACCACCCCTTCCACAAGCCCTGCACCAAGTAACAGCAGCCTACCACTGGAATGTAGAGGCTCTTTCTCCTCCTCCTCCCCACTGTTGCACAGGCATAGGAGACAGGGGGCGGGGCCTCCTGAGTGGTATGTTTGAGGCTGCTGGAACACTGAGAAGAACTCTTCAGAGCTCCAGGCCCCACACCACTCCCCACCAGACTGACAACACTCCACACTAACAACCCAAAAGAATGAAAGACAGGTCCTTTGCTAGGTATACTGTTTACCTCAGTCTCCACCATCCCACTACACACAAGGTCTAGCATTCAATAAAAAACTAGGATACATACCAAACAGCAAGGCAAATAAATGGCTCCTTATCAAGAGATAAAGTAGTCAACAGAAACAGACCAAGGAGTAATGCACCCAGATGTTAGAACCCATCAAACAAGGACTTTAACCAAGGTGAACATTATAAAAGATATAGTTGAAAAGGTGGACAACATATTGAACAGATAAGAAATTTCAGCCAAACATTGAAAACTATAGAAAAAAACATAAATGCAAGAAAAAAATACAATGTTAGAGAAGAACAATTTTTAATTGGATATAGCACAGAAAAGAATCTGGAAATATAAAGAGGGGAAGAGAGAAAAAAACAACAAACAATTCTGGGACAATATCAAACTAAATTATGGATAACTGGAGTCTGAGAGGGAAATAGTGGGGAAGGAGGGCAAGGGGGAAAGAACAGAAAACAAGGGAGGAGAAATATTTGAAGAGATAATTGCTGAGACTTTCCCAAAAGTAGTGCAAGACAAAACACCATGGATTCAAGAAGCTTAGAGCATCCCAAGCAGGATTAGTACAAAGAAAAATACATCTAAGTACATCATAGTTAAGCTGCTGAAACTTCAAAATAAAGAGAAAATCATCACCATAGCCAGACAAAAAACATACGCAGAAGAATAAATATAACAATGACAGCAAAATTCTCAGAAAACATGCAATCTAGAAGATAATGGAGTGACAACTTTAAATACTGAAAGAAAAAAAAAAAAACCTCTAGTCCTAGTTTACTGAAATTGAAAAATTATACCCAGGGAATACATCTTTAAAAATAAAGTAGATGATAATTTAGTGAAATGGACTAATTCCTCGAAAGACACAAGCTGCCAAAACTCACACAAGAAGAAAGACACTCCAAATAAGCCAATATCTATTAAATAAATTGAATCAATAACTGATAACCTTCCAAAACAGCACCAAGTTTGACTAAGCTCACTGGTGATTTCTACCAACCATTTAAAGAAGAAATTATACCAGTACTCTATGGTCTCTTCTAGAAGACAGAAACAGAGGGTTACTTCCTGACTCATTCTGTGAGGCCAGCATCACCCTAATAACAAAACCAGACAAAGACATTACAATAAAAAAAAAAAAAACTACAGACCAGTATCTTTCATGAACATAGATAAAAATACTCAACAAAAATACTAGAAAATTGAATCAAAGTATATATAGAAAGAATTATACACCACAACCAAGTGGGCTTTATCTCAAGTATGCAAGACTGGTTCAACATTCAAAAATAATCAACAGGCTGAAAAAGAAAACTCACATGATCATATTAACAGATGCAGAAAAAGCATTTGACAAAATTTAACATCCATTAATGATAGAAACTCTCAGTAAACCAAGAGTAGAAGGAAACTTCCTCAACTTGGTAAAGAATATCTACAAAAACCCTACAACTAACATCATACCTGATGGTAAAAAATTCAAAGCTTTCTCACTAACCAGGAACGAGGCAAGGATGTCCCTTTGAACCACTCCTTTTTAGTACTGTACTGGAAGTCCTATCTAATGCAGTAAGACAAGAAAAGGAAAAGGTACAGATTGGGAAGGAAGAAATGAAACTGTCTTTGTTTGCTAATGACATGATTGTCCATGTAGAAAATCTAAAAGAATCAACAAAAATTCCTGGAACTAATAAGCAATTATAGCAAGGTTTCAGGATACAAGGTTAATATATAAAAAGCCAATTGCTTTCCTACATACCAGCAACAAACAAGTGGAATTTGAAATTAAAAACACAGTACCATTTAAATTAGCACCCCAGGCTGGGTGCAGTGGCCCATATAACCCCAACACTTTGGGAGGCTAAGGTCAGAGGATCATTTGAGGCCAGGAGTTTGAGACCAGCCTGGGCAATATAGCAAGACCCCATCTGGCATGGTTTGGATTTGTGTTTCCGCCCAAATCTCTTATCGAATTGTAATCACCAATGTTGGAGGAGGTGACTGGATCATAGGGGCAGACTTCCCTCTTGCTGTTCTCATGATAGTGAATTATCACAAGATCTGGTTGTTTCCAAGTGTGTGGCACCTCCCCTCCTCCTCTCTCTCTTCCTACTGCTCCAGCCATGTAAGACATGCCTGCTTCCCCTTCACCTTCTGCCATGATTGTAAGTTTCCTGAGGCCTCCCCAGCCATGTTTCCTGTAAAGCCTGTGGAACCATGAGCCAATTAAACCTCTTTTCTTATAAATTACCTAGTCTCAGGTAGTTCTTTATAGCAATGAGAGAACAGACTAAATATACCATCTCTAAAAAAATAAATAACTAATAAAAAATGAATTAACTGGGTGTGGTGGTGCATACCTGCAGTCCCAGCTTGAGGCTGCAGAGCTATGATTCAGCCACTGCACTCCAGCCTGGACTACTGCACCTCAACCTAAGTGATGGCAAGACCCTGTCCCTAAATAAATAAATAAGCATCACAGAGAAATACTTAGGTATAAATCTAACAAAATGTGTACAAGATCTATATGAGGAAAACTATGAAACCCTGATGAAATTTAAAAACTAAATAAATGGAGAGATATTTCATGTTTACAAATTGGAAGGCTCAATATTGTCAAGATGTCAGTTCTTCTCAACTTCATCTACAAATTCAGTGCAGTCCCAGTCAAAACTACAGCAAGTTATTTTGTAGACATTAACAGACTGGTTCAAAGTATATATGGAGAGGCAAAAGACCCAGAATGGCCAACACAATACTGAAAGTGAAAAGCAAAATTGGAAGGCTGACACTACCCAACTTCAAGATTTACTATAAAGCTACAGTAATCAAAACAGTGCCATACTGGTGAATAGATCAATGGAACAGAACAGAGAGCCCAGAAATAGACCCATATAAATGTAGCCAACTGATCTTTGGCAAATCAGCAAAGGCAGCACAATACAGCAAGAAAGTCTTTTCAACAAAGGGAGCTGGAATGACTAGACATACACACACACACACACACACACAGAGTAAATATAGACAAAGACCTTATACCCTGCACAAAAATTAACTCAAAATGGATCACAGACCTAAATGTAAAATATAAAACTATAAAACTCCTAGAAGATAACACAGGAGAAAGAACATCTAGATGACCTGGGGCTTGACGATGACTTTATATATTACAACACCAAAGGCACAGTCCATCAAAGAAATAATTGATAAGCTGGACTTCAATCAAATGTGAGTTTTCTACTTTGCTAAAGACACTATCAAGAGAATTAATAGACAAGTCACAGACTAGGAGTAAATCTTTGCAAAAGATATATCTTATAAAGGACTACTATGTAAATACACAAATAAATATATTCTGAAAACTCAATAACAGATAACCTGATTAAAGAATGGCCCAAAGACCTTAACAGACACCTCACTAAAGAAGATAGCCAGATGGCAAAGATGCATACGGGAAGATCCTCCACATCATATGTCATCAGGAAAATGCAAATTAAAACAACAGTGAGACACTACTACACACATATTAGAATGGCCAAAATCCAGACACTGACAACATCAAATGCTAACAAGGATGTGAAGCAACAGGAACTTTTATTCGTGGCTGGTGGGAATGCTAAATGGTACAGCCACTTTGGAAGACAGTTTGGTGATTTCTTGTAAAAATCAACACACTCTTACCATGTGATCCAGCAACTGTGCTCCTTGGTATTTACCCAAAGGAACTGAAAACTATGTCCAAACAAAAACCAGGAAATAAATATTTATGGCAGTTTTATTCATAACTGCCCAAAGCTGGAAGCAACCAAGATATCCTTCAGTAGGTGAATGGATAAATAAACTGTGGTACATCCTGACAATGGAATATAATTTAGTGCTAAAAAGAAATGAGCCAGGAAGCCATGAAGAAAACAAGGAGGAAACTTAAATGCATATTACTAAGTGAAAGAAGCCAATCAGAAAAGGCTACAAACCGTATGAGTTCAACGATATTACATCCTGAAAAAGGCAAAACTATGGAGACAGTAAAACGATCAGTGTTTACCAGGAGTTGGGAGAGGGATAAACAGGCAGACCACAGAGGATTTTTAGGGCAGGAAACTACTCTGTTTTCTGTACAGTGGTGGATGCAGGTCATTTTTGTCCAAACCTATAGAATGTGCAATACCAAGAATGAACCCTAATGTAAACTATGGGCTTTAGGTGATAATGATGTGCCAATATAGGTTTCTCATTTGTAATAAATGTACCACTTTAGTGGGAGGATGTTGTTAATGGGAGGATTATGCATGTGTAGGGGCAAAGGTTATATGGGAAATCTCTTCACCCTCCTCTCAATTTTGCTGTGGGCCTGAAACTGCCTTTTTAGAAAGTATTTTAAAACTATAATAGAGCCTGACTCCATTTTTGATGTTTGACTACTGACAGCTTTCAAGCTCCATCCCTCCCTCTTCCCCTCTTGCCCCACACCTGGGCAAGTGAATAAAAAAGCCCTGGCCTTCCTGCCCGGAGTATCAACAGGGAGGTTCAAGTCATGCAAATCCAATTCACGTGTGGGATTCTCACCTTGACTCCACTCCCTAACTATAATAAAAACCAGGAACACTCGCCCCTTCCTTCACAGACAAGCCTGGGTGCTTGCCCTGCTCACCCTATAAAGCTCCATTATGTGAGCAATAAACCTTATGGTAGCCACTTGGTGTGTGTGTGATGTCATTAGTCTCAACATTCAAACCAACTTTGGATGGTGGGGGGTTGATTCCACCCTCCAAGGACAACCACAAGACAAAACAGTACCACTTACAAGAGCACCAGGAAACATGACATACTTAGTAATAAACTTAAAATATATGCAGGACCTATATACTGAAAACTACAAAACATTGACAGAAGTTAAAGATGACCTAAATAAATACCACAAATAGGAAGACGCAATTATTATTATGATGTCAGTTTTCCCCAAATTGATTTATAGATTTGATGCAATGCCGATCTCAGGAGGCTTTTTTTTTTGGTGGAAATTGAAACGCTGATTTCAAAATGTCTATGGAAATACAGAGGACATAGAAAAAGTTATAGTTCAGTTGGTCATACAAAGAAACCCCAGACAGCAGTGAAAATGAAGGAAACATAGCACCTCACATCAACATGGATGAATCCTAAAAATATATTCAGCACGCAAAAAGAATATTATAGGAGGCTGTGGCCTAAATGAGATTATATATATAATATAAATATATATTACATATGTATATTTTATATATATAATATATATTACATATGTATATTTTATATATATAATATATATTATATATGTATATTTTATATATATATAATATATATTATATATGTATATTTTATATATATATATATATATATCTTCACATGTATTTGTATATATGTGAAGTTTTAGAACATGCAATTCATATATGCACCAAATATCAGGGCCCCAAAATATATGAAGCAAACTGACAGATTTGAAGGGAGAAATAAACAGTCCTACAACAATAACTGGAGACTTCAATACTCAGATTTCAATAATGGACAGAAGCCAGACAGAAGATCAGTAAGGAAACAGGGGATTTGAATAACACTATAAGCCAGTTGGAGACCTAACAGATAGATACAAAACATTCACTACAACAAGAGAATACACACTTTTTCCAAGTGCATATGGAACATTCTCCAGGAGAGACCATGTGGTAGGCAACAAAACAAGTCTTAATACATCTTAAAAGACTGAAATCAGGGAGGAGAAGAGCAGGATGGCAACTCTCTATTTGCTCCATCAATCGTCCCCCTCGGCCGCCACCCCCACAGGAACACCAAGTTTGACAACTATCTGCACAAAGGAAGCAATTTCATAGCAACCAAAAATCAGACACCAGCTTGGCCACAGTGGAGGAGAGCACCAAGAGGCCTCTTGGGTTCCCTGATTCCAGGCCTTGGCTCTTAAGTGGCCTTTCCGGACCAACCCTGAGCCAGAGGGGAGCCCACTGCCCTGAAGGGTGAGTCTCAGGCCTGGCAGCATTCACCACAAGGTGACTGAAGAGCCCTTGGGCCTTAAGTGAATGCTGGTGGCATCCTGGCAGTCCTCCCTGTGGGCCTGTGGTGGTTGCCATGGTGTGAGGCTCCTCTGCCTGTGGAAGGGAAAGGGAGAAGTGGGAAGGACTGTGTCACATGGTGTGAGTGCCAGCTCAGCTGCGGTAGAAGAGAACACGAGGTACCTTTCTAATGTTTTTGACTCCAGTACCTGGCTCCTGGAAAGCATCTCTATCTGCCCGGGGCCTGGGGAAACTTGCCGCCCCAAAGGGAAGGCCACAAGCCTGGCTGGCTTCACCAATGGCTAACTGTAGAGCCCTGGGGCCTTGTGTGAATACAGGCGGTAGCCACGTAGTGGTTGCAGCAGGCCTTGGGCAAGACCCAGTCCTGTGCTGACTTCAGGTCTGACCCAGCACAGTCCCAGTGGTGGTTGCCACAGGGGTGCTTGTGTCACCCTACCTGTAGATAAGTTATATTTCATCAAAATTAAACACTTTACTGCATCAAAGGACACTCTCAAGAATGAAATGACAATCCATAGGAGAAAATATTTGCAAACCATATATCTGATAAGAGGTTAATATCTAGAATGTGTTTAAAACTACAACTCAACAACAAACAACTCAAATAGAAAATGGCCAAAGAATAGACATTTCTCTAAGAAAGAAACACAAATGGCCAATAAACACATGAAAAGATGCTCAACATCACTAATCATTATGAAACTATAAATCAAAATCACAGTGAATTACCACTTCACACCCATCAGGATGGCTATAATAAAGGTTGCAGTGAGCTGAGATGGCACCACTGCACTCCAGCCTGGCAACAGAGCCAGGCTCCATCTCAAAAAAAAAAAAAAAAAAAGAAAGAAAAAGTAACAAGTGTTAATGAGGATATGGAGAAATGGGAAACTTTGCACATTGCTGGTAGGAATGTAAAATGTTGCAAATTCTGTAGAAGACAGGTTAGCAGTTCCTCAAAAAGCTAAACACAGACCATGTGATTCAGTAATTCCACTCCTAGGTATATACTCCAAAAACCTGAAAGCAGAAACTTGAACAGATATTCTTACACCAATGTTTACAGCATCATTATTCACAACAGCAAAAAGGTGTCAACAACTCAAATGTCTATCAACGGGTGAGTCGGGCTGGGCACAGTGGCTCACGCCTGTAATCCCAGCACTTTGGGAGGCCAAGGTGGGCGGATCACGAGGTCAGGAGATTGAGACCATCCTAGATAACATGGTGAAACCCCGTCTCTACTAAAAAATACAAAAAAATTAGCCAGGCATGGTGGCGGGTGCCTATAATCCCAGCTACTCAGGAGGCTGAGGCAGGAGAATGGTGTGAACCCAGGAGGCGGAGCTTGCAGTGAGCCGAGATCGTGCCACTGCACTCCAGCCTGGGTGACAGAGCAAGACTCCGTCTCAAAAATAATAATAATAAAACAAAAAAAAGCAGGTGAGTAGATACAATGTGGTATATACATATAATGGTATATTATTCAGCCTTAGAAAGGAATGAAATTCTGGCACATGCTACAACTTGGCCGGACCCTGAAAGCATTACGCTAAGTGAAATAAGCCAGACACCAAAGGACAAATATTGTATGATTCTATGGAATAGGCAAATCCATAGAAACAGAAAATAGATTAGAGGTTACCAGGGGATGAGGGGAAGGGAAACAAGGAGTTATTGTTTGGGGGAACAGAGCTCCTGTTTGAGGTGATGCAAAAAAAATTGGAAACGGATAGTGGTGATGGGTGTACAACATTGTGAATATACTTAATGCCACTGACTTACGCTTAAAATGGTGAAATCACCAACAAAATCCTACATGCAATTGAATTCTGGATCTTGTTAAGTATATCAAACCTATGAAGAGGAAAGGTATAAAGAAACTTGAGGATAGTAGTAACCTCTGAGCAGGGAGGCATTCCTGGGAGTTTTCATTTGCACCAATCACATTTTATTTCTTGATCTAGATGACAGGCACATGTGTGTTTGTTGTTGTGTAGTTTTACTGAAGGTCTGCAGTAAATGACAATAATTAAAATTGACAAGATCAAGAGGCAACACAGGAGCTTCGCCAGGGGGCAGCAAGCCTACCCTGCAGGAGTGAAGACAGACGCCTTCTTCCTGAGGTGGCGGCAGGTCATTTCCTCTTCTGGGTCCCAATCATTTGAAAACCCCACCCCGTATCACAACTCTGCTCCAACACCTCCCCTTGACACTCCCACCCTCCCCACATGAGGGAGGGGCCTGCTACCCAAAGGGACCTCCTCGAGGACAGGGACTCCTAAGCTGCTAGCGTAGTGCCCTCTCAGGCCCGCAGGCTGGGTGGGTGGGCAGACTGACTGGTGTGAGGCAGGAGTTCCAGGGAAGCATCCCCTTCCACTTCCCTGGGCTGCCTGGGCAGGGAAAGAGCTGCCTGGCATTGGCAGGATGGAAGGTGGGCAGGAATGGCAGCAGGGAAAGACAGGATAGCATGCATGTTCATTTCCGTGTGTTGGGGTCGGAGTTCTCCCTGCCATGGGTGGGGTCTGAAGTTGGTGAGGTAGCATCCAAGGCTTCCCTTTCGACTCTGGGTGCCTGCACGCCCAGCCCACTCTGTTTCCTGAAACCAACCATGTCCACGCCCAGTCTAGTGCCTGGACCAGAAGAGGAAGATGTGGCTTTGCCCACTGCCATGCACGAGGAAGAAGAGACTTTTGCCTGCTCTACCTTCCAGTCAAGAGGAAAAGACTCATGTGACATGAGTCCTCCAGTGGCATTGGGCAGCTCCACCAAGCCACACCTTCCATCTAGCCGGCTGGCCTTGGTGCTGGACACCTGGTCCCTGTAGCGCCACTGTGTGGGAAGCAAGGCTTTGGTCAACTCGAAACCCCCACCCCCAATGCCAGTGATGGCCACAGTGGGTGGATCAAGAAGAGAGAGGAGTAACAAACATGGGGGCCACCACATCCTACTGGTTATGGCTGATGGCTTTCATTGCCATAGCCCTTTGTAGCATTAGCTAACAATTCTCATTTCAAATTCTCAAATCAGTAGTCAAAAATTGGCCAGGCACAGTGGCTCAGGCCTGTAATCCCAGCACTTTGGGAGGCCAAGGTGGGTGGATCGCTTCAGGTCATAAGTTCAAAACCAGCCTGGCCAACATGGTGAACCCTGTCTCTACTAAAAATACAAAAAAATTAGCCGGGCATGGTGGTAGGCACCTGTAATCCCAGCTACTCTGGAGGCTGAGGCAGAAGAATCTCTTGAACCCAGGAGGCAGAGGTTGCAGTGAGCCCAGATTGTACCACCGCACTCCAGCCTGGGGGGACAGAGCGAGATTCTTTCAAAAAAAAAAAAGAGCCAAAGACTGCTATTGACAAGTTTGCTAAATTTTGTGGTCAGAAAACGGATTGCTTTATATGACAAGACAGATTTCCACGTAATTTTGAGGATGTGGCCAATTGCACAACACATTTTATAACTTTGGTGGAGTGAGGTTGCAAAAGGATCATGCCCAGAAGAAAATGCTTACGCACCATTCCAGGAGTACCCATACTTGCAACACGTCTGCCTGCAGAGTCGCGCAGCTAGAGTACTGAGGAAGCTCCCTGAAAGGACCCTCCGCGCAGGCCTCCCAGCAGCACTTTCTTCCTCACCTCATCTTGGTGTGCACACATGTTTTCTTTCTAGCTCTTGGCCAGTGAAGTGTACTGTGCCCTGTAAGATCAGATCCTTTGGCCATTACAGTCCTAGCTTTCACTGGTCACCCAAGAGGAGAAGACAGAACTCTGCAGAGAGGCCGGGCCACACCAGCCTAGTCCTGCATGCAAAATGATGCCTAAAGCTTGCTCAGCCTTTGAGGAGCTCAGGCTGGACAAGGCCACTGATAAATAATGATTCCACTCTGGGGACAACCTGGGAGCATAACAACATTTCCAGAAAAACAGATGCAATTTAAAGGTATAGCCCTTTGTCTCAGCAATCCTGCTTATAGGAATTTAATCAAGAGAGAGATCTGCACAACCATAGAAAAACAAGCACAAGGGGCCTGTCCCTGTGTTGTTTACAGTGGCAAAGAATTATAAACAACCTAACACTCCCCTAATAGGGGACTGCCCATTAAAAAGTGAGTCCATCCACATGAAAGGACCCTGTTAACACATTTAAAAAGTGGCCACCATAGCCCATTGTGGACAAGGCTCAGGTAGTCCTAGCACAAAGCTCAGCTACTCATGAGCTTCAAAGCCCAGAAAGTTACTTTACAGCCCTGAGCCTTGGCACCCTGAAGTCAGCACTGCCCCAGGCTTGCACTTGACCTTCACACCTGTCACTGTGCCCACGGGCCAGGCTGATGATGACAGTCTTTTGGGGAAACTGCAAAACATGTGGTAAGGGCCATGGCCACCTGTGCCAATCTGGGGGTCATTCGCCAAAGGAGGATTCAGGGCAGGTCACCTGCTTTTTTCCATCTGGCCTTCTAGTACTGGCTTTGACCTGCAATCTGTGAGACCTCGAACAAGATTCCCTACATGCTAGGCTGGGCTTTGTGTGGGTAAGAACACACTGCTCTGTGGCTGCCTTTGTCTGATCATACAGCTCCATTAAACCATGGGACCAAACTGAGTTATATTAACAGGAGCAGCTACCCCTGCTGAGTACATCACATGGGTTATCACATTTAAGTCCCCAAAGGTGCTGGGTGGGGTGGAAGGTCTTCATCATCACTCCGTCACCATCAGCCCCATGTCACGGAGAGGGAAATGAGCCTGAAAAGGTCGAGCCCCTGCCCCATGTCAAGCCAAAGGCTGGTACCCCCTCCACCACAGACCCAACCAACAAAGCCACATCACAGGAGCCAAAAGGTGATAGTCAGCACGCAAAAGGGTGCAAGACACCAAGTTCCCATGCCAGGGGTCTCAAGCCAAGAAGGCTTGGCTGCTTTTCTACAGCCCAGCAGAGCCTCCCAGGAGCACAACCGTCTGAATACCCAGCCCTGTGGTGAGCTGAGGGCAGTGCAGTGCAGTGGCCCAGGGTGGGAAGGATCCCAGTTTGAGAATAAGACCTGGCTGGGCCCAGAGGTGGTGGTGGTCCAGGGAGTAACCCTGGGCAGCTGCTCCTCCCACATGCCACCCCCAACCCAGGCCTCCACCTCCCTAAGACAGTGGGACAAGCTTCCTCATGGCCCCCCAGGCCCTCTTGTCCTAAGCCCAACCAGACCAGGCCCCTACCTCTGTAGCCATCATCCCACTGTGAGCATCACTCCCTGGCATCCAGGTGCATGGTCCACCTTCCCTTCCTCCCCAGGGCCTTTGCACATGCTGTTCTCTCCTCCAGGTACAGGTCCTAACCTCCCTTCACCTATTCACTCCTCACCTTCCCTCAGGCATGGATTGCCCTCCTCACCACTGACCACATCCATCCTGGGACTTCTCTGTGCCACTTACTGGGACCTCAACAGGCTAATAGTGAGATGAGCTGTGGAAAGCCCACATCCCTGGCTGAGGGCTCCATGCCCTTGCCTCCCAACGTGTGCTGAGCCTGGCCTGAGGCTGGTGCTGCGTCATGCTGGCCAAAGGGACACATGCAGGGGATGAGGCTGCATGTGGCCTACAGCAAACCCAACCTGGGTAGTCTGAGATGTGGATGCTGAGCTCATACACCTGTGCCAGGACCAACAGAAGGCAGCCCTGGGAATGTTCTGGATCCAGACCTGGTGATGGTTACCCAGGCGTACACACAGATCAAAACCAACACGATGGACACTTCGTATGTCTGTTGCACCTCAATTAAAATGTTTAAAACAATTTTTTGAAAGCATTTTCTGGGCTGAGGCAGGATTGCTTGATGCAATTGAGGAGTTGAAGACCAGCCTGGACAACACAGCAAGACCCAGAAATTTTTTCTAAAAAAATTGTTTTTTGATTAGCCAGGCATGGTGGTATGTACCTATAGTCCTAGCTACTCAGGAGCCTGAGGCAGGAGAATCACTTGAGCCCAGGAGTTCAAGGCTGCAGTGAGCTAGCACTGTTCCACTGCACTCCAGCATGGGCAACAGAGCAAGACCCTGTCTCTAAAAGAAAAAAAAAAAGGGCATTTTCTTCAGTGTCAAGTTTCTCTTCTCTTCCCAGGAATCTCATCTCCCACACATTGATACATAATTAACAACTGAATTGGAAACTGCTACCTGGGAGATGATTCTGGACAGTGTGGATGAGGCCATACCACTTGGCCCCTTGTGCCCTGGCTGCTCGGGCATAGCCCACCTGCCCTCTGGATCCTCCTGGTGAAGACGGGCAGATGGGACTGGGCTGAGGCTACAGCCTGCCAAAAAAAACCCGAGGTGGAGCCCTGAAGTCTGACATCGCATCAGAGCTCTGCCAGGCTTCACTGTGTGACCCAGGGCAGGGGTTTCCTGTTGGTAAGGCATGGGTGCTAGCCTCTGCGGACACCTCCGATGCCTGTGGCTCCTCCGAAGTGAGTCTGCCCTCCTGCCTCCCCTCTGCTGCCCCACAGTGGGTGCTTCCTCAGCCTGGGAACCTTGTGCTCCACATTCCAGGCCTCTGCCCTCTGCACACACCCCTCCACTCTCTAGCTGCTTCCCCACTTTCTAAAACCTTCACGGTGGTCTATATCAAAAGCAGAGTGTATGTAAGGTGGGAGGCCGGGCGCGTTGGCTCACACCTGTAATCCCAGCACTTTGGGAGGCTGAGGTGGGCAGATCACCTAAGGTCAGGAGTTCAAGACCAGCCTGGCCAACATGGCAAAACCTCATCTCTACTAAAAATACAAAAATTAGCCAGGCATGGTGGCACACACCTTGTAGTCCCAGCTACTCGAGGCTTAGGCAAAAGAATCGCTTGAACCTGGGAGGCAGAGGTTGCCATGAGCCAAGATCATATCCCTGCACTCCAACCTGGGCGACAGAGTGAGACTCTGCCTCAAAAAAAAAAAAAAAAAAAAAAAAAGAATGTAAGATTGGAAACCTGGAGTTCTAACACCCAGGCAAGGGTGGGGGGCCCAGGCCGCTCAACCTCCAGGGACGGCTCCTCAGGGTCGCCTACTGTTTCTTTTCCCTTGCAGGCGTGTCTGTGGATCCAGTCTGTGCAGGTGCTGCGGGCGCCCAGCCATGGGTAGGAGGCAGGGTACAACAGAGGTCGCTGCTGGGGAGACCCGAATCCCTTAGGGGCCCCTCCCAGAGTAAAGCACCTGATAGACTAGGGGATGGGGGGTACAGTGCCTCAGGCTGGCCCCTGAAGAAGACTGGACACTCCGCTCCAGACGTGAACTCTCTGCACTCCGGGCTGCACTGTGCCTGGGTGAGTGGGATCTGCAGCACAGAGGGCCTCGGGTGAAAGTGGGGAGGTGGGTATGGGTAACCCGGAGCACAGCCAGAGGCAGACCAAGGGCATAGAAGGCGCTGGTGTCCCAGCTCTTATGCAGTAACATAGCAGCGAGAGAAAGACAACTGCTGTTCCCTCTCCAGGGAGGTTGAAGGCTCTCCTCATGGGCAGGCTTCAGAGGCCACGAGTTACCAAGCTCCCACCTGGCAGAGCCCATCCATGGAGCTGCTCTTCCTACCATGTGCATTCACTTAGAGTGGGGGAGAGCTGGAAGCTCCCAGAGCCAGGTACGCTGCAGGTACTCAATAAATGCTTATCATGTGACTGGTATATAAAAATGCACTATCTGGGGAGGAAAAGCAGACACAGAAGCGGAGGCCTGGGGGTAGTAGCTTCTCTCATAAGGATGAGGCTGGCGCTGCAGAATCCGCCCACTTTTGTCCACCCCTTGGACACCACCTGGATCAGCCCCCATCATCTCCACTGGGACCCTCCTCACAACGTCCTAGCAGTGTCCCTGCTACTAGTGCTGCCTCCTCAGGCTACCCCAGAACCAGCTCTCCACAGAGCAGCCAGGGTGATGTCAGAACAAGGGGGAGCCCGGACCAGCAGAAGGAGAAAAAGACATGAGCGAGGGTCAGCTGGGGACTCACCAAGGTGACTTCACACACAGGAGGCAATTAAAAGACCGACTTCTCTACATAGTCCAGGCAGGGGTCTGAATGGCAGAATGCAATACCACCTACAAAACATCCTTGCCCAAAAGTTCAAACCTGAATCTGACCACACGTCTAGATCAATCCACCAACTCACAGGAAACGAAACGGTCAGAGCAACTTGCAAAGGTACACCACCAGCAGAATCCAGGTGCAGGGAAACCCCACACAGTTCTTCCACAATCAATCCAAGTATAGAATGGATAAATGAGAGAGAGATGAGAGAGAGGAAGGGAAGCCTACAGGCTGTGAGAGGAGCAAGATCCAACTATGAGAATGTGCTGCTCTTCACTGGACCCTGGTCATTTGAACACTGAGTACATATGTGAGGATGTCAAGAGATCATTATTTGTCAGACATGACTATGATTCTGTGGTTACGTTGTTTAAACTCACCCTTTCAGGAACCTTTGTACATTGTTTGTGGGAATGCAAATTAGTACAGCCACTATGGAAAACAATATGGAGATGCCTCAAAACACTAAAAATAGAAATATCATATAATCCAACAATCCCACTACTGGGCTGGGTATATAGAAGAAAGCAAGTCAATATATCAAAGAGATATCTGCACACCCATGTTTATTGCAGCACTATACCCAATAGCCAAGACATGGAATCAACCTAAGTACCCATTAATGGACAAATAGATTTTTTTTAAATGTGATCCATATACACAATGTAGTACTATTCAACCATCAAAAAGAATGAGTTCCTGTCATTTGCAGCAACACGGATGGAACTGGAGGTCGTTATGTTAAGTGAAATAAGCCAAGCACAGAAAGTCAAAAATCACATTCTCACTCATGGGGGGAGCTAAAAAAGTGGATCTTAGGAAGATAGGGAGTAGATGGGTAGTTATCAGAGTTCAGGGAGGGAAGGGAGGATGGGGGGTTAAAGATAGACAGTTAGATAGAAGAAATATCTAATATACAGTTAGATAGAAGAAATGAGATCTAGCGTTTGACAGGTCAGTATGGTGACTGTAGTTAACAATCTGTTATACATTTCAAAATAACTAGAAGAGAATAATTCAACTGTTTCTAACTATTTCTAAAGATAAATATTTAAGGCTGGGTGTGGTGGCTCACACCGGTAATCTCAGCACCTTGGGAGGCAGAGGTGGAGGTGGGAGGATTGCTTGAGGCCAGGAGTTCAAGACCAGCTTGGGCAACATTGTGAAACCCCACGTCTACAAAAAATTTTTTTATTAGCTGGACATGGTGGCACATACCTGTAGTCCCAGCTCCTTAGAAGTCTGAGGTGGGAGGATTGCTTGAGCCCAGGAGTTCAAGGTTACATGAGCTATGATCTTGCCACTATACTCCAGCCTGGATGACAGAGAAAGACCTTGTCTCAAAAAAAAAAAAAAAAGTTATCTAGGATTTGGCTTACAGTCACCCCAGGGATTGGGGGACATACAAAACAGGACCCCCACGAGGTGATGCTAACAAAGTTATGTGATGAGAACACAAAATTCCCATTTCCATCATCTCTTCTGGCTAATTTTATACAGGTTTCAAATCTTCCATGATAAAAGGGATTTTTGTAGTTGTTGTTTGTCTGAAATCTCAGATCCCACTAGAGGAGTGAGGGAAAGCAGAAAGGTAGGAGCATCTCTGTGGCACAGGGCCTGGCCGACGGCGAGGGATTTCCAACGATTCCCCAGAAGTTTGGGGTGTTCTGCAAATGCTCACTGCCAGCTTTCTTTTTCAAGTAAACTTTTAACCCGTTTTTTTGAAATCTCAGTTAAAAAATACCCACCTCACATCCAGAAGTGACAGGATACGGTGCACTCTGTGACCGGGGCTGGCCTACGCACTCTTTGTGATTGTCTGAGAGAGATAAGTACAGAATCAAAAGTCAGAGGGTAGAAACTTTTACAGTTTTATCATTTGACACAACAACCTATGTCTGTTGAGTCTAATAAGCAGATAATGGGCTTATCTTTTTATATATCTTCAATTTTATTATAACAATTTTCATCATATTTTAAAAATTGGCCCATGAAAGATTAAAATTTTAAAAACAATCATCTAGTCTTTCCCCATGGACAGCTTGAGAAGCACTGTTATGGACCAGACATGGATCCCCTGGAGACCCCAAATCCATCAGCTTAGGAGGTTGGCGAGAGATGCCAGGACAAATCTTCCCTTCTCACCGTCTGCTGTGCCGACTCCAGTACTTCCTATAAACACATCACAGGCGCCGCAAAGCCTGTTTGATTTTCTGCGCTCATTGGCACACTTCCACACCAGTACAAGCAGAGCCACTTCCAGCAGACACCTCTGTCACCCAGGCTGGAGTGCAGTGGCAGGTTCACAGCTCACTGCAAGGTCCAGGTTGTGTGCTGGGTGCCCCTGCTGCTCAAAGCACCTTGGCCAGCCAAGGTTAGCCAGCCAATTTTCACACACATGCCCGCTGCTGTTTCCTCTTCAAACTTCTGGGTGGGTTTAACTGCAGAGGGTCCTAAGATTGCAAGGTGAGTGTTTGAAAAACTGACTCTTTCTTTGTATCAACTGCAAATCACTCTATCACTAAAGTACTGAAATTAATCAGGAGTCGGGGCTAGTGTAAGACATCAACCTGCACCCATGGCCCTAGGTTTCTAGTGTGCTCCTGAAAATGGTATCACTGTTCTAACTATGATACACACACACACACACACACACACACAAATCACAAATATAAAGTTATAAAATAAACTCATAGGCTGGGCGCAGTGGCTCACGCCTGTAATCCCAGCACTTTGGGAGGCCAAGGCAGGAGGATTGCTTGAGGCCAGAAGTTCAATATCAGCCTCAGTAACATAGCAAGACCCCATTTCTAAACAATAACAAAAGGAAGAAAAAATTAGCCAGGCATGGTGGTGTGCACCTGTAGTCCCAGCTACTTGGGAGGGTTGCTTGTGCCCAGTGAGCTGATTGCACCACTGCACTCCAGCCTTGGCAACAGAACAACACTCTGTCTCAAAAAAAAAAAAAAAAGGCCTTCCTTTCCTTCCTTTCCCTTCCTTCCTTCCTTCCTTGCTTCCTTCCTCCCTCCCTCCCTCCCTCCCTCCCTCCCTCTCTCTCTCTTTCTTTCTTTCTTTCTTTCTCTCCCTCTCTGGCCCAGGCTACAATCTGCTCGGCTTGCTGCTGCCCGCGCCGCGGACTGCCTGGGACTGCCGGCGCCCGCCACCGCTGCCTGCCTTTTCTGCTTTGGATGCAGGCACGCGTTCGCCATCTTGGCCACGCTGGTCGCCAGCTCCTGACGGCGAGTGCTCTGCCCGCCTCAGCCTCCCGAGGTACTGGGACTACAGACAGAGTCTCGCTCACCCAGTGCTGGGTGTTGCCCGGGCTGGAGGGCGGTGGCGTGGTCTGGCCTCGCGGCAGCCTCTACCCCCCGGCCGCCTGCCTTGGCCTGCCAGGGTGCTGCGATTTCAGCCCCTGCCCGGCCGCCGCCCCATCTGGAAGGTGGGGAGCGCCTCTGCCCGGCCGCCCCGTCTGGGAGGTGAGGAGCACCTCTGCCCGGCCGCCCCGTCTGGGAGGTGAGGAGCGCCTCTGCCCGGCCGCCCCGTCTGGGAGGTGAGGAGCGCCTCTGCCCGGCCACCCACCGTCTGGGAAGTGAGGAACCCCTCTGCCCGGCCACCCACCGTCTGGGAAGTGAGGAGCGCCTCTGCCCGGCCACCCACCGTCTGGGAAGTGAGGAGCGCCTCTGCCCGGCCACCCACCGTCTGGGAAGTGAGGAGCGCCTCTGCCCGGCCACCCACGTTCTGGGAAGTGAGGAGCGCCTCTGCCCGGCCACCCACCGTCTGGGAAGTGAGGAGCGCCTCTGCCCGGCCGCCCCGTCTGGGAAGTGAGGAGCGCCTCTGCCCGGCCACCCACCGTCTGGGAAGTGAGGAGCGCCTCTGCCCGGCCACCCACCGTCTGGGAAGTGAGGAGCGCCTCTGCCCGGCCGCCCCGTCTGTGAAGTGAGGAGCGCCTCTGCCCGGCCACCCATCGTCTGGGAAGTGAGGAGCGCCTCTGCCCGGCCGCCCCGTCTGGGAAGTGAGGAGTGCCTCTACCCGGCCGCCCCGTCTGGGAAGTGAGCAGTGCCTCTGCCCGGCCGCCCCGTCTGGGAAGTGAGGAGCGCCTCTGCCCGGCCACCCACCGTCTGGGAAGTGAGGAGCGCCTCTGCCCGGCCACCCACCGTCTGGGAAGTGAGGAGCGCCTCTGCCCGGTCACCCACCGTCTGGGAAGTGAGGAGCGCCTCTGCCCGGCCACCCACCGTGTGGGAAGTGAGGAGCCCCTCTGCCCGGCCACCCACCGTCTGGGAAGTGAGGAGCCCCTCTGCCCGGCCACCCACCGTCTGGGAAGTGAGGAGCGCCTCTGCCCGGCCACCCACCGTCTGGGAAGTGAGGAGCCCCTCTGCCCGGCCACCCACCGTCTGGGAAGTGAGGAGCGCCTCTGCCCGGCCACCCACCGTCTGGGAAGTGAGGAGCGCCTCCGCCCGGCCACCCACCGTCTGGGAAGTGAGGAGCGCCTCCGCCCGGCCACCCATCGTCTGGGAAGTGAGGAGCGCCTCCGCCCGGCCGCCCCACCCGGGAAGAAGTGAGAAGCGCCTCTGCCCGGCCGCCCCGCCCGGGAAGAAGTGAGGAGCGCCTCTGCCCGGCCGCCCCGCCCGGGAAGAAGTGAGGAGCGCCTCTGCCCGGCCGCCCCATCCGGGAAGAAGTGAGGAGCGCCTCTGCCCGGCCGCCCCGTCCGGGAAGAAGTGAGGAGCGCCTCTGCCCGGCCGCCCCCGTCCGGGAAGAAGTGAGGAGCGCCTCTGCCCGGCCGCCCTGTCTGGGAAGTGAGGAGCGCCTCTGCCCGGCCGCCCTGTCCGGGAAGAAGTGAGGAGCGCCTCTGCCCGGCCGCCCCATCCGGGAAGAAGTGAGGAGCGCCTCTGCCCGGCCGCCCCGCCCGGGAAGAAGTGAGGAGCGCCTCTGCCCGGCCGCCCCATCCGGGAAGAAGTGAGGAGCGCCTCTGCCCGGCCGCCCTGTCCGGGAAGAAGTGAGGAGCGCCTCTGCCCGGCCGCCCCCGTCCGGGAAGAAGTGAGGAGCGCCTCTGCCCGGCCGCCCTGTCTGGGAAGTGAGGAGCGCCTCTGCCCGGCCGCCCCGTCCGGGAAGAAGTGAGGAGCGCCTCTGCCCGGGCGCCCCATCCGGGAAGAAGTGAGGAGCGCCTCTGCCCGGCCGCCCCGCCCGGGAAGAAGTGAGGAGCGCCTCTGCCCGGCCGCCCCATCCGGGAAGAAGTGAGGAGCGCCTCTGCCCGGCCGCCCCGCCCGGGAAGAAGTGAGGAGCGCCTCTGCCCGGCCGCCCCATCCGGGAAGAAGTGAGGAGCGCCTCTGCCCGGCCGCCCCGTCCGGGAAGAAGTGAGGAGCGCCTCTGCCCGGGCGCCCCATCCGGGAAGAAGTGAGGAGCGCCTCTGCCCGGCCGCCCCATCCGGGAAGAAGTGAGGAGCGCCTCTGCCCGGTCACCCATCGTCTGGGAAGTGAGGAGCGCCTCTGCCCGGCCACCCACCGTCTGGGAAGTGAGGAGCGCCTCTGCCCGGCCACCCATCGTCTGGGAAGTGAGGAGCGCCTCTGCCCGGCCGCCCCGTCTGGGAAGTGAGGAGCGCCTCTACCTGGCCGCCCCGTCTGGGAAGTGAGGAGCGCCTCTGCCTGGCCACCCACCGTCTGGGAAGTGAGGAGCCCCTCTGCCCGGCCACCCACCGTCTGGGAAGTGAGGAGCGCCTCTGCCCGGCCACCCACCGTCTGGGAAGTGAGGAGCGCCTCTGCCCGGCCACCCACCGTCTGGGAAGTGAGGAGCGCCTCTGCCCGGCCACCCACCGTCTGGGAAGTGAGGAGCGCCTCTGCCCGGCCGCCCCGTCCGGGAAGAAGTGAGAAGCGCCTCTGCCCGGCCGCCCCGCCCGGGAAGAAGTGAGGAGCGCCTCTGCCCGGCCGCCCCGCCCGGGAAGAAGTGAGGAGCGCCTCTGCCCGGCCGCCCCGTCCGGGAAGAAGTGAGGAGCGCCTCTGCCCGGCCGCCCCGTCCGGGAAGAAGTGAGGAGCGCCTCTGCCCGGCCGCCCCCGTCCGGGAAGAAGTGAGGAGCGCCTCTGCCCGGCCGCCCTGTCTGGGAAGTGAGGAGCGCCTCTGCCCGGCCGCCCCGTCCGGGAAGAAGTGAGGAGCGCCTCTGCCTGGGCGCCCCATCCGGGAAGAAGTGAGGAGCGCCTCTGCCCGGCCGCCCCATCCGGGAAGAAGTGAGGAGCGCCTCTGCCCGGCCGCCCCATCCGGGAAGAAGTGAGGAGCGCCTCTGCCCGGTCACCCATCGTCTGGGAAGTGAGGAGCGCCTCTGCCCGGCCACCCACCGTCTGGGAAGTGAGGAGCGCCTCTGCCCGGCCGCCCCGTCTGGGAAGTGAGGAGCGCCTCTGCCCGGCCGCCCCGTCTGGGAAGTGAGGAGTGCCCCTACCCGGCCGCCCCGTCTGGGAAGTGAGCAGCGCCTCTGCCCGGCCGCCCCGTCCGGGAAGAAGTGAGGAGCGCCTCTGCCCGGCCGCCCCGTCCGGGAAGAAGTGA
This sequence comes from Symphalangus syndactylus, assembly GCF_028878055.3. Taxonomy (NCBI): domain Eukaryota; kingdom Metazoa; phylum Chordata; class Mammalia; order Primates; family Hylobatidae; genus Symphalangus; species Symphalangus syndactylus. The sequence continues at coordinate 107,110,058 of NC_072423.2, read as the reverse complement.
GGAGCGCCTCTGCCCGGCCGCCCCGTCCGGGAAGAAGTGAGGAGCGCCTCTGCCCGGCCGCCCTGTCCGGGAAGAAGTGAGGAGCGCCTCTGCCCGGCCGCCCCGTCCGGGAAGAAGTGAGGAGCGCCTCTGCCCGGCCGCCCCGACCGGGAAGAAGTGAGGAGCGCCTCTGCCCGGCCGCCCCGTCCGGGAAGTGAGGAGCGCCTCTGCCCGGCCGCCCCGTCCGGGAAGAAATGAGGAGCGCCTCTGCCCGGGCGCCCCATCCGGGAAGAAGTGAGGAGCGCCTCTGCACAGCCACCCATCGTCTGGGAAGTGAGGAGCGCCTCTGCCCAGCCACCCACCGTCTGGGAAGTGAGGAGCACCTCTGCCCGGCCGCCCCGTCCGGGAAGAAGTGAGGAGCGCCTCTGCCCGGCCGCCCCGTCCGGGAAGAAGTGAGGAGCGCCTCTGCCCGGCCGCCCCGTCTGGGAGGTGAGGAGCGCCTCTGCCCGGCCACCCATCGTCTGGGAGGTGAGGAGCGCCTCTGCCAGGCCACCCATCGTCTGGGAGGTGAGGAGCGCCTCTGCCCGGCCACCCATCATCTGGAAAGTGAGGAGCGCCTCTGCCCGGCTGCCCCATCTGGGAAGTGAGGAGTGCCTCTGCCCGGACACCCATCGTCTGGGAGATGAGGAGCGCCTCTGCCCGGCCGCCCATCGTCTGGGAAGTGAGGAGCGCCTCTGCCCGGCCACCCATCGTCTGGGAAGTGAGGAGCGCCTCTGCCCGGCCACCCATCGTCTGGGAAGTGAGGAGCGCCTCTGCCCGGCCACCTATCGTCTGGGAAGAAGTGAGGAGCGTCTCTGCCTGGCCGCCCCGTCTGGGAAGTGAGGAGCCCCTCTGCCCGGCCGCCCCGTGTCTGGGTAGAAGTGAGGAGCTCCTCTGCCTGGCCGCTCCGTCTGGGAGGTCTACCACGGAGGCCAGAAGCAATGTGGGGGCTGGACGTGGTGGCTCACGCCTGTGGTCCCGGCACTCTAGGGGGCGAGGCGGGTTGATCACTTCGGACTAGGAGTTCGAGACCAGTCTGGCCAACTTGGCGAAACATGAAGAATACAACAGACAAACCAACCAACCAACTCAATGACAACAAAACAGGTCTACCCTGGAGTCATACTCTAATTTTTTCTATTTTCCTCCCTTTCTGATCCTTTATCCCACTTTCTTTTTCTTCCTCTTCCTTCTCCCTCTTCTTTGTCAAATAGAGGATTGAGTTATTATCACTGATCCATATAAAGTCCCTCTCTCATTTATTTTAACTCCCACCCCCATTTCTATTCCCCGACTTCCCATGTGCAACCTTCCTAATATGTTTGATACGCATCTTTTTGTTTGTATGTATTTTTAGAAAATGTTTATTGTTTTTGTATGCAAAAAAAATTAATAAAGAAGCCTTAGTTGTAATAGCCAAAAAAATAAAAATAAAAAAAAAAAAATAAAAAAATAAAAATGATACGAAAAAAAAAAAAAAAAAAAAGAATTAGAAAAAAAATCATTAATGAGCTTTGGGACAACTTCAAGTAATCTAATATACAAATAATTGAAATCTGTAAAGGAGAGGAAAGACAATTGTCCGAACATAATAAAAACTACAAACCAAAAAAAAAAAAAAAAAAAAAAAAAAAAAAAAAAAAAGAAAGAAAAGAAAAGAAAAGCGCAAAGCTAAAACCAAACCACATGGTGATTTTATCAAGTTCACAGCATGGCCTGAGTTTCATCCTCCCTCTTCTTACATAGCCTCACTCATCTTGTCTCTTCCTCCATAAAGTGTGGAATGTGATGCTACATCTAAGACCCATAATATTATTAGTAACAAATAAATTCAAGTATCACGGATCAAAAAATATACCACCGATCCTGTTGCATGTGCCCAACGTAGGGTGACAGGGTGGTCCTCCGTGCAGCCCTATGAGGCTAACTTCATTACCCCTGTTTACAGATGGAGCTTTGAGAGAACAATAGTACCTGTCTCTTCTGCGTTCGAGGCTTTCTTTGAGACCCCAGTGTGATAACAGCAATGTGAAAATCAATGCAAGTACCTAGGAGACAAGGCACAGGGACCACAGCCATGAACAGAACACATGTATGTGATTTCAAGGGGTTTCTCCTAGGAACCAGGAGGAGTGGGATTAACGCTGAGTTAACACTGGGCCTGAGTCTGTGGGCTTTCCTGGGCCAGCCCCTCCTACTAGAGCAGAGAAAATGTGTTTTGTAGCCCTGCTGGGTACAGTGGGGTGCAAGTCCTCAGTGTGGCTTCAGGGTCTTTCCCTCAAAGCAGGCATTAAAATTAAGCTTAACCAGCTGGAGCAGAACATGGGGTTGAGGGAGCACCGACGCCAGGAGTGCTCCCAACAGTTCCTCTCCCAGCTCAGGCTCACCACCAGGGACCCTGGGAGACAGCCAGTATGTGCCAGAAACGGCTCACTCTTCACGAGACAATGAATCCACTGTTGACCAGCCAGGGCCTTGATTAATATTTGCAAAAGAACGAAGTGGAAAATTCCACCTGTGTGGGTGGTGGCTGGACCCGCAGGACATGTCAACAACCCTGATGGCCTTGTTCTCCCAGGGATGGATCAGGCAAAGAATCAAAGGTCTGAATAACAATGACAGAATCTGGGGATTACTGTGATTCTTGGGTCCTAGGGAATTTCCCTTTTTTTTTTTTTTTTTTTTTTTTTTTGGTTCTGCCTCTCCTGCCCCTAAATTTACACAGCACTCTTAAATCCTTCAACTTGCTTTCCTATCTGCTGTTTTGCTGTTTCTTCTGCGTTTCCTAACAGTCCTGCTGGGGAGGCAGAACTAATGTCAGCCCCATGTTACAGATGGAGAAACTGAGGTTCCAAAAGACCAATAGCCTCACTCGAGGCCAACAGATGGTGAATGAGTCGCAGAACCAGGTGGTCTGGAAGCCAGGCATCTCACTACGCTGTGGCTGCACAAAGCCTGTCCCTAGGGTCTGGGTCAGGGCCATGGGTACTTGACCCAGTCAGTGATCTTCCAGGCTCTGGCAGAGGCCCTGACCTTTGCTCTGCCTGTGAAGAAAGAGGAGGAAGTTCAAACCAGCTCCCCTGGGTGGGCAGGCTCAGGCACTGGCCTTGGAGGAAGGTAGGTGTTAATTTATTCATCCATTCAAGCATTTAATGAGCACCTACAAAGCCCCCCCGGACAGGAAGGCACACTGTCTGGTAGCTCTTTCAGAAACCCAGACCTAGCAGAATTTATGACTGAAGGGAGAAGGTCAGAAAATGTCCGAAGGTCGCTTCTCTCATAGACTCAAATCACTTCATCGCCCCTATCACCACCCCATTTTACAGAAAAGGAAACTGCTCTGAGAAGAGCAGTGACTTGCCAGGGCCTCTAGTTCAAAAAGCCACAAAGTTATCAGGCTTAGGCAGCCAAATAAATTGTGTCCCTTCCAGCAGGCCACCTGGGACCTCTCATGCAGGGCCACTTGAGGCATGGCCTTCTGAGCCAGGGGGGAAAACCCCCCGAGGGGAAAGGCAGACACACCCTGTTTGCCCACCTCAACCTCCAGTTGTGGCTGCAGGGCCCTTCACACCCTCTCCTCCACTCCACAGCCCCAACTATGGAACTGAACCAGGTATCACCCCATCCCTAAGCCCCAGGGGGCCAGGGCAGTGTCATTCTGAACCCAGAACAGCAGGAAAGCCACTTGGCCTGGGTCTTGGGTCTCTGCCTGGCAGCCCCTGCCTGAGTACTCCTCCTTCTTACAGCTCAGCCACCTCCAGACCACCCTCACCTGACACTTCCTCCCCTGGAGAAAGAAACTCAGCCCTTCTCTTTTTACAAAACCCCCTCCCCTTTCCTCTTGCCAAGGCTACCTGTGACTGCCACCAACCAGCCTCAGTGCCCTTGGTCTCTCTGCCCCATCTGACCCCATAAGCTCCTCCCTCACTACTGGGCTTTCCTGCTGCAGCCCTTCTTAGACCTCCCCACCTCCTCGGGCAAGCTCTCCTCCCCAGGGCTCTATCCTCCTCTCCTCTCCTCTCCACTGCCCCCTGAGAAAGTGACTCACGAACTCTGTCTCCAGGCCTAACCTCTGCACCCCTGGTTGTCTCAAAGCCCGTGTACCGAACACCACCAAGCTCACCACAGCAGGGCCTGCCCTGGCACACAGCTGAAAAGCCAGCACAGCCCAGAGCCTGGCCCACAGCACAGAATCAGATACTCACGGAATGAATGCATGTTAGTGAATGGCTGCCTGCTCGCTCGTCTCAGAGGGACTAGCCCTCTATTTGCCCTGCACAGCCACCCAGGTGGCCTTTCTAAAACCAAAATTTGATGACCATTTAAGCCTGTACCATTGTTCCTCAGCACCATGGGACAAAGTTCACAATCTTGAGCTTGCAGACGAGGCTGTTTTCATCTGGACTTCCGCAGTAGGGCGGGCACTTGTGTCCTTGAAAATACTTCTCACTGCACTCATCCTCACTCCAGGAGTACCCATCAGCCAGCACCCATGTGTGGTTCACCTTTGCACCCAGCAGGTATTTGCTGAACAGGAAGATGACTATTAGAGCTGAACATGTTCTCAGGGGCCACAGGGCCCAAAGCAACTCAGAGAGGTGGAATGAGGGGCTCAGGGTGGCCCAGTCCCAGGCAGGGGTGCGGCCACAACCTCAGCTGAGTTCCTTGGTCAGGAACCAGAGCAATTCTCTGAAAATGCTACCTGCAACTCCACACGTATGCATGCCAGAGCCCAAACCCCTGGCTGATCCCCAGTCCAAGCGAACCTTAACCAAGCTGGCAGGTGGGCCAGGCCTGGCACACAAGTAGGGCCTCAGCTAAAACAGCTGCTTGACAATACAGCCTCTCACCAGCTGACAACACATCCCTAAGTTCCATACCCCTCTCTAGGCCTCCGCCTTCTCATCTGTAGAATGGAGCTAATTCTGCCTACAAGTTTAAATGGCCCTGAGTTGGTCACCACAATCCTGTCGTTTGCAAACCGAGGGGGCTGAAGCAGCAGTTCCAGCCTCTGTGACTCCACTGTTAGCCCAGCTGATCTTTGTGAACTTTCCCCCAAACCACTGTGTCTCAAAGGATGGTCCCTGGGCCACCCACCCACGAATTACGGGGACGTGGGTGGAGGCTCGTTAAATGCAGATCCCGGGCCTGACCCGGACCTGCCGTCTGGATCTCATTTTAGGCGGCGCTCAGAGATCCCGGGCCAGGGAAACTTGAGAACCGCAGCTCCAAATCGCCAGTGCTGACGGCTTCCGCTTTGGGAGCCCCAGGTGCTGCTGTCCGAACTCACTTGGTGGAAACAGACATTTACCAGAAAGCCTGGGGTCGGGAAGCGGGCACTCCTACCGCTCTAACACCTCGTAGCTGAAAGAACTCGCTCCCTCAAAGGAGTCAGTGCGTTTCGGCAGTCCGCGTTCCAACCGTTTCGCTTCGCGGGGCGGGGCGATTGTGTAAAGCGGGCCCGGGTCTCGGCCTCCAGCCCGGCCCCAAACCTCCGACCCCCAAGCCTCTCCGGGCTTCCGGCCGGGCGACGCTGCTGCGGGGTGGTCGGGGCGCGTCCGCGGCTACTCACCCGGGGCGACTCGGCCGAAGGCCCGACAGTCGGGGTCGGAGCGGGAGGAGCGGGTGGCCGCGGCCCGGCCCCTGCCCCGCGGCACTTTAACCGGCGGCGCCGGCGCCCCGCGCGTTCTCTGTGTCCGGAAACGGGACGCGGCAGTTCCGACCCGGTCGGCCCCGGAGCCGCGAGGCTAGCTGGGCTCCGGCGGGGGCGCGCGAAGCCCGAGGGCGGGTGCAGCGCGGACACCTGGCTCACTGCACGCACGTGTGCACGGGGGCCGGCGCGCGCCGCGGCTGCCCGTGCTCCGCCCGCGCTCGGACACGGCCCATCCCTCCGAGCCCTAGCAGGCGAGGGCGCTGAGACCCGCCCCAGCCTGGGAGGGGGCCAGCGGGCCCGCCCTCTGTCCGGGTGGCGGGAATGGGTCCGCGCTGCGAGAGGCGGAGCCGAGAAGGGGCGGACCCGCGGCGCCGGCATAAGAGCGCAGCGTGCGGGTGGCCTGGATCCCGTGCAGTGGCCCGGCGATGTCGCTCGTGCTACTGAGCCTGGTCGCGCTGTGCAGGAGCGCCGTACCCCGAGAGCCGGTAAGCCCCCGCCAGCACCCCTTCCCCCATCTCCCGACCCTCGAGCCCAGATCCTGACGTCGTCTGACCCGCCAGTCCAGGCTGCCCCGAAGACGTGCGCGGACCGCCGGCTCGAGGGTCGTGCCTGCACCCTCGGGGCAGCCCCGGACATCGGCGTCAGGTTGCTTGAGTCAGGGGCGTGGGAATCAGACAGACCCGGTCTCAGACGCCACTCTGTACTGTTGGTTCTGTCATTTATGCTCACCAAGTTCCAAGTCCCAAACGGTAAAACGAAGGGCAGTACCGAACCCACCAGGGTCTCTTAAGGAATAACGACATGGCCTGCAATTAGCGGCGAAGGGCCTGGCACGTAGTCAGCACTCGTTATTGTTACTTGGGGTCTGCTCACCTGTTGGGGCACAAGAACTGTTTCTCCATTAGCACCCCCTCCCTTTTTGGCCATATTGATTGCCATGTTCACTCGTGAAGGCAGTTTCCTTTCTTCCCCAGTGCCCTGAATGATCGAGGGAATCTTCCGGGTCACTGAAGAGAAAATAGTTCATGCCCCAAATAACCTTTGAAATGATACCCCTGCCCTCTTAGAATAGCATATAGCATCAAGCTCCGTAGTCACCTGCTGGTGGACAAACCCCATTCACTGTTTCCTGATGTCTTCAGCTCCTATCCTTCCCCTCTGTGTCAGTTCAGAAGCCCTCTTGGCTCTTTGCGCTGAAGGGAAGAATTCATCCCTTTTGCTGTAGTTGCTACAAGGCCAACAATTTGAGCTTGGTAGAATTTAGGGTTGTTGCTTGGCTGGTCTCACCGGCCCTTTGATAAGAACTCAGCTCCTGGTATGATGGCTTATTTGTTAAAAATAATAATAATAATAAAGTCTGGCCTGGCGCGGTGGCTCACGCCTGTAATCCCAGCACTTTGGGAGGCTGAGGCGGCCGGATTGCCTGAGGTCAGGAGTTGGGGAACAGCCTGGCTAACATGGTGAAACCCCGTCTCTACTAAAAATACAAAAAGTAGCCGGGCATGGTGGCAGGCGCCTGTAATCCCAGCTAATCAGGAGGCTGAGGCAGGAGAATCACTTGAACCTGGGAGCCGGAGGTTGCAGTGAGCCGAGATCTGCGCCACTGCACTCCAGCCTGGGTGACAAAGTGAGACTCTGTCTCAGAAAAAGAAAAAAAAAAAATCTGATGATATCCCTTAGAGTTCATTTTTTAGAAGACAAATAAATGATTGACAATTTTGCCCAAACTCAAATCACTCAAACCATCAAAAGTCTTAGGAGGTCTTAGAAGGTGTTTGGAAATGTGGATGCTCAGCAGGATATTCCAGAGCTGCTGGACGTATCACACTGAGTCTTGTCATTTGAGCTTGCTGCTTCCTCAAGCCTCAATATTTTAGGTTCAGTATTTTATTCCAGAACCAAAGCACAAATTATTTTTTCTTATGAAAAAACACGAGCAGCTAACTTCAAACGATTTAGTACCAGCCTTTCTTGAACACTAATAATTGCTTATGGTTTCCTAAATTGCTCAGTGAGTCCTTTTGTGTTAGAAGGGGAATATTTTAAAGAACCTGAGGAAAGTACCACGGACTGTATTCAGAGCTTTCTTTTGTTCATCTCCTTAGCATAGCTACTCCTTAACCTGGGGTAGCCCAGTAAATACTCCAGGCTGTCCTAAAAACCTAGAGTTAAACATTAGAGTGCGAAGGGGCCTCACATCGCTCCCAAGTCATCCCCTGCTTGCAGCAGGGAAGGCTGACATCCAGAGACGGATGGAGACCCACCTCTGGTCTTCAAGTGAGGTTATGCACTGGCTTGAGATCAGGTATACCGATGGCTAATCCATGGTCCTTCATAAGCCTAACAGTGGGGCAGCTTAGTTCCTCCCTAAGCTGTGAAGCAGAACCAGTTCATCTTTTCTTTGAAAGTTTGTCACTTGTATATGCATTTAAGGGGAAAATGGTGTTCTGCCTAGTTTGGCAAAGGAAAGCTTGTGGTTTGCCGGCTTCAACATGACGCTTGGTTTTTTTCTCTCCCACAGACCGTTCAATGTGGCTCTGAAACTGGTAGGTGCATTAGAGAATGGGTATTTGGGGCTTTACATTGAAAGCACAGTTGGACTTTTAGGAGGCCTAATATAGGCAATAGGTCATCGAAGACCAGACACAGGGTAAACCATTGCTTTATTGGCTGATGCAGATGAAGTCTCTGTCTGCTCAAAGCAGAACTCTGGGGCTCTGTGGGAATGAAGCCGTGTTTCAGACAGGCTCGCCTCTTGGCCAGTCAGGATGGGACTTGCCATACAAGGTGGAAAGTGATGCCTGCCACTCTGCAGAGGGAGATCAAGGCCGTGGAAGGAAGGTCACTTAGAGGTGGGACCAAGAAGCAAATGTTTCATAGGAGAGCGGGTGTTTGAGGTGGTGGCATTTGAAGAATGGGTAGGCTTCTGCCAAAAAATGTGGGTAGGAAGAGTAAGCTGGAGGAGAGATGGCACCAGCAAAGGTTAGGAGGTGGGAAAGTGGGGGTTGTGTGGGCCAGCTGGCTAGAATCCAGGACCGAAGCCTTAAGAAGGCAGGCCTGACTCTAATAAACATGTCAAATACACTAAATGTATACATGTGTACATACACAGGCACCTGGAGTGGTCCCAAGTGCTCCGTAGGTGAAAGCCAGAAGGTTGAGAGTACTTCTCGATTGCGCCACTGCACTCCAGCCTGGGCAACAGAGCAAGAGTCCGTCTCAAAAAAAAAAAAAAAAGAGAGTACTTCTCTTAGATCAACATTATCTCGGCTATAAATCAGCCAGCACTAAGAAACATTTGGCCTTTGCAGGAAGAACTGAGGAATTGGGTCAGGCGTAGTGGCTTATACCTATAATCCAAGCACTCTGGGAGGCTGAGGCGGGAGGATCATTTGAGTCCAGGAGTTTGAGATTATCTTAGGCAACACATTGAGACCCCATCTCTACAAAAAAACAATTTTTTTTAATTAAAAAAAAAAGAAGTGAGGAATTGTGAATGGGGGAAGGTTTGCGGTGAGTCACTGAGAGGAGATGGCATGGCATCAGACTGGGCTGGGAAGGACAGTGTCATGGAAGTCTTGCTTTTTCCCAGGGCCATCTCCAGAGTGGATGCTACAACATGATCTAACCCCTGGAGACTTGAGGGACCTCCGAGTAAAACCTGTTAAAACTAGTGTTGCAACAAGGGACTATTCAATTTTGATGAATGTAAGCTGGGTACTCCGGGCAGATGGTAAGTTTGCATCCATCAGAGATAACGCCCGAAGTGTCTACTAAATCAGAAATGTGCAGACTATATGAACCATTAATTCACCTCCTAGGCATAACCAACAGAAATACATGCATACATGCACCAAAAGCCACATACTAGGATGATCATAGTAACACTACTCATAGCAGGCAACATTAGAAAGCACTCAAATGCCCAACAGTAGAAAGGAATCACCAAATAAATTCCATTACAGCAACAAGAATGAATGATCTGTAACTACATACAACAATATGGATGAATGTCACAAACATCGGAAGGCAGATTCAAAAGAGTTTGTACATTTATATCTGTGTGCATGCCTGCAGGCATACATGCCATATGATCCAATTTACAGAAAGTGCCAAGCAGACAAAACCAATCTAGTGTTTAGAAGTCAGGATAGTGGCCAGGAGCGGCGGCTCACGCCTGTAATCCCAGCACTTTGGGAGGCCGCGGTGGGTGGATCACTTGAGATCAGGAGTTCGAGACCAGCCTGGCCAATATGGCAAAACCCCGTCTCTACTAAAAATACAAAAATTAGCCAGGTGTGGTGTTGCGCACCTGTAATCCCAGCTACTCGGGAGGCTGAGGCATGAGAATCGCTTGAACCCAGGAGGCGGACCTTGCAGTGAGCTGAGATCGCACCACTGCACTCCAGTAGCCTGGGCAACAGAGTGAAACTCCGTCTCAAAAAAAAAAAAAAAGACTAGGCGCGGTGGCTCACGCCTGTAATCCTAGCACTTTGGGAGGTCAAGGCGGGTAGATTACTTGAGGTCAGGAGTTCAAGACCAGCCTGGCCAACACGGTGAAACTCCATCTCTACTAAAAATACAAAAAATTAGCCAGGCATGGTGGCACATGCCTGTAATCCCAGCTACTTGGGAGGCTGAGGCAGGAGAATAACTTGAACCCAGGAGGTGGAGGTTGCAGTGAGTTGAGACTGTGCCATTGCACTCCTGCCTGGGTGACAGAGAGACTGTCTCAAAAAAAAAAGTCAGGGTAGTGGTTCCTGCTGGGGTAGGAATAACTGAAAGGAAGTATGAGGGGCACGCCTGAGGGAGTTTCTTAACCTGCATACTGGTTGCATGAGTGTCCCGATGCATCAAGTGGTACACTTACGATCTGTGTACTTTTCTGTGTATGTACTTCATGGAAGAAGACAAGGTAAGGCCAGAGATGATTTCCCCCACCCCACTCCAGTTTAGGGAAAGCACTGGCTTAGATAGATTACTTTTCCACTTCAGATGACATCATGAAGCTTTTGGCATTTCCCCAAGATTATGCTGCAAGGCAGCATATGAGTTCTTTCAGTGAGCTGCTCCTGGGATCCTAATGCCCATCCTTTTGGTTTCCTTCTGCTAAATTCAGATTGGAAAAAAGTCTACCTAGTCAAGAGTCAAGAATCCATGAGTGCCAGGCACAGAGAGAGGAGTCACCTACAGTCTCCACCCAGGAGGATTCAGAGGGGTAGGGGAGGGAGACACAGGCACAATGTCAGGGGAATCCCAGAAGGGAGCTGTGCTTCATCTGAGTGGGATAGGGCGAGAGGAGCTGGAAAGGGTCCCTGGTGAGGTTGCTTTAGGTGAGATGCGGCCATAAGGGTTTGGGCCCTTATCTGGCACAGAGTCAGCTCTTTGTTGGCTGTGGTTATAGGCTATGGTGCATGAGTGAGTTGGGCTTTAAAAGAGTGAAACTTGAAGAGGTAGATAATGGGAGGAAAAGACCTTCAGGGAGAAGAACCAGCATGGATAAAGGTGCAATCGGAACAGGTGTGATTTGGTGATGACAGTCTTGGAGGGTCTTTGTGGGTCTCCCTGAGGCCAGCCTCTTCCTCTTAAAAGAGACCCAGAATAGTGCAGAGCTATAGCCACCTTTGCAGGCATCCTGTGAAATTCAAGCTGACCTATGAGGAGGAGGGAGCTTGGGCTTTGGAATCTGAATTCGTATCTGCTGCTTGCTGATGAGTTTTCTAAGTTTAAGCAGAGCTCCCTGAAACTTCCTAAGCCTCACGAACCCCATCTGTAAACTGGAGACAGTGGTGCCTACCTTTCAGTACTATTGTGAATATGAACTGAGACAAAAAGTAAAGCATGCTAGTAAAGAATCTAGCATCAAGTCAGCCACACAGCAAGTGCTAAATAAACCAATGCTCTCTTGCCTATCTCGGCAGCCAGTATCCGCTTGTTGAAGGCCACCAAGATTTGTGTGACGGGCAAAAGCAACTTCCAGTCCTACAGCTGTGTGAGGTGCAATTACACAGAGGCCTTCCAGACTCAGACCAGACCCTCTGGTGGTAAAGTAAGCACTTTTTTGTTTTTTGTTTTGTTTTTTGAGATAGGGTCTTGTTCTGTCACCCAGGCTGGAGTGCAGTGGTGTGATCATGGCTCACTGTGACCTCAATCTTCTGGGCCCAAGCGATCGTTCTACTTCAGCCTCCCAAACAGCTGGGACTACAGGCATGAGCCACCAGACCTGGCTAATTTTTGTAGTTTTTGTAGAGAGGGGTTTCACTGTGTTGCTGGTCTTGAATTCCAGTGCTCAAGCGATCTGCCTGCCTCAGCCTCCCAAAGTGCTGAGATTACAGATATGAGCCACTGCATCCGGGCATAGACATTTTTATGTATTTGGCTAATTGTTGCTGAAAGCTATGCCCTTTGTTTGGGGAGCATGGATGATGTGCTGTTCACACGGGCTGCTAAATAGCTATGACTCAGAGCTTAGAGCAAGATCCCTTGGTTCAAATCCCATTTTCAGCTACTTCTCTGTTTTGTGCCTTTCGTAAGTCAGCATCTCTGGGTCTCAGTTTTTCCCTACCAGCCAAGGGAAGAGAACTGGACTTAAATTATATCCTGGCTTTAAAACTTTACATTTCTCTGATTCTGTAAATTGTGTAATGCCCGTTCTCTAAGTAGACATTGGTTGGAGACCTAAGTTTTCACAGAGTAAGTAATGAAATACAAACTAAAAGGGTAACACACTAAGGTATACTGCTTCTGTATTGCAGTGTTTTGGGAATTGAGAGTTCCTTGCTTTGCCTTTCAGTGGACATTTTCCTACATCGGCTTCCCTGTAGAGCTGAACACAGTCTATTTCATTGGGGCCCATAATATTCCTAATGCAAATATGAATGAAGATGGCCCTTCCATGTCTGTGAATTTCACCTCACCAGGTAAACTTCCTCACTTGTTTATTATTCTTTGTCTTGCTGGGATGCCTGCTTTGGGATATGTACAGTGAAAGCCCAGGGAACCCTGGATAAGGCTTTTGGCCTTGCTAAATCTTTAGTTCCCTTGTGTAAAGCATGGACACAGTAGTAACCGTACTTTACCCACAGAGCAGAGAGAATAAAGTCAGGTAAAATGTAGGAAAAAGCCTGTTCCTGTGTGCCAGGCACTGTGCTGAATACTTGACATGCATCATCTCACTTAAGCATCTCAGCAACCGCAAGGTTGGGATAGCTGCATTTTACAGATGAAGAAACTAAGAGGTTAAGTCACTTTCCCTGGGTGACTTATACACACAGTAAAAGAGAAGCTGACATTCACACTTTGGTCCTTCTAGAGCAATGCACCTGAGCCACTCTTTATATTACTCATGCAAAATGTTTGTTCATTCCAGTCTCAGCTTTCTAGAGTGGGCTGCCTATGGCTGGGCCTCTGAGAATCTACAGACTCCATTTGGCTTGTCCCCAAGCTGTCCATGAGAGGCAGGGTGGTCCTGAGTTGGATGCTGGGCCCTTGCCCCAGCTTTGTGACACAGGACCAGTTCTCTGGTACCACAGCTGCAATGTCACACACAGGGCTGTGATGAGGATGAGACAGGATGGTGTGTGTGAAGGGTCCATCTGAGCCGAGTCACCCATTCCATACCTCCATCCTGTCATCTGTCACAGGCAAGGCATCAAAGCCAAACAGTGATTTCCAATTCACTGCTGGTCTTGGAGATTATGGTCCAGGGTGTTTTTGGTGCTGCACCATTTACTACACGTGGTTTCCAACTTTCTTGATGACAGCAAACCTCATTTTGTTTTCAAATAAGCTTTTTTATTTTGGAATTCTTTTATTATTTATTTATTTATTTTTTAGACGGGGTTTCACTCTTGTTGCCCTGGCTCGAGTGCAGTGGCACCATCTCAGCTCACTGCAACCTCCGCCTCTTGGATTTAAGTGATTCTCCTGCCTCAGCCTCCCAAGAAGCTGGGATTACAGGCATAAGCCACCACACCCAGCTAATTTTTGTATTTTTAGTAGAGATGAGGTTTCACCATGATGGCTAGGCTAGTCTCAAACTCCTAACCTCAGGGGATCTGCCCACCTTGGCCTCCCAAAGTGCTGGGATTACAGGAGTAAGCCACTGCGCCCAGCCTTATTTTGGAATAATTTTAGATTTACAGAAAAGTTGCAAAGATAATACAAAGAGTTTCCATATACCTCTCACCCAGCTTCTCCTATTAATGTCTTGTATTACCATGATACATTTGTCAAAACTAAGAAACCAACATTAGTACATGTCTGTTAACTAAACTCCAGACTTTATTTGGACTTCACCTGCTTTTTCATGAATGTCCTCTTTCTGTTCCAGTTGCATTTAGTCCCTGTGTGTCTCTCCTCTGGTCTGTAACAGTTTCTTAGTGTTTGTTTTTCAGAACCTTGACAGTCTTGAGTGCTGACCAGGCATCCTGTAGAATGTCCCCCAGTTTGGGTTTGTCTGATGTTTGTCTCATGATTAGACAGGGAATTCATACCACAGAGGTGCCAGGCCCTTCTTATCTCATCCCGTCAGGGGTCCATGGCACCCACATGACACCAGGATGGGGGTCACCATCAACACTAGATTAACATGGGGACTGCCAGACTTCTCCATGTAAATCTACTGTTTTTCCCAACTCTCATTTTTGGAAACAAGTCACTAATTCTACCCCACCCTGGGGTGAGGGTACGAGAGTGTTAGGCTTCACGTCCTTGAAGGGGCAGCGTCTACAGATATTACCAAATGTCCTTTTCAAATGATGGATGGTTTTCGAGTCTTCTCTTAGGGATCAAAGATACTGTTTTGATAAAGGCTGTATTTAAATTAGACTCTGGTTATCACGTCATGGGCAGATGTTCTCTGTTTAACAGTAAAATGTTAGAGCCCCATAAAAAATTAGCCGGGCGTGGTGGCGGGCGCCTGTAGTCCCAGCTACTCAGGAGGCTGAGGCAGGAGAATGGCGTGAACCCGGGTGGCGGAGCTTGCAGTGAGCTGAGATCGCGCCACTGCACTCCAGCCTGGGCGACAGAGCAAGACTCCGGCTCAAAAAAAAAAAAAAAAAAAAATTTAGAGCCCCCATTTGAATTTGCCATCTTACATCTGGAATGTTTTGGCAATTTGTTGCAGGTGTGGTATGTGTATGTGTGTGTGCACTTGGCAAAGGGGGTGGGGCAGAGATACCTTTTTCTAAAATGTAAAAACTTTCATTCAAATTTCCAGGCTGCCTAGACCACATAATGAAATATAAAAAAAAGTGTGTCAAGGCTGGTAAGTAAATACAGCATTTGCTTTTATTATTTGAAGAAACTTGTAACTTGAGACAGCATAACTCTCTTCATCTTTGCACAGAAGAAACTGAGCCCTAGGGGAGAGTCGCATATCCAAGGCACCCCCGACAGTGGTGGCAGAAGCACCTATGGCTCCTGATCTCCAGCCAGCACTTTGCCCACTGAGTGTAGCAGCCTGTCCAGAAAGGGGTAGACCCTCAGTACATTTATATAGTGGAGGAACAGTCACAAAGAACCACCCCCACCCACTTGGTTAACAACATTTTAGCCCAAATGGCTCAGCAGTGCCAATCAAAGGCTCTTCCTGATTGATGGGAGTCCTATGAGCCCTTCCACCTGCTCAGACCCTAGCACCGCCCACCTGTGGCCATAGGGACCCTAAGAACCTTCTGTTTGGATTAGCAAACATTCAAGGTGGGAGTGTGAGTTCGCTAAAGGACTGGCCCACAATTACGCTCTCAACTTGTGTCCTCAAACAGGATCACTTTTCACAGGCTAGTGAATTTTACCCCTTGAATTTCGTAGTAATCCCCTTTAGGATTATCAGTCCCTAGTGCCCAATTTCCAAGGGTTTGTGTAAATTTCTGAGTAATATAGTGTTGGAATGCTGATGAGGCTAGTGGTATTTGGATCAGTCCAGAACTTTTAGGCACCCTTCACCGCACAAGGCATCCCTGGTACTCTGTCAGACAGCTGTCCATGCTGTCCTTGCTAGAAGGCGGATTTGGATGCTGAGCTTCCCACCGAGGGTACAGAGAACACTGCAGGTGTGAGGAGGTCAGAGGGCCTTGAAGTCAGTCCTGGACCTGAACTCCTAAAGACAGTTCTGAGCCAGGGCCTGAAATGGTCTCCTCGGTGGAGAAGATAATTTCTGCTATTATACATTGTGTTCCTGGAAATCAATCCAGTCCTTATTTGCAAGTCACATGAATGAAACGACTGACTTTTTCTGCCAGAGCAGACCTATCAGGGTATATCCTCTAAGCTATGAGCCATTTCCTTCTTACTTTGCATCTAGTGAAGCTGGCAGAATGGTCTGATGGATGAACCTCCTGGAACACAAAATATTCTAGTGGTTGTAGTCCTGATCGTGAATTCACTTCCTCTATAATCTTAGACATGTTTTCCAACCCGTGGCTCCTTCTCCCCATCCTGGGAAGGAGAAAATACTGACCCTATCCCTTAACTCAAAAGAGAGGTTGAAAACAGCAGGGAGTAGCAGAACCAATCCGTGCCTCCCACCACACTCAGCCCAGGGAAGCTGTTTTTAGCAAAGCAGCGATGTACGGATCCCCAAACTGTCTTGGGCAGCAAGTACTTTGAGACTCTGGAAACAATGATAAAAAGTTCACTATGTAGCAGCGTCCCTATCTCTTGGACATTGTTCCTGAGAACTTGGATTTGTTTCCATAAAGCCCTGTGGGGAACTTAAATGAGGGAAGAGTTAGCAAGTTCATCTACATGGTTCTCTCTCAACTCATAGGAAGCCTGTGGGATCCGAACATCACTGCTTGTAAGAAGAATGAGGATACGGTAGAAGTGAACTTCACAACCACTCCCCTGGGAAACAGATACATGGTTCTTATCCAACACAGCTCCATCATCGGGTTTTCTCAGGTGTTTGAGGTACTTTTTCTCTTCATCCCCTTCACCTCGCCCTCCAGCTTTCCTTAGTGCATTGAAGGAAAATGGGGACAGTGTTGTCCAAACGTGCTGGGCTACTTTGATGAACTCAACAGATAAAAACAAGTCCCCGTGGGCATCCTGAGAGATGTCACTGTGAACCTCAAACCACAGAAAGAAGGAAGTCTCCGAAGCAGGAAATGAGCCCTTCTTTACACACGGTCTAGTGAAAGGAGTCCTTTTGGGAAGCAAAGCTGCTTTGCTGGAAGCCTGGAATCTACCCACTCCTGTGCCTCATAATTTTTGGGTGGCGGAGGTTGACACAGGGTCTCACTCTGTCGCCCAGGCTGGAATGCAGTGGCACAATCACAGCTTACTGCAGCCTCCACCTCCCGGGCTCAAGTGATCCTCCCACCTCAGCCTCCCCAGGTAGCTGGGACTACAGGCACGTGCCACCATGCTGAGCTAATTTTTTCATTTTTAGTAGAGACGGTTTCGCCATGTTGCCCAGGCTGGTCTCAAACTCCTGGGCTCAAGCCAACTGCCTGCCTCGGCCTCCCAAAGTGTTGGGATTACAGGGGTGAGCCAGTGCGCCTGGCACCTCATAATTCTTGATTCTGTCTCTCTTAGCCACACCAGAAGAAACAAAAGCGAGCTTCAGTGGTGATTCCAGTGACTGGGGAAAGTGAAGGTGCTATGGTGCAGGTAAAGTTCAGTGAGCTGCTCTGGGGAGGGGAGGGACATAGAAGACTGTTCCATCATTCATTGCTTTTAAGGATGAGTTCTCTCTTGTTAAATGCACTTCTGCCAGCAGACACGTTAAGTGGCGTTCATGGGGGCTCTTTCGCTGCAGCCCCCACAGTGCTGAGGTCAGGAGGCCGACGTGGCAGTTGTGGTCCCTTTTGCTTGTATTAATGGCTGCTGACCTTCCAAAGCACTTTTTATTTTCATTTTCTGTCACAGACACTCAGGGATAGCAGTACCATTTTACTTCCACAAGCTTTTAACTGCAAGATGAAGCTGCAAAGGGTTTGAAATGGGAAGGTTTGAGTTCCAGGCAGCGTATGAACTCTGGAGAGGGGCTGCCAGTCCTCTCTGGGCCGCAGCAGACCCAGCTGGAACACAGGAAGTTGGAGCAGTAGGTGCTCCTTCATCTCTCAGTAGGTCTCTTTCAACTCTAGTTTTTGAGGTGGGGACACAGGAGGTCCAGTGGGACACAGCCACTCTCCAAAGAGTAAGGAGCTTTCGTGTTTCATTCCCTGGAATAAAAAGTGCTCAAACACACCAGAGGGGGCAGGCACCAGCCAGGATATGATGGCTACTACCCTTTTCTGGAGAGCCATAGACTTCCCTTACTACAGGGACTTGCATGTCCTAAAGCACTGGCTGAAGGAAGCCAAGAGGATCACTGCTGCTCCTTTTTTCTAGAGGAAATGTTTGTCTACGTGGTAAGATATGACCTAGCCCTTTTAGATAGGCGAACTGGTATGTTAGTAACGTGTACAAAGTTTAGGTTCAGACCCCGGGAGTCGGGCATGTGGTCTTGGGTCACTGGTTTTGACTTGAGGGCTTTGTTATAGATGTGTGGCCAAGGGGAAAATGTGCATGACAACACTAGAGGTAGGGTGAAGCCAGAAAGAAGGGAAGTTTTGGTGGAAGCAGGAGTCATGGTGAGATTTTGCTCTGATGCATGCTGTGAACTTTCTGAGCCTCTTGTTTTTCCTCAGCTGACTCCGTATTTTCCTACTTGTGGCAGCGACTGCATCCGACATAAAGGAACGGTTGTGCTCTGCCCACAAACAGGCATCCCTTTCGCTTTGGATAACAGTAAGTGCCCAGTCACTTCAACCAGATGATCAAAGTGGCTCAGGACACACAGTCACTGCCCCCCACTCAGTATGTGGAAGGGTTGTGTGTATGTGGGCAGTGCAAGGGGTCGCTGCCTGTGTACACTGAACTGGGGTGCAGAGAAAGCCAACAGTGCTGTCCCAGAGAACCTAGAATCTGAGTAAGAACAGGCTTTATTTGTAAAACCACTCATGACTCTTTATAAAGCAGGATACACAGAAGGGAAAAAAATACACAGTGCAAAATGGATGTTCTGAGTGCCACAAGGATCTGCTGAGAAAAGCCAAAGGTGTAAGACGACTGGGTATATATGAGAATGAATATTTCACTGTATTCTGATTCTCTTACCAGTCTCAGTGGCCCAGGATGAGCTTTTGCTGTGGTCACACGGCCAACATTTGGATAACAAATGAGGAATAATGGTATCGCCTCACTGGTGCCTGAGAACAGCATGTTCCGGAAGATGTCTCTGGAGTTAGAGATGTGTTAGCTTTTTCATTACAGCTGGAGAAATACAATGTTTACACAACAGTCCAGGGGTGTGGTCAAAAGTTGGAAGGTGTCATTAGACGCAGCCAAATGAAGTGAAGACAACCCAGGTGCCTGGCAGTCCTGACTTGTGCGTGGGTGGGTGAAGGCTTACAGATTCCTGGGCACTCTGTGCCTGAGCTTACCTGATGTTCTTGTGAGGCGGGTGGCACTATCCTCTATGTATGTCAGTCTAACAAGACGGCCTGTAAAAATGTCATCTATACGTGCTATGTATGTAAGCAGTTGTACCCCAGAATAACATTAATTCCTTAAAGAACCAAAAAAACTGGACAGAAACCCTAGTTCCTACTGTGAAAATGCCAGTGCAAATCAGGAGAAAGAAGCCAGAGATTTTAGGACTGTTCTTAACTTCCTGGGTCCCATATCCCTTTTGAGAATCTAATGCAACACCTGCACACTCTAGGGAAAAAGGTATGATTTGGCAGACTCTCTAAAGAGCTTCTGACTGATGATTTTAAAGGGATCTAAATCTCTACAAAGTGGCTGGGCGTGGTGACACATGCCTGTAATCCCAGCTACTCAAGAGGCTGAGGCAGCACTGCTTGAACCTGGGAGGCGGAGGCTGCAGTGAACCGAGATTGCGCCACTGCACTCCAGCCTAGGTGACAGAGCGAGACTCTGTCTCAAAACTAAAAAATAATAAAAAATAAATAAACCTCTATAAAGTATACAAAGTCTTAGTTTTTAAATTAAGAGATAAGTGTGGATTTGTTTTCCAAAGGTGAATAAGCTTTGTTTTCTCCAGACAAAAGCAAGCCAGGAGGCT
Organism: Symphalangus syndactylus; assembly: GCF_028878055.3. Lineage (NCBI taxonomy): Eukaryota > Metazoa > Chordata > Mammalia > Primates > Hylobatidae > Symphalangus > Symphalangus syndactylus. The sequence goes on along the minus strand of NC_072423.2, from coordinate 107,090,310 downwards.
GGCTGCCTCTCCTCCTGCCGTCTCTGCTGGTGGCCACATGGATGCTGGTGGCAGGGATCTATCTAATGTGGAGGCACGGTAAGGGTTATAATTCTTTAAAGACATCCTAGTAAGGAAATAACATTTTGAATTTTTTTTTAAAGAAGATTCCTCTGGAGGCAATCACATGTTGGCGTTTCCCAGAGTTAGATGGTATTTATGTAATACCTTCAAGTGCTCCTATAGAGACTGATATGAGCATGACTGGATTACACATGCCAGGTGAAAGCAGGGTCAGGACTTCCAGATCTTCTGACTGTCCCATTTTTATTTTTACCATTGAGCCATCTACCAGTACTGAAATGGGCAAAAGATGGCTGATAACAAATTACACTTTACCTGTGATGGTTACCCTATGCTAGTTTCTGTTTTTTATTTTTTTTTTTTTTTTTTTTTTTTTTTTTTAGTTTCTGTTTTTTAAAAAACAGTTCTTATGAGGTGTAAGAAAAGTTTTCGCTTGGATTCGTACACAGTTGACCCTTGAACAACACAGGTTTGGACTGCGCAGAGCCACTTACACCTGGATTTTTTCAATACATATATTGGAAAATTTTTTGGAGATTTGTATCGCTTTGAAAAAACTTAGATGAAACTCAGATGAACTTTTCAATTAAAATATTAAAAAATGAAGAAAAAGGTATGTCATAAATGCAGAAAATGTATACAGATACTAGTCTACTTTATCATTTGCTACCATACCAATAGTTAACTATTTTAACTATTAAAAGTTAAAAATTTATCAAAACTTAAACACACACATACCAGCTGTACATGGCACCATTCACAGTTGAGAGAAACGTGAGCATAAAGATGTGGTATTAAATCATAACTGCATACAATTAACTGCAGTGCATACTGTCCTGCTGTTAATAATTTCTTAGCCACCTCCTGTTGCTACTGTGGTGAGCTCAAGGGTTGCAAGTATCCACTTAAAACACTCTGTGATGCTAACCATCTCCAAACGAGCAGTTCCTCTCTCCAGTAAATTACTTATCACAGTCAAAAGTATCTCCAGTGGTTCTCTTGTATTTTTCATGTTAGCGCAATATCATAAACCTTTAATAACACCTTAGGACCCATACGAAGTGCCACTAGTAATGCTGGCAGTGCTCCCAAGAAGCAGTGTCATGAAAAAAAGAAAAAAAAAACAACTTTTTTCATTACAAAAAAAAAAGCCAAATTGCTTGATATGTACCATAAATTGAGGGTCTGCAGCTGTGATTGTTCACCATTTCAAGATAAATGAATCCAGCGTAAGGACCATAGTCAAAAAAAGAAAAAAATTCATGAAGCCATCACCACAGCTACACCAGCAGGCATGAAAGCCTTGCACATTTTGCAGAATACCTTTTAATCTTGTATTGAAAATGTAGCTTTTATGTGGGTGCAGGATTGCTGTAAGAAAGGCATATCTGTAGACTCCAATATGATTTGAGAAAAAGCAAAGTCATTATATGACAACTTAAAGCAAAAGGAAGGTGAAGCATCTAAAGCTGGAGAATTTAATGCCAGTAAAGGATGGTTTGATAATTTTTAAAAGTGGTTTGGCTTAAAAACTGTCAAGATAACAGGAGAAGCAGCTTCTGCTGACCAAGAGGCAGCAGGTGAGTTCCCAGATGCCATTAAGAAAATCACTAAGGAGAAAGGATACCTGCCTGAACAGGTTTTCGGTGCAGATTAAAGTGTCCTCTTCTGGGAAAAAAATGCTACAAAGGACATTGATTAGTAAGGAAGAGAAGCATGCATCAGGATTTAAGGCAGGAAGGAACAGGCTAACTGGACTGCTTTGTGCAAATGCAGTTGGGTTTATGATCAGGACTGGCCTTATCTATAAAGCTGCTAACCCCCTGGCCTTGAAGGGAAAAGATAAACACCAGCTGCCAATCTTTTGGTTGTACAATAAGAAGGCCTGGACATTGAGAAAACTTTTTTCTGGATTGGTTCCATTGATGCTTTGTCCCTGAAGTCAGAAGTACCTTCCCAGGAAGGGACTGCCTTTTAAAGTTCTTTCGATATTGGACAATGCCCCCAGCCACCCAGAGCCCCATGAGTTCAACACTAAAGTCCTCAGAGTGGTCTCCTTGTCTCCAAACACATAATTTGGCCTCTAGACTGGGAGGCCATAAGGACCTTCAAGGCTCATTACACACAGTACTTTATGGAAAGGACTTTCAACACTATGGACGAGAACCCCAACAGAGAGAACAACATGGAAGTCTGGAAGAATTACGTCACTGAAGATGCCATCATTGTGACAGAACAAGCCATGAAAGCCATCAAGCCTGAAACAATAAATTCCTGCAGGAGAAAACTGTCCAGATGATGTGCATGACTTCGCAGGATTTACAACACAGCCAATCAAGGAACGAGATTGTATATGTGGCAAAAAAGGTGGGGGGTGAAGGGTTTCAAGATACGGATCTTGGAGAAATTCAAGAGCTAACAGATAACCACACTAGAGGAACAAAGAGAAGACAACCTGCTGGAGACGAGTGCTTCCCCATCAGTGTGAGGTGATGATGAAGACGACACAGAAGAAGCAGCGCCAGAAAACAAATTGACATTAAACAATCTGGCAGGTTTCTGATTAGTCAAGGCTGCTTTTCACTTCTTTTATAACACAGACCCTTCTATGATACAAGCATTAAACCTAAAGCAAGTGGTGGAGGAAGGATTGGTACCATATACAAATATTTTTAGAAAAATGAAAAAGCAAAAAAGCCAGAAATTATGATGTATTTCTGTAAAGTTACACTGAGGTGCCCACCTCTCCTGCCTCCTCTTCCACCTCTTCTGCCTCTGCCACCCCTAAGTCAGCAAGACTAACCCCTTCCTCCTCTTCCTCATCAGCCTACTCAACAAGATGACAAGGATAAAGACCTTTCTGATGGTCCACTTCCATTCAATGAATTAGTAAATATCTTTTCTCCTCCTTATGATTTTCTTACTTACATTTTTTTCTCTAGCTTACTTTATTATAATACAGCACATAATACACATAACATGCAAAATATGTGTTAACTGGCTGTTTATGTTATTGGTAAGGCTTCCAGTCAACAGTAGGCTATTAGAAGTTAAGTTGTGGGAAAATCAAAGGTTATAGGAGATTTTCAACTGCATGCAGGGCTGGTGCCCCTCCCCACTGTGTTGTTCAAGGGTCAACTGTACTCTCTAAGGGCTTTGCTAACTTCAAAACATGGAGTATTTGAATACAGAAACCAGAGCATTTACATACTCAGCTCGAGGCGAGCTATTAAAAAAACTTCTCCTCTTCTCCATATGTAGAAAAGGAAATACAAATGCATCCTTTGAGTCATTTGTGATGTTGTAAGTAAAATGAGATTAACTCCATGTTCTAAGCTAAGAAAGCCACAGGGGCACTTGGACCTCAGGAATACTTACATTTAGGGATGCTGTCTGACCTGTATTCGTTACAGTAGTTTCAAACATGGTTTCTGTTTTACAGCACCGTATAGGGCAGAATTCCAGGTAAGTTCCAGGGGCTGAAAAGGGGTGCCACTTAACTTTGGGAACTATAAAGAAACTCTACCACCTGCAGGCAGAAGACAGTACAAGCAACTACCTAATTGACCCAACTCAAAATGTGAAGTGCAGAGGTCAAGTGTCCCTGTTCATATACAGCACTAAAAGTACTGAGGTAACAATCACACACCTCAAAGTTTTTTTTTTTTTTTTTTGATACAGGGTCTCACTCTGTTGCCCAGGCTGGAGTGGAATGGCATGATCTTGGCTCACTGCAACCTCCGCCTCCTGAGCTCAAGTGAACCTCCCACCTTAGCCGCCTGAGTAGCTGGGACCAGAGATGCATGCCATCAAGCCCAGCTAATATTTGTACTTTTTGTAGAGACGGAGTTTCGCCATGTTGCCCTGGCTGGTCTGGAACTCCTGGACTCAAGTGATCCACCAGCCTTGGCCTCCCAAAGTGCTGGGATTACTGGTCTAAGCCACCACACCTGGCCAACAAAGTATCTTAAACCTAAAGTTTCTATGAATTTATCTGAAAAGAGAAGACTTGGTTGAGAGGATTGTTTTAGTAAGAGGGACTTAGAAAATACTGCTTTTAAAATAAGGTTTAAAAAGTTAAGGTTTAAGGCAGGGCGCAGTGGCTCACGCCTGTAATCCCAGCACTCTGGGAGGCCCAGGTGGGCGGATCACGAGGTCAGGAGATCAAGACCATCCTGGCTAACAGGGTGAAACCCCGTCTCTACTAAAAGTACAAAAAATGAGCCGGGCGTGGTGGTGGGCACCTGTAGTCCCAGCTACTCGGGAGGCTGAGGCAGGAGAATGGCGTGAACCCAGGAGCGGAGGTTGTAGTGAGCCGAGGTCGCGCCACTGCACTCCAGCCTGGGCGACAGAGTGAGACTATGTCTCCAAAAAAAAAAAAAAGTTAAGGTTTAAGCATCAGTGTGTTTCAGGTGATATGTTCGAAAGGAACATCAGGATGTTTTTCCTTGCTGTCACTAACAAGGCCCTTGGTGCTCAGCTGACATTCTCTAGCAAGGGATCATTTGTCAGGGATGGTTTACAAAGTGAAAGCCTGCTGTTTGCTGTTCACAGATAACAAATGCTTTTCTCCCCTCACAGAAAGGATCAAGACTTCCTTTTCTACCACCACACTACTGCCCCCCATTAAGGTTCTTGTGGTTTACCCATCTGAAATATGTTTCCATCACACAATTTGTTACTTCACTGAATTTCTTCAAAACCATTGCAGAAGTGAGGTCATCCTTGAAAAGTGGCAGAAAAAGAAAATAGCAGAGATAGGTCCAGTGCAGTGGCTTGCCACTCAAAAGAGGGCAGCAGACAAAGTCGTCTTCCTTCTTTCCAATGATGTCAACAGTGTGTGCGATGGTACCTGTGGCAAGGGCGAGAGCAGTCCCAGTGAGAACTCTCAAGACCTCTTCCCCCTTGCCTTTAACCTTTTCTGCAGTGATCTAAGAAGCCAGATTCATCTGCACAAATACGTGGTGGTCTACTTTAGAGAGACTGATACCAAAGACGATTATAATGCTCTCAGTGTCTGCCCCAAGTACTACCTCATGAAGGATGCCACTGCTTTCTGTGCAGAACTTCTCCACGTCAAACAGCAGGTGTCAGCAGGAAAAAGATCACAAGCCTGCCACGATGGCTGCTGCTCCTTGTAGCCCACCCATGAGAAGCAAGAGACCTTAAAGGCTTCCTATCCTACCAATTACAGGGAAAAAACGTGTGATGATCCTGAAGCTTACTATGCAGCCTACAAACAGCCTTAGTAATTAAAACATTTTATACCAATAAAATTTTCAAATATTGCTAACTAATGTAGCATTAACTAAAGAACTGAAACTACATTTACAACTTCAAAGCTGTTTTATACACAGAAATCAATTACAGTTTTAATTGAAAACTATAACCATTTTGATAATGCAACAATAAAGTATCTTCAGCCAAACATCTAGTCTTCCACAGTCCCTGCATTGCAGTGTACCCAGAACTGTTTAGCTAATATTCTATGTTTAATTAATGAATACTAACTCTAAGAACCCCTCACTGATTCACTCAATAGCATCTTAGGTGGAAAACCTTCTATTACATGCAAAAAATCATTGTTTTTAAGATAACAAAAGTAGGGAATAAACAAGCTGAACCCACCTTTACTGGACCAAATGATCTATTATATGTGTAATCACTTGTATGATTTGGTATTTGCATAACATCCTTCCCTCTATAAACTAGATTCATATCTTGATTCTTGTACAGGTGCCTTTTAACATGAACACCAAAATACCCACAAACTTGTCTACTTTTGCCTAAAGTTACCTGTTAGAGGTCACTGTCAGAGTTCTCAGTTTCTTAGTTACTATTTAACTTTTCATGTTCAAAATGAAAATAATTCTTACGTTGAAAGCCCTCTTGAAGCAACCTTTTTATAAATGAGTTATTATAATGGTTTACTTAAATAAAAAACAGGGGTGGGTGCAGTGGCTCATGCCTCCAATCCCAGCAATTTGGCAAGGCCAAGGCAAAAGGATCACTCAAGACCAGGCTGGGTCACAAAGCGAGACCTCCATCTCTACAAAAGATATAAAAAATTAGCTGAGTGTGATGGTGTGAGCCTGTGGTCCCAGCTACTAGGGAGGCTGAGATGGGAGGATCACTTGAGCCCTGGAGGTCAAGGGTGCAGTAAATGGTGATTGTGCCACTGCACTCCATCCTGGGTGAGAGCCACACCCTGTCTAAAACAAACAAACGAAAATACCCCCACAGAATGACAGAACATAAAAGATGCGCATTTTGTCTTCCAACTTTTTACTCTTCTAAAAGCATCTTTTTAAAATTTTTTTATTTTTTATTTTTATTTTATTTTTTTTTTTGAGACAGTCTCACTCTGTTACCCAGGCTGGAGTGCAGTGGCGCGACCTCAGCTCACTACAACCTCTGCCTTCCGGGTTCACGCCATTCTCTTGCCTCAGCCTCCTGAGTAGCTGGGACCACAGGCACCCACCACCACACCCAGCTAACTTTTTGTATTTTTAGTAGAGACAGGGTTTCACCCTGTTAGCCAGGATGGTCTTGATCTCCTGACCTCGTGATCCACCCGCCTCAGCCTCCCCAAGTGCAGGGATTACAGGCGTGAGCCACCACGCCCGGCCTAAAAGCATCTCTTTCTTAATTCAGAGGTTACATTGTATTATTAGCATAAATGTTTTTTTCTGGGAATGCTTATTTCACACAGCACAATACTGAATCTTCTCTGGAATGTGGATCAATTTCAGATGGATGACTATTAAAATGTGTATATTTGCAGATTATCCTTAAAGGGCCACCTCATGCCTTCTAATTTATGTCTTATGGATAAAAAAATCAAAATGAAGCATAAAATAAAAACTGTGTCCAGCTTTACAAGTGGACACTTAGTAATGGCTGAGGCAATATGTTTAATGTAGCAAATTTCACTTATTTGTCATGATCAGTTTTCACAGTGCTTGTAAGTGCTGGTAATAGAAGATGGACATGGTTTAGGTCAAAACTTGGACCAGAAACCAACTTCCTTTGAAACAGCTCTACCAGTTATAAGAGCAATACGCTGTTAGGTGAAGAACTATTTAACAGAAATACATTATGTTTTTGCAAACAGGCAGCTGATCCAAAATTGTGTTGAAACACCTCAGAAACATAAATGACATCAATATTCTATAAATTAATGTTGTTAACAAATTTAAAAAATAAAACATACAATTTTCAATTGAAGGCCACACATCCCAGTTGGTACTGGCAAGTTTAAATTATTTTTAATACTGGTGGACTCTTCATTTGTAACCTACTGAGCAGTTACAAGAGGGTACTCCCATTGATACAAAATGCTCAGGTACTGGCATTTCTCCACATCCAGAGTTCTTTCTATATTCCATTCTGATTTCCATCCCTTATTTGTTCCCTGCTTTTGTCCTTCCCCGGTCTCACCCCCCCATCTCTAGCCATGGTTAAGTGAGATGGCGGAAGCAGGTGCCTAGGAGCAAGCAGCAGGAAGCAGCATTTTCCCACTCCTCCCAGAGCTCTGGGCTCCCAGACTGTGTTCCTGCCTCTGGACAATGCCTTATCTTCCTCCTGGGCTCAGAGGGCTTCACCAGAGCCTTGACCACCAGTGGTAATAGCTGCATTATTTAGATTTTGCTTCAGGATGCTCAGAGGTTAAGGTTAACTGATCATACTGAACATCATGAACTCCAAAAGCTTTCACTTAATCCTTCAGGTAAAGGAAAACTGGGGCTTGATGACTAAGTTGGTAGTATTAATAACTACATCAGTCACCATACCTGTACAACACAAGAACTCTAAATTATACCCAAATCATTTCTATTTGGCTTTAGGAAGAAAACAAGATTTCCTTTTCAGCATTTGTTCTGTTTTGGCCAAATAAAAATTGTTTTCTTTCTTCCTCTAAGCTCACCCTATGGCATGTCAGGTAACAAAAGCCAGTCTGCCCAGCCTTCCATCTTTACCTTTGGAAATCGAGACCTGAATGGGTCCCATTCTTTTTCTGTAATCCAACAGAAAATGAAAAAAAACAAAGACAACCAAAACTTTTTCCCCCTATTTGGGATTCTAAGAGGACACATGAGTCACATCATAAGTGCATTTAACTCAGACAACTTTAGATCCTAATGAAATACTAGACAAGAGAGAAAATGGCATGAGTGGACAGTTCTCCCTCATCACACACTATCCCTCATGGTTCCATGAGGCTGCCTGCTGATGAGATTCAACAAGCCAACTTAAATGAAGGGCTTCACCACATGAGAACCTTCAATAGCAACGTTTACATCACTGGGGAGTTTATGAGACCCTGAGAGAGGGCAAGAGAGTTTACAACTGAAGAGAAAGTTCCTATTTATTCTCAAATGCCCTGACTAAACTGCTCAAAAGCAGTTTATAATTTCAAACCAATGTCATGTCCTCAACATAAAGTTCAAATTCATTTACTGTCCATGACACTTAAGCATCTAGGTCAACAAATTACAATACATATCTTCTGTAAGAGTCTTATACCAAGAAGCTTGTTTTTGGTCTTCGGCAGTGACATTTCCTCCCCATTCACCACACAAACGCAGCCCGCTCTCGTAACATGCGGACACCAAAGCGCTGCCACTCTCGCTGATAAATCCACAGTTCCTGTGTTGTATCCAAACAAGCCAACACTGCCCCTCCTTTCCATGCAATCAGCCGGGGGTCCATGTCCTAGAGAAGGGATGAAGACATTTCAGCCTAATCACATAAGACATATACTCAATCATTTACTTGATTATGGGGCCAAGAAAAATCCCTGCTGAGTCAATACCTAGTAAGCCAGGCTTTCACCCTGTATTAAAGACAGCAGGATGGCCAGGTGCAGTGGCTCATGCCTGTAACCCCAGCATTTTGGGAGGCCGAGGTGGGCAGATCCCGAGGTCAGGAGATCAAGACCATCCTGGCTAACACGGTGAAACGCTGCCTCTACTAAAAATACAAAAAATTAGCCAGGTGTGGTGGCGGGCACCTGTAGTCCCAGCTACTCAGGAGGCTAAGGCAAGAGAATGGCGTGAACCCGGGAGGCAGAGGTTGCAGTGAGCCAAGATCGCACCACTGCACTCCAGCCTGGGTGACAGAGCGAGACTCTGTCTCAAAAAAAAAAAAAAAAAGACAGTAGGACTTTATGAACTACAGGCACTTTTCTGTTTCAATAGCCAAGAAAACTTTTAAATTTTTATAACTAAAGATGCTACTATTTACTAGTATTGCACAAATACCCTGTTTACCCCATACACAGGAACATATATAAATAAATGACTTACTTATTTCGAAGTTTGAGTGGAATAAACAGATCCCCACAATCCCTTCCTCAGGATTAAAAAGTAATAGGAACATTTCCAGGAATTGTGAGATTTAATAAAACACACAAAATCTATTTCTAAATTCCTGGGTTTATCTTTCTTTTCAAGATAGTTCAAGCCAAAAAGATCCTTAAAGATCATCTGGTCCAGGGACCAGAAGTAGATCCTTAATATAAAAAAGAGATTAAAATGGAGCTGCTCTGGCTGGCAGGGCTTGAGAGCAGTTGGTCCTCCCCTTGCCCCACCTGGTCCTTTAACAAAGGTGGAATTCAGTCATGCTAGTTTGGCGGGCACGGCAGGGGAAAGCAGCAGAAATCCAGTACCTTAGGCCAGAGCACCTTCCACCACATCTATGGCTTGCTGAAATTAACTTTTCCACTTGCCCTAAGCCCCCAAGAACTCCTCAGACACAAGCCCATGACTCCCAGGATTTGATCTGTCCACATACAAGGCTGGTTTCATTTGCATACAGTCCAACTTGCACAATGAAACAACCTACCTTAGGCCTTGTGATCACATCCACATTTTCAATAATTCGCCTGAAGGATGGTGGCATTTTGTTGAGAATTCTGTGCTGCAGAAATTCTTGAGCTTTATGAAACATCAAACCACCTCCCACCACTAGGATGGAGCTGTACATCTTCTTTTTGGTGTCGTCAGATGCTGAAAAGACAGTTGACATCCTCCATGCTTTTTTCTCCACATCCATAATTCTAGGCCAAGCCACCAACACCTCTTGCTTGCGCAAGTGCAATAGCCTTCTCAAAGATTTCCCTCCAGCCCACCCTCCACACTGCAGCCAGGGGAACCCTACAAAACACAAATGTAGGCATGCTGCCACGCCACTGCAATCCTACTTGCAGGATTAGGATCAAAATCTTTAAAGGAGGCCGAGCGTGGTGGCTCACGCCTGTAATCCCAGCACTTTGGGAGGCCAAGGTGGGAGGATCAAGAGGTCAGGAGTTCGAAACCAGCCTGGCCAACATAATGAAACCTTGTATCTACTAAAAATACAAAAATTAGCCAGGCATGGTAGCGTGCGCCTGTAGTCCCAGCTACTCGGGACTACAAGTCCCAGCACTTCAACCAAGGAGGCAGAGGTTGTGGTGAGCCAAGATCATGCTATTGCACTCCAGCCTGGGCAATGGAGTGAGACTCTGTCTGAAAAATAAATAAATAAAATCTTTAAAGGGACCCACAAGATCCACTACGGGTGGTCCTCACCTGCTTCTCTAGCCTCATCCTCACGCCCTGCTTCCCAGCCACACTGGTCTTCACAGGCTTCTTCCTCTACCCCATCTGTGACTGCTAACTGACCCCTTTCATCCTTTACGTCTCTCTCAAGGTCCGCCTTCCTCAAGGAAGCTTTCCTTGCCTCCCACCTTCCATACCATCCCCTAGTGAGTAAAGATTCTGTGTGAAATTCCTCAAATTATTACACAAATGTGAAATTACCACTGGCAGATGCTAGAAAGTTGAGCTAAAGGGTACTGACTGCTCAGTAGTAGCCGGCCAGTGGTAATTTCACATTTGTGTAATAATCTGACTTATTTTGGCCTCTTCCACTGGGCTATAAACCCATCCTACTTCGTTAATGTATTCCCAACACCTGGCAATGCAAGCCAAGTAGGCGCTTAATCGTTTTTCAATGAATATGTTATACTGCACAAGTATATCCTAGACTGAACCAATTTATTTAACCGCTATCTTGTTTCACTGCTATCTCCCGGTCTCCCCAGATGTGCTTACAACAGCAGTCTATGCTATGAAGGATGGCTTTATCCAGGCCCAGGGCTTTCCCTTCAAAGAGCGAGATGGCAGTCTTCCTGGACATCAGTGCAGTGAGGGCCTCCTCGGAATCGTTGCCGGCCATCAGGCCATCTCCCTGTGAGGACCCCAAATCTACCTCCTGGGAATGGAGTCTTTCTGGAAGATCAGAGGACTGACCACGAAGATCCCCTTCAAATCCAATAGGTTTGGATGCAGACTTTCGGTCAGCAGTAGCTTTTGCAGACTTTAAATCAAAAGGACAATCAAGTAGGTGGTATTACTACAACAGAACACTATTGATGTTGTCTAGCTAGATCCCTCCCCACCCTACTACTATAAAACAAAAGCCACACAGCAATACAACAACTGCCCAGCACCCATTCCCAAGTAACTTAGGAATGAGAGACGGTGCACAGATGAAGATGCTTTGACCATTCCAAAGCAGGGTAGCTGCTGGTAGGCAGGGTAGCTCTCAGAACATTATCATCACTGGTTAGATATTAAAAGTGAAATACCAGTGCAGACAGACTTTCTTCCCAGGGCCCTGAGTTTTTAAATGGAGTATTCCAGTGGGATTCATGGGCCATGACTGTTAAGGAATTCTTACTTTCAGATCCTATGAGTCCACCTCATGCTTGCCTCTGGGGAGGAACAAAGACTAGAAAATCTAGTCTCCATCATGAGCCAGTACTGTTTCATTAGCAGACAAGACCTTCAATTTGTGCCCCTGTACCAGACATCGTATTATGGGGATCCACTTTCAACAAAGGAATTCAGCACTTTGGCTATGCCACGCATCTTTCACAAAATTAAGTAACAGGTGAGATTTTAATGAAAATACTACTGAAAAAAATATTCAGAAGTAGATAATGTAAGTAAATGATACACACCAAAAGGAAAGTGTCATTAACTTTTAAATGTATGGACTAGCATTCAGAAAATTAATGTTTGCTGACTAGAGGAATATGTCTTCCAGATTTTAAACTCAGACTTCAGTTCATCTACAATTCTAAAAGCCGTATCAGTGTTATTATGCTGGAAGATAGAACTGATCACAATGGCCTATTAACTCTGGACAAATTTCTCCTTCAGGGACAAAACTCTCTCTTCTACCAGAATTGCTACAGACCTGTTCTTGTTTGCTCTGTGTGGCCAGCAGGTAATGTTCATCGTGAGGATCCTCAGGATCGCCCTGAGATCTGTGCTGCAAAGTCGTCATTTTCTGTCCAACAATTCCAAAAGTTGCGGGGTAAAACAAAGCCATTGGAGCCTGTACATGGAAGGAAAAGAGTGATCAACAAAAGATACTGCCTCCTGAAAAAAACTGATCCACTAAATTCTGTTCTTCTAAAAACAAAACTGGTAGATCAGATTCCCTAAGTTAGACTGGGCAATGTTCTCTTTTGGGAGTGGCATTATTTCTCTGGTGTACCAAAGGCCAGAAAACTCACTCATCATCCAACTAGATGGGTGATATGACACCATATGAGAGAAATCTCAAAGCAAATATCAAGTACCTCATAATCTACTTCATAATTTCCTAGTAAGAATGATACCTCTCTTTCTAATTAACACCTCATCATATAGGGGCTAAATAGAAAGATATTCTTCAGATCCATTCTAGTCTCTACCAGTGGCTTAAATGTTGGTTTAGTGGATAATCTACAATCAGTTGACATTCTGATCTCACAATGTTTCCAGTAAGTGCATATTCTCAGTTTGATTGAACCTGGATAACTTTCTTTCTACCCATGGAAACAGATACCTATAAGTTACCTGCAGTTTTTCATCTCCTAATCGAAACTGGTAAAGCAGGGCAGGAGAATCAGGATGTCGAATCTGAAACTCATGGTCCTGAAGCCCAGAGATGTCCTGATTCCAGGAAAAGATGCTGTCAGTGAATCAGTAAGAATGCATGCAAACTCTTCAAATTATGCTTCAGCCTCACCATCATCTAAATATCACCTATGAAAAGGCCAGCCTACAGCTTTGAACCACTCTCACTATAATTTAATAGAATAGGAATTACGCTGTACTTTGTTCCCCTATTTAACATTTCTGGAATTTCCACTGTATGCATTATTTGTTTTCTCTATTATCAATATACATTAGTACAACAATGACCCAAATCAATAAGCAAATTCCCTCAGTAACTGGGAAATTTACAGTATTTTTATGTTTCCCCAATTTTTTAAAATTTAGATTACCTGAAAAAAGTAAAAACAAGTCTCAAAATATAGCAATGATTAAACATTGTTTGCAATATTAAGAAAGTGCTTCAAATTATAACATTTAACAAAATGTCTGTACTTACATATTTACCTACTATCTTCCTTACACCTAAAGGTTTATCTTCATCTTTTACAGGATGAGAGAGAGAAATTTGCTAAACTCGTTTCCTAAAAAAATCAAACTGTTTTCCAGAGCCTGAGACACACCCTCACGGCTCGGACTTCAGCAAAAAACTCCCACTCCTTTAGGGCTTTCACCTGCAGGCTTTATCTTGGGTTGAAAAAGGTAGTATAATGCTGTTACTTTATTTTATTTATTTATTTATTTTGAGACAGAGTCTCACTTTGTTGCCCAGGCTGGAGTGCAGTGGTGCGATCTTGGCTCACTGCAAGCTCCACCTCCCAGGTTCACGCCATTCTCCTGCCTCAGCCTCCCGAGTATCTGGGACTACAGGCGCCCACCACCACGCCCGGCTAATTTTTTGTATTTTTAGTAGAGATGGGGTTTCACCGTGTTAGCCAGGATGGTCTTGATCTCCTGACCTCATGATCCACCCGCCTCGGCCTCCCAAAGTGCTGGGATTACAGGCATGAGCCACCGTGCCCAGACAATGCTGTTACATTTTTAAGTATCTTTTAAATCTCTTAAATTTTTCCTAGAAACAAAAATAATCAGCAATATTGATTCTGCTCCCACCTGATCTAAATGACAAAAAGTTTCTTTAAGGTGTTGCAGAAGAAGACAATCCATCTTATTTGTTAACTGGCATTCTCTGTAAGGGAACCCAGCTCGCTGCATTAGCCAGTAAAAACATCTTGACACATCAGATCCTCCATATGCCAGACAGAGCCTGAAGTTAAGAGAAAAGGGTAGATGGTTAATCTGTTGGTTAAGAAGGTACAAAAGGTGTTTGAAGAAATCCATTAACGGCCAGGCATGGTGGTTCCTGCCTGTAATCCCAGCACTTTGGGAGGCCGAGATGAGCAGATCACTTCAGGCCAGGAGTTCAAGACCAGCTGGCCAATATGGTAAAACCCTGTCTCTACTAAAAATACAAAAATTAGCCAGGCATGGTGGTGCACACCTGTAATCCCAGCTACTCGGGAGGCTGAGGCACAACAATTGCTTGAACTCAGGAGGCCGAGGTTGCAGTGAGCCAACAGGTCACACCACTGCACTCCAGCCTGGGTGACAGAGTAAGATTCTATCTAAAAAAAAAAAAAGAAACACAAAAAACAAACAAAAATGTCCATTAAACACAGTGATATATAGCAAGTTTCAAGAAATGTATGTTGAAAGGACAGAATCAATGGATGGGAGAAAAGGAACTTCAGCAAAAACCAGTGAGGAACACCTAAAGTAGTCATGATGTTTGCAAAATGTATCTGAGAAACCCAATACTCACTATTAAATCCAGCTCACTTCCCAGTCAGTATGTGTTTATCATATGACAGTTGTTTGGTGGTCTACACTCACTAGCATATGAGGCAGCAATGACAATATAAGACAAACTTATGGGAGAACAGCTTAGAGAAAGCTGTCTACTAACAGAAGGTTTCTACAGTTTGGGAAGACAGCTGCTGTATTATTTTATTGGTAGGAAACCTGGGTCCAGCATTTTCTCCACATTTTGAGAACAAGTGGCATTGGATAGTCTAACAACAGATGAGCCAAAATAACTCAAAATGGATTTTAGAATGTACTAGAACTTGGGGCGGGAGGCAGCAGATGACCCTTTCTCATGGACGATTTAAGCCCTCTTTTAAAGACTCAAAATACCTAATGTGGAGGACGGGAAGAATGAAAGCATCCTGAGGGGCAGCAAGAAGCCATCTCTGGAACACAAAATGCTTCAGAGAGCCCATACCTGCATTACCTGAGTGTGCTTACATATGTCAGGCTTGCCTGAAGAAGGACAAGCTGCAAATCTGGTCCTGATAGTTATTTTCTTTACCTGTCTATCATAAAGTTACTCACCCACAGAACACCACTATGACAAAAAATGCAGATATTCAAAACACTAGCCAGAGAATTCAGATTGAAAAAGTCGATTTTCTCCTACATGACTTGCCTAAATAAAGCTCTGCTGTAAGGGTGTGATTAGTAGCTCTATGCCAAACCACAGCTAAAGACATGAAGCTACTGTTTACGTTTCCTCTACGGGAAAACGCATAAAACATACCAGGACTTTCAGGGGCTGCTGATGTAAATTCATATTAAGAAGTTCCAATGGGAAGGGTAAAATGATTCGTTTTAGCCTTGCTAGAATTTGCACTTCCATAATCTTGCTGGTTTACCACGCAGACTTTTGAATTTACGGTTATCTTATAATTTTTAACCTGTGATTTCTTATTATTTAGGTTGAACAGATTATGAGGGAAGAGGGAACAGGGAATGCCACCTTCCAAGTTCCTTACCGAGTATTCCGATGAGACACCCCATCCTCCACACAGCATACGCTTGTCTTCTGGTCCCCAACGTCTACAATACACGTGCTGCTTAAGCCACTTCCATAGGTGGCACACACAGACTCCTGATGGACCACGATCCCTGGGGAAAAAAAAAAGGCAGAGTAGTCATTAGCTGTAGCGCAGTGAAGATGCCAAAACAGATAATCAACTGAAGTGGGGAGCCTAGGGACCTCTGGGCAGGGCATCTGAGGAACACTGATCCTTTCAGAATAAGCATTTAAATAAGTCAGTAGGCCGGGCACGGTGGCTCACGCCTGTAATCCCAGCACTTTGGGAGGCCAAGGTGGGAGGATCACGAGGTCAGGAGATCGAGACCATCCTGGCTAACACAGTGAAACCCCGTCTCTACTAAAAAATACAAAAAATTAGCCGGGCGTGGTGGCGGGTGCCTGTAGTCCCAGCTAATCGGGAGGCTGAGGCAGGAGAATGGCATGAACCCAGGAGGCGAAGCTTGCAGTAAGCTGAGATAGCGCCACTGCACTCCAGCCTGGGCAACAGAGAGAGACTCCGTCTCAAATAAATAAATAAATAAGTCAGTCAGTAAATAAGATTAACTCTGTCATTAAAGAAAGAAAATTCCATTTAAAATAGGTTTCACTGAGATATCAGACATACCTGAAAAACCCATCTTCATTAGTATCATATTCACTAGTTCCTTCACATGCTGCTTATTATAGATATCAGGAATTAACAAGATACATCTATAATACTAAAAAGAAGAACAAAGATAAAAGGGTTAGCACTCAAGTCTAGTCAGGTCAAATTCACACTCCTTTTTAGAGAGACTTCCCTCCAAAGGAGTAGCAGCTACGGTTACACGCTCAGATTAAAGCTCAAATCTCTGTACTATTCTTTGGGTTTTATAAAGAAAAAAAAAATGCTCAGGTGTTTTTTTTTTTCCTTGAAATTATTAAAAACTTGTAAAATCAAAAATAAGACAACTGATGTGTCAATAAGGTCCAAAGAGAAGACAAAAATGAGTAAGCTTGCTGATTTCAGTAATAGAGACATCAAAGAAACAGAGAAAGAAAAAAAGCACTAGAAGGGAATTAAGTGAAGAAAAGACATCCTCATGCCACCAAGATCCTCACCCTGAAGGTCAAGAATGTTTCAAGAAGGACACTATATTACAAACAACTCGGTAACATGTACTTTCATTGACCAAGAATCTTAAAAACAATCCAAATAACTGAGAATTTTAGCTCACCTTTAAATCTTTCAGTGGGATTTCCAAGTATTTTTGTATCGCATGAGACCATATTACTTCAATATCTGCCAGAACAGCTGTAAGAGAGCCCCCAGGGCCTGGGTGAATATTTAACTGACCTCTTCTGATAGGCCAGTGAATATTGTAACAGTCCAGTGGATTAACATACAAGGCCTAGAAAAGGAGGGAGATGAGTACTTTGTTAAAGCTTTTCTCTCAAGGTTTTCTGGATTCATATCCAAAAATCTAATTAATGTTTGCTGAATGTGAGAAATGGTGAGAGTGAAGTAGGAGTCGGTGTGACTATCTGGTACTCAAAGTAGGGTTATAGAACACTAGGAAACAACTAGGACTGGGTGGCAACGGAAGTGAATTTTAGGAGGATCAGGTTCCCCTTCCTTCATTCTATTGTAAAGAAGTTTCTTACCTCTTCTCCTACTAAATACTCAGGGTGATGAGATGTGTTTGTCCACTTATTTCCTGAACAGTGATCTAAAATTGCAGGTCGCATCTGCTTATTGTAGGCGCGTGCCTGAAAAGAAAAACCATCAGAAAATTATCTCAATTTATCCAAGGCGGGGACAACATAAGGGTCTCCTTTTCTTCTCTCTCGCATACTAGACACATTGGCAAATTTTAATCACAAATATTTGGCAAAATATTGACTGGTTGCAAAAGGATTCTGTTGTCCTTTTTACAATCTTGGGGGTTTTTTCCCCCAATTTTAACACCTAGGCTGTGATTCACAGCCAGTCCAAAATTAACACTAAATGCTGCTTAAAGCTGAATTCAAATTTATATGTAATACAGACTCCTGTCCATTCCTATCATATTGGTTTATCATATGAAACTGAAGAATGTAGTAAGAACAGTTTCCCACCAAGATCCTGGAATCACACCTTCTCAGGTAAAGTATAAACTTCCATCAACTTGCCTACCACCACCTTATAAATTATGTGGCTTGCCTAAGCATTTGTAACACTGACTCGGGTATTCTGTAAGTAGTTATGAGGGGTTTTCTTCCTTTTTAAGGAACTCCCATCTTGTATTTGCCTAGTGATATACGAAGAACATGTGAATGTTATTATGATACAAATAGTGGTGATAAAAGAATAAATCTGAAGAGTTGATCGAACCTGTTCAGGGGACACAGGAATGCGTCTTGTACCATTGGACATCTTTTTAGACCATATTGCTTGATCCACCATTTTAAGGCCATTTTGTCTTTGCTCATTACTTTCTGGTTTCTGGGGGAAAAAATGAAAGATGAGCTGTACAAAGGATTTAATGAGAAGAGAAAGCAATTCAAAAACTACTAATTTAATCCAATCTTTGGAAATGCTTCTTCATCAACAAGTAGCATTTCCTTAATCTTTATCACATGTACTACTCTTAAGAATTCCCTCCAGCCTGGGCAACATGGCAAAACACCATCTCTACAAAAAATACAAGAAATTAGCTGGGTGTGGTGGCACAGGCCTGTGGTCCCAGCTACTTGGGAGACTAAGGTGGAAGGATTGCTTGAGCCCAGGAGGTGGACGGTGCAATGAGCCAAGATCGCACCACTGCACTCCAGCGTGAAGAACGGAGCAAGACACTGTCTCAAGAAAAGAGAAAAAGAATTCCCAGGAATCTTTGATTATAAATAAGTCAAAAGCAGCCCTCAGTATAAAACAACTATATGTAAAATTTTCAAGTGATTTTTCATAAAATTTCTCACAGCCCTAATCAAAGCATACCTACTTCATGTTTACAAAATATTTCAGAGACTCTTCCATACAATTATATAATTCTTATGTTTACAATTTTGACAATGACACATTCCTTCATATGTTGATCAGCAAGGCTTAAACTTATTGGTTAAGCCATAAACTTACTGGTTCTCGTTATTATAGTATAAAGAAAATATCCATAAATATCTTTACAGAAGTGTTTTCTTTTGATTTTTATTCCTTAAACGTACTCCCTGAAGTAGAATTATAAGATCCAAAGATAAACAATGAAGTGCAGACTCTTATATCAGCAAGTTATATTTGAACTTACAACTGGACTTACATAGAGTCTGCTAGTTACACTAAAAAATGGAACCCTAAGGCCTACTATCAGAATTAAAGAAACTTTACATTCCCAAAACTATCCTTGACTTAAAACTTCAAAGTAAAACGTGGATTATGATGTAATATATAGATTTATCATTGATCACAAAGAATTTTCCTGATAATTACCATCTGCAATATAGGATAAAGTAGATGCTTACTGCAAGAAAATTTTTTTTTTGCCTTGAAATTATGGTTAATCTAAGACCATAATAAGTGCTTATTGTAACAATCTAATTTGCTAATGGATTGAAAATAAGAGTTTGACTTACTGACTTAAACTGTAAGTATCTGAAAGAGATACTTACAGTTTAAATACGGCTTAATCAATAAGTTTAAGCCTGTTAACAAGGACCTGAATGTATCACTTTAAGTGAGTGATGATTTTGTGTCTTCCATTATAGATCACCTTCATCAACACTCAATTCACCCTGAAAGACTTACTTTTGTTGTAACTAATTCTTTACATCTAAAGTCACTAGCTCTGATGAAAAATTAGTGATATTATTATTTTAAAACACAGCAAAGCTATGAAATTGTTTCTTTAAGATTCTGGTGTACTTGTGTCTAGGCCCTCCCAGGGAAACAACCTTAGGCTTTCTCTCCAGGTCATTTTTGACTTACATTTAGTCCCTCCCTTAGGAGCCAACTGTCCTTGTATAGGGGCTGCCCTTGTTGTTTGTGTCTTCGGGCAATGACGTGAGGAATGCTGGCAGGAAGAGTGTCTGTGGCTCGACCAATCCTTAAAGTTGTTGAACCTGGATGTATGACAATGATGAAGTTGCTCTGGATTTGCTGCAGATATAAAACATAGATGTGTGATCTTTGTAAATAATATGCAGGTAACAAAGTTAAACAACATACATAAGCTAAACTAAGAAGCTGACTCAAAGGATCAAAATAATTCAATAAAGAGAGTTCTTTGAGAAGTATCCAATTACTGCTCTCTACTAAACACAAACTCTTGTTTATTATGTTCCCTTGACCTGAGTTATAGTACATAGCTCAACAAATATGTTTAAATAAATGAAACAAAAATTATCCACTACAAATTAACATACAGTTATTGAGCATTTATGTGACTGAAGAAATGTTGCTATAGAATCCGGGCCCAGGCTCTGAATTCACAGATCTGTCTGCAAATTTAGGCTGCCACTTCCTTGCTCTGAATGAAGCTCCTAACTCTCAGTTACTGTGAGAATTAAATGAGTTATACATGTAACTCAGAGCTGGGCCACAGGAAACATTCAAGGAATGTTGGCTCTTATTATAGTAAAGCCTTTCAACGTGATCCACTGCCTTCACAAGAGGTCAGACTCTGTGGCTTACATGACCCTCATGATATGGCCCCTGCTAAGATCTCCAGTCCCCTTCCTTAACTCCAGACATCCTAATCTACTGGCTGGGCCTCCAACACTTCACATCCTCTGTTGGCATAAGTGTCTTCCACACTGTTCTTCTTCCCTGAGATTCCCTCCTCCCTCTGGTTAGCTCCTAATCACGTTCAGGACTCTAAACAGATGTCACCTCACCTCCTTTGAAGAAACCCTCCCTGACTGTCGGGGATGGAGAAGGTACTTGCTTGAGTGCCCAATACTGCCCTCTGCACAAGCCCATTCCATGCCATGCTGATACCTGTTGTCCTATCTCCAAGTGTGACCTCTCCCCTCCTAATCACCCCCCCCTCCCCCGCCAGAGTGGGAGAATCCTAGAGGGAAGGATCTGGCAAGGCCCTTACAGACCATCCAGTCAGCCTTCTCAACTAGATAGATGGAGAAACCAGGTCTGTGCAACAGTAATGGCCACTCTGGGCTTACGGTGTGCCAGGCACTGTCATACTAGTGATAGCTAACTAGTAGCTGCCCTACTAGTTAGGTATTATCCTTAACCCATCAAACGGTGAGGAAGCTGGATCAGAGATGTCCTACATGAAGTTCTGTGCAGTTTATGCCTCATTTCTTCTGTGAATTGTACACTGCCTGTGCCCGTTTTCCTACGTGAATGCCGTTTTAGTTACTGATCAGTAAGGTTTTGTGCACGTGTATACGTCTAAGGTCCTTCGCCAGGCATGCTACTGCAAATAATTTTTTCTGGTTAGTTTAGTTTGGTCTAATAGTGTTGTTTTTGATACACAAGCTCTTAATATACATTTAGACAAACGTCCACCATTTCCTTGCTTTTAAGCTTGAAATGACTTCCATTATCTGAGATTTCCTTAACAAAGGAAAAAGCCTGGACCCCAAACTATCCCTTCACAAGTACAGGCTGACGCTCCCAGTGAGCCAGCCTGGTCCTAAACTCTATCTGCCACCATTTAACCCTCACGGCAACTTGCGAGGCGGCTGGTATCACCGCGGTCGTTTTATGGTCGGGGAAGCTGAGGCCAGAGCCCGGGCAAGAACGCACACAACCAGCCGGTGGGGCGTGCGGGAGATCGGAGCGGTGTCCCTGCGGGGGCTCCGCCTGGCTCCTGGGGCTCCGCGCCTCCCAGCCCTCGGCGTCCCGGCGCGCCACGACCCGGAAAGGAACGACCACTTCCGCACTCCCCACCAGGGGCTGGTGCCCGCAAGGGGGACTCGAAGCCTCCCGCCGCCTCCCGCCCCCTCCCTGGCAGCGGAGGACCCAAGCAAGGGCAAAGGGTTCCAACCCAGACCCGCCCCGAGCTGCACCTCTTGCAGCGACTCCGGCACCAGCGCGGGCACGATGGGCCGCTTCACGCCGCGCTGCTCCTTCTCCTTCTCGCCGCCCTTCTCCTTCCCGTTCTCCGTGTCACCCTTCTCAGCCTGGGTCATTATGGCCGGCGACACCCACCAACCTCTCGCCTCAGCGCCGCAGCCACGACTGCCGGGCTGGAAAGGCCACCGCGCAGGCGCACGGCCGGCTGCCCACAGTCAAGATGGCCGCCGCGGAGTCGCCCCAGAGGGCTCAGGAAAGGCGGGGGCGGGGCTGCCCGGCGCAGGGGCTGGGGGCGGGGTGTGCTTGTGGATTGATTGGATGGGTGTTGCTGTGATTAATCCTGACTGTGTAGGGTGCCAGCAACATAGTACACATAGCAGCTTTTCGAGCGCCTAGTGGGGGTCGGCTGATAACTCGCATCTTATTTCGTCCTCACAGGCGTCTGTTCTCCTGGCTTCCCAGATACCATATGTACTCTTAGTTTTTCTCATATGTCATGTTCAGTCCAGCCTCTGATGTTGGGGTTAGGTCTTTTCTAGGCATACTCCTTGGGTGACTATCCAGTTTCCTGGCTTTAACAATGAATACTACTCCCAAATATATATATCCAGGCTGAACCTCTCAGAGAGATCCGGACTGATAACCAGTGCCTACTTGGTCTCTCCATCTGGATTGTCTACAACGCACTGCAAACTTAAATATGTCCAAAGTGTAGCCCTTGATTCCCTCCCCTCTCTTTCACCATCTCAGTAAATGTCATTTTGATTCTTCACTTGTCGACAGCTTCTATATCCAATCCATCAGTAAATCCTGCAGTCTCTAAAACAGATCTTGAATTCATCCACTTCTCCATTCCCATGCCACTACCTAGCCCAAGCCACTATCATCTCACCTGGATGACTACAACAGCCTCTTAACTCGAATTCCTTGTCCTATGATCTGTTCTTATATAGTTATCCACGTTGTTTTAAAATATTATGTAGTTAATACTACTATGTACCCAGCACTCCACTAAGACTTATCTCAAAAATTAGATGTCACTCATGCTTTAAACTCTAATGGTTTCCCTTTGCTCAAGAACAGAATCTAAACTAACCACCACCTAAAGACCATATCTAGTTATTGCTACATTTCTAATTTCACCTCACAACACTCTCCCCATTCCTTGGCATTTCCAGCTACCCTTGTTTTATCTTTCTCAGACATGCCAAGCCCTTCCCGTCATCAGGCTGTTGCACTTGCTGTTCATTTTGCCTTGGATGCTCTTCCTTCAGCTGTCTCATTCTCACGTCTGAACTCAAATGTCACCTCAGGCCTTCCGCAGTTATTCTCTCATCATCCTATTCCCTTTGAAGCATGAAGCATTAGTCTGTAATTATCATGCCTGCTCACTTACTGTCTCCCACACTAGAATGTAAGCTCCGTGAGAGTTCGCCAGTTATCTTCAGTACACGGTAGGTGCCCAATAAGCATGTGATGACTAAATACTAAATAAAGAACTCTTTGAGGTAAAAATTTAATCCCCGTTTTACAGGTGAGTGAAGTGGGATAAAATGGCATAATTCACTCAAGATCAAAAGCTATTGAGTAGCAAAGACAAGAGTTAAGCATAAAGTACTCAAGAACCTGTGTTTTACACTCTATCTGAAGTGCAAAGAAGAATACCTGAATGTCAAATGCAGCCAGGACTCTGGGATAAGACCCAAGGAACAAGTCCTGCAGCAGCAGTGCTAGGAGGCAGAAGAGGACCATGGTTCACATGCTCAGGAAAAGCCATCAGTAACAACAATCAACCACCTACTGAGACTCTGCCATGGTCTCCCCACTATAGAGTAAGGTGGAGGTTTAATAATGCCTCTGCCATTCACTGGCAATACAATCTAGGAAGCTGCCAAACTTTACTGAACCCTTGCATGTATCTGTATAATGCAAATGTCATTATACCTCACTTTGTATATATGTATACATTATACATATCCCTCACTTTGCCAGAATTTAAAATGTGTAAAAATTTACAGGCTGGGCATTGTGGCTCACACGTGTAATCCCAGCATTTAGGGAGGCCATATGGGAGATCACTTTAGCCCAAAAGGTCAAGGCTGCAGTGAGCAGCCACTGTACTCCAGCCTGGATAAGAGTGAGACCCTGTCTCAAAAATAAAAATAAAAAATAAAAATAAATAAATAAAATCTGACACATAATTGAAGTGGCCAGCAAACTGTTATCCTTATCCTGAAACCTGCATTGTAATTGCTTCTTTATCCTGAACACTGGTATCTTATGCCACAACATCCCATTTCCTGACAAATGGGGTTGAATAAATGCTGATAAATCAATATAAAAAGGCTTTCACCTGAACACTTGGTTTCAAAGCCTGTTAAACACCAGAAGAGGAATTATCCGTTTTTGTTTTTCCAATAAATATTTATTTGCAATAAATACTACATGACTATCTGACATGTAGTCACTATTCAAAGGACTGGGGTAAAGACAACAAAATTCCTAGTCTCAGAGCTTCCACTCTAGTGAAAGAATGTGTAAGTTACCAGTATTCAGATGGAGTTTAAAGTCAATAGGCAGTATTTTGAGCGATGCTATAGAGTGCAAATTTGTCAAGATAACATGGAAGCCCATGATTTATTTTTTTTTTTGAGACAGGGTCTCACTCTGTCGCCTAGGCAGGAGTGCAGTGGCATGCTCACAGCAACCTCCGCCTCCCGGGTTGAAGCGATTCTCCTGCCTCTGCCTCCTGAGTAGCAGGGATTACAGGTGCACACTACCACACCTGGCTAATTTTTGTTATTTTAGGTTTCGTCATGTTACAGGCTGGTCTCAAACTCCTGAACTTAGGCAATCTGCCCACCTCAGCCTCCCACAGTGCTGGGATTACAGGCATGAGCCACCGCGCCAGGCTGAAGTCCATGATTTTAAAGACTATTTAGTAAATTTTCATTTTGTAGCTCAGTTTTGTTAGCTATGGCTGTATAAATACCCTGATAATTATACTTGGTAGCAAATCAGACACAATGTATTAATACAAAGATGGATGAGATAAATATATTAAAGATAAAAATTAATTCAAGAGCACAGATATGATATGCATACTAAAATAAATAGTGTGATTTATAAATGAGAAAAAGTTAACAATGAACAGTGTTTCAGAAGTTGAAAAGGTGACACTAACAGTGCTAAATACACAGGCTTTTATTTATTTTCTTCAGATTGTTTTTTCGTGAATATAAAGATGAGGAGTCCATTCTGCAACCTAAAAATATTTACTTATTAAAACTATATTAATACTTTAATAAACTATACAAAAAGGTAATGAGACAAACATCTGCATTTATGGAACTGCGTGTCAGTCAGGCCAGTTCCCTGCAGAGGGAATTCCCAGCATGACCTCATTCATCTGTGAGGACACAGAGCAGTCCTTGTTTAGACATACACATTCATCTACTGCTCATCATGGTCAGCCTTCCACTTCTTGATGGTTTCCTTCTGCTATGAATGCGCGTGTCCGGTTGTCTGCTTCTTAGAGCAGACATTTACCTGAAAGAAAATGTTACAATAATTAGTTACTGGTTATTAATTTGGATCTGTGTGAAAAGCCCAACATATTACATGTTATAAAACCTTTCTCAAAAGACATTTTGATAATAAGGCCAGTGAATTTTTCAAGGGTTAAGATAACAAATATATTTCCAAATAATGTCTGAGTAATTATAAGCTGTTGAGCAACTTCTTAAAGAAAACATTACTACAGAAGCATTTTCAAAACAAAATCCTACAACAGAATTTCAGATCTGAAGTTACCTTCCTCATCCACCAGCCATTGGAGGGGGACTAGGGCCACGCAGATGATTGATTCTACCCATTCTTCGGGGAGGGTTTCCCGGTGGCCTAATAAAATAAAAAGTTAGTATCTACTGTTTGATAGACACAACTTTGTCTCCTTTTAAAAGCACCCAACTCGACCCTTTTCTTTTTCAGCACCCGCATGACCCTAAAACACAATTT
This sequence comes from Symphalangus syndactylus, assembly GCF_028878055.3. Lineage (NCBI taxonomy): Eukaryota > Metazoa > Chordata > Mammalia > Primates > Hylobatidae > Symphalangus > Symphalangus syndactylus. The sequence goes on along the minus strand of NC_072423.2, from coordinate 107,064,431 downwards.
AAAATGGAAACTACCATTTTAGGTCAGGAGGCAAAAACTAAAACACTTAAAGGGACCAGACACATAATGCACACAAGGAACTGAGTCAAGAAAGGATTGTGATGAACTGAACAGCACCTCCAGTAATGCCCCACTGAAACCCAGCTCCAGCTGATTTTTGCTAGGTAGAAACATAAGCCTAGCCCAGTGCTACTTGATCTTGATCTTTAAGGCTTTTTTTTTTGAGATGGAGTCCCACTCTGTCTCCAGGCTGGAGTGCAGTGGCGCGATCTCAGCTCACTGCAACCTCCACCTCCTGCGTTCAAACAATTCTCCTGCCTCAGCCTCCTGAGTAGCTGGGACTACAGGCACACACCACCACACCCAGCTAATTTTTGTATTTTAGTAGAGACGGGGTTTCATCACGTTGGTCAGGATGGTCTCGATCTCTTGACCTCATGATCCACCTGCCTCGGCCTCCCAAAGTGCTGGGATTACAGCCGTAAGCCACTGCGCCCAGCGATCTTCTAAGTTTTTAATTAGCAACTGGAAATCCAGATGTTAAAATGAAATCTTTAGATTTTAATGTTGGCAATCAGTTTTCATCCTCTAATTTAGACTTTTTCCATGGGATATTTGATATACATTTTAGCTTTGTCAGATTAACTGATTATTATCAAATCAGAGGCAATTAGACTTTTAATTTACAGTAATGCATTAATTTTGTAAAATAGGATTTAAACTTTTAATTTCCAAAAATCTATCTACCTAAAATATCTAATTTAATAAAGGTATACAAACAGATAAAAATAACTATTATCAATTTAAAAAGCTGTACCCTCTTCCATCATCATATCTGGAATCAGATGAGTTTCCATAGCTTCTCCTTTTTTTCACATCTTGCTGAAGCAGAGTTTTGAAACTGAAACAAGGGGCAGAAAACAACAAAGGTATCACTTTTGACAACATTCTAAAATATATTTCCATGGTTTTTAACTATCATCTCTGTGAGAGGATTACTAAACCCACTTGGCTCCTAACCCACATTTCTTGCAGCCAGCTGGACAACACCATCTAACTTAAGCATGTGTCTAAACTGAATGTGCTATGTTGTATACCAAATCTACCCTTCCTTGTATTTCTTATTTGCTAATAACTGCCCTAGACAGAGCAGGAAACCAGAGTCATCCCTGACCTCCACTTTAAATCAGCCATCGGGTTTTTACAGTGTCTCATGTTCATTTCCCCTGCAAAAGTCTACCTAACATCTTAGGGAAGGAGGGGCCAAGGGTGGTGTGGCAAAGGCACAGGGCTTCTGGGAATCCATTGAAATGGAATTTTTCAAAATGATATGTAAAATTATATGGAAGGATTTAACTGAGTTTAGAAAGTACTTTTATAAACAACATGGAATAGGTGAAATTTGTAAAAGAGTAAGTTTTGGATTGGGTAACAGGGCCTCTCTTTGCCCTGTTGTATTTTTCTATGGAACCATCTCTTCCATTTTACATTCTACACCATCTAGTTTATGCTATATATAGCCATAAAATTAAACTTTCTAAACCACAGCTAAGATCAAATTAAGCATAAAGACCACAGCCTGATACTCAAACTTCTATGCCATCCTTCATGTGGTTTCCTTTATCTGGGATAACTTCCTCTGATGTTCACCTCCCAGTCATGCCCACCCTTGCAACATGAAGATATTTACTGACAGTAAACTCAATGAAAAAAGGGTCTCCCACATTTTTGCATCCCCAGTTCCCTGATCATGAGACACTCAAATATATATTCAAATTTAGGAATAGGTAAGACTTCTTAATTATTGATGAACAATTCTAACAAACAGCATGTAAAAGACCAAAACATGCATTTAACTACTAACTGCTTACAATTATGAAGACATTTAAATTTTTGTCTCCTTTACCAATTCTAACCCTTCATTATAAAAATGTTCACTACTTTGGAATTTTTTTTAAACCAGGATATAAAACCTTTTATTTACTTGTTATATAATATGGAATGAAAGTTGCATGCACAAAAAAATAAAAAAAGAATAGTAGAGAGAAAGTGAGGCCCAGTCATTTAGCATCAGAATTGACAGACCCAGCCATAGGTTGAAGTAGTTACCACCAAGGTTAAGACGTGGTCAAGTTTACCAATCCAACTAACATATACTCATAATCATAAGCTATCTGGTGGTAGCAGCTTTATCACTAAAGTCTATTTCCCTGTGTAAAGCTATTTTTTAAATTGCAATAGAAAACTGTTTCAGGAAAGTTGAGCTTATTTAAGATACTAACATAATGCGCATGACGTACTCTTGTCAACTTAAATATCAGGGCAATTAAGAGCACTTCTGTACTTACAACAAAACCACAAACTCAGCTATTCCCCAGAAGAAATCTGTTATCAAAGATAATCTCCATGGAGACTGACTCCGGCTGTCCAACACTTGTCCTACAGGTAAGAATTAAAGAAACTTTAGTGAGTGCTACAAATCCCTAACCCAAGAGGCATCACATTTAATTAGTGAGGTAACAATGATTGGGGTTTTAACTTGCCCATTGTTCCAAATGGCCAACACCAGAAGAAATCTGTGAGCATCATTCCAAGGAAAGGTTTGGAGAAGTAATGTTCCATTATCTAGGGACATTCCTCTAGTATGTCAAAAGCCTACTGGTTTATAAACTTGGTGGGTGACTTCATTCTATTCAACTACTTTCTTTCTATAAATATATAACCAAGGCTGGGCGCGGTGGCTCATGCCTGTAATCCCAGCACTTTGGGAGGCCGAGGCAGGCAGATCACGAGGTCAGGAGATTGAGACCATCCTGGCTAACACAGTGAAACCCCATCTCTACTAAAAACTACAAAAAATTAGCTGGGCATGGTGGCACACACCTGTAGTCCCAGCTACTCAGGAGGCTGAGGCAGAAGAATTGCTTGAACCCAGGAGGCGGAGGTTGCAGTGAGCCCAGACGGCGCCACTGCACTCCAGCCTGGGCGACAGAGCAAGAAAAAAAAAAAAACATATATATAAAACAAAAATTTATCATGGTTTAAAAATGTAACAATGGTTACCAATGGTTAACCATTTTAAAGAGTACAGTTCTGTGATATTAAGTACATTCTACATTGATGCACAACCATCACCACCATCCACCTCTAGAACTTTTTCATCTTCTCCAGCTGAAACTATACCCATTAAACCCTGATTCCCATTACCTTCTCCGCCCAGCCCCTGGCAACCACCATTCTACTTTCTGTCCCTACAAATTTGACTACTCTAGGAACCTCATAAAAGAAGAATCATACAAGTTCTGTGCTTTAGTGACCAGCTTTTCACTTGGCATGTCTTCAAAGTTCACCCATGTTGCAGCATGTGTCAAAATCTCCTTCCTGAAGGTTGAATAATATATCCTTGTATGTATATACTACATTTTGTTTACCCACTCATATCTGTTGAGGGACACTTGAGTTGCTTCCACCTTCTGACTACTGTGAATAATGCTGCTATCAGCATGGGTGTAAAAATACCTCTTTATTCAAGTACTTTGAAGAAACAAATGGGACGGGTGAATATAAAGGAATGCTCACACCACTTCCATATTCCTAAACGTATTGAGTATTTCTTTTCATTTGCAAAGTCTCTTGCCTGTATAAAAAGATTGCTTATTCATACTCTTACAAGTCTTTGGAATCGGTTATTTTTATAAAATTCTTATAAATTAAAGAGTGTGTATGCTCTAAGTACTAAAGAGAATTTGGCTTGTTCTTCATTAAAATAACTACTGTTTTCTATAATAGGATACTCTTAATTCTAATAGACTCTAGCTTTATCTTAAGCAAAACTGGATCTATTTTTCAAACCACTTTAATAGAAGCTACAACATAAGTTGGTACACTGTATTTCAGCCTTGCAAATCAAGATGTCAGAATATTTTGGGGGAAGAATAACTGTCAACTACCTCTCCTTTCCATTATCCCAAGGGTTAACCCCACTCACCTCTACCCACTCCACGAAGGTTTACTTTTCCTCTTTTCTTGACCAGCTTAATTTCAGATATCCACGTGGATCTAAGCTCTCACTGTGCTACTGAGAGCAAGGGGCTACAAAAGTTTAGAGGGTGGATGACAGGCTTAGTTCTCTGCCTCTTACTAGCTCTGCTTCGTTGGCTGATGTGACATTTTCTTTCTCCAACAAAAAATATTCCAGGGCTAGCCATCACATAAGATTGTTGGAAAAAAAAAAAAGTCATCTGACAGTAAGAGAAAGATTTTGTCAAGTGCTGATAACACAGTCCTAAGAAGGTGGATCTAATTGGAACCTGTCATTTCTTCCTCTGTGATTCTATCTTGCTTTTCCACTTTCCCTTTCTTAAGGCAGAATGTCCCTTCCACCAATATCCCCAGAGAGAAGTAAGGTGTTTCAATGCAGTTGCGTTTCTCAACTCTTAAAGTACGATAAAGGGTCCTAATCGGCTACTTATGTGCACCAAATGAAATAATGCGAACACAGTAAGATACAACAAATACAAGGAATTATTCAATAATTCATACAGAAGCTTCCAGCCTTAAGGTTATATCACAAAGGTGATAAAACAGGCTATAAAACACACACTAACGTCTGAAAGCGCCCAAAACTAAGAAGAAATTTTGATGCTTTTCTGTAGTGTCCATCAATCTACTTGTTTCAAAGATTTTTAAGTGGGAGATGAGAAGGGGAGATTTTTAAAAGTCAAGAAATGCAAAAGTGCAGGCAGCCAGAAGGCTCCTCACTGACTACCTTACTCGTCTCTGGAGAAAAACAGATGACTCAAATAGAACCAAAACCTAGTTCCAGTGATCCGCAACTCCTTGTTAAGACTGCACCAAAGAATTTCACCGGAGTCAAACAGGTGGGCAGGCAGCTCTAGCACTGATCTGACACAGTCACGTCCTTCCTTTCCAGTCATCTTCTTTGTGGGGTCGCAGAATTAAGTCTCTGGGATTCTCCATTCTGGTAATAATTTACTTGCTCCTAGGGGAAGATAGTACTTCTTCCCGTGCCCCTTGAAATCCGAGCAAAAAGTTCCATGTTTGACTAGCTACCCTTTCCTGGGGAAAAAGCCTATGCAAAGCTTTCATCTAATTATCATCCTAGGTCGGCTCGGTCTTTTTACACGTTGTAGATAGGGGCAGCACAACAGATAACAAGGACGCTGACGTCAGCCTACCTGGAATCGAATCCCGACTCAGCCATTAAGTTACCTCTGTGATCCTGGGCAAGCTATTTAATCTGTCTGAGCCTCAGAGTTTCCACCCGTAAAACAGGATTGAATGTGACGATAAGCAAATAACTGAAACACTGTCCAGGGCACAAGCGCTACGTGTACAGCGTCGGCGTCATTGTCCTTACTAGTTTTAAGGATACCGACACCCGAGAGGAAAGACTACCCTCGCAAATCCACGATCAAGCGCTTGCTGTACGAAGGCGGGGTTGCAGGGCTCCCAACACTCAGCGTGAGGCCGGCGGGACCTCGGCCCCCGACTGCCGGCTCAGAGACCATCGGCTGACGCGCCGCCAGCCGAGGCGACTTCGGTCCAGCTCCGCCCGGCCGCGGGGCGCTAAGCCCGGGGAAGCCGCACCAGGCCCAAGACTCAGCGAGCGACGATGAAAGGAACCTGGAGTCCGATCTTACAAGTCACCGGTCGAAGCCACAGCCCGCTTTCAACTTACCGTTCGAGATGTAAACCATCTGGTCCCACTTCCCCGCTTCGGAGCCACCGGGCGCCTGGCCCCTGTAGGTTTCTGTATCTCCCTCTGCTCCCCGCCCTTCGAGCGTCACAGGCCATGATTAGACAAAACGCTGACGAGGACGAAGGTGGGCAGAGCCCATTGGCTGCTGAAAGAGACGCGCCCCCGACGGGCGTTTTTGCATCGTCACATCTGCGACTTCCGGTTAGGCGGAGGCGGCCGAGCGGACAACCGGATATGACGTTAGGACTGCCCTGTAACGCCCACGGTTTCCAGTCCTCTATCCGACTTGATCGTGCACAGTTGGTTCGCTCCGCCCAGTGAGGGGAAGCTGTTTTCTCGTTGATTGATAGGCTCCGGGTCGGGGTAGGAGAGGCTGCCCTGTATGAAGTAGCTTGAAGGGCCGCTGACAGGAGGAAATGCTTCCTAATTTTCCAGACGTGTTGACATTTAAGGGTGCTGACTACACGTTAAGGAACTTTATTGTCACGCCTTTGGGAATATACTGCCAGGCTCCTCCTAGATATATTTATTCTCTTTAAAATGAGCATGTCTACCTGGGTTCCCCAGAAACTGAGTTTTTCTTAGCCTTTTGTGAGGCAACTGAAAAATAAATTTAACTGTAGGCCCTTTCTCTGCTTGTTTCTTATTGATGGCGACTGCTTATGACCACTTTGGTGACAGATGAATTAGAAGACATGTCTTGGACATTCAGTAAATGTGGACCACATACCATGGATATTTACTCTGCTCCAGCCACTGGGCTGCTTCTGTTCCTTGAACGTGGCCATTTCATTCCCTTCTCAAAGCCTCTGCGCTTGGCTATTCTTTCAGCATGGAGACCTAATGGCTGCATCCTTTGGCTTCCCGCCCCCAGTTCTCAAGCCATGTGTCATCTCTTTGGAAAGATTCCTAATCACCTTCCAGAAAATGAAAATTACATGCTGGAAATCTATTTTGAGTTTAACAACGTTGGTTAAGATTTTATGTTCTAATACTTAGAACTGACAAAGATCTAATTTTATGTTGATTTTGGAGAGAGCATTTTCCCCAGAAAAGTTCATAATAGGACAAGACAGCATCCTTCACCTCATTTGGGATTTGTGCAGCACAATCATAAAGGATCATTTCTGCAAAAATATTAGGGCAAGGCCGTTAATTTTCCCAAGGGCCTTTCTTAATCTAGACCATGCCACCATCATCTCTCACCTGCTCTACGCTAGTTTCCTTCTAAATGAAATCTCAGGTTCAGTCTTTTACCATCCTTAGGCAGTTTTACAAACTGTAGCAAGATCGATCTTAAAATGGAGATCATCTCGTTCCCTTGCCTAAAACCTTTTGGACACTAAAATTTAGTGATTTCCTATTGCTCTTAAAATCCAGTTCCTTGTCATGGCCTGCAGGCCCAAGGTGACTTGTCCTCTTGATTGCTCCTCTCACTGTACTTCCAGCCACATCTCCCCACCCAGATTATGCTCTGGCAACATTGTTGTTTTAGTTTATGAACACCCCCACCCAGATTATGCTCTGGCAACATTGTTGTTTTAGTTTATGAACACCCCGGGTTTTACTGATACCTCCAGGACTCTGCCCATGCTTGTCCCTCTACCTGGAACCCTCTTCCTCTGACTCCTTGCACATTCAGCTCATTTTATCTTTTAGCTCTCTGCTTAGTTGTCACCACTTCTGGGTGCCCTTCCCTGGCCACTAATCTCCGTGTTTATTTTCTTCATAGTAATTCACATTGTGAAACTATCTGATAATTGACTTTTGTCTCTTGTCCTCAAGAAAATATAAGACGTAAGAGGTCAGGAATCCTGTCTGCCTTATTGTCTTTTATATCTTCAAGATCTGTCATAGTTCTTGGCAAGTAGTAGGTGCTCAGATATTTGTTGGTTGGTTGAATGAGATTTTTTTAGACAATTTTTTGACAATTCCTTAAAATCTCTCCAATTGCCAAAGGAGGAAAGAAACTAACATTGGGATCTCCTGAGTATCGGACATTGTGAGGCTATCTCTTCCTCTCCATTCCTTTATCTAGATCATTTTTGCCTGAGATTTAATGCAGTGATTTCCTAATGAGCTACCTCTAGTTTCTCCATACTCCATTTCATGCTATCTTCAGCTGTTAGTTTAATCCAATCTTGCCTCTCCCACTCACAGACGTTCAGTTTCTTCCCACCACCTGACAAACAACATTCAGCCTCCCTGGTCTGGCATTAAGGGCTTTCCTGATACAATTTAGATTTTGCTCTCTGATTTCTACTTCCCTAGTAGACCCTTTGTTTTCCTGCCTTGTTGCCTCTGCTCATGTGTTTCCTCTTGAAAGGAACTTTCTACACCTGCTAAAATCCAATCAATCCTTCAAGGCAAGGCATGTTCCTCTCAAATAACAAAGGTGAAAGGACTTTGAAAATTGAAAAAAATTATATAATTAGTTACAAGATGTGGTAGAGGACAAAGATAGCATTTCCCCTCTTTCCCTAACCTTTAATGTCTGAAACTAAGCATTAGCCACTAGCCACATGTAGCTGTTGAATATTTGAAATGTACCTAGTCTGAATTGAAATGTACTGTACGAAATACCAGATCACAAAGATTTAGAATGAAATGAAGACTGTAAAATATCTTGTTTTTAATATTGATATGTTGAAATGATGTTATGAGATTAAAGAACATATTTTACTAAAAGTAATTTTATTTGTTAATTTTATTTATTTTTATGTGACTACTAGAAAATTTAAAATTACATACTTGGCTCACATACATGGTTTACATTACATTTCTGTTGGATACTGCTTGTCTAGAATGAAGACATTGGCCTGGCAAAGAAGAGGTATTCAATAAATACTTGTTGAGTGAATGAAAGAATTGGTAGTTTTAATAATGGATAATATGTATACAGGGTTACTATGTGTCAGGCACTGTTCTAAACATTTTCCATTAATTCATTTAATCCTCATAACAACAACGATAATAATAGCTAACATTTATATAGCGCTTACCCTGTGCCAGGGAATGTTCTGGTTGCTTTTCATGTATTCATTCATTTAAACTTCAACCCTACTGAGTTTTGTTATTCCCATTTTACAGATGAGGAAACTGAGAGAGAGCTCAAGTGTCTTGCCCAACTTATTCACACAGTTAATAAGAAGCAGAACTGAGGTTAAGATCAAGAGCCAGGCTCTATAGTTTGTGCTCTTAACCCCTGTGCTATGCTGTGTCTCCACACATAACAGAAGTATTGAAATAGTATACAATCCACCACGGTATTCGTAGTATAGAATGAGAGGTGATTTCTGGAGACTGTTTGACTGTATCTCAGCTTTTTCAAAGTTGCAAAATAGCTGCCCAGTTTTTCTTTTCTAGATTCCCCAGCAAAATTCCCTGAACATCTCTAAGTGGATGACCTTCATATCTCTGCACTAAACCCCTGGCCAGCGGGATGGGCCATTCTGAATGACAGCTACCTCTGGAGCTGGAGCTTGAGAATTCAATTCCACTTAAGCTAGAGGGCTTGAGAGTTGGAGAGGGGTGGTGTTTACCACAAGATAATGAAGGAACACTGGGTTACATAGAAACAATAAGATGTCCTCAATATTACTGTTAGGAAACATGAAAACAGGTGGCATTTATATTCTTTATTGACCTTTTACGTGTTTGTTCTTAGAGTTATTGCCTTTGCATTCTTTACTTCATCTGGACTCAGAATCCTTAACTCTTTAATTGCCTCCTTTTTCTACCTTATACTCTTTATTGTTGCTCTTCACAGTGAAAGAGGCCGGGCAAGGATCAGACTACACCGGTCGCGGTCAAGAGATCTTTATTGGAGGTATCGAGCAGAGAAGGAAGAGAAGAGAGGAGAAGAGAAGGAAGAGAAGAGAGAGAAGAGAAGAGAGAGAGAAGAGAAGAGAAGAGAAGAGAGAAGAGAAGAGAGAAGAGGAGAGGAGAGGAGAAGAGAAGAGAAGAGAAGAGAAGAGAAGAGAAGAGAAGAGAAGAGAAGAGAAGAGAAAAGAGAGCTGCTGGTGTGCTGGGTTTTATATCCCTTGGGCCTATGTGGGGTGGGCCTAAGGGAAGGTAGGAGATGCTTCTTTCTGATTGGCCCTCCTTTGGCGGGTTCAGACAGTGCCTGGTCAAGGAGGGGAGAAGAACCCGGAACCGGCGCCATTAAGGTACCCCTGTTACCTAACACACAGCAACTTCTTTTTTTAATTTTCAATTTTTGTAAAACTGTATAGCCAGACAACCTGCTGTGCAAATCAGCAATTTTTGAACCAGTAATCACCTCATCACTTCAGCCGAAGTGATAGTTGTACTACTCTACAAGTCACTTTCTTAAACTACCTGAACTTATTTTCTGTATCAAAATGAGAAAATGTTTATAAAAATTCACATTGCAGTCATCCTTGGAGAACTCGATTGGCTTAAAAGTTTAAAAATTTCCTCTGTAGTCTCTAAAGTATTTCACTGAGTTAATTACATTATCAGTTTCACTAGTGAGCCTATATGATTATATATATCTATATCTATATATATATATATACATGGCCTATTTTTAAATGAATAAGGAATATCTAGACTCAACCTGTGGTTCTATTACAGGATGAAAAATACTATTCCAATTATAATTTCTTACTTTTTAACTCATGATCCATTTTGGCAATCCTGGTAACTAATGTAAACCATTATAGCGGTAGATGGAATGGAATACTCGTCCAGAATTTTAAAGTTAAACCATCAGAGATTTAGGTGTTAGTTGCCTTCTAGGGGCATTGACTAATCACTAAAAGCAAACTTTTAATATTTTTAGAATTGTATTCCATAGTACCAAAATATGTGTTACTTTCTAAGCCCTATCTTTAGATTCCTAAATGTGGAGTATATAACGTATAACAGTATGTGCATTTTGTTATTATGTTATAGATCTCAAGATAACATTAGCCTTTAGATTTTGAAAAAATAGAGTATAGATATGTGCCATGTGACATTAAGGAATGTGTAATTTACTGTTCTTATTCACTAACTGGTTTGGTGCATAGTATTGATGATTCTTGAATCTTCCTTTGTTTGAATGTGGTACCTGTACATAATATTAAAATCCAAAGATGCAAAGGGATATCCCATGAAGAGCAAATCTCCTTTCTTCTCCTGTAACCCAGGATTCTCAATGTTGATTCCCTGGCTCAGTGATACTGTCATCAGCACTGCTTGGCAAATTCCTCTTGGCCAATAGAAGCCTTCACGACAGATTCACCTCTCTGAATTTCCATCTTCTGAATCTTGGCCAAGCAATTCCTCACTCATTTTTAGCTCTTTTAATGCCTTTAAAATGTTATTTTTTTCTCATTATTTTGTCTAGGTTTTTTTTTTTTTTTTTTTTTTTTTTTAGTTTTCCTGAGGAGGAAAGTTAGTACAAATTACTTAATCTTTCACGGCAGAAGTGGAAGTTCATACATGTATTTAACCAAATCAACATGACAATTTAGGTCTTAGATTACATGCTGTTTTGCTTTTGACTGTAAAAATTCTGTTATTTATGTACCAATTTTCCAGAACAATTGCTGTTTTCCTGGTATTGTCAACACATTATTACTTATAAACAGGAAGAATCATTACTAGTAACCCAAAATGTGTGGATGATTAAAAAACATTTATTTTGCCAATAAGCATCCCACTTTTAATCTTTCCGAAACCAAACAGATGAATAAAATGTTGATTTGGCTTGACACTTTCTGTCCTTTTAATGGAAGGTTCAATGAAAATAGTTTTATTTTATAGTCTCTTAGGGAAAAGTTCTTTATGGCCCAGTGATTACTGTTCGTGGGAAAAATTGTTAGCTAGGCTTGAGAGGATGCTATTAGGGAGGTTGCTGTGACCTCAGCTGGTGGCTAGGGAAGCTGTTGCTAATAGTTCAAGAGCACTTTATTTTTCTTACTAATTGTATAACACCAACAGCTTGGATAATATTACCCAAGGTCAAATATGGGTCTCAAAAAATCATCTTTCACAATTATCAGTAATTCACGTCTTCGCTGTGAAACTGTAACTTGTTTTTGATGGGAAGTATGAAACAGAGCCTCTGAAAATGGAAACTGGCAACTGAAGACGTGTTGCTTGATATTATTTTTTCATTCCTTTTGAATGTATTGAGCTACTCCTTAGTGGCACCCAGTCTTTTCAGATTGAGATGTTTCACAAGTATGGTGGAGACCATATGTGCAGAAAAGTGGAGATGCAAGTAGAAATGGATATACAGACACCCTGGGTGCTGACCTGTTCCTGCACTGGACTCAGCTGGCTAGCAAGGGAGGGGAGCAGATGTAGGGGATGCCAACAGGGCTAGAACACAAGACAGAGAGCCATCGCTTAGGCTTACTGCTGCAGCAGCAGTGGCAGCATGAGCAGTTCACACCCAGATTTAGTAGGCTAACTGGGTACTCGGGAGCTCAGTGTTGGGACTGTTCCCACATGGGAAAGCCACCCAGAATATAACTCTAGTCATTTCAACAGAGTCACTGTTTTTAGAAGCGTAAAATTCCAAAGAAACCCTACTAAATTACATTTTCCATCATAAGTCTTAAAAAAAGTTCATATCCTTAACCCAGCATTTCCATTTCTAGAATTTATTCTGAAGAAACAATGAGATGTTCAAACGGATTTATGTGAAAGGATATTTATCACAGTGTTATTTGGAATGAAAAAGAATGGAAGCAATGTAACTGCGCAACAATGGAGAATTGGCTAAGTGTTGGAATACAACATCATACTGTACATTAAAATAATGAGAAACCATGATATATTAAGTGAAAAACCAGATTACAAAACAATATGTTCAGTATGATATCAATGTAAAAAAGAAATGTATTTATATGGAAATATACTAATATGACATTATGGGAGCTGTAATTTTTTTCTTTCCCTTAAGCTTTTCTATAGTTCCCAAATTTTCTACAATAAACATGCATTCCTCTTATAACTATACATAAATATCAATACTTTCTAAAAGTTGGGCTAGGCACGGTGACTCACACCTGTAATTCCAGCACTTTGGGAGGCTGAGGCAGGTGGATCACCTGAGGTCAGGAGTTCGAGACCAGCCTGGCCAAACATGACGAAACTCCATCTCTTCTAAAAATACAAAAAAATTAGCCGGGCATGGTGGCACGTGCCTGTAGTCCCAGCTACTCAGGAGGCTGAGGCAGGAGGATCGCTTGAACCCCGGAGGCAGAGGTTGCAGTGAGCTGAGATCACGCCACTGCACTTCAGCCTGGGCAACAGAGTAAGACTCTGTCTCCAAAAAAAAAAAAAAAGTTATATTTGTTAGAAATGGGGTTTATTTCTAGTTTAATGGTTTGGATAATTCTTTTAAAAGTTTAAAAAAGTTTTTTTCTTGATATGATAGAATTGATAGAAAATTAACTACTTGGGTAGTTGTTAACTTTTGCCAATTTTATTTCGTAAGATTTTCATCAGCTCTGCCTAATTGTATATATATGTATATATATGCACCCCACTCAAGTGAATTACTCAAGTCAATGTTTTTTCAGTTTTTTCTAAGTATGAACAGACTAGTAAGAAGCAAGGAAGCACAGTTTCAAATTCCTTGCTGGTTAGCTCAAAAAAGCCTTTGCTTCTGATTAAAGTGAAGCGTTATACATTCAAATTTTGTGAATGATCTATTGGTAAGGCTAGTAATTAAAAACATTCATTTTAAACACATGCTTTTTCTGAGTTCTATCATGTTATCATATTACTAATTTTATTAAAAAAAGAGTTTTTAGGTTTTTAGCCTTTCGTTTTGGTAGTAAACTGATTGTTGATAGATACTAGAATCATCTTACCAGTATTTTGACCATACTGAAAAAATGACCTGTGAATCAAAAAAAAATCTGTGGAATTTGATATTATGGCAAAAACCCTTAAATTCTCAAAACAAACAAACCCAGATGTTGCTTTGTGAGAGTTCCGTCTGCATCTCTATAAAATAACTTAGAGGGTATAGTATAGTACACTGTGGCAACTGAGTCTTATTTTTAGGGAAAGAAATTAGAGTCCAAATCAATTATTTTTGCCCTTCAGCTGGAAGGCACTTTCTGGAAATAGGCAGGGAATCAATGCTGAAAATAAGTGATTTCCTTTAAGTACTCATACAGTAAAATACAAAACTTGAGCTGCCTTCTGTATGAGAGTGAACAAGGGCTGCAGAGACTCTGATTTTTCCTAAGCCTCTACAGCGTCAAGAGGATTTGGGAGGCTGCCCACATGGTGCCCACCAAGCATGCTCTGGAATACCCTCTGTGAGCAGCTTGTTTTCTTTAACTCTCACTCCAAAATAAGTGGTATTTCAGCTTTAGGGATAAATAAACTGCTTTTGAAATCTAAAACTAGAGAAGGAAATGGCCTCCTTTGGCCATCTGAGTGATGTGAGGTGTACTTAAGAGCTTGCCTGGTTGTTACGCGATATAGGCCCAGGGAGTGTGGCTGCAGATTCTCTGCCATTAAGAAATTTCGTTCTCCACAAGAAGGAAGGGGATTGATAAATGCACAGATGACTAATATAAGACAGAAGAAGGTCAGGTGCCATAAGAGAATCCCACACAAAATGAGGAGGAGGGAGAGCATGTGATACCTGGAGGGAATCAGAGAAGAATTCCTTAGAAATAACAGCTGAAGTGTATCTTGTAAGATAAAGTTTTTGTTTGTTTGTTTGTTTTAACCAGAGTAAGAAGCTAGAAATGAAATGAAGGATTACAATGAGACTTCATCTGTCTTTCAGAAATCCTTTCACTTGAATTTTCAAATGATCACATACCTTAAAGCTAATACGATTTATGATGGAATTAATTTGAATTGACTGATTTTTTAAAAGCATTCTATTTCCATAGCTTATATGAAAGAAAATTGTTTGTCGTTGACTTAGATTTGTTGTATACCTAATAAAGCTTAGCTGGTTCACTGTCACCCTAGAAATGTTCTAATTAGCATCAAGTCTTGCATAAGATATTTTCCTGTCACTTCTGAATGCCTTATAGATGGGTGAAATGTTACCTCGTAAATCATTTTTGTTCTTCAGATGTAAGTTATAGTTTACATTGATTAAACTCAGGCACACTGTTTTTTATTATTGTTAATTGTTATCTCCTATTGTCAACAAGCCTTGGAAGTGCAATAAAGCAGGAGTGGCATGCTTTGGTGCCTGTGAGGGCTAGGCAGCTGGGAACTATGGCAAATAGAGATTACCTTCCTTCTCTGCAGGGGACAGAAACTTTTCAGCTCTAGCCAGCTGTCACCATGAGGGATCGGGGGCCAATGTAGCCAGAGTTTCCAATGGTTTTAAGAGAAATGTAAAATCTGGATGATTATCTGAAATTTCTCTATTTTTAAATGTTGGTAACTAATTCATATTTTCAAAAAACATGGTGCTGGCCAAATAAAACCTGCCTATAGGATATGTACACTGCAACAGTCACTTGTTTGCAACCTTTACTTTAAGACATACTCACTAGAAATTACTAAAATTCCTCACAGGCCCAGGCATAAAGAAAGATAACGTTACAAACAATACCGCTAAGCCTTTTGTTATGGAATATTTCAAACATTGAAAATAAGAAAATAAACATAATTTAAAAGCTATTGGATCTCCCAAAACACCCTTTAAGGACTGAGATACATATGACTGTGATCTGAGTCACATATGGTTCCAATTCATTTTTCAGATTATAGACTAACTTGCTTTCTTAATTTTCTTGTTCAGTACGATGACTAGAGAGAATTAAACCAAGTCAAGGACAAAAACTTCTTGCCTTCTTAATTAATGACCCTTATGATAGATTAACTTCTTCCTCTTCGTTGTCCTGCTTCGCTTAGATCAGGTGACAGAAAACCCATGACTATTACACTCGGTAAAAAGTGTTAAATGTACCCTTCCCAAAAAGAAACATTCCCTATAACCAATCAAATTGCTGTAACTATGTGCCAGCCTTGTATGAAAAATGTTGTAATTCTGCTAAAAACTCCTCTGTCTCTGCCTGTGTAACTGACACCTTAACTTCCCTACCTCAGAACACTGACTCCGTTCCTTTGGAGTTGGTGTTTTCGGGTGGGCCATCCTCACACTTTGCTCTCTCCGTAAATTAGATTCTGACCATTTTGATTCTTCTAAGTTGACAAAAGCTAGAATAGTATAATGAACCCCTTTGTACATACCAACCAGTTTAGACAATTATCAACTCATAGCTAGTCTTGTTTCATCTCACCCACTTTCCCCCATTTACTCAGATTATTTTTAAGCCAATCCTAGATGTCATATAGTTTCATCTGTAAATATTTCAGCATGCATCTCTAAAACACAAGGACTCCTTAAAAATATATAATTGCTATGCTACTTTCCCACAAACAAAAATTAATAATAATTTCTTAATGTCATTAAATATTCAATGTTCCAAAACCCCCTGCTGATTATCACAATTTTTTCCATTTTCATTTGTCCAATAAGTATCAAAATACATTGTAGTGGTTGAAGTATCTTGATAAATCCCTTTTAATATGTGAATGACCATGTTACCGGAAAGGGGTCCTGATCCAGACCTGAAGAGAGTGTTCTCGGATCTCGTGCAAGAAAGAATTTGGAACAAGTCCACAGTGCAACATGAAAGCAAGTTTGTTAAGAAAATAAAGTGGTGAAAGAATAGCTACTCCATAGACAAAGTGGGGCATTTCTGAAAGAGGAGGAAAGCACCCACCTTGTTTATATATAGGATATATATATATATAAATGCTTGTTTATATATAGGATAACGACAACAACAACAAAATCATGGGGAGATGCGCTCTACTACAAGAGTTTGTGATAAAGGATTAATTTTCTTAATTACTATATTTTTCAAGAATCGATATTATTATCTTTAAAGCAAAATTAGGAATGCTTCTGTGCTTGAGATAACGGGATGTTAGGACCATTCCTGAGTCTGGGTCTGTTTAGTAAACGTTATCAATCTGTTTCCTTAACTGTAAACATCTAGAGGCTAGGAATACCTAACTTCCGGGGAATGCAGCCCAACAAGTCTCAGTCTCATTTTTTCTAGCCCTCACTCAAGATGAAGTCACTCTGGTTCGAATGAATGCTTCTGACAGCCATACATTTTAATAAAAATAAAAATTTCTAATAAAGAAGAGAAAACTAACAAACTTCTGTCCATAGGAGGAAACCCAGTGTTCTGATGATTTGGTGACTAGTGTGATATGTTTTCCAGGAACTAGGTAAGTACCAAATATCATGTAGATACTGACTCCATTACCCTATTATCTGAGTACTCTTTTTTTTTTTTTGAGACAGAGTCTCGCTCTGTTGTCCAGGCTGGAATGCAGTGGCGTGATCTCGGCTCACTGCATGCTCCACCTCCAAGGTTCATGCCATTCTCCTGCCTCAGCCTCCTGAGTAGCTGTGACTACAGGCACCTGCCACCATACCCGGCTAATTTTTTGTGTTTTTTTTTTTTTTTTTTTTTTTTTTTTTTTAGTGGAGTCGGGGTTTCACCATGTTAGTCAGGGTGGTCTCGATCTCGTGACCTCGTGATTCTCCCACCTTGGCCTCCCAAAGTGCTGGGATTACAGGCGTGAGCCACCGCACCCAGCCTATCTGAGTACTCTTTAAGGAGTAATATTTTTCAAGTAAAAAAATCATAAAAATAATACATTAGGAAGACATCAGCAAAAATGATGGAGTAAGAAGCTCCAAAAATTATCTTCTGTATAAAAACAATGAGCAAATTTGCAAAAATGGTCTCAATCAATTTTTTTAGAACTGTGAAATTAACCAAAGGCTTGCAGCAATCAGGAGTGTTCTCGGACCAAACTGAGGGTCAGGCTGCTATTTCTTGTGGCCCAATAATGAGATGCAGATGAACTGGGGAGGAAGAGAGTTTTTATTTCTGCAACTGGTTATAGGGAGAAGGCCTGGAAATTATCACCAGGCCAACCCAAAATTACAAAGTTTTCCAGAGCTTATATACCTCCTAAGCTATATGTCTGTGTGTAAGTGTGCATTCATCTAAAGACTTAAGTGATTAACTTCTTTTAACATATAACTAAGCTGTAAGTCCTGAAGACCTTCCCCTGGGGCCTCAGTAAATTTACTTAATCTAAATGGGTCCAGGTACTGGAGTGATTACCCTTATCTTGTCTCCTGCTAAATCATAGAAGTTTGGGGATTCCTTCAGACTCCCAATAAACTTGTTTGTGGAGGCCTGGGCAGTTTCTTCAGACTCCCAATAAAACTTGTTCTTAAATGGGTCCTGTTAAGAATTCCTTTGTTATTTTGTCATGTTTTGTTTTTTGAGACGGAGTCTCGCTCTGTCGCCCAGGCTGGAGTGCAGTGGCGCGACCTCGGCTCACTGCAAGCTCCGCCTCCCAGGTTCACGCCATTCTCCTGCCTCAGCCTCCCGAGTAGCTGGGACTACAGATGCCTGCCACCGCGCCCGGCTAATTTTTTTTTTTGTATTTTTAGTAGAGACGGGGTTTCACCGTGTTAGCCAGGATGGTCTCGATCTCCTGACCTCGTGATCTGCCCGTCTCGGCCTCCCAAAGTGCTGGGATTACAGGCGTAAGCCACCGCACCCGGCCTATTTTGTCATGTTTTAAGGCCCAGGAAAGGCCTAGGCAAAACTCTTGATGGGTTTTTGTTACATCCCAGCGTTTGTATAAGGGCACTGGCTTTTAATATTTAACTTAACCACTCAGTACTGAAACAGTTGTTATGGAGGCCTGCATTAGTGAGACCTGGCCTACCACAAGGAGAGCATTTATTCTAAAAAGATGGCTGAATCGGGTAAAAATAGAAATCATGGTGCCATTTTCATTTGCCCTATTCCCATTCCCCCTTCTTCATTTCTGCAGAAGCTTTGAAAACCACCAGCCCTTAGTCATAAAAACCAGCAGCCTGGCAGTCAGTAGAAGAGCAGAATGGGGTTGGTGAACTATTAAAGCCTCCTTCACAGAGAATTGTCATTATTTTACCTGTCTGAAGAGTCCCTGGAAGTTTCTATTTGCATGGCTTTTTTTTTAATCTGAATCAGAAACTCAAGTGTAGAAAAATACTTATCACAGGGGCATTTGTTGAAAACAATTAAAAGCAATTGATTGACTTTGTGACTGCCTCAGGCAGTAACAGTTAGGGTAGACAATAGGCTAACCAGAAAGCTTAAAAGGAAAGCTGGGCAATGAGATATCCACAGGGCCTTTGAAAAGCCCTGACATATTCTTAGGAATCTAGAAGTCCACCTGCATGAATAGGGCTGTGTACATGCTGAAGAAAAACTTGATGTTACTTCTAGATGATGAGATTAAAAAAATAATAAGCAAACTGAGTAGGTCCCAAGCTCTCACATCTGGCCAGTTTTGAGACAGAACAAACAGGAAGTGAAGGATAAGGCAGAATTGCCAATTCACCCAATTGAATGTTGAAGGCATGCCCCAACACACACCCAGATCCCTTCAGCAAAAATTGGGAGACTTATTGGTTCCAGAGCTTTAAATCTCTGTGTAGTCATTAGCTGACTACTAAGCTAACTGAGCAGAGACATCAGTAGCTGTATATGACAAAGAATACAGCCTTTACAGTGTTGGTTTTAAAAAGTCACTAAACTTGGAGAAGGAATAAGAATCTTATTTTCAGAATTGCCACGTTATATTATTTAAAAATGTCAATTTTTCAATAAAAAGTTATGAGATATGCAAAGAAGAATACATGGGCCATAGAGAGGAAAATAAAAATAACTCCAATAGAAACTGTTCCCAAGGAAGCCTGGACGTTGGACTCAGTAGATAAAGATTTTAAGACTGGGCATGGTGGCTCATGCCTATAATCCCAGAAATTTGGAAGGCCAAGGCAGGAGGATAACTTGGGCCCTGGAGTTCCAGTTTGAGACCAGCCTAAGCAATATAGTGAGATCTCATCTCTACAAAAAAAAAATTGTTTTAATTAGCTGGATATGGTGGTATGTGCCTGTGTTCCCAGTTATTCAGGAGGCTAAGGTGGGAGGATCACTTGAGCCTGGGAGGTCAAGGCTGCAGTGAGCTGTGATTGCACCACTGCACTCCGGCCTGGACAACAGATTGAGACTCTGCCTCAAAAAAAAAAAGAAAAAAGAAAAAAAAAGATTTAATATCAGCTATCTTAAATATGGGCAAAGAAGCAAAGCAAACAATGTCTAAAGAATGAAAGATGCTGGACATGGTGGCTCATGCCTATAATCCTAGCACTTTGGGAGGCTGAGGCGGGTGGATCACGAGGTCAGGAGATTGAGACCATCTGGGCCAATATGGTGAAACCATATCTCTACTAAAAATACAAAAATTAGCTGGGTGCGGTGGTGCGCACCTGTAATCCCAGCTACTTGGGAGGCTGAGGCAGGAGAATTGCTTTAATTTGGGAGGTGGAGATTGCAGTGAGCCGAGATCACACCACTGTACTCCAGCCTGGCGACAGGAGAAGATGCCATTTAAAAAAAAAAAAAGAAAAAAAAAAACAATGAAAGAAAGTATGACTGATTGACTGATGTTTTGACAAATAGAAATATCAAGAAAGAGATCAAAATTTTTTTTAAGAAGAGAGAACCAAATAGAAATTCTACAGTTGAAAATATAGAAACTGAAATAAAAATCCACTAGAGTGGCTCAACAGCAAACTTGAGCAGGCAGATGAAAGAATCAGTGAACTTGATAGATTGAGATTATCCAATCTAAGGAACATAAAGAAAAAAGAATGAAGAAAAGTGAACAATTTTTAGAGACCTGTAGGACACCATCAGGCATACAAACATATGCATAATGGGAGTCTCAGAAAGAGAGGTGGGAAAGAGGGATAAAGAATATTTGAAGAAATAATGGCCAAAAACATTTCAAGTTTGATGAAAAATATTTGTCTATGCACCCAAGACCTAAAATAACTCCAAATAAAATAAAACCAAAGAAATCCATACCTAGATACATGATAATCAAACGGTGTTGACTCTTTAAAGCAGCAAAAGAGAAGTGACTCATCACACACAAGGAATTCTAAATAAGATTAACACATGATTTCTCACCAGAAATCATGGAGGCCAGAAGGCAGTGGGATGATATATTCAAAGTGCTGAGAGAAAAAGATTGTGAATCAAGAATTCCATATCTAGAAAAACTATCCTTCAAAAATGAATGAGAAAATAAGACATTCCTGTATAAACATATCCTGAGAGAATTCATTGCTTTAAAATCTGCCCTACAAGAAATGCTAAAGGGACTAATGCAGACTGAAATGAGAGGACAGTAAGCAATAATTCAAATCCACATGAAAAATTAGTTTCCGAGGGCTGCTGTAACAAATTACTACAAACTGGGTGACTTAAAACAACAGAAATTTATTCTCTCACAGTTCTAGAGGCTAGAAATTCAAAATCTGTCAGGGACACATTTTTTCCAGGGCTCCAGGGAAGAACTCATTCCTTGCCTCTTCCAGTTTCTTATGGCTTGCCCAGAATTCTTGGGCTTATAGTTACATCAATCCAATCTCTGCCTTGTCTTCACATCACCCTTTCCTCTGTGTCTGTCTTCTCCTCTGTGTGTGTATTATAAGGACACTTGTTAGATTTAGGGCCCATCTGGATGATCTCATCTCAAGATCCTTAACTTTCTTACATCTTCAAAGATCTTTTGCTTTTTCTTTTTCAAATAAGGTAAGATTTAGGTAACAGTACCTTTCAAATAAGGTAACAGTAAAGGTAACTACATAGGTAAATAAAAAAGACAGTGTAAATATATTTTTGTTTGTAACCTTTTCCTCTTAACTAATTTAAAAGATAAGTGCATTAATCAGTAATTATAAATTATTATAATAATTATTATAAAATCTGTAATGATAGGCAGACAATGTAAAAAAAGGTGTAATTTATATGACAATAACAGCACAAACTGGGAGAGGAAATGGAACTATACAAGAGCAAAGTTTTTGTATACTTTTGAATTAAGTTGGTATTAATTTAAACTAGACTTTTAAAAGTTAAGATGTTAATTGTAATCCCCAGGGCTACTACTAAGAAAATAAGTTTTAAAATATGATAAAATAAGCAATAGGGGAATTAAAAAAAGTCAGTAATGGAGGAGTAGAAATCAAAAAAGCATAAGACATATAGAAAACAAATAGCAGAATGGTAGAAATAAGCCCTGCCTTATCAGTAATTACATTAAATGTAAATAAACACTTCAATTAAGAGGCAGAGATTGGCAGAAGACATTTTTTAAAATGATTTCTGTGTTTCCTACAAAAGACACATTTAGATTTAAGTACACAAGTAAGTTGGCAGTAAAAGGATGGAAAAAGATATACCATGCAAACAGTAACCAAAAGAAAACTGGAACCACTATACCAATATCAGACACAATAAACTTTAAGACAAAAATTACCAGTAGAAAACAAAGATATTTGATAAGGATTATAAATCAATACACCAAAAAGGTATAAAAATTATAAACATACATGTACCCCAAAATAGACTTTAAAAATGTATTAAGCAAATACTAATAAAAGTGAGGAAAGAAATAGACATTTCAACACAATAATAGTTGGATAATTCAACATCCCACTTTCAATACTGGCAAGAAGACATACACAGAGATAAACAAGAGAATGAAAGACTTGAACAGCACTAAACCAACTAGACCTAACAAACCTCTCTAGAACACACCATGCCAAAACAGCAGAGCACATACCTTTTTAAGCACACATGGAACATTCTCCAGTATAGACATATGTTAGGCCATAAAGCAAGTATTAATACCTTTTAAAAGATTGGAATCATTCGAAGTATTTTTTGTAACTACAATGGAATGAAATTAGAAATCAGTAACAGAAATTGGGGGAATTCACAAATTTGTCAAAATTAAACAACATATTTCCAAATACCAATGAGTCGAAGAAGAAACCACACAGAAAATGAGAAAATAATTCAAGATCAATGAAAACAAAACATGACAAATTAAAACATATGGCATGCAGTGAAAGCAATGCTTAAAGGGAGATTTATAGCTTCAAATGCCTTAAAAAGAAGGGAAGAAGCCAGGGGCAGTGGTACATTCCTGTAGTCCCAGCTACTTGAGAGGCTGAAGCAAGAGAATCATTTGAGCCCAGGAGTGAGAGGCCATAGTGCACTATTTTCATGACTGTGAATAGCCACTGCACTTTACCCTGGGCAACACAGTGAGACCCCACTTCTTAAAAAGAAGAAAAATGTCAAATCAATAACCTAATCTTCCACCTTGAGACACTAAAAGCAGCAGAGCAAACTAAATCCAAAGCAAGGAGAAAAAAGGAAGTAGCAAAGATAAGCATGGAAATAAATGAAACAGAGGACAAAAAAATAAAAATAAAGCTAAAACTAGGTTTTTTGAAAAGATTAATGCAATTCTTAAACTTTTAGTTAAATTTACCAAGAAAAAATGGATTACAAGACAAAATTAGGAACAACTTTATGCCAACAAATTAGATAACCTAGATGAAATAAACCAATCCTTACAAAGACACAAACTACCAAAACTGACTCAAGACGAAGAAAATTGGAATAAATCTATAAAAAGAAAAGAGATTGAATTAGCAGTCAAAAATCTTCTTACAATTAAAAGCTCAGAATTAGATGGCTTCACTGATCTATTCTGCCAAACATTTAAAGAATTGATACCAATTCTTTACAAACTCTTTCAAAAAAGAGAATAGGAGAAAAAACATAGCTCATTCTATGAGACCAGTATAATCCAGATTCAAAAATCTTATTTTAACAAAATTACTAGCAAATGGAATCTAGAACATATAAAAAGGATTACACACCATAACCAGTTCAGATTTTATCCCAGGAATGCAAGTTTGATTTAACATCTAAAGTTAATAAATGTGGTATAAAGGATAAAACCACATGATCATCTGAATAATTGCAGAAAATGCTTTTGACAAAATCGAACACCTTTCATAATTAAAATAGAGCAGTCAGCAAGTGAAGGGTAGATGTGAACTTCCTCAACTTGATAAAGGGCCTCTACAAACACCCACAGCTAACATCATACTTAATGGGTAGAAAACTGAACGCTTTCCCCTTAAGATTAGAAGCAAGGCAGAGATGTTCATTCCCACCACTTCTATTGACCATTGTACTGGAAGATCTATTCAGGGTAATTAGGCAAGATAAATAAATAAAAGGCATCCAGAACGGAAAGGAAGAAGTAAAACTGTCTCTATTTGCAGATGACATCTTGTATGTAGAAAATCCTAAGATCCTTCCCCCAGCACCATAAACACATACTATTAGATATAGTAAATGAGTTTAGAAACGTTGCAGAATGCAAGATAAATATACAAAATTCACTGTACTTTTTATACCCTAGCATTTAACCACCCAAAATTGAAATTAAAACAATTTCATGGCCGGGCATTGTGGCTCATGCCTGTAATCCCAGCACTTTGAGAGGCCGAGGCAGGTGGATCACCTGATGTTGGGAGTTCGAGACCAGCCTGACCAACATGGAGAAACCCGATCTCTACTAAAAATACAAAATTAGCTGGGCGTGGTGGCACATGCCTGTAGTCCCAGCTACTCGGGAGGCTGAGGCAGGAGAATTGCATGAACCTGGGAGGCAGAAGTTGTAGTGAGCTGAGATCATGCCACTGCGCTCTAGCCTGGTGACAGAACGAGACTCCATTTCAAAAAAAAAAAAAAAAAAACCCAAAAAACCAAAAAAACCCAATTTCACTTATAATAGTATCAAAAATAATAAAATAGGTGCCAGGTGCAGTGGCTCATGCCTATAACCCCAGCACTTTGGGAGGCTGAGGTGGGTGGATCACATGAGCCCAGGAGTTCATGATCAGCCTGAACATGGCAAAATGGCAAAACCCCATCTCTACAAAAAAGTACAAAAATTAGCCAGGTATGGTGGTGCATGGCATGCCTGTAGTCCCAGTTATCCGGGAGGCTGAGGTGGGAGGATCATTTAAGCCCAGGAGGTCAAGGCTGCAGTGAGTCAAGATCCTTCCACTGGGTTCCAGCCTGGGTGACAGAGTGAGCCCCTATCTAATAATACTACTAATAATAATGATAATAATAATAATAATAGTTAACAAAATAAGAGTAAGACTTGTAATCTGGAAACTTTAAGACATTGTTGAAAAAAATTAAAGAAAACCTAAATAAATGGAAAGACATACAATGTTCCTAAGTATCTTTAAGACTTAATATTAAGTTGGCAATACTTCTCCAGTTGATCTGCAGATTCAACACAATCTCTGTTAAATCTCAGTTGGCTTTTTGGCAGAAATTGATAACCTAATCCTTAAACTTCATATGGAAATTCAAATAACCCAAAATAATCTTTGTTTTTTTGAAACAGAGTCTTGCTCTGTCACCCAGGCTGGAGTGCAAGGGTGTGATCACAGCCCACTGCAGTCTCAACATCACTGGTTTAAGTGATCCTCCCACCTTGGCCTCTCAAGTAGCTGGGACTATATGTACACACCATCATGCCCAGCTAATATTTTTCTATTTTTTGGAGAGACAGGGTCTTTGTTATCCGGGCTGGTCTCGAAATCCTGGCCTCAAGTGATCCTTCCACCTTGGCCTCCCAATGTGTTGGGATTACAGGCATGAGCCACTGCACCCATTCCAACATAATCTTGAAAAAGAACAAGGTTGGGGGCTCACATGTCTCAGTTTCAAAATTTATTACAAGGCAAGAGCAATCAAAATAGTGTAGTACTGGCATAAGGATAAACATATAGATCAATGAAGTCGAATTGAGAGTAAAAAATAAACTCATATATCTGTGATCAATTGATTTTGACAAGAGTGTCAAACAATCCAATGACAGAATTGTCTTTTCAATAATGGTGTTATATATTCACATGCAAAAGAATAAATTGGACCCCTAACTTATGTCATATAAAAAAATTAACTTGAATCAAAGACCTAAATGTAAGAGCTAAAACTATAAAACTCTCAGAATAAAACATAGGTGTACATCTTCATGATCAGGAATTTGGCAATGGTTTCTTTGCAACACCTAAAGAACAGGTAAACAAAAAAGGTAAATTAGACTTCATAAAAATTAAAAACTTTCATGTATCAAAAGAAACTATGAAGAAAATAAAAAGTTAACCAACAAAATGGGAGAAAATTTTTGCAAATCATATATTTGATGAGGGTCTAGCGTCCAGAATATGTAAAGAACTCAACAATAAAGACAAGTACCCCAATTTAAAATGGGCAAATGATCTAAATAGACATTTCTTCCAAGAAGATATACAAATGGCCAATAAGCACATGAAAGAATGCATATTATTAGTCATTAGGGAGATGCAAATCAAAACAAGAAGATACCACTTCTCATACAATGAGAAGGCTATAATAAAGAAAGACAATAACAAGTGTTGACAAGGATGTGGAGAAATTGGAACCCTCATATGTTGCTAGCAGGAATATAAAATGATGCTTTCACTTTGGAGAACAGTTTGGCAGTTTCTCAAACAGTTTAACATAGTTACCACATGACCCAGCAATTTCACTCCTAGGTATGTACCCAAGAGAAATGAAAATACGTGTCCATACAAAAACTTGCACTTTAATGTTTATTGCAGCATTATTTACAGTATCTAAAATATAGAAACAACCCAAATGCCTATCACCTGCTGAATGGATAAGTAATGTGGAATAGGCATATAAGTGAATATTATGTGGCCATAAAAAGGAATTAAATACTGATATGTATACTATGACATGGATGAACTCAAAAACTTTATGTTAAGTAAAAGAAGCCAGACACAAAGAACCAAATATTGTATGATTACATCTACAAGAAACGTCCAGAATAAGCAAGTGCACGGTGACAGAAAGTAGATTACTAAGTGCCAAAGGCTTGGGGGAAGAGAAAATAGGGACTGATCCAGAGTTCCTTTTTGGAGTAGTGAGAATTGATACAGGGTTTCTTTTCAGAGCAGTAAAAATGTTCTAGAATTACATTGTGGTGATGGTTGTCCTTTGTGAATGTAATAAAAACCGCTGAATTGTACACTTTGAAGTGTTACTTTTATGCTACCTGACATATCTGTTTTTTAAAAATGTAAAACATTAAAGACAGTGTTATTAAAAAAATACAAAAATCTTGTCTGCTCAGGGGAGTTTCTTCATGACCCCTTATGCAGCTTTTGAAGACTGTAAATAGGGTTTGCCTATTCATGTGACTTCAAAAGTCAGATGTAGTTAATCTAGAAATAAGTTTGTTACCGGTGGAAGGTATCTGAGTTACCTGTGTTGAATCTGCACAAGACTGCAGCAACCTCAATTCTTGCCTCCTCAGAAGAAAGAATTTGACTGAGGGGCATAAGGCAGAAAAAGAAACCGAGGCAAGTTTCAGAGCAGGAGTGGAAGTTTATTTTCAAAGGCTTTAGAACAGGAAATAGGCCAGGCGCTGTGGCTCACACCTGTAATCCCAGCACTTTGGGAGGCCGAGGCAGGCAGATCATGAGGTCGGGAGATCGAGACCATACTGGCTAACACGGTGAAACCCTGTCTCTATTAAAAATACAAAAAATTAGCTGGGCACGGTGGTGGGCGCCTGTAGTCCCAGCTACTCGGGAGGCTGAGGCAGGAGAATGGCGTGAACCCAGGAGGCGGAGCTTGCAGTGAGCAGAGATCACGCCACTGCACTCCAGCCTGGGCGACAGAGCGAGACTCCGTTTAAAAAAAAAAAAAAAAAAAAGAACAGGAAATAAAGGAAAAGTACACTTGGAAGACACTCAAGTAGGCACGTGAATGTTAAGTGTGGTGTTTAACTGTGATCCTAGGATTTTATAGGCTGGCCCACTTCTAGCATCTTGCACCCCTTTCCCATGATTCTTCCCTTAGGGCGGGCTGCCTGCATGTGCAGGGCCCTTTTCTTTTTTTTTTGAGACAGTCTCGCTCTGTTGCCCAGGCTGGAGAGCAGTGGCACGATCTCGGCTCACCGCAAGCTCCGCCTCCTGTGCTCACGCCATTCTTCTCTTGCTTCAGCCTCCTGAGAAGCTGGGGCTACAGGTGCCCACCACCACGCCTGGATAATTTTTTTGTTTGTTTGTTTTGTTTTGTTTTAGTAGAGATGGGGTTTCACGGTGTTGGCCAGGATGGTCTCAATCTCCTGACCTCGTGATCCGCCCGCCTCGGCCTCCCAAGCAGGGCTCTTCTTACCCTTGGGAGGTGAGCACGTGCAATGTGTTTAGGAAGTTGTACACATGCCAGTCTGAGACTTTCTTCCCTTTTCCGGTGACGTGCCCCTAGAAGGTCATAGTCTGCCATTTTGTCTCTTACTGCACATGCCTAGGCAGTTGCTTCTCCCTGGTATGAGCATTCAATTAACATTTGAGCACAGCAGGTGTGCATCATCAGGAAATGGCCTCTCCCTGGCACTGGCTGCCAATTTATCACTTTCAGAGAGGCAATGTGATAACTGCCAAACCATCACCCAACATTCCTAGTGGGTGGGGGAGAGCCCTCCCCTGCCCTGCTCATGCCTAACTACCTGTAACAAGTTTAATTTGGGGGAAATTTTGAAGATTTGTAAGTGTGAAAGGAAAATGAATCTCAGGACCCCAAAACCACTAAGCCAAAGGGAAAAGTCAAGCTGGGAACTGTGTCAGGCAAACCTGCCTCCCATTTTATTCCTAAATAAGATAGCTACAGATATTAGAAAAGCTAAATACATTTCTCATAAGTTTTCCACAAGGCAATTCCTTGTGGGCTCCAAGATCTTTACCCTGAAACAGTTCTGTTTAATTTCACCCTGGCAATGTAAATTAATAGCTTCTCTTCACAGGTATGGGACAAAGACTAGAACTAAAAGTCATCCCTCTGCTCACCTGAGACAAATGCATGTCTGATTGCTTCCTCTGCCCTATTGTTTACATGATCTTTGTTTACATGATCTTATGTAAAAATGCAGATTCAGGGAGCAACGTGAAGGCATAAGTGACTGTTCCTCTACCCCCCCATATGTAAATTGTGTATTCAGTGAAAGGCTGATCAAAGACTCAAAAGGATGCAGCTGTTTGTCTCTTATCTACCCACACATTAAAAAAATTTCTTCGTCTTCCACAATGTCCACCCTTTCCTTCTTAAATATTGAAACCCCCAAAGTCATCTTTAGAGAGAGGCATAGACCTGCCTCCTGGGCATGCAGGTTTCTGGCAAAATAAACTCTAAATTGATTGAGACCTGTCTCAGATACTTTAGGTTTACATAAGTATAATTTTACTTTTCATTTTAGATTGGAAGGCAGGAGAAGTTTTCAGTTTGTTGTTGTTTATCAGTAATGATCATTAAAGGATATTGATGTAAACATTATGGGTCAGGGATGCAGGTCAGGGTGATGTACGGGATTAATTTTATTGCTGTGATGCAAAAGTGTAAAATAAAGATTCTGTGATGGGGAAGTGAAAAGAAAGTAATACGTCAACTAGACAAATTTTGAAAAATGTGAAAAGTATTCTCATTGTATAACATGACAATATGTCATGGGGCAAACTTACCATTACTAAGGCCATGTCTAGACAGCCACTACATAAACTTTGTTCATTTGTTTTATTGTGGTAAAATACATAAACATAAATCTTACTATCTTAACCATTTTAAAATATACAGCCCAGTGATATTAAGTATATTCATATTGTTGTACAGCCATCACCACCATTGATCTCCAGAACTCTTTTCATCTTGCAAAACTAAACTCTATACCCATTAAATAATAACTACTCATTCTCCCCTCTCCCCAACCACTACAAACCACCATTCTACTTTCTGTCTCTGTAATTTGGACTACCCTAGGTACTTCATGTAAGTGGAATCATATACAATATTTGTATATTTGGGTTGCTTCCCAAGTGTCCAATGCTGTCCATTATTGTGAATAATGCTGCTATAAATGTAGAGGTGCAAATATCTCTTCAAGATCCTGTTTTCAGTTATTTTGGGTACAGTAGTTCCCCTTGTCCATGGTTTTCTCTCCACAGTTTATATTAATTATGGTACAGCACAATAAGATATTTTGAGAGCAAGAGACCACATTCACATAACTTTAATTGTAGTATACTTGTTCTATTTTACTCTCAGTTATTGTTGTTAATCTTTTACTGTGCCTAATTTAGAAATTCAACTTTATCGTAGGTACATTTGTATAGGAAAAAAACATAGTACTTACAGGGATCAGTACTCTCCACAGTTTCAGGCATCCACTGGGGGTCTTAGAAGGTGTCCTCCATGGATAAGGGAGAATTACCGTATATACTCAGAAGCAAAATTGCTGGATCATATAGTAATTATATTTTAATTTTTTGAGAAACTGCACCATACTGTTTTCTATAGTGGCTATACCATCTTACCAACAGTGCACAGATGTTCACATTTCTCTGAATTGTTGCCAACACTTGTTTAATTTCTGCTTTAAACATTTTTGATAATAGCCATCCTAATTGTTGTGAATTGATATCTCATTTTTCCTTTGATTTGCATTTCCCTAATGATTAGTGAGGTTGAGCATCTTTTTATGCGCTTATTGCCAGTCACATATCTTTGGAGAAATGTCTAATTCAAGTCCTTTGCCCATTTATGAACCTGATTGTTTTGTTGATGTTGAGCTCTAGGAATTTTCTATACATTCTGGATATAAATCTCTTATCAGACATATAACTTACAAATATTTTGTCTCATTCTGTAGAATACTTTCTCACTCTGCTGATAGTGTCTTTTAATGTACGAAAGTTTTAAATTTTCATAAAGTCCAATTTGTCTATTTTTCTTTTGTTCCCTATGCCTTTATATCATCTCCAAGGAATCATTGCCAAATCCATTTCTGTGGAGCTTTCCCCCTGTATTTTCTTCTAAGAGTTTTATAGTTTTAGATCTTATGTTTAGGTCTTTGTTTCATTTTGAGTTCATTTTTGTATATGATATTAGGTAAGAGTCTAACTTCAATTTTTTCCATGTGGATATACAACAATTTTCCCAGCAACATTTGTTGAAAAGACTGCCCTTTCCCACGAAATAGTCTTGGCATCCTTGTTGAAAATCATTTGACTATATTGCAAGGGTTTATTTTGGGACTCTCTATTCTATTCTTCTATTCTATTCTATTCTATTCTATTCTATTCTATTCTATTCTATTCTATTCTATTCTATTCTATTCTATTCTCCTATTCTATTCTGTTCTATTCTATTGGTCTGTATTTGTTTTTATGACAGTACCACACTGTTTTGATTACTTTAGATTTGGAGTAAGTTATTTTCTCAATTTTTTTGTTATGGTAAAATACATGTAACATAAAATTTACCATCTTAACCATTTTTAAGTGCACAGTTTATGTAGTTAAGTTTCGAAAACAGAAAATGTAAGTCTTCCACTTTTGTGAATCTATTTTCAAGATTGTTTTTGGCTATCTATGATCCCTTTTGATTCCATACGAATTTTAGAATTTTTTTTCTATTTCTGCAAAAAAAATTGGTACTTTGATAGGGATTGCATTAATCTGTAGATTCCTCTGGCTAGTATTGGCATCCTAACAATATGAAGTATTTCAATTTATGAACATAGGATGTCTTTCCATATCTTTATGTCTTCTTTAATGTCTTTCAGCAATCTTTTGTTTTCATTGTACAATTCTTTCACCTCCTCAGTTAATTCCTATTTCATTCTTTTTGATTCTATTATAAATTGTTTTCTTAATTTCCTTTTGATATTATTCATCATTAATGTATAGAAATATAATTGATTTGTGTTGACTTTGTATCCTGCTACTTTGCTGGATTTACTTATTAGTTCTAACAGGGGTTTTTTTGGTGTATATCTGTGAAATCTTTAGGGGTTTCTACATATAAGATCATGTCATCTCCAAACAGATAAAATTTTACTTCTTCCTTTCCAAATTGGATGCTTATTTTTTTCCTAGTTGCATTGGCTAAGATTTCCAGTACTGCAGTATATATTAAATAAAAGTGGCAAAAAGTGAGCATCTTGCCTTGTTCTTGATCTTAGAGGAAAATATTTCAATCTTTCACCATTTAATATGATGTTAGCTGTGGGTTTCTTTTTTTTTTTTTGAGACGGAGTCTCACTCTGTTGCCCAGGCTGGAGTGCAGTGGCGCGATCTCGGCTCACTGCAAGCTCTACCTCCCAGGTTGATGCCATTCTCCTGCCTCAGCCTCCTGAGTAGCTGGAACTACAGGTGCCCGCCACCATGCCTGGCTAATTTTTTTGTATTTTTAGTAGAGACGGGGTTTCACCATGTTAGCCAGGCTGGTCTCCATCTCCTGACCTTGTGATCCGCCTGCCTCAGCCTCCCAAAGTGCTGGGATTACAGGCGTAAGCCACTGCACCCAGCCAGCTGTGGGTTTTTCATACACAATTTTTATCATGTTGAGGTACTGCTACAGACTGAATGTTTGTAGTTCCCCAAAAATTCATATGTTGAAATCCTAATCACCAATATGATGGTATTTAATTTCCACAAATTTGTCTGTTTTCCAGTTTTCCTTCCATTATTGATTTTTAACTTCATCCCATTGTGCTCAGAGAAGACACTTTGTATGGTATCTGTGTTTTAAAATCTATTAAGACTTAATTTGTGGCCAAACATAAGGTATTTTGGGAAAATGTTTTTGTACTTGAGAAGAATGTATATTCTGTTGTTGTTGAATAAAGTGTTCTGTATATGTCTGTCAGACATAGTTGATTGATTATGTTGTTCACGTCTTCTATAACTTATTTTCTGTTGGTTTTATCCATTATTGAGAGTGAGGTATTGAAGTCTCCAACTATTATTGTAGAACTGTCTATTTCTCTTTTCAATTTGGTCAGTTTTTAATTTATGTATTTTGATGGTCTGTTATTTGTTGTGCAAAAGTTTATAACTGTTATATCTTCTTTCCATATTGAGCCTTTTATTAATATATAATGTCTTTCTTTATCTCTTGTAATCTTTTTTTGATTTATAGTCTATTTTGTCTGATATTAGCATATTCACCACATCTACTTTCTTTAGGTTATTATTTGCATGGAATATCCTTTTTCATCAACCTAATTGTGTCTTTGGAACTAATGAGTCTCTTGTAAACAGCATATAGTTAAACTATTTTTTAATCCATTCTGTCAATCTCTGTCTTTTGACTGGAAGGTTTAATCTATTTACATTTAAAGTGATTACTGATAAGAAATAACTTACTTCTGTTATTTTGTTATTTGTTTTCCATATGCCATATAATAGGTTTTTTTTGCTCTCTCATTTCCTGCATTACTTTCTTTTGTGCTTAGTTGATTTTTTTTGTGGTGTAATGTTTAAATTCCTTTCTCATTTCCTTTTGCATATATGCTTTAGCTATTTTTTTCTTTGTGATTACCATGGAGATTACATTTAATATCCAAAAGTTGAATTTACATCTGGTTAAATTTAATAACATATATAAACTCTGCTCCTTTAGTAGCTCTGTTCCCATCATTTTCAGCTGTTCATGTTACAGAATTCCATCTTTATACTTTATGTGTTGAAAACCTTCAGCTAATAATTTTTAATGCATTCATGTCTTAAATTATATAGAAAACAAAATGTACAGTTACAAACTAAAGTTACAACAATACTAGCTTTTAGACTAATAATTTTTTAAAAATGTATTTTAAAAACTCTTGTAAATTACCTGGAAAACAAACAGTAGTGTTACACACCATTGTTACAATAATACTAGCTTTTGTAATTGCCTATTTATTTGCCTTTACTGATATCTTTTTTTTTTTTAATATGGCTTTGAGTTACTGCCTTTTCTTTTCAACCTGCAGAACACCCTTTAACATTTCTTTTCTTTTTTTCACTCCTTAGGTCAGTACCTTTAGGATTTTGTGCAGGGAAGTTCTAGTGATAACAAACTCCTTCAGTTTTTATTTGTAGGGAATGTCATAATTTCTCCCTTACTTCTGAATGACAGTTTTGCCACATGTAGGATTCTTGGTTGACAGATTATTGTGGTTGTTTTTTGTATATTTTTGCTTTTAGCCCTTGACTATATCAACCCACTGCCTTCTGGCTTCCAAAGCTTCTGAAAAGAAATCTGATGTTGGCTGGGCATGATGGCTCACACCTGTAATCCCAGCACTTTGGGTAGCTGAGTAGGGCAGATCACTTGAGGTCAGGAGTTTGAGACCAGCCTGGCCAACATGGCGAAAACCTGTCTCTACTAAAAATACAAAAAAAAAAAAAAAAAAGTAGCCAGGTGTTGTGACACATGCCTGTAATCCCAGCTACTTGGGAGGCTGAAGCAGGAAAATTGCTTAAACCCGGGAAGCGGAAGTTGCAGTGAGCCAAGATCACACCACTGCACTCCAGAAAAAGAAAAAAAAATTGATTTTAATCTTATTAGGAATCCCTTGTATGTAACAAGTTGCTTCTCTCTTGCTGCTTTCAAGATTCTCTTTTTGTTCTGGCTTTGGACAGTTTGATTATAATATGTCTTGGTATGGGTCTCTTTGAGTTCATCCTATTTGGAGTTTATTGAGCTTGGATATTTACATTCATGTCTTTCATCAAATTTGGAAATTTTTTGGTCTGCACAAATGTTTGTGGCTAAATTAATTAGTCTCCCCTTCTTCTTTCTTTCCCTCCTTTCCTTTATTGATGGCCGATGGCCAAAAACTCCTTTGTTACCAATTTTTTTTGCAGGTTTTTGTTTTATTTGTAGCTTATGTTTCATGGCTTAAGTGGCACTATGCCTCTTTAGTGGTGATTAAAGGAAGAAATCTATCTGTCATCTGGTCTCATTTAAATAGCCTGTAGAAAATATTTTGGCTATATTTCACCCTCAGGCTCTACAAAATAAAGATTCAATAGGCCATTGCATTCAGATGATTCATGTTGTGTTGGAGACATAAAGTGTCTTGTAGTCATTTGGAACTTGCTTGATTCCATGGGATGTAGTCACTATTGAGCAGATTCATTATTAAGGCTCTGATAGAATAAAATTCAAATTAGCACATTTATTGCACATCTACTGTTATGTGAGGCACTATAAGCTAGCTCAAAACTGATTTTGCTGAACCTAATTATGTTTGCAAGTAGGCACCAAACGGAAAAGAGTAAAAGGAAAATTTGGAATGTCTTATCTTGAAATGTATTATTTCACTAAAGAAAGTTTCAACAGTTTGTTGTTGTTGTTGTTGTTGTTTCTGAGACAGAGTCTCACTCTGTTGCCCAGGCTGGAGTGCAGTGGCGGGATCTTGGCTCACTGCAACCTCTGCCTCCTGGGTTGAAGCAATTCTCCTGCCTCAGCCTCCTGAGTAGCTGGGATTATAGGCATCCACCACCATACCCAGCTAATTTTTGTATTTTCAATAGAGACAGACCATGTTGGCCAGGCTGGTCTTGAACTCCTGGGCTCATGTGATCTGCCTGCGTTGGCCCCCCAAAGTACTAGGATTATAGGCATGAGCCACCATACCTGATCAAGTTTCGACAGTTTTAAAATTACTGGTTATGGGTTGAATTCTGTCCACTGTTTCCCTCTTGTCCCCTTCAATTCATATGTTGAAGTGCTAACCCCTAGTACCTCAGAATGTTGCCATATTTAATGAGAGGGTCTTTACAGCTGGGTGTGGTGGCTCACACCTGTAATCCCAGCACTTTGGGAGGCCAAGGCCGGCAGATCACTTGAGTCCAGGAGTTCAAGACCAGCCTGGGCAAAATGGTGGAAACCTGTCTCTACCAGAAATACAAAAAATGAGCCAGGCCCAGTGGCTCCCGCAGTGGCTGGTCAGCTACTTGGGAGGCTGAGGCAGGAGGATCCCTTGAGCACCGGTGGTTGAGGCTGCAGTGAGCTGAGATTGTGCCACTGCACTCCAGCCTGGGTGACAGGAGTGAGTGAAACCCTGTCTCAAAAAATAAGCAAATAAATAAATAAATAAATAAAAGAGAGGGTCTTTACAAAATTAATTAGTTTAATGTGAAGTCATTAGGGTGGGCCCTAACCTAGTATAATTGGTGTCTTGATGAAAAGGGAAATTTTGGGCACAGAGACACGCGTAAATAAAGAGATGATGTGAAGAGACACAGGGAGAAGACAGCCATCTACAGGCCAAATGAAGAGAGGCCTGGAACAGATTCTTCATTCACAGCTGTTAGAAGGAACCAACTCTGCCAATATTTTGACTTTTGACTTCCTCTGTCTAGAACTGAGACAATAAATTTTTGTTATTTAAGCCACCCAATGTGTGCTCTAGCAAACTAATATATTACTGTATAATTTTATTTATTTATTTATTTTTCTTGTTTTTTAAAAATATATTAATTG
Organism: Symphalangus syndactylus; assembly: GCF_028878055.3. Lineage (NCBI taxonomy): Eukaryota > Metazoa > Chordata > Mammalia > Primates > Hylobatidae > Symphalangus > Symphalangus syndactylus. The sequence goes on along the minus strand of NC_072423.2, from coordinate 107,028,347 downwards.
TATAATTTTTTAAGTAAATCAACTCTTTAACAAAGGTATAGAAATGTGAATATCTAGTGAATTTTTTTATTTTACCAATATTAAGTTCTTAAAAATTTATATATTATGTCCATGTCATGCATCTTTTATTAACGGAGTTCCAATTTCATGGAATGAGGAAATAAATATTGCACTTGCCTCATTTCTTCCTATTATTTAAAATGAGCCCTGCAACGTTATGCTGTCAGCTAGGTTTTCACTTTCATGTATCTTGTTGAAAAGAAAGCTCACTTTTGATGTTATTCTACTTAGGACTCATCAAACATTTCAGGGCATCTGTACTTCAGGATTTTCTGCAGAACCACCTACAACATAGCTGAGGTCTAAAAGCCATCTTACTAACAGTGCCTTGCAGACTGATTTGTAGGTTGCTAAATGTGGCTAAATTGAAAACTGCCCCATTTGAAAGGAAATAGATTTCATCAATCCTTCTAGAATATTAAGAACTATAGGATAGAAAGCTCACAAAAAAATGACTGCCTAGAAAAATCACCTGTAGAGTGGCAGCACCTGTAACTCTGAAGTTTAATAATCTATTTGGCATGTTTGCTATGGAATCATTTGCTTTTGAAAGCCTCTTTTTACATCAAGGCCTGTGTGGGAATTTGCATAGACAGAGAAGCCTGCCAGCCTTGGGGTGTGATACTTTTACCAAATTGTGGCCCATCTTTTATTATATTTGTCTGAGCAGAATAGACACACAGCCTAGAAGAAATCATCCAGTTCCCACTAATTGCAAGGCTCACATGGTCAGCTGTTGTAGTGAGCTTTCAATTCTCCTATTTCCAGGTTCTTTAGTGGAATTAGGCTCTGTAATCTTTTGGTATATCTGAGTGTCTTGCATTCTTTAACTCAGTGGTACTCTCTGTATTTGTGGAGATGGGAGTGGGTGAGCTTGTCAAATTCTTTCAAATGTATTGAGATTATTATCAAAGTGCAAAGGAAACTTGTGGGAGGACTTGCAGTTTCTATGCAATAACTAAGAAAATGAAATCTTACGTTGGATGAGGTTTCTAGGAGGCTTTATTGCAGCTGAGGAACGGGAAATGTGGATTCTGTTTTACATGTGGATGGATGACTGGAGGGACACAGATACAGGTTGATATCTCTTAGGAGGACGTGGAGCTGGCCTAGGAGGCAAATGGAGAGCCTTCACACTTTAGCCTATATGCTTCGATGTGGTTTGCTTTTTTTTGAAAAGGGGAATATTTGTGCAATGTAATTTAAAATCAATGAAGATAAAAATGTAAACCCTGAACTAAAGTGAAAACAAACCCGAAAATACTTAGGTAATTAACACCAAATGTTTTGGATGTTTTTGGAAAATGCTATGTGGGAGTGCGCTGATGAACTAAAACATAATTTTCTTGCTTTTTGCTTTCTGACCCTCATGTGGCACTTTAAGAAAAGCTGTTTTCACAATCCACAAAAAAAAAGTAGTCTGCATTTGTTGAACATCTACCTAATGTATCGGGCACTGTGTCAAGTGTGTTACACTGTCTTCATCTTAAATCCTCACCACAATGTTAAGGGGGAAAAAGTGTGAATCTTAGGGAGCTAACCACCTAGGTATCATCTACAGCTATTGTATCACATACATTCTTCTGGGGAATGCATTGTAAATTCTGAACTTCACAAAACACCACTTGGAGTGACCATTTTTTTCATTAGATTTCCGTCAAAATGATGGACTGTTCAAGTAGAAAGAAACAGAATTGACCTCTTTTAGTCATTTTGTTACTGCTAGAAAATAAATCTCTGATGGTTACGTTGTGCTGTATCTCAATATACCTTCAGAGACAGCCAGTTTTGGAATCTTGGCTTGAAGATTATATGCCAGGCTAGAAGAAACAGTCAAGGTGTATCCAGAAGTGAATTTAGTAACATATAGTATTCTGAAATAGACTGAGTTATCTCCCACATGGCAAATTCTTCAGATAAGTGATGTCTAAGCATCAGAGTTTTTAAAGATTTGCTCTTTCTATTGGAAATCTTTCAAAATTGTACATCATGCCTCACGATACATGGTATGCTACTTGTAATTTAACCTTGATAACACAGGTTTATTATTACAAACATCCATTACTATTTTGTGCTAGAATGTGAAATAATGTGATTAATTTAGAAGGCTCATTTAAAGTGTACTTCCTATTGGAAATGGTTCTCTTCAAAATAGTTGTCTTATGTGGTCTTATGCTATCCTAAAGATGCTGTGACTGTGTACAACATATTTGGAACTGTTCCTTACAAATGTCCTACTTAGCCTTAGACATATTAGTTCAGATTTCCTTAGTGATGAAACTGTCTCATTTTTTTAGTGTAAATTGGGTTTTTTGGAAATACATTGTAGTTACTTGGAACCAAGAGTAATATAAATACATAGGTATCCATGGACTATCTGAGATCAGAAACGACATGTGATTATCAAGTAAGGAAAGTAATTTATCACTTGCCCTTGGCTTTTGTATTTGCACTTGGCTCTGCTTTTGATATCTACATTTGAGATGTCCCTTTATATAAAAAAATTAGGTACATTTGGTCGGGCGTGGTGGCTCACACCTGTAATCCCAGCACTTTGGGAGGCCAAGGTGGGCAGATCATGAGATCAGGAGGTCTAGACTATCCTGGCTAACACAGTGAAACCCCATCTCAACTAAAAATACAAAAAATTAGCTGGGTGTGGTAGCACGCACCTGTGGTCCCAGCTACTCAGGAGGCTGAGGCAGGAGAATCACTTGAACCCAGGAAGTGGAGGTTGCAGTGAGCCGAGACCGCACCACTACACTCCAGCCTGGGCGACAGAGCGAGACTCTGTCTCAAAACAATCAATCAGTCAATCAATCAATCAGTTACGTACATTTCCTTTCATTCTAGAACAGAAGAACAATGGATATTCTTACTGATAAGCTAGATGTGGGACTTTGAGGAAATAGACGAATAGAGAATTTTTAGGAGGTTTTGTTCTGTATTTTGTGATCTAAGCTATCCTTTTCAAAAGACCTTCAATAAAGATTCACATGTTTTCCTCAACACTTTATTATGTAATTTTTCAAGCATAAGAGACATTGAAATGATTTTATAGCCAGTCCCATTTATCTACCATCTAATTTCTACTGTTAACATTTTATTATACTTGATTTATATCTCCATCAATACATCTCTACACTCATCCATTAATATTTAATTTTTAAAATTCATTTTAAATTTCCAACTTTATTCTTTTTCAAGATTTCTATGGATAATCTAGGTCCTTTCCATTTCTAAATAAATTTTAGAATCAGCTTGTTAGTTTCCACCCAAAAAGCTTGCTGAAATTTCTATTGAAATGGCTTTAAATTTGTAGATCGATTTCAGGAGAATTCACATGCTAATAAGATAGAGACATCCAGTATTACTGGATGAATGCATCTTTGTTTATTTAGATTGTCTTTAAATTCTCTCACAATGTTTTATAGTTTTCAGCATAGAGCTCTTACATGTTTTTTTGTTAATTTTGCCCCTAAGTATCTTGGTTTTTAGAAAAGTATTGCAAATGAAATTGTTTTTAATTTTTTTTTAATTTTTTTCCAGACCTGTCAGCAAGAAGGTGTTTTTGTTTGTTTGTTTTGTTTGTTTGTTTGTTTGTTTTTTGCAACAAGGTCTCAATCTGTCGCCCAGGCTGGCTGAAGTGCAGTGGTATGATCATGGCTCTCTGAAACCTCAACTTCCTGGGCTCAAACAATCCTCCTGCCTCAGCCTTCCAATTAGCTGGGATTACAGGCACATGCCACCACATCTGGCTAATTAAAAATAAATTGTTTGTAGAGATGGGGTCTCACTTTGTTGCCCAGGTTGATCTTGAACTCCTGGGTTCAAGAAATCCTCCCACCTTTGCCTCCCAAAATGTTGGGATTACAGATGCAAGCCACCGTGCCCTGCCTTGTTTGTTTATGCATCTCTCTATATATACAATTAATTTTTGTATACTAACCTTGTATACTATGACTTTGCTAAATTCACTTAGTGCTAGCAGTCATTCTGTAGATTTCATAGGATTTCCTATGTAAACAAGCATGTCATCTCTAAATAGAGACAGTTGTACCTTTTGCCTTTCTATTTCTTTTTCTTTGCCTCATTGCACTGACTAAGGCCTCCAGTACATTGATGAAAAGATGTAATGAGAGGGGGCAAGTATGTATATATTAAATCAGAGTTATCAGAAAACAAGTTGGAAAGTTATTCCTTTCTGTCTAGTTTTTTTAAAAGGTTGTGTAACATTTGTATTATTTCTTTCTTAAACATTTCATACACCTCACAAGTGAAACCATCTGAGCCTTGAATTTTCTTTAGGGGAAAGTTTTTGGAAATAAACTCAAATTCTTTAGGAAACATAAAGCTATTTAATAATTTCTGTTTCATTTTTTGACCATTTTGAAAAGTTGCATTTTTAAGGGAATTTTATTTCATCTAAGTTGTCAAATTAGCATAAATTTGTTCATAACTTTTTCTTATCATATTTTAATGTCTTCTTAATATTAGTGCTTGGCATTTTTTATTTTCTTTTGATTAGTCTGGCTATAGGTTTATCCATTTTGTTGATCTTCTCAAAGAACCATATTTCTCCTTTGTTAGTTTTCTCAATTGTTTATCTGTTTTCTGTTTCAACAATATTTGCCTTTATCTCTATTATTTTCTTTTTTCCACTTACTCTTCTTTCCTAGTTTCTTAAGTTGGAAACTTTGAGTTTTAAATTTTTATTCCTTTGTAATATAAGCATTTAAAGCTGTGTTTCCCTCTAGCATTGTTTTAGCTGTATCTCACCGACATTGTTTAATTTCTAAATATTTGGGTGTTTAAAAATTTCATATTGCTAATTTTGAATTTAATTCCATTGGAATTAAATTGGTGGTCCGCATCTGGAGTCCCAGCTACTCGGGAGGCTGAGGTGGGAGAATTGCTTGAACCCAGGAGGCAGAGGTTGTAGTGAGCTGAGACCATGCCATTGCACTCCAGCCTGGGTGACAGAGTGAGACTCTGTCTAAAAAAAAAAATTCCATTGGAATTAAATTCCATTGCAATTAAATAATAAATTCTGAGGCCGGGCACGGTGGCTCACGCCTGTAATCCCAGCACTTTGGGAGGCTGAGGCAGGCAGATCGCGAGGTCAGGAATTTGAGACCAGCCTGGCCAACATAGTGAAACCCCATCTCTACTAAAAATACAAAAATTAGCCGGGTGTAGTGGTGCGCATCTGTAGTCCCAGCTACTCGGGAGGCTGAGGTGGGAGAACCGCTTGAACCCGGGAGGCAGAGGTTGTAGTGAGCTGAGACCACGCCATTGCACTCCAGCCTCGGTGACAGAGTGAGACTCCGTCCAAAAAAAAAAATTCTATATGATTGAAATAATTTTAAATGTGTTGAGACTTCTTTATGGCCCTATATATGTTCTATCTTGATGAAGGTATCAGGTGCATTTATAAAGAATATGTACTCTGTAGTTGTTAGAGGTTTAGTGTCTTTTAAATATCAACAGAAGAGAATGTTGGTGAAATCTTCTATGCCTTTACTGATTTTTTTTGTCCCATTACTCTATAAATTGCTAAGATTGGGTTGTTAAATTCTTGATTTTTGTTTTGTTTTGTTTTGTTTTTGAGATGAAGTCTTGCTCTGTCACCCAGGTTGGAGTGCAGCGGTGTGTTCCTGACTCACTGCAACCTCTGTCTTCTAAGTTCAAGTGATTCTCCTGCCTCAGCCTCCCAAGTAGCTGGGATTACAGGCATGCACCACCACACATGGCCAGTTTTTGTATTTTTAGTAGAGATGAGGTCTCACCATGTTGGCCAGGCTTGTCTCGAACCCCTGACCTGAAGTGATCCACCTGCCTCGGCCTCCCAAAATGCTGGGATTACAGGCATGAGCCACCATGCCCAGCCTGGGAAATTCTTGAACTATGATTCTGGAATTGTATATTTCTCCTTTTAATTCTGTCATTTTTAGCTTTATATATTTTGAAAATATATTATTAGGCACATACATATTTATGATTATGTCATTCTGATGTATTAACCTTTTTAGCATTACAAAAGGTCACTTTTTAATCTCTGATAATACTTTTTTTCTCAAAGTCTATTTTATCTAGTATTAATCTAGTATCTATTGTAGCCCTCTTTATTTCTTTTTTTTTTGCCTTCTTGTACTTACTATTGCATGGTATATCTTTTTCTATTCCTGTACTTTCAATGTATCTGCATCTTTACATTTAAAGTGCTTTCCTTGTAGACAGCATACAGTTGAGAATTGCATTTTTATCCATTCTGACATCTCTGCCTTTTAATTGGTGTGTTTAGGCCAGCACTAACTAACAGAACTTTCTATACTGATAGAAATATTCTATATCTGTACTCTGCAATAGGGCAGCTATTAGTTACACGTAACTATTGAACAATTAGAATGTGGCTAGTGTGACTGAGGAACTTAAGTCTTAATCTTATTTAATTATAGTTATTTTTAATTAAATTTATGTAGCCACAAGTGGCTAGTAGCTACCATTTTGGATAGTGAAGGTTTAGGTAATTAACATTTAATGTAATTTTTATTATGGTTGAATGTGTGTCTACTATTTTGCTATTTGTTTTCTTTTGGTTCTCCCGATTTTTTATTCCTCTGGTTCTCCTTTCTTACTTTTTTTGTTTGTTTGTTTGTTTGTTTGTGAGATGGAGTTTCGCTCTTGTTGCCCAGGCTGGAGTGCAATGGCACCATCTCAGCTCACTGCAACCTCTGCCTCCCGGGTTCAAGCAATTCTCCTGCCTCAGCCTCCTGAGTAGCTGGGATTACAGGCATGCACCGCCATGCTGGCTAGTTTTTTGTATTTCTAGTAGAGACAGGCAGGGTGGGGGGGGTTCACCATGTTGGGCAGGCTGTTCTTGAACTCCTGACCTCAGATGACCCAACTGCCTTGGCCTCCCAAAGTGCTGGGATTACAGGTATGAGCCACCGTGCCCGGCCCTTTCTTACCTTTTAAAAATTATCTGGATACTTTTTATAATGCCAATTTAATTTTCATTTGCTTTATAGCTGTATCTCTCTGCATTATTATTATATTCTACTGTTTGTTCTAGGGATTACAATATACATCCCTAACTTTGAAGTCTACTTTGAGTTAATATTGTGCCACTTCACCTAAAATATAGAAACCTGCGACTGTATGAGTCTATATATGTTACATATTCCACTGTAAAATTTTATGATTTTTGTTTTAGTCACTTTTAAGAAAGAGGGAAAAAACAATCTTTTATATCATCTACATATCTACCATTTTTTGGTCATTTATTTCTTCCTGCACTTCACATTTCATATGGTATCAATTCCCCTCAGCCTGAAGAATTTTTTAGCATTTCTTTTTTTTTTTGAGATGGAGTCTCACTCTGTCACCCAGGCTAGAGTGCAGTGGCGTGATCTCGGCTCACTGCAAGCTCCTCCCAGGTTCACACCATTCTCTTGCCTCAGCCTCCCAGGCAGCTGGGACTACAGGTGCCTGCCACTACGCCTGGTTAATTTTTTGTGTTTTTAGTAGAGATGGGGTCTCACCATGTTAGCCAGTATGGTCTCAATCTCCTGACCTCATGATCTGCCCGCCTTGGCCTCCCAAAGTGCTGGGATTACAGGCGTGAGCCACCGTGCCTGGCCTCCTTTAGCATTTCTTGCAGTACATGTCTACTAGCAATGAAATGTCTTAGGTTTCGTTTATCTAATAATGTCTTTATTTTGCCTTCATTTTTAAAGGATATTTTTACTGGATATAGATTTCTGGGTTGACAGGGTTTTTTCTTACAGCATTTAAATTATGTTCTATCATCTTCCAGCCTCCATTATTTGTGATGAGAAGTCCATGATCATAAATTGTTGCTTTGTCTTACTGCTTTAAGATTTTCTGTATCCTTGATTTTCAGCAGTGTGAGTAAATGTATGTAGGTGTGGTGTTTTCAAAAAAATATTTGTTCCTGCTTGGAGTTTGCAGGATCTTCTTGAATCTATACACTTATTTCATTCACCAAATTTGAGGAAATTTTAACTGTTACTTCTTCAAATGTTTTTTTTCTGCCATATTCTCTTTCCTCATCTTCTAAAATTCCAATTACACATATGTTAGACCTTTTGATATTATCACACAGTTCCTTGTGACTCTGAGTACTTTTTTAAATCTTTATCTCTCTGTTATTTAGGTTAGATATTTCTTTTACTCTCTTATCCTTTTCAGTTAAACTTAAAAAAAATTCATTCTGTGGCTGGGCATGGTGGCTCATGCCTGTAATCCCAGCACTTTGGGAGGTTGAGGTGGGCAGATCACTTGAATTCAGGAGTTTGAGACCAACCTGGGTAACATGGTGAAACCCTGTCTCTACTAAAAATACAAAAATCAGCTGGACATGTTGGCACATACCTATAGTCCTAGCTACTCAGGAGGCTGAGGTGGGAGAACTGCTTGAACCTGAGAGGTGGAGGCTGCAGTGAGCCAAGATTGTGCCACTGCACTCCAGCCTGGGCAACAGAGCAAGACTCCATCTAAAAAATAATTAATAAAAAAATTCATTCTGCTGTTAAACCCAACCAATGAATTTTTTTTACTTCAGATATTTTTACTTCTAGAATTTCTGTTTGATTATTTTTAATGATTTTTGCTTCTCTGCTGAGATCCTCCATTTATCTTTGATTTGAAGCCTATTTTTTTCTTCCTTGAATGAAGTTATAATAGCTGCTTTAAAATCTTTCTCTGCTAATTCCAATATCTGGGTCACATCAAGATTGTTCTTTTCAGGTTCTGGGCTGAGCTGGGCTTAGCTCCTCACTGTGGGTTAATCTCAGATCTGTTCCATATGTGTTCATTCTGAGGCCCAGGATAAAGGGGCAGTTACTACTCAGGGAAAGCTCTTCTCATGGCCATGACAGTGAGAAAAGAGGATAAGCCCGAGCACCTAATTATATGTCAAGTCCTTACTTGCTTGCTTTATTTATTTATTTATTTATTGAGACAAGGTCTCCACCCAGGCTGGAGTTCAGTGGTGCAATCATGGCTCACTGCGGCCTTTACCTCCTGGGCTCAAGTAATCCTCCTATCTCAGCCTCTCAAGTAGCTGAACTACAGGTGTGCACCAACATACCTAGCTCATTTAATTTTTGTTTCTTTTGTAGAGACACAGTCTCACTATGTTGCCTAAGCTAGTCTCTTAACTCCTGGGCTCAAGTGATCCTCCCACCTTGGCCTCGCAAAGTGCTGGGATTATAGGTATGAGCCACCGCACCCAGCCCATTTTGCCTCTCTTAGGTCTGGGTTCAAACATGTTAGGAAATAGTTGCTAAGCGCAGATGATTTAAGTTCTTGAGTTTTCTGGCTTCCTTGTCAAATGTCCTGGGAACCTTCTCCAGGAAGATTTGTGAGACATCTGTTTGTGAGACCATCATGTCTATTCCTCAGCCTCCTAAAGTAGGAGGGGGCAGGTCTTTCTGATTTGATTTTTTTAAAAAGGGCTCAGTTGAGTGGTTTGGACCTGGCAAAATGTACTGAGGAAGACTTTTTAAAAATTACCCCGGCGTACTTAAAGCCAGAACCTGAGTAAGACTATAGGGGTACGTGACACCACAAAAAATAAATATTTGGTCTTTGTCCCTGAGTTCCTGGCACACAGCTCCTAAAATCCTTGGAATCTCTGGAGTGATAAGAGTGTATTTTGCTTGGTGATGAGATTACTGGTGGCTGGGGGTCCCTAGATAACTGCAGGATGAAGGCTGGCCACCAGAAACACCAAAGTGTGATTGGAGGGTTGGAACTTTTTCAGCCCCAGCCCCAGATCTCCAGGGAGGGGAAAGCAGCTGGAGATTGAGTTCAATCACCAATGGCTAATGACTTAATCAATCATGCCAAATAATGGAACCTTCATAAAGCCCCTAAACAATGGGGGTCAGAGAGCTTCCAGGTTGATGAGTACATCTAGTATGGGAGGTTGGCACACGCCAACTCTGTGAGACAGAACTCCTGTGCTCGGGACCCTCCTGAATCTTTCCTTATACACCTTTTTATCTTGCTGTTCATTTGCATCCTTTATAATAAGACAGCAATAGTAAGTAGAGCACTCTCTTGAGTTCTGTGAGTCATTTTAGCAGATTACCAAACATGAGGAGGGAGTTGTAGAATTCCCTTGAATTTATAGTTGGTCAGTCAGAAGTACCAGTGCAACTGGAATTTGAAGTGGGGGCAGTGTTGTGGGATGGAGTTCTTAACTTGTGGGATCTGATGCTAACTCCAGTAGAGAGTGTCAGAATTGAATTGAGTTGTAGGCACCCAGCTGATGGTGGAAGGTTGGAGAAGTGGTGTTGGAAAAGACACCATGCATTTGGTATCAGAAGTGTTGTCAGTGTAAACAGTTTGAAGGGTGACAAAGGTGTCTTGAATCCTTCCTACCTTTCTTTGCATTTAATTCCCATCTCTCCTCTCCCAGGCCCTAATCTTCTCTCTGCAACTGCATTTGATCCATTTTCATCAGGGTCTAGATCTCAGCTATTTGCTATAGCCATACAAGAAACTCTAGAGTCATCTAACTTGATCCAGTATACAAATTCACCATCTGGATTCCTTAATAAATAGTCAATTGATCTCAGCTTTAATTCACCTTCCTTCCTTAGAATGTTAGCAAGGCCTAAACATTACCCAGGTGAGGGTCATTTGCACTTAGTTTATATCATTAAGGGCTGCAGAAAGTTGTCAAGTTCCAAAGGAATGAGCTACAAAATGGCGAAAATCTGGGCACTGATACAGACAAGAGAGGAAATATTTAGGGGGTAGAAAAGTCTTTTCACTTTCCTTAGCGTCAGACTAGGCGGTTCCCTATCCTGCCCATCCTTATGCCACCCTGGACAACCCTGCTACTACTTGCCTTAAGGGACATAGTCATTTAAGACTTGAATGGTCATCTTCAGGCTTCTCTCAGGACTGAAAACAAATGTCATTGATATAGAGGAAGTTTTTTGGATAGAACAAGGTTTATTAATTTCTTACCTCTCCACCACATTCAGGTCACAACGGTTTTAAAAGGAAACAAAGCTAAACTTATTATCAGCAATGGTGGAGACATGAAAGAGCTTTTAAATTGGAACTGGTGGCTCTACCCACTCAAAAGTGAAGGTTATCTTCAGGGAAGTAGAATCACCCAAAATACCATTTTTTCAGGTGCCTGCCTGGGTGCTATGCTTCTTCTCCCACTAGGTGTCACCACAGTACACAGTAAAGAAGGGAAATGAAGGCTGCGTCTGAAAAGCTTCTAAAGAAATGGTTGCGTTTAGCTTAGCAGCAAATTGGGCATAATTAGTTTATTTAATAAACTGTATCTTTAAGATATGAAAATCTCATAGAATCAGGCTAGAAAGTAAATAACCTCATTCATTCACTCTCTTAAAATGCTATCAGTCCTGGAACCCAAACAGAGAAGAGCTTAAAGTCACTTACCCTGTGTATAAAACACCTGGCTGGATGAAATCAGCTGATGACCCTGCACGGCTGAGTGGATCTCACCCCTCAGGATAGTAAATCTCTTTGTTGAGAGGTCGGATTACTGCTGGATCCCTTTAACACCAGAGCTGAGCTCTCGCGGCTGCTGAGGATTAGACATGATCCTCCTCCATCCACACCACTTTAGCATCCTTCCTCCTCCCACAGCCCCCTTTGCAATCACTCTTGTGTGAAGGTGAAGATTAGATGCCGGAGATAATGAAGGAGGGAATGTGGCAGCCTTTCCAGCATCTCATTTCCGACACCCCAGTTGACAAGCTGTCCCATCGGCAGTGAAAAAGATCCTTATTCCCTGAACATCCAGCCTCCGGGGGCCAGGCCTCTGTATATCAACTCCATCTCAAATCTAATTTAGGATATAGGGATGCTTGGTGGAAGGCAAAGCACAGCTAATCTGACGTATCACACAGGATGAGTGATGTGCCCTTGTGGATAGTATCTAAATCCAATGATGCGCAGCTCCACGGTGCTGATCCTTTCCATCTTCAAGACAGACCCCCCGTGTGCCACCGTCTAACTTCCTATGGATAATAGTTACATCTGGGGGTCAGGAAGCTGGTGGCTCAGGGATCCCCTCTTGTGTTCTGTTCGTTGACAAAGACAAGATGCCACTAACATCTGGCCTGCCTTTTGGTGCAAGGTTCAAAGTTTCATTTCAGATAGGTCAGCGGGGATGGCTGTAAAGCTATCCTGAGAGTCTGTAAGCTCTCAGAGAGAGAATTGGAATTTAGCCACCATCATTAGCATCAAGCAGGACTTATAAATTAATCCTCTGCATCCAACTCAGGCTGGGTCTCACATTTTTTTTTTTTTACCCTACATAGAACACCTCCCTACATACTTCTAAATGAAATCAACCAGGCTTGCTGCATACAGTTGTGTACAACACTAGGAGGTGCCATTTATATCATTGCCCACATAACCATAGGCAGTGCCTGGGTAGCACTCCAACATATAAAGCAGATAAAAGCACTGTTCTGTTAACATAAAAATGTACATTCCAATTTTGAAATTTTATTTAATAGCCAATCAAGGGAAATACCTTTTTGATGAAAATAAAAATTTGAAATCATGAGTTACTGTTGAAAGTTGCGCTTTTTATCAGTGTTTGCATCTGAGATTATGCAGTTAAGTGAGTGGAATCTTAGGAACACTTTTTTTTTTTTTTTTTCTGGAGACAGAGTCTTGCTCTGTTGCCCAGGCTGGAGTGCAGAGGTGTGATTTCAGCTCACTGCCACCCCCACCTCCTAGTTTCAAGTGATTCTTGTGCCTCAACTCCCCGAATAGCTGAGACTACAGGCATGCACCACCATGCCTGGCTAATTTTTGTATTTTTTAGTAGAGATGGCATTTCGCCATATTGGCTGGTCTCGAGCTCCTGGGCTCAAGTGATCTGCCGGCCTCATCCTCTCAAAGTGCTGGGATTACAGGTGTGAGCCACTGTGCCTGGCTTAGGAACACTTTAATCAAACAGATCCAGACACTCATAAATGCACAGTTTAGAACTGGGATAGTCTTTGTGGAGGGGAAGAAGGCAGTATCTATCAAATGCACATTCTGTTTAACCCAGCAATTCTACCTCTAGGATGTTATCAAATCTATTCTCAACTATGAAAAATGATCTGTAGACGGAGTTATTTATTGCTGCATTGTTTGTAGCAGCAAAATACTGGAAACAACCTAAATGTCCGATAGAGTACAGATTACACAATGGAATACTTGGCAGTTCTCATAGGAAAGAGAAAGCTCTCTATTGTTAATATGAAATGGTCTCCAGACCCTGGGTTCCATAAACAGACCAAGGTGCAGAAATGTGTGAATAATATGTACACCTTGAGTGTGTGTGTATGGGGGTGGTGTGTATATTGATCTATCTGTTTGCAAATGCATAAGAAACCTCTGGACAGATACCCAAGAAAGTAATAACACTGCTTGCTTCCAGGACAAGATACCGACTGGTATGGGCAAGGACAGGGGACACTTATTGGATAAGATATCTTTTGTACCTTTTGAATTTTGAATCACACCAATATATTACCTATCCAAATAACAATAATAATACAGTAGTCTCTGCTTCTCTGAGGGGGATACGTTTCAAGTCCCCCAGTGAATGCCCGAGACCCGGCATAGTACCGAACCCTACTTACACTTTTTTTTTAATCTGATAATCGAGACAGCTACTAAGTGACTAATGGGCAGGAAGCATATTCAGTGCGGATGTACTGGACAAAAAGCGATGATTCACATCCTGGGAGGGAGGAAGTGAGATGGATTTCATCCCACTACTCAGAATGGCCTGCAATTTAAAACATGAATTATTTCTGGAATTTTCCATTTAATATTTTCAGACCATGGTTAACCATGAATAGCTGAAACCATGGAAAGTGAAACCTCAGATAAGGAGGGACTACTGTAGTATAATAATGATAATAATTAATAACCAGATCCCCCACCAAAAGGAAAACCATCCTGAACAGATGAAAATCATGGTAGCAATCTAAAATACGATATACTCACGGTGTAGCTGACCCATGTCTAATTTCCTTTGGTGTTGCAACTACATACCAGGATCAGCTCACTACGGCTAAGACAGCGTCATACAGCGTCAGGGTTTAAATTCCATCTCTACTACTTATTGGCTGTGTGACCTAGGAAAAATTTACTTAACTTCTCTGTGCCTCAGTTCTCTTTTCAGTAAATGATGATAAATCCTACTTCAAAAGGGTATTGACAGGACTGGATGAGTTAGTACCTGTTAAGTCGAAATGTTTAAAAAGAACACAACAGAACAAAACCCTCACTGAGCCCTGGCATTAATTGTGGTGCACATGGGCTACAGCAGTATGATTGATAAGTAAGAGAATATAAGTATAGCCTTTGACACACAGTAGACACTTAATAAACATTAACTCCCTCTCCACTCATACTTAATTGGGCTGTCAGGGCTTCATAGACCCTTTCTGAGCAGACTAGAAACTAATTTGCTACTGAGCGTATTTGTGATCTCTACATTTCAGTCTGCAGGTGGACCCTTTGAGCTGTCTTAGACTGGGTCAGGGTGCTTTTAAAATGAAAAATCTGTTTGGCTCCGTTATTTTCATGTCGGTTTCTCAGGTTTGTCTAAGTAAACATTTCCATATATTTTGGTCCACGTTTTTTATGGATTAAATTGTTGCAGTGGAAATGCACCGTGATGTGAAATGCGAAACTTGTCATTATGACTTCAGGCATAAATTAAGGAAAGGCATGAGGCAATTATATGAATAATTCTTATAAATACAGAAACAAAACAAAAAATTAATTGCCAACATTTTTAGCATGTTAGGGGTCTTGCCAAACACTTCGCAAGCCTTACCTTTAACTCTTTGTGTGAGTTATCATGATCAGTTCCCATTTACACATGGAAACTGAGGCAAGTTGCCCAAGGTTACAAGGTAGTAAATGGCACAGATAGGATTGAAACCCAAACCTGGATAATTTCAGGCCCCAAGTTTTGTATATATATCATCTTCTCTGAGGCAAATCATTACAAAACAAAATTTATAAGCCTTAAACAGAAATTGCTAATTGATTTTACGATATAGTTTTCTAATTGAGGAAGTGGCTGTAGTTTGTTTCATGTTAATGTAGGTTAGGGTCTGTATAAGCATTGTCTTAAAATAATTCTTAACATTAACTCTCTGAGTTAGGGATTGTCCTCATCCTTCAGGTAAGAAACCAAGACTCAGAGAAGTTAGGTAACTTGCTCAAGGTCACACAGCGAGTGAAGAAGAAAGAAGGCATTTAAGCCCAGGTCTGTCTACTTCCGTAGGGCTCAGACCTGTAGTTCTATAAGAATGTCTCTTCAGAACCTTTTCTTATTTCTTTCTCAACTCCCCCTGCTGGGGCATGAGTTGAAAGGAAGTTCTATGCAAGGGCCTCAAAACTGGTCTCATGGATTCTGTTTCTCCTGGTCAAATACCCATGTAACTCAAAATAAAAAACAGACTTTCACATTAAGATGAGATAAATTTCTGTCTCTTTGTATCTAAATTCTATGTACCTTCTCTCTATCTGATAAAATATTTCTCATTAGAATATGCATTTGTGGGTGGGGTGTGGTAGCTCATGGCTATAGTACCACTGCTTTGAGAGGCCAAGGGAGGGAGGCTCTCTTGAGGCCAGGAGTTTGAGACCACCCTGGGCTGAACATAGTGAGGCCCTGTCTCTTGGAAAAAAAAAAAAAGAATATGCACTTGGGGCATGATTCCTATAACAACACAATTATGTCTGTAGTTCCTTATCATCTGAGTTATTGGTGCTGATGAGATGGAGAGAGCTTGGAGGGGTGGTTGGACCTCTCATTTGCAGACTGAGTTTGGCCATTTGCTGGCTCTGGGATTCTGTATCTGTGGAATGAAGACAACTGGGTCTTCATTCAGAGACAATGAAGCTAGATTGTGGCCCCTGGCAAAGGTGGAGCTCTTCTCCACATATGAGGACTGAGTGCCTACCATGTGTCAAGCACACCAACAACTAACAACACATGAGAACTCTGAGACTCTGAGAAGTTCAATCACTTCATCCAAAGGCCCCAAAGCCAGTAAGTGGCAAAGTGAAGATTCAAACCCAGGCCACCTTGGCTTAAGACCTTGCACCATCACCACTTAGCTCAACAGTCCTTATGCAAATAGAACTACCCATCCTTATACTGCTCAGAGAGAGGCCATTCTCTCTGCAAATACATTCACATGCATGGAGAAAGCAAAAATTGGATTCTACTACTTGTACTATTTGGTAGTTTTTTTTTCTTAACAATATGCTCTAAAGTTTATATTCATTTTTAAGGGGAAGCCTCTTAGTTCCCCGTTGCTGCCTTCTCCCTGCAGGGCTAGGCAGACTGAGGGATGAGATGCTAGGAGGTACACAGTGGCGGCTTGGGCTCACTGTTAAAAATACTTAAAGTGCCAGGGCCTTTAAATGACCCCCAAACAGCCAGATCCTCTTCAGCAAAAGGAGAAAAAGACCAGAATTTTCTTGGCTGTGTTGTGTAGCTTCCATTAGCTAAACTGTCATCAAGAACAACGCTGAGTCAGGACGTGAATTATCTTTTTCTCTGCCTGGGTTCTTGCCTTTGGCTTGCTGCCATTCTCTGCGTGCTACAAGGCATGAAGACAGGTCTCCACTTCATCTGTCTCTCACGAAAGGTGATAAAGACTGTATATATTTTGATGGGTCATAATACAGCATGTGGGTTAGGAGAAGGCATTCAAGTCCTGGCTCCAACACTGCCGAGCTGTGTGTCCTTGAGCATATTATTTAATTCAGAGCCTTGGTTTCTTCCTCTGTAAATACAGATTCTGAGACTGCCTCCCTCATATGGCTGTTGTCAAGGTGCAATGAGATAGGCATGGAAGTTGCTTAGCACAGTGCCAAACACTGGCCCCATACAAGGCTGTGGGGAATTCTGTGTTTGTTCTCTTGGGGCCTCATGGAGTCATGTTGCTATTCCCAGGTCATATGGTGAGGCTACCTTGGAGCTCTTTCTAGACATGCCTCAGTCACAGGGCCTGGGGAACTCTGGGTCTTACCACCTACTGGGCTCCTACCAGGCTCCCAGGAGGGTGGGGCAGGGGGCGGGAACAGGGAAATAGCTCTCCCTTTCTCAAATGCCAAAAAATTGTCTGTGGGAGAAGTTAATCCTCCCCTTTACCAGGAATTTGGTCCAGAAAGGGAAGGTTCAGGGCCCCTTCTCAGGGATGGATCAATATCTATGATTTTTTTCCCCCTGTTTCCCACTGCCTTTTTCCCATGAAGCCCGTGAAATTTTTATCTAGCCTGGGATGGAGAAGGGACGGCTGTTGGACAGGAGAGCTATCCCCTACTGTGCATTCTTGCAAATCTTCTAATTAATGCAAGGAGAAGCTTTTGTAATTAAAAAGCCAGTCATTGACCCCTCTATTTACTGTGCTCTATTTTAAAACAGTATCCTGCCACTGTAGCATGGCTTTATTTTATGGAAAATGCTAAGCAACTCCATATCTTTGGTTGCCTGGCTAATATCTGTACAGGTTGGCTGTTTTAGATTCCTGTGTGGGCACCATGAGGGGCCTGTGGGCCCCTTAGTGTTTGGCACTGGCACTCTGCCTGTCTAATGACAGCATCTTACCCAAGACACATTTGCTCTGACTTGTTGAATGTGATTTTCAAGGTCCTTGATGATAGTTTTTGTGCACAGGAGAGATTATTCAGAAGTAGCTTTGATTTTTAAATTGGTCTGTGATTTATTAGTTAGAATTTAAAGAAAATCTTTTGTATTTTTAAGCCTTTAAGTTTAGATTACAAATCTTATTATTTTATTTATAAGCCTAGCAAGTTATAAGTCACTTCTAAGGAGGCTTTGATTAATGTTTGGTCCCATTTAAAAACTTGGTTAAACTACTTTTAAACTGCTTTTATAAATTTAATATATTCAATTTCCTTTTAGGTACTATAATTGTCTGACTTAACAAAACCTTCCCGAACACTTAAATAACTCCTATAAATCTAATATATTAGACTTAGAAATATGATAAACTTTTAGTTCTTTTAACGTATTCAATTCTGTAATAAATTTATTAAATCTGAACTTACCATCACAAGTCTACATCAGTTACATATTTAAAATTAGAATCAGAAGAATAACCTCTTATTCCATTAGGCTCAATTCTCTTAAACATTATATAAGTACATAAAACATCACCAAACATGCATAGAGTTCTTCACCTGAAAATATTAATGCTACACATTTTGAAACCACCCAGTTGTCCCATAGAACTGATGTTTGTGGTTTCTTTTGAATAAACATAGAAATTGACCCTCCCACTTCTGAAACTTGCAAAAGTTACATTTCTCTTATCTGAGTTCCTTTCTCAGAAAACCAACCATCAGGACTCCCAGATAACATCAAGGAACTGAAACTTACCAGATTACCACATCTGGACAATGAGAGGCCAGACCCCTCACCTGTCATGATTGTCTAGCCCACCACCTGCTTCCTGTTGACCAATTCCTCTTCCTTACCTCTCCCTAATTCCTGTTTTCCCACATGGTTACATTTTTTCCCTGCTATTTTAGTCAGTCAGGGAGACAGATTTAAGACTGATCTCCCACCCCCTTGGCTGCAGCTCCTGATTAAAGCCTTCTTCTCTGGCAATATTTGTTGTTTCAGTGACTGGCTTTCTGTGTGGTGAGCAGCAGGACCTAGATCAAACCCCTGGTGTTTCACTAATAATTTGAGATTCTTAAACATTTCTATGCTGACTTTTAACCCAGCCTGGAATTAAAAGATGCTGATGCACCAAGAAATAACCATGCTATCCTGGACAATCTTCCTCATCTTTTCTTTTTTCCTTTATATGTTTGCTCCCCAACCAACCTGATTACATCTCAATTGCCACCAACTGCCCCTGTGAATTCAATTAAAGTTGCTGTCTTAGGGTTTCTGCTTTCTTGCCTGCCTTCCTTTCTTTCTCTTTTCTCTTCTCTTCTCTTCTCTTCTCTTCTCTCTCTTCTCTTCTCTTCTCTTCTTTCTTCTCCTCTTCTCTTCTCTTCTCTTCTTCTCTTCTCTTCTCTTCTTCTCTTCTCTCTTTTCTTTTCTTTCTTTTTTGAGGTGGAGCCTCACTCTGTTTCCCAGGCTGGAGTGCAGTGGCACCATCTTGGCTCACTGCAAGCTCCGCCTCCTGGGTTCACTCCATTCTCCTGCCTCAGCCTCCCGAGTAGCTGGGACTACAGGTGCCCGCCACCACGCTCGGCTAATTTTTCATATTTTTTTTAGTAGAGAAGGAGTTTCACCATGTTAGCCAGGATGGTCTCAATCTCCTGACCTCCAGATCCACCCACCTCAGCCTCCCAAAGTGCTGGGATTGCAGGCGTGAGCCACCGCATCCAGCCAGGGTTTCTGTTTTCTTTACCTATGAAAACTGGATAGGCCAGGCGTGGTGGCTCACACTTATACTCCCAGCACTTTGGGAGGCTGAGGCTGGTGGATTGCTTGAGCCCAGGATGTCAAGACCAGCCTAGGCAACATGGTGAAACCCTGACTCAACAAAAAATACAAAAATTAGCTGGGTGTGGTGGTCTATGCCTATGGTCCCAGCTCCTTGGGAGGTTGAGGTGGGAGGATCACTTGGGCCCCAAAGACGGAGGTTGCAGTGAGCCAAGATCATGCCATTGCACTCCAGCCTGGGTGACAGAGGGAGATCCTGTTTCAAAAACAAATAAACACACCAAAAAAAATCTGGATGAGATTAGGTTAGATGATCTCTAAAGTCTTAGCCATAAAATTCTGAAATTCATATTTTTCTGTTTATTCACAAACATAATTTTCCATTTAGACTTAGGAGAATGAACAAAATTGCTAAAAAACAGAACACTTCTTTTGCTTGTAAAGCTACCAGTACAGAGAATGCTCACTATTGCACATATTATGTTTGCAGTCTGCTCCTGTTGCAAAGATTCTAAGGATGTTTGGGCTTCTTGACCTCAGAATACAAGCAGTCAAGAAGTCACATCTGGAAACATCTGCAGTGTTTTAAAGCCAGGAGGATATAGTTGTAAAGTACATGTTCCAGTTTATTTTGAAATTTGTGTCCCTGATTGATGGGTTTTGTCACTGCTACTCCTTCTGAGAATGGACTCAATTATCCTCTCTATGCCTGCCATTTTATGCCTAGTTTCTGAAATAGTATATTGAGTAAAAAAATAAATGGAAGGTGGTATGCATAACAGTAAAGGGTGGGAGCTTGAATTAGACCCCCTTTTGTTCAAAATACAGATTCACTCCTTAAAAGCATTGTGACTTTGATGAACAACTTTATGCCAACAAATTGGTTAACTCACATGAAAAGGGCAAATTTCTAGAAAGACACAAGCAACTGAAATTTACCCAAGAAGAGATTAAAAATCTGATAGACCTTTCAAAAGCAAAGATAATAAATTAATACTTAACAATCTTCACACAAAGAAAAGCCCAGGGTCTGATGGTTTCACTGGTGAATTTTATCAAACATTTAAATAAGAGATTATACCAGTACTGCAATTTTTTTTTTCTGAAAATACACAGTGAAATACTTCCCCATGCGTTCTATTAGGCCAGTGTTACCCTGATTCCAAAACCAGGAGAAGACATCATAAGAAAGGAAAACTACAGACCTGTATCCCTTATGAATATAGATGTAAAAATTCTCAAAAAAATTAGCCAACTGAATCCAATAATATACTCCAAAAATTATACACCTTGACCAAGTAGGATTTAACCCAGGAATGCAAGGTTGGTTTAACATCCAAATATCAACTAATGTAATACACCAAATACAACATAATCATCTCAATAGATAGAGAAAAACCATATACCAGTATCTAACACCCATTCATGATTTTAAAAAAGTTATTAAACTAGAAAGACATTTCCATAACCTGGTAAAGAGCACCTATGAAAAAACCCATGATGAACATTATACTTAATGGTAAAAGACTGAATGCTTTCCCCCTGACATTAGGACCAAGGCAACTTTGTTACCTTGCTGCCCTTGCTGCCACCTCTTTTATTCAGAATTGTACTGGTGGTTCTAGACAGTGAAATCAGGAATGAAAAGGAAATAAAAGGCATCCAGATTAGAAAGGAAAAAGTAAATTGTTTTTGTTCACAGAGGATCCTATATATAGAATTCGTGATTCTATATGTAGAATACTATAAGGAATACACACACAAACACCCTGTTAGAACTAATAAACAAATATAGTAAGGTCACAGGATACAAGATCACTGTACAGAAATCAGCTGTATTTGTATGAGCAATGAACAGTCCAAAAATGAAATTAAGGTTATAATTTCAGGCTGGGCATGGTGGTTTATGCTGTAATTCCAGCACATTAGGAGGCTAAGGTGGGAGGATCACTTGAGCCCAGGAGTTTGAAACCAGCCTGGACAACAGAAGGAGACCTTGTCTTTACCAAAAGTAGAAAAAAAAATTAGCCAGGTGTCATGGTGCACCTGTATGGTCTCACCTACTTGGGAGACTGAAGTAAGGTTATCACTTGAGCTCAGGAGGTCAAGGCTGCAGTAAGCTGTGATTGTGCCACTGCACTCCAGCCTGGGTGACAGAGCAAGACCCTGTCAAAAAAAAAAAAAGAAAAGAAAAAAAGAAAAAAGAATACAGTTCTATTCATGGTAGTATCAAAAATACTTAGGAATAAAATTTTTAAAAGAAGTGTAAGGCTATACACTGAAAATTTCAAAGCTTCGCTGAGGGAAATTAGAGAGGATTTAAGTAAATGGAGAGACATTCCATGTCTAGTGTTTGAAAGACCCAGTATTATTAAGATGCCAATTCCTCCCAAATTGGTCTATAGATAAATGCAATCCCTATCAAAATTCCAGCGAGGTTTTTTTTTTTGGCAGAAATTGAAAAGCAGATCCCAAAATTTATAGAAAAATGCAAACACCTAAAATAGCCAAAACAATTTCAAAAAAGAAGAGTAAAATTGGAGGATTTTCATCTCCCAATGTCAAAATTCACTGTTAAACTACAGTTATCAAGATAGTGTGGTTCTGGCATAAGGACAGATACATAAATCAAAGGAAGAGAATTGAGAGTCCAGGAATAAATCCTTGCTTCTGTAGTCAATTGGTTTTTGGCAAGATGCCAAGGCAATTCTCTGGGGAATGGATAGTCTATTCAACAAATGGTGCTGGGATAATTAGATATTTATATGCAAAGAGATAAACTTACATCCTTGCTTCATACAATATGCAAACATTAACTCAAAACGAATCATAATTTAAATGTAAGAGTTAAAACAATAAAACTCTTAGAAGAAAACATATAAGATAATTTTCTAGACCATGAGTTAGGAAAAAATGTATTAGGTACAATAATAAAAAAAGCACAAGCAGTAAAAGAAAACAATTGTTAAATTGGGCCTCATTAAAATTCAAAACTTTTGAACTTCAAAAAACACTATTAAGAAAATGAAAGGACAAGAAACAGACTGGGAGAAAATGTTTTCAAAACATATATCCAATAAAGGACTTATAGCCACCATTTACAAAGAACACTCACAATTCAATTATAAGAAGACAAAAATCCAATTAAAAAATTGGCAGAAGATATAAATAGACTTTTCACCAGCAAAATGTGTGTGTGTGTGTGTGTGTGTGTGTGGTGTATGTATCTATGTCTAATAAATACATGGAAAGATGCTCAATGCTATTAGTCATTTGGAAATGCAAATTAAAATCACAGTGAGACAGCATTTCACACTCACTAGAATGGCTATCATAAATAAGACAATAACAAATGTTGGTTAGGATGTGGAGAGACAGGAATTTTTATACACTGCTAGTAGGAATGTAAAATGGTGCAGCCACTTTGAAAACACTTCGGCAGTTTCTCAAAAAATTAAACATAAAACTACTATAGAACACTGCAATTCTCCTCCTAGGTAGAGAGAGATGAAAGAGAAAAATGAAAACGTAAGTCCACATGTAAGGCTTGCATAAAGCTATTCATAACAGTGTTATCCACATAGCCCAAATCTGGAACAACCCAAATGTTCATCAACTGGTGAACCGATAGACAAAATGGGGTATAGCCATACAATGGAATACTATGCAGCAATGAAAAACAATGAACTACTCACACCACATCATAGATGAAGCTCAAAAACATTATGCTAAGTGACAGAAGCAAGACACGAGGGACTATACATACATGATCCCATATATATGAAATGTCCAGAAAAGGCAAATTTATAGAGACAAGGTGGATTAGTTGTTGCATGGGGCTCAGAGTATGAGTAAGAAGTAACTGTAAATGGGCATGAGGGAGCTTACTAGAGGGATGAAAATGTTCGGGAACATATATATGGTATGGTTGCACCACTTGGTAAACTTACTAAAAATAATGAATTGCACACTTGAACTGGGTGAATTTTATGATATGCAAAAAAATTGTGAAGTTATTATAAAGAGAAAGCAGGTGACTTAATCTCTCTCTGCTTTAGCTTTTTCACCTGTACAATAGAGATAGTGAGAGTGTTTTCCTCATTGGGTCATTGGGCAGAGTGAGTGAGATAGCATATACATAATATTTAAAATTAGAGTGCCTGACATGTAGTAGTCACTCAATGAAATGATTATTCTGAAATCACTTCAGAATGATTATTCTGAAACATTGGAACACAGGTTTGAAGGAATAAGAAGTTTGTTTCTTTTATGGGAAGATACTAGCATGTTAAAAAACACTTACCTCTTATTTGACACTAAACTCTGTATCAGTGGCACAGAAAAACTGGTAGGAAAGAAAAAAATATTTGTGGGAAACTGATAAAATTTGGCTTAACAGGTCAAATAGACAAAGAATTAAGTTTCAGGGATAATGAAACTAGAACGATATATCATTTCTACTTACTAAATTCCAACTTAGTAGAAGTGAAAGATATTATTAGCCAAAATAAACTTCAATCAAGATGCAGTAAATGTTTTCTTTTTTATTTAAAAATTGTAAGTATATAAAACATTAATACAGTTTCAAAGTCAAAACTACACAATAAAATACATAAAGAAGTCTAGCTTCTTTCCCAATTCCTTCTAACTTGTCCCCTTCTTCCCTTACAGGTAACTTTTTTTTAAGGTTTTGGATTATCCCTTGCTTTTTACTTTTTTGAAAATAAAAGCAAACATATACGTATGTGTGTATATCTATATACATATGTGTAAATATATATAAAAATAAAAGTGAACATATACACACATATATGGCCTTTCAACCAGTTGACCAGGATAAATTTATTTATTTTTAGAGAGAGCATCTTGCTTTATTGCCCAGGCTGTAGTACAATTGCACAGTAATGGCTCACTGCAGCCTCAAACTCCTGGGCTCAAACGATTTTCCTGCCTCAGCCTCCCAAGCAGCTGGGACTACAGGTGCATGCCACCATGCTTGGCTAATTATATTTTTTATCTTTCATAAAGACAAGGTCTTGCTTTGTTGCCCAGGCTGGTCTTGAACTCCTGGCCTCAAGTAATCCTCCTGCCTTAGCCTCCCAAAGGCAAACATGTATTTTTATCAATTAATTAATAACACGTAGTGTATCAAGTCAAATGCCAGGTTACTTGGAGTTTGACAGAGCCTTAGATATATTTCTCCCCTCCCCCTTTCTTACCAAAAGAAAGGTACCTTACTATCAACCTTGTCCCCACGCTTCTTGCTTTTTTCGTTTAACAATATATCCTAGTAATTATGCCATGACAATAGAGATCTTTCCCATTCCTTTTTTTGAGTGACAAAGTACTCCATTGCATAGCACCATGGTTTATTCAGCTAGATTCTTGGTGATGATCATTTGGATTGCTTCCAGTCTCTGACTATTATATGTAATGCTGCAATGCATAGCCTTGAAGTTGCAGCAAATTTAAGGTGCAAACTATGAACATTCCTTTGCATCTGAAAAAGTTTCTTCCTTAGTAAGGCAAGTTAGCTACTGTTTATATAACTGATGCAGGACTGTTTGTGAAGAGATTCCATTTGGAGCACTTGTTGGTTTGAATCACGTTGAAATTACTCATTTTTCTAAGCTCCTAGAATGTTTTGGAAACAAATCCCTGATAGTAAATACCATTTCTTATTAACTATGTTATGTAAATTTTGAATTGTTTAATGTCTATTACCAAATTGTTTGACCATCTTTAATTAGTATTTCAGGACTTTCTGTTTTGTTGTACTAGGCATCAACTCTGTGAACTTGTTTCATGTATTGAAGCGTGGAAATTGTGGGAAATTTGGGATCAACAAAATTTATCAAGTCAAATATCAAGTATTTAGAGTCTGACAAAGCCCTAGATATATTTTGTGAAGACTTTTAAATGTCTTGACACTTTTACAAACGTTTATAGTTTTCAACTTTGATTGTTTTTTACACATTATCTGTGTTCACTGGAGAAAAATTAAGGAGTTCGGACCAACAGAAAAATAAGTCCCTGTAATTCCAATCCCCAGAGATAACAAATATTAGCATTTGGGTACATATTTTTCCAGACTTTTTCAATGAACATAAACAGCTCCCTTCTTCTCCAACACCCATTCATATGTAATTTCTTTATCTCTTATTCCCATATATAGTTCAAAGGAAATTTCATCTTTTTTAAAATTAGGTTTTATCCTTTAACTTCACTTTTTTTTTTTTTTCCTGAGACAGAGTCTTGCTCTGTCACCAGGCTGGAGTGCATGGGCTCAATCTTGGCTCACTGCAACATCCACCTCCTGGGTTCAAGTGATTCTCTTCCCTCAGCCCCCCAAGTAGCTGGGATTACAGGCACGTGCCACCACACCCAGACAATTTTTGTTATTTTTAGTAGAGACGGGGTTTCACCATGTTGGCCAGGATGGTCTTGATCTGCTGACCTCAAGTGATCTACCCACCTCAGCCTCCCAAAGGCTGGGATTACAGGTGTCAGCCACTGCGCCCGCCCACTTTGCTGTTTTCTTAGCATAGCATATAGATGCTTTTTTCCTGTTTCTTCATCAAAGTTAGCTCTTCATATTTCTTGAAGTGTTTACTTTAGAAATAGAAAATCACATTTTCTTTTTCTTCATAAAAGAGAAAAATACGTTGATAAATACATTGAAAAAAATACATGAATAAGTACACTGAAAGCCCCTGTAATTTGTTTTCCATGGTCTTCTAAGTCCATGAACTGCCCACTGTGTGTTTGCCTAGGGACATTTTACTGATTCCTATAGGGATATTAGTATAAAAGTCCAGAGAGAGATCTATTCTTGGAGTGATTTGTTATGCAGAAATTGAAGTCAAGCAGATTTTTCATGATCATTGTTCTGCTATGAAAATGTTTGTGGGGGAAAAAATTCTTGCAAGTACTTTCTGTGATCATGGTTTCCTACATCTTATTCTAACCACTAACACTGAATATCTAATTAAAAATGGAAAAGATTAAATATTTAGATGATTCAGCATCAAGTACCCCCCAAAAATTCTTGGTAATGACCTGAGTTTTTTACTTTTTTCGTGGATAGATTTTGATGTTTTGGACACTAGTCTTGTGTATCTAGGGTGGAAGGGGGATATTTTTTCCTGCCATGAGTCATTGGAATTAAGGGCCCCATGAAAGTTACTTATTACTGTGTTTTTTTTTTTTTTTTTTTTTTTTTTTTTTTGAGACGGAGTCTCGCTCTGTCGCCCAGGCTGGAGTGCAGTGGCGCAATCTCGGCTCACTGCAAGCACTGTGTTTTATTGTATGTTTAGAGAGACAGGTATGAAAGATAAAACTATCTAATTATTTATTTGACAAACAAAAACAGAAAACTTCGTTCATAACAAGTTAAAGTTTGAAATATGGCTGAGTGTGGTGGCTTCCGCCTGTAATCTTGGCACTTTGGGAGGCTGAGGCAGGCAGATTGCTTGAGCTCAGGAGTTCGAGACCAGTCTAGGTAACATGGTGAAACCCTGTTTCTACAAAAAATACAAAAATTAGCCTGGCATGGTGGCGCATGTCTGTAGTCCCAACTACTTGGGAGGCTGAGGTGGGAGGATTACTTGAGTTTGGGGAGGTCGAGGCTGCAGTGAGCTGTGATCACGACACTGCACTCCAGTCTGGGCAATGGAGTGAGAACCTGTCTCAAAATAAATAAATAAAAAATAAATAAAATGAAATTTGAAACATGTCTTTGTGTCATGTTATAATCAGGTAAACAGGGCGGTAGAGGGATGGGGGTATAGGTAAACAGAAGTGGAGAGAAGGGCAGGGAAGAGGGAAGGAGACAGAACTGAAAGGAGAAAGGAAAAGTGAAGAAGACAGATAAGAAAGGCCAGAGGCAGGAGACAGAGTTCAAAGGCTATACCCCAAAACGGAAGAGGAACACATGAGGACAAAAAGAGGCTGGTTAGGAAACTTGTTTTAGCAATTTGATAGTATCTATCAAAAAATACAAGTTCCCTAACTCTTTAACCCAGCAGTAGAGCTTCTGGATATCTTCACTACAGAAATAGTCACATAGGCATGCAAGGATATTTACTGCAGCATATTTGTAAGAGCAAAAAACTATAGACAATTTAAATAACAGGAGGAAAATGGTTACGTGAATAAAAGTATATTCATTCAGTAGCACTGTAGGCAGACATTCAAAAGAATAAGGTAGGGCCAGGCACAGTGACTGACACCCATAATCCCAGCACTTTGGGAGGCTGAGGCGGGTGGATCATTTGAGGTTAGGAGTTCGAGACCAGCCTGGCCAACATCGTGAAACCCTGACTCTACCAAAAATACAAAAATTAGCCGGGTGATGGTGGCCCACACCTGTAATCCCAGCTACTCGAGAGGCTGAGGCAGAAGAATTGCTTGAGCCTGGGAGGCAGAGGTTGAGGTGAGCTGAGACTGCACCACTGCACTCCATTCTGGGTGACAGAGTGAGACCCTGTCTCAGAAAAACCAAAAACCAAAAAACAAGAAACAAAAGAATAATGTAGAGTTAGGCATACTGATGTGGAAAAATATACATATATTTGATTAAGAGAAAAAAGCATGTTGCAGAACATTATATTTGATTTCAATTTTGTAAAAACAGAAAGTGTGTGTGTGTGTATATATAGATATGTGCAGATAGATACATATTAAACTCTTAACAGTTTTGGATGGGAAAGTTTGAATTGTTACACAGATATTAATTAGTTTTTGAGAAGATGAAAATGAGAGAATAATGTGTTTGAATGTATTGAGAAGAAATTTCACAATTGGGATGGAATTGTTCTCTGAGTTCTAGTAGGTGCCCAGACAAAATTCAGTTTAGGGCTGGGTCAAGCCTGTGACTTTCTGTTTCCCATTTCTAATAGACACCAGCAGAGCTCAGACTTATGTAATTCTATTCTTGACATTAATAGATAATTTTCACTACATTTGTGGGATTTGGGGTGAGCCTTGGAAGGACAGGAGACTGCCCCTTCTATAATTTAGTGGTAACAATACTCCTTGCCATAAAGGATTATTTTGAGTATTAAGTGTAGGAAGATGTATAAAATACACAGCCCAGTGCCTGGCACATGGTAGGATTCATAAATGGCAGCCACTATTGTTATTAATTTTTTGGAGAAGTTCAGGATCACATTCCTGTTTTTCTTGGCCCTCATTTTCTTGTTCATGCTTCCAACCCTTATAGCACAGAAAGCAGTTTGATCCATGGAATTGGAAGTAGACAAAGTTCCCTAAGATTTCTTGCTATGTCATCACAGCTTGTGTTCTAAATCTATTGTGAAGAAGAATCTTTTGTTCATTTTGGACTTCCCTCTCACCACTGCTCAATTACTTAGCTGGCATTTTATATCAGTCATCAAGGCAGCCCCCCAAAATGTATCTTTTCATTTCCTGAATGTAGACTTTTAATTTTAAAAAGACTTATATAATTTTTAGACATTTTTATTATTTTTAAATGAAACAACTTTCGGTACATTAGATTTATTCTGAGAGATGACATTAGGCCATGTTCTTGTGTCTGTTCTCTAGAATTTAATGTACTTCCACATTCTTAAAATGTTTTTATAATAGCTTCATAATTACAAGTGATGCTTTTTAAATGTGTTGCCTTCTCAAAAAAAAAGAGAGTGATTCTGCCTTGCAATTTTTATGAATTTTGCTAGTTTCTTAATGCTTCAGCTTCACCAGCTTGTAGGAAGAAAAAGGTCGTGTTCCACAAACAGCCAGTTCAGCTGTAGCAATCACGATGGCCAGGCAGCATTTGCACATGGTTAGCATTGCGTGGCAGGAATGAGGCTGTTGTGTTCCTTGTCATATTTATTTAATAGTTTAGTCTAACAATTGACGAAACTATGTACTTAGGAAAAACTGCCCTTCAGTGGAGAAATGTAAATAGTACATTTGCTTTTTTGAAATAATTTTTTTTTTTACAAAGGACCAAGGATTCCCTTAAGTGCAAGAATAATTCAGTACCCGCTCTACAATATTATGAGCCTCAGAGGCATTATCAGTGGTTCCATGCCTGTAAGAGGGAAATATGATACCGTACATGGCACAAGTGGTGCTCCTCACCCCCTCACAACCCCTACTCCTCCTGGCCACCTGCTCTCTTCCTCTCTCTCTCCCCTCTCCCGCATCCCTGATGAGTACAACTAGTTGTATTCATTATTTTTTATTTTTATTTTTTTTAATTTATTTTTTTGAGACGAAGTCTCGCTCTGTCGCCCAGGCTGGAGTGCAGTGGCGCAGTCTCGGCTCACTGCAAGCTCCGCCTCCCGGGTTCACGCCATTCTCCTGCCTCAGCCTCTCCGAGTAGCTGGGACTACAGGCGCCCGCCACCACGCCCGGCTAATTTTTTGTATTTTTAGTAGAGACGGGGTTTCACCGTGGTCTCGATCTCCTGACCTCGTGATCCGCCCGCCTCGGCCTCCCAAAGTGCTGGGATTACAAGCGTGAGCCACCGCGCCCGGCCTATTATTGTTTTTTGAGACTCTGTCACCCAGGCTGGAGCACAGTAGTGTGATCATGGCTCACTGTAGCCTCGACTTAATCAGGCTCAAGTGATCCTCCAACTTCAGCCTTCTGAGTAGCTGGGACCGTAGGTGTGTGCCAACACAACTTACTGATTAAAAACCATCTTTTTGTGTGTAGAAATGGGCTCTCTCTATGTTGTCTAGGCTGGTCTCAAATTCCTGGGCTCATGTGATCTTCCTGCCTCGGTCTCCCAAAGTGCTGGGATTACTACCGTGCCCGACCAGCATCACTAATCATTTAGCAAATGTTTTGTCACTGAGCCTGAGTGTGACCTCAGAACGCCTTTAAATACTGAGCTCCAGATAGCCACTTCCAGTTAACTGCTGTAGAGAATGAAATCTACCAAACTTCTAGAATTTATCAATATGTTAACAACATATCTAGCAAGTGTAGGCGATTCACCTCCCAAATAAGTTGGTTCAGTTTTTAAAAATCAGCCACATTACCTTTTGACATGCTGTAAATACAAATAGCTAATTTGGGGGAAAGATTTTTACTTTTCAAACCATTGTTTCAGCATAATGTTGGCAAAGTTGGAAAAACTAACTGTATAATTAAATACAGTGTACAAGTAGCATCACATGAAGTTCATTCGTGAAATAGCTGACACTTAATGCAGGATCATATCAGCTACGTGTGAATGTGCCCCAAACTTCTCTTGCTTTGAAATAGATTTCTCCCTGACCTTCATTCTTTGCCATCCTCCCTGCATACAGTATAGTTGTTTTCTACCCCATGAAAATTCATCGCCATATCTCAGCATTGTGGCAGATGGAGAGATCTGTGGCTGGCATAGTTTTGGAGGCCTTCCCTGCCTATTCACTACTGCCCAGTAGTTTTACAACTTGGGTTCGTGTAGTACAGAAGAGAAACTAAACCTTACCTTCATGTCATATACCAGTCGTAGGCATCAAAATACCCCAGATCCATCTCTAGCGGTGTGGTCGAGGTAAAAGGCCTCAGAGAGCTATGGAATGTGTTTCCTTCTCTGCTGCCATTGTTCCAGAAGTTGCAACAACTGGCAGTCCTCTAGACTGGACCCCTAGGGATGCAGGAGCCCCTTGGGCTCTCCTTAACCATGCCCTCCTCAGTCTTCTTCAACAGGTACAGAAATGAGCTGGGAGGAGTAGCGGTTGACAGTCCTTTCCCCAAACACATTCTCTAAGACTTGAAATGTGGTGACAGTTGTCACTGTAATATTGTTGACATGATATTATTTAGACTGAGGAAAACACATGAAAAGAGATAGTATAAAATCAACACAGGAGGCCAGGCATGGCAGCTTACATCTGTAATCACAGCACTTGTTGGGAGGCTGAGGTGGGAGGATTGCTTGAGCCCAGGAGATTGAGGCTGCAGTGAACCGTGATCGCTACAGTAAGCCATGATCACAGCACTGTGCTCCAGCCTTAGGGACAGAGTGAGCCCCTGTCTCAAAAATAAATAAATAAATAAAAATAAAGTTTTAAAAAATCAAGCATGAAGTGCAGAGAGAAGATGTCAAAAAGGGGTTCTGTTTTTAGATGTGTGCTGCCTTGCCAACCACCAGGGCCCTGGCCCTGTCAGGCCCTACCCCAGGCTTGGGCACATCTGTGTTAGCTCCTGGCTAGGCCTCTGATTGGCTTCTGTGTGAATGTGCATGCCCTGCCTATTCGTGAACTTGAGACACATTGCAGGTATAAATCCAGACCAGCAGGTGTGTGTGAGCACACTCAGTATGCTGTCTGTGTCCTTCTGCAAGAGCTGCCAGCTCCTTCTCTCTTGTTTGTTGCCCCCTAAAGTGCCCTGGCAGCCCGAGGCTTGAAGCAGACACCCCAGTTTGCAGTTTGCAGGACTGCTCAATTCCTTAGGCAATGGAGGTCATGTAATGACTGACTAATTCATTCTCTTTTATTTTGAATATTAGAGAAGTTTTTATTAAAGTAAAATTTTTACAACAGGACTTTTGATCTAAAGTGTCTTTTAATCTTGTGTTTGATAAATAATGAATGGCTCACTGCTTACCAAAAGTGCTGCATCCACTAGTCAATGATTGCTAATGCCTCATTTGCATATGAAATTAATATTCCATATGGTTGATCTGATCATTTAGGCCTAAACCAACAGGAGGAGGCATGCTGATTTGAGCAGAAGTTTGAGTTGCAATGGAATATACTTTTGGGTCAGTATCAGTACTTTAAGGCTCTGATGGCCAGTCCTGGAGGCACACAACATAAGCAAAATTTCCATTTTTTTGGTGATGCCTTTGCAATAGCAAACTTATTTTGAATATCAGATGCCATGAAGATCATTCAATGAATATTTATTAGGTTCCTACTGTGTACATACCACTGTGCCCAGAGCAGCTGTGTTAGGTGCTTATAATGGTTATTAGAAATGCAATAAAGAAAACAGAAATTTAACTCTGCTTTAGTATGGAATCGGTTTCTAGATTCCAAGCACAGACCATGTCAGTGCTCTGAACTCCCCTGGTCGCTTGACACTTGTCAGCATGAGCCATGTAACCAAAAGGTCTTTTCCCCGAATCTTTGGTTCACCATCAACTATGATTAAGTTCATCATCAATACTCTGCTAATAAGCAAAGAATATTTTGTTATATAATGGGTTCCGAAGCTCATTTTTATTAATATCAGAATACAAAGATTAACTTTGTTACTTACCATATTATAGTGGGCTTTCACAGATTTTTTTTTTTTTTTTTTGAGACGGAGTCTCGCTCTGTTGCCCAGGCTGGAGTGCAGTGGTGCAATTTCGGCTCACTGCAAGCTCTGCCTCCCGGGTTCACGCCATTCTCCTGCCTCAGCCTCCCCAGTAACTGGGACTACAGGCCCCTGCCACGACGCCCAGCTAATTTTTTGCATTTTTTTAGTAGAGACGGGATCTCACCATGTTAGCCAAGACAGTCTCCATCTCCTGACCTCGTGATCCTCCCACTTCGGCCTCCAACAGTGCTGGGATTACAGGTGTGAGCCACCGCACCCGGCCTCATAAATATTTTAAGAGTAGAATGTGATGGCTTACAAAGTATGTCAGATAAACCCCAGCTTGGGTTTTGTGCCAGTAAAATGATGTAGTTATGATTTCCCTTCTTTTGGCGGTAGTGTTGAAAAGGATAATTCTAGTTCATAGATGGGCCATGTACTAATCAAGGCAGGCAATATTATATTATAATAACAAATAGCCCCAAATTTCAGTGGCTTAGTACAGCAAAAATTTCTTACTTATACAAAGTCTGTGGCAAGTCAGAGAAACTCTCCAAAGCACCTACCCTGCATATACTGACTCAGCATTCCAGGATGTGTCAATCTTATGCCATATCCATGCTAACACACTCTTCTGTGATCACTGCAGCAGGGGCAGACAGGGCTGGAAAGTGGAGCAATGACAATTAAATGCTTCTACTAATGAGATGTAGCAGAGGAGACGTGTGTACTTTCCAGCTCACAAGAAGGACTGCAAGTCACTTGGCTATGTTCAACTTGAAAGGAGTAAGATGCCATTCTTATGAATGAACCTGGAAGTAAAGGATACCTGGGCATTGATGAACAAGATGCTTGTGTGTTGGCCTATGTCAGACTATTAGAAAATCCAGGAGAACTTTTGTCCTTCCTTTGATTAATGAATTGGAAAAAAATGAATAAATGTCTCTAAATGACATTTTCTTTAGTTTGATGGTGATTAAATAAATGTGGGAAATGCTTCCAGATTATGGAAAAAGTTGTGCCATCAAAATTAAAAGTAAAGATAATCTATATATTTTGGTAGCTTCAGAAGTATGACCTGGTTAAGGCAGACTATATTTGCACTCCCTCTTTGAGGACTCTTGTGCTGTAGTTGGCAGAATGATGGCCTCCCTGAAGATGTCCAAGTCCTAATCCCCAAAACCTGTGAATATGTTGTCTTACATGGCAAAGAGGAATTAAGGTTGCAGCTAGAACTGAATAGCTGACCTTAAAATAAGATCCTGGATTACCTGGATGGGTCTGATATAATCACAATGGTCTTTTAAAGTGGAAGAGGAGATCAAAAGCAGAAATATGGCTGCAGTGAGAAATACTTGGCCTGGTATTGCTGGCTTTCAAATTGGAGGAAGAGACCACAAGCCAAGGAATGTGAGAGGCCTCTAGAAGCTGGAAAAGACAAAGACATGGTTTCTCCTCTGGAGCCTCCAGAAGGAACACAGCCCTGCTGACACCTTGAATTAACCCAGTGGGACTCATTTAGGGTTACTCACCTCTAGAACTGTAAGATCAGAAACTTGTGTTGTTTTAAGCCAGCAAATTTGTGGTAATGTGTTTCAGCAGCTGTAGGAGACTGATACATGTCCCATGACTTCTCTAATAGGAAATTATATTCTCTTCTTGTCAATATCCCTCCAAACAGCCTGCAAAGTTTCTGGAGGAAGGAGAGAAAACTGGAAAGGCACATTTTCTGGGAAAGCTATAAAATGCATCTTTTTTATTCTACTCATAAGTAGGCTTGTCAATCTTTTGAGAAACTTACGCAGAGTAATGGAAGAAGAGGAAAATGCAAAGTTCCAATTTTATCAGAATTTCATTAGAAATTCAATTTTATTAGAATTTCTAATTTCAGGCATTAGAAGAACTAAGACTTTGTGGCTAAAATGCAGCAAGTATTCAGAAGAGTGACTTATGAATGGCTTTGGAGCAGGTGAGGGCTGGGGTTGGTATATTAGGAAATGGCTTTGTATGTGATCTATTTGGTTAGAAAAAAGGTTAGGATTATGGATAATGGGGACAACCTGTCTGTCTTGAATCTGGTGTGTAGCCAAGGCCAATAGCAAAGCTCCAGTTTTCAGTGAAGACTGTGTACTGTTACAAAAATATCTTTTCATTAATGCATCTCTTTCTCTCAAAGTGGTTATTTAGAATAACCAGCCGTTGTAACACATACAAAGAAGCAAGAATTTGGCTCAGAATAAAGAAGCATCGAAGGCTCTGCTCAGTGAAAGCTCCCAAGGATCACCAATGGCAGACACTAGACCAGTGGCAACAATTATTTATATTTTACCAATTCCTAATAGACGAGGATCCTTTTCTGTTCTATTCGCTAAAATTCTGCATTGAACAGAATTAGAAAATATCCCTAAAAATCCTTTGTGTCTGGGCTAACCTATGCCACTTGTCATTATCCTCCTCTCTCTTTTCCTATCCTCATTACCAGGAACCATGTTCTACTTGAGAGTGTCATGTATTTTGATCATTAGTAGCTGCTTTACAATAATGATGGCAAGAGATGGCTAATAGTTCTATTATTTATTTATTTTCACTCCCACCTTGTTCCAAAAAGGATTTAAGGTGGGCTGCAAGAAAACATGCAATCCAACAAGATGAAACCAAAATCAGCAAGTGAGGAAATTAGAACAAGAGGAGAATGAAGGAGGGAAAAATAAGAAACTGGGAGTGCAAAATGTGTCCCACCAGGCTCTGAGTCCTAGCCAGGGTGGACCACACACTTGGCCCTCACTTTCTAATACCATCTCAAAAGGGCGTGGTGGGGGGGTAGTGTGATCAGTCCCATGAGTCACATAGCAGTTGGTCAGAAGCAGCACAATAAATTCTGGGATTTAGACCAGAGAGAAATTTCTCCCATGGGTCTCTGTAAAGAGGACCCCCTGTGTAATTCAGAGAGCAGTGGCTTCAAGAGCATTCCCGAAGATATGACAAATTCCTCAGAGCTATGTTTTGTCACATCCTTTAGTATAGGCCTGTGAGATCACATTTCAGTGGAATTCAGCTAAGGTACTCTACAGGGGATCAGAAAGTTGCATTTCCGTTTCTCTATGTGTTGCTGGTTTAACTAGGGGATAGCTTAAGAGTTTCTACAGGAAAAGATGGATGAAAAATCCTCCATATACATTGTTCCCTCTCAGCTGTGCCCCTGCGGAAGTTAAACTTGTATGTTTGTGCTTCTCTACGCTTTAGTGAAAGTGTACTAGAAAGGTGGATGACATTTGCAGTAAGCTTCAGGTCTGGGAAAGAGCTTCACTCCCCCTTTTGGGATTTGGGAGCTCTAAAAGGAGACTGTGCCAGGCCTAGGAGAAGAGCCTGGAGGAAGGAAGGGGGCCTGAGTATATGCCAGGAATGGCAGGGTGGTGGTTGTGGTTCTCAGGTGGCGGCTGGGTGGGAAATCTCCCAGCAGCATGAGCACTGCAGCTGTTCCGTGCTGTTGCCTTCAAGGGGGCAGGCGTCAGGTAAGTCAGTGGGCAGAGGAGTTTCCCCTTTGTGTGCTGAGGATCTTGATGGAGGCCCCTTGAGCTAGGTTGGCTGGGGTCCTTCAGCCATTAGTGACGATTGGAGGTCTCCGTCTCAGGCTCCCTCCCATGGGCAGGCCCCCTTGAGGCCCCACATATTCACCTGGTGTCCTGACATGTTGGAAACAAAGATCACTCACACTGCCCTCCAGCAGCCCAGCACTCTGTCCCCCAAAGTCCCGAGGCCACAGTGGGGTTTGGGAACCCCTCCAGGCTCCAGCAATCGGCCACTCACATTGTTCCAATGGCCTTGTCCTCCTACACTTTTGGCAGGAAGAGGAAATAATGAACGTGTTTTCTTCCAAGAATATTCCAATTTATTCTCCACGTGGCAGTCACCGTGATCTTTCTAAAACATCAATCTTGTTGTGTCACTTCCCTGATGAAAACCCATCTGCAGCTTCCCAGGATCCCCAGGGTAAAGCTGCAGGGCTGTAGCGTGGTTGACAAGGCCCTAGGCCATCTCTGCAGCCTCATTCCTCCCTGGTTCTCTTCTTTTTCTCCCCTCATTTCCCCTCATCACCGGGCTATACGACTAGCCACACTTTTCAGTTTCTTGAGCTTCCCGTTTTTCCTCTTTCCTTCCCCAGGCCCAGGCACAGGCTATTCTTTCTTCTTGGAAAACTGCTTTTTACTCTTTCATCCATTAGGCCAGCCTATGCCTATGTACATTTCAGGTTATGGTCCAGAAATTAATCCTCTGGGGAGTGGTCCTGGACCCTCAGACAAAAGGAGAGGTCCTCTGCTAGGTGTCCCATAGTCTCCTTTGTTTTCTCCAACTATGGCCTTGTATTAGTTAGGAAAATGCCATCTGCAGAGACAAAGCCCAACATTTCCATGGCTCCATGCAATAGAATTTTATTTCTCACTCATCTAACCATCTCCCGCAGGTGCTCCTGACTGTTAGGTGAGTTTCTCCACAGGGTGATTCAAGGCCCTGAGTTCTTTCCATCTTGTAGCTCTGCCATCGTCTAGGGCCTCAGAGTGCATAGCATCCAGCTGGGGCAGAAGGGAGGGGCCGGAAGGTACATCTGCCCCTCACTGCCCTGACACAAGAGGCATCTCACGTTCCTTCCACTCCTGTTCCATTGGCACCAACATGGTGCCCCCTAGTTGCTAGTGACAGCTGTCCAATGATAAGGTTATAATACAGAAGGAGGAACACAAATTTCAGTGGGCATACAAGCTCCTAAAACAGCTAATTGTAACTTCCTGTGATTCAACTAGACTCTGAGCTCCATAAGAAAGAAGGTGAGGGTATTGCTACTATTGTATCCCTTTTTCCCAGCACCATGCCTGGCACCTTGGTGCAGGGATTGCCCCATGAGTAAGAGCAGTCAGTGCTTGGCTGGAGGAGGAAGTGGGTCACATAGACAATTCATCCTCTTGAAGCCCTTCTCCAACCCTGTGCAAGAGTTGGGGAGAGAGAGGCAGCAGGCATATAAGCTTTCCTTATCACTGCTGCCAGCCAAGCCCCTCTAAAAAGCACCGACTCCCTTCACA
This sequence comes from Symphalangus syndactylus, assembly GCF_028878055.3. Lineage (NCBI taxonomy): Eukaryota > Metazoa > Chordata > Mammalia > Primates > Hylobatidae > Symphalangus > Symphalangus syndactylus. Next base: position 106,990,454 of record NC_072423.2, on the reverse strand, counting down.
GACAGAGGCATTCATTATGAGCAGAGAGCTTCCATAATCACAGGTGCCCATGAAGGCGTGAGCCCCCTCTTGTATGATGGGGCCTTCTGATTAAAGGCTTGTTATTGGTACTTTATGGGGCAGAGAGATAATGTACTGCTGTTAGTACTGGCATTGCAGCTCCATCGCACATCTGGCACCTGCCTCTGAGTCCAAGGAGGTGGGTGGTGAATGAATTTTCCCTGTCTTTATCAGCTGGCTATGTCTTTGGAGTGTCTCTTCACAAGTCATTTTTTGTGTGTGTATTGGTGTGAGTGTATAATAGTAAGAAGGCAATCACCTACCAGATTGTCTGGATAGAAAAGAAGGAATGAATAGACATGATGTGTAATTGACTTATGAAATTGGAGAAATATAATTCACTATTGCAAGCAGTGTGGTTCTATTTCTGAAAATCCTCAGGTAGGACAGTAATGTGTTGACTTGTGAAATTTGGGTCTTCTGCTTTACAGTTTGAGGCCCTAAAAGTGGCCCAAGGTAATGACACAGATGATTACAGTCAGGTGCCCCGTCCCCACCATCCTACACTGGGAGGAAGTCTGGTATTCTTCTCCCCAAGGGACCCCTCTTTCAATAAGCCCAAGAACCCCAGGACTGACTCAGTCCAAAGGGGCCAGTGTTAATTACTTCTGTCTGCTACTGTCATTGTCTTTGGTGTCACAACAGAAAAAAGGGAGTCTGACAGTCTCAGGCAGTCCCCAGTCAGTGCAATGGATGTTGTGGAGGTTGAGGTGCAAGCGGCTGTTTCTGATCTTGCCTATTTTCTCAGGGTTTGGGGGAAAGGAGCATGCCTTGCTTCTCCCTTCCCAGGGGTCCTTCAGAGGTGGGCACTGTAGGCCCAGCAGATGCTAGCCGGGTTACAGTTCCCTGGTGAGATAGTCACGTCCCAGGCAATGAGCTTTCCATCTCCAGTAGAACTAGGGCAGGGCAAGTAGTCTGACTCTATGCCCACTCAGCTCTATGTTACTCTATGGCCCAAGTACCAGCCCCCTGGACCTGGGTCTGTAGGCCTTCAGAGTTAGGCTGATTGTAATCTCTGTCCCTCACTAGCCTTCAGCTTTGGTTATGGCCACTCCAGGCCTTAAGAGGCACCTGTGACTTTGAACCTCAGAGACCTTGGTTTTTTCCTCTGGCAAGGTCCAGGATATCCCCTTCGCTGAGTCCCTTCCCTGAGATCATGATTTTGCAAAAATGGTGCAGCAACCTGCAGCGACCCCAGCAATCACCATGCTTATGCCCTGATTCCAGTGGGGGCGAAGGGTGACAGCAGTAATGGGTAGCACAGGGTGGGGATGGGGAGTCCTGGTGGGGTCCAGGATGCCAGGGGCTGAGAGAGCAGAAAACTAGAACCTGCCTAGGAGGCAGTAGGAGGCTGGAATGTGGCTCCATGCCTCCAGCACATACTCCATTGTCCCTTGGACTTCACTTACAAACACAAATTCAAAGATAAAATTATTAAGAATTTTGATATGCTGACTGCAGAACATTAATCCTTAAGTGTGAGCCCTTCTCTATGTGTTGCAGTGGTTGCAGGAAACCCGAGAAGCTGGCTCTGATGTGTGTGATTGGGAAACTACATTTGCAAAGATTATGACTATGAGAGAGATCTATTATAGCCATGCTTGCTTCTATTGTACTCCATCCTGCTTCTAGCCTCACAGGCTGGCTGTCCTTGCTCATGCCTGGATGTGGGGCAAGTTAAATGTGGAAGGAATTTAGTTTCTAGTTCAACTTTAAAGGAAGGAAGATAGTATTCCCTGCCTAAAACTGATCCCCTCCTTGTTTAGGGACTGAAACTGCTTTTGTAAAAGTAATGGATAACCATGTGATTAGGATTATGGGAGGGGCCTGAATTCTGCTAAAATGCAGGCATAATTTCTATAATCCTTTACTGCTCAGGAGTCATATGGCCAGAGGTCACAAGATTTGTTACTTCCCCAATTGTTCTTATAGATAACATCATTATTGTAGAACCTAAGATTACCACTGGGCACTGTGGTTCATGCCTGTAATCCCAGCACTTTGGGAGGCTGAGGTGAGTGGATCATTTGAGGTCAGGAGTTTGAGACCAGCTTGACCAAGATGGTGAAACCCCACTTCTACTAAAAATACAAAAATTAGCTGGGTGTGGTGGCAGGTGCCTGTAGTCCTAGCCACTCCAGAGACTGAGGCATGTTTATCGCTTGAACCCGGGAGTGGAGGTTGCAGTGAGCCAAGATTGTACCACTGCACTCCAGCCTGGGTGACAGTGATTCTCTTAAAAAAAAAAAAAAAAAAAAGATTGGTCTTTTGAGATGTTTTCAGACTTGTACATTCTGGCAAATGACTGATCCCACCTGGACTCATGATTCATCACTCAACTGGTCCTGTGGCCTCCCACCCAGAGGCAGACTCAGTGCATGAGGACTGTTTTCCACACCCCAATGATTGCATCCCCAACCAATCAGCAGTACCCGTTCCCTAGTTCCCTGTCCAGCAAGCTATCCTTGAAAATCCTTAACCTCTGAGCCTTTGGGGAAACAGATTTGAGTAAGAAAACTCTGGTCTTCAATTTAGCAGCTCTGCATTTATTAAATTCTTTTTTGCACTGCAAAACCCAGCAGTTCTCAGTGCATTGAGTTTTCCGGGCGGAGCTCAAGATGAACCCATTGAGAGATTACACAGTGACCTTGCAGCAAGACTGTAGCAGTGTGGGTATGCAAACCCCCCACCTGCTTTTGACCACCAAAAGCTGCTGATATTCCCAAAAGAAACTTGAGAAAGAATTGATGAGGCAGCTTTGCTATATCTTTCTTTTTTTTAGATGGAGTCTTGCTCTTGTTGCCCAGGCTGGAGTACAAGGGCACCATCTTGGCTCACTGCAACCTCCCCCTCCCAGATTCAAGCTATTCTCCTGCCTCAGCCTCCTGAGTAGCTGGGATTACAGGCATCCACCACCACGCCTGGCTAATTTTTGTATTTTTAGTAGAGACAGGGTTTTACCATGTTGGCCAGGCTGGTCTTGAACTTCTCAGGTGATCCGCCCTCCTCGGCCTCCCAAAGCGCTGGGATTATGGTTGTGAGCACAGCACCCAGACTGAGGCAGCTTTGCTATATCTTTCTAGCCCTTCTCTATATTTGTAATTATTTTAAATATCTTTGCTCTTCCTTATATGTTGTCCACCCATTTTTTGTCTTGTCCTGAAGGCAATGGCTTTGGCTGTTCCCACTGTCTTCCTGGCCTCAGCAGAGTGTCTGGCTCTGACTGGGGCTCAGTGCAGCATCAAGTACCTTCTAGTGAACAGTTGTGAGATACTTGATTTGTCATGGCTGGAAAAGAGGGGAGACAGTTTCACAAATGTCCCTAAGGACCAACCAACCTGCCAGTTGTCTGGTCATGTCTTTGAGTCCACACCTAGTATTATCTTTAAGTTGCACTAAACTTCTGAATATTTCAGGCAGAAGTTAAAAGAATTCTTGCTTCAGGCCGGGCGCGGTGGCTCACGCTTGTAATCCCAGCACTTTGGGAGGCTGAGGTGGGCGGATCACGAGGTCAACAGATCAAGACCACGGTGAAACCCCGTCTCTACTAAAAATACAAAAAAATTAGCCGGGCGTGGTGGCGGGCGCCTGTAGTCCCAGCTACTCGGAGAGGCTGAGGCAGGAGAATGGCGTGAACCTGGGAGGCGGAGCTTGCAGTGAGCCGAGATCGCACCACTGCACTCCAGCCTGGGCAACAGAGCGAGACTCCATCTCAAAAAAAAAAAAAAAAAAAAAAGAATTCTTGCTTCAATATGTAGACTGCTTCTGCCTTCATCCATTTTCCAGACTTGAATTGGTCTGAGATGGGAGAAGAAGGCTGACCAAGTTTGATGCACAGTGAGAGGGCACAGAGGAAGGAATGAGGGATTTGGTATCAGATAGCCTTGAATTTATATTCTAGTCTTTCCATTAAAAACAAAAATATGCTAGGTAAGTGTTAAGCTTTTGTGAACAATGAATCTTCCCTGTAAAGTAGGGATAATGACACTCTCTTTATAGGGAGATTAAATAAGATCATATATATTGAGATTCCAGGACAGCTTCTGACACCACAGTAGGCAATCTGTATACAGAGCAGCTAATATCGCCTTCGGCATAAGAAAAAGTATTAAGTGACATTTGATTTGGGGTTTTCCATTAGTTGCTCTCTTGCTCCCTTTTCTCTGGTATTACCACCCAAAAATATCAGTGACTTAAAACAAGATGTTCCTCTCCCTTCTACTACACGTCTGTAGTTGGTGGACTAGGTACTCTGCTCCATGTGGCCACCAGCCTTGCTCTGACACCCAGGCTGATGGGACTTTGCTGGTAGGGAGCCCTCTGGTGGATCTCACACCAGCAGCTAAATGCTTGGTCTGAAAGTGACACGCGTCATTTCTGCTTACAGCTCATTGGACAGAACTGGTCATGTGCTTCAACCCTACTGCAGGGGACCAGGAAGTACAATCTTACTGACTTAGTCCGTTTGGGCTGCTATAACGAAATACCACAAACCAGGTGGCTTATAAACAACATAAATGTATTTCTCGTAGTTCTGCAGGCTGGGAAGTCTGAGATAAATGCACCAGCAGATTTGGTGTCTGGTAAGCGCCTGCTTTCTGATTCATCTGGTTCATAGATGGTGCCTTCTTGCTGTGTCCTCACAGCTGGAAGGGGCAAAGGGTCTGTCTCAGGCCTCTTTCATAAGGGCACTAATCCCATTCATGAGAGCTCCACCTTCTAATACTATCACCTTGGGGGTTAGGATTTCAACATAGGAATTTTGGGGGTCACAAACACTCAGACCATAGCAGTTACCATGTGCTCAGAAGGTGGACAACTGGGAATATTTGGTGAGAAGTGAAGAGGAACAAAATAATTTATTCTGTCAACTCTCATAAGTTATTAGCTGGGACACCTCTGCGACAAAAGACAGTCTGGGTGCAGTGGCTTGCGCCTGTAATCCCAGCACTTTGGGAGGCCGACGCAGGCAGATCACTTGAGGTCAGGAATTTGAAACCAGCCTGGGCAACATGGAGAAGAGTTGTCTCTACTAAAAATACAAAAATTAGTTGAGGGTGGTGGCACGTGCCTGTAGTCCTAGCTACTCACGAGGTGGAGGTTGGAGGATGGCTTGAGCCTGGGAAACAGAGGTTGCAGTGAGTTGAGATTGCAGAACTGCACTCCAGCCTGGGCAATAGAGCCAGACCTTGTCTCAAAAAAAAAAAAAAAAAAAAAAAAGATTAACAAGAGAAAAGCAAGTATTTTTATTTTTAACATCCATTACACAGAGAAATCTCAGTTCAAAAGCATCTGCCAAAATGGTGGCTTTGGGTCCCAGCTTATATAGCATATCAAACAAAGACAATAATGAACAAGGGACCTTGGAGTCAAATGGGTCGCCACACCATCCTCCTTTCCTCATTAAACCTGAAACTTCAAAGTGAATTAAAACATTTAAGGCCTGGCTCAGGCATTAGCCCATCTTCCCTGGAGCAGTCCAGCCACAGACATCTCTCCCTCTTCCAGACTCCTGTAACACAAGACACTTGTCTTGTCTCTTTATTAACAGTTGTCAAATATTGTCTAATTATTAAGATAAGTTGCTGATAAACATAGATTTTCCTTGGCATTGCAAGGTGCACAAATCTTAGCCTTGGTGGTTAGGTCATGCTGTACACAATCTGTGATTGCCCTTCTTTCCATTAAAAGTTTCATTCTGGGCCATGTCAGATTCTGAATTGTGGACTGAGGCACAAGCAATGTCTTATGGAAATCGCTGGAGACTAGCAGTGTAGATGGTAGACATACACAGGAGAAAGGGCATATAAACATTTCTTTCTCAGATTCTTTGTCAAATTTGGAGTTTTAATATTCCATCTCAAATAAAACCCTGATGCACAGTATAGGTGTGGAGCTCAGGGTTGTTACACAGGGAACTAGCTGGGTTAGGCGGTATGTCATTGAGCCCATTTTAGGGAGAAGATTAGGCCCAAGGGCAGGCCGTTTTGAGCCATTCTCACTTTGAGGTTGCCATGGCCCAGATGCTGTTACCTTTAGCTCTGTCCACTCTAGGGATGCTGAAAACTGCTCCCTACATCTCAGTGTCAATCAGGAAATCAGAAGCCTAAGGGACTGGAGTATACATTGGTAGTCCCTTCCCAGCATCCATTTCCCCTTTTTATTCTGAGGCACATCTGCTTTAGGGACTCCACATGTCCTTCCAGTACCTGTTCTTCCTTTCTTCCTTAGTAACACAATCCTGATTTTCATCTGAGTGCTTTGCCTTTGGGACAAAGACTATATTTTTCTAGCTTCCTTTGCAGCTAGGAAAGGCCATGTAACTAAGTTTTGGTCAATGTGATATAAGCAGATGTATTGTGTGACACTCCAGAAGGACAACCTAAAGAAGCTGACCGAGGTGAAAAGTCAACTTCTCTTCACTCTTTCCCCCTTCATCTTTCTGCATGGAGTACAGATGTGATGGCTGGAGCTCTAGCAGCTATTTTGGATAGAAAACACCTACTGGAATAGTAGAGTAGGAAGTTTAATGGTCCTTGTTTCCCTGATGACTGAACTATTAAAGCTGTCATATCAGCCTTGGGCTTTCTACCTTTGCACTTGTCTTAAACAAAAGAAAAATAAGCTTTTGTTTATTCACTTTTATTTGGGGTTTTCTGACATATGCAGCTAATCATATCCTAACTGTTACTATCCCCTTCATGTGCTCTCAGGGGAGCTGAGGCTTTGTGGCTGGAACCTGGAACTTAGGGCTGAGTTAGTCAGAGCAATGCACTCCACTGGCCATAAGTATATTTAGGGGTGGGCATATGACCAGTCAGAATGAATCCTGAACTCAACCATGGGAGGTTGTGAAGCTGGAGCAGTTGGCAGCCATCTGAAGGGGACGGTTTGTCCTGGTTACCTTATGATATGGTTTACTGTGTCCCCACCCAAATCTAATCTTGAATTGTAGCTCCCATAATTCCCATGTGTTGTGGGAGGGACCTGGTGGGAGGCAATTGAATCATGCAGGCAAGCCTTTCCTGTGCTGTTCTCATAATAGCAAGTAAGTCTAATGGTATCTGATGGTTGTATAAAGGGGAGTTCCCCTACACATTCTTTCTTGCCTGCCACCTGTAAGACATGACTGTGCTCCTCATTCACCTTCCACCATTATCGTGAGGCCTCCCCAGACATGTGGAACTGTGAGTCAATTAAACCTCTTTCCTTTATAAATTACACAGTCTCTGGTATGTCTTTATTAGCAGTGTGAGAACCGACTAATACACATTACTTGAATCCTGGATTAAGCTTTGCTTGGAATTAGATCTATCTCTAGACTTTTCATATGAGTGGGCCAATATATTCTCTTTTTGTTTAAGTCAATTTAAGTTTTTGGTTGCTTGTCTCCAAAAGAGTCAAGTCTGATTCTGGTCTCTCTATTTGGTTTAATTAGTCTTAGTGCTTAATTGGTCTTTCTATTTCCACACTTGCCCTGACTGGTGTTGTCTTGGTAACCCTCAATGCTTTAACAAACGGACCCCAGATTTCTTGGGATCACTTCTGCTCATATTATATTGGCAAGACAGGTTAAAAGGCCACACCTAACTTTGAAGGAGTTTGGGAAATGTAGTCTAACTGCACATGCAGAAGGAAGAGGAGAGCCAGGACCCTGCAGCACCATTAGCCCTCCTTGCCATCCCACCCTCTAATCCCTCCTATCTCCTGCAGCCACAGTGGCCCTCTTGATATGTGAATTGGCATATGTCATTCCCCTGGATGAGGTTTGTCAGCAGCTTCCTGGGAACTCAGATTCTCCTCCATGGCCCATGAGGCCCTGCCCAATCTGGCTCCTGCCAGGTCTCTAACCCCCATCTGAATCCCAGGTGTGCCCTGGCTCCTTTCCCATCTGCCACGTTGGCCTCGGGTCAGCTTCTATGGCTTGCTGGGCCTTTCCAGCCTCAGGACTTTCTACTGCTGAAATGCCTTTCCCCCAGTTTTTCATAAGGCTGGCTCCTTCTCACCCTCCAGGAATCCTCCTGAGAGTGATTTCCTCAGAGAGGCCTTTCTGGAACACCCTAACCAATAAAGGTCTTCCCTCTTTTTTTATTTTTATTTTTTGAGATGGAGTTTTTCTTTTGTTGCCCAGGCTGGAGTTCAATGGTGCGATCTTGACTCACTGCAACCTCCGCCTCCTGAGTTCGAGTGATTCTCTTGCCTCAGCTTCCTGAGTAACTGGGGTTATAGGGGCCCACCACCATGCCTGGCTAATTTTTGTATTTTTAGTAGAGAAAGGGTTTCATCATTTTGGCCAGGCTGGTCTTGAACTTCCAGCCTTAGGCGATCCGCCCACCTCAGCCTCCCAAAGTGCTGAGATTACAGGCGTGAACCACCGTGCCCAGCTTCCTTCTTATTCTTTATCACAGGACTAAATTAGGTAATGGTTTATTTGCTTCCTATTTTTAGTCTGCCTTCCACTCTAGAATATAAGGTCCAGGGTGGGGTGACTGTGTCTGTCTGTTCCATTCCATGTGCAGAGCATCCACCTTGCAGAGTCTGGTACACAGCAGGTGCTCAAAGGGTTTTACTGAAAGAATGTATGTATGTATGTATGTATGTATGTATGTATGTATGGATGGATGAATAGGTGGATGGATGGATGGATGGATGGATGGATGGATGGATGGATGGATGGATGAATCGATGGATGGATGGATGGATGGATGGATGGATGGATGGATGGATGGATGGTTGCATGGATGGATGAATAGATGGATGGATGAATAGATGGATGGATGAATAGATGGATGGATGAATGGATGGATGGATGGATGGATGGTCTTTCATGCCCATCTGTGGATGCTGGAAAGTTAAAATGTACCTTCTATTTCTAATGCTACATAGCATTAAAGAAGTTTGCCAGGGCCTGCTCTAAAATGTCTGCCAGAAGGAAGGGAGGGAATGGAAGCCATTCATATTCCCCCACAGAGCCCCTGAGTTTATTGTATGTTAGAGGAGGGCAAGTAAATACGTTTCCCACTTTGTGCATGTTTTCTTTACACTAGCCAATCCACAACCCCCAAGGGAAAGCCTAAGGAATGATGCCCATGAATCTTAATAAAGTCCCACAGGTCCTGTCCCCACCGCCCCCATGGTTGAGCTCCATGCCATCTCTGGACTTCTGTCAGCACTCCTAACCTTTCTGGGACCTGTGAGTAATAAATTTCTTCTGTTCATGCATTTTGGTTTCACTTTCTGACGTTATCTCACATGATATACACACACAAACCTAACCCCCTCCCAATGGGCTCTCTTAGAGAGCAGCTGTCTTGATTTATAGCCACTCCTAACAGGAGGAATCCTACCAGTAGTCTCTTAACTGAACTAGGAGCACAGTTTCCTTGCTTGTGTCTGGCCCCTGGAGCTTACATCTCAGGGGCAACTTACCTCCAGTCCTGTTCTTTTCTCCTGTGAAATGTTCCAGTGAGATTTAAAATGTCAGAAGTCTGGACAGTAAGACATTTGTATTTTGGCCAATGGACCTTAAGATGCCAAGAAGGGTTTCACCTGCTCTTGAAAACAGCTTTTGAATTTTAATTCTACCTGGAAGGTGTAATGGGAGCATTCCCTTGTGCTTTTGGAGCTCACTCACAGGCATTGAGGTGGTCCTAGCAGCCGAGGGAAGGAGGGAGATGTCAAGCAACTGCTTTGCCCAAGGTGACTTAATGAGTCAGGGCTGGAATGGGCATCATGAGGGCAGGCACTGAGCCTGCAGACTGGGTCCTACCCTTCCTACACACACACACACACACACACACACACACACCCCTCTTCTAATGGGATATGATAAAATACAGATAAGAAGCTCCAGAAGGAAAATTCCTCCTGTTAAAGTTTACTGTGTTCCTCCCACATGGCCATTCTGGCTCCTTAGAATGTAATACAATTGCGATATTCTTTTCACAAAAAGATTACTCTATTTATGTGTCAAATTTACAAAAGAATTAAATTAGGAATTGATTTAAAAAAGAATCATCACAACGGTTCTTTAAACAGAGAGGTACCTTGGAGGCATTTCAAATGATTTGATTTATAAACACTTAATTTGCACACAACCTTTCAGATAAATATAATGTTCAGGGAGGAAGGTAGATGGATGTGATTTGTGTGGGCGCAATGTACCTGCTGCTTCTAAACCTTGTATGTATTTCTGTGATTCAATCTATCATATTTTATGTGTTGTGATCATTTGTTCTCATGTCTGTTTTTACCATTACAGTGTGAGTCTCATCCTGGCAGGGAGTAGTATATCTTGGTCACCTTTGTCTGTTCAATACCCAGCAGGGTCATTGACAACAAGATTTGTGTCTTATTTTCTTTCTACCCTTAGCACCTATCTTAGGGACTGTCATTCAGGAACACTAAGAAAATGTTTTTTGAATTGAACTTGGTAAGTATAATTTTTCCTCTTAAAGAGTAGTGTAGATTTTTGTACTTGTAGAAGGCCTTTTTTTGGGATAGACCATTAAAACTATTATTTAATGTTCCCAGTCATAGGCCATCTGTAGGAACTCTGGCTTTCTGCTGAGGGGTTCATTTATTGAATGCCTATCATGTGTCAAGCACTGAGCTATAGCTGGAGATACAGTGAGTGAGGCAATCAGATTTCTGCACCTGTGAAGCTTGCAGTGAAGGGGCATGGCAGAGAAATAAGAAATAGACAACAATGGTGGGTAAGAGCGGGGAGAGGGTACACAGGCAGAGGGGAAATGATGTTTACTGAAGGACAAAGAGGAGTTGGCCATGCAGTAGGAATGGCAAACAGATTCCATGTGCAAGGAATAGAAGGCAATTTGGCATAGCCAGAGCACAGAGAGGAAGGCACTGAGAGGGAAGAGACAAGTGGTGGATGTTGGCCAGGGCAGGCTGGGAGAGGCCGTGTTGCCTGTGTGGAAGAGTGTGGAGTGGATCCTGAGGGAATATGAGGGAAAGTGTGCATGGTGGCTCCAGTGGCATTATGGAGGATGTATCGGAGAGACTAACACTTGGAGTTTGGATTTTTAATGTCCAAGGAAGCATTTTATTGTGGAAATAAACAAAAAGACCAACCAAATGAGAACAAGCAAAGGCTGTTTATTCAGAGCTTGCTCTAGCAAGGGACTCAATCTCTGTCATTTGGGTTTTGGCAGAGACTCAAAGGCAGGCAGGGGAGTGGGGTAGTTTTAGAGTGGAAAAAGAGAAGGCTTCAGTTATGCTCTGACTGGAGGCTGTTGGCCTGGGGAAGCTGCAGATGAGCTAAACGGAAGCGGGCGCCCTATGGCGTTGCTTAGGGGAGCACATTTCGTTTACTGTGGTTAGTTCTGAGTTGGAAGCAGAGACGAAAACTAGGAAAGCTGTCAGTTATTCATCAAGTCCTGGCCATCTTGAGTTGATTGTCACAGAAGTTACTGTTTGGCTTCTTGCATTGTGACTAGAGATAGCCTGACTTCCTCTAAGTCTGACTTACAGCAGGTTGGCTTCCTGTGCTGGTTATTGTGGATAAGGGGTTGGTTTCCTGGGCAGGCTGCTGCTGCAGGTGTGGACCAGAGTTCTGTGTTTATATAGGATCTGGCCATTGTTTGTCTGGATATTCAGGTTCTCATTATCATTAATGAGAATTATTTATAGTTACAGATATTTAGTGTTACAAATAAGAGCAATTACTTTCATTAATGCATATTAAATATCCCTAAAAATTATTCCTAATCATTAAGTTAACCAATTAAATTATCTTAAACATATTGTACTGCGTTTATTTATCTACTTATTATATTTGGCTTTTTTCAAGTACTCCATGTGCCTGATTGGGAAGATTTACAACCCTAAAAGGCAACAGTTTTCTAAGCATTGAAATATTTCTTGTAACTATAATAAATAAAAAAAAATTTTTTTTTGAGATGGAGTCTTGCTCTGTTGCCCAAGCCGGAGTGCAGTGGCACGATCTTCGCTCACAGCAACCTCTGCCTCCTGGGTTCAAGCATAAATCAAAATTTTAAATGTTTCAAAGCATATTATTTTAAATATTCCAAAAATCTTTACCAACCTGATCAAATTTTAGTATATCTTTAACAACTTAAAAAAATACCAAATCTGAAAATCACATAGATTTACCAATATGCCATATTAATCACTGCATTTTTTAGAGACAGGGTCTCACTAATAAGAATTAGAATAAGAATTAACTCATTTAATCTTCACATGTATTCTATTATTATTATTTTTAGATAGGGTCATATGGTTTGGCTGTGCCCTGACCCAAACCTCATCTTGAATTGTAAGCCCCATAATCCCCATGGGCTTATGGGGAGGGAGGGGCCTGGTAGGAGGTGATTGGAACATGGGGGTGGGGAAACATGCTGTTCTCTTGATAGTGAGTGAGTTCTCACGAGATCTGATGTTTTATAAACGGCAGTTTTCCCTGGGCTTTTCTGTCTCTCCTGCTGCCTCGTGAACAAGGTGTCTGTTTCCCCTTCTGCCACAATTGTAAGTTTTCTGAGGCCTCCTCAACCATGCAGAACTGAGTCAATTAAGCCTCTTTCCTTTATAAATTACCCAGTCTCAGGTATTTCTTTATAGAAGTGTGAAAATGGAGTAATATACAGGGTCTCATTCCCGTCGCCCAGGCTGGAGTACAGTGGTGCAATCTCAGCTCACTGCAGCCTCTACTTCCATGGTTTAAGTGATCTTGTCAGCCTCCTGAGTAGCTGGGACTATAGGCACATGCCACGCCCAGCTAAGTTTTTGATTTTTTTTGGAAAAAGAAGGTCTCACTATGTTGCCCAGGCTGGTCTTGAACTCCTGGGCTCAAGTGATCCTACTACCTCAGCCTCCCAAAGTGCTGGGATTACAGGCATGAGCCACCATGCCTGGCCTAATCACTGCATTTTAAATAACAGTGGTACACAGATTGTTCTGAACATTACAAATCCTAGTCCTCTAGTTAGTGGTATTAAATTATAGATTTAAAAAATAAATAAATTATAGGTTTAGTGTATTCATTTTTAAACCTGTTTGTAAAGTCACTTATCCAAGTAAAAGGAGCAGTTTTTGCACCTCAGGCAAGGTTACTGAGTCATAAAATTAGAACTACAATATTGTTACTTTTCAGTCAGATATTTGAGACTGTGACCTTGGGTGGGACCTGGTACTACATACTTCCTGGATGATTCTACTCAAGTCCCTGGAGAACTCTGGGTCCTTTTCTCCTCTCCTCTTCTCTTCTCTTCTCTTCTTTCTCTTCTCTTCCTAGAAATAGCAGCCTGACTTCTCTTCTCTTCTTCTCTTCTCTTCTCTTCTCTTCTCTTCTCTTCTCTTCTCTTCTCTTCTCTTCTCTTCCCTTCCCTTCCCTTCCCTTCCCTTCCCTTCTTTTCCCTTTCCTTCCCTTCTTTTCTCTTTCCTTCCCTTCTCTTCTCTCTCTCTCTCTCCGTCTCTTTAAAAAAAATAAAGACGGGGTCTTGCTATGTTGCCCAGGCTGGTCTTGAACTTGTGGGCTCAAGTGATCCTCCTGCCTTGGCTTCCCAAGGTGCTAAAATTACAGGCATGAGCCACTCTGGACTTGGGTCTTTTTCTAGAGCCAGGCTCTGTCTTCCATTGTCGATGGGTAACCTCCATCTTCATACCTTCCGCTGGGGTTTACTGCAGTTCAGTGCTGGGGAGTCTTTCACCATTAACCATTGTTTCCCTTCACTTGTTTCAGCCCTCACCTGTGTTGTGGCTGATTCCATCACCACTTGATTGGATTACAAGAATCTCTTTACCATCTAACTGAATTCTGAATTCCTCACATATTTTGCTGTGCAACCTGTCTAAGGAGTCAGGTTAGGAGGCTGTTATGGTCAGAGGCAGATGTTGTGGTCACCTGGATGTGGCGGTGGAGATGACCCCAGAGCTTCTTAGGGCAGGGATCAAATAAGATTTAGTGACTGATTAGATGCTGGAGAAGAGGATGTTGAGGGAAGAAGAAAGAGTCAGAGAAGCTGCCCAGATTTCTGCATTAGACAACTGGGTAGAAACGTGTTTTACATAAAAATCACTGACCATTTATTGAAAACTAAGTACTTAACGTGAAACTGACTTAATTAGCCAAACAAGTGGTAATTTGTAAACAGACAGATGCAGCCTACTAGAGGCAATGGGGTCAAGTGACCAAGGATTGGGAGTCAGGGAACCTTTCCCAGCTGTGCCACTGATTTCTAGTTGTTCTTGGGATAAATCCTGTGTGCTCTGTGGGCTTCCCTTTCTTGTAAATAAAAACATCTGCCTAAAGCCTGAGTTCTGTTAACTCTAAAATGCATAAACCTGTCAAATGAGAGGGTTGGATTAAGCAAAGGTGCACCAGCTTCTTTGGTAATTTGATGAACACCAAGCACCCGCTCCCTGGGAAAATGCAGGGAATATTTACATACACTTTCTCCGGGTTCATTCCCTCCTTCTCTCACCCCCAACACTCACGGATTAGATGGACTTCAAAGCTCTTTCGTGTTCTTACATGCCCTCTTCGGCATTTAAAATCTCCTTACCTTTTCCAAAGAAACAACATAAAAATGATGATGCCTTTGTTAGTCGCTGTGTTCTTTCTTTTCCCTTTGAATTACCCCTGCTATCTATTTAAACAGGAGTCCCTCAGGGCAAAGGCTGTCTCTGTCCTTGTTTCAGTGGCTAGAATGCAGTTGGATGCTTAACAACACCTAATTATAATAATATGGATTAGGGTATAATGCCATCTGTAAACCTTGATAAGCTTAGGATAGATTAATAATATTTTAACAATCTGTACAAAACAGTAGATGGACATCATTTAAAAAGGGAACTTTTGCTTCTATGGTGCAATACAGGATTAATTAAACATCCCCCAGGAGTTTATCTCTAAGAATCCATGTCTCACAGTGAATATATATATATTTTTTCAAGAATTATTCAAAGTTATCAAGATGAATCACTAGACCTTCTGTTATTAAAACCCTTTATTCAGAACAGTAACCTGTTCTTCAAGGTTAGCTTTCTGTATACTACCTGGAACCCTGATGGAAAGATTTGGTTTGGTTAGAGATGTTTTCTGGTTGGCTGAGGATTTACCCCTTGAACAAAATCTTTTCTTTTTTCTTTAACCATTTGGAGAAATAAATTTCTGAAATGTGCTGTACACTTCACTGCCCTCCGAAACAGATGATCTGGAACATAATGTTCCCTTATGGGCATTGATTATTAAATTGTGGTATGCGGTAGTCTTTAACAACTTTTAGGGCTAGGTAATCTTATTCCTATTGAAGTAGATGTAGAATTGTTTGCTTCAACACTACTTAGCCCCAGTCTACAGATTTTGATTTTCGTTGGAGTTATCCAGGTGCATATTTCAAAGAGACAACCAGATCTTGTGGGTTTGTTAAAAAAATAAGTCCCAGGCTGCCTTGCACATATTTCCCTTTCCCTTCAGGGAAGCTTTTTTTTTTTTTTTGTGGGGGGGGGACAGAGTCTCGCTCTGTCGCCCAGACTGGAGTGCAGTGGCGCGATCTCGGCTCACTGCAAGCTCCGCTTCCTGGGTTCACGCCATTCTCCTGCCTTAGCCTCCCCAGTAGCTGGGACTACAGGTGCCTACCACCACGCCCGGCTAATTTTTTGTATTTTTTAGTAGAGACGGGGTTTCACCATGTTAGCCAGGATGGTCTTGATCTCCTGACTTTGTGATCCACCCGACTCGGCCTCCCAAAGTGCTGGGATGAACCACTTTTATATATATATTTTTTTGCTGATTAAAAATTACCTTCCATATCTTAAATCCCATGGTTGTATTGCTACTTTTTTACTTGTCTCTTTTAGGCTCTGTCTATTGACATCCCCCTATGGAAGATGAGGATTTAACTCTTGCCTTATCCCATCCCCGCTATGCACTCACTTCCCATCCTCCCAAGATAATTTATCTTTTTTTTTTTTTTTTTTTTTTTTGGCTGTTGCCTGAGCTGGAGTGCAGGGGCGCAATCTCAGCTCACTGCAACTTCCACCTCCAGGGTTCAAGTGATTCTCCTGCCTCAGCCTCCTGAGTAGCTGGGATTACAGGTGCCCGCCACCACACCCAGCTAATTTTTTGTTGTTGTTGTATTTTTAGTAGAGACGGGGTTTCACCATGTTGGCCAGGTAGTCTTGAACTCCTGACCTTGTAATTTGCCTGCCTCAGCCTCCCAAAGTGCTGGGATTACAGGCGTGAGTCACTAAGCCAGGCCCCCCAATTTATCTTTTTAATTAAATCAATACCCAGTGTTTACATTATTATGACTCTATATACTAGTGAGAGATCAGCCATGTAGAAAACTATAATTACTTTTTTTCTGCATGATTTTTTGGGTTTTTTCTCAAGTTAATAATTGTTTTGTTAGATTATTTTTTCAATTTGCTTTAATGTCCTGTATATTTAGTTCTGATTCAACCAATTGTCTAAATCAGTGCTTCTCAGACTATCTGTGATAAAGAACTAGTTTTTAAAATTGCTACTTTGTTACAGGCAGATACTTTTATAAAATACAATAAAAATATACTTCTAGAAC
The DNA here is from genome assembly GCF_028878055.3 of Symphalangus syndactylus. NCBI lineage: Eukaryota > Metazoa > Chordata > Mammalia > Primates > Hylobatidae > Symphalangus > Symphalangus syndactylus. The sequence continues at coordinate 106,973,835 of NC_072423.2, read as the reverse complement.
AAACTGTTCACAGCACCAGTTGGCTGGCCACACTTCGTGTAGCACTGTTCAAGTCTTCTTTCAATGCATCTAAACACACTGGGTGTTCTCTCAGTTTTGTCTTTTTGAGGAAGCCTCTTTAGAGCCTTTTGATGTGACAATATGGATTGGTTGTCTTCAATAAACCAAGTGCATGGCTGTTTCATGGGTCAGATTCTCCTTTTCCTTCAGCCTTGGGCTTCTCGTTGCTTTCTTATTCTGGTTCCTCGATCCTATGCCTTCCTCATTCACAAGTTAACCCTTCTTTTGCATGGGCACATCCTCCAGTGGCTTCCTAGAAAAGTGTGTGTGGAAAATAAATGTTTTGAATGTCAAAAAAACGAAAATATTTTTATTTTACTCTCTTGTCTGCTTATTTGCCTGAGTATAGAATTCTTGGTTGGAACTAACTTTTCTTCGGAATGTTTGATTGTCTTCTGGCTTCCAGTGTTGCTGTTGAGAAGTCTAAGACCATTCTGGTTCCAGAACTTATTTTTATTTTTGGAATCTTACAAGGTTTTTCCATGAACATTGGTATTCTATATTTCACATCATGTGGATTTCTTTTTCATCCTTTATTCTGGGCACTTTTAATTCTCAGAAATGTTCTTAAATAATTTTCTTCATTCTCAATCTTTCATTTTCTCTTCCTGGAAGTACTATTGTTTATAAGTTGACCTGCTGGACTGGTCTCTCACGTAAGGGTCCTCTGAGTCAATGGATTTGGTTCTCGGCTTTCCCCTCTGTTGACTTAGAAATCAGCACTTTCCAGGCTGCTAAGTCATCTGTTCTTGTAGCTAGGAAAATTATGCATGATTGCCTCCTCTCCCACCCTAGTGGATTTACGCCTTTTTATAGTAATTTTAGTGGGCTTTCAGGAGGGAACAAAATTAGATGTCAGTCTGCTGTTGTCGCTCAGTACCTGGTGTCTGCTTCCTATTGTTCTCAGATTGCCAACTGTACATTCCCTTCAAACAGGTAACAAAATAGTTGAGGGTATAGCTGTTGGATTCCAGCCCCACTGATGTCCCTTGCCAGCTCTTTGACCTTGCACAAATTACTTCGCCTCTCAGAAATTCAGTTTGTTCATCTCTCTGATGGGGAGAATAATAATACCTACCCTATGTGATTGTTGTGAGCACTAAAGGATCGTGTAGTGAATACACCATCGCCGTTCCATATGTGGTAGCTATTATTGCCACTCCTGCTAGAGGCTTGACCTTTCCTCTTCTTCTCTATCAAAAATAGTCTATGGACTAGAAAATTGCATTGCCATGCAAGTTAGACTGAAGTAAGACTCCCCAGGAGCTCTCCTAAGGTGTAATGGATAAACATTATTGCATAGACTTTACGGCATCTATTAATAGTTTGGCTGCCCAGAAACTTCGTTTTAGCTATTCTCCCCAGAATGGTCAAGATACTCTCTCCAAAATGCTGATCTTGTCAGTGAATGTCCTGAGTCTTCATGATGAAGGCCAAGTCCCTAGCAAGGTATCAAGGTGTCTTCCTATATCTCTGGCCTTGTGCGCCACACAATGTGGCCCACAGGACTTGAGGTCCTGCTTATATCCTTCTCTCTCAAGTTTTCCTTTGCCATCCCTGCAGAGTGCAGAGCCAAGCCTGCTCTTCCCTCAAGATTCAGTGTAGCTTTCACCCAATTCTGGAAGCCCTTTTTGGCCTTTCCCTACCTCAACTTCTGTCTCTCAGTCCACACACTGGGTTAGTACATCTCCTGAGCCTCATCACCTTCTGTGTGTACACCCCTCTGTCACAGTGCTTGTAACTATTGTAGGTGTTTACTTATCTTTCCCACCCACAAAACTGTAATTGCTCTGTGGCTAGAGGATGTGACCTTCTTATTGTTTTATTCTTAGAACCCAGTATGGTGCCTGCTACATCTTAAGTGTTTATAATTTTTGAAGTGAAATAATATTTACTGAATGAATGTATGAATGAAAAGGCCTCACATATTAGTGTGGTTTCACCTACTTGCAGAATAAAATTCTCAAATTGAGGAACTTGAAAATGTTATGTATATATATATATATATATATATTTTTTTTTTTTTTTGAGACAGAGTCTCTCTCTGTCGCCCAGGCTGGAGTGCAGTGGTGTCATCTCGGCTCACTGCAAGCTCCGCCTCCCGGGTTCACGCCATTCTCCTGCCTCAGCCTCCCAAGTAGCTGGGACTACAGGTGCCCGCCAGCACGCCTGGCTAATTTTTTGTATTTTTAGTAGAGATGGGGTTTCACCATGTTAGCCAGGATGGTCTCGATCTCCTGACCTTGTGATCCGCCTGCCTCAGTCTCCCAAAGTGCTAGGATTACAGGCATGAGCCACTGCACCCAGTGTTCAATGCCTGCCAGAATAACAATATTTACTTGGCATTGTACTTAAAAGCCTATTTGGGTAGGGACATTATGATCGAGGTGCTGGAAACGCTCCAGTCCTCTTCTTCATGCTTACCAGCTGCTTGGTGCATCTAGCATGAGAGCGATCACCATGTAATAATGTCCTAAGCAGACTGATATGGTTTGGGTCTGTGTCCCCCACCAAATCTCATGTTGAATTGTAATCCCCAGTGTTGGAGCATGGGCCTCATAGGAGGCGATTGGATCATGGGGCTGGATTTCCAGCTTGGTACTGTTCTGGTGATAGTGAGTGGGTTTTCATGACTTCTGGTCATTTAAAAGTGTGTGGCGCCTCCCCTTTCTCTCTCTTGGTCCTGTGCCTGCCATGTAAGATGCCTGCTCCCACTTTGCCTTCCACCATGAGTCAAAGCTCCCTGAGGCCTCCCCAGAAGTAGGTGCTGCCATGCTTCCTGTATAGCCTGCAGAACCATGAGCCAAACACACCTCTTTTTAAGATAACTTACCCAGTCTCAAGTATTTCTTTATAGCAATGTAAGAATAAACTAATACACAGACACAGGCGGCAGCTCTGTAACTTTTCTAAGAAGCCCAGCAATAACATTTCAGTCACTTTCGTGGGTGCTCATTGCCCTTCCTAAAATACAAACACGCCACATGCTGTTTCCAGCCAAATTAAGACAGGGTGAGCTTTACATGTCTAATGAAGGAACAGCTCAGAAGATTAGGAACAAAGCATTTCGGTCACACGAACATACGCTTCAGACATGTGAGGGCAGGGACTCCCGTTCATCCACCAATAGGTTCTGTCAGCTTCAGCTTTTATCCTAGTTGCTCCTGAAGGAATCTGGATTAACATAATGAGGGTGCTCGTGAACCAGCTCATTATCATTTTAGAAAACTTCAGGGCCAAATAAAACACCAGACTTTGTGTTCAAGCTGTACTACCGACAGACATTTATTTAATGAACTATTTTCTGCTTACAGATGGAGGTGGAAGTTGTATTCACAAGCTCTAAATGTCAGCCTTCATCTTTAGACCTAGTGGAAAGCAGAAAAGACAAAACGTGATGCAATGAACCTTGTTATGGTACCCAAAATATGGGGATCCTGCTTCTGTTAGCATGCCTGCATCCCTGTCTTGGCCCCACTGATGAGGAGCAGGCAAGATAGGGATTCTGAGTACAGAGGAAGTTACTGAAACAATTAACAATCAGAGTGTCTGATTAGTGCTATAATTTCAAATGTAAACAACAACAAAAAACCTTTTAGATTTCAGGTGAGAATTGCACTCTTCAAGGATGGTTCCTCTCTGTGGCTGTAGTTAGTGTAGTGAATTGGATATTCTTGGATTGAGTCAACTTTATATCTCAAGTATATTTTTCTTTTCTTTTCTTTTCTTTTTTTTTTTTTTTTGACAGAGTTTCGTTCTTGTTGCCCAGGCTGGGGTATGCAATGGCACGTTCTTGGCTCACTGCAACCTCTGCCTCCCAGGTTCAAGTGATTCTCCTGCCTCAGCCTCCCAAGTAGCTGGGATTACAGGCATGTGCCACCACACCAGGCTAATTTTTTATATTTTTAGTAGAAACAGGGTTTCTCCGTGTTGGTCAGGCTGGTCTCGAACTCCCGACCTCAGGTGATCTGCCCGCCTCAGCCTCCCAAAGTGCTGGGATTACAGGCATGAGCCACCATGCCTGGCCGCAAGTATATTTTTCATCTCTCAATATGCATTCATGTTTTACCAAAAGAAAGTGAAGGGGGGAGGGGGGAGGGATAGCATTAGGAGATATACCTAATGCTAAATGACAAGTTAACGGGTGCAGCACACCAACATGGCACATGTATACATATGTAACAAACCTGCACATTGTGCACATGTACACTAAAACTTAAAGTATAATAATAAAAAAAAAAAAGTGAAGACTCGGCTGGGCGTGGTGGCTCACGCCTGTAATCCCAACACTTTGGAAGGCTGAAGAGGGTAGATCACGAAGTCAGGAGATTGAGACCATCTTGGCCAAAATGGTGAAACCCCACCTCTACTAAAAATACAAAAATTAGCCGGGCGTGGTGGTGTGTGCCTGTAGTCCCAGCTACTCAGGAGGCTGAGGCAGGAGAATCGCTTGAACCCAGGAGGCGGAGGTTGCAGTGAGTTGAGATGGCGCCACTGCACTCTAGCCTGGGAGAAAGAGAGAGACTCCGTCTCAAAAAAAAAAAAAAAAAAAGAAAGTGAAGACCCGTCCATAGCAGCATTTCTTCCAGGAAGTTCAAAAGACACTGACAAAGCAAGATCAAAATTACAAAATTGACTTTGAGGAACAAGTAAATGGTGTTAAGCAGCCTTATCATTATTAAATGGAATAAAAAGCTATTATATGCATATGAGCCCAAAGCAAAATCGATCAGAAGAGTTAATCACCCTCATCAAGTCACATTTCTTGAAGTGCCCTCTGGGTGCAAGTTATCACTGCTTTTGGATGCTGGCTGTTCATCTCTTCAAGGGCAACAGACTCAGAATAGGAAGCCACTCTGGAACTTGGTTGGGACTGAAAGGAGAGAAGGAAAGAGAAGAGGGATCCTTGGATCCATGGATTCCACTTACTACATTTATGTTGCTCAAGACATCAGTGGCTCCACTGACTCCAACCAATTTGGACCCACAGATATATTAAAAAGTAATTTCTGTATTGAAGGGCGTTTATTCTCATCTGGGAGATGTAGCATGTCCTTGTGTTCCAGGCAAATTGAATTTAATTGTTTAGTGCTTTGAGCCATGTGCATTCAGGGAGCTTTATTGGATAACCTGTTTATTGATTTATAGTCCCTTGGCTGTAGAAAAGGCACAAGGGAGAGCTAATGATGATCTGAGTGTGTATCTTCCACTCATCAAGCCCTGGGCAGAGACCGGTGGGCTATGGGTCTCCTCTCCCAGAGGCCTCTAAAGTCCCCAGACTTGTCCTGATGTAGCTTTGCTTTTGCTCATCACCTGGGAATTGGACCCAAGGAGGCATTATATTTTACACATAAAAAATACAGGCATCTCCTTCTGTTTCCTAAAACTGAGGAAAGCAATTACTATTGATCCATTGCCCATTCTGGCCAGGCATGTGCTAGTAGTGATTTTGCCCATCTGAACTCAAATCTTCACATTCTCATGGCAGATTTTATCATTTCCATCTTACATATGAGGAAACAAAAACTCAGAGAGGTGAAGTGACTTGACCACCACTATTTAAATTATATAGCCAGGGTTTAAACCCAGGTCTGTCTGATTCATTCTCTTTTTGCTCTCAATCAACAAGAGACTGGTGTATGTGTGTGTGTGTGTGTGTGTGTGTGTGTGTGTATGAAAGAAGAGTGAGAGAAAGAGAGAGGTCTGTATTTATATCTGCATGAAATTGGGACCATACTTTATATATGGAGAAAGTCTGGGTTCCATAAAAGTTAAACATAGAATTACCATATGATGCACCAATTTCTCTCCTAGGTATATAACCCAAAGAATTCAAAACAGGGACTCAGATGCTTGTACACCAATATTCATTGCAGCATTATTCACAGTGGCCAAAGGTGGAAACAACTCAAGCGTCTATCAACTGATGAATGGATAAACGAAGTGTGACATATATATGCAATGGAATATTACAGCCATAAAAAAGAATGAAGTTCTGATTTATACTACCACATGGATGAACTTTGCAAACATTATGCTCAGTGAAACAATCCAGACACAAAAAGACAAATATTGCATGATTTCACTTATATGAGGTACCTAGAATAGGCAAATTCGTAGAGATACAAAATAGAATAGAGGTTACCAGGGGTTGGGGGAGGGGAAATGGGGAAGTTTCTGTCTTGGATGATGAAAAACTTTTGGGAATAGATAGTGGTAATGGTTACACAGTGTTGTGAAGGTCAATGCCACTAGATTATACACTTAAAAATGGTTGAAAAGGTGAACTTTGTGTTGTATATATTTTACCACAATTTATTTAAAAGCCTGGCATGATGCAAAGAGTCAAACACACCTGGTTGTGACTCCTACCACCTGTATAAATTGGGCAAGTAACTTAGCATCTCTTAATCTGTTTTCTCACTTTAAAAATGGAGATGATGATGCCTAGTTCACTAAGTTGCTGTAGGGCACAAATTGTCTAGTCAGCACTGAGCACAAAATGTAAGCACTCACCATATGGTGCTGGTCGTGGAGACATTAGTAGTGGTAGTAAATTATTATTCTTGTTAGTTTGAAAGCCCATACTAGGAAGGTTTAACCACACAGAGAGTGAGTATGTCTCCTCACACACATTGACGACTGCTTAAACAATAACTGAGATTTTGCTCTTGTTTTGGAAGAATTTTTTTCAACGGAATGCCAATGAAGAACCAGGTGTTTGAAAAATGTGGCTGTGTTAAGTTAAATGAGCCTTTTTTGGACTCCAGATGGGAGCATAAAGCTGTTTGAAACCCCAACGGTGTTTTCTTGTTGATTTTCACATGACTGAAAAATGATTTGACCACATTACAGAGGAGCTGTGATGTGTTCTTGCTGCCAGTTCTTGGTTCCTATTTGGGAAAAGAAGAGATATTAGAGCAAAAACTCATAAGCCTTGAAAATAGGAGGCTTGTAATAGAAGCCTCTTTAGTGGCCTTTAATTATATGGCATTGCTGAGGTGACATGCTAATTACAGGGCTCTCGGACAATTCCCTTCAGCTGAGTAGTCATACATTGCCTCATGTATCAGGAAGTGGAGTTCTGTGTTAAAAGAATTGGAAGATATCTACCAAGTTTCAAAAGACCCACGGAAGACATTTAAATACATGTATTAGACTGTTTGATTTCTGTGCTCCATAGAGCAGATGATCAACTCTCCCACCCGATGTATACTAAATCTGCTTTCAACACATGTGAACATTTTCTCAAATAAGCTATGCCAAATTCTTATGGGCTTTGGCTGCAGCCCCCAATAAAGCACAGCTGTAGACCTGGAAACTTGTCCTTTGAACATTTGGAAGCATCTCTGCAGGCTTCTTCCTTTGCTTGAGACACATCTGGCCACTGAAAAATAATGTGAGTTTGTATTTAACCCTCGGGTCTTTAAAGAAACTATTTGGTGGAGCTTAGCTTTAATTTATTTAGTGGTTGCCCCATGAACTGCAAGAGCGAATACACCTCTAAAAGTAAGCCTTAGCCCTTCCTGTCCCCTGTGTGTCATGGGAAAGTACTGCCTTGAATAGTGGCTAAATTTTCCTTTTCTTAATTTTCTGTGGAACTGCAAGTTAATGGGTTTTCAGGTGGTACTTAGTGTCTCACACATATCATATGCATCATACTTGCTGAAATTAATTAGATGTTTTGTATGAAAAAGCAGACTAATCATGAGATTCCAACCACTCACAGATAATTGTTGTTATATTTTGGCATAGAACTCTTCAGACTTATTTCAATGTGTGAATATCAATTTTCTTTTTTTTTGTAAAAATGGGATCATATGGTATATAGTTTTAAAACTTGCCTTTATCAAATACCAATATATTGTGAACATAATTCCATATAATATGTTAAATGGTTGCTTAGCACTTACCATCTGGATTCCAAATAATTTATAATATTTAACTAGTTTGCTATTGTTTGACTTTTCATTTTATTTCATTTTTTATTTTGATTTATTTAGTTTTTTGAGACGAAGTTTTGCTCTTGTAGCCCAGGCTGGAGTGCAATGGCACAATCTTGGCTCATGGAAACCTCCGCCTCCTGGGTTCAAGCAATTCTCTTGCCTCAGCCTCCCGAGTAGCTGGGATTACAGGCGCCTGCCACCACACCTGGCTAATTTTTGTATTTTTAGTAGAGAGGGGGTTTCACCACGTTGAAGGCTGGTCTAGAACTTCTGACCTCAGGTGATCCACCCACCTCAGCCAAAGTGCTGGGATTACAGGCGTGAGCCACCGCGCCCAGCCTTCTTTTATTTTTTGAGACAGCATCCCACTCTGTCACCCAGGCTGTGGTGCAGTGGCCCAGTCTCAGCTCACTGCAACCTGCACCTCCCAGGTTGAGGCAATTCTCATGCCTCAGCCTCCCGAGTAGTTGGGATTATAGGCATGTGCCACCATGCTTGGCTAATTTTTGTGTTTTTAGTAATTTGGGATTGCGTTTTGCCATGTTGGCCAGGCTGGCCTCCACTGTTTAACTTTTAGATTGTTGACCTGATGACTTATCAGCTAGAATTAGGTTCAGCTTTATTCATAGAAGACTCCAAAGAATAGGCTTAAACTAGATGAATATTTATTTCCCTTGAAAACAAGATAGCCCAGAGGTGGGCAGTCAAGGGTTGCTATGGCAGCCATCAAGGACTCAGGATTCTTCTACCTTTTTGTTCTATCATTTTTCAGGATAGCTTCTGTTTTAGTTTACTTTGTCTTGCTGTAACATTATATCTGAGGTTGGGTGGTTTATAAAGAAAAGAGGTTTATTTGACTCGTGATTCTGGTGGCTGGCAGGTTCAAGTCTGGACAGGTGCATCTGGTGAGGTCCTCAAGCTGTTTCAACTCATGGCAGAAAGTGGAAGAGGAGTGAATGTGTGTAAACAGATCACATGGTGAGAAAGGAATCAAGAGAGAGAAACTGGGGTGGAGCCAAGATGGCCAAATAGGAATAGCTCTGGTTTACAGCTCCCAGTGTGAGCGACACAGAAGACGGGTGATTTCTGCATTTCCATCTGAGGTACCGGGTTCATCTCACTAGGGAGTTCCAGACAGTGGGTGCAGGACATTGGGTGAAGCGCACTGTGCGCGAGCCGAAGCAGGGCTAGGCATTGCCTCACTCGGGAAGCTCAAGGGGTCAGGGAGTTCCCTTTCCTAGTCAAAGAAAGGGGTGACAGATGGCACCTGGAAAATCGGGTCACTCCCACCCTAATACTGCGCTTTCCGATGGGTTTAAAAAATGGCACACCAGGAGATTGTATCCCACATCTGGCTCGGAGGGTCCTACGCCCACGGAGTCTCGCTGATTGCTAGCACAGCAGTCTGAGATTAAACTGCAAGGTGGCAGCAAGGCTGGGGAGGGGCGCCTGCCATTTCCCAGGCTTGATTAGGTAAACAAAGCAGCCGGGAAGCTCTAACTGGGTGGAGCCCACCACAGCTCAAGGAGGCCTGCTTGCCTCTGTAGGCTCCATCTCTAGGGGCAGGGCACAGACAAACAAAAAGACAGCAGTAACCTCTACAGACTTAAATGTCCCTGTCTGACAGCTTTGAAGAGAGCAGTGGTTCTCCCAGCACGCAGCTGGAGATCTGAGAACAGGCAGACTGCCTCCTCAAGTGGGTCCCTGAACCCTGAGCAGCCTAACTGGGAGGCACCCCCAGGTAAGGGCAGACTGACAGCTCACACGGCTGGGTACTCCTCTGAGACAAAACTTCCAGAGGAACGATCAGGCAGCAGCATTTGCAGCTCACAAAAATCCACTGTTCTGCAGCCACCGCTGCTGACACTCAGGCAAACAGGGTCTGGAGTGGACCTCTAGCAAACTCCAACAGACCTGCAGCTGAGGGTCCTGTCTGTTAGAAGGAAAACTAACAAACAGAAAGGACATCCACACCAAAAACCCATCTGTACATCACCATCATCAAAGACCAATAGTAGATAAAACCACAAAGATGGGGAAAAAACAGAGCAGAAAAACTGGAAACTCTAAAAAGCAGAGCACCTCTCCTCCTCCAAAGGAATGCAGTTCCTCACCAGCAACGGAACAAAGCTGGACGGAGAATGACTTTGATGACTTGAGAGAAGAAGGCTTCAGACGACCAAACTACTCCAAGCTACAGGAGGAAATTCAAGCCAAAGGCAAAGAAGTTAAAAACTTTGAAAAAGAATTAGACAAATGTATAACTAGAATAACCAATACAGAGAAGTGCTTAAAGGAGATGATGGAGCTGAAAGCCAAGGCTCAAGAACTATGTGAAGAATGCAGAAGCCTCAGGAGCCAATGTGATCAACTGGAAGAAAGGGTATCAGTGATGGAAGATGAAATGAATGAAACGAAGCAGAAGGGGAGTCTAGAGAAAAAAGAATAAAAATAAATGAACAAAGCCTCCAAGAAATATGGGATTATATGAAAAGACCAAATCTACGTCTGATTGGTGTACCTGAAAGTGACGGGGAGAATGGAACCAAGTTGGAAAACACTCTGCAGGATATTATCCAGGAGAACTTCCCCAATCTAGCAAGGCAGGCCAACATTCAGATTCAGGAAATACAGAGAACGCCACAAAGATACTCCTCAAGAAGAGCAACTCCAAGACACATAATTGTCAGATTCACCAAAGTTGAAATGAAGGAAAAAATGTTAAGGGCAGCCAGAGAGAAAGGTCGGGTTACCCACAAAGGGAAGCCCATCAGACTAACAGCTGATCTCTTGGCAGAAACTCTACAAGCCAGAAGAGAGTGGGGGCCGATATTCAACATTCTTAAAGAAAAGAATTTTCAACCCAGAATTTCATATCCAGCCAAACTAAGCTTCATAAGTGAAGGAGAAATAAAATATTTTACAGACAAGCAAATGCTGAGAGATTTTGTCCCCACCAGGCCTGCCCTAAAAGAGCTCCTGAAGGAAGCAGTAAACATGGAAAGGAACAACCGGTACCAGCCACTGCAAAAACATGCCAAATTGTAAAGACAATCAAGGCTAGGAAGAAACTGCATCAACTAACGAGCAAAATAACCAGCTAACACCATAATGACAGGATCAGATTCACACATAACAATGCTAACTTTAAATGTGAATGGACTAAATGCTCCAGTTAAAAGACAGAGACTGGCAAATTGGATAAAGAGTCAAGACATACCAGTGTGCTGTATTCAGGAAACCCATCTCACGTGCAGAGACACACATAGGCTCAAAATAAAAGGATGAAGGAAGATCTACCAAGCAAATGGAAATCAAAAAAAGGCAGGGGTTGCAATCCTAGTCTCTGATAAAACAGACTTTAAACCAACAAAGATCAAAAGAGACAAAGAAGGCCATTACATAATGGTAAAGGGATCAATTCAACAAGAAGAGCTAACTATCCTAAATATATGCACCCAATACAGGAGCACCCAGATTCATAAAGCAAGTCCTGAGTGACCTACAAAGAGACTTAGACTCCCACACAATAATAATGGGAGACTTTAACACCCCACTGTCAACATTAGACAGATCAACGAGACAGAAAGTTAACAAGGATACCCAGGAATTGAACTCAGCTCTGCACCAAGTGGACCTAATAGACACCTACAGAACTCTCCACCCTAAATCAACAGAATATACATTTTTTTCAGCACCACACCACACCTATTCCAAAATTGACCACATAGTTGGAAGTAAAGCTCTCCTCAGCAAATGTGAAAGAACAGAAATTATAACAAACTGTCTCTCAGACCACAGTGCAATCAAACTAGAACTCAGGATTAAGACACTCACTCAAAACCGCTCAACTACATGGAAACTGAACAACCTGCTCCTGAATGACTACTGGGTACATAACGAAATGAAATGAAGGCGGAAATAAAGATGTTCTTTGAAACCAATGAGAACAAACACACAACATACCGGAATCTCTGGGACACATTCAAAGCAGTGTGTAGAGGGAAATTTATAGCACTAAATGCCCACAAGAGAAAGCATGAAAGATCCAAAATGGACACCCTAACATCACAATTAAAAGAACTAGAAAAGCAAGAGCAAACACATTCAAAAGCTAGCAGAAGGCAAGAAATAACTAAAATCAGAACAGAACTGAAGGAAATAGAGACACAAAAAACCCTTCAAAAAATTAATTAATCCAGGAACTGTTTTTTTGAAAAGATCAATAAAATTGATAGACCGCTAGCAAGACTAATAAAGAAGAGAGAAGAATCAAATAGATGCAATAAAAAATGATAAAGGGGATATCACCACCGATCCCACAGAAATACAAACTACCATTAGAGAATACTACAAACACCTCTACACAAATAAACTGGAAAATCTAGAAGAAATGGATAAATTCCTTGACACATACACCCTCCCAAGACTAAACCAGGAAGAAGTTGAATCTCTGAATAGACCAATAACAGGCTCTGAAATTGTGGCAGCAATCAATAGCTTACCAACCAAAAAGAGTCCAGGACCAGATGGATTCACAGCCGAATTCTACCAGAGGTACAAGGAGGAACTGGTACCATTCCTTCTGAAACTTTTCCAATCCATAGAAAAAGAGAGAATCCTCCCTAACTCATTTTATGAGGCCAGCATCATCCTGATACCAAAGCCTGGCAGAGACACAACCAAAAAAGAGAATTTTAGACCAATATCCTTGATGAGCATTGATGCAAAAATCCTCAATAAAATACTGGCAAACCGAATCCAGCAGCACATCAAAAACTTATCCACCATGATCAAGTGAGCTTCATCCCTGGGATGCAAGGCTGGTTCAACATACTCAAATCAATAAATGTCATCCAGCATATAAACAGAACCAAAGACAAAAACCACATGATTATCTCAATAGATGCAGAAAAGGCCTTTGACAAAATTCAACAACCCTTCATGCTAAAAACTCTCAATAAATTAGGTATTGATGGGACGTATCTCAAAATAATAAGAGCTATCTATGACAAACCCACAGCCAATATCATACTGAATGGGCAAAAACTGTAAGCATTCCCTTTGAAAACTGGCACAAGACAGGGATGCCCTCTCTCACCACTCCTATTCAACGTAGTGTTGGAAGTTCTGGCCAGGGCAATTAGGCAGGAGATGGAAATAAAGGGTATTCAATTAGGAAAAGAGGAAGTCAAATTGTCCCTGTTTGCAGATGACATGATTGTATATCTAGAAAACCCCATTGTCTCAGCCCAAAATCTCCTTAAGCTGATAAGCAACTTCAGCAAAGTCTCAGGATACAAAATCAATGTACAAAAATCACAAGCATTCTTATACACCAATAACAGACAAACAGAGAGCCAAATCATGAGTGAACTACCATTCACAATTGCTTCAAAGAGAATAAAATACCTAGGAATCCAACTTACAAGGGACGTGAAGGATCTCTTCAAGGAGAACTACAAACCACTGCCCAATTATATAAAAGAGGATACAAACAAATGGAAGAACATTCCATGCTCATGGGTAGGAAAAATCAATATTGTGCAAATGGCCATACTGCCCAAGGTAATTTATAGATTCAATGCCATCCCCATCAAGCTACCAATGACTTTCTTCACAGAATTGGAAAAAACTACTTTGAAGTTCATATGGAACCAAAAAAGAGCCTGCATTGCCAAATCAATCCTAACCCAAAAGAACAAAGCTGGAGGCATCATGCTACCTGACTTCAAACTATACTACAAGGCTACAGTAACCAAAACAGCATGGTACTGGTACCAAAATAGAGATATAGATCAATGGAACAGAACAGAGCCCTCAGAAATAATGCCGCATATCTACAACTATCTGATCTTTGACAAACCTGACAAAAACAAGCAATGGGGAAAGGATTCCCTATTTAATAAGTGGTGCTGGGAAAACTGGCTAGCCATATGTAGAAAGCTGAAACTGGATCCCTTCCTTACACCTTATACAAAACTTAATTCAAGTTGGATTAAAGACTGACATGTTAGACCTAAAACCATAAAAACCCTGGAAGAAAACCTAGGCATTACCATTCAGGACATAGGCATGGGCAAGGACTTCATGTCTAAAACACCAAAAGCAATGGCAACAAAAGCCAAAATTGATTGATGAATGGGATCTAATTAAACTAAAGAGCTTCTGCACAGCAAAAGAAACTACCATCAGAGTGAACAGGCAACCTACAAAATGGGAGAAAATTTTCACAACCTAGTCATCTGACAAAGGGCTAATATCCAGAATCTACAATGAACTCACACAAATTTACAAGAAAAAAACAAACAACCCCATCAAAAAGTGGGTGAAGGACATGAACAGACACTTCTCAAAAGAAGACATTTATGCAGCTAAAAAACACATGAAAAAATGCTCATCATCACTGGCCATCAGAGAAATGCAAATCAAAACCACAATGAGATACCATCTCACACCAGTTAGAATGGTGATCATTAAAAAGTCAGGAAACAACAGGTGCTGGAGAAAATGTGGAGAAATAGGAACACTTTTACACTGTTGCTGGGACTGTAAACTAGTTCAACCATTGTGGAAGTCAGTGTGGCGATTCCTCAGGGATCTAGAACTAGAAATACCATTTGACCCAGCCATCCCATTACTGGGTATATACCCAAAGGACTATAAATCATTCTGCTATAAAGACACATGCACACGTATGTTTATTGCGGCACTATTCACAATAGCAAAGACTTGGAACCAACCCAAATGTCCAACAACGATAGACTGGATTGAGAAAATGTGGCACATATACACCATGGAATACTATGCAGCCTTAAAAGATGATGAGTTCATGTCCTTTGTAGGGACATGGATGAAACTGGAAATCACCATTCTCAGTAAACTATCGCAAGGACAAAAAACCATACACCGCATGTTCTCACTCATAGCTGGGAATTGAACAATGAGAACACATGGACACAGGAAGGGGAACATCACACACCGGGGACTATTGTGGGGTGGGGGGAGGGGGAGGGATAGCATTAGGAGATACACCTAATGCTAAATGATGTGTTAATGGGTGCAGCACACCAACATGGCACATGGATACATATGTAACAAACCTGCACATTGTGCACATGTACCCTAAAACTTAAAGTACAATTAAAAAAAAAAAAAGAGAGAGAGAGAGAGAGAGAAACCAAGGAAGCCAGGCTCTTCATAACAACATACTCTCTTGAGAACGAATTTATTCCCATGAGAGTGAGAACTTGCCCACCACTGAGGGAAGGCATTAATCTATTCATGATGGATCCACTCTCAAGACCCAGACATCTCCCACTATGTTGCACCTCCCAACACTGCCACATTGGGGATCAAATTTCAATGTGAGTTTTGCCGGGGACTAAACAAATCATGGCAGCTTCAATCCCCAGGGTCACTTCTTGGCTCAAAAATAGCTGGACATCACATCCAAGTTCCAGATAATGCAGAGGAGAACATAATAAAGGGTCCAAAGGGTTCCTCCCCAGCCAAATCAGCTGCTTTTAAGTAGCTTCCCTGGAAGTCCCATGCAACACTTCTGCCTACCTAGTTGGCCAAACTCAGCTGCAAAGGAGGGTAAAAGGGATGTCAAGAGTTCTATTGTTAAGGAAAAAAAAAAAAGAATGGCTATTGTGTAGCAACTAGTGGTTTCTGCCACACCAGTCTTTCCCCTTATAATCAATGCTATCATGTATCTCTTCTAGCTAAATCTTTTTACACATTCATGATTATTTCCTTATGATTTATGCTGAGGCAGTAAATTGTGCCAGGTCAAGGGTGAGAACACCTAAAATATTATCTATTTTTTGTTATTGAAAAAGCAATGTATGCTTATTGAAAACAATTCAAACACAGTAGACCTATAAACTTGAAAAATACATTTTGCCACTCTGAAATGTTGTGCCAATTCATGTTATTCAGTAGTGTACAAAGGTGTCAATTATACTATATTCTTACCATTCCCTTTTGCTCTGTTGCCTTATTAACCAGGCTGATACGTTAAAAAAAATATTAATTTGTATTTCTTTGAATACTCACTAGTTGTCTGTTGAGGTCCTTTCCCATTTTTCTATTGGGGTACTTTAAAAAAATAATTTATATGTATATATATACTTTTTAAAATTCCTTTTTTTGAAAAATCTCACTCAAGTCGCCCAGGCTGGAACGCAGTGGCGCAGTCTAAGCTCACTGCAACCCCCACCTCCTAGGCTCAAGTGATTCTCCTGCCTCAGCCTCCCGAGTAGCTGGGATAACAGACCTCAAGTGATCCACACGCTTGGCCTCCCAAAATGCTGGGATTACAGGTGTGAGCCCCTGCACCTGGCCTATATTTTATATTTACCTGGTGACCGCCATATGTTCTAATTTTTTTTTTTTTTTTTTTGAGACAAAGTCTTGCTTAGTCGCCCAGGCTAGAGTGCAGTGGTGCGATCTCGGCTCACTGCAAGCTCTGCCTCCTGGGTTCATGCCATTCTCCTGCTTCAGCCTCTGGAGTAGCTGGGACTATAGGTGCCCGCCACCACGCCCGGCTAATTTTTTTTGTATTTTTAGTAGAGACGGGGTTTCACCGTGTTAGCCAGGATGGTCTTGATCTCCTGACCTCGTGATCTGCCCATCTCGGCCTCCCAAAGTGCTGGGATTACAGGTGTGAGCCACTGTGCCTGGCCTGTTCTAATATTTTTTCAAGTTCACACTTTCCTTTTTACAGTGTTTTTGTCATGCAAAAATTTTAAACTTTATGCACTCAAATCTGTCTTTTCCTTTCAAGGCTTCCCCTTCGGTGTAAATGCTAACACTTAAAAGAAAAATATATGTATTTTTATTTTCTAGGTGAAAATTTAAAAGTTCTGTGTTGGCTTTGGGATTAAAGTCTTAGTGTTGTGAGCCAGCTATAGTAAAACAGGCAGTTTTTTGAAGAAGTAATCTCCCTTCTTTTCTCATAGCACAAAGCTTTGTGCTGATTATCTGAGGGGATAAAATCAGCATGTTTCAACAATAAAACAGGACAGGTGAGCATCATTTTCTGCAACAGATTTCTGACAATTGGTATGGAAAGGAAGTATTTGTTTTACTAGAATTCTATTTTCCTGTTATCCTTATTATCTTTTTATTATTTTATTTATTTTTTGTAGAGATGAGGTCTTGCTATGTTGACCAGGCTAGTCTCAAACTCCTGGCCTCAAGCAATCCTCCTGCCTTGGCCTCCCAAAGCACTGGAACTACAGGTGTGAGCCACTGCACAAAGCCTAGAATCCTGTTTTCCTTTAATTTACATTACGTCTAACTTTAGGGAGATTTTTCACAAACTGGACTCCAAAATATTTATCAATTCAAATCGAGCTTTCCTGTCTCTGTGGAGCAATGTGGAATCATGAGACAAACATGAGTCTTGAGGTGAAACAACCTGAGCTAAACCCTACCAACATGTATTACTTATAGGACTTTAGGTCACCTGTATGAACTGGATGGGCTTGAGTTTGTCTGGTTGATTTGCAGGATTAAAGGAAATAATAACCATGAAAGCACCTAGGACCATAATTAGCTCATGGAGCTGGAGGCAACCAGCAGATGTTTCTCCAATCTGCCCAGAAACAAGAGTTTAAGTGTATGGTGTCTGATAGTTTCTTTTGTACTAAGAATCCCTTTACAATGCAAATAATCACCCCCTATTTTTCCTGTTTGGTAGTTACATGTTCAAATATTAGGGTAGTAAATAGGCCAGGGCCCCCTTGGCCATCTCTGCTTCTACCCTCAGCGTGGAGGCCAATGTTACATGTTCTAGAATACCCTCTCTCCACCCTCAAAATAAACTCCAAACCCATTGATAGATTTTGTTTAAACTGAAATTTTTCATTTAATGTGAGGAGGGGGCATGGGGGAGCTTGGCTAATAGGTACTACCTACACAGCCATATAGCTACAAGTCCTGGAGCCAGCAAGCAGCCCCACACCGTTCGATTCCTTCTCTTGCCTTTTAAGAATCTAGAATTTGTTCAGCTGTCTTAGACTGTATAGCATCTTAAGATCCTTGCGGAGGGGAGGGTGAGGAGTTTTCATTTATGCTTGTGCTGGACCTGGTGAAACTAAGGCCTGGAGAAAGAAAGAAAGGACTTGGGTAAAATAGTGCAGTCAGTGGTCGAGCTGAAACCAGGGTGGCTGTCCAGGCTCCCCAGCCTGCCCTCCAAGTCCTTCAGAGCTGATGACCCGACATGGTTAGTCGCTCACAAGCTTGAGCATTAGAGGTCAAGATGATTATTAGTTGCGGCCTGGAGAAGAGCCATTTTATATCCAAGGGAATAATATGCCAGCTGAATAGGAACATTAGCAATTTTCATTTGCTGTGTGCTAATTTGTCTTGCAAAAGGTGATCTGACTTCTTTAAGCCTCAAGCTGGCAGATTTCATTCTGTGCTATTTCTGAGGTCTTGGCAGCAGAGCTCACTCTCCATCCCAGATCTCTGAGAACTCCAAAGAATCTGGTGCAGGGTGTTCCTGTGAATTAAGATTTTGACAAGCATCAACAGAATCTGGGTGATACCGAGTGGAACAGGAACACGTGGTGAGCGGCTCAGACCCCAACGTCCCCTTCGGCTTTCAAGCAAATGGGCTGTTCAATAGCCGTGGGACTCAGGAAAACCTTTCACGGGGCTCTTACTGAAGAGATGAGCATGGAGATGAGCATGGAGGGAGCATGGAAGTGAGACCTGCTAGGAGCAGGTGACTCACCACGTGCCAGCCATGTTCCCTCAGCTGTGGAGGATATTGTTTATAAACATCAATTACCAATTATCCATCTGGGCCTGGCAGGTTCCATGAGTTTACAAGCCACATAACTTTAATAATTTCATCTCCGGGATTCACTGATCTAGCGCTTTTGTTTATTCTCCAGGAAGTTCATATGATGCACGTTTGTGTGTCAAGTGGGTAGGTTGTGGCACATGCTGGGAAACAGAGATTTGACCCCAAAATTTATCAACAAATTTAGAATGAACAAAAATTATTTTGGCATTGGCAAAATTTGCTCCGGCTTCTTTATCTTTTTGAAATGCCCAGGGAGTTTAGTTTGTTGAGTTCATCTTGACTCTAAGCCCTCTGCTATGGTTGGAATGTTGGTGTCTCCTCAAAATTTGTAACTTGAAACCTAATTTCCAGTGTGATGGTACTAACAGGTAAGGCCCTTGGGGTGACAAGGTTATGAAAGCAGAGCCCTCAGGAATAGGATTAGTGATCGTCCAAAAGAGGCCTCAGAGATGCCTTGCCCCTTCCACCATGGGAAGACACAGCAACAAGGTGTCATCTATAATACAAACCAGAAAGTAGCCCCCTCACAAAATCTGCTGGTGCCTTGATCTTGGACTTCCCAGTGTCTAGACCTGTGAGAAATAAATTTCTGTTGTTTATAAGCCAATCAGTCTATGATATTTGATATAGCAGCCCAGATGGACTAAGACTCTCTGTCCCTAGCCCCTCTAGCTTTGGGATATAGAAAGTAAACAGCTCTTAGAAACAGCCCAGAGTTCAACTTCACACTGCATTTCAGAGAGGGGGTCTCTGAAACACTCTCCCCTCAGTTAACGTTGATAGTTGTTACCTGAGAACTGGAAGTCCCAGGCTGGGCCTGTGGATAGGATTCTGACAGTTCAGGGTGTGTCTGATGAGTTAGTAGTGGCAGTGTCTGGCCTGTGTCTCTCTGCAGGAGGTAATTTACATGAGGAAGTGAGCCTTGCTCCAAGAGGAAGTTGTGCACCCAGGAAGACATGCAGACAGGGGGCAACAGGAAAATACCATGTCGTATGCTTCAACTGTGAGCCCTCACAGCAGGTCCTTGGAATTCATCTGAGGCCCTTGGAGAGGGCTACAAGCCCAAGCTGAACAGTAGTTTTCATCAGGACTGTGGCCTGTGGCAGCGCAGGCGGTGCCCCAGGGCCTGGGAGACTCAGGGCAGCAGAGCTGGACAGAGGAGTGCCTCAGAGAGCTGCACTGATGCAGCAGAGACTCCAGCGAACCTAGCCCTGCCTTGCTACCCAGAAGAGTATCTCCCTAGGAATGTCTGTAGCCAACGCCCCAGATGTGGCCACAGCATTCCCATGGAGGTTGCCAGGGCTAGGGATGAGTCCCAGTCCTCACTGGACTTTTTAGAGAGTTGACATCAACTAGGGGCCTGAGTAGAAGAGCATCAGAGGGCTGTTTGTGACGCAAGTAAGCCACCCCAGCGTCCCTCAGCAGTGACTGGGTAGGACTTTCAGTGGAACAAGAGCCAGTGAATTTGGGGTCCTATTAATATCACTTGCAGAGTGCCTGCGGAAGCGGGGGCTATTTGGAATTCTCTTCCTTTCTCAACTCAAGGAAGAGCAACCAATAAATGTGGGGGACAGTGGCAACGGTAGCAGTCTCTGGCTTTGAGTCTCAGCCACTGTCGTCTTTGGAATCCAATGCCCTCAAGTTCTGCCCTTCCCTGCCCTTCCCTCCCCTTCCTGGGGCTCTTAAATTCTCTCCATGAGTGTCACTAAAGTTTCCTGCCTGCCCTTCCAGGGCTGCTCTGTCTTTCTCACTGCAGTTCCCCTGCCTTCTACACTGTTTGATGTTGCTGTTAAGATTCCACCGTCTCCTTTTCCACTGGCACCAACTCCAATTTCTCACACTGATGTTAATGCTTCTGTTATCATTGTAGATCTTGGTGCCCAATCCACCCTGCCAGGGTAGGGTGCCCTCTTTCCATCAGAGTTAAACTTTTCTTCGGTTCCTTAAAATATCTTTTGCTCCCTAATCTGCTTTCCACCTTCCCACTTAAACAACTTAAGGACAAGTTACTGCCAAGGAGGGTTGCATGTGAACAGCTTTGCAAAGTGTGTCATGAAAAAGTTCTCTTCCCACTGACAATTAAAGAGGGTCTTCTCAAATTCCTCCAGCTATGGGACAATTTCCTACTGCATATCCCTCTGCTTGGTGTTCATTTTTTACATCCACTTAAACATTTCGTTTCCTATCTTTAGCATCTCTCCTTCCAGACTGGAATTCCACGAAACAATCTGACACTCCTTTTCAAAGGACTTTCCTTATGAAATATCTGGCAGTTACTTCTGTTTGTTTAAACTTGAAAAAAAAATCAATGATTTCAAATTGCAAATTCAGTTAAAATTTACTTTGTGATAATGTTGTAGGATAATACTGCCAGAGTTTGGAAGCAGAAAGCAAATGAAGCGGGAAAACAAGATAATCGAGAGGATGGTAGAACAGGATCTCTGATTAGTGAAGCACAATTGCACGGAATAAATACAATATTGATTCTTGTGTAAAAATCACCCGCAGATGAGGGAAAAAAAGATGATGCTTTGTCATCTTTCCTTTTCCTTTCTAGTTTTCAGGCTATTTTCAAGTTCTCTTGTATTCATTTCATTTGGGTTTTGTTTTTAATACATTTCTGATTTAGAAGATTGATAGTTCTTTAAATGCCTTTCAACTCCTTGTATTTCCTTTTTAAAAATGTGTTCCATCTGAACCCCCTTAGCTCTATGTCAGGTTTATTCTTTGGCCATTCCTCACTTACTACATGATGTTATTGGTATTTGTGTCCATATCTTCACTCCCCTGCTCGGTTGTGAATTTACTGAGAGTAGACACATACTTGTATATGCTTTATCAACAGTGAATTCCCCAGTGGCACGAGTAGGTGGAATTCTTACTTTAAGAATATGATTTTTGGCTGGGCACGGTGGCTCACGCTTGTAATCCCAGCACTTTGGGAGGCCGAGGCGGGCGGATCACGAGGTCAGGAGATTGAGACCACAGTGAAACCCCGTCTCTACTAAAAATACAAAAAATTAGCCGAGCGTGGTGGCGGGCGCCTGTAGTCCCAGCTACTCGGAGAGGCTGAGGCAGGAGAATGGCGTGAACCCGGAGGCAGAGCTTGCAGTGAGCCGAGATTGCGCCACTGCACTCCAGCCTGGGCGATAGAGCGAGACTCCGTCTCAAAAAAAAAAAAAAAAAAAAAAAGAATATGATTTTTAAAACAGAGTTTTAAAATAATTTTATAATGAGAATTTTCACACAGACTGCATGTTTTGATGATTCTGAGATGGAGAATACAGGCTCATCTATATCTTCAATAATTTGTAGAAGGAAAAGATGGATGTTTTATCCGTGAAATGGTTTTCTTAGTTCATTATATTTGTTTACTGTTCCTGGGGTATATGTAAGATTTAAAGACACACACACACACACACACACACACACCCTTTAAAGGAATGGGGGGTCATCCCACTGTGCCCTTGTGGGAGGGGAATAGATGTGTCTCCAGTTCCAGCACTGAGTCAAAGGTTTGCAATTCCCAGAGGGCTGGGGATCATGGCTCTCAGGGGATGAGTTTGGTGGCAGGCACCTGCTGGTGCTTAGAGGCTGGAACCACTTTCGAGAAGGAAGGTTCAGCTGTGGCCTTCGTTGACCAGCGGGACCTTCCTGATGCACTTCTGGAAATGGGAGCGCAAGGGGATGCAGAGATGGCCCCTATTTCCTTTCTGTATTTATTTTGGTATTAGATGAATTTGAATTTGTCTGAAGACTCTTCAACTTGGTTTTTAGCTTAGCCCTTTTGAACCCAAACAGTCTCTGAAATTTTATTCTGTATGTGACTTTACATAAAGAATTACGGGCATTTCATTGGCATTTCATGGAAGACCATCGCTGCAGAAGAGATACCTAACTTTTTTGAAGTTGCACATTCGTTTTGTCAATTCCTTAGACAGGGAGCATATAAAGCACAGGTCAGCTGCTCAGGGCCTGGAGCCAGACCAATTTTGGAGTAGGGCCCTGTCACACACTAGCTGTGGGAGAGGCCAGTTTCCCATGAAGCTGATGACAAACTCCAGGGTTTCTCCCTTCATAGGCTCCTTCCAAGGCTCTGGGAGGGACCCTAGCCCTGTGACCAATGCAGTCGGGGAATTGAGACTGCTGTCTCTTTCTACTCTGACTTCTTCTTGGTCTCTCTCTGCCTTGTGTAGGGTGGCACTGGAATGCCCAAGGGCATTTTGGGGGTCTGGCTAGGGAGCAGTTGAGTGGGGAATACGTGGCTTTAACTGCAATTCAGAAAGTCATTTTGAAATGTGTCAATAAAACAAGTGAAAACATTACAGTTTCTGATTTGAACATAGGTGAATGGTACATTTTAAATGGTCACCTTTAAACTCATTAAAGAACTAAAAGAAAATTCATATAAAGATAGAAACATGAAATAGAAATGATGGAGGTGAGCAATAAAATCACTAGATACCGAGAAGGCTTATAACAAACACTTTTCAGATCATATCAAACTCACTCATTCATCAACAGAAAGGTAAATTTTATCCATTCATTTGCAGCAAGAGAAAATAGTGACTAAAAACGATGAAGACGCTCTTGGAGTTTTAATAATCCAGCTAGTGATGAGGAGTGAATCACATGAACACATTGGGAAAAAACAAATTTCTTGCTTATTCGACTCAAAACAAAGGTAACATGAAATTCATATTAAGTCATTATAATGAGGAGGTCTGTTCACAACAAACAGCTTAATGAATGTTGTCAACTCAGCAATATTGATTTAGGGTTCATCATTGACAGGCAAACTTGAAATGCCCTGAAATCTTGCAGCTCAGATATGAAAGAAACTTGATAGAGCTTTCCCCAAATTTGACAACAACCCTAAGGATTTATCTACTGTCATCTGTAATGAGTCATGAAGCTGAAAATAATAAAGACAAATTTTGATCAATCTCACTATGGGAAAGAAATTCTTACTCTGTTTTCTTTGTAGAAAAAGTATGCAGCCAACAAATGTAAGAAAAAATATGATAGATATATGTCAGGTAGATGATGAAAATCACTGTCATTTTTCCAGATTTTATGATATTTGTAATACTTTTGCATTTGCAATTTGTTGTAATTTCTTTCCCCACTGTAAATAATCACTTACATACCTAAATTTGTACTTGTAGTTTTATATTCTTTTCCTTAAAGCAGGCATCTTGAAATTGTATAAGTTTTAAGCCCCACAAAACCTGGATCTGCCCTGCAGCTACGTGACCCTGAAGAAGTGATGTGCATGTTCTGAATGTTAGTTTCCTCATGGCAGACTGGGCTTGATACAGATCTCTGATTCTTAGTTAAGGGGTTTAAATGAGAGAACGAAGAGGAAGTGTTTAGCACAGAAGATGTGGGGAACACTCCCTGTTAGAATCATCTATTTATTAACTCAGTTAAGGCATGGATTAAGCACCAAAACGTTCAGGCATTGCACCTTCAGCAAAGAACAAGATGGAGAAAGTTCCTGCCCTTGAGAAGCTTATGTTATGGTTTATTCTAATTATTATGGTTGTTTAGCACTCTCACTTTAGGCTGTCTTTGTGCTCCTACGGCTCCTAAAAGTGCTGCTGGCTCCTTACGTTTTTCAAATTGAGTGAGTAAAATTAATTGGTTTTGAAAATTCTGTGCCACCTTTTGGATGTGTGGTCATCCCTGTAATGTTGCAAAGACAGAGCTAGAAACGGATGGCTCAATGTCCACTTGAGTCCTGCAGTAGAGTGAGGTTGGCATTCACAGTTTGTAATTTGGCATTCTGAGTGGTCGCTGGCACAGGTGGAGCAGCTCAGCATGGGGCTCATCACAGGTCCTTGAAAGGGGCCTGCTGAGTGGCCCTGGGAACTTCAGAATAGTAGAAACCTTATGGAACCAGGACACAGAGATTACTCACTTCTCTATGGGGTTACCTATCCTCATAGGTGCTGGAGTAACCCATCAGTTTGGAAATACCATTTTCTGCATGAATAACTTCTCAAAGCATAGCTTTCTTTCTTTTTTCTTTTTTTCTTTTTTTTTTTTTTGAGACAGAGTCTCTCTGTCGCCCAAGCTGGAGTGCAGTGGCGCAATCTCGGCTCACTGCAGGCTCAGTCTCCCGGGGTTCACGCCATTCTGCTGCTTCAGCCTCCGGAGTAGCTGGGACTACAGGCACCCGCCACCTCGCCTGGCTAATTTTTTGTGTTTTTAGTAGAGACGCGGTTTCACTGTGTTAGCCAGGATGGTCTCGATCTCCTGACCTCGTGATCTGCCCACCTCGGCCTCCCAAAGTGCTGGGATTACAGGCGCGATCCACCGCGCCCGGCCAGCATAGCTTTCTTAAAGCTGGAGAGGAGTCAGGAAGGGAGAGTGCACACATGATTCTGAGGACCAGTGAGTTGGTTTTCCATTTAGACCCTCTGAGTCCAAGCATCTGCTGAAATTTATTTATAGGTTTACAGAAAGGGTCTTGGTTATGCTACAGCAGAAGCCCAGTGTGCTGGCTTTGGTCCAGTTTTGGAAAGCTGATATATTTGACTCTTTTTGTTTTATTTTAGGAGCATGCTGTACTGGTAGAATCAAATAAGGAAGGAGTGATTTGTGAGCACAATGCTATTTTTTAATTTTTAATTTTTTTGAGTGTGGGTAACTTGGTTGGAGGTCTGATAATCGCTTGGTCATTTAGAACAGCTACATTCAGTTATGAAAATCTCAGATCTAGAGAATCTATTTATTATCTTCTTGTGCTGTGAATCTGTTTTTGACGTGTAAATAGATTGTAAGTTCTGGAATGACTTGTCCTGAAGAACTCCAGATATAGTCTGTGAGCCCCTTTAGGCCAGAGACCTCATCTGCTAAGTCCTAGGAATCAGCACAGTGCCTGGCACTTAGGTGCTCAATAAATATTTATTGAATGAATGAATGAATGAATGAATGAAAGATGAGTGAATAAAGGAAGGATCATATAAGTTAACAGCGTTTCCAAGGTGAAGAAGGAGGCCTCTTCTACCGAAATAAATTCATATGGTATTCATTTAAGGCATGCTAAAGAAGACTCAGTTAAATAAAGTTTACTTCAAAAATAAATGTTGGCCGGGCACGGTGGCTCACGCCTGTAGTCCCAGCTACTAGGGAGGCTGAGGCAGGAGAATGGCGTGAACCCGGGAGGCGGAGCTTGCAGTGAGCTGAGATCATGCCACTGCACTCCAGCCTGGGCGACAGAGCGAGACTCTGTCTCAAAAAATAAATAAATAAATAAATGTTGTGCTTTGAGAATAAACCTTTTCCTATGTTGAGACAGAATAAAGTGATTTGCAACTCTAGATGCATAACTCAAAATGGGAAACATTTAAATATGTGTCAAGGTAACTAAGCTGTTTGCTAGGAGTCAGCATAGACCCATGAGTTATTTCACGGGATTTAAGTTAGAGAACCTGGGCTCCAAACCCAGCTCTGGCATATACTGGCTGAGTGGTCTTGACTAAGAAATGGAAGCTCTCTGAGTTTTCTCATCTATATAATGGGAATAATAATAATGACTTCTTCATAGAGTTGTTGGAAAGATTGAATAAGATAATGCTTGGCATAAAGTAAGTGCTCAATAAGGATTTCTCCTTCCCACCCCCTTCCCTTCCTTTCCTTCCTGTTCGTCCTCTTTTCCCTTCTGCTAATTAATCTGGGAATTGGCAATTGCGCTTGCTCATTTCCACAGCTGATCTCCAGGAAGCAAATTAGAGTCTGGGAATGACTGGGGAACTTTCTGTAGGCCATTGTTCAGCTCAACCTGGCAGTAACATCTTTGCATGCCTTTGACTGTTCAGAAAGGAAATACATAAAGATTCTCATCTCGTGATTTTACAAGAGTCTGCTACTTACAGTTTTGCTTATTTAATTAATGACTATCCCCTTCCTATACCCACTCTCACCGTAAGTTGAATTTCACCAGCATTTCAAGTCCTGTGGGATTGCTCTGTGCTCCTTTTACTTCTTGGCATGCAAATCACTTTTGTTTTCCTTTTAAGAGATTTTACTGGGCTGGGTGAGAAATTGACGTCGAAGACAGTTTCCTATGGACTTGGGCCTTGAAGGTGACTGATGTTTTAAAAGCTATTAGTGATATAGAGAAGCCAAGCAAAACTCGCCCTTCTGGAGAGGTCCCCACGACTCTCTAAAGCGTGCCTATCTTTTAGCTCCTCCATGATAATTCAAGGTCGAGCTCATCTGTGGTGGTGGCTCGACTTTGCTCATTTTGTACATTATTTATGTAATATGCGGGTTGTGAGGGAGTGTGGATGTGGATGATTCATAGGCAGGAGTGGTTAGAAACAGATTGCAGAAGCCCAGCTCCTCTTACTTGGGTGTCCCCTACCACCCCCAAGCTGCTTCATCTGCTGCCCCCTGCATGCCCTCCGGCGGCTACTGGGGCTAAATGCGGCCCTCAGGACTCCCCCAGGCAGCAACCCTGTGGAGCAGCAGGGCACGTGGGCCCTTTAGAGGCCCTCCACCTGCAACAGATCCTGGGGACGCACCTACCTCCCAAGATGTAACTCTCATAAAAAAAAAAACCGAAACCATAAAATAGCATAAGGGATTCTAAAAAAGTTATGATGACTACTTCAGTGCTTATTTTTTGAAATACCAAGTTTTTAAAAAAGTTTCTCGTTTTTGTGTTGCTGCCCCTGCTTTTCTAGGATATGCCTGGCACCTGTGCTTAGCCTATTTATTGGGTAGCCCAGTGACCAGCAGGCAGGCTGGTTTCTTCTCATGGCTGAACTGTAGAGGAAGCTTTTCTCAACTTTTTATAAGTTTCATCCCAATCAGGAGACCTGCCTTCAGGGGACACCCAAGACTCTCTGTTGTATTGGGGAAGAGCCCTGACTGGAGTTAAACAGGCTTGGTTAGGAGACGCATTAGTTCTGTGTATCGGTTATCTATTATGAACATGATGCTGTGGAATAAAACTCACCAGCACCTCCATGGCATACAAAGCATTTGTTATTCACACTTCAGAGGTGTCTAGGCAGCTCTGTTGATCCTGAGTGAGCTTCCTCACGTATCTGGGGGTGATGGGGTATCTGGACTGTAGGCTACATAGCTCATCCTCCAGCAGGCTAGCCTGAGCATGCTGTCAGGTGACTATAGGCCCAACCACGTAAACACTTTTTAAGCCTCTGTTTGCAGCGCATTTGCTAACATCCCAGTGACCAAAGCAAGTCACATGGCCAAACTCAGAGTTGGAGTGGATGTACACATTACATGAGAAAGAGCTTGGAAACATGGAGGGGTGAAGAATTTGGGTCATTTTTGTAATCTATTACACTGTGTGGGCTTGGGAAAATTAACTGACGTCTTTGAGCCCCACTTTTCCCTTCTCTTGGAAAAGGTCTCCTGATCTCTAGCCATCAAGTGTATGTGAGGATCAAATAAGAGAATTTGATTAGACTGGTATGATTCATGGTTGTTTAAGCTTACAAAAGTGCTGTGGAACTGGTATTAACCACGTTTCCAGGCTAAGGGAGGTAAATGAATACCCCTTTGGTTGGTTTCTTCATTTGAAGATTAGATACTGTATTAGTCAGGGTTCTCCAGGGAAACAGAATCAACAGGGTGTATATCTCTATGAGAAATTTATTTTAAGAAATTGGCTCATGTGATTGGTGGGTCCAAAATCCCATGGGGCAGGCCAGCAGGCAACTCTGGAAGAGTTGCAATTCAAGTTCAAAGGTAGAATTCCTGGTGGAATTCCTTGCTCAGTAGAGGTCAATCTTCATTATTAATAGGCCTTTAACTGATTGGATGAGGCCCACTCACATTATGGAGGGCAATCTGCTTTACTCACAATTGACCTATTCAAATGTTAATTTCATCCAACACCCTCACACAAACATCTAGAACAATGTTTGATCAAATATCTGGGCACCGTGGCCCAGCCAAGTTGATGCACAAAATTAATCAACACAAGTACTATGGGCTCAGCTCTATAATTAATTATTAATTCAACAAATATTTATTGAGTGCCTACTTGTACCTGGCACTATGTTTATCCATCAGAGTATAGCAGTTAACGTGCTGTCAACCCTGCCTTCAAAGCACTTACATTCTAGTAAGAGATAATGAAGCAGCTAACAACAAAGCCTGCCAAATGCTGCGGGAGCTGCCATTTGTGGCGTGTACTTCCTGAACGAAGCTTCCTGCATACATCATCTCACTTAATGCCCACAAATGAACCGTTAGGTAGGCATCATTATCCCTGCTTTGCAAATGAGGTTTGGAGAGATTAAGTGAGCTCTCTGGAGGTCAAACAGCTCATAAGTGGCAGAGCCAGGACTGAGTTCACATCTGCCTGATGCCCAGGCCTGGGCTGTTGGTAGCTCCACTGTCACTCACACCCTTGTCTGTGGCCTCTCACAGACAGAAGAGCAGAGAAGCCAGAGGTTTGTGGGAGCCTGAGGTCAACCTAGAGGTGGACGATCAGAAGCTGGGGATAGCATCTCTGCTGCTCCCTGTGAGAGACACGTGCCCTTCTGCCCCTGCTGGCCGGTTTGCTTTGCTACTTTGAGCCTCTGGGATGTGGGTGGCAAACAGGCCACCAACATTATTGTGGAGTTTGAAAGTCCATCTTGGGAAACAACCTGTCAGTATTCTCATCTTTGAAAGGGACAAATGGGTGTGTGTCTCTGTGTAGGTAGCGAGAGGGAGGATTTGAGTCCTTTCCAGAAAAGTCACCTCTTCATTCATTCTGCCCAGAGACATGCTCTGGGTGTGTGTAAAGACACACATATGTAATATTTTCAGACTTTATCATACTTCCAAGCAGCTCACGGGGGGGTGCAGATGGAACTGTATGCTAATGGGTGTGGGGGAAGCGTGCTACCCACATAAGGATTGCTCCTAAGTATGTTTAAAGCAAGCTATCCGCTAAGGGGCTTCTCTCTTTAGCAGTTAGCTCTGGGAAGAACATGGCTACGCACACATTCGCCGTTGGCCTGGTGTATGCTGGCCAAAAAGCATGGCCTGGCCCATAGATGAGGAACCTGTGGAGGAGGGGGAGAAGGGGGCGCTTTATGTAAGTGGTTTTTAGACAGATGGAGGATTCATTTTAATTGCATAAAAGGCAGTCTTTCTTGAGTGGAGATGTAGGTCCTTTTGCAGACCTGTGCTAGACAAATGTTTGCTGCTGCTGCTTTTCTAAACACCCCTCTATTTCCATGAGAATTGCTCCTCAGTGTGTCGAGTTCTATCTGGGACATTTGCCTGCTCAACCTTCCCCTCACTCAGGGTAAGTTCATCCCCGTCCTGATGCTGCCATCTGAAGAGTTGTTTGAGTTGTTGGCTTTTTTTTTTTTTGAGATGGAGCCTAGCTGTGTCACCCAGGCTGGAGTGCAGTGGCATGATCTTAGCTCACTGCAATCTCCACCTCCCAGGTTGAAGCGATTCTCCTGCCTCAGCCTTCTGAGTAGCTGGGATTACAGGTGCCTGCTATCATGCCTGGCTAATTTTCGTATTTTTAGTAGAGACAGGTTTTCACCATGTTGGTCAGGTTGGTCTCAAACTCCTGGCCTCAAGTGATCTGCCCGCCTTGGGATTACAGGTGAGAGCCACTGCACCCAGTCAGCTTTCTTTCTTTCTTTCTTTTTTTTTTTTGAGACAAGGTCTCTCTCTGTCACCCAGGCTGGAGTGCAGTGGTGCAACCATGGCTCACTGCAGCCTCGGCCTCCTCCCTCGGCCTCCGGACTTGCTGACACTACCATGCCTGGCTAATTTTTTTTTTTTTTGGAGGGATGGGGTCTCGCTATGTTTCCCAGGCTGGTCTCAAACTCTTGGGCTCAAGTAATCCTTCCACTGTGACCTCCCAAATTGCTGAGATTATGGGCGTGAGCCACCTTGTTTGGCCTGCCATCTGAAGAGTTTTAAGCCAAGTTGCAACTGAACCGTGGTTTTGAGAAATGGATAGGTGTTTACAACATGGGACATTGGGAAAAGGGAACAAAACAGGTTCGGAGAAGTTGTTTTCAAGTTGTGCGTGAATGGATGGTCCAACTTTGGGGAACCTATTGAGTTCTGAATCTTTGCCCGGTTAGAGTCCACAGTCCACCCTGTTAGAGTCCATTGGGAGAAGGCTCAAGTTCTCCCAGAGTAAACACCCTTGAGACTTACAGGAGCCTGGCGTCCAGCATCTCCCTCTTCATGCTGCAACCACCACTAGTGGCCCATAGCTCAGGGACCTGGGTGGGCCAGGAGGCTGGCTTCCTGGATATGCGTCGGGCTGAAGACGCTGAGTGTAACAAGAAAAACATCAGGTGGGATCACTGGTTTCTGTGCAGCTATAATCAAGGTGAAATTACTTATCCTGTTTATTTTATCAGTGACAAGTGAGTAAAACCTGATCTTCTCCAGCAGGAAGCTGGAGCTCCAGCAATGCAAGCTCATCGCTCTGCAGAATGAGCTTTTCCAAAGAAAGAACAAGAGTTTGCTGCACAGTTCACGGAGACCCTTTGTCAAGGTTGTTCTGAGCTGGTGGAAGGAAGTTCAGTTCAGGTATTGGTTCTTATAAGCACCGTGCCAATTTTGTTAACCTCTATATAGCTGGTGTTCTTTACTGAGAAGCACACAATCAATGTTTGTTAGCTGAATGAATAACTCTATTGAGACCAGCCAGAGTGGAGGCACCCTCAACCAAAAGAATCCTCACCCACTGTAAACCATATAGTACATGAAACCCAGCTCTCATGCAGGTTGCTCAGGACAACTCTCTCGGG
The DNA here is from genome assembly GCF_028878055.3 of Symphalangus syndactylus. Classification (NCBI taxonomy): domain Eukaryota; kingdom Metazoa; phylum Chordata; class Mammalia; order Primates; family Hylobatidae; genus Symphalangus; species Symphalangus syndactylus. The sequence goes on along the minus strand of NC_072423.2, from coordinate 106,942,243 downwards.
GAACAAGAAGGGATGCAGGATCTTCTCAGCCTTTGTCTCTCCACACTGCAAGTCATAGACATCTGAAGAGCAGAGATTTCCTTCTCTGGCCTGTCCATCTTCACCCTTTACCATGTATCTCTCTTCCTTGGCACTTTTGTCTTCTCCCGTAAGTAGCATGTTTTATCATCTCTATGCCTTTGCATGTGTCATCACCCCTGCTTGGAATGCCTGCCCACTCATCTGGTGGAGTCTCACTCGGCCTACAGGCAAAGATCTCATGCTTCTGAACAGGCAGTTCTGTGTGGAGCTGGACCCTCAGCCTCGGGGGCCAGCCTGCCTGGATTTCCATCTGGCAAACAGGAATTACAAGTAGGACCCAAATCAGAGGATTGTTCTAAGGGCTGAATTAGTGACTATGCACAAAGTACATGGAACAGAGCCTGGAACACAGCCCTTAGGATCCACCGGCCACCTCTACGTTGCAATTCCCTTCTCTTCTGCGCCCCTGTCAGAGCTGTTTTCACCTTTGTCTCCCTGAACAACTTTGCTCTCATCTCTTGCCAACTCAGCACGTTGGCTGCTTCCCTCACTGATTCAACAACTGCCAGGGGTTTCTCCATTCTCACACAATTACATTCAAGCTCCTTAGCAGAATTCAACGTTTTCCATTTTGCAGGCCAAATTTCACAACATATTTTGCCTGCTACTTCCCTACCCACGGCTGATGTCTCTGCCTGAATGCACTCTGTCTGTGCCCTCTCACCTCCTGGCTCTGTCCGGCTCTAGCCATTCCGTGGCTCTGTCCTTCCCCCACCTCTGCCTGCTCAGGCTTCTGCCCCTGGGGGAGGGAAGCGCATGCAGCCTGGGTGGGCCTTCCTCCACGGGCAGGCTTCTAATACTCTCAGCTGAGTTCTGAAGGTCAGTCTCTGCACTCACATTCAGAAAGGTAGCACAGTCCTGGGATCACATTCCAAGGTACATTGTATGTTGCAGCAAAATGAAACCCATTAGCTTATAGAAGGTTAATGTTCCATTGCCACCCAAAGTGCCCTGATTTGCTTGCCTCTTTGTGACGTTGGTTTTCTTACACTGAATTTGGTTTCTTCAGGGACCAACCTCAGTCATCTTGAGGAATTCTAATTTAGAAAATATGAAGACAACTGTGAATGCTATAGAAAGGGTCATTGCATCTTATTGTCCCTAAATATGCGTAGCTTTAAAAAATCATCAGTTAATGTTTCCTATGTAGCAGAAAATGTGTATCACATAATGTAAGAGGAAAAAAATCAGAACGCAAAATTGCATTTACAATATGACAACAACTATGTAGGAAGCACATGGGTCAGGATAGAATAGCTATAGACTAAGAAAATAGCTTTATTTGTTGGAGAAATGGGATTATAGACAACTTTATTCTTTCTTTTACTACTGTTATGTTAATATCACTGCTATTATGTAAAATACAAACATCAATTATATTAGTAGTTATCATGTATGGTATCATAATAATATGATAAACACACACTCATTCTGAGTCATTGATCTCTGCATTATCTCATTTAATCTTCCAGCATGACTGTGAGGTGGGGACGTTTACCTCTGGTTATGGATGACAGAGTAGTCACCCAAAGTGTCACAACCACTAGGGGCCTTCCACAACACCAAGATTCCTCCCCTCTAAACCTATACTCAACCATTGCTGCTGGGTTATTAAAACCAGGCCGGGTGCAGTGGCTTGCGCCTGTAATCCCAAGACTTTGGGAGGCTGAGTCGGGTGGATCACCTGAGACCAAGAGTTCGAGACCAGCCTGGCCAACCAGGGGAAACCATGTCTCTATTAAAAATACAAAACCTAGCTGCACTTGGTGGCGTGCGCCTGTAGTCCCAGCTGCTCGGGAGACTGAAGCAGGAGAATTGCTTGAACCTGGGCGTTGGAGGTCACAGTGAGCAGTGAGCAGTGAGCCGAGACCGCGCCACTGCACTCCAGTCTGGGTGACAGAGCAAGACTCCATCTGAAAAAAATAACATTAAATAAACAAAACAAAACAGCTTTTCATGAACCAGCAATCTAAGCGTAAGAAAAAATAGAGACTACTGAGAAGGAAAAAACTTTAAAGTAAAAAATAGCCCATAATGTTCACCCCCAAGACAAACCACTGTCAACCCTTTGGACATGTCTTCCAGAATGTTACATGTCTTCCAACGCATTTTCTCTCACTTGCTTCCACTTTTTTTTTTTTTATTGAGATGGAGCCTTGCTCTGTTGCCTAGGCTGGAGAGCAGTGGCACAATCTTGGCTCACTGCAACCTCTTTCTCCTGGGTTTGAGTGATTCTCCTGCCTCTGCCTCCTGAAGTAGCTGGGATTACAGACATGTGCCATTATGCCAGGCTCATTTTTGTATTTTTAGTAGAGATGGGGTTTCACCATGTTGGCCAGGCTGGTCTTGAACTCCTGACCTTAAGTGATCCGCCCGCCTCATCCTCCCAAAGTGCTGGGATTACAGGGGTGAGCCACCGCAACTGGTCACCTCCACTTATTCTTAAACCTTAATCTTGAGTCTAGAGCCTAGAAAAGTCATGAAATTACTGTTGGCTGGAAGAATTTTCTCTTGTGAAACCTGAGATAAGAATGACAGGAATTGGAGTTTTGAATGGAATGCACTGATCCCACTGACAGAATTAGGCAGGCTAAAGGGAAAGCTTGTGCCCTAGTGGCTGTTCTAATTCTCACACTTCAGTGGCTTTGGAGAGTCGATGTATTCAAGAACACTTGAAAATCTTCTTTAACTAAAAAATTGAGCTTTCAAACACCTTATGCATATCTGGAACAAAAAATAAAGACCTTGTCATCACAAATGCTCCATAAAGTTATAAAACAATTCGGTAGTACTCAAAGACTTATGGTTTTCCTACATTGTCAGTGGTATCAGGAGATAATCCAGACATTCCTAATATTTTCATTTGGTTCAAATATTTAATGAAGTTCATTTAGAAAGAATGTCTTTATTAGTTTAGGAGTGATTGCAGTCTTCCTTGGGCATCGAGTTCTGTTATACAGACTTAAATTTATGAAGGGTTTGTGTGATGTGAATGCAACTGAGCCGGTAGTGATTTATCCTTTATTCATTCATGTATTCATTTATTAATTCATCCAGTAAATATTTATTGAAAAACAATCATATGAATATCCTTCTAAGTGCATTTGTTATAAAATCATAGTCAAGGGCATTGCCTATTATGTATATCAATGTTCTATGTATAAAGTCCATGTGAAAAATTTCTTTTAGAATTAAGTTCCATAAAAATGCTTTAGCTCACTTGAGTTACACCAAGCCCTCTCATTTCTGATAATAGCCACTTATTCTTGTGTTTCCCATTTTGCCTCGACTGCCAGGAAACTCAGGGATACTCTTTATGCTCAATCATAAGCATAATTTAAAACTTAGGGTTTGTTTATTTGTCTCTTTCTCCTTTTATGGCCCTGATTTTCTGCTTTACAACCTTAGTATGTATCTATTCCTTTGACAGCCTGCCTCAATTATTTCTGGAAAAAGTTCATGGGGAGGGGGGCAAAAATTCAAGGCACAGCCCTTGGCATCCTCATCAAGCAACTATCAGTTGAAACTAGATAGTGGGGGGCCAGGGAAGGTGCATAATATTTTGAATGTACTAAATGCCACACTTTAAAATGGCTAATTTTAAGTAAGGTTAATTTTGCCTCAACACAAATTTTTGAAAACAAAGCCTATCAGTGATCAACTGACTTTGATGATGATGACTGATATGGTTTGGTTGTGTCCCCACCCAAATCTCATCTCGAAGTGTAGCTCCCATAATTCCCATGTGTTATGGGAGGGCTCCAGTGGGAGACAACTGAATCATGGGGATGGTTCCCCCATACTGTTCTCATGGTAGTGAATAAGTGTTATGGGATCTGATGGTTTTATAAGGGGAAAGCTCTTTCACTTGGCTCTTATTCTCTCTTGTCTGCCACCATGTAAGACATGCCTTTCACCTTCCGCCACGATTGTGAAGCCTTCCCAGCCACATGGAACTATGAGTCCATTAAACCTCTTTTTCTTTATAAATTACTAATACAATGAGATAGTAATCACTAGACTCTAGTAGAAGACAGAGTGCTTTCTGTGATTGCCAATAGGAACCATGGGAAAGTCCTCCAGGGAATTGGCCTCATTGCTGTCTAAGAGCAATGATCAACATTGGCAAGGTTTACAAGGCAGTCACACAGCTGGCTTCAAGAACTCCCTTCCCCATCTCCATCCTCTCTTCAGTCATCTTAAAAAAGAAAACAACAAAAGCTTTATTATTTTTAATTACATAGGCAGAAATGTTCATTGTGGAAGAATCATCAACATTTATATAATAAATAATAATAATAAAGCCATAAAAATCATTTTTCTAATAGCCAACTCGAATCACTGTTGACATTTTGTGCTTGCCTTCTAGACTTCTGTATTGCTCCATCAAGGTATGCATTCAGTCATCCATTTATCTGTCTTTTCTAAAGTGTGGTCCCCAGAACACTGGTCTCAGGGTTAAGTAAGTTTAGAAATGAGTCACCCTAGCACCTCCTCTTGGAGATTCATGGTGTATGCTGGCATATTAAAAGATTTGAGAAATTTAAGAGACAAGAAGCTCCTTTCACACTTATTAATCTAGAGTTTTTCCAATGTACTTGAGCATTAAATTCTTATTTTTTCTTTTCTTTCCTCTTTTTTTTTTTCTTTTTTTGAGATAGGGTCCCTCTCTGTCATCCAGGCTGAAGTGCAGTGGTATGATCATAGCTGACCACAGCCCTCAATCTCCTAGGACTAAGGATTCCTCTACACCTCAGCCTCCCAAGTAGCTGGGACTACAAGTGCATGCCACCATGCCCAGATAATTTTTTAAATTTTTTTGTAGAGATGGGGTCTTGCTATATTGCCCCAGGTCTTGAACTCCTGGCCCCAAGTGATCCTCCCTCCTTGGCCTCCCAAAGTGTTGGGATTACAGTTGTGAGCCACTGTACCCAGTACCTTATTTTCTATAACTCAAGGAAGTAATGCAATGTTCCATGAAAGCAGACTGAATTAAGTCCTAGGTCATATTTACTCTACATAGCCATACTAGATTACTTGAATTGCTTCTATGGTGTAAATATCTATGTTAGTTACATTTTTCCTGAAATGTAATGACTGCATAGAATTCTATTGTGTTGGTGTTCCATGGCTTGTGAAACCAAAACCCTATTGCTGGGATTCTGGATTTTTTCCATATTTGGGTCTCATAATGGGCATTGTTATAGTCGAGGCATGTCCACCCCCTAAAACATCTCATCATATGAAGCTTGGTTTTCCTGGGGAGTACCGTCTGCATAGATGCCCCATGAGTGGTTTTTGTTTATTTGTTTTTGTTTTCCTTTTTTCCCCTCTAGTTTAAGGGGCCTGTTAAGAACACTATGAAAAGAGAGGAAAGGCAAACACTTCATAAGATTAGAAGGGAAGAAAGGAGGGATAGGCTGGGTGCAGTGGCTCATGCCTGTCATCTGTGGGAACAGAGACCCTTCCAGGAGGCCAACCCCCAACTTTAGGTCACAGTGAGCCTTCCACTCATCATAAGGTAAGTTACTCAGAACAGGAAGAAATAACACTTGGAAGCAATAAATATAAATGAATTCAATGAAAAACAGTTTGGCCAATGATATTATCTGGGAGTTGGAGAAATATTTCTGCTTTCCTCTCTGGTAGCTGAGAGGGCAAATAGCCCTAATAGAGACCAGCAAATAACAGCAATAAAAACTAAAGCCAGTTTGCAAGACTGAAGAGAGCTGTCAGCTCCGAGAAGGGAAAGAGAAAGAACTGGAAGTGGAGCAAAGCAAAGAAATGTAGGTTTAAGCCTATGAGGCACAGGTGGGATTTTTACATTAAGCACGTGAGAGACTACAAGGGAAAAGCAGACCAGCTTTATTTTTTTTATGACAGAATCAATAGAATCTAATCAAGTTTTGAATGCAATCAGGGTAAGATGAGAAATACCAAGTAGGTCCTTGTAGGCAGTAACTAGAACATAATGGTGTCCGGAAGGGATTACCAGAGTAATGTTCCACATTTCCCTCCAAGCCTGGCTGGGGAGGGAGACTCTGAAATTAAGGAGAGGTGATGTGATGGTTTCAGATTCGTGTCCCCAGGGTTTTAATGCCCTGTTTTGTGATGATTTTTTCTTCTCTGTAGCATTCCCTTGGGACTAGGCTTTTGGCTAAAAAAGGAAATGAAAGAGAGATGTCCTTCTGGAGGAAGTAGTGAGGAATGTCACAGGCCACTTATGGGAGGCAAGGGATCAGATAAGAGGTGCTCCGCCGGGAGGTGATGAGGACTGGGGGCTCTAAAGGGGGTGGGGGTTAAACTCGTTTATAATTGCCATGCACACCCTGCCCAAGTCACCCCATGTACAAATAATCCAAGCAAAAACAGACTGCTTGTCATGCAAATACAGCTTCAAGGTCCCCAAACAGACATGCCGGTACAATCTCTGTAGCCTTTAAACAGGTGCCCCTCTTTTTTTTTTCCTTTAGAGTTGCAGTCTTGCTCTGTTGCCCAGGCTAAAGCAAAGGGGTTACGACCATATCTCACTGCAGCCTCAACCTCCTGGGCTCAAGTGATCCTCCTACTTCAGCCTCACAAGTAGCTGGGACTACAGGTGTGTACCACCACTCCCAGCTAATTAAAAACAGCTTCTTTTTTTTTTTTTTTTTTTTTTTTTTTTTTTTTTTTTTTTTTTTTTTTTTTAGCGATGGGGTCTTTCTATACTGCCCAGGCTAGTCTAAACCCCTGGCCTCAAGAAATCCTTTGGCCTTGGCCTGCCAATGTGCTGGGATTATAGGTGTGAGCCACCTTGCCTGGCCCTGGGCGCCCCTCTTAAGCATTCCCATGTAGGGATTCTGGAGCCACAGCTGGAAGGTGGTTATGATTTGAGTTCATTTATTGTACAAGGAACACAAGAAAATGTGCAATACCACTTGTGGACACTGGCGATGTGCCTGATTTGGTGCCAGATCCTGGAGAGATCAAGTGGGTTGGAAGCCAATCCTTGCCCTTGGGGAACCCCCTCAGAGTCTAAGTGGGTGACATAGACACATAGTCGATAATGCAACACAGTGAAATCAGCTGTGAAGGGAGGCTGGGGCCGTGAGAGTCAGAGGAGGCTGTTACTAACTTTGACTGGGGCATGGGTCAGGGAAAGGAAGCAGAGATAATGAGTGATTATGATTTCCACATTGATTTCAACCTGACGTTGGTCTCAGGCCACACAACCCCCTGAGGGAGGTATTGTGACTTCAGGCATATAGTAATTGCTCAAGAAACTTTTGTGAATGTTTGGGTGAATGAATAAATGCATGTCTCCAGTGAAGAAACTGGGACTCAGAGAAGAAATAACTTGCTTGAGGTCACGGGACTCAGAGACAGCAAAGCTAAACTTTAGAACTAAGAGGCTTATTCTCTTTCTATCACACACAGCATTTGCTGGATGGTGGAGTGGGAAGACTAGAAACAGACAGCTAAGAGGACAATGTAATAGAAACCAACCAAGAAGAGAGAATCAGATGTCCGTTTCCTTCTCATATGGGCAAATTCATATTAGCCAGTGAGCACACAGATAATTTCTAATAATATCAGTCTTTAAAAACAAAACTAAAAAAACTATGGTACTCTCTCTTCACTCTCCAGTATCTCAACGCGTAGTTCTGGTGCTACAATCTAAATTAGCTCCTTAAAAATATTCTCTTTTCAGCCCACCTTGTTTGGATATTTAATTTAGAAACAACTAATGAAGTCCATTTGCCATATGGGTAAGTGAACTTTTTTTAAAGTAGGTGTTTTACATCCCTGTAACTCTAGGAGCTGTTGTCATAGTAACATTTTCCTCTTTGAGTTGCAGAATGAACAGTCCATGGAACCAATGACAATGTAGGTCACGAGTGAAAAGGGGTCTGGTGGCTTTGCTTCAGTGCCCAGTTTGGCATAGCTGGGATTATTAATACTGCAGGCTCCAGAGGGGCTCACACTCCTTGGTTAGAATGTTCTGTTCTAGGACTGAGTCCAAAGAGGAGATGTGTGGGCAGGGGAGGGGAGAAGGGGGAAAGCAGAAGGTAAGAAAACGGTGAGGGGAGGCTGGCAGGAGCTGTCCTGCATGGAGATTCAGAATGGTCTGTCCCCGCCTGTGGCTGTGGGGAGGTAGGTGTGGAGTGCTGGAGCTCAACATTGTTCGTGATGCATAATGGGAATTGGCACCCCCTCAGTCCAGAATCCATTTGGAGTTGATTTGGGAAGGCCCACATCAATTATCAATATAAAAGTTTTGACTACTGGAGATGTCACCATTATATACAGCCTGGAAATGTGTTTTAAAAGTTTCATTCATTCATTCATTCATGTAGCACACATTTACCAGCTCCTCCTCTGTACCAGGTGCTGAGCTGGCCATGGCTGGCTTCCTTGGGTGCAACCCATGGGCGTGCACATCCCCTGAGCTCAGAAGGACCTTGCTCTTGGTTTAATGCTCTGCTGTTGCCATCTTGTACTTGTTCTTGAACCAGGAGCCCCACATTTTCATGTTGTACTGGGTCTTGCATTAAAGGCACAATGTTCAGCAAAGCCAGACCCAATCCCTGCTTTCCTGAATCTTATGGTGCAGTGGGAGAGACAGACAGAAACCCAAGCATGACACAAATAAATTTAGAGTTACAACTGTGATCTGTACCATAAGGAGAGGTAGAGGTATGTAATGCCAGGAGAGAAGATAGGCCATCATTTTACAGCTCTATGGCTTGACCTGACTATATTCAGAATAGTGGAGGTGGAGTGAGATCATAGTAAAAGGGATTTAAGTTATTGTGGGCGTTCCTTATCAAAAGTTAGTACCATGGGAGACTAACACAGATTTCTGAGAGAGAATGGCAAAATATCCCCCTCAAGGTTGTAAAGAATGGGATATCCACCTGCCAAGGAAAGTGCTTTGGTGCAAATATTTCTCTCTCTCCCTTCCTTCCTTCCTCTGCATTTTTTTTAACTTTGATAACTGCAGACTTACAGAAAAGTTGAAAGAATATTCCCACATGCCCTTTATCCAGATTTCTCAGATGTAACATTTTACCATGTTATCCTATGTGTATCTGTGTATTTATCTACCTACCTACCTACCTACCGTTTGATCTTAATTGCAGACATGATATAATGCCCCTTTACTGCTGCTATGAACTGAACATTTGTGTCCCTCCCCAGCCCATTCCTATGTTGAAATCCTAACCCTGAATGTGATTTAATAAGATGTGGATCTTTATGGGCAAAGGCGTCATGACAAAAATGCCAAAAGCAATTGTGACAAAAGCAAAAATTGACAAATGGGATCTAGTTAAAGAGCTTCTGCACAGCAAAATAAACTATCATCAGAGTGAACAGATAACCTACAGAATGGGAGAAAATTTCTTTAGTCTATCCATCTAACAAAGGTCTAATATCCAAAGCCTCCAAGGAACTTAAATTCACAAGAAAAATTTACAAGAAAAGTTGTACAAGAAAAAAAAAACCCATTAAAAAGGGGGCAATGGACATCAACAGATACTTCTCAGAAGACATTTATGTGGCCAGCAAACATCAAAAAAATCTCAACATCAGTGATCATTAGAGATATGCAAATCAAAACCACAATGAGATACCATCTCATGACAGTCAGAATGCCTATTACTAAAAAGTGAAAAAACAACAGATGCTGGTGAGGTTGTGGAGGAAAAAAAAAAACAAAAAACAAAACAACAAAAAAATGCTTTTACACTGTTGGTGGGAGCGTAAATTAGTTCAACCACTGTGGAAGACAGTGTGGCAATTCCTCAAAGACCTAGAGGGAGAAATACCATTTGATCCAGCAATCTCATTACTCAGTATGTACCCAGAGGAATGTAAATCATTCTATTATAAAGATTATGTTCATTGCAGCACTGTTCACAATAGCAAAAACATGGAATCAACCTAAATGCCCATCAGTCATAGACTGGATTAAGAAAATGTGGTACATATACACCATGGAATACTACGTAGTCATAAAGAGGAACAAGATTATGTCCTTTGCAGGGGCATGGATGGAGCTGGAATCCCTTATCCTCAGCAAACTAATGCAGGAACAGAAAACCAAACACCACACGTTCTTGCTTATAAGTGGGAGCTGAACAATGAGAACAATGGACACATGTGGAGGGAATCACACACACTGAGGGCCCTTGGGAGTGGGGGTGGGGGCGGGGAGAGCATCAGGAAGAATAGCTATTGGATGCCTGGCTTAATACCGAGGTGATAGGATGATCTGTGCAGAAAGCCACCATGGCACACATTTACCTATGTAACAAATCTGCACGTCCTGCACATGTACCCCTTGTATTAGTCCGTTTTCATACTGCTATGAAGAAATACTGAGACTGGGTAATTCATAAGGAAAAAGAGGTTTAATGGACTCACAGTTCCACAGTGCTGGAGAGGCCTCACAATCACGTTGGAAGGTGAAGGAGGAGCAAAGGCATGTCTCACGTGGAGGCAGGCAAGAGCCTGTATGCAGGGGAGCTGCCTTTTATAAAACCATCAGATCTCGTGAGACTTATTCACTATCATGAGAATAGCACAGGAAAAACCCGCTTCCATGATTCAATTACCTACCACTGGGTCCCTCCCACAACATGTGGGGATTATGGGAGCCACAATTCAAGGTGAAATTGGGTGGGGACACAACCAAACCATATTACCCCTGAACTTAAAATAAAAGTTGAAGAAAAAAAAATAGAAGTATAGCCTTTAGGAGGTAATTAGTTCATGTAGGTGGGGCCCTCATGAATGGAATTAGTGCCCTTATAAAAAGACATGGGAGAGCTTGCTTCCTCTTTGTTAGCTGTCACGTGAGGATACAAGGAGAAGACGGCCCTCTGTGAACCAGGAAGAGGGCCCTAACCAGACCCAACCATGCTGGCATCCTGACCTTGGACTTTCAGGCTCCAGAACTGTGAAAAATAAATTTCTATTGTTTCAGCTAGTCTATGATATTTTTGTTAGAGCAGCCCAAACTGACTAAGACAGCTATTAAATACTTAAGAGTCTATTTCCCAAAAACAAGATAATTGTCTTACATAACCATAGTAGAGTCATTAAAATCAGAAAATTAACATTTATGTATTATTATCTAATCTACATATCTTATTCAGATTTTCCCCATTATTTCACTAATTTCTTTATAGCAAAAAGAAAATCTTGTATCACATGTTGCATTCACTTGTTTTGTCTATTTAGTGTCCTTTAATTTGGAACAGTTCTTAGCCTTTCTTTGTTTTCCATGACATTGATATTTTTGAAGCATCCAGGCCAGTTTTTTTTTCAAATCAGGTGTATTGAGGTATAATCCACATTCAGTAAAATTCATCCTATTTAGATGTACAGTTGTCTGGCCAGTTATCTTATAGAATGGCCCCACTTTGACTATCTGCTGTTTCCACATGATTAGAGTCAGTCTGTGATTCTTTAGTATAAATATACAGGAGGGATGTTGCATTTTTCTCAGTGCATCATAGCAGGAAATACAGGCTATTTAATTGTTCCTTTACCACTGATATTAACTTTGATCTCTTTCTTCCCATTGTAATGTTTCTCTTTTATTCCTTTGTAATTTATATGCATCCTATGGGGAGATGCTTGGAGACTGTGTATATTCTTTTAGTTCTTAAGCTTTTCAACCTCTAGTGTTTTTATCCATTGTGATTCTTGCCTGAAAGTTATAGATCTGGTGATTGCCCAGTAGTGATTTTCTAATTCCGTCATTCCTTTTACATTCATTGTCTATCTTTCTACTGCAAGAAAGACAACTTCTCCTCTAATTAATTAATTAATTAATTGAGTATAGGCTTATTCATTCCTATTTTACTCTATAGCTTATACTATTTTAGTATCATTATTTATTTTGATGTTAAAATTGTCTCAGATTTGGCCCCTTTAAACCTGCCTCAAATTTGACATGTCCCCATCATTCTGTGAGCCTTTTCTTATTTTCTGGCACAGCAAGATGTTCCAAGTTCATCTTGTACTTTCTGTGCCCCAGCCCTGGACTCAGCCATTTCTCCCAAGGAGGGTGCAATTTTCTGAAGGTGCATATGTTGCCTGAAGTCGTCCCAATCTTGAGATTCTTTCCAAATTCATGGAGTAGAACCAGAAATTGGAGGCTTCCGATGTAAAATTTTATTCAGAATACTTATCAGGTTCTTTTTTTTCTCCTTCAGTTGAATTTGAAGCAACATATCAAAATAATTTATACAGTAAAATTTATAAAATAAGGGTTTTCAAAGAGGAAAAAAATGGTGACTAAGTGGAGGAAAACAGACATGCCAGCCACAAAATTTGCTGGCTTGCCCAGAAAAACTTGGCATTCAGCATTCTGGCAGCCAAATTAAAGGATGGACTGTGTGAGGAGAAGATGCTCGACAGATCACCTTCAGGGACTCTGACCTGCTGGCAAAGGCAGGCAAGCAGCAAGGAGCTGGGCTCGCATGGCATTGTGGGAATAAAAAGCCTTTCCAGGATGGCCTTCCAACCAGCCGCAAGGGCTGAGCTGCAGAGAGGAAGGAGTGGGGCCAGGATTTTTTTCTTGAAAGCACTTTTCTAGCTTGTGAACCAGCATTCATCTGGGACCCCACAGTTAGAAGGGAATTGCCATTTAAGTGCCACACAATTATTCCTGCATGCATGCACTCACTGTCTCACTCAGTAATCTTTGTGGAATACTTTCTGGAAGTGCAGATACCAGGCCCAGTGGAGGCAAGACCACTAGGATCCAGACTTGACCATCAGTCCAGCAGCCAAGGAAGCAGGGCTGTGCATGATGTCACACTGGATTAAACACTCAACATGCTTTGAGATGTGCTATAGGAATTGGGAGACAACTGTGAACCATATCTTCTACCCAGAGGAATGTTTCATGAAAGGGCTACTGTTTTATAAAAACATGGAAGTTCACATCACAAAAGGGTATCTAAGGGAATTCTGGCCAGTGGCCCCTGGAGATGCTTGACTTTATTCTACCACTGGGCTTCGTGGTGAAGCAGGGGTCAAGTAAAATATGCAAATGAAGGGAGTGCCCTATGTGAATAGGCATTCCATAGTTCCTTCATTTATTTGGTGAATATTTATTGAGGCCCCATTGTGTACTTGGCTCTGTGGGAGATCTTGGGTGAGCAAAAATGCCCTCAGTTTCTGCCCTTTGAGCATTTGAAATATAATGGCAAAGACAGACATTAGTCAGATTAATTTTAAAAGTGTGTTATAGGCCAGGCATGGTGACTCACTCCTGTAATCCCAGCACTTTGGGAGGCCAAGGCAGGTGGATCACCTGAGGTCAGGAGTTCGAGACTAGCCTGACCAACATGGTGAAACCCCGTCTCTACTAAAAATACAAAATTAGCCGGACGTGATGGTGCATACCTGTAATCCCAGCTACTTGGGAGGCTGAGGCAGGAGAATCGCTTGAACCTGGGAGGTGGAGGTTGCAGTGAGCCAAGATCATGCCATTGCACTCCAGCCTGGGCAACAAGAGTAAAACTCTGCCTCCAAAAAAACACCAGAAAAAAGGTGTGTTATTGGCCGGGTATGGTGGCTTATGCCTGTAATCCCAGCACTTTGGGAGGCCAAGGCAAGCAGACCACCTGAGGTCAAGAGCTTGAGACCAGCCTGGCCAATATGGCAAAACCCTGTCTCTACTAAAAATACAAAAAATTAGCTGGGCGTGTTGGTGCACACTTGTAATTCCAACTACTCGGAGGCAGAGGCACAAGAATCTCTTGAACCCAGGAGGCAGAGGCTGTAGTGAGTTGAGATGGCGCCATTTCACTCCAGCTGGGTGACAGAGCAAAACTCCATCTAAAAATTTTTTTTAAAAAAGTGTGTTATAAGAACTACTCTATATGCTGTCATGAAAGATATTCAGCACTCCAGAGCAGAATGTTAGGGATGGCTGCCTTGGGAAAATGACAATGAAGCTGAGAACAGAAGGAAGAGTCAGGGTCACTAGATGGGGCAGGATAGACAGAGGGAACAGGGAGTGCAATGCTTTGGAGAAGTCAGGGTACATCTGAAGAGAGAAAGGCCCATGTGGTTAAAGAGCAGAAATCAGGGGGAGCATGAAGAAATATGATGAGGCTGGAAAGGGGGGAAGGTCCATGGTGAGGGTTCTTCCAGAAGCACATGGAGGAGAGGCTGTGAGATGAGGGAGAGCTGAGCAGATTGTATCAGAAAGCAGGAGATAGAAGTGTGAGCCTAGAGCAATAACTCTAAGAGATAAAGGAGGGATAGGAGATGAAATTATGAAATGATAGAAATGCTGGTGTATTAGTCCATTCTCACACTGCTATAAAGAACTACCAGAGACTGGGTAATTTATAATGAAAAGAGGTTTAATTGGCTCATGTTTCTAAGGGCTGTACAGGCTTCTGCTTCTGGGAGGACCTCAGGAAACTTACAATCATGGTAGAAGGCAAAGGGGAAGCAAGCACATCTTCACATGGCCAGCAGGAGACAGAGAGGGAGAGAAGGGAGAAGTGCTACACACTTTTAAACAAACAGAACTAGGGGCATGGTGCTAAACCATTAGAAACTGCCCCCATGATTCAATCACCTCCTACAGGCTCCTCCTCCAACACCGAGGATTATGATTCGACATGAGATTTAGGTAAGGACACACAGCCAAACCATATCAGCTGGTAACAACAATAAAAAATAGCATCTCCCATTTGTTGAGTGCCTCATTTGACTGAGAACTTACTGATAGAAGACAGCGCAAAGGAAAGACAGGGCGAGGGTTAGGATCTATTCAAACAGCACCAAAAATAACTTAGGACTTAACAATTCAATTTTTTACTATCTACACTATAGAATCACTTTCATTCATGAGGCAATCCATCCAAAGATGTTCATTGCAGCAATAATTGTAGTCTAAAAATTGGGAACAACATCAATGCCCATCATTATGAGAATTTGTAAATAATCGATGTCACACCCTTTCCATGACACATGTGTGGCAATGGAAGAAGAGAATTCTTTCATTGCTCTGTGTGCTGACATGGAAGCTCTCCAAGACATATGGCTGGGCAGAAAACATGAGGCAGGATAATACGTCAGGATGATATCATTGCTGTAAATGGAAAAAAGAAAAGCAGACCTCAGAAAAATACTATCCCTCACCCCTTATGAGTACATATATGACACTTAAATGCCCTGAGAAATGTGTAGAAGGCTTCAGAGCAAACTGAAAGCAGTGGTTACCTAGGGAGAGGAAAGAGTCCTGGGGTTAAGATGGTGTCAAGGGGGTTCAGCTTTATCTGTAACATCTTAATTAGATTACGGAAACTTCCAAACGTACAAAAATAGGACACTGTAATAAACCCCCAAGTACCGTCACCCACACGCTCCCTCCTCCTGGATTATTTTTAAGCACATCCCAGACATTGTATTCCATTCATAAATATTTCAGTAAGTCTCACTAACAGATAAGGAAACTTTAAGAAAAACATTATCACAATACCATGATAACAACTAAAAATATTTAAAATTCCTTAGGATTTCAAACACCCAATCAGTGTTCATATTTCTCTGTCTTAAAATTTCATTTTATTTGTTCAAATCTGGACTCAAATAAGGTCCATGCATTGTAATTGATTGATATATCTCTTATGTCTTTTGTGCATTTTTGCCTATGTATCTCTGTTGGGTTGAAGGACTTTGAGTGACTTTGTTGGGTAGGATAAGGGCATGTGTAATTTTGCTAGATGCTATCAAATTTCCCTCCACAGGGTTGTAGTATTCCTCATTCCCATTGGCAGTGGGTGAGAGTGCCCATTTCCCCACAGCTTCACCAACAGACTATGTTGTCAAATTTTTGGATTTTTGCCCATCTGACAGATGAGAAGGGGTATCTTATTTTCATATCTTTAAATTAAATTTCAAAAGAAAATAGACTCAGGGAGAATTCTGAGTATGTAGAGGAAAAGAACAATTTGCATAGAAATAATAATATCACCAATTACCATTTGGCACATATATTATCAAGGAATGTAGTGTCATATCACCTTTTTTAAATTTTTTTTTTAATTTTTTGAGACACGGTCTCATTCTGTCACCCAGGCTGGAGTGAAGTGGTGCAATCACGGCTCACTGTAGCCTCAACCTCCTGGGCTCAGGTGATCCTTCCACCTCAGCCTCCCAAGTATCTGGGACCACAGGCATTCACCACCATGCGTGGCTCATTTTTGTATTTTTTGGAGAGATGAGGTTTCACCATGTTGTCCAGGCTGGTGTTGAGCTCCTAGGCTGTGAGTATCTCCTAGATCCCTTCCTTCTTTCCTACTTGGAGCCAATTTCTTGAACTCCTGGCAATGTCAATCATCTGTCTTAGTAGTTTGCAGGGCAAAGGGAGGGACATCCCAGGACTTTCCTTGCAGGAGGGTTTGGGCCAAGGAGTATGGGCTGGATTTTGCCTGAATGCATGGTGAAATTCACCTGCATACAGAGCTAGTGCCCTATTTTTATAATGTTAGAAAAACATCATTTTCTTTCCTTTTATTTTCTTTGAGAAAGAGATGAAAATACAATAAGAGTGGACTTTAGAAAAAAGGAACCAACTCAGAAACACAAACCTGTCAAATCCAGACTTCTAAATGAACGTCCTTCTGTCAAACACCTTTTTATTACTGAGATATTGCTTTGCACATTTTATTATCCACAAAAAAAGAGCCGGTTTTAGCCTTGCAACATTACTCTAAGGAGTATGACAGCTGTCATTCTAGCCATTCTTCAGAGGAGGAAACTGAGTCATGGGCCATCTCAGAGGCTCTCCAAGGCCCCATGCCTCCCAAGGAAGAGGTCTAGACCAAGACTGCAGCTGGTCCAGTCCCTTTAGGGAAGGTTAGTCAGGATCTTCTATAAGATGGACTTGGTCAAACTTGAATAGCAGAGAAAAAAAGCCTGTTACTTGCTTTCCTTAGCACCTTGAGAGCAGGAACTCCATTTTTTTCATCTCTTCTTCGGTCCTCAGCCCTGGGCTGGCTACTCGGGATCTCATAGGGATTAATAACGCACAGGGCTGGCCCTCAAGGTGCTGAGGAAAGGGGAGAGGGAGTCATGTGACTGAGCTCGCTCCTGTCAACTTGTTTGTGTGCACATGCATGCCCAGGCTGCACAATGCAAACATGTTGGGCCGGGCCTCAGAGAAGGTGGGTGTGAGCTCTGGCATCATCACTGGATAGCTGTGTGGTGTGGGACAGGTCACTTTCTCTCCTTAAGTCTCGGTCATCTCCTCTGAAAAATGGGGCCAATGATCCTGTCATGGGATGCTGTGATGATTACATGGCATGAGTGTAGAAGGGCCTGATGACATGGTCAGTGCAGTGACTGGCATGCAGTAGATGCCCAGGACACATGGATTGACTCTGATCTAGTAAACTCCATGGAGTGCTAGGAAATGAATGTATCACCGAGCAATCAATGGGCTTACTGCCTGATGTGCATGGATGCCAATACCATGGCACCAGCTTTTGAGAAAAGAAAAGCTTTATTGTGAGTTGACTGGCAAGAAGACAGGAGAAAACACTCAAATCTCTCTCCCCAAGCTGAGGTTTGGGTCAGGTTTTATAAGCACAGGGTAATGAGGTGTGATCAGATTGGGTCTTGCAATGAGGTGATGCCAGGGTGCGTGATCTGATTGGATCCTGCCATGGGGTGATGCCAGAGCTCGATCTGATTGGACCCTGGATCCTGCTGTGCAGTGTCCACTTCTTAATTTAGTCCCTGCTCCTCAGTCCAAGCACTTAGGTTCCCTCTGTGGTTGCATACCTGGTTCACCTGGGAATGCTCAGATTATGTGACTTTTAACCTGGGGGTCCATGGCAACTGAAAAACAACTTACCATTTGTTACATAAAAGTTGAACCAGATTGGTGTGATGCGGTTACAAAGGGACCTTGGAGGTCAGTATCCATTCTTATCATCATCTGTGGGAGAAGCTGGTGGGGAGGAGGGCCTTGCTCTGATTTGGGGCAGGGCTGGCCCTGGAACCTAGCCTTTGGACCCCCAGTTCAGGCCCTCCCTGCCCCACCGGGTCAGCACTCAGCCCCACAAACACACCTGGGCTTCTGTACTTGTATGTTCTCAGTTTGCTCCCATTTCCTTTCCACAAGTGCCCAGCCCCTTACACATAACCCCTCTTGAAAACAGAACAGGTAACTCCTTCTGTGCCTTTGTCTTTGAAATATGTTTTGAATCAATTGCTTTTCTTTACTAGGTGGGTTTTTGGTGTTTTGTCTACCTCCTACTTCCCATCCAATCATAAATGCCTGCAAAAATTCAGCACAGTGTTGTAAAGAGAGAGGTCAGTTGGTAGCAAATCCTCAATCCCTCCACGTACTTCTTCCCCTACAAGAACTCAACAACAGCAACAACAACCATCCTCCCTCCCTGAATCTAAAAGCCTGGCCTCTTCCCTTTCCAAGGGCTCTGGGAGAAAGAGCTGGAGAATTACTCTGGGCTTTGGCAAGACTTCAGATTTTTTTTTCTTTTTTCCAGTAGAAGCTCAATAATTCTTGAGATCCAAATATAGAAGCTTGTATGGAGAGCCCTGAGAAATCAGTAGTACGACAGCCAGACTTTCTTTTTTCCCCCCTAGCAATCTAATAAAGCTATTGCACAGTCATTTCCCAAGGTCAGTTTCCAGCTTTTAATAGTTTTAATGAGCTGTTTAAAAGGCTCCTCAACTTGTGCCCATCCAAGCTTGCACGTGTTACGTGTTTGGGTACAGAGAGGAAAGGAAAGGAAGAAGAGAGGAGGATGAGGAGTAGATGGGACAGGTGGGATCAGTTCAGCTAACTGGGACACGGGCAGGGGACCAATCTAAGGGCCAGCTCCTCTCCAGAATGCCCCAGGGGTGCTAATGGGAGTGAGGTTCCACCCTTGAGATCAGATCTAAATAACTACAGGGACCTGAGAGGCTGTCCTCACTTCTACCTCCAAGCAGGAACCATGGGTGCCACCAAACCTGGACATCTGCAGGGAGATGAAGAAGAAGGTATGATATAGAGACAAGATAAAGACAGTGGGAGAGATGAGACAGACGGGGCTTGAGGGTTTAATGAATAAATGAACTTGTTGACAGAGTTGAGGAGAAGGAAGGAGAGAAAAGAAAAAGGAGGCAGCATCGCAAGTGATACTCCAAACACAACTAGGGCCTGTATATTAGGTGGCTTTGTGCTAATAACCACCACCCAAATCATGGTAATGCTGATAACACCCAATCCTATTTAGCACTCTGTTACTGTGCACCAGGCTCTATGCTAAGCATGTGGTAGGCCTTCGCTTCTGTGATTCTCACAACTACCCAGGAAGGTAGGTTCTAGTATTGTTCCCATGACACAGAAGAGGAAAACAAAGGGTCAGCAAGGAAGAGTCATCAGTCCAAGGTCACCTAGTTAGTAAGGCTGATTTGCATCTAGCAGTCTGACTCCAGAACTCGTGACTATAGCCACAACTATTATTTTGTACATCTCCTGAGGGCAATATGAAAACTTCAGAAAAATCCAGATATGTATTTAAAGAAGAAAATAAAAATACCCACAAGCCTACCTCATAGTCACAGACTTGAGCATTTTGGTGTACAGTGCAGAGACCCCAGGCTGTTTAACAACAGACACTCTTCTTCCTTCCACAGAAATAGAGTTATAGTCAGGCTATGACCATCCAGCTAACCAGTTTTTCCCAGCCTCCCTGGCAGCTAGGTGTAAACTGGTGATATGGTTCTCATCTGTGGAACCTGAGAGGAGCCAATATAGATGCTACAGGCCTGGGTCACGGACAGTGGAGGAGAGTCCTCGGAACTCTCTTTCCTCTCCTTGCTAGCTGGAATCTGTGTGCACCACCACCCAGCTTCAGCCATGCTTGTGATGGAAGGAAAAACTGCAGCAGGGAGAGGCACCCACCTCCAGGGCCACTCACTTACCCTGTTATGTGAGAGAGAAAGAAAAGTCTTTTTTTCCCCAAAGTATTGGTGCATTCTTTTTGCTTCAGTAGCTTTCCCTAACTGTTGCAGTCTATTTTCTTCTAGTTTTCTTCCCTAAGCATATGTGTACAGTCATTTTTCACCCATTACCCCCTTAGGTGCAAATGCTCCTTGACTTAGTATGGGGTTACAGCCGGATAAGCCCATCATAAGTTGAAAATATCATAAATCAAAAATGCATTTACTACACCTAACATATGGAACATCGTAGCTTAGCCTAGCCTGTGGTAAATTTGCTTAGAATACTGACGTTAGCCTACAGTTGGGCAAAATCATCTCTCAACACAGTGCACTGCATAGTGCTGGTTGTTGACACTCGTGGTCACGTGGCTGACTGGGAGCTGCCACTTACTGCCACTCTCCTGCATAGAGAGCACTGGACTGCATATTGCTAGCCTGGGAAGAGATCAAAATTCAAAATTCAAAGTATGGTTTCTATTCACTGCATGTCACTTTTGCACCATCATAAATTTGAAAAATCCTAAGTTGGAGACCATTTATATTTGTGATTTCCCTCATATTTCATGATTCTCTTTCAGGATAGGTGAGTCCGGACTCACCATCTAATTCCAGAACAATATCAACTGAAAACGATGATCAAACTACAAACCAGCCATTCCATCCCTCTACTTTGATTTGAGAAGATCTTAGATCTCAGGCACTCAGTGGGAAGAACCCAGTTCCCACAGTACCATCAGTTATGTCTGAGGAAAGATTGTTGAGTAACGCAGCTGTCTCTCTCTATGTCTAGGCCTGACACCTTGCCCTTGTGTTGTCTTGTGATGGGCAAGGCCCAGCCATCCCAGTTGCCTCATTTTGAGCCTTCTACACATGTCCTAACTGAGGCCCTGTATTTCCACTTAGAAATTTGGACACTGAGGCTTGAGAGGATCTGGTTTTCTGGGCCCCACACCAGGTGACGGATCTACACCTGGTCAAAGATGGACTGTGAGGCATGGTGAGGGCCAGAGCTTGTGTTCAATTCCTTCCATTCTAAGAGCACTAAATTTTTAAAAACAGTTTTTAGTTTTTCTTATGCTTATAAAAGTAATATTTGTTCCCTGTATACGATATCTCAACAAAGCAGTCAGAATAAGCCTTTTAAAATATGTCGTGCCAGGCATGGTGGCTCATGCCTGTAATCCCAGCATTTAGGGAGACAGAGGCAGAAGGATTGCTTGAGCCCAGGTGTTCGAGACCAGCCTGGAGAACATAGCAAGATCTCATCTCCACAAAAAGGAAAAAAAAGTCAGAAAAAGACAAATAAGCCAAGTTTTTAAATGGGCAAGGGTTTGAATCGACATTTCTTCAAAGAAGACTTGGAAATGGCTAGTAAGCATATGAAAAGATGCTCAGCATTACTAATCATTAGAAAATTGTAAATTTGACCCTCATGGTCAAATTCAGTTAAGTTCACAATCCAGACCACTACTTCCCACCATCTAGGACAGCTGTAATAAAAATGCAGGCAATACAAGCATTGCAGTGGAGAAACCGGAACCCTCAAACACCACTAGTGGGAATGTAAAATGGTATAGCCATCATGGATAACAGTTTGGCAGTTTCTCAAAATGAATTGAGAACATACATCTATACAAAATCTTGTATATAATACTTATAGCAGTATGACTCATAACAGCCCCAAAGTGGAAACAACCCAAATATCCATCAACTGACGAATAGATAAACAAAATGGGTTACATCCATACAATGGAATACTATTTAACAATAAAAAGGAATGAAGTACTGATACATGTCACAACATAGATGAGCCTTGAGAACACTCTGCTAAGTGAAAGAAACCAGTCATGAAAGACCATATATTGTATAATCCAATTTATATAAAATGTCCAGAATAGGCAATTCTATAGAGATGGAAAGCAGATTAGTGGTTGCCCAGGGACTGGGGTGGGGAAGTGGGGAGTGGCTAAGGGGTGTGTGTACTTTCTGTCTAGGAGGGGGACTAAAACTCTTCTAAAACTAGACCGTGGAGATGGTTGCACAACACAGTTAATATACTAAAGCCCATTGACTTGTACACTTTATTTTATGTATTTATTTATTTTTTTTGAGACAGGGTCTTGCTCCATAACTCAGGCTGGAGTGCTGTGGCCCAATCTTGGCTCATCGCAACCTCCACCTCCAGGGCTTAAGTGATCCTTCCACCCCAGCCTCCTGAGTAGCTGGGACCGCAGGCACATGCCACCACACCTGGCTAATTGTTGTATTTTTTGTAGAGACAGGGTTTCACCATGTTGCCCAGGCTGGTCTCAAACTCCTGACCTCGAGTGATCCTCCTGCCTTGGCCTCCCAAAATGCTGGGATTACAGGTGTGAGCCACTGTGCACGGGTGCGTTGTATACTTTAAATGGGTGAATTGTGTGGTAGGTTAATTATATCTCAATAAAGCTATTTAAAAAATAGAAGTTAAATCCTGTCACTCTTTTGCTGTCAACCCTCCAGTGGCTCCTCGATTTTCTTAGAGTGAGAGTCAAATCCTCATGATGCCCTACCAGGCCCCAGGCCATCTTGGCCTCCAGTTCCATCCCTGACCATATGCACATCTGCCCCAGCCACAGTGGCTTCCCCACTGTGCCATAGGTGTGCCAGGCACATTCCCATTACTGGGTCTTTGCCCTGTCTGCTCCCACTGCTGGAGAAGCTCCTTCCTTAGGCACCCTCCTGCTGGCTCCCTTCTGCCTGACAAGTCATCTCCTTATGGGCCTTCCCCTGCCACTTTATTTAGGATTACAATCCTGGCTCCATCGGGCATTCCTGACTACATTGCCCCTGTATTGCTTTACCCACAGCCCTCCTTGCTGCCTGGTATACCATATGATTTACTATTTTATAACATGTATTGTGCAGCTACCTCCAGTAGACATGAATAGACATATCTAGAATGTAATCCTATGAGATCCAGGACTTTCTGTCTTCATCACTGCTATATCTCCTTACTCAGAATAGGGCCTGGCATATAGCACATACTCAGTAAATATTTGCTAAAGACACACATGATTGAGACTACATGGGTCAAACACTGTTAATTATTCCTAGCTCCCTCCTTCTGTCCCCACCTGCCATGACAGAGACTGAAAAACCCAGGCCCTCATTTTCCCAGTTTACCTTCAGCCATAGCCCTTAGGACAGTTCAGGAAAAGGCTGCCAGGGAGTTTCTGGTAAAATATTTACTTCCCTGACAAGGAAAGAAGCCCAGGAGGAGAGAGAACCTCTCTCTTAGTGTCTTGTCTGTATCTACCCAGTGCTTCCCACCTTTGAAAGCTGACGTCTTTCCAGGATTTTTTTCTTTTCATGTACACACCATTTGATAAAATTAAAATGGGATTGTCCTCTCTGTACACTGTTTGATACCTAGTTTTTTCCACTTAATGTGCCATGGACCACTTGACTTACTGTCCTTCTTAGTCTCCCATGGGGAGTGCTCACTTTGCCAGTCTCTATTCATTCATTCTGCACTTGTTTCCTGGGTACCTACTGTAATGACAATTGTCAAGACAGATCAAAAACTGTGGTGTAGGCTGGGAATGGTGGCTCACACCTGTAATCCCAGCACTTTGGGAGGCCAAGGCAGGAAGATTGCTTGAGCCCAGGAGTTTGAGATCAGCCTGGGTAACATAGTGAGACCCCATCTCTTAAAAAAAAAAAAATTAGCTGGGTGTGGTGACATGTGCCTGTAGTCCCAGCTACTCGGGAGGCTGTCGTAGGAGGATTGGTTGAGTTCAGGAGGTGGAGGCTGCAGCGAGCCATGATGGTGCCACTGCACTCTAGCCTGGGCGACAGGGCAAGATGCTGTCTCAAAAAACAAAAAACAAAAAAACAAAAAAATGATGATGTGTCCTAGGCCCAGAGGGGTTGGGGCAAGGGATGATGGATGGCTAGATATGGCATAGGCAGGGGGGCTCCATGGATTCCCACTGAGGAAGAGGCAGGAAGGGATTTCAGGAAATGGGCCCAAGTTGCAGAGGTGGCTCGGTGATCCTGAGGCTGTGGAGGCAGGCAGAGACTCTGTTCAAAGCCTCACTGTTTTGACTGCAGACACTGGGTCTAGGTCTGCCTCTCCCAGGAGCTGTCTTGCTGGCAACAGTATATACCTCTGAATCTGGGAAGAAAAAGCCGTGGGGTGGTTTCATTCCTGTGCTTTCTGCATAATGTAAATATAATTAATCATGTCTAGGGTGGTTATAATTTAGCATTTTTTTCATTTTTAGCAGTCTAATTAAATTCATTTAAGCTTTATAAGTAGTTATTTTAGAATTTTTCTTTGTACCCCTACTGGTGTAGTGCTGAAAACTCACAATAAATATGTCTCAAGGTGGCTACTGCTGTTTTCAAAATGAATCTTAGAGACTATTCAAGTGAAAAGTATTATTGTGTTACTACAACTTAAATTAGTCATAGAAAAAACTGGAGAAATATTTCTTGTGTCTTTCTTTTCAAAAACTTTTCGGTGCTTTAAAGAATTAGGATGGGAACTCAGGTTAGCTGGGAAAAGCTGCTTGACAGGACGGGCAGGTGACTGTGGCGGTCAGTGCCTACTCCCAGGACATGGCTCTGCTTGGGTTTTCAGCTCTCCAACTTAGAAAAGGAGCCACATACACCCTTCTCTGTCTCTCAGACAGAAGCCTGTTTGCTGCCATGTTGTGCGGAGCTCATTTTAACGGTGTAGTAATTCAGTTAGAAAACTGGGATGCTTAACCCTTTTACAAATGCTCTCCTCGCCGAGTTTACAAATCCCCTGTTAAAGTCAGAAAAACATTACGTAAAATATGGATTTTTAAAAACTCTATTAATAATCAAAGAAATGCAAATTACATCCACCACAAGATGCCATTTTTCTCCTACCAAATTGTCTAAGATGTATATCAATGATTAATAGTGTTGTCAGTAGTGCTGGCAGAAGTTTGCATTGGTATAATCTCTATGGAGAATAATTGAACAGTTAGTAAAAAGAATGTCTTGTGGATAACTTTTTCTTTTTCTTGAAAGAGCATTTTTTTTTCTATGATCTTTGAACCAGAAACCTAGGAGTTACAAACCTAGGAGGATTGCATCTTAAGGAAGTATGGATTTTTTTTTTTTTTTTTTTTTTTTTTTTTGAGGTGGAGTCTCGCTCTGTCGCCCAGATGGAGTGCAGTGGTGTGATCTCGGCTCACTGCAACCTCTGCCTCCCAGGCTCAAGCGATTCTCCTGCCTCAGCCTCCTGAGTAGCTGGGAATACAGGCGCCCGCCACCATGCCTGGCTAATTTTTGTATTTTTAGTAGAGATGGGGTTTCACCATGCTGGTCAGGATGGTCTCGATCTCCTGACCTCGTGATCCGCCCGCCTCGGCCTCCCAAACTGCTGGGATTACAGGCGTGAGCCACTGCGTCCGGCTGGATCTATATATATATATAGCAACGTGTATTATATGCAGATATATTAAATGTACTCAGCATTCCAGATTATATAATGTGATGTGCACACCCACACACCCCAGATAGCAGTGGAAAGTTGATCAGAATTGACTGTGTTGTTCATTCAGCGGCTCTGTGAAACATCTCCTGTGGCCAGTCGTCCTTCCTTTCGGGTCTCTCGAGTTCTAGGCTGAGAAGAAAAGTGGCCTCCTGTACAGCTTCGCCTTCTGGAGCCTCAGGCGGAACCGGGACTGCTGGGAAGCTGTGCGGGGGCGGGTCCAGGAAGCCCTGGCAACGGAGATCTTCCCGGACGAGACAGAGCGACCGTTACTTCCCGGGCTGCTGTGGGTCTGGTGTCTGGCTCTGTGGCCCCGGGCTGCAGGGACAAAAGTGGCTGGTCTTCTAAGAGCACCAAGCTCAGCAAAGCCACCCGCTGCTGACAGGACCCATGCGTTCATTCCTACTCTTCTTTTGGTCTCACAAGAGCCACACTGCCCTTGGAATGGGCGTCAAGTCACAGCTCGGCGCTTTCATTTAGTCTTCTGCCATCTCTGCCTGCTTTTCGGCCATTTTCATCCGAAGTGTGGATCTGAAGCAAAGAATCTAGAGAAGTTTCCTTCATCTGGTTATTATTATTTGCTGAATTTTTTAAAAGAAACTTTTTAATACATTCTTCTTTGCTACATTGTTCTATATGTAATAATTCATTTGAATTCCCTCAAAGGAACCACATAGGAAATGCCAGATAAGCCCCTTTAAGAAGAATGACGTGGGGTGCAATGTTAGGTTGCCCTTGGCGTCAGATAGCCTGGGTTCTGGGCCCAGTGTCCCCGCTTAGTAGCTACTGTGTGACCTAGAAGGAGATTGGGCCAGTCTCCTTCATATACGTCCTTCTAATTTATTCCTGAAATTACCTCATTTGTTCTCTTGTTCACTTTCGGTCTCCCCACTCTAGAGACATTGGCTTCTCAAGAGTGGGGGGACTCCTTCAGGGCTGTTCGCTGCATTTATAGAGCACAGACGATTGACTCCCTGCCCTTGCTGGGCCTCAGTTTCCTCAAACACAAATAGGCATAATAACAATCCCTACCCACCTCATGTTAAATGGGCTTAATACATGCAGAATGCACAGAACAGTGTCTGTCATGTGGTAAATCCTCAAGGAACAATGAATAAGGATTAAATTCTGCATCCTCCCACATGACTGAGAAAAGCCTGGTAGGAAATCAGGTTAATGGAGAGAAAAGACAGAGGGATGAGAGCAGCTCGAAGGAGATGATCATTTCTGCAGACACAGAACCCAAGTTGCCGTGTGAAATGGTAAGAGGTGGTTCCTTGGTCCGGAAGTCCCAAGAGTCACTGGCTGTTGGGGGAGGTGAAGTTGACTAACCCACCTTCAGCAGTGAACCTGGGCAGCAGGCTGGAAGCTGGCTGTCCCCGCTGGCTGAATCCCGCTTCCGTGGGAGCCAGGAAGGTGGGTGGTTTCCTCTCTCTGACAGTCCACCAGTGACTCAGGTCTTCTAGAAACCTAGGCCTATTAACATTTTAGTTCAAATAGAATGAGTAGTTTAGGTAAAGACTATGTGAAGTCATCAGTGTCCAATGAGAGTGGCACTGAAACCTTCACCAACCTTGTTTAGAAGGAATTTTTCCCCCTAAGAGTGCATTTTGGGGCCTGAATAAGGAAGGCCACTGCTTGAGGCAAAATTTGACTTTTTCACTTGACTTCTGTGATATAAGCAGTAAAGTCCACTGGGATAAACCTTGATATTGATGCCCAACAGAGAGAAGAGGGGTAGTTGGCAGCTAATTTGGCCTTCCATTGAGGCAAAGGACCTCAGAGAGTTCATCAGCTCCCTATCAGCAGAGCAGGATGCCAAGGCCACGAAGGGCGGTGGCTTATCCAAGGTGTTTGGCTGGTGTAGCCAGGTTCTCAGATACCAAGCTAGAGTTGCACCAAGTCCAGCTTCCCTGTCTTGTGGTTGAGAGAATGAAAGCAGGTGAAGTAGCCCATCCATGCAGCAAGGGCCCTTGCCCAAGAGGAGCAGCTGGATCTGGGGTGTTCCCTGGGCAAGTACATCAGCACCAGGCTTCACCCACTGTGTCCCTGGTGCTGGAAAGGCCAGTTCACCAAAATGCCTGCCTACACTCAGTTTTATCATCATTTAAAAATTTGTTTCTAGTTGTATCTGAGACTAATAAACATTTATTTTTATTTTACCTTCAAGCAATGTCAAAAACTAACACCAAGACCCTGAGCATTACACATGATGTTGATTCATATTAAGATCTTCCTTTTTCTTCTGTGAGTAACTGTGCAAGGGCCTGGTGACCCACAGGGTGAAAAAAACACTCAAAAATGGCTGGGCGTGGTGGCTCACACCTGTAATCTCAGCACTTTGGGAGGCCAAGGCAGGTGGATCACAAGGTCAAGAGATTGAGATCATCCTGGCCAACATGGTGAAACCCAGTCTCCATTAAAAATACAAAAACTAGCTGGGCATTGTGGTGTGCACCTGTAGTCCCAGCTACTTGGGAGGCTGAGGCAAGAGAATCGCCTGAACCTGGGAGGCGGAGGTTGCAGTGAGCTGAGATGGCGCCACTCCAGCCTGGCAACAGAGGGAGACGTTGTCTCAAAAAACAAACAAACAAAAAGCACTCACAAATAAGCATCATCTTCAGGAAGCTTCATGCTAATTGGGGCAGACAGACATTAAACAAGTAAATGAAAAACAACTTCAACATATCAAGTGCCATGAAGGAAATGAAGATTTCTGACTACCTTTGAGTCAGCAGATACCTGACTCAAGACATCTGTCTTTGACCTAGATGGTTCTCTAACCTCAGACTAGTCACTCAAAAATCAAACTTTTTTACCCTATTCTGACTTTTCCTTCTGACTTCCAGGTCTTTTAATAATAAGGTTAGCACTGCAAAGTGGCTCTTCATGTTTTTAGGGACAGGGACCACTTTGAGAACATACTAAAAGTTATGAGTGTTCTTTGCTGAGACACACCCTATTCTGCATACAGCTTTAGAAGACTTCATGGTTTGTGGTTAAGAACTCTGATCCTAGGCTGGGCACAGTGGCTTACGTCTATAATCCCAGCACTTTGGAAGGCTATGGCAGGAAGATTGCTTGAGGCCAGGAGTTCAAGACCAGCCTCAGCAACATAGCGAGACCCTGTCTCTACAAAAAAATAATTTAAAAATTAGCTGGGTGTGATGGTGTATGGCTGTAGTCCCAGCTGCTTGGGAGGCTGAGGTGGGAGGATTGCTTGAGCCTGGGAGTTCAAGACTGCAGTGAGCTATGATTGCACCACTGCACTCCAGCCTAGGCAACAGAGTGAGACCTTATCTCTAAGAAACACACACACACACACACACACACACAAAAACTCTGATCCTAGAGGAATAAAGAGACATGGAGAAATGAGTGTTCCAGTTCAGCTGTAGCTGTGTGTCCTGGAGGTGGAGACCAAATGCTTAGACTGACTTGCCTCTATAGCACTTTTTGTATTTCTGTTGACTCTTTATATTTTTGTTGACCTTAAGAGCAGATGTAATACAATATTAATTCTTCCAGTCATTCAACTTGTTTATTGATCTGAGATACAAAGAAGTAAAGTGACTTGCCCAGGGTCACCAGCTAATTAGCAGAGTCAGAACTATGGCCCAGGTCTCCTTTTCCTCTAGATACCTGGAGCAATGCTCAGGGAAGATAAGTTTTGATGGTGGTTTAGTGTAGTGATGGTGTTGACAGCAGTGGCAATAATGATGGTGTTATCATTGGTAATAGTGATATTGTTGATGGTGATATGGCAGTGATGATGATGTTGGTGGTATTAGTGGCTATAACAGAGTAATTGTAGTCATGGTATTAATGGTGGTGATTGTGGCAGTGGTGGGGTTCTTGGTGGTAGTAGTGGCACAGATAGAATTTTTGGTGGTGGTAGTAGTGGCAGTAGAGGAGTTGGTGGTGATGGTAATAGTGGCAGTGTGGAATAGTGGTGAATGTTGGAGATGAAGTGGAAATGGTAGGTAAGATCAAAATCCAGATTTTAGGAAATGCAAAGCAGTTATTCTGGTTGCATTTCTGGCATCTATTTTTCTTTTCCTTGTTTTTTTTTTCTCTGTCATTGTCCCTTACATTTTTGATATCACAGATACCTGCTTTCATCCAGGAGTTCTCTTTCCTTTGGATCTGCTTATTGTGTCTAGAATAAAAATAGGTATTATTAGAATGGCAGGCCGTACATCTTTGCTTTGCTTTATAAATCATGAGTATGTTCTATTGTTATGAAACAAATACCTTTATTCTATAAAAATGCAGTCTTTTCAGAGCAAGGCTCTTAAATCTCCAGGAGTTCTTTTCAACTTGTGTGTTGCTGCACATGACCTAACAAGCTGCAGTTATAGGATACCCAGAATGGAGAGACTGATAACAGCTATAATAATGACCCATGGGATGTGTTGACCTCCCTTCACCATTCTGTCCTCAGCATTTTAGCTCCTGTGGGATGAATCTTGCCTTCATCTTCTGCTGGCATTAATACCAGAAAAAGTTCAATCCAAATGGGTATCAAGTGGTGTATTTTTGGAGACACTGGTAGGGCTGTTATCATTGTCAGGCCAACTGCTAGTATTGTGTTGCGTTTCATCTCTGGCTGCTGTCTTATTCAGTTTTTTAATTTTTTTGTATTTTTTTTTAGCTGTGTGGGTGAGCACATGGATGGCATGCTGATCACATTTCCAGGCCACCATGGGGCAGAAGTAGAGCTAATAGACTGGATGAAAGAAGAATGAGCCAGAGCAATGCCGACAGTCTGCAAAGCCAGGTCAAGTCAAGCAACCTGGAGCATAACAGAGAAATGCAAAGTCCAGCCCTTGGGTCCGGACAACAAGTTACACAACGATGGCAGGTAAGGGCCTCAGCCTGAGTCTAGGAGAGAGATTCAGGTGTGGCGGTAAACTGCAGCCTTGAGGTGGGAGATGGCTGCCAAGAATGTGAAATTTGGGGTAGTGATTAGAGCTCTGTTGTGTTAGCTTTCACTGGGGGCTTGGGTTGAGTTTTCTTCAACACATTTGACAAACAGGGTTTGAATTGAGGAGAGAGGTCAGAAAGGTGGGACTGAGGTAGGGTCTTGAAATGTCACATGAATCTTAGAGTGGGAGGCCAGACACCCGGAGCTCTGGTGAATTGTCATTGGCTAAAACATGATTCATTACAATTTACGGAGAGCTCAACTGGCAGTGGTTAGGTGATAAAAACCTGATTGTCTCATAAAACAAGATGTCTGGAGGTAAGCAGAAGGTTTGTTTATGATGTTTCAGAGGCAAAATTTGGGCAAATGTGCCAATTGGTAGGTTACGAGGAAGCCAATTTTTGGTTCCACTATAGTCAAGATTTTCTGATAACCACAGTTATCCAGAAATGGAGATGTGAAGCAGAATTAGCACCCACCTGGCAGGGACATAGTAAAAGGAATTCCTGTACCTGCTGGTACAGGGAGTAGGAGAGACAGGGGAGAGAACAGGCTTTTACAATGGCCTGTAAGTTTCCTTCTAACCAGGAGAGCCCATGATTCTAGTAATTAGTTTTTCTCCTTTGAATGTTCATTAGATAATTATGCTAATTGAGATAAGTTTCTACTGAGTGAGGTATAATTTCAGGTTGAACAGTATTTTTTATCTTTAGCATCATTGTATGAGATGCAGAGTTTGCTGTGGACTTGGGCCTATACTGTACTTTGTTTATAACTGTGATTTTTACAAGGACAGAGTGAGGAGGAACACATTCTTCCCTGAGGTAGGTTATGGGTGACATGCATATGGCCCACTAACTGGTATATTAAGTACTGATTTCAGGGGTCCCATGAATCTTCTTAGGCTTACCACACTGAGACAGAGTATCAGCTAGGCAGAACCTCCTCTTAAACCCCTGATGTTTTATGCTCGGTGGGATAGCAGCATCCCTGTGTGGATCAGGGTATCAAGGAGAGAAGGGTGAATCCAGCTAATTAAAAGAAATTGCTCAATTTCTCTCCAAATGAGAAATTTCTCATGGGTTCTAGTGTTCATGGCAAACATGATCTCTCATCTAAAGTCTCTGAAAGCTTCTTGGACAAAATTCTTAATTTCCTACCGTCACTTAGTAAAAAGAAGGACAGGACTTGGAAAAGACACCATTTGGCCATTCGCTTTCCTCTCCTCTTTCTACACTGCTACTACCTGTGTAGTCACAGCAGTTCAGTTTATATTAGAAAACCCTATGCCCTACCCACAGTGATTGCAGGTGGGACCAGGTTCATCTGACCCATCAGATTCTCTCCTCAGGGAATTTGGAGTTGGGACGTGGAGGAGCTAATCGGTTTCTGCTGGATGTCTGGTCATTCTAAACAGTGTGGGTTGCCACCTTCTACCACGGGCTCAGGGAAACCTAAAGGAGAGGCGCAAAAAGAGACCATGTGGCCAAAGAGAGAGCCAAAGACCTTGTCCACCTGCATCCAGCCACGCTATCAGTCCCTGGGCCCAGCTTCCTCCAAGACCCCTGAACATTTCCTAACTTTCTGTTCTGTGCCATACCTCAGAGTCCACCCTGCAAGGCCACCACCATTTTGTTTAAGCTGGCTTGCATGGAATTTTGTTTTTTTTTTATAGGAACTTGAGAGAGAGCTCATCCTTATAAGGGCCTAACAGGAAGTTAATATGAATTTTAAAAAGAACTTTATTGTTTTTTTCCACATAAAAATGATAAAAATGCTCATTGCTACGAAAAAAAAAGAGCATAAAAATGTATGTCTTAGAATGTGAAAATTGCCACAATAATCCTCCTTAGAGAAAATAGATCTCAATAGTTTAGGGGTGAGAGCAAGGAGTGAACACACACAGGCATGAACCAGCCTTTCCTGGGCTCTGACCAGGGGCCACACGTTGTTCAAAGCACTCTAGTGGAATTAATTCCTTTAATCCTTACCATCAGGCCATGGAGTGGGACGAGTGCCACCCTCCATCTAAGGATAAGGAAACTTAGACACAAAGAGGCTCAAGGGGGAGGCAGGATTTGAATCCAAGCAGTCAGGCTCTAAGCCTGGGCTCTTAACCGCCATGCTATACGAACTCTCATTTTATTAGGCTGGTGCAAAAGTAATTGCAGTTTTTGCCATTGAAAGTATTGGCAAGTAATGCTCCCTTATTTGTTGCCTATTGCTATGTAGTGAATTACCATGAACTTACTGACAAACTCATACACATCTATTATCTTACAGGGGCCAGACACCACTTAGCTGCATCCTTTGCCTCAGGGTATTTCACAGGTCAGTAATCAAGGAATCAGCCAAGGCTGGAGACTCATCTAAGACCTCATTGAGAGAGGATTCACTTCCAAACTCACACAGTTGTTGGTGGGATTTGGTTTCTTGTGGGCTCCTAAACTGAAGACCTCAGTTCCTTATGACTGGCAGTTAGAGGCCACCCTCCATTTCTTTTTATGTGGGCCACTTCATAGGGCAGTTCTGCACACAGTAACTTGCTTCCTCCCAGCCAGCTAGGGACAGAGTGTGCCAGCAAGATGCAGGCTCTGTCTGAAGGAACCAATCACACTGTGCTATCCCACCACTTTGCCATGCTCTGTAGGCTAAAAGCAAGTCACTAGGCCAGCCCACAGTCAGGGGAGGAATGACACACGAACGGGCCACGGCACATTGAACATCATTCTTAGATCTGTTCGCCACATCCCCTACTCATCCTTTTAACTTTTATGCTTTTTAGAGACAGGGTCTCACTCTGTTGCCCAGGCTGGAGTGCAGTTGCACCGTAAGAGCTCACTGCAACCTCAAACTCCTGGGCTGAAGCAATCCTCCTGCATTGACCTCCTAAAGTGCTGGGATTATGGGCGTGAACCACTGCATCCAGCTAATCTATTTTATCTTTTGTAGAGACAGGGGTCTTTCTATGTTGCCCAGGCTGGTCTTGAATTCTTGGCCTCAAGAGATCCTCCTGCCTCAGACTCCCAAAGTGCTGGGATTACAGGCGCGAACCGCTGCACCCATCCAGCTTTTACATTTTTGACAGCTCTGTGGTAAGCGGATGGCCACATGGCACCTTGAACTGGAGACAGCCAGGCTCACAGGGCACAGTTGGCCTGACCCACCCACCCTGATGTCAGAGGAGAAGCTGGGCCTAAGGGAGAAAGCATGGGTCTGCTCATCTCCTCTGGCCTACTTTCCTGCTGGAGATGAGAAGCCCAGGAAAGGGACTGAGAGATGGTGTGAGCCACTGCTATGCCTGGAATAGGCAATGTGAGACCTAGGAGGCCTCGTGCACTTCCCCCACCTCCCTGCCCTCTAGGACACATGGTGCAGGGCATGGCCAGCTCTCCTGGGGAGGCTGAGTCAGGAATGGAAGGAGGTGTGAGGCTTTGCTGCAAGTCTCCTCCTCGAGAGGAGAGAGGCACAGTTCTCCCTGACCCTTATCCTACAGAGAGTTTTGCACCTTACTTCTGTCACTAGACCAAATATATTTGGACATCATTCTATGTCAGAGCATAGGGATCCAATCCACTCTGTTTAGTAGCTGCTTACTACTCCACTGCTTGGGTGGCCTGATGGATCCTGATCTCTAAGCACCCTGAGGCCCACCCACTGCTTCTGCAGTGCATCAGTTCTGGCGGACCCTCAGAATTGCCGCATTGTGCTGGGTCATTGTGGAAATGTGTGCTCTAAACATAAACCTCCTAAAAATAGTCTTTCTGAGTTTGGTGCTTGTGTATCTCTCAGTGAATCTCTGCCAACTGGGGCCACAAGGTTTCCATTAACAAGGATCTCTGAGCAGGTCCTGGGGCCTCCGAAGGAAGTGGAGTCAAGTCTCTGCCACTCCTTCCAGGGCTGAGGAGTGCTCTGCATTTGAAAAGGCAGGTGTGTGACACCCTAGATCACGTCCCTGTATGAGCTCATCTTCCAGGAATGAAAAGGAGGTGTTCTTTCCCTTCAGGCAGGTGAGCCTTTTGCCCCGTACACTTGCCCCGTACACAGCTCAGCTGGCTCTTTCACTGTGCACACTACGATTAGTGAAGTCTGTTTTGTGCCTGCCATTCCAGGAACAGGCTTTAGATGGTCTTTCATGCCCCCTTTGCTTTATTCAGGGTTTTCATAAATAATCCTTCTCCTCGCTTACCTTTTCTTTTCACCTACAACATCTGAAACCATGTAGAGCGTTGCCTGCATACAGCTCAGTATCCTTGCGCGGCTCCCCTATTTAGTTAGAGTGGCTATGGTTTTAGCTTATTTATTAGTAAGTAGCTGTAATTTACTGAGGTGTTGGTGTGCAGCAGGCCTTATGCGAAGTACTTTGTTGGAAAAAGCTCCTGGAAGCTTCACCACAGACTGCTCTTTGAGATATTTTTGTCAGCCCTGATTTACAGAGGAGGAAACCAAGGCTGAGAAAGTGATACACTCAAGGTCATTGAGCTAGAAAGTGGTTGCATCTGAATCTATGCCAGCTTAGAAAACCTCCATTTTTAAGCCCTCTGCCATGCAGAGTTGTTGTCTCGTCCCCTCTGTAGGTTCACTGTAGGTCCCAGTAAGAACAAGGTTATTCAGCTTCTCAGGAGGACAAGGAGAAATTGGAGAGCCTCCAGGGAAGGCCCTGGAAAGTGATTAAGAGGATGAGAATAAGGCTGGTGAGAAAGATTAGAG
The DNA here is from genome assembly GCF_028878055.3 of Symphalangus syndactylus. Taxonomy (NCBI): domain Eukaryota; kingdom Metazoa; phylum Chordata; class Mammalia; order Primates; family Hylobatidae; genus Symphalangus; species Symphalangus syndactylus. Next base: position 106,907,033 of record NC_072423.2, on the reverse strand, counting down.
GAATAAAATAAATTTAATCTGGAGAAATAAATCCTAGGGGCGATATTAATGGCATTCTACTGATGTCTTCATGAAAATCAATTAAAATATTTTTAAAAACAGGAGCCAGTCTACTAGTTTTATTACATGATATGAAAGGAATGATTTGACTATAATTTATTTAATTGGTTTAGCAAATATATAGTATATAGCCACCATAGCCAGACTACAGAGTGAACAAGACAGGTGAGGACCCTCCTCTGGCAGAACTTACATTTTGGTGGCAGGGGTGGAAGGAGGAGGGAAGAGACGCAGACAGGACAAATGAGCAAAGGTTATTCAAATGGGATCATTCCAGTCAGTGATATGTACTGTGACAACACCATGGCAGGAAGATGGGCAAGCCAGTAACTGTAGGTGGCCTTCTCCCAGAAGGGGGCATTTGAATGGAGACCTTAAAGCCATGTGAAGCTCTGGGGACAGAGTGGTTCAAGCAGAGGGACCTTGAGGTAGGAACAAGTTTGGCAAATACAAGAAACAGAAAGCAGAAGGGTGAGGCTGGGTGACAATCTGGTGGGAGATCACGCCAGAGCCCCACCATGCAGGGCCATAGAAAGCCACCAGGCAGCACAGCTCTCCAGCTATGGGGCAGGGAGAATCCACTGATGGGCTGTAGGAGATCAGAGGGAGAGACATCTGTGTGAGAGATGTGTGGCAGCATGGATGGGGGTGCCTGGGCCTTTGGGTCTGTCTTGTGTCGATAGCACAGTGGGGAAATCGAGGTGGATTCGATGTTGGGATGGGCAGAGGTGAGAGTAAAAATACTCAAGGATGACCATCAGGTTTTTGAAAAGAAGAATCAACTATTTTGTTGTCATTTTACTAGAGAGTGTTTTAAGAATACCTTCCTTGAGGGTTATTAAGCTAATACTCCCAAGCCATCAATTTACATGACATTTGAGTCCCTGCACGTTTTCTTAGGGAGAGGATCTAACCTCTTCTGTTTCCTGGAAGGGAAAACCTTCCCCACACCAACTCCCAGCAACAGAAAGGTTGAGTTTGACCTAGACCACATTCTCCCCACTCCACCTCATTTTACAAGAAAGGAAACTGAGGCTGTGACAGTAGGTTACAGAAGGTCACACCGCATCTTGTTCTTGGCAGAGTCCTGGGTCTCCTGACTCCCCAGCCAGGGCTGTCTCTGCTATATGAGCTGTCTCATGGTGCAGGGAGGCAGAGCATTGAACAGACATTGATTCCATCCCTCCTAACCTGGATGAAAACATGGACTCTTTCTATTTAGAGGTCAGTTCTCTGAGTTAGTGGCCTCAGCTCTCAGTGTCTTGTCTGCCTAATAGAAATTTAAGCAGGTCTATTACTAAGAAAGATCCCCAATATTTGAGTGCTTATGAAATGCAAGTAAGATCCAGGTGTGACTGGAACTGAAATGAGGCAGGAGTGAGGTATGTGTGTTGATCTATTTTGGGGTGCAAATCTCAAGGTTTAGGGCCCGTGGGAGGGTAGTGAGCTCCTCCAGGAAGTGTACCAGATGTACCTTTTAAAAGCAGGAGTCAGTCGTAGAGTAACCAACTCAAAGTGGAATGAATATATGTTTCTTTCTCAGTTTTCACTTTCCTCACTTCAGGCACACTTTTGTGGCTCAGTCTCTGAAAGCCAGCAAAAGGAAACAGAAGGAAATAGAGACACATCTTTTAAAAAACTGGTATTATGAAGAGGAAACCGTAATGTTCCTGAAAGTGTGGATAGATACAGTGCAGACCTCCTCTAAGAAATATCCAAATGAAATTGAAAAAACTTTATAATGACCTTTTGTGTAGCCTGGCAAAAGCAAATGCAAAACATGATGAATGTGTTACAATTATAATGCCCCCTGCCCAGAAGCTTAATTCAATGTGGAGGGAATTCAGACAGTATCTGTGGCCATGTTCCTTGAGGAATCACTGAATGCCTCAAGACCTGAAGCCAATTTTTGTGATATAGCATACTTTTAGACAAAGCTAAACTGATAGAATTCCCAGGACACAGAAATGCCTTCTCAACCAAACTTACTTTTCAGATGTACTTTTCTGGGGTTGAAGCAGGTGGTTTGTCTCAAAGAGGCCTCTGTTTAAAGGAATGTTTGCTCTTTGGGAAATGCTATCACTGGCAGCCTTGAATCACATTATCAAGTTGGTTGGCTGATTGAGAGCTTGGCAAAGATCTGAGGCAATGAATCATGCAACAAAGTGAAGTTTTGATGAGTTAAGGAAGGGAAGGACCATCCTGAATTTGGGGGGCTGTCTGGGGTGGGGGAGCCTCTGCTGTGCACAGCCCTGTGGTGGCTATTGGTGTTGGAAACCAAGCTAGTCTCCTGGTCTGGTCCTACTGAGTCTGGTCAAGGCCTTGACTTTGCAAACAGCTTGCTTTCCTTAGAAAGGACCTGGAAACATGGAGTCAGACGGTTTGTTTAACGCTTTAGTCATGGTATGCACTTTTGGCCTGAGGACTGAGAGTTAGAGTCTTGTTCAAATGGTGAGTTGAGGTCTCCTGCTAGATGGTAGTCTGCCAGGCACAGGCTTGCAAAGGATCTAGAATTTGGTCACCTCCAAGAATGGAGCCACTTCCTCCTATGAAGAAGTGATTATTCTTGTTTAAGACCTGGAGAGAAGCTAGTATATCTCCATTTTCAGCTTAGCTAGTCAAGTTCTAGCAGGAACTATGATAATCGAATCAGCAAAGTACATTCTGGGGGTAAAATGTTTACTATACAAAGGTTAATTCACCTCTACAAAGAGATACTTCCTCACCCTCAGAGCTTCTACAGATTTCTGTGGAAGTATTTTTGGGTTTAGTGCCTTGACCATAAAAAAGTTGGGAAAATATATTATACTCTTGGGCCCAAGAGTAACTATCAGTCACTCCTGGAAAACTCTAGGTATCACTGGTATTACGGTAGGAAATAATAAGAAGAGAGTAGGAATTGAATGCTTGTTGAATATTGTGGTTGGGGAGATGAGTAAATTGAGGCTCAGAGCTTAATTCTTTGTTCAATCTAGAAGGAGATAGAACTAGGATTTGAACTCAGGGCTATCTGGCTATAAAACCCACCACATTTCTACTATTCCATGCTTGATAAGAGCAAGATTCTATAAGTTGGTAGTTGGAAGGAGTTTCTGGCATCTGCAGAGAGGGAATGCCTCTTTATTCCTTTTTGAGATGTTTAGTTAAATCCATGTGCTTTACATCAGTGTCAAGTGATCTGGGAAAGGCCCTTTTTTTCTTACTTTTTCATCTGTTTAATTAGAGAGTGGAACCAGATCACCTCTCAGGACGCTGCTGGCCCTTACTCAATGTTTGACCAGAGTAGAGCCAGTGGGCAGTTCTGGCTGTGTATTTGAAATGGGTTGCATTTGCCTTTGTATCAGAGATAAGCCAGGTGGCCACAAATCTGTTTCTTCTTCCTAGGCACATGGCTAAATTGTATTTCCCAGCCCCCTTGCATCTGTGTGGGCCTTGTGACTAAGTTCTCACCAGTGAATGCAAGGGCAGATTGCTGGGTCATTTCAAGGCCAAGGCAGCTGAGAGCAGTTATGCTTCATCCAGTTCACTTTGCCCCTTCCACAACAACCTTGGACACTATGTGATGTGGGTAGCAGCATTCCCAAGATGGAAGAGGCTTGGTTTCCTGAGTCAGTGCTGGTGGAGAGCTGCCAAGGGAGCTGCCCAACCAGAACATCTCTGCATTTGACTTTGCACGAGTGAAAAATACAACTGATTGTTGAGTCACGCCATGGATACGTGGGATTGCTTGTTATAGTAGCTAATGTTAAGCGCCCTAATACAGGCATCCCGTGTCCATTCCCTCACTCCTTTTTCTGAAAGAAACAGCATCATTTTCAGTCCATATGCTCCAGAGGATTTACAATTGTCTCTCAGTATCCATGGGGGATTTGTTCCAGGACCCCTACAAATGCCAAAATCCGTGGGTGCTGAAGTCCCTGATATAACCCGGTGTAGTATTTGCACATAACCTACGCACATCCTCCCATATACTTTAAATCATTTCTAGATTATTTATAATACCTAACACAATGCCTACACATCACTTCATTTGTGTGGATTTATCCTAGTACTTGTTGAGTGGCAAATTCAAGTTTTGCTTTTTGAACCTTTGTAGAATATATATATTTTTTATACTTGTGTGAAGTTTATTGATATGTTACACTTGGTGGCAGACTCCTCCCTGAACGTTTGTTGACCCAAACAGTGTCATTTCTGGATCGGTTTTAAGTTTCTGCTTTGCGAACTTTGTGAGCAGGAGTCACAGTTATCCCCCAAGCAATACTGTAACTTCCAAAGGGAGAACATTTGTCACCAGATCCTGAACTTTTTAAAGCTACACCTTCTACTAAGAAAGCAACAGAAAGAAAAACAAGGCTTTCTGGCCTGGGGACATCTTGTCTATTTGTAGCAAGACAAGCATTCTGGGGACTTAAGGTATGTTTCTGGAATTTCTCGTCTGCAGGAACAGCAATGGGCACTTATACTGCAGCATAACTCTTCAAGACTTCTGACTTTGAAACAACAGCATGTCCAGAAAGAGGTTTCCATTCCTGTGCTTTCTGAGCATTTGAGCCTACTAAGATAAAAGGTGGGGCACTGGTCTTACTATCTTTGATCATCTTGTAAGTTGGAGAAGTGACTTTTGGTGGATGCTGCAGAAACTGTGGATCCTTAGGATTAGATACAGAGTTGCTTGGGGAAAAGGCCCAGGTGCAGGTGGCAGTGATGGGTGACTTTGTTGATTCTTATGAGTTAGACAATAAGGGGTCCACATGTTAGAATATCGTGGTGGTTGTCCTGCTTCACTTGCTGCCATTGCTAATATCTGAGAAGCAAACCGAGCTGTGTCAGCTGGTGAAACAGCTGTTGGAGATGGTTATGAGGGTGGGGTAGTAGTCTTAGGGGTGGCTGGTTTGGAAGAAAGATCACGAACTGCTTCAGTTTGCTCAGTGCCTAGCTCAGCATAAATGGATGGAAACTGGGTGGTTTTGTCACTATATCCTGTTCCGGTTACATTGTCCTTGTCTGTAGATTTTTCCATCTGTGTAGGTACTTTAGATTCTGTTCCCTCTGACCACTTCATCCAGAGAAGTAGTCCCTTCTCTATACATAATAAGTTCTTTAAAATAAACTGCTGCAAACTGGGTCATGTTCGATGTGTTGGTTTTGAGAATGGCTCTGCTAATTTCCCTGAGCAGAGTCTTGAGGCCATAGGGTATGGCAAGTCTGGGCTTTGAAGAAATTATTTTGGCAGGATATCTGTAACTCAGCTTCTTTCCAGCTGTGCTCTTAAGAGCTTCCTTGTTGCCTCCTTGCTGGAATATTTTTTAAACAAATATTTTAGATCTGCAGTTGATTGAATCCATGTATGCAGAACCGCGGATATGGAGGGCTGACTGTATGAGTACTATGAGCCTGGCCAATCAGAGCATTGCATGTCCCCCACCCTTAGCCACAGAGATTGGCTTAGCAATGGGCATTTGAGCCAAGCAGGGCCTTTGGGGAAGGCCCTGTACTACTGGCTTTGAAGCTATGACGAAGAATGCAGCTGCTGAGCACTACCACATGAAGAGAGCCTGCCTGAGGGTGGCCACAGAAGAGAACAGACAAGAGACAGAAAGTGAGATTGGGATAATCTGCTGGCATTGTATAAGCCCGTAGGTTCAATCATACTGGAAGCCAGATCTACCCCGGATATTTCAGTCACCAGAGCAAATAAATTCTCTCTTACTTTCGATTAAGTCATTTGGGGTTTTTTTTTTCTTTTGTCACTTGTTGCCAAAAGGGTATTAACTTACATAGTCAGTAAAGATGAGGAAGGTTTGAATAAAAACAAAACAAAAGTAGCTGCAGGTTCAATGACATGCTCAGTATCATGAGCTCCTTTTGGAGCCAACTTTCTATTTTTTATAAGTCATCAATTTTCATCCACCAAATTTCAGAATGAGTGAATGAATAAAGGCCATGAAGGCCAGTGCCTTGAGGAGCGTGAGCTATGCTTCAGCCAAAATACAAGAGTAGCTGGTGAAAGGTCTTTGGGGTACAACATCACCTGATCTACGGTTACATGTCAATTTCTATATAATATTTGAAAACATGAAGTATTAGAAGAAATTATTATAACTCTAACTTACATAATGAGTATGTATCACAGTACAGGATGTACAAATAAATGCAATACTCCTAAAGTACTTGATGGAGTTCTTTGACAATCAGCAGTGGTCTAGCTTGAATTCTTCCTGAATGCTGAGGCTCAATTATCATTGCAGGAATCATTGTGCTACTATAGTTACGCTCAGTTTGGAAGCTTTAGTAATTGTTAAGAGAAGAAAAACAACCTTCATAAAACAGAAAATAGTATGTGCATTTCAATATTGAGTTTTCCTTGGTTCATACAAATTGGCATCCTTCTTTACTCAGCGAAATTCAGAATGAATGATTGAATGAATAAATGAATGAATAACAAAGTTACATAATTTACAACTGAAAACCCAATTCTAGTTGGTTGAACAATAAGAGAGTAATAGCCCCATAAAGTTGAGAAGTCCAGAAGACCAGAAGTCAGATCCAGATAGTGAGATGAGGTCCTCCAAGACCCTCAGATTTTCTTCATGGAGCAGCGTCTTCATCTGCAGGCTTCACATAGTCCTGGCAGACCAGCTTATCTTTAGCAGCAACAAGATGGCTGCAGAGTTCCAGGCTGTAACATCATTGCAATACATTCTCCAGGTTTAGAGAGAGGGTCTTCTTGCGTTAGTTTTTGCAGAGGATGAGAAATCTTTCCTTGCTGGAAGGATTCAGTGATGGCCCCTCATCCCTTCGTGTGTCACTGGCCAATCCCTAGAGCCAGAGGGTAGGGAGATACTGGTTGGCTAAAGCTGATCAGGGCCTACACATTGTTGGGGGTTTCAACCTCACCTAAATCACATGGTTAGGTAGGGAGGAGGGATGGTTTCCCAAAGGAAACATAGGGAGATTGTTCCCAGGAAGAGGGTGAATCAATGATGGGCAGCAGATAACAGATGTCTTCTACAAACAGGAAGTGTATTTGCTGCAATAACCTTGAATATATTTTGATAGCACCTGTTTGAAGAGCCATTTGTTTCATTTTGATACATTGAATGGTCTCTAAAGGCCATAGAAAATCTGCAGTAAATGTTATTGAAAGGAAGGAAGGTAAAGAAAGAAAGACTGTTGGTAAAAGTAACACTAGTTTCACTAGCAAGTTCTCATATTTCAGTGGCTTAACACAACAGAAGTTTAATTCTGTTCTCCTCTCACGTGCTGGTCTGTCAGGTTTTTCACACTCTGATTCTGAGACACGGGTTTCTTCTGTCTTGTGCCTCGGCCAAAGTCTCCATAATATTTCACTTTCCAGGCCATAGATGGGGAAAAAGAGGGAAACATAACCTTTAGGAGGTTTTGGGAGGCCATACATAGAAGTGATACACATCACTTCTGCTTACCTTCTACTGGGCAGAACCCAGTCACAGGGCTACTTGTGACTTAACTGCAAGGGAAACTGGGAAATGCAGTCCAGCTGAGTGTTCAGGAAAACAAAAACAAAAACACAATCTATGAGAAAGGAACACAATCAGCCAGGTACAGTGGCTCATGCCTGTAATCTCAGCAATTTGGGAGGCTGAGAAGGGCAGATCACCTGATGTTGGAAGTTCAAGACCAGCCTGGCTAACATGGTCAAACCCTGTCTCTATTAAAAATACAGAATTAGCTGGGCATGGTGGCATGCGCCTATAATCCCAGCTACTCAGGAGGCTGAGGCAGGAGAATCACTTGAAACTGGGAGGCTGAAGTTGCAGTGAGCAGGGATTGAGCAACTGCACAGAGTGAGACTCTGTGTCAAAAAAAATGAATAAATAAAATTAAAAAAAGAAAAAGAAAGGAACACAATTAAAGAAATTCCATTCCCCTGGTGCATTTGCTGGCAAAGAAAATATTTTTCTAAATCAAAATGTATTACTAAGACAATAAGTGAGAATAGCTGCAGATTACATTGCACAAGTGTGTTAACACTATTTAAAACTTAAAAAAAGGCCAGGTACAGTGGCTCATGCCTGTAATCCCAGCACTTTGGGAAGCCAAGGCAAGTGGATCACTTGAGGCCAGGAGTTCGAGTCCAGCCTGGCCAACATAGTGAAATCCCGTCTCCACTAAAAAAAACAAAAATTCGCTGGGCATGGTGGCGCAAACCTGTAATCCCAGGGCTGCAGTGAGCTGAGATTACTCCACTGCATTCTGTCCTGGGTGACAGAGTAAGACTCTGTCTCAAAAACAAACAAACAAAATACTTAAAAGAAATCTGTATGGAACTGACATAGACATACACAAATGGCAATTTCACGTAGTTTGACTTAACAATTTGACATAAAATCTAGGAAATGGTGAAGCTGAAAACACACTGCGAACATCTCCTATTGAACTTCTGGGTTCTTTATTTTGGAAAAACTTTCTGAGGTCTAATTTACATATGAGAAAATCCTGGCATTTTAGGTGTATAGTTTGATAGGTTTTGACAATCTTACTCAAACTTTGATAGGGAAAATGAACAGGGAAGAAAGTCTGTACTACCACTATACAAAAGGGGTTGTTGAAGGAATGCCTGGAAACATCTCTAAAACAATTTCTCTTTCTTTGAGCTAATTAACAGTGAAAAAAGAATTTTGTCCAAGTCAGATTATTGCTTCAGTTTGCTTAACCAGGACAGATGTGACTTCAGCCTTTGAATAGAATGAATATACATAACGGGTTTCTGATAAACCACATTTGCAATGGTCAACAGTCTGGGCTTTGGCATCATGTTGATCTGGGTTGGGTTCTTTCTCTGTCACTTGGGCATTCTGAGGTTCAGTTTTCTCGTCTGCAAAGTGGGACTGGTAGCATGCTAGCACTTGACAAGGTTCACATAAAGATTAAAAGAGATAGTACATGAAAACAGTACAATGACTAGCTCATAGTAAGTGTTCAGTGCACATTAGCTGCTGTTATTATTTTCACCCATTAGAAAAATAGCCATTCTTTGAGAAACTCTTGTTTTGTACAGTATATGCCACTGAAAGGCTCCTGAAGACATCATGCTCATCTTGACTTCCTCATTTTTTTGTTCATCATCCCATTATTTTTTATAACATATTTTGAATTCCCTGTGAAAGCAAGAACCATAGTAACAAGCTTTCAGCGTCATTTTGCTTTTGAGATAATCATTAATGGAGTTATTTTGATACTTTTTTTTTTAAACAAGACAGCCTTGAGCTGTAACTACAAATGCCTTTTCAAAATCCCCTGATTTATTTTTCTGTTCATCTGAACTCTTGTATCTTCATGTTCAGATGTTCTTGATGAATGGATAATGTTGTCTTTAGATGTTTTCAACCATCCTGGGCACATTAAAACCCACCCGATGGCTCTCATCAAGTGGAAAAGAAGATGGGGAAATCCGAGCAAAAAGATATTGCAGACTCGTCTTCCTGAGACACGTGTACCTGCTAAGGGAGTACCATTAAGGAAATCTACAAAGTCAGCCTCTGATTATCAAGGTTCTTCCTTAAGGAGAAAAGGAAAAAAGCAAAAGCAAAATAACACATTTACTTCAAAGAACTCCTGTCTGATTGAGCGAAGGAAAAGTAGCCTCATTGCTTTGATCCTTTCACTGAGCAAAACAACATGAAAAGCGAAAACAAGGCTCAAAATATGGGCTTTTGTTGAGCGCATCATTAGGAGTGTTTACTGGCCGCTGCAAACACACATCCCAGCTCCAGAGCACACAGTAAGGTTTGCTCAATGACAGCATGAGAGCAAGCCTCACTAGCTTCCCCAGGGAAGGCAGGGCGGTTGATTCTGAGTCTCAGTCCTTTCCAAGAGAGGGAGGAGGGACCTTAAGTTTCAAACCTTCTTGGCTCCTGGTGAGTTCAGGCTTTAGAAATACACCTGGATTTTTATTTAAGGCCTAGGTTTGTTTACCCTTGATAAACACTGTCCAATTCTTTTCTTCCCTTTGAAGAGAAAAGCTCTTGAATAAGCTGATGAAAAAGGCTTTTTGCATATCAGCTTTTTCAAAACAATGCTGTAATAAGTGCAAACAAATCAGGATACGATGAATTATATTTCCTCTTTAAAACACAGAGTTTAATGAATTTAAGATGATGGGGAAGTGTTTTTGTGAAAGTGCTCTTCAAATCCAGAATACTGGGAGGTAGTTAGTACACTAAAAGTATAGACTGAATTTGCCTTCCTATACTTCAGGACAGTATTTCTCAACTGGTGTGTGTGGCCTCAGTCCTTCAGAGGTGACCTGTCACATTTTGATGAATGCATAAAATTAATTTATTTTACAGTGAGGAAACTCCCAACATAGCACTGAGCAGACAGAATGTGACGCTGAGTGGCACTGTCACCATCTGCTACAAGGAGGTAAAAGGCATAATTTAATAGTAAGCTGTCACCAAAGAAAGATTTCATAATTTGGGAAATGTGCGAACACTTTGCTTCGTGAGCACATAAGAGAGTGTGGCCAGGTAGGAAGCAGGCTCATACAGCAGCTCTGCTGGGAACTCCACGAAGGTGGAAGCCCAGGGTTTCTCCTAGCACTTGGAGCCCATTGCCCCACATGGGGCTAGACAACAACAAATCGTTGTTTCATAAATGAATGAATGAATGAATGAACCTGTCACATACTGGCAAAGGGTGACCAAGGGGCTAGACTCTGGATGAAATCTGTCAAACTAGACCAGAAAATCAAAGGCTAAGAACCTTTGTTTTGAACGGGAGAAAACCCTGTCTTTTCGACAGTCTTTTCTTAAGTTGTATGTATTTTCTTGCTTTGCCTCCCATCCTGGCCTGGAAGCTCACTGAGGGCAGAGTGCTTGTCTTAACTCTTCTCTTTTTTTGAGATAGAGTCTTGCTCTGTTGCCCAGGGTGGAGTGCAGTGGTGCAATCTCGGCTCACTGCAACCTCTGCCTCCCGGGTTGAAGCGATTCTCCTGCCTCAGCCTCCCATGTAGCTGGGATTACAGACATGTGCCATCATGCCCAGCTAATTTTTGTATTGTAGCAGAGACAAGGTTTCACCATGTTGGTCAGGCTGCTCTCGAACTCTTGACCTCAGGTGATCCACCCGCCTTGGCCTCAAAAACTGCTGGGATTACAGGCATGAGACACTGCGCCCAGCTACTTGTCTTAACTCTTTTCGTCTTTTCTCTTCTTTTAGAGGGCCTTGTGCATGGCATGAGATGCTAAATGATGCTGAACCCATGAAAGAATCCAGACTGTCATCTTCATCACCATCATTATCACCATCATATTCACCCTTGTTATCATTTTTCTCATTTTCCTTCATCATCAACCTTCATTATCTTCGTCATCTTTTTCTTCCCCTTTGTTGTTTTCATTTTCCCTCAGGATAGTGTTGTGCTGATTTCTAAGTGCTTTCACGGGTATGATTCTGTGGCGGTGTACACTTGTGCTCTCCGGCTGACCCGGTTAGGATTTTCCTTGTGGTCAGCATCAGCATCAGCCCCTCTTCTTGGGCACCTGCTACTGGTTCTGCTTGTTCTCCTGATTCTCCAGGCACATCTTTAGGAATAGACGGCTTTAGGTGCAGTGAGGAAACATAAGCTAGTATTTATTATAGTAAAAGAGAAATTTGTTAAATCACTATGGAAAAAATCAATAATTCAAACAAAGAAAAAGGGACTAAAAGCAAAGTTGCATTGCTTTCAGTAATGTAAAGTACTCTGCTTTGACCCTGTTTTGGCCAGTGTTCTTAGTGAAGAATGTGCCAGTTCTTAAATATCACATGACTTCCTTATTAGTCTTAACAAAATAACAAAGAACTGTGCATATGAGAACGGTTAGAGCTGCCTTTTCATCCTAGTGATATCAATACAAATAAAGAGATATTTTGCTGCAACAGGTCCTGGCTTCAAAAAGAGCCATAAATGCCTGTTTGTTTGTTTTTTTTCGAATCATTTCTGACTCTTGCTTTTCAGAGCATTTGATCTCTCTTCTTTCTCTCTCTGGCATCCTCTGTCACAAGCATGAAGTGGAGATTCGTGGAGCCCTCGAGCCAGTTCTTTGGTTTTCAGGTAACTCTTTTAGATAAACTTGAATGAATAAATTCATATAACTTGACAATTTACTCATTTAAAGAGACAGAGCTAATTTGAGACTTGTCTGAAATGAACAATGTTTGGGGCCTTTTAAAAGAAAAATCATCCCAGAACCACACCCTACCACCACCACCATGTGGACTTCTGCTATTTGAATTATGATATTACTTAAATGCATATTGCAGAAAAGTGGATATAAACTTCTTATGTTTGTAGTTCTTATAAAACCATAAAACAGAAAACTAATTTATAGGTTAAAGTCAAACAATAAAACAAGCGCAATTAAAGTTAACTGCATTAACTTTAGAAAGATACGGCTTGCGAAAAATACGGTTTTTTGGAAGTCAACCACTGCTTGAAACAAGATGCTGGCCATCTTAGCTTTTTGTGAACTCCTTTGGTACAAATGCAGTATGTTAGAGTTATGGCCAACTCAGTTCTTCACTCACTAGCCTTTGACAAAGTAGTACCATTGGCACCAACATAAAGTAAACACAAATGCAAACTTGGGCTTTGCCTTGTGTAGGTTGGCCATCCAGGTGGTACAGAATATGCTTACATCAATTTATTTTATCATCAACATGAAAACGTCAAATTAAAAACTCTCCTTAGAGAGCTCACAGGTACCTGTAAACTCATCCAAGTAACATAGTAAATATGGATTTAGAGTTAAACCATTGAACTCAAGCTTATAATGAAAATGTTTTGATTATAACACAGTGACCTTTACATGTTGTAAGGATGATTTTGTACTTTTTTCTAAGGAGTCCATTTAACTTAGTTATAATTTACCAAATGAAATGGGTGTTTCAACAGGAATATAAAAGGCTTTGAAGGAATTAAAAATCTCTTTTCCCTTTTTTTCTTCTATACAATCAGTATGGCCTTAGTTACACTGCAGTAACAAATAACCCTCGAATCCTAGTGTCTTAACCTAACAAAAGTATATTTCTCCACTGCTGGTTGGGATGGGGCCTCTGCTCCTGTGGTCACCTGAGGACTGACTCAAGCTGATGGAAGCCTTGACATGTGCTCCCACCATCTCCCTGGCAAGTGAAGAAGGTGTGATGACTCACGGCTTGGCTCTCTGAAGTTCAACCTTCTATACACAAACCATCGGTCACAGACAGTTATATGGCCACCCTAATTTCAAAAGAGAGAAGTACAATTCCACCATGTGCTCACAGAGGGGAGAACTGTAAGTATTTGTGAATAGCCCAAGTGCCCACCAGCCCTTCCTTAATCCTCCCTCACTTGGTACAATAGCAGGACTCTCAGGGAAAGGTACTGCCTCTGATGTCTCTGTTGGGTTGTCTGCCTGCCTTATCTCTCTAAAAATACTCCTGCCATCTTAGACAGCAAATGGGTAATACAAAATAAGAAGTTATATTTATTACTTTTAGAAAACAAAAGGAAGAAGTATGTAGTTGAGCAAAGGTTGAATAAAAATCGCAAATTTTGTGTTTAGAGGTCATTAATAAAAATAATATCATCTTCCTTCCTGGAGTAAAACTCATCTGAAACGGCTCTGATAGCAAAAAGGTTAGCTTTGGAATTTGAATCCCATGGGGGATATTGGTTGGCAAACAGGGCCCCCAAAGCTTTTAGGGGTATTTGGTAATTATTACTCTTTTGGTGACTGTAGTTATTGAGGAAAAAAACCTATGAGTATCTTGTATTTTCACTTCTATATTTTAAGTGGCAGTGGGATCAAGGATAATTGTGCATGTAGTTTGTATTTAAATAAGGCATGTGAGTGGAAATATCACTGAATTTACCTCTCAGAAATCAGTCCTCAATCGTGATGTTGAAATGTGCATTAAAAGTACCTCATGCTATGATAATTAAATGTTATGTTTTCCAGAGATGCTAAATGACATCTCTTGAGGGTCTCAATATTTGCAAGTACCTCTATTTTATATGACAGAACTTTAAAAAATGAGCAATAGTAACTTTTATAAATTGAGGATTTAAAATGAAAATTAGACATACCCATTCTCTCAAGATATTTTATTCTACTATATGACCAATGATAAATCTTTAAGTCTCTGGATATAGTACATAAAAACTGGAAATGTTTTCCTTTCACCAATAGATTGCACCAAATATGCTACTTTTTCGCTTTCACTTGGCCATTATGTTTTTAAAAAGTCAAAGTGACTTCTTTTGTGATAGGTAGTATAAATTTAGATAGAAAACAATTATTGTCTTTGATGTCTATTAAAAAAGTAAAGCATGTTCACTGTAGGAAAATCAGGCAGTACTGAAGAATATAAAGAACCAAACCAAATAAAGCAGAGGTTAAAAAATAATAACTAGTAATAATCTTACTACCTAAGAGCAATCACTTAACGTAGTGTTTTTCTTACCAGTCTTTTAAAAAATGTGTGTGTGTGTGTGTGTACAGTTGGGATCATATGTAGGGAATTTCATTTTCTACATTTTTCATTTAACATTAGAATGTTTTGGGTGGTGGTGGTGATGAGGTATGCACCAGGCCCTGTTTTATAACCTTTTTCTTAGAATTATGCAACTTCTTCCCAAATTTCAGAAGACTGTTCTTCTTGGGATAAAAGCAATAACAACCCTTACCCACAAGGACGTGCCCCATGGGGTGCTATTGGAAGCAAGTATCATAAATCCTGACTCAAATTAAACAATAAGGAAATTTATTATTCCACGTTATTAGGCATCCAGAGGTAATTCAGGCTTCAGCGGTTGCTTGATATAGTGGCACAATATCTTCAAGGACCAAGGTTCTTCCCATATTGCCTCTCTGCTGTCCACCCAATTGGCTTTGTCCCTGGGTTGATGGCAGCAATTAGGCCAATGGGCTTCCTTATGGATGCCTAGAGGGAAACAGAAAGATACCTCCCTCAAGTACAGCATGAAAGTCCTCCTGTCACTTGGGGGTCCCATTGGTCCAGTTTAGGTTACATTCCTGCCTGGGCACCATTAGCAGTTGTCTTGTGCAGTGCTTAAACCTGGGATCCAGAAGGACTGGCCTCAATCTATTGGAACCCTCCCTGGAGCTGAGGGTGGTGCCATCTTTTCCTGCATCACAAAGCTGTATGGGGAAGGGCTGACTACCTCCACAAAGTTGGAATTCTTTTGGTGGGAATGGATGTGATGCTGAATGGGTATCCAACATCATCCAGTAAAAGGGCCCCTTACGATGTCTCTCTTGCCTACCCTCTCCACTTCTCCAGTCTCACCTTGCACTGTGGTCCCCCACCTCTTTGGCTCCAGCTTCTACAGGTCATGTTCTCAACCGCTGGGCCTCTTGTCCATGCTGCTCCCTCTTCCTGGGATGCTCTTGCCTCCTCTCCTCTCATTTCCTAGTTAATTCCTACCCATCTTTCAAATGTCAGCTGAGCTCCTCTGTCCACTGATGAGGTCAAATCTCTTATTATTCCTCTTCCTTTCTGGCACTTGGTAGTTCAGTCTTAATACTTAATACTTAATTGTGTCTTTCTTGACTAAGGTTTCTTTGTTTTCCACTAATTCTAGCCTCCCGTAGGGTGGAAATTACCTCACCATTTTATTTCCTGTGCCTAACACAGTGCCTGAAATACGTAAGGTGCACAACAAATAACTTGTGAATAAAATATGACTGAAATTAATTTTAAGCAGAAGTTAGCCACCAGCATATAAAGATGAAATTTAATGTTCAAAATCTAAATTTAGTATTTACCCTTGTTTATTTCAAGTATTATCCTATAGGGGAACAGGGATGGCATTTCAAAGCTGACTCTACTAGGGAGGCCCTGAGAATGTGGAGGCCAGGGGAGAAGAGTATGTGGTAATTGTAAGTTTGCCATACCATGTGGTTAAGTGGTAACTTACCGCCCTATTGTGCCAGATCTCATGGGATTTTGATTGCTTGTTTATAGGGACAAATAATAGCCTGGTGCCCCCCCTTTTTCTTATTTTGTCACCTTAAGAAGGTGAATCCCCTTTTTATCAGTGAGAAAAGGATAATTTTGGATGCGAATTATGATGAGAAATGAGAATACAGTCAAGGTGTGAAGTTTCTCCTGGGTAATATTTTTGTTTCATTTAATGAGAAAATAGAGACATTCTGTTAAGAAATCAAATAGTTTATATATTTTAAACTTTCCATATTTTGAAGATTTATTGAAGAATATTATTAAAAATGCTAATAACTCATGAGGCTTCACAGAATTGATATTAAACTTCTACCTATAAGGATACTAATACAGGCCAGGCACAGTGGCTCACGCCTTTAATCCCAGCACTGTGGGAGGCTGAGGTAGGCAGATCACTTAAGGTAAGGAGTTCGAGACCAGCCTGGCCAACATGGTGAAACCTCATCTCTACTAAAAATACAAAAATTAGCCAGATGTGGTGGCACGTGCCTGTAATCCCAGATACTTAGGAGACTGAGGCAGGAGAATCACTTGAACCTGGGAGGCAGAGGTTGCAGTGAGCTGATTGCGCCACTGCACTCCAGCCTGTGTGACAAGACTCCATCTCAAAAAAAAAAAAAAAAAAAGATACTAATACAAATGGTCATGGAGGGGGAATATAGAGAAGATCAATTTTGTACAGAAAAACCGTTGGTTAGTATTTTCTTTTTTTTTCTTTTGGATTTCTTTTTATTATTATTATTATACTTAAAGTTCTAGGGTACATGTGCACAATGTGCAGGTTTGTTACATATGTATACATGTGCCATGTTGGTGTGCTGCACCCTTTAACTTGTCATTTACAATAGGTATATATTTTCCTATAACCTTAAGTCTAACGATGTAGGAAACAGTCTTTGTTTATATTATGTTAATGTCTGCCTACTATCTCATTGTCTGAGCATGCTGTGTCTAACCTGAAATTGACATTTCATTCTCCCCACCTCTTGCTACTATGAATAATGCTTAGGTGACCATCTCACACATAAATCTTGGCATAAATCCTCATTCCAGGTTATGTCCTCCAGACAGATTTCCAGAAATAGAATTACTGGGATGTCCACTTTTAACGTCCAGCTTCAAAAGCCTTCTATGCATTCAGTATTTGAAAAATGTGTTGGCTTACCGTGATTCTGAAATTGGGGAAGACTAGGCAGAGGAAATGAGGTGTCCAGCCCAGGGCATTGCACTGGCTCGCCCGCGATAAGGGGCACTCTGCAGGTGTGCCAGGGATGCGGGCATTGTGATCTGCCCAGACATGCAGATTGTCAGAGAGATGGCTGTATTCTTGGGCAAGTTTCTTGCTCAGACCCCAGAGTGTGAGAACTCTGAGGGGAACCCAGGTGAAGTCCATGTCAGCAGCTCACCTTTAAATATTAGACTTGGAATGTGATCAATCAGCAAGCCACAAGGGAGGAAGTATAAATAAAACATGTGCCTTGCAAAGAGGGCAAAGCTGCAATTTGCCAAGTGCACTATAATTGCTTCTGGTTAATTATCTCAGTGGTGAGCTGGGAGCACCAAAGGCAAACACTTACATCCACATTGTGGATAAAAATAATGCCACTTCTTGGATGATCCTAATTTCGGCTGTCAAGATGTAGACAGTGCACATCCAGTTCCTTTGGATAGTAAGAGATGGATAATGACTTCAGATAGCTCCAGTTTTAGGATCATCAACTTTATCATCATTATAATTACTTATAATAATAAAGTAATATAATTATTAATAATAACCACTAATAATTACAATAATACTTACTGAATGCAGTCATTGGGCTAAGCACCTCCCATGCATTAGCACACTGGATGCCCACAATGACCCTAAGAGGCAGTATTACTTTCGTGATTTTCTTTTTTTTGTGTGTGTTTTGTTGAGATGGAGTCTCACTCTGTCACCCAGACTGGAGTGCAGTGGTGTGATCTTGGCTCACTGCAACTTCCACCTTCTGAGTTCAAGCAATTCTCCTGCCTCAGCCTCCTGAGTGGCTGGGATTACAGGAGTCTGTGCCACCATACCCAGCTAATTTTTGTATTTTTAGTAGAGATGGAGTTTCACCATGTTGGCCAGGCTGGTCTCGAACTCCTGACCTCAAGTGATCTGCTCACTTCGACCTCCCAAAGTGCTGGGATTACAGCTGTGAGCCACTGTGCCCGGCTGTACTTTCATGATTTTCAGATTTGGGAACTGAAGCTTAGAGAGATTAAGTGACTTGTCCAAGGTCACACAGCTGATACAGATTCCCAGTTGTTATGTTAGGATCCAGAGATTTCTCTTAGCCACTGTAGCAGACACTGCTGGTGCCCCATCTAGATAGCAGATCTAGGAAGGACCCCTTTTACCATTCAGTGTGCCCATCCCCCAACTGCTAGAGGTGTTGCTGTTAATAGCTCACACCTGAAACCTTTTCTGTTGCCCTTCAGAGATTAGAGCAACTTTACCTGGAAGTGCCTAGGGGTAACTGTCAACCTCTATCCTGGAGCAGCACATAGCTAATAAACAGATGGTGCAGAAGCATAAAAGCCCAGCTCCCTTGTTTAAGGTGGCTCAAGTTCTGTGATACAGTGTGGTTCTAGAGCTCCCTGCAGGATCACACTGTGGCCTCATGTCACCTAAACTACATCCTTGCCTAATTTCTTTTTCCCTAACCTACTTTCCCCCTCCCATGCCATTTCCCCTGAGATAACTCCCTTAGTAAGTGACAAATCCCCTCTCCTGCTCTACTTCTAGGGAGCCTGACTGAAGATAACCACTATGCCAAGTTAATTTCTGGTATGTTGTCTGATTTGCTGAAGGAATCCTTCCCACTGAAGCAGTGTTGCCTTGCCTTGTCTCTATGACTTTGGATACACTTTAGAGCCTTATGTGCCTTCTCTGCAAGATGAGAGAGCTAGATTGGATGGTCTTTAGGCTTCTAGTCCTGGAAGCTGCTGAAGTTTCCACTCTCTAAAATCCATAGTTTTGTGGCTGTGCCAAAAAAGGGACATTTGGCTTGGTAGTGTGCCTCTGGTAGGAAGGCCCCCAGAGAGTGTGAACTTACTTTTCTCCTCTCTCTCCATCCCTGCTACAGGGGATTCCTGAAGGGACTGGAGTCTACTGGAGCTTGTGTTTATGACTGTATGTGACTCAATTGGCTGGAATATTCCATTAATTCTGAAATGTCTTTAGGAGAAAATGGCATTCCTAAGGTTAGGCAGTGAGGGCAGCATCCTCCAGTGCAGGAAAGTTACTGTTTGGGATGGGGTAGGGGTAGGCATTCCATGTCTAGAACAGTTCAGATGAGTGGAGCTAATGGATCTTCAGATTTATTAAGGGGGAGATCACTGGTGACTTTGACAAGAGTGGATTCAATGGAATTCACTCTGACTGGAATGCATTAAATACAGAATAATGGCAGTGAGGTCTCACAGTTGGCAGCAGTCCTGGAGACTTTCTGACCATGGTGACTCTCTGATCATGGTAGTGGTTGCATGGCTTTGAGGTCAACAGTTATAATGCAAGTTTCCAGATCAGGCAGTGCTTCCTTATCATAGGAGAGGCAGCAGTCTTTTGGTGGTCCATTTCTGCCATTCTAGAAAACTTAAGGTAGAGTCATTTTCTTCAAGTCTCTGATAATTCTGGAAGCTACCTATCTATTACTCTGAAATAAGCCCCTTCTGCTTAAAGTTGTTAGAGTATATCCTATATTTTACAACTGAACTCTTATGGGCCTACTTTAGATAGTAGAATTGAAGATGCTCTATAAACACAAAACAGTACCCTCAGCATAAGCCTCTGGTTGACTAGGCCAGGCATGGTGGCTCACGCCTGTAATCCCAGCACTTTGGGAGGCCAAGGCAGGCGGATCACAAGGTCAAGAGATTGAGACCATCTTGGCCAACATGGTGAAACTCCGTCACTACTAAAGATACAAAAATTAGCTGGGCATGGTGGTACGTGCCTGTAGTCCCAGCTACTTGGGAGGCTGAGGTAGGAGAATCACTTGAACCCGGGAGAGGGAGGTTGCAGTGAGCCGAGATCGCACCACTGCACTCCAGCCTGGCGACAGAGAGAGACTCCATCTCAAAAAAAAAAAAAAAAAAAAAAGAATATTCCAAGAGCAGCTCTTCTTAAGTACCCACTGTGTGTGTACCAGGCATTGTCTCAAGTCCTCAAATACAGAGTAGCCATGATTGTCCCCACTGCATAGACAAGGAAATTACAGCACAGAGAAGCTGTTTCTTTTTTTAAGGTCACTCACCTGGAAAGCAGCAGAACCAGGTCTTGAACCAGGTCTGTTAGATGGCCAGTCCACCGTGCTGCCTCATTGGGTAGGGACTGCTCTATCCAGGACACAAAATCTGAACAAGTTCCTAATTTCAGAAAAGTGGTTTTTGTGTGTGTGTGTGTGTGTGTGCTAAGAAATATCTCTGGGGATAGTTCTCCCTTTTAAAATTTTAGTAAAATTGGGGTAACTTTAGTATATGGAAGGTTAGACATGCTTCTGTTTTGACCATCATATCAAATCACAAAGATTCCTAAATGGTAAGGATTTGAAGGCAAGAGGAGAAGGGCTGTTGGAATCCTGAACTCCCAATGATACAGATAAAAAGAGAGGGTCATTTTAGCAAAAGAGAGAAGGGCTTGGGAGCTGCCATCAAAGGGGCTGAGCTTGGATATACCGAGGGGTGATGTAATGCATCCTCAGATGAGGATTTAAGTCAGAAGCAGAAAAAGAACAAAGGAATTGTGGCTAAGCAAAGAAGTGAGAGATGGAAGGGCAGAAGAGCCTCATCCCTAGGAAGGTACACTATACAAGAGGCCGCTGTCCTAGCACAGATGCAAGAAGAGTCCAGCAGATCTCAGGACCTGCTGTGGCATTAGCGGGAGAGGAGGAGAGAAGCCAATGGAGAAGCTGTAAGGAAAGGTAAGCAAAATAACGAAACAGAGAGAGACACCAAGAAGAAAGGCATGTGAGATGTGGCTGAGCTTTCATTGGCTCCTCTCAGTCTTTTTTCTGTCAGACAAACATATGATTCTGACCCATCTGTTTTGGTGCCACAGCCTTTTGCTCCCCAGCTATCCCTGGATCTGATTGTTATCAGCCTAATCCTAACATGGCCTCGAGGCCCTGTACAGTCCTTGCAGGCAGAACTTCCATGTTGCTCAGCTCTGGACCTTGGGTTTCATTAGCTGCTAATAGCGCAGGGACTTGTGCTAGGGATTATTGAGGCTGGACCAGCCTTGCAACCTTGGAAGAGTTACCCAACCTCTCTGAACCTCAGTTTTGCCACTAGTAAAATGAGAATGATGATAGTACCTGTTGAATAGCTTAAATGGGATACTACTCAAGAAAGACCCAGAAAAGGGGTTGGCACACTGAAAATTCTCAATTCAGTAAATGCTAACTCTTATTATCATTCTTTGGCACCTTATACTTTCTCTCTTGTACTCTTATCTGGTGACAGGGAAAATATTAAGACTTGAAGAACCTGGATTCCTCTTTGGCTCCACCACTTACTTGATGTGTGATTTGGGAAAATCCCTAGACCTCTCTAGGCCTCAGTTTTCTCATCTCTACAATGGTTGAACAGATGAAGTGGTTGAAATTAATGAGGTCTGTCCATGACAGGATTGTGTAATTTATATTCCAGCAGGGATATTCCTGGAAGGTGAGATTTTACCATTCCCTTCCATTCAGGCTGAAGCAGTCTTCAGGTTGGGCTTTGCAGTGACCTAGTTTAGTTTCATAAATGATCCACTGAGGGCCTCTTTGTTCCAGGCATGGGGTCAGAAGCTGAGGGTGAGTGTGCCTGGGAGAGGACAAGCCAAACCCCTGTCTTTGAGTGATGACTCATGTCTAGTGAGAAAATAGGAAGAAATATAAAGCCAGTTAGAACCTACTGGGGTGCATGCACAAGTTAGAGATCAGAAGATGGACTGATCTGATGGCTATGGGGGTGGGAGAAGGCTTCATGGAGAAAATGAGGGGTGCTCTCTTCCATGTTCATAAAATTAATATATGTTCAGTGGAAGAAATATGCAAAATGTAGAAAAGTGCATAGAAAAAAATCCCACTTTGATGCATGTATGTTCTTCTCCTATATATGGTATGTGTGAGTACATGTCCAATATCGAAATCTTGGTTTGCATAGTGTGTTGTCACTTGTTTTTCAACTTTAGCAAAGTACCCTGAAAGAGAATAGGAGTCTATGGAGGCAAGCAGGGAAAGGAGGAGAGATGGAGAGGGCAACATTCCAAGCAGCAGTGACAGCATGAGAAGTAGCAGCTTCAGCTTTCTACTTGAAAGATGGTACATTTCTTTCCTAAACACAGCAGCATAGTGACTGGAAACAGTCACTACTGTTCATATAATGAATATGGAGGTGAAACAGCATATTCACTTCCATGTGTCTTGAGCTTCAAGGCGTAGTCTGTCTAGCAGCAACTGGCTTGCAATTTACTCAGCAATAAAGAAGGACTTAGTTCTGAAAGCAAACAAACCAGAATCCTTCAGTGGCCCCATAGCTCTTCCCAAGGGAGATGAAATGAAGGAGCCTCACTGCAGAAAGGATTTGTGACACTCCAAGGGCCTGCCACGCACACAGCACATTCTGAGGAAAGGGGCCCCAAGAGGCTCTCTCTGCTTCCAATTATTAGCACTCAGGCTGCCTGTGTACCTGGGGACCCCGCCTGTGATTCCAGGCATGATCTATTGGACCAGTGACTGTGGCCTGATCTGTGAGCATCTGATGCAGGCTGGTCCTGAGGGAGGCCGGCTCATCCCTGAGGTGTCTTGGTGCACAGCTTTCCAATAGGGGTGACCTTTGATGTCAGAGGTTCAGAGCTGGGCTATGAGAGCTCAGGTTGTCCGCACAACCATGCCAAGCTGATTGCTGCAATCCTACACCAGGCCTGATGGCGCTAGAAACCCCAACAAGCCTGTAGCTGATGAGGTAGTGTCTGGGGCACCCTCACTTGCTAGCACATCATTATGCTAAACTCCCATCACCTGGATAATCCATGTCTGACTCTTTTAAAGATTGTAACAACTCAAATACAGTAGCCTTTCCTGACCAGTTAGTGATGAGCCAGACTGGCTCACACTGGCTCACAGGTATTAATTGTGAGATTCTGGGGAATTCTATGAGGTGGTTGTTAAGAACAGCCATTACTACACATTAAATTATATACATATATGCCTGCAATTAAGTAAATTATATTAAAAACAAAGGTAGTGAATACTTGAGAGCTTGTTTGGAGGTTCTAGCAGCTTCCGGAAGGACACTGAGTGGTGAGGGAGGAAAGGGACACCCGCCTTGCCAGCAAGGTCAGCTGAATCAATCCTGGTGATCAATGAGGTGACACATGTCACAGCCAGATCACCTTCACATCCAAAGGTAGTAAATACTTGAAACTCATCTCCTCCTAGTTATTTTATACATTTTACTCTTCTCTATGCTTTGGGGATTATTTACATCTATTTCATGTATATAATGCTGTGCTAGAAGCTTTAGTGACTTCATGTAGATAGCTCTGAATCAGGCATGGTAGCAGTATTTACATCTCAGAAATCAGCGAATGTTACAAACCAAGGCCTTCCCTTCCCTCTGAAAGCTGGTGATTACACATTTACCAGCACACCCCTGCCCTTAGGCACTGGGGGAAGCCGAGCTTCCTGCATGTGCGTTTTGGAGAACAGCATGCCTTGCTCAATTCCACCAGCAAGTCAGCATGGCTAAAGGCTGGAAACTGTTCTGTATTTGTCACCCATTTATTAATATAATTTCCTCACAGCAAAGGTTTCCCAGCCTGTTCCTTAAGAGGCAGATACTCTCGATCCACCACCCACAGGCCTATTATCATCAGTGGATTCTCATTTGACTTTACAGTGTAATGAATACAGAGCAGGCAGGATACTCCTTCCTCCCTTTCTTCTCACTTGCCTGTGGCACTGTCTAGGCAGAGCCTAGAGAAGTCTTCAGTGCCCGGGCCACTTGCTGCTTAGTGCAGGTGGCACATGGACCAAACTGGGCTTTGTGGGGAAGCAATTCCACGCTTCTTTTCACCTCACTGAGAAGACAGTGCCTAGGTCCCTTCCCTGCGCTACCAACTGTGGAGGGGTGGCAGGATTCTACCTGCTGGCCCCGTCTGCCCAGAGGGAGGGGATGGAATTATGCCCCATGTCACAGGGGATGTTAAGGAGCTGGCCTTTTCCAATCTCCCAGATGCATATCTGTGCTGCAGAGTGGGTAGAGAGAGCAAAGTGCCCATCAGCTTTAAAATAAGATGCCAGTTGTCATTGCAGACCCTTATATCTCACAAGGAATGAACAAGGGGAGCCTCAGAATGCTGCTGCTGGTCCATGGCCCTGAGCTGGGTCAGCTGACCTGGGTCAGGGAAAGAGGCAGACATGGCTTGAACTAAAGAGCTGGGAATGACATGAGATACACAGATATCTTCCTGATGCAGTGGGAAACAATTTGCTTTTATTTCTGAAATAAACCCTCAAGTGACCTTGAGGCTTGAGAGTGCCTTTTGGAAATGATCTGTGATACAAAATTCCTGGCCTAAATGGGAGGGGCTCCACTGTGCAGGTGACGTCAAGGGCATGGGCTTTGGGGCCTGACAGTGCAGCTGGCATCCCAGCTCTGTTTTTAATGTCTCACTCTGCCTAAATTCCATCATCTTAAACAGGGGCTAATAACAATAACACTTGTCACATAGAGTCATTTTGAGAATTACATGAAGAATGTAAAAAGTTTAGCACAGGGCCTGGCATCTAGCAAACGCTCAATAAATCCTGGAGCTCTGGGACAGGAATGGGAGACAGACATTTCTCTCTAAGTTTGTTATACTGCTTGAAATTTTATTTTATTTATTATTATTATTATTATTATTATTATTTTCGGACAGGATCTCACTCTATAGCTCAGGCTGGAATGCGATGACATATTCACGGCTCACTGCAGCCTTGACCTCCCTGGCACAAGTGATCCTCCCACCTCAGCCTCCTGAGTAGCTGGGACTACAGGCATGTACCACAATATCCAGATAATTTTTTAAAATTTTTTCTTAGGGACAAGGTCTCTCTATGTTGCCAGGGCTGGTCTTGGACTCCTAGGCCCAAGTGACCTTCTCAACTTGGCCTCTCAAAGTGCTGGGATTACAGGCATAAGCCACCATACCCGGCTTGAAATTTTTAGATAAAGTGTCTGTATCACCTATTTTAAAAATTTTAATTTAAAAAGTCAGTATCTTTTTAACTGACAAATAATAGTTATACCTATTCATGGGGTACACAGTGATGTTTTTGTACATATAATGTGTGGTGATCAGATCAGGGTCATTAGCACATTCATCATCTCAAACATGCATCTTTCTTTGTGTTGGGAACATTCAATATCCTCCTTCTAGCTGTTTGAAACTATTAGTATATAATATTGTTAACCAGTCATCCTATAGTGTATAGAGCACTAGAATTTACCCTTCTATCTAGCTGTCATTTTGTATCCTTTAACAAATCTCTCCCCAACCCCCCTCTCTTCCCAGCCTATAGTACCCTTGGCTCTACTTTTTACTTCTTTTTTTTGCGACCTCTGCCTCCTGGGTTCAAGCAATTCTCCTGCCTCAGTCTCCTGAGTAGCTGGCATTACAGGCACCCACCACCTTGCCCAGCTAATTTTTTTTTTTTTTTGTATTTTTAGTAGAGACAGGGTTTCGCTATGTTGGCCAGGCTGGTCTCAAACTCGCCTCAGTCTCCCAAAGTGCTGGGATTACAGGCATAAGCCATCATGTCAGAGCTTCTAGTTTTTAATTCTATGAGATCAAGTTTTTTCTCTTTCTTATATGAGTGAGAACATGCAGTGTTTAACTTTCTACCTATTTTTTTAAAGATGAGAAAAATAACAGTATTCACAGACAGAGCTTTAATGGATTGGGGAAAGGACAAGAAAAGTCCACAAATCTTCCTTCTAAGTGTCATGTCTTCTTTTATAAAATGGGGCAATAATGGCACCAACATCCTGAGGTGTTTGTGAGGATAAGGGCTCAGCCCTGTGTCAGGCATATGGTCATTGCTCTGAAGTGCCCCTCAATGGTGACAAGCTCACAATCTTGAGGCCCTGCATACAGCCTGCTATTCTAGCCTTAGGTTTGCGTTTCTCAAACCCAGTACTAAGGGGGATTTCTACAGAAGGAGACCAGTCCTCAGCAGGGGAACCCCTGCAAGTGGTCCTGGTAGGAACCTCTGGGCTTGGTGCTGAATCTGAGCCCTTTGGCGGGATGGCCAATGCCTCCAGTGCTCCCAGTTCCTGGAAGGTGGTCAGCAGGCAAATTCTAGAGCTGCAGCTGGTCCTGACTCTGGTTACCTGCAGTCAAGCATGCAGGACTGTAGGAGGACAAAAAGGGAGCTCTAGGAGTTCTGTGCAGCAGGAAAGTTTGAAGCAGAGATAAAATGTGGGAGGGCAGGCTTAGAGAGGTAAAAGACTTTCCATTGCAAGTTACAGCTAACCCTTCTCAACCTGTCTGAAGCATAAATGGGCTGTTATTGCCTTACTTATGTTATTAAGAACAAATAGTTCCTCTTCAAAGGGTTTCAGTTCCTGGTTCTTTGTTCTATTCTAAAAGGTAATCATACCCATTCATCTATCAGCCCTCCCTCTCTCCGCTGTTCTCAGACACCCTAAGATGTACCTCACCTGTCCTTCCCATCAAACGTCCACCCTTGCCTCCTTTGATGATGTCAACAGTAGCCAATCGGAATTAGCCTAGATTGTGTGGTCCGACCCCAACCCTCAGGGTGAGGACACAGGAACAGGGTCTGCTTTAGGGACTAAAAAACTCCTGCTCTCCTTTGTTTTGCACGGTCTCCCTTGCCTCTGCCTTGCATACAGCAAGTGCCTGTCTGTAGAAGTAAATTGCCTTGCTGAAAGAACTTTTGCCTGAGTGCTGGGTTCACTTTGCGGCACTGAAAATTTGTTTCTAACAATTTGGGGGCTCGTCCACGAGTCCCATTCTCCTCCGGGGAAGGGGTCTCTGGTCATCTCCCAGGGGGAGATGCATCCCTCTGCCTCATTTTGGTGGCCTCAGGGGCTAGAGATCGAGACCCCACCCACTATGACGAATAAACCCAGACTCTCAGCAACATTGGAAGGAAAGGCTTGCCTACAAACACAATGGCTACCAGCTAACTTTGTGCACAGACCAAGGTAAGAAAAGCCAGGGGGGCAGCAAAGTATTTCCTTGGTGGTCAGGATATCTTGGAGGTTGAAAGTGTGTGTGAATAATCACAAGTACTACTGCTTGTGGTGCTGCTTGTATGAATAGTGATAAGCACTACTGCTGTGTGGAGTGAGTGGGTCCTATCTGTGGTTGGGCGGTCAACTCATATGGCTTAGAATGGATCCTGCCATGGGGCTTATACCAGCATGCCAATGCTAAAAGGGACCTAATTTCCCATGAGGGAAGCAGCCAGATAGGACAGAGCAAATGGAAAGGAGGGCAAGAAAACTCCAGTAAGGGGGGTTGAGCTTCTAGATAAAAGGGAAGGCTTTAATAAGAGAGGTTAGGCCACACACACACACTCAAGGGAGCATCCAAAACCTCCAAGATGGGAAATACTTCTAGTACAACTGGGAAAGGTAAGGATGGGGATAGTCAGATCCCCTCCGATAGTCCTTTAGGTCTCATGCTAAAATTATTAGAAGGAAAATAAGAGGACCAGACACCAAAAAAAGCAACAGATGATAGAATATAGTTTTATTTGGGCCAAGAAACCCATCCTCAAACCTGACGTCTTCTGGCCAAAATATGGATGAGATGTGGATTGGGTCTGTCATCTTTTAATTCAGCATGTGAATGACAAAAGTCTGGTCTCGCAGAAAGAAATAGACTATGCTCTCTGCTGGAGAAAAAGACCTGTTATCTTCTTTCCCCTAAAAAATGCAGGGGAAGGATCAAATTTCTCACTTACCACCACCCCATGGGTCAGCCTAAGTATCCTTCCCTAAAAGGACTCAAAATCTTCCTTTCGCCTCTACCTCTAAGGAATCAGCTCCAACTCTCTTCCCTTTGAGAGAGGTGCCCCAGGAAGGAAGAGAATGTCCATCCTGGGTATCCTCTTCTCAGGAGAAGAAAGGGGGATGATTCACAGGGCTGCTATGACAATTTGGGAACGTGAACATCCTTCCAGCCAAAACATTCCCGCAGCAGGCCAGAAATACCCAGCTCAAGATCCTCAATGGGATAATAACAATGCAGTACACCGGAAAAACATGATATGAAGCCATTCTATTAAAAAAAAAGATGTTGCCGGGCGCAGTGGCTCACGGCTGGAATCCTAGCACTTTGGGAGGCTGAGGCGGGCAGATCACGAGGTCAGATCGAGACCATCCTGGCTAACACGGTGAAACCCCATCTCTACTTAAAAAAAAAAAAAAAAAAAAAAAATTAGGCATGGTGGCGGGCACCTGTAGTCCCAGCTACTTGGCAGGCTGAGGCAGGAGAATGGCGTGAACCTGGGAGGCGGAGGTTGCAGTGAACCGAGATCACACCACTGCACTCCAGCCTGGATGACAAAGCAAGACTCCATCTCAAAAACAAACAAACAAACAAAGATGTACCACTGACAATGCCCTTAACCCTACTGCTTTCCTAACTAGGAATCCAAACCCCAAAGATAAAGATCTTAGGGAAATGATAATTAAAGGAATTCGGGAGTCAGTGCCCCACACTCAGAGTCTTTCCCGAGCATTTGATATGCAACAGGAAAAACATGAAGGCCCCATGAAATTTCTAAAAAGACCAAGAGAACAAACAAAAATATGCAGATTTAGATCCAGAAGACTCTCTCAGGCAAGAAATGTTAAAGCTACATTTTGTCACAACAGCTGGCCAGACATAACAAAGAAGCTGCAAAAACTAGAAAACTGGAAAAACCTGTCCATAGAGAAACTCCTAGGAGAAGCCCAAAAATTCTATGTGAGGAGAGATGAAAAAAAGCAAAAACAAAAAACGAAACTTATGCTATCCACCTTCCAACAGATGGCTTCCAGTCCATAAGCTTCTAAACAGAGGCTTCAGGAGGCCAGGAATTATAAAGGGTCCAAATCCCTGCTTAGAGGACCCAAGCCTCCAACTTGGGGACCCAGACCCTCAGCTACCAGGCCCTCTAAAGATTATAGGGGAGCAAGGTCAAAGAATCCTAGAACTGAGGGAGAGAAAAGACAGGATAGGTGCTTCAAATGTGAAAGAGTGGGCCACTTCAAAAGAAAATGCCCTGAGTGGGGGAAGAAAAAAGAAATTGTTCTACCTTTGAAAGCCGAGAAAATAACCTTGCTGATAAAATCGCAAAGCAAGCTGCCATCTCTCAAAAAGCACCTATTTTCTACCTGACTCCCTGTCTCTCTCCCCCAGTTACAATCCCTATTTTCTCTCCTGCTGAAAAAGAAAAGTTAGAGACACTTAGGGGCTAAGGAAAACTCAGAAGGGAAGTGGTTGTTACCTACCAAAGGGAAATGCTTTCCAAACCACTTATGAGAGAAATCCTGTCCCAACTACATCAAGGGACTCACTGGAGACCTTAAGCTATGTGTGATGCAGTTCTCAGAGTCTATGGATGTATTAAGAATTTATACCTTAGCAAAACAAGTTATGGACAGCTGCCTAATATGTAAGAAAACTAATGAACAGGCCCTAAGAATTTGGGGGGGAGAAACCCAAGATTAAGGCCATTTCAAAGCATTCAAGTTGACTATACTAAAATACCCCCACTAGGTCACCTTGAATACCTAGTAGTAGTAGTAGACCACCTCACTCATTGAGTTGAAGCCATTCCTCTCCCCAGTGCAACAGCTAATAATGTGGTTAAAGTATTACCAGAGAACATAATACCTCGGTTCGGGCTAGCAGAAAACATTGACTCAGACAATGGGACTCATTTTACTATAAATATCATTAAAGGACTTACTCAAGCTTTAGGAATCAAATGGGAGTATCATACCCCCTGGCATCCACCTCATCAGGAAGAATAGAAAGGATGAATCAGACTTTAAAAAATCATCTAACTAAGTTAATTTTTAAAACTCAATTACCTTGGACTAAGTGTATCCCCATTGCTCTACTCAGAATCCGAACTGCCCCTCGAAAAGACGTTGGCCTATCTCCTTAAGAAATGCTCTGTGTGTTACCATACTTAAGTTCCACTAGTGACATTCTCACTTTTGAGACCAAAGATCAATTCCTTAGGAACTATATATACTTGGTCTGTTTTCTACCTTATCTTCCCTTAGGACTAAAGGTCTTTTGGCGCAAACTCTGCCTCTTGAATTTCCAGTCTATCAGCACCGGCCTGGAGACTACGTCCTCATTAAGAGATAAAAAAAAGAGAAAGTTGAACCGTCCTGGCAGGGACCATATCTTGTGCTCCTAACAACTGAAACTGCAGTCCAAACCACTAAAAAAGGCTGGACCCATCACACCCGAGTCAAAAAAGCGCTGCCCCCTCCAGGGTCATGGGCCATAGTCCCAGGGGAAAATCCTACCAAACTAAAGCCAAGGGAAGTTTAACTCTCTTTCATCTATTCTATTACTCCTTCTTCTTTCCTTGTTCTGTTACTAGCCACTTCGTTATTGATGTAACTAGATCAGACTCACCCCAAACCATTACCTTTGATGCTTGTTTAGTTATGCCTTGTGA
Source organism: Symphalangus syndactylus (assembly GCF_028878055.3). Classification (NCBI taxonomy): domain Eukaryota; kingdom Metazoa; phylum Chordata; class Mammalia; order Primates; family Hylobatidae; genus Symphalangus; species Symphalangus syndactylus. The sequence goes on along the minus strand of NC_072423.2, from coordinate 106,876,260 downwards.
AGATCTCCAAAGCCAGAGACAGCTTATAGCAGCAGAAAAATATTCCTGCCCCTCCACAGCAAATGCTTGTAAATTGTTTAGGTACCCATTTTGTTATACTTAAAAATACGTCGTTTGGACCACTCAATGTCAAGACTGGGTCCCCTCAGAAGATTTCCCGCTAAGAGTTCTAAAGCCCTATATCCATTTTACTAAAAAAAGTGCCCCTCTCAATTGTCAATATAACCAATGTAACCCGGTGCAAATTTCCATCACCATCCCGATTCTCCAAGATTCCTCCCCAACCCTAAACCATTTCTATGATATGAGAGCAAATATAACAGAAAAAGACCTCGTAAGATTCTTGGAGTTGCACTTCATCACATCCTCATCCCTCACATCTCCACCTCTATCCTCTTCTAAACCTGCTGACCAGACCACTGTCCCTTCTCTACCTAATGACAAAACCAAAGTAGCTATTGTAGAGGTTAAAAATTTAAAACAAACACTGGCAATTAAAACAGGATACCAAGATGCAAATGCCTAGATGGATTCTAAACAAAAGTGACTGTTAGGCTTGTGCGCACAGTAGGCCAGAGGCCCGGGTCATCCCCTTTTCACTTGTATGGTCTTCTGACCAACCGGACATGAGCTGTATGGTGGCTTTTTTCCAAGACCCCACAGCTTGGGGTAATGAATTCTGTCGAATTCTCTCTCTGCTATTCCCTGAAGTTCAACATCCTGCGGGTCAGCCCGTGAGGGCCATCTAGCCTCCATCTCCAGACGTGAATTTTACTTTGTGTCTCTCATGAGAGGGAGAAAATTTTGCATTTCTTGGAGACCTAAAGGGATGCAGTGAGCTTAAGTCTTTCCAAGAGCTTACCAATCAGTCTGCCCTTGTTCATCCCCCAGCAGATGTATAGTGGTATTGTGGTGGACCTCTACTGGACACTCTGCCAAGTAACTGGAGTGGCACTTGTGCTCCAACTCAATTGGCCATCCCTTTCACCACGGCATTTCATCAACCAAAAAAAGGGAAACTACAACACCATGAAACAAGAGAGGCCCCTCATGGATCCTTCAGCTCTCATGTTTCTATAGATGCAACTGGAGTCCCACGGGGGGTACCTGATAGATTCAAAGCCTGAGACCAAATAGCTGCAAGATTCGAATAATTATTTCTATGGGTAACTATTAATAAAAATGTAGATTAGATAAATTGCATCTATTATAACCAGCAGCAATTTATTAATTACACTAGGGATGCTATTAAAGAAACAGCCGAACAATTAGGGCCTACTAGCCAAATGGCTTGAGAAAACAGAATGGCCCTAGATATGATATTAGCAGAAAAAGGTGAAGTTTGTGTTATGACAGGAACCCAATGCTGCACCTTCATTCCCAACAATACAGTCCCTGATAAAACAATTACAAAAGCTTTACAAGGTCTTACCTCCTTGTCAAATGAATTAGCCACAAATTCTGGGATAAGCAACCCTTTCACAGGATGGTTAGAGAAATGGTTTGGTAATTAGAAAGGACTCATGGCCTCTATTGTTACTTCTCCTGCAATAGCAATAGCTGTGCTTATTCTTGTTAGATGTTGCATCATGCTCTACATTTGTAGACTAGTCCAAAAACATATAAAAACAGCTGTTACCAAAACCTTCCCTAGTTCTTTCCAATCCTATACTAATAAATTATTTCTCTTAGAAGAACAACAAAGCCGAATCATGTTAGATAAGTTTGAAAAAGAAAATGTATAAATTCAAGAGGGGGAAATTGTTATTAAGAACAAACAGTTCTTCAAAGGGTTTTGGTTCCTGGTTCTTTGTTTTATGCTAAAAGGTAATCATACCCATTCATCTATCAGCCCTCCCTCTCTCTGCTGTGTCCAAACACCCCAAGATGTACCATACCTGTCCTTCCTGTCCAACACCCAGCCTCGCCTCCTTTGACGATGTCAACAGTAGCCAATCAGAATTAGCCTAGATTGTGTGGTCCTACCCCAGCCCACAGAGGGAGGACACAGGAACAGGGTCTGCATTAGGGACAAAAAACTCCTGCTCTCCTTTGTTTTAAGTGCTCCCTCTTGCCTCTGCCTTGCATACAGAAAGCGCCCTTCTATAAATGTAAATTGCCTTGCTGAAAGAACTTTTGCCTGAGTGCTGGGTTAACTTTGCAACACCGAAAATTTGTTTCTAACACATAGGTAACTGAAAAATCCAGACACATGCTGATTTTAGGCTCAGTTGAATTCAGGGGTTCAATCAATGTCACCAATTCTCAGTTCTGTTACGTGGGTTAGTTTCCTTCTCAGGGAAGATGACTTATGGCTCATGGCTCCAGGGCTACACCCTGGTAGGTTCAAGCCCAATGGGAAAGAAGGGCCCACTTCCCTCTCTCTCTCTCTCTCTTTTTTTTTTTTTGAGACAGTCTCGCTCTGTCACCCTGGCTGGATTGCAGTGGCACTACCTTGGCTTACTGCAGCCTCCGCCTCCAGGGTTCAAGCAATTCTCCTGTATCAGCCTCCTGAGTAGCTGCGATTACAGGCATGTGCCGCCATGCCTGGCTAGTTTTTGTATTATTAGTAGAGATGGGGTTTCACCATGTTAGCCAGGCTGGTCTCAAACTCCTGACCTCAAGTGATCTGCCTGCTTTGGCCTCCCAAAGTGCTGGGATTACAGATGTGAGCCACCATGCCTGGCCAGTCCCACCATATCTCTTTGCCTTGATTGGGTCCCAAGCTCATTCCTGCACCAATCATCCCTCCAAGGAGAATTTGATGCCAGGCTTGCCTGATCAGTGGTTGACTGAACTCCACCCAAAATCATGTGGGCTGCAGTGGGAGATGGGAGAGTTGCCAGAGGGAAACTGAGGTACTACTAGCAGTAGAAGAATAAACAGGTGAAAACACGGCAGCATCCACTGCACAGGCCAGCCCAGAAAGTTAGGAGTTAACGGTGCGCGGTGCCTGTTGTCTTTCATCAATTCCCAGAGCCTCCTGGGCTTTCCATCTGTTGTTCTTTGATCAGGGGACTTTGGTTTGGCTTTTGGCTTCAGGGTTGGCCCCAGGCATAAGCACTACCTTTGTCCACCCTGCCTAGGCAGCTAGGAACCTCCGCCTCCTGCCGGCATCTCAAGAATAGTGTCCTTGTTATTCTTTGTTTTGTGTCAGTGAGGACTTGTGTGCTGTTTCCTCGGGGACACATTGGAGATGGCAGAGCTGCAGGAGGCAGTGGCTGTGCAGTGCTCCTGAAGGCTTTGCCAGGTGTAGTAGCTAACCATACAGGCAAACCTTGGTGCCACTGCTTACCAGCTGGGCAGTGACTTGCCCTCCCTGTACCTTGTTGTTTCTCCTGAATCAAACAGAAATGGCAGCAGAACCCACCTTAGAGGGCATGGGGAACGTTAACTCTGGGGGTTGCCGCAGGGCACTCAACAGTGCTTGGAACACTGAAAGCTTTCCTTACACTTGTGTTGTCTTCTCTACTTTCTCTATCATGTTTCTGGATTGTGGGGCCCTGTGCTGGTCCAGGTTTTCCAAGAAACAGATGTTGAGATGGGATTTTATCAGGGGAAACACCAGTGAGAAAACACGGGCAGGGAAGTGGGGTAGGCCAGGAGACACGCCAGACCACAATGCCAGTGAAGGAGAGGGAAGGAAGGTTGAGTGGAAGCCCTTAGACCCCCATGCCGTAGGAGAGACTTCAAGTCAAAACAGGCCATCACAGGAGGATCGCTTGAGGCCAGCCTGGGCAACACAGGGAGACCATGCCTTTTAAACAACAGCAGCAGTAGCAACAGAGGACTCCCAGGGTTTCCTTGGAATGGGCCTGCATTAACAATACTCCTGCTGGACTGAATTGGCTGGCGCTGCCTGCAGAAGGAGTGAACTCAGTGCAAACGCCAGGATGGGTTTCCTGAGTCCTTTACTCTTTCTGTAGTTGAGAGTCTGTGAGGCGTATCCTGTGGCCTCATAGACCCCTCCAGACTTTGAGATCGCACAGGGCTCTGGCTCATCCCCTGCTGGTAATCCCTAAGCCCAGCCTGACTGTGAGCCACACAAGCATCCCTCAATGTTTGTGGGATGAATGAGCAGACTGGAGTCTGCAGTCCTGATGTGGATGGTTTTGAAGCTGGTTTCCTTGCATGGGAGAGTGCTCCAGTGTATTCTTCTCAATCTCCTTTCTTTCTGGAAATTAACGAAATGACTTCTTGTGAGCTCAGCTGACTGGTCTGCACTTTCTCTTTGAGGGGAAACTCCTTTCATGTGTAAACTGCCCCAAGTGCCTTCTCAACTTGGCCCCCGCCACCATCTGAGGCATGTTCTCTACAATTGCTCCCTTGCCAATAAGGCCACCAAAGCTACAACTGAAAATCAAAGAACATTTTTAATGAAAAAGGCCATTTATATCTCTTTTTTCTGCAAATCTACTGCAATAATTTTGAGACTGTTAATGACATTTAACCCCTTCTAGATATTCCTATGCTAGGGGGAGGCTATTCTTGCAATACAGTTTGAAATAGTAAAATCTCTTTACATTTCACCTGTGACCTTTTCTTTCACATAATGTCAACAATATAGAAAACAAATGTTTGAGGTTTCTGAGACAGGTTTTGATGCTTGGGTAACCACCATTTTTGCCATTATTCACATTCATTATTCAGGAAGTGTCTTTAGAGAACCTTTTTAATAAGGTTAATTTGCATATGCATGTCTCTTTTGTACTTCATGCTATCTGAGCATAGCACACACTAACATTTTAAAAAATATTCTTTCACGTTATGAAAATATTAAGAGGAATTTCCTAATTTAAGTATCCTGACAAACTGTTCTTCCTTGGTGAAGCGTGGAATGAGTGGCTGGCATTTGAAAAACAAGTTAGCCAAGAACAAAGCAAGCTTTGCTTCTGCAGGGAGAGGTGATAGCCCCTTGGCAGTCTTGTTTGGAACCTGCATCTATGAATCTTTAAGCACCTACTGGGACCAGAATTTTGCCTGCTTTATCTCTAATCATCATAGCATCCTTGCAACCTAGAGGGTATCACTTCCATTTAATAGACAGGAAAGTGAGTCTCAGCGAGACAGTTAACTTGCCCACTGTTGTAGGGTTAATAGCTGGTAGATCAGGGTCCTGCTCTTAGCTCTTTCTGAATGCAAAACAAGGCTGTGTCCCCCTTGCTGCTCCACAATTCACAGCAGAGGTGATTTTGTGACCTGGGGTGTCCTACCTAGACTGACATTTGAATAAGAATGGGGGAGGCACACCCAGGCATCTACTTTTAAAATGCCCTCTTCCTTCCAAGTGATCTCCGTGTGCAGCTGGGGTTGGTGGAGAATGACTTCCCTGGGAGATGCAAACACACATCTGCGGGCCACGCTTGGCTAAAGTTGAGGAGGTTTAGTCTGAGACAGTTCTATCTTCCCCACGCGGGCTTGGGTGCAGTTCTGCGGCTTAGGTAGGGGGAGAAACCAAGATGTTTATGCTTAAAGGGAATTGGTTGAGTTTTAGCCCAAGAAACTTAGGCAAGATGTGCTTTCTGTCAGGGAAATGACTGTTCAAGGGAAGCTCAATATCCCCGGATCCCCATTCTCTCTCTGGTAACAGCACACTGATTGTGTCTGGGGCAGCCAGCCTTCTCTCCTCCCTCACTATGAGTGCACCAGCTGCTGCAGACTTAGGCGCATATCTCAACCCTGGCCAGTCAGGACACAGTAGCTCCCGGCTCTGTGATTGGTTCAGGATGCTCACAAAACCCACGCCAAGCAGTCAGGTCCAATTTGCCAATCTGGGGATCGTTGCTTGGGTTTCAAAAGAGATGCACTCCATTCCTTCTTCTCTCCCTCACTTCCCCTTGCTAGACTTGGGTCTGTGAAAGCCCCGAGCTGTGATGAGCCATCTTGGTTTCACAAGGAAAGAGCCTGAGAATGGAGCCAGCACAGAGAAGTCAAGCTGAGAGATAGAGAGAGACCAAGTTCTGCATTGTTTAAGCCCCTGGATCCGTTGAAGCTTGCTTATAAACTTCACAGTTATGGAAGACAGTAAATCCTCCTTTTTGCTTAAGATGATTAAGGTTGCATTTTATGTCACTTACATCTGAAAAGAGTTCTAACTGAGCAAGATATCAGACACCACACTCACGTCAATCTAAATAAAGGAAATATGCTTCTCTGGTAGTAATTACATTTAGCCAGTCATGCCATAAATATTTATTGAGCTTCTGCTGTGTGCCACTCATTCTGTTACATGCTGTGGGAGATTCTGAGGCAGCTCTCAAGGGACAGATGGCCTGGTGGTAAGAGGACTGGAAGTAGAAGGCAAAGGTAAAACAAAGTGGAAAGGAAAGGTGCCCAAAAGATGCAGATCATAGGCTAAGGGATTCTGGGGGAGTGCTCTGAGAGAAGGCTAGGGAAAGGCTTCTCTTCTGATTGTGGGACTGTGTCTTCCTGTCCTCCAAATCCCAGGTGCCCAGCTCAGCACCTGGCATAGGATGAGTGCTCAGTGAATCCTTAAAGGGTGAATGGCTTTGTGGAAGATGTGACACTGTGGAACAGGACAGCTGAACCCCTGAGCGGGGCCTCCAGGGAAAAGTTGAGCAGTCACAGATCCCTGCCCATAATTCATGCTGCCACACAGTCTGTTGGAAGAAGGAAGGCTTCACCATTTGAGTAGAGCCGCAAAGTCAGTTCCAACTAGATGTTCAACAGTGGTCTGATTTCTATCCATTTGGTTAAATGAGAACCTCCTAGGATCTGTCTTTATCTTTGATTTTCTTGATAAATAGTCCTTTTTGAAGAAACAGAAATATGATCGTTAATTTTTTTCTGATTATAATTTTTCTATGCTTACATAATTTTCATGGAATGCATTCAAGTATAAAGAAGAAACAAGCTCTCATAATCATATTACCAAGAAATAACCACCTCTAAGGAACATGCACACACACACACACACGCATACACAAAAATGAAAAAATTCTGATGTTTAAGTTAATCCACTTTAACATTATGTCATGTCGTTCCATGTCAACAAATAGAGATGTATATTATTGTTTTAATGAGTGCTGAATATGCTATTGTAGTGATGAACTAAAATTAATGGAACCAATTTTCAGTTGTTGGGCATTTAGGGTTATTCCAGTTTTATGCTATTATAAAACCACTGCTGTGAACGAACATCCTTATAGCTAAAATAGTCCACATTTGAAATCACTTCCTTCAGATAAATTCCTAGAAGTGCAATTGCTGGGTCAGATGAGATGCACGTTTCTAAAGCTCTGTGGCACATGTGGCCAGACTGACTTTTGCTATTTACTCTCCCCAATACTACGTGTTATCATTTTTCGTTTCTTTTTCTTTCTTTTTTTTTTTTTTTTTTTTTTGCCGTCTGAAGGATGGGGACATATAGACTTGCATAAGCGTGTCAGTTGAGGGGTCATATTGGTTTCTCCTGTTCCCTTTCCAGAGAGACTCCCTGACAAAGAAACCTTTCTCTTGGATGTGGATCAGAGCAGAATAGCAGGTACCCCCTCTATGAACCTAGCCTCTAAGTTTGGAGGGGCTAGGAACATCACTTTGCCAGTCTCATGTTTCAGGAGAATTACCTCCTTTTCCCTTTAGTCCTAGGCCAGTGTTCCTCTAAGTGCTTAGGATGACAGGTTCTTGACATAGTGGAGAAACAGAGAGAGAATCAAACTGCAGGTCCTGTCAGCTGACTTAAGGAAGGAATGGGAGCTCCTAAGTCTCTCAATGATAGTAGGGTCATTTCATCATGCCACAGTCCTAGGCAATCATGGATGATACTGGCAGGGGTTTTGTTAGAAAAAAGCCTAGTTTTATTCTTGCCACAATTACTATTCTTCCCTTTTTCTCCCCATTAAAGTTTAATGCTGCACTGTCAGCAAGGATGCTTTTCCTTAATTGATGGGCACTTCCTCAACTGAACCATCACAGGGGATGCAGAATGATAACCAAGAGAAGACCCAGTGAGAGGAACAAGCTACCTCAACCCGGAGTGGTGCTCCTGAAAGTCTCTACAGAAGAATCCAGAACCAGTATCCCTCGTTCATTCAACACCTAATTACCGGGGTCCTTCTCTGAGACAGGCCCTGGGTTAGCTCAGAGATAGTTCGTAAAGACCATTGCTCATAGTCTTTCTTCTAAGGGGATGTTCCTAAAATTCCAGGAGCTCAGTCATATTGAAGTTCTATGGTGGATGAAAAATCACAGGCCTTGGAATCATGAGACCTGGGCTCCATTATTGTCTGAATGCCGCTAACCCATCATTTCTCCTCTCAGCCTCAGTTTCTTCCTCTGTGAAACAGCATGGCAATAGTAACTTTACATAGAATTGTGAGGATTCAGCAGGGTAACCATGAAAAGTGCTTCACACAGAGCTTGATGCATAGTGAACACCCAATAAATTTTAGCTCTGTGATGATGATAATCTGTAAAATGAAGAGAATAATGCTAATCATATACAGCTGTTGTAAAGATTAAATGAAATGAGGCTTGTTACGTAGCTGGTACCTAGACAGCACTCATAAAATGGTAGTTTTAGGGCTATTTCTTTATGTTAGAAGTATCAGCCAGGTGTGGTGGCTCATGCCTGTCATCCCAGCATTTTGTGAGGTCAAGGCAGGAGGATAGCTTGAGCCCAGGAGTTCAAGGCCAGCCTGGGCAACATAGTGAGATCTATCTCTACCAAAAAAAATTACTTGGGTATGGTGGTGCATACCTGTAGTCCCAGCTACTTGGGAGGCTAGGGTGGGAGGATCACTTGACCCCAGGAGGTCAAGATTGCAGTGAGCTGTGATTGCACCACTGCACTTCAGCCTGGGCGAGAGGCAGGAAGACTCTGAGGAGATGAATTTCTGAACACATAGTAGTTTTGACTTTTAAAGACAGGCTCTTCTTCTTCTATTTTTTTTTTTTTTTTTGAGACAGAGCCTTGCTCTGTTGCCCAGACTGGAATGCGGTGGCATAATCTCGGCTCACTGCAAACTCATCTCCCAGGTATAAGTGATTCTCCTGCCTCAGCCTCCGAAGTAGCTGGGATTACAGACGCCCACCACCATGCCCGGCTAATATTTTGTATTTTTAGTAGAGATGGGGTTTCACCATGTTGGCCAGGCTGGTCTTGACCAGGCTGGTCTCGAACTCCTGACCTCAAGTGATCTGCCCACCTCGGCCTCCCAAAGTTCTGGGATTATAGGCATGAGCCATTGTGCCCAGCCGACAGGCTCTTCTTCTTGAAGCATCTCCAGTAAAAGTGCAACAGGGAAGAAATAATTATTTCTGCTCTTTGAGAATATAAAGTGTCTATCATTGCTTAGTAAATTATAGGAGAATAGAAGAACTGATCTGGACAACAAGAGAGAGGGAGAAAAGCTCTTAGAAATGGAGAGAAATAGGGCTGGTGACCCAAGGGCCCAAGGAGACTACAACAGTCACTCTTGGTCAGAGGATAGGTGATGAATTTTCAGTAACTATTCGTGTCAAGGTTTAAGCTTGAAGTTTCCCCCTGCAGCCCTGAGCTGTAATTACCCTCTGTTCACTCCATATTTTGTAAAGGTCTTTTATACACAGAACCTTGGTTTGGTGGTGCTTGGGAAAGGAAACGGGAGAGGCTTTGCTCATACTTAAGGAGAAAGGACTGGAGACGAGCTCTGAGCACAAACTCAAAGCAAGAGGGAACAGGAGCTTGCATCTTTACCTCTTGGGAACAACTGTGGGACAATGAGGTGAGTCATTTTAGTTGGGTATTGAAGCAGAAGGTGACTCTCCCAGAAGGCTGAGGAGTGCAAATATACAAATTGAAATAAACCCTCAGGATGATTTGCTTATTAATTAGGTTTCTAGGAAGGTCTCTCGGTATCCAAACTACTTGGAAACAAAACAAAACAAAATACAACATATGCATGAGTGTCTGGAGAGTTAAGAATGCCAATTTTTTTTTTCAGAAGCCGAGACTATTGGTGATTCTGCCACAGTAGAGAGATGAACTTTGACGACTCAAAATTATGTGTACATCAGCCTCAAGCATGGTTTCTAAAATGCTTTTCCAGTCCCAGAGGGACCAATTTGGCACTCAGGGCACATATTTGCCATGTGCCACCTCAAGCTTTGGCATCATAATCAATGAAAAGGAGCCTAATGATGAATTAAAATATGCTCTTTGGGTATAAATTACCTGCCATTTAAAGCAGAAAGTCCTCCTCACTTTGTTAGTTGGTTGTGTAAATACCTAAAAGCCCTGTGCAGATTTGATCCACCCTAGAGTGAATGGATTAAGATTTAAGATGCAAGAGTGTCCTTGTTTTTTTCCCGCTTAGTGATCTGGCTGGATGATTTCTCCCTTCTCTGTGGCATTGCAAGGAATTGTTAAATACAGTATATGGCAAAATGGGAAGAGAGAACAGGAAAGAACATGGAAGGAAGAGAAAAACCTGATTAATCCACGACTTTTAAATAAGGGAAAGAAGAGTGAGAGAAACAGGTGCAACATTTAGTTAGAGGATAGGGAAAGAAATAGAGAGAAAGTGGGAGAAATGAATAGACTTGTGACAATAATGCAGAAATAGCCACTGTTTAATGAGAACCTACCATGTACTAGTGCTGGGCTAGCAAGTAGGCCAAGTACAACAAGTAAAAGCAGGCTTGGTCCTTGTTCTCATGGAGCTTACCCTCTGTGGTCTACACAACTGGACTAGGTTTCTAAGGCAAAGGTCATGTCCACTGATAGGCTGGGACCTCTCCAAACTCACCTTGCACCACTCTGTTCTCTATATTTTTTCATCAGTCTTTCTGGAATCTTTTCAGTTCTTCCAGCCTGCCAGGCTCTCCTGCTGCCGACATACTCCCACATACTCTTCATTGCCTGAGAGCTCTTTGCCCCTTTGCTATGGTTGAGATAGGGTCTTGCTCTGTCACCTAGGCTGGAGTGCAGTGGCATGATCATGGCTCACTGCAGCTTTGACCTCCTAGCATTCAGGTGATCCTCCCACCTTAGCTTCCTGAGTAGCTGGGGCCACAGGTGTGCACCACCACGCCCAGTTAATTTTGTATTTTTTGTAGAGATGGTGTTTTGCCATGTTGCTCAGGCTGGTCTTGAGCTCCTGGGGTCCAGTAATCCTCCTACCTCAGCCTCCCGAAGTGCTGGGATTATAGGTGTGAGCCACTGTCCCCAGCAGTTTGGTTTAAATGTTTGTCCCCTCCAAAACTCATGTTAAAATTTAATCCCCAAGGTGGCAGTATTTCGGGGTGGGAACTTTAAGAGGTGATTGGTTTATAAGGGCTGGGCCCTCATAAATGAATTAATCCACTCATAATGAATGGATTAATGGGTTAGTGGATTAATGAGTTATCCTGAGAGTAGGACTAATGGCTTTATAAGAGGAGGAAAAGATACTTCAGCTAGCACAGTTAGCCCCCTCACCATGTGATGCCCTGCACTGCCTCGAGACGCTGCAGTCTCTGCCAGCAAGAAGACCCTCACCAGATGCAGCCCCTGTACCTAGGACTTCTCAGGCTTTATAACTGTGAGAAATAAATTCCTTTTCTTTATAAATTACTCAGTTTCAGGCATTTTGTTATAAGCAACATAAACCAGACTAAAACACCTGTCTTAACTGGCAATCTCCTTTTCAACTCAACAAAGACTCTGTCTTCCTTCCGGAAACTTCCCTCACCCCAGTCTAGCTTACAGCCTCCTGTTACATGTCCTCACAGTTCTCTGTAAGGCTTAATTAATACCTTGTAATTATTGGCTTCAGGCGTATATTCCCCACTACTCTGTGATTTCTGAAGTCATAGACAGTGGTTTGTTCACCAGTGCCTAGCACAGGGCCTGGCACGTGAGAAATGCTTGTTAAACATTGGGGAGATGAAAGCTCTGTTCCTTACAGCCTAGAAGTTATGGGTCTTAATTTAATTTAATCTTTAGCTTTGGATTGTCAGTCCTTTTCTTTTTTTTCTTGCTTCTATGGTATTTCTTGGTATTTGTTTATTAGTGCATTTCGTTTTTACACACACCATCAAGGCAAAACAAAGGAGAAATGTGGCTGAAGAAATAAGCGAATTTTTTTTCTGATATAATAAGCAGGTCTTGGGAAAACATTTTCTTCAGGGGGAAGACTGGAGCATTGGTAAAGATGTTGCTGTAAATTCACTTGGACAGAGCACTCCAGTTTAAACTCTATAGTATTAATCTATGATTATGGCTTTTCTCATTTCTCACATTTGAAAAGGAAATACACATTTTCATTGTGACTTTAGATTACTATGCTCTATGAAGGCTTTAAACCCAAGGACATTGAAAAGGAGAAAATCTGCACTAGAAAATACAGGCAAGGAAACATGTTTTTATGATGCTAAAAGCAGTGTGATGTCCGGGTGGACAGATACATTTCTATGCAAAGTTGCACCCCGTTGAATGCCAGAGAGCACCCAGATGTATTAGTCTGAGGAAAATTTACCAGTGCCATAGAGTCTACCACAGAGAGCCAACTAAATGAAGTATGATTCTTATAGTGGCCTTTCAGAAACTGTAAGTGCCTACAAGTGGCCTATAAAGGGTGAATGATTAACATAGCCCCGGAGTGAAAATCATAGACGCTCTGTAGCTGATTTCACTAAATCCAGCAGTGACTAAAATAGCTGATAACCCAGTGAGAATCTTATGTGGCACAGGAAGAGGTATAAGAACATTTAGAGACCCATAGACCAGGATTCCAGACCTAACTACAGCTTACAAAGGAGAGGGCCTTGGGAGAATCACCCATCCCCATGATCTTCACTTCCCTTCCTGTAAAATGGGTTTAATAGTTCATAGGCACAGGATGGCTTTATAGAACACCCAGCCCAGGCTCAGTGGGGTCAGCCAGTTTTTCCCCCCTTGTTTTCTCTGCTACCAGTCCTTGAGGGCCCAGTTTCCAGGCCTGGGAGGCACAGCTGTCAGCCAGACAGTCCAAGTGGGACCCTCTAGTTGAGGCTAATTATGAAGAAGGTTGGCAGGGTGAGAAAACGGTTTTATTCCACTTTGAAGGTTTGGTTTATTAGAAGCAGAGCCCTGAGGGGATTCGAAGGGCTATTAGGAAGTTCAAATACTGTCTTGGGTACAATGCAGTGATTTCTGCGGGTCAATTTTTCCTCCGACTAAAAGCACTTAAGAGAGCGGTGGGGGCAGGGGTAAAGGAGGCTACAATGAGAAAAACATTGAAAAGAAAGGGAAAAAGAGTTGTGCACCAGGCTGACCAGCTCCAGATCGCTGAGTTCTTAAAAAATAAAAAAGAGCCAGATCCGCAGCCGCTTTGCCCGTGACCTCCTGGCAGGCAGCTCAGAGAAAAGGCGTGTCTTAGCAGCCCAGAGTCAGTGTGTCCGCGCGCAGCTCCCAGTCCCCGGGACATGGGGCTGGGGTCCTGGGATCACAGGACCAGCAGCACACCCTACGGGCCGCACGCTGAGGGTGGGTGGCCCCGGCAGTCCCCGCCGCCTCGGGGGCCCCTCGCATCACAGGCGCGCCACTAATTGACCTGCTGTTTTCTTCATTTCCTGGTTGATGGCTTTTCTTCCCGAGCCATCTGGGACCCTGGGGGGGAGAGTCCCGCCCCTCCCCGAGGGCACCACCCGGCTCTCTCTGCCATCCGGGCCAGCCAGCAGAGCCTGGCACGTTCAGATGCGTGGGGGAGCGGGCACGGGCCAGGCCGCCACCCGCCTGAGCTCGCCCGAGGTCCGAGGAGACCTGACGCACCCGGGTCCGTGGGCGGCAGCATGGAGCCTTCCTCTGAGCGGCCCCACGGCTACCCCCACGTCGAGGGCTTCCGCCAGGGGACCTCAGCCAGCCTCAAACTAACTATTCTTGCCTTCTCGGACAGAACGCATTCTTCCCAAGCACCGACAGCGCGCCAGGCTCTGGTTTGTGGAGCTGTCACTCTGTGCTGGCCTCGGAGTGCTGAGTTGAAGGCGTCTCGTGGAGTCCTCCCCAAACCTCTTAGAGGTGAGGGCATCGGCCCCTGGGGTCAGAGTGAAGAGGCCGAGGCTCGGGAGGTCAAGAGTAGCCCCGGTTGCACACCTAATGTTGTGGGGTGCTTGTCACTTCCCCAGAGATCATCTTGGATTTTTCCCTCGGGACTTTGCTTCCGTTACTCCAAGCCATTCAGTTTGGATGGGAGGACCTCATTCTGATGGTGGCTGCATGGTGATTGCATGGTGAGCTGAGCTTCTCTAACCTGCCTTTCTCAGCCGAGGACTGCTGGTGGGGTTGCATGGTTCTCTCCCTGAGAGGAAGGTGGGACAGCCGTCAGTTGGCTGGTCTTTTAGCATAAGAGTTATTGCCAGCTGCCTTGCCAGGCTAGCTGCCTGGGGAGGTTGACTAGATTGTTCCCTTGCTGGGCCAGTCTAGGAACAACTGAGGAGTCAGCCTGGCTCCCACCTGCCCTGCCCCAGTGTACCCTTGCTCCCGCCAGGGCTCACAGGACCAAGAGCTGGCGCTGGAGCACAGAGTGGACTCCTTTGGCATGTAGGAAGAGGGCTGTGCGGGTGGGTGGAGAGCGCTCAGTGAAAACACGCACCTTCCCCTAGGTTGATTATCACTTGTAAATAACATATATGGGCTTCCATCTACACTCTTGGTCCATACCCATACATTTAGGGGTAGACTTACTCACCACCATTCCCTTATCTTTCCTTTCCCACAATGAAATCTAGTAGGCCTATTGTGCTGGTGGTGGGGTTACAATCTTAAGGTAGAAGAGACAAAGAGGTGGCACTTCCATTGCATATTTATCACACCTATGTCCAGTGGCTTCCCTCTGCACCAGCTCCTGGACTCCATGAGCTCTGTGGTACCCAACTGCTTAGACAGTTGACTAGATTAGCATATTGTCAATCTAAGTAACAGAGAGATTCTCTAAAAGCCCCTCTATTGCCAAATACTTGTTTTTGAATAAATATCATTTTCTTTTAGAGAGCCTCTCTCTGTTATTTAGGTTGACAGTTCATTTGTTCATTCATTCGTTCATTCAACCTAGAGATTTTCAGGCACTGGGCCAGGTATTGGCCTTTTCCAACTCATAACACTAAACTAATTTATCTCAAGTATTCGGAACAAAATTTTATGTTCCATGGGGAATTTTTAAGGATTTAGAAATTCAGATTAGTACTATTACTACTTCTTAAACTTATAAATTCCCACTGTCTTTGAGGGAAATCACATTAATTTTCATTTTCATGTATCTAGAAAATTATCTTCCTGATTATTTCTCTGATTCAGTCAGAATCACAGCTAAGATATTTACTGAAAGAATAAGTAACAACTACATACATGACAACTGAATAAATAATGAGAGAAATCTCTTCAAATAAGATGATGTAGGTTGATTCACCTAACCAAATTATGGTTATTTCATTAACTCTCCAATCGAAATTCCAAAGCCTCATTCTATTTGCTGAGGTAAATTTGTTTAACATGAAGCCCTGACACCCTTTAAAATAATTATGCTTCTAAATGAAAGTTTAATTTTTAATCATTTGCTTTGCTAAAATAGAAGCAAATGAGAGGATAATATGACAATTTAAAGGATTTGCAGTAGATCCCCTAGAGCTGGAGGAGACATGATTTTTTTCTGAGTACTGCTGACTAGTATAGGAATTTTAAGTATGGTAATAGAACTACTTCCTCACAATGTTTGCTTCTTTGATGAAAATGAAACCAGAGGGAATTAGAAGCCCACAGAGGTGAGGCAGGTCAACGCTACCTGATCAATCGCCAACCTTAATGGAGACTGATCTTCTCTCCACCGTAACAGGTCCTCTAGTGGATTTCTGGACTTGAGATTCAGGGCACTGCGATGCAAGTCTCATTATAAAAATGAGCCAATTCTCAGTGAAACAGAATTAAAACAATTTTCATCTTAGAAGAGGTAGATGCTATTGTGTGTTTGCAAATAATGAAATCTACACAACAGGAGGGACAGCTTAGTTCATCTCGTCTTTTGGCTAAAAGCTGTGATTTTTGGTTTCTTTGCTTTTTAAGTCACTTTCCAGCAGTTGAATATGATATCTGCCCTGTTCAGGTTTAGAATGTGAATTCTTTTTAGAGATATTTTTAATTACCAAATGATGAGCAAAAAACAAAGCCCCTTTTAATTAATAACTCTCTAGATAATAGGCTTGATTAAGGAGTTTTTAGCCTCTTCATTGTGACACACTCTTGCAAATAACCACTTTTTTCTCTTTCCAGGAATTGTGAATTGTTGCAATTCTCTTTACCTTTTCACATTCCTCATTGCTTCAGGTGGCAGAGGATACAGTTTTCAATACCACGTGTGCTGATTTACTTAAGATAAAATGAAAACAGCATAGAAAGAAAATGTACTTGTAATTCTCTTTTGTAGGGCTGCTTCAAGAACTGAGCTCAGAGATTGAGGGCTCATTTTACAGTGGCCTTGACTTGTAATCTATATTTTGTTTGATTAACTGTCCCTGGTCCTTTTAAAACTGGTGAGAGTGCAGTGACATTCACAGTAGTCAGAGTCTTTAGGAGTTCATATATGACTTTTCTAAAGCTTACTACCGTTATTATTTATTGCACAAACAACCGTAAGGCACTATTAATATAAATCAAAGTGAAAGGGAAAGTTCATCCACAATCTTAATCCAATTGTTTTCATTTTTCAAGTTTCCTCCCAAATCTTGTTTATGGACAGAAGAATTTTTTACACAGTTGTAATTGTAGGATAGATAAGATTTTGTATTTTACTTTTAATTGTAAAGTATCATCCACATTTTTCAGTATTACATTATAGTCTTCACAATTAAAATGCTTATTTCATTAAACGGTGAGACTCTAATTTACCCATTTTTCATTTATGAACATTTAGATTAAAAATATAGTATATAGGACCAGTGCAGTGGCTCACACCTGTAATTCCAGCACTTTGGGAGGCCGAGGCGGGTGGATCACGAGATCAGGAGATCGAGACCATCCTGGGTAACACGGTGAAACCCCGTCTCTACTAAAAAAAAAAAATACAAAAAATTAGCCAGGCGTGGTGGTGGGCACCTGTAGTCCCAGCTACTCGGGAGGCTGAGGCAGGAGAATGGCATGAACCTGGGAGGCAGAGCTTGCAGTGAGCCCAGATCGCACCACTGAACTCCAGCCTGGGCAACAGAGCAAGACTCTGTCTCAAAAACAAAAACAAAAACAAAAACGAACAAACAAAAAACCACGGTATATAAATGTTGCTGCAAAGTATATTTTTATTGCATAATTCAAAAAATTCTTTTGGGTTATCTCCTTGGTATAATGTCCTCAAAGTGAGGTCAAAGGGTATGAATATTTTTATTCTTTTTAGCATATTACAAAATTGTATTCTTAATGAGTTGTACTGGTTTACACTGCAATTTTTGACAATATCAGTTTTATCTGTTAGCATTGGGAATTCTCATTTAAATTTTTTCCACTTGAACAGCTAGAAAGTGGCTATATTTTGACATCATTATATCATTGTCAGTAGACCAATGAATGTTATCTCTTGGGAAAGAATGTGATGGCACTTCTTTAGATCCTTAACTCATCATTTCATAAACTAATGATTAGGATACAACCGAAGGAAATATTACTTAGAAATCTTAGCATGATTTAATTTCTATTTTCTCATCTTCTCACTTTCTTTTATCTGCTTTCAGTTGGGATGTTAGAAGCAGAAGGGGTCCCAGCTGGGATTAAAGGGGGATACGGTGTTACTGTTCCCCAGATTGTTCACCCAATGTCCTGTCATTCCCTATGTCTTTGCTTATGCACTCCATTTAGCCTGGAAGACCCTTTCCTTTTGTCCCCATTTTAATGACTGTGGTAGGCAGAATTCCAAAACCAAGATTCCAAGCTCTACTCCCCAGAACTCATTGATTGATAAGCTATCACTCCCATGATTATGTTTTGTCATATAGCATAGTTGACTTTAAGATAGGCTTAGGCCGGGCGCGATGACTCACACCTGTAATCCCAGCACTTTGGGAGGGCGAGGCAGGGGGATCACAAGGTCAAGAGATCGAGACCATCCTGGCCAACATGGTGAAACCCTGTCTCTACTAAAAATACAAAAATTAGCTGGGCGTGGTGGTGCCTGGCTGAGGCAGGAGAATCGCTTGAACCTGGGCGGCGGAGGTTGCAGTGAGCTGAGATCGTGCCACTGCACTCCAGCCTGGCGACAGAACAAGACTCTGTTTCAAAAAAAAAAAAAAAAAAAAAAGATAGGCTTATCTGGGTGGGCTTGACCTAATCATATGAGTTCTTTTAAAAGCTGAGAGTTTTATTTTCTGATTGCAGAGGGGAAGTCATAGATTTGAAGCCCTTGGAGGGATCTGGCATGCCACTGCTGGCTCGAAGATGGAGGCAGCCATATGCCAAGGAGTGTGGGCATCCTTCAGGAGCTGCGAGTAGCCCCACCTGACAGCCATCAAGGAAACAGTGACCTCAGACCTACAGCTGCAATCAGTCAGCAACCTGAATGAGTGTGGAAGCAGATTCTTCCTTGAAGCTTTCAGGTAAGAGCTGAGATGGCCAACATCTTGTTTTAGGCCTTGTGAGATCTTATGCAGAGAACCCAGCTGAGACCACCTGGACTTCTGACTCGCACAACTGTGAAGTAAATGAGGATGTTGTTTTAAGCTGCTAAATTGGTGGTAATTTGTTAGAGCAACAACAGAAAACAGATACAATGACATAGAGCTTTGTCTTATATAATAAACATTAATTTTAGCCAACTTGCTGGACTTGAGAGAGTTGACATGTAACCATTGCTGACTGAAGCCCATGGCAGCCTGAATGCTTTGGTTGCCAGGGACTCGTACTCCTGTCCTCTCGGCTTTGGTGGGCTGAGTCGTATGCTCCCAAACCTGCTGGTGCTAATTCTTTTTTTTTTTTTTTTTGAGACGGAGTCTTGCTCTGTCGCCCAGGCTAGAGTGCAGTGGCGTGATCTCCGCTCACTGCAAGCTCTGCCTCCTGGGTTCACACCATTCTCCTGCCTCAGCCACCTGAGTAGCTGGGACTACAGGCGCCTGCCACCACACCCGGCTAATTTTTTGTATTTTTTGTAGAGACGGGGTTTCACCGTGTTAGCCAGGATGGTCTCGATCTCCTGACCTCGTGATCCACCCGCCTCGGCCTCCCAAAGTGCTGGGATTACAGGCGTGAGCCACTGTGCCCGGCCACTAATTCTATTGCTTATTATAATTATCCATTTATATGTATTTTGGTACTATGTCAACAGGGTACATAAGACAGTGAACATGAAGAGAGCTGATCTTTCTACCAAGAGCTGAATGCTTTGGAAACACTGAACAGTAATCACTGAAAAATGCCATGGAATTAGGTGGGTGAGACAACTAAAGAGCAGAGAAGAACTATAAAGGTTTAGAAGGTTTTTGGAGTCACATTACTCTGCCAGCCACTCTCAATTCTTCCCTTATGTTAAAGACTTAAAAACTAAACTTTACACATAGTGCATGGGGAAGATGGCTTACTCAAGACTGCTGCCAGGACAGCCTCCCAGCAGTGCTGTGCCCAGAGAAAAGGTGCTGGCCCAAAAGCAGAAGAGTGAAGGTATAGGACTTGGCTTTAAATTAAAATAAGATATTTCAGGTGTTGGTTTTTATCCTATCTGATGATTCCTTGCATTGACTGAATTTTTTTTTTACTGACCTAGTGCATCCAATTTTATCAAATAAGAGAGCTTCTGTTACAACATTAGATATGTGCATGCACACTCATACACACATGCATGCTGGGTGAAGCAGGCTACAAGTCTAATCATGAAATATGAATGAATTTTTGTAAAAAGTACATATTGCTAGAAAAAATTGGGAATATCAATAGTAGTTATATTTGAGTAGGGAGCTTATGTATATTTTCTATAATACAAATATATCGCTTTTTAAATAAGGCAACAAAAGAACGTCATCATCATCATCAACATCATAAAAGAATAATTACTAGCTATCCTTCAAGGTCAGCATCCAAAAATTTCCTCCCTGAAGTTTTTCTCAATTCACATGAAGTTTCATAAATCACTTATTTCTTTATGCTCCTATAGCTTCTTATTTGTACTTAATTAGTTCTGATATTTAGCATGGCCAATTGTGTCTTTCCCTTTCATTTGAGAGCAGGGACCATGACTTATAAATATTCATATTTCATAACATCACGCACAGTTCCCACCATTTAGGAGGTAGTTGTCAAAAGAGTGAATGAATGAATTGTGTTCTGGTGTAGTCACAAATATATCAGATAGGTTTTTTGTTTTTTTTTAAGGCTCTTTCTTCGTGTCTTTGGTAAGCACTTTAAAAAAATCATACTTTGGCCTATGTGATCCAGATCATGTGTTTTTACATCTTATATAATCTGAAAGCAAAGGCCATACACCTAGCCCTCAAGCAGAGCCTTTCTGGGCAAAATGAGAACAGCTTTCTGAAAAACAAACTTGGCACCGGCTGTGTAGGCACCACACAGATGTTGGCCAGGCCCTAGAAGAATCCGCATAGCGGAGTTCCCTTGACACTCCTGTCCTGTTCTGCCTCTGGACTACCTGTGAGCAAGCTTCCTCATTGTGCAGGGGAGCATTTGTGAAGCGTTTGAAAGTAGTTTTCATCTCCTGCAAGCAGACTGGGCTATGTCCTGACTTTGTTAGTATGATTGCTGAAAATGGAGTGGTCTATTAAAAAGTAATGGTCACTGTCTGACGGATTTGCTTCTTGCAACATTAGTGTCATGGTGATGGATTAGGACAGTCTCCAAAGTGGAAAGCATGTTTCCACAAATATTTTGTATAAACATAAATTCACTTGCCAACATGACTCATTCCCCTTTTATTTTTTAACGTATTATCCATAATATTTGCCATGCATCTTTTAGCACACATGTGTCCCTCTCTGGAAGGCTCTGATAAGCGATTCTAGCAGGGCCAGAGGAAGATTGGTCTTGTCTTGTGCCCATACTTACAGAGTTTTTCCTCTGTTTCTGAGCTGCTTGCAGGAGGGGAGGAGAGGGCAAGAACCACAAGGCAGGACCAAGCAACCTCTCTGGGCTAGGAAAGCCCTGAGAGGATTCTCTTTTTACTAGAAAGGTGAATCTGCTTAGTGATTTGAAAACTCCCTGCCTTCATTTCATCTTTCCCTGAAAAATTAAAGGACTGTTTTTTATGTTGCCTTTTGACATCTAGAAGAACGAAATCAAGAAATGCATGATTTCTCCCACTAAGGCTGGACTCAACAGCGGACATAGCTGAACTATGATATGTTTCCAGGGATTGGGACTAAAACACTCTTTCCATTAAGGTCATTCCATTAAGGACTTTAGAAAAATGCTTTTAGTTGGAGACAAGGCTTTCCTGCACAAGAGAGGAAATATATTAGGAAGCTTGCCCAATAGGCCAACAAACCCAATGGACCCAGAGACCTGAGAGACTGGGATACCACTGGGGAAGGACCAAAGCTAGTAAAAAGCATTAGTGACCCAAGCATTCTAATAGACAGAGGGGACACACACTCATGGCCCCTTTTTGATATTTCTGATTTCACTTATCTCTGGCTCTATGGATGCCCATCTATCTATTGGTTTTGCTGCCCAGGATTCATTCCCCCTTCTGCTGGTAGCTGCTTTTGATTTTCCTTGGGGAAGGCTTTGTTCATGACTCTTAGATTTAGGTTGGATGAAGTTGACTTCACCTCTGACCTTAGGAGTGGGAATGTGGCCCAAACCTGCCAACGAAAGCCTCACCCTTTCTAGACCCCACTGACCAGTATAGAAATGGGTCAGCAGCTGACCCAGTTGGCAGATGCTCAATTATTGCATGTTGGATGATTTCAGAAATTTTCCTTCTATACATGAAGGACTTTCTTGGTTCCATCTTATAAAAATCTCCCTAGCAACATTCCTTCCATTAGACTTAATATTTTTCTCTTTTATTATTGTTGTTCAATGTCAGGTAATTTGCAATGCAGTCGAATTAACATACACGCAATATTGTAGCAGCCTGGGGGTTAAAGATAGTTAACTAGCTGGGAGAATAATTCATTGTCTAGCATAATACTCAGAGAAATGTGAAGGTGGGGTGCTTTTGGTTGAGCATTCTAAGATAAATGAATCTTTTAAGAAATGAGACTTGCAAACTGGAGTCCAATGGATTGCTTCAACCAGATCTGGTTAGCAGTAAATGTCATTAGCTTAAAATGTTTTCTCTTACCTCTGTTGTCTGTGTTAAGATGAGCCTCCTAAAAGGCAAAGTGCTGTTCTTTCACATTTTAACTCCTCCTGGGGGTGTTAAAGCTAGCTGAAGTCAGGCGTCCTGCAAGCTACATTAAGCTTGTGTTCCTCCAGGCTAGAAGGGAAATTGTGATGTCTCTTCCAGGTTGAGAGGCTCCAAAGGGAAGGCAACTTTCTAAAATCAGGGCCTTCCTTTCTTTCTCTCTTTCTTTTTCTTCCTTTCTTCCTTTCTTTCTTTCTTTCTTTCTTTCTTTCTTTCTTTCTTTCTTTCTTTCTTTCTTTCTCTCTCTCTCTCTCTCTCTTTCTTTCTTTCTTTCTTTCTTTCTTTCTTTCTTTCTTTCTTTCTTTCTCTTTCTTCCTTTTTTCTTCCTTTCCTTTACCCTTTCCTTCCTTCCTTCCCTCCTTCCTTCCTTCCTTCCTTCCTTCCTTCCTTCCTTCCTTCCTTCCTTCCTTCCTTCCTCCCTTCCCTTCCCTTCCCTTCCCTTCCCTTCCCTTCCCTTCCCTTCTCTTCCCTTCTCCTTCCTTCCTTCCTTCCTTCCTTCCTTCCTTCCTTCCTTCCTTCCTTCCTTCCTTCCTTCCTTCCTTCCCTCTCTCTTTTTCTTTCTTTCCTTTTTTCTTTCTTTCAACAGGGTCGCCCTCTGTCACCCAGGCTGGAGTGCAGTGGTATAATCATAGCTCGCTGCAGACTCAAACTCCTGGGTTCAAGTGAGTCTCTTGCCTCAGCCTCCAGAGGAGCTGGGATTATAGGCATGAACCACTGCACCCAGCTCTTAAAATATGCTAGTTTTATGGAATTTTTCTAATATTCCTACTTGCCCCGCCCCTCCACACTATAGTATTGATGTTCAAGATGGAGATTTGCAAGATTTTGATATTAAAAATGAGTCTGATTTTCTCTTTTGAGATGATCATTTTTACAGTGAGTTCTTTGGCGGTGTTGTCAAATCATTCTTTAAATTTCCAGGAAACACTTTATTAAACAGTCAACCAAGTACAAGTCAATAACATTAAAAAACAAAAGAAGTAGAAGAAAGAAAAAAGTAGTGGTGATGATGGAAACTATTTTAGATTTTAAAAAGACTAGATTTTAGAAATGAAGTGGTCAGTCGGACTTTATATGGATCCTAGTTCAAACAAATAACTATAAAATACATTTTGGGCAGAAATGGGGGAAATTTGAATATGGTCTAAGAATTAGGTGATATTACGAAATTGTTGTTAATTTTGTTAGGTGTAAAAATAGTTTTGTGGCTATAAGATGTCCTTATATTTTAGAAATGCTTGCTAAAGTATTTAGGGATGAAATGTTATAATCTGTATTTTTTTTAAAGACTAAGCAAATATGGCAAAATGTAAGTCTACATGATGGTTATACAGGGTTAAATAGACAATCTTCTATTTTTATACACATTTGAAGATTTTATAATACAAAGGCTTTTTGAGAAGGACATATAAATTGCCAGTGGATTTCTTTACTACATCTGTTTACTTTTATTTATTTATTTATTTATTTATTTATTTTTTAGAGGCAGAGCCTTGCTATGTTGTCCAGGCTGAACTTGAACTCCTGGGCTCAAGCAATCCTCCTGCCTTAGCCGCTGAAGTAACTGGGATTACAGGCATGCACCACCTTCCCAGCTTCTACATCTATTTTAAGGAACCAATATGGGCACCATGTCTGATGAAAACTGTAGAAGAAAACTCCAAATATAAGTTAGGTAGATTTAAATGAGCTTTAAAAAATATTATCAGCTACTAGAATATAAAATGATGCAGCATTTATATGTAAAAAGTTCATGAAGCTTTCTTAATTCATTTATCCCCTCCCATGTTCTGTGGGTGGGGATAAAAGAATAATAAAAGCATTGCCTGTTGAAGGAATAAAATTTTGACTCATAAATTGAACTTCGTGAAAATTATTTAAAGTACTTCTAGATATAATAGTTTCGCCAGAAATAGTTCTCATTTGCATGATAGCATTTCCTATAAATGAGGAGAAGGTATGTGTCCACTGTAAAAAAAATACAGAAAATCCATTAGGAGAAAAAAAGGCCCATAATTCCACCCCGTTATTAATACGTTTGTATAGTTCTGTCCAGTACTTTCTTTGAGCATAGGTGTGCATCTCTCTTTTTTCCTCCTCTCTCTCTTCTTTCTTTGTTCCCTTTTTTCACACCACCATTAAATGTGAAAATAAAACCAGAAATAGGAAAAAGTGGCTACACCTAAGAGTGCAATCCACTTGTGATGAAAGCACTCCACTCCCAGAGTAAAGCAGTCTTTACTTTGGTAATTTATGTTTTCTTTTAACAGTCCTATGACTTTCATTTTTATTTTTTTATTTATGATTGACACATAATAATTGTACATATGTGGGGTACAATGTGATGTTTTGATACATGTATATGTACATATGTGTGGTACAATGTGATGTTTTGATACATGTATAATTGTGTAATGATGATAGTTTAACATCTATTGTCTTAAACATGTATTATTTCTTTGTGACAAGAACATTCAAAAACCTCTCTTCTAGCTATTTTGAAACACACAATACAATGTTGTTAACTCTAGTGATCTTTCTATGCAACAGACCACCAGAACTTATTCCTCCTATGTAACTATAGCTTTGTGCCTATTGACCAATCTCTCACCTTCTCCGGCTTCTCCCCATCCTCCTGTCCTCTGCTAACCACTATTCTGCTTTCCACTTCTATAAGAACAACTTCTTAGACTCCACATACAAGTGAGACCCTGTGGGACTTATTTTTCTATGCCTAGCTTATTTAGTTTAAAAATGTTTTCCAGGTTCATCCATGTTGCCACAAATGACAGGATTTCATTTTGTTATTATAGCTGAATAGTATTCCATTGTGTGTGTGTGTGTAAACTATAATATGTATATAAACGTACCATAGTTTCTTTATCTATGCTTCTGTTGATGGACATTTAAGTAGATTCCTTATCTCAGTTACTGTGAATAGTGCTGAAATGAACAAAGGAGTTCAGATATCTCTTCAATATACTGATTTCATTTCTTTTGGATATATACCCTGTAGTGGGATTGCTGGATCATATGGTAGTTCTATTTTTAATTTTTTTTTTTCTTGGAGATACAGTCCTACTCTGTCACCCAGGCTGGAGTGCAGTGGCTATTCACAGGCACTATCATAGTACACTACAGCTTTGAACTCCTAGGCTCAAGCTATCCTCCTGCCTCAGCCGCCTGAGTAGCTAGAATTACAGGCCCATGCCACTGTGCCCTGCTATTATTTTTAATTTTTTGAGGAACTGCCATACTGCTTTCTTCCTAATTTGTTGAGAGTTTTTATCACGAAGGGATGTTGAATTTATGGTATTTTAAAGATATATTTTTAAGAATTCTTATATATGAGGGTCATTAGCCCTTTGAGAGCTGAGTTGCAAATATTTTCCCCAGTCTGCCAGTTACTATTTTAAGTGTTTTACAACTTTATTATTGCATTTGGTCACATTTATGAAGACTTCATATAATTACAAATAGTTATAATAAGACAATTATCACAATGCAAAGGAATCGATCAGCATCTCTTGAAAATGATATTATTATTGCTGGGCACAAATATATAGAGATAAATCTAATTATAATTTTTAAAAATCAAAGCATAATTTGCACATAATAAAATGCACATGTCTAAAGTATTCAGTTTTTAAAATTTTGCCAGGGGTACTCACTTGTGCAAAAACCACCTAAACCAAAATTTGGAACATTTGTATAACCCCAGGAAGTGCCCTTTCTAGTCAGTTACCCAATGCCTCTCAACTGGGCAAACATTTTCTAATTTGCCACCATTAGTTTTTGTTTGTTTCTGGACTTCACATATTTTAGAATTGTTATAGTATATACTGTTTTGTACCCTGCTTCTTTCATTCAAGCATAATGTTTTTGAGATTCATTCATATTGTTTGTTGGATTCATTCATGTGTTAACAGTTCATTTTTAGTGCTGAATAGTATTCTATTACATGAATATACCACCATATGTTTATCCAAAGACTTGTTAATGGACAGTCGGATTGTTTTCAGTTAGGGACTAGGAGCATTTGTGTATAACTTGTAGGCATGTGTTTTCATTTTTCCTGAGTAAATACCTAGGAATTTCTGGATTATAGGGTAGGTATATGAGTATAAGAAATTGCTCTAGTGTTCCTCAAGATGGTTGTACTCTTTTACACTCCCATTGGTGGTACATGAGAGTTCTAATTGCTCCACATCCTCATAACACTTGATATTGTTGAGCTTTTTAATTTTAACTATTCTAGGGGTGTGTAGCGATAACTCGTTGTGGATTTAAATTCATATTTTCCTCTTAAGTAATGATGATAATCATTTCATGCACTTTTGTTTTTTTGCCATAGATCTTCATTTGTGAAGTGTTTGTTCAAATCTTTTGTCCATTTGTAAATTGTGTATTTTCTTACTATTGAGTTGTAAGAGTTCTTTATATGTTCTAGATACAAGTCTTTTATTAAATATTATTTTATTTTTATTTTCTTACAGTGTTTTTCAAAGAACAGATGTTTTTAATTTTGGTAAAGTTCAAATTATCAGTACCTTTTTTTTTTGGTTAGTTTTTATCATATCTAGTCTGAGAAATCTTTGCCTATACTAGGGTGATAAAGATATTTCTCTTATGTTTTCTTCTAAAAGTTTTATAGCTTCAGCTTTTAAGCTAATATCTATAATCCATTTCATTTACTTTCTGTGGACAGTGTCATGCAAGGGTTGAGGTTCATTTTTTTTTTTTAAATACAGATATACAATTGTACAAAGACTATTCTTTCTTCATTGATTTACCTTGGACTCTTTGTTCAAAATCAATTGAACAGGTGAGTATGGGTCTGTTTCTGGGATCTGTATTCATTTTATTTATCTTTATGTCTATGCCTAAATCAATACATTGTCTTGATGATTGTAGCGTTATAATACATTTTAGAGTTGAATCATGTGTCTTCCAACTTTGTTCTTTTTCAAGATCATTTTGTCTACTCTAGGTTCTTTATATTTCCCTACGCATTTTAGAATCACCTTGTCAACTTACACAAAAATGACTCCTGGGATTTTGCTTGGGCTTATGGTGAATTAAATTGGGAAAATGGACATCTTAACAATATTGATGATATATCTCTATTTATTAGGACTTAATTTATCTCAAGAATGTTTTGTTGTTTTCAGTATAAAAGTTTTGTACATCTTAGATTTATTCCTACCTGTTTGGTGTCTGTTGCTAATATTATGCTATTTTTAAATTTCATTTTTTAATATGATTTGGATTTGTATCTATGGCCAAATCTCATGTTGAATTGTAATCCTCATTGTTGGAGGAGGGGTTGGGATTGTGGGGGTGGATTTCCCCCATGCTGTTCTCATGATAGTGAGTGAATTCTCATGAGATTTGGTTATTTAAAAGTGTGTAGCACCTCCCCTTTTGCTGTTCTCTGCCTTCTCTGGCCATTAAGACATGTCTGCTTGCCCTTTGCCCTCTGCCGTGATTCTAAGTTTCTTGAGGCCTTCCCAGCCATGTTTCCTGTGTATCCTGCAGAACTGTGAGTGAATTAAATCTCTTTTCTTTATAAAGTACCCAGTTTCAGGTAGCTTTTTTTTTTTTTTTGAGACAGAGTCTCACTCTGTCACCCAGGCTGGAGTGCAGTGGCGCGATCTCGGCTCACTGCAAGCTCCGCCTCCCGGGTTCACGCCATTCTCCTGCCTCAGCCTCCCGAGTAGCTGGGACTACAGGCGCCCGCCACCACGCCCAGCTAATTTTTTGTATTTTTAGTAGAGACACGGTTTCACCATGTTAGCCAAGATGGTCTCAATCTCCTGACCTCGTGATCCACCCGCCTCGGCCTCCCAAAGTGCTGGGATTACAGGCGTGAGCCACCATGCCTGGCCTCAGGTAGCTTTTCATAGCAATGTGAGAACGGAGTAATACGCTTTGTTTGTTACAAATATATAGAAGTTCAGTTGCTTTTTATATATTGACTTTGTATCTGTGACCTTGCTAAGTTCACTTATTAGTTCTAGTAGATTTTTAAAAATATACATATTTTTTGTAGATTCTACAGGGTTTTTCTATGAATGCAATCATGTCATCATGATTTTCTATGTACATAATCATGTCAGCAAATAATGAAAAGTATACTTCTTCCTTTCCAATCTTTTCCTTGCCATATTCAACTGGTTAACATTTCCAGTCCAGAGTTAAATACAAGTGGGAATATTGCCTTATTCCCAGTTGTAGGGGGAAATTATTCAGTGTTTCACCATTAATATGATGCTATCTGTAGGTGCTTTTGGCAGATGATCTTTATCAAACTGAGGAAGTTTGCTTCTATTCCTAGTTTTAAGCTATTTTTAAAAATCTTAAATTTGCATTGAATTTTTCAATTTTATTTTGCATGTATTAAGAGGAGCGCACTTTTTTTCCCTCTCTCCTTTATTCTGTTAATGTGGTGAATTACATTGATTTTTCACAAGATGAAACAATTTATGTTTCTATTATTTTTCAAAAGATAAAATCACTCTTGGTCATCATGTATTACCATTTTTTTTTATATATTGCTGATTCAACTTGCTAATATTTTGTTCACAGTTTTTGCATTTATGTTCATAAGAGATATTTATCTGTAATTTTTTTATTTTAATGATCTTGTCAGGTTTTTGTATCAGAGTTATGCTGGTCTCATCAAATGAGGCTGGAATTGTTTCTTCCTCCTCTATTTTCTTAAAGTGTTTGTGTCTATAATTATTTATTTCTTGAATCTTTATAGCATTTACTGTGAAGCTACATGAACCTAGAGGTTTTTATTTGTTTCATTAAAATGTAATTTATTTTATAGATACAGGTTTTTATATTTTCTTTTTCTTCTTGTTTCTGTTTTGTATGAAGTTGCGTTTTTCTTTCTTTCTTTTTTTTTTTTTGAGACAGAGTCTCACTCTGTCGCCTAGGATGGAGTACAGTGGTGCAATCTCGGCTCACTACAACCTCCGTGTCCCGGGTTCAAGCGATTATCCTGCCTCAGCCTCTTGAGTAGCTGGGATTACAGGCGCACACCACCACGGCTGGCTAATTTTTGTATTTTTAGTAGAGACGGGGTTTCACCATGTTGATCAGGCTGGTCTCAAACTCCTGACCTCGTGATCTGCCCGCCTCGGCCTCCCAAAGTGCTGGGATTACAGGTGTGAGCCACCGCGCCTGGCTGAAGTTGTGTTTTTCAAGGAATTTGTCCATTTAATTTACATTGTCAAATTTGGTGGCATAAAGTTTTTCATAATATCCACTTACCATTCTTTTTTTTTGAGACGGAGTCTCACACTGTCGTCTGGGCTGGTGTGCAGTGGCATGATCTCAGATCACTGCAACCTCCACCTCCCAGGTTCAAGTGATTCTCCTGCCTCAGCCTCCCAAGTAGCTGGGATTACAGGTACCTGCCAGCAGGCTGGGCTTTTTTTTTTCTGTATTTTTAGTAGAGATGGGGTTTCACTATGTTGGCCAGGCTGGTCTCGAACTCCTGACCTAGTGATCTGCCTGCCTTGGCCTCCCAAAGTGCTGTGATTACAGGCGTAAGCCACTGCGCTCAGCCCACTTACCATTCTTTTAATGTCTGTAGGCTTCATAGGGATTTCTCTCAGCTCTCTCAGAACTTCTACCCTACCTTTAGACTTAGGAGAGTAGCTGAAGTTTTCATGATGAAGGCCTGGAGTCCTTTAAAGTAGGGGTCTCCAACCCGCAGGGCATGGACTAGTCCCAGTCCATGGCCTGTTAGGAACCAGGCCACACAGCAGGAGGTGAGTGGCAGGCAAGAGAGCATTACCGCCTGAACTCCACCTCCTGTCAGATCGCCGGTGGCATTAGATTCTCATAGGAGTGTGAGGCCTATTGTGAACCGCACATGCGAAGGATCTAGGTTATATTCTCCTTATGAGAATCTAACTAATGCCTGATGATCTGAGGTGGAAAAGATTAATCCCAAAACCACTCTGCCACCCACAGGTCCGTGAAAAGATTGTCTTCCATGAAACCGGTCCCTGGTGCCAAAAAGGTTGGGGGCCGCTGCTTTAAAGGTATTTCTCAGAGTTATCTGCCCTGACACCAGCCTTTGGTGGACTGCTGCCTTGTAGTTGGGGAAAGTATCTGCCTTGCACATAGAGGAAGACCCTGTTTACAATAGAGGGATGTTTGTCAACAACTTTGCCTTATCCCCAGCCTTTAGCACACCACCGCCATGTGCTCAGTGCAGATTGTGGGAGAGACTCAGCAGGTGAGTGGAGACTTGCTCTATTGCTCTATGAATGGGTGTGCTCAGAATTCTAATCTATCATGCTGGTTCTCATGCAGCCATCAAAAGTTCAGATAGTTTCTTTTTATCTCTATCTATGATGAATGGATTTCTTTTGTACCTGCTTCTCCACCAAAGGTTTCATAGGTTTCCAACTTGTTCTCTCTGTGTCTCTCTTTTTTTGAAACAGTCTTTGCTGTTGCCCAGGCTGGAGTGCAGTGGTATGATCACAGCTCACTACAGCTTTGACCTCCCAGGCTCAAGCCATCCTCCCATCTCAGCCTTCCAAGTAGCCAGAACCACAAGCATGTGCCACCACATGGATGTGCCACCACACATGGCTAATTTTTAATTTTTTTGTAGAGATGTGGTCTCCCTATGTTGCCCAGGCAGGGCTTGAACTCCTGGGCTCAAGGGATCCTCCTGTCTCAGCCTCCCAAAAGTGCTGGGATTACTGATGTCAGCCACCACACCTGCCTGTTTCCATTTTTACGGTGACAGTGACGGTCTTTTGAAATAATAACTGGAAGTCTGTTGTCATTTGACTTTGCTTAAAATATTTTTCATTAACTATACTCTATGTGATTTAAACTTCGCTATGTAATTTCACTTTTTAATGATTTCCAGATTTGAGGTCACAGTTAGGTGTTTCTCATTCCAAGTTTTAAAAGAAATTCTCTCATGTTTTCTTTTAGTATATTTTTGGTATGTGTATTAGGGAAGGGGAATTGTTTCTTTATATTTAAATCTTATATCCAAATGACATTTACCCTGATATGGGTGTGGTATAAACCCAAATTTAACTTTTCCAGATAGATATCTAATTGTCTCAACACCAAGTACAGTTCTTTTACATTTTCATTGACAGCCTCCTTTAATCATATATTAAAGGCCTATATAGTATTTATTGGGTTTATTTCAGGATTTTCTGTGCTGTTTTTGGTTGTCTGTTTGTTTTTGTTTTTTGGTCTAATTATCTGTTCATGTTCCAGTATCAGAAGGTTTAATTATGGCTTTATATTTTAATATTTGTTAGGTGTGCTGTCAAATCAAATCCATGGCTGTAGTCACCCTAAAAGCAGCAGCAGGGGAATTCCTACAAGGGACTTCCTGAGATGGGGCCAGTTGGGATTTCAAAGAAAGAAGGACGGAATACTAGGATGATCAGTCGAGAGCGTTCATTAGGGCAACTTCCATATAGAGGAGTCTGTTGCAGATCCTCGAGTCAGATGGTGAGACAAGGGATGTTCTACCTAGGTACGTATGCCTTGAGGGGGTTGGGTTATGGGGTTTTATATGAGCGTTTAAGGAATTTAGTTCAGGATGGGGGCTAATTTCTACATGTTTAGCAAAAGAGTTACATTCTCAGTGTTTTTGAGCAACAACCTAAGCAGCTTTATCAGTGCCTGAGAATGTTCAAGGCCCCTGGTTGGACTCAAGCCTGCAGGGAACGTGCAGCTGGCCAGGTCACAGAGTGGTCAAGGCACTCTGTTTCTAGATCAGGACACAGAGGGAAAGTATGTGTGCTGCGGGGAGCTGCGTGGGGTTCACTGGGGAACCTATAGCAGGCTTAGTCTTCCATTGTTGCATTTCTTTTTCAGGATTTTCCGAAGTATGTTAGTTGTTTCTTCCATGTGAACTTTAGAGTCATGTGTTCTAAAGCAAAGTTATTGATGATTTTTATTAAACCATGTTAAATGTCTAAATTATTTTGGAGATCACTGATATGTATATATTATCTAAGATAATGATATCTTTCCTTTCATTCAGGGCATCTTTTGTGTCTTTCAAAGGTGTTTAAAATTTTTCTTACACATTTCTTTTAAGTTTGCCTCTAGGCATTTTGTCTTTCTTGTTACTACTACAGTATATGAAGTATTTTTTCCCATTATATCTTCTAACTAGTTGTGGTATATATATGTATACATGAAAGCTATTAACTTCTATATATTCAGTTAGCACCACAGTATTTTTTTAAATTCTGACACTGGTTTTTCAGTTGATTCTTTTTGATTTTCTAGGTATACAATTAGACCATCTTCAAATAATGATAGTTTTGTCTCCTCTTTCCAATTTTATGACTTTAGTTTTCTTTATTTTTTCCTGCTGTCAAATTACATTGACTAGTGCATTAAGTAGGTACATCAAGTAAGCATGTTATTTTATGTTAAATGATGAAGAGCTAGTTGGCATCCTTATCTTGCACTAGTTTTAATCAGAATGCTTCTGGGGTTTCCTCATTAAGCATTTCAGGCTGAGGTACGTTCATGCTATTATGTTAAGGAAGTATTTTTTTGAATCCTATATTATTATGTATTTTTTTGAATCAAGCATAGTTGGTGTCTGGTTAAAGGGAATATGACACACTTTAAGGGACTGATGAGAATCCAAGATCTCCTTGCTAGGCCACAAATCATAATTGAGAGTTATGCCTTGGGAAGGTAATATAGATTACTTTCCTTATAACTATGATTTTATGTTTGTTGAAGCTTATTTAATCTTTAACTGCCCGTCCACTTAGCCTCGTAGGACCTTTCTGTTTTATTATAATAATTATTATTATTTTAAAATTTAAACATTGTACTGTTTATTTTTATAACATAAGAAGTCGCATTGTTTAATTTATATGTATTATATTCTGTTAAGATATAATGAGAAATAGTGGTGGTTAATAAAGAAGATGTGACAGATGTTGTCATTCAGTGTGCCATTTAAGATTAATGTGCATCATCATATGAATTATAGATATGCAGTTCCAATGTATAATTTCAATTGTGTTGTGTATTCTAGGTTGTAATCATCACATAACTCAGTGTATGTATATATATTTATAAATATATATGCAAAAATATAAACTTGCAAAAGTAAATACCAAACAATAACAAAAATTTAAAAAAATAGTTGCTGAATTTTGACAACTGTCTCTTCAGCATTTATGGAGATAATCTTATTAGTTTTCATAGTTAATTATTAATAATATTTCAGGATGAATTATATTAAAAGATTTTCTATTATTGAACCATTCTTGAATTTTTGAATCAATCTTACTTGGTCATGATAAATTATTCTTTCAATATGTTACTAGATTCTATTTGTTAATATATAATTTGGGGATTTGCAGCACCATAAGTGAGATGGGTCTATAGTTTTTTGTTTTGTGTGTAGGCGTATGTGTGCTTCCTTTACAATTTTTTATAATGTTTCTAATCATTAGTTTCTGCCTTTAACTTCACCTACTCCTTCATTGAGCTTTCCGATATTGCCCTTTTTCTAAATTTCGGGGTCAAATGTCTATTCATTGGTTGTCTTTTATCATTTTTATTGCTATAAACATTTAAAGATTTTTCCTCTGAGTACTGCCTTAGCTACATCCCCATAACCTTTTATTTAGTACTTAAAATATTTTTATTCCCTAGGAATCTTGCAATTTCTGTTTTGCATTATGATCAGAAAATATTGTCTATAGTGTTCATTTTTGGAGCTTTATTGAAGTTCTCTTTATAGTCAGTTTCTGTGAGTGTTACACAAGCATTTGAAAAGAATAAATGTTCTTTATTTTTGGGGCAGAGTATTAAAAATATATCAATCAGATCTACCTCATTAATTGTGTTATTTAGAACTTCTGTATTCTTATATTTTTTATCCACTGGGTCTACCATGGTGAGTTCATCTTCCCCAGTAATAGCATTTCTATTTCTGTAGTTTTTATGTCTGTTGTTCCATGGTATTTGACAAATAAATATTTATAAATATTATATCTTCATTGTAAACTCCATCATTTTAGTTTGTTATTTTCCTGACCTAAGCTTATCTAGGTTTCAGCCACCATTTTAGTTTCATAAAATGTTTTTCTTTGTCTTTTTAAATGCTTTTTGGCAGTAACTTTACCTTGTTTCTTATTTAAAATTACAATTCCTGCTTTCTTTTTGTCTGCATTTATTTGGCTTTTCTTTGCCCCTTCTATTTTTTTTTCCTCTGTGAATGATCTTGTTGAAAGTATGCTCTTTGTAATAGAACATAGAATAAGGCTTTACTTTTTGGTATTCAATTTGAAATTATTTGTAAAAAGGAGAATTAAGTGAGACTCTGTCTCTACAAAATAAAAAGTAAAATAATTAGTCAGGCATGGTGGTGTGCACTTATAGTCCCAGCTACTCAGGAGGCTGAGGTGAGAGGATTGCTTGAGCCCTGGGAAGTCAAGGCTGCAGTGAGCTGTGATCTCACCACTGCACTCCAGCCTGGGTGACACGGCAAGACTGTCACAAAACAAAACAAAAATAATTAAACCCATCAAAAAATTTTAATCTTTTTGGTCTATGTGGTATTTTTTTGGAATAAATCTTTCAGTATATGGGCTATTTTTGTATTTTTTGTTTTGTTTTGTTTTTGCTTTTTTTCCTCTCTGTAATTCTTTCGATATTTAGGAAGGTATGGATTTTTCTTCTGATAGTTAGTTTTAATTTCTATGATACTCTTAATTCTTTATTTCTTTGAGCAGTAGCTATTTAATAATATATAATGAGCTATGATAAAATTAAAATTCTCTCTCTTTCTCTCCCTCCTTTTTTCCATCCCACACTAACTTTAGGCAATAATGCCATCTTTTATGTTTAACAGTGTGCCGTGAAATAATAAACTTTATATTCTTTTTTTTTTTTTTTTTTGAGACGGAGTCTTGCTCTGTCGCCCAGGCTGGAGTGCAGTGGCGCAATCTCGGCTCACTGCAAGCTCCGCCTCCCGGGTTCACGCCATTCTCCTGCCTCAGCCTCTCTGAGTAGCTGGGACTACAGGTGCCCGCCACCACGCCCGGCTAATTTTTTGTATTTTTAGTAGAGACGGGGTTTCATCGTGGTCTCGATCTCCTGACCTCGTGATCTGCCCGCCTTGGCCTCCCAAAGTGCTGGGATTACAAGCATGAGCCACCGTGCCTGGCAACTTTATATTCTTTAAAGGATATCTTTTGACACTTAGCTACTTCAGATGTGACAATCAACAACTTATATTGCTCCTACCTTCTTTTCCTCTTTTACCTTTCCATATTTTAGATACCTTACCTGTCTACATTGTCTAAGTAATAGTTACATTCTATTGTGTTCCCATAATCCACATTTGTTTGGTCTTAATTTTATAGTGAAATATATTCACCAATCACCTACAGTTCTTTTACTATTGTTCTCCAGGCATTTCTTGTTGAGCTAAAATTTGTGTTTTGATAGCCTTTGCAAGAAGATCTCATGTATAGAGCATTCTCCAAGATTTTCCTTGTTTACCACTATTTGTATGAAGCCTTTACAGTAGAAAGTCAGTTTGGTTGGGTATAAAATACTTATCTCACACTTTTTTTTCCTTTAAGAATGCTGTAGGAATTGCTCCATTATCTTTTGGCCTTCAGTGTTGTTATGGAGACATCTGAAGGCCAGCCTGATTTCCACTTATAAGCAACTTGATACTTTTGCTAAGCTATCCAAAGGATTCTTCGTTTATCTTTAAAATCCAATTTCTTTCTCAAGGCTAACCATTCAGTATAAGCTTTCCCTAATATACAGCATGTCATTTCTTTATGTAGATTCATGTTTTCTTATATTTCCATGAAATTTTCTTGAATTATAACTTCAAATATTTTCTATATTCTCATTATCTTGGTTTCCTTCTTTGAAGTCATTGAAGACAATCATGCATATATCAAATGGCCTTGGCCTGTCCTCAATATCTCATTTTCTAGCTAATATTTTAACTCTTCTGTTATTTCCATTTTATTTTGTTTGCTTTTATAGTTGCTATTCTCTACTTCCCTTAGTTTTGTTTTTTTTTTTTCTGGTAGTTATTCTCCATTTCGTCCTTTCCAATTTTATCTTTATTTTGTTGCTGATTTTATCAGTTTTGTGTAATTCTTCCCAGAATTCCACCAGCTTCTGTGTCATCCCCTGCTGTGTTATCATCTTTGAATTCCTATATTTTTGTGTTGTGATCTTTCATCAGTGAGGAGGATTGCTTCTTATGCTCTTAAAGTTGGTGAAATCAATGGTTACAATTTTTGTCTGCTCCATAGTAACATTTTTTTTCTGATGAGTGTTCTTTGTTCTTTGGTAAGTGTTGCTATTCTTTTTACATTAAAAAAATTTACTGTACTGATGCTGGACTAGTTGTTTCTCTTCTTCCTCCTCTTCCTTTTCCTCCTCTTTTTTCCCTCATCTTCTGCCTCTTTCTTCTTTTCCTCCTCCTTCCCCTTCCTCCCCTTCCCTCTTCTCACTCATCATTGAACTTCTTGATTTCTTGGGTTACTAACTTTGCAGGAGCTTTAAGTATGTGCATATGGATAGGACACACATACAAGGGAACAAGCTGAGCTAGCCTTCCTTCATAACCCACAGACTTCCTCCTTTTCTGCTGTCAAGACAGACTCTTCAATTTAATATGGCCATGAGATTCCTTGTGTAGTACCATCTCTTTTGCTTCAAGGAACAACCCTGAGTCCTGGAGGGCTTCTGCCTGCAGTTTTGTCCAACTTCAGTCCTGTATCCATTGTTGCCACAAGAGACAGAGCATCTGCACTTAAGGAGAGGACTTCACTTGAGTCGCTGTGATTTCTGGAGTCTGCTAACGCTGAGACCTCTCACAGCTCTCTGTCCTTTTGTCCCCCGCATCCTCAGGGCAGCTTCTGCATCACCTGCTTCTTTGGGGGAGTCTTTACTTGTATTTGGTAGTCTGCAGACTATACCTGCCTTCAAGTTTTGATGATAATGGAGTTTGTGGCTTTTAAAAAAAAATCTTTGCTGCTTTTAATTATTCTCTGGGAAAGGAAAAAAGGCTGATTTGATAGACCCATGTTCATGCCAGGAGTCTGTGTGTTCTCTGTGGTTGCAGTCACTCTTTACCGCTTCACGGAGACTGGTCATCATAAGTACATTGCTGTTCCTTATTGTGAATGTGGCCTTTGGGCCTTTTTTTTTTTTTTTTTGAGATGCAGTCTCACTCTGTAGCCCAAGCTGGCATGATCTCGGCTCACTGCAACCTCCACCTCCAGAGCTTAAGTGATTCTCCTGCCTTGGCCTCCCAAGTAGCTGGGACTACAGACGTGCACCACCATGCCATCTAATTCTTTTGTATTTTTAGTAGAGACAGGGTTTCACCATGTTGGCCAGGCTGGTCTCGAACTCCTGACCTCAAGTGATCCACCTGCCTCAGCCTACCAAAGTGCTAGGATTACAGGTGTGAGCCACCATACCCAGCCGAACTACTTTAAAAATTATGTTAACACATTGCTTCTATAATTTAAAAGAAATAATTGAATAAAAAGAGACAGAAAAACGTAATCTCACTGATAATAAAGACATTTGAGATATTTGTATGGTTTATATGTATTCATTGGTAATAACTATTTTAATGCATTGGATTAGCATTATATAAATTTATATTATATATCAATGCATTTTTAAATCTTTTTTTTGTAGTTAAGGTATCAACATCATTTTTTATAGCAGCACAATATTACATTAATCAACTATGATTAATTTAAACAATACCCCCTTTGGGAGGCCGAGGCAGGCGGATCACGAGGTCCGGAGATCCAGACCATCCTGGCTAACACAGTGAAACCCCATCTCTACTAAAAAAATACAAAAAATTAGCCGGGTGAGATGGCGGGCGCCTGTAGTCCCAGCTACTCGGGAGGCTGAGGCAGGAGAATGGCGTGAACCCCGGGGGGCGGAGCCTGCAGTGAGCTGAGACGCGCCACTGCACTCCAGCCTGGGCGACAGTGAGACTCTGTCTCAAAAAAAAAAAAAAAATTTAAACAATACCCCATTTTTAAGGCAGGTAAGTGGTTTCTTATTCTATTATAGACAATACTATATTAAATATTCTTATAGCTAAATATTTTATGCTCATGCTTATTTCCCTAAGTAAAATACTTAAAATTAGAATTTGCATTCCATTCCCTGAAAGAAAACAAGAAAAAAAGAATTTGCAAAGGGTTCGACAATTTTTGATGAAATGATATTTTCATTTTAATTCACATTCTAAAGAACAAGTCTGTCAAATAAGTTTTAATTATTCCAGTGAGTTTGTATTAGGCCCTGTACTCCTTAACTTCAAACATTTCTCCTTAAATATGTGATTACTAAAGATCTACCATAGAAAAAAAAGTCCATGTTTATTTGACCACTTAGAATATTTTGTAATAACTAGGCTATTACGTGATGAGGGGTGAACTCCTCACCAGCTCATGTAATAGGAAATGGTATAGGTGCAAAATAATGATGGAATGAAGTGGTCATACAATTAAGGGACCCCATACTCTCTAAATGAGCTGAGAATTTAACGTTCTTTTTTCAGAACAGCAAGTTATGCTCAGTTCTTGCTGCCAACTTCAGTCTATGCCAAGAGGCAGAGAGACAGAAAGACTGAGATAGAGAATAATTGACTAGTACTTAAAAGCAATGGCAAACTTACATCATTCACCTTTGGAATGTGTGTGCATTTAAATAGATCATTTACCACCCTAAATAATTTTATTTAACTTATCTTAAAAGTGGCTTGTTTTCCAATGTGTAGCTTATTAAATAGCGTGAGGGGTTGCTGAATAGCATTGGGGAACCTGGCCTGGGATGAGAGGTTGAGTCCAAAGTTGACTTCAAACAGAGAGTTTCCATATATATTTTAAATCTGCTTATTTCATGTAAGATTTTAAATACTATACTTATCTTTATTATAAAAGTAATATAGCAGAAGACAATGTTTTAAAATTATAGTTATTCCTGGAGTTTAAATACTGTATGTCCCCAAAACACAACCATGAAAAAATGTTTTAATGGGTAAGATATATTTACACTATTGAAATTCAGCATTCATTTATTTAGACAGGGTCTCGCTCTGTCACCCCTGCTAGAGTGCAGTGCCAGATCGCAGCTCACTGCAGCCTCGACCTCCCAGGCTCAGATAATTCTCCCGCCTCAGCCTCCTGAGTAGCTGGGACTACAGGTGTACACAACCACGCCCGGATAATTTTTGTATTTTTTATAGAGACAGGGTTTCACAGTGTTGCCCAGGCTGTTCTCCAATTCCTGGGCTCAAGCAATCTTCCCAACTTGGCCTCCTAAAGTGCTGGGACTACAAGCATGAGCCACCACACCTGGCCAAAATTCAGCATTTAAAAAATAGTTGTTATCAGTGAAAACAACTCAATGAAGGGAAGGCTGCAAATGCATGCATTGTAAGGAGGTCAGGGGCCACTGCCTGGGCCACATCACCTGGTTTGGGCCTGCTAATGTGGTCATGTTTCTCGTTTTAAGAGACATGTATCACTTCCTGCTGATGGGACATCCACTCCAGCCTTGAGGAGCGACCTCTTCCCCTGCCTTGCTCTTTAACTTCCATAGGTCTTCCTTTCCTACCAGGTTATGATTTTAGAAACAGGTGATCACATGCCAATCATCCTTTTGAAACATCTGCGTTGTTTGAATGTTTCACATGTTAATACCTCCTGACATACCATCTTCCACCCTACATGCTTTTTGTAAAGATTCCTCTGACAGCTTCAAAAACAGCATTTGATGTGGCATTTTTATAGTGTATTCCTTATCCCTCCTTCTCCTCCTCCTTCAACCGGCATCCTCCCACAGGGATGTAACTGAGGATTCTCTTGAGAGAAACCGTTTCCCAGGTTCTCTTTTTCTTGGCAAATCAAGTGCTTTTGTACAGGGTCTGTGTCTAGGGTAAGCCACAGCCTAGGAAGAATGGGAAGAGGCAGGGCCTGAGCAGAAAAGAATTCCAATCTGGCATCCTCCCCCTCTTTGCCCCTCCATGCAGTTGATGCTTATTGAGCTTCCACAACATTTAAGGCCTTGCTAACCCATTATGGTCATGTGATGAAGAAGGTGGACACATCCCATCCAGTGGGGGAGGCAGTGTAAACAAATAACAAATAAATCAGCAGTGATAACTGCTAGGAAGAAAAACGAAGTAAGGTAACAGTTCAGAGGGGTGTGTGTGAACACCTGGAGTGTTCAGGGAAGTTCTTCCCACACGGGGGACTTCTGAGCAGGAAACCGAATTCAGTGAGAAACAATGTGGAAGAACAGCAATCCAGGCAGAGGGCACAACACAAGCAAAGACCAGACGTGGGAACAAGCTTGGCTTGTTCTGGAAACTCCAAGGAGAAGGAGGCTGGAGCACAGCAGGCAAGGGAGAGAGGGAGGGACAGGGAGGCTGCAGGGGTAGCCGAGGATCTTGGGTGCTCTGGTAAGGAGTCTGCATTTGAATTTGAAACAGAAGCCATTGGAGGATTTTGAGCAGGGAATTCTCAGGGTCTGATTTTTGTTTTTGAAAAGATGGCTCTGGTCACCGTGGGAAGAAGGATGTACGTGAAGGGGACAAAAGGAGGAGGGATGACCCAGTAGGAGTCAGTCGCAGAAGTATAAGGATAAAATGATAAAGGTCTGGGCCAGGCAGCAGTGGTGGGGGGATGGAGGGAAGGGTTCCCTGTGGCTTTGGCATGCCCAGGCAGAGTGAGAGCCAGAGCAGTACCTGGGTGCTGAAAGGCTGCTGTGTTTGCAGGATGAAGGTAATAAATAATGCTTATTGAATACTTAGCTGCATTATCCCATTTCATCCTCCTTATGTTCGGGTGAAGTCAGTTCTTTGTTATCCATCCTTTGCGGTTGAGAAAAGGGTGTTTGGAGAGGTTAGGTAACTTGACCAACATCATGCAGCTAGGATGAGGGTAAGACACAATTTGAACCTAGGTTTGTGTGACCCCAAAGTCCATACTTCTGTAGGCTCTACACCTGTAAAAGAAGCTTTGTGCTTACAAAAAGTCCTCCATGGCTATGGGCATCAGAATCCTCCCAGAAGCTGATTAGAAATATAGATGTCCCTCTGCCTCACACCCCAACTTGGACTTCCTGAATCAGGACCTCTCAGGGTTTGAGAAACACTTCTGTAGGGGAACAAGGATTTTAAATGTCCTTCACATTTCACTCTAAGATCTGCTCCCTCCACTCTAGCCCACACCCCACTAGCTAAACTGTTACAAAAACTATGAAAAGCTGTATTCTTATTGCTTTGAATAAGTAATATATTCACATAGCTCAAAAAATCAAAATGAGGCCGGGCGTGGTGGCTCACGCCTGTAATCCCAGCACTTTGGGAGGCCGAGGCAGGCAGATCACAAGGTCAGGAGTTCGAGGCCAGCCTGACCAACATATATTTTTAGTCTCTACTAAAAATACAAAAATTAGCCAGGCGTGGTGGCACGCGCTTGTAATCCCAGCTACTCAGAAGGCTGAGGCAGGAGAATTGCTTGAACCCAGGAGGCGGAAGGTTGCAGTGAGCTGAGATCACACCACTGCATTCCAGCCTGGGTGACAGAGCAAGACTGCATCTCAAAACCAAGCAAAAGATTTACAATGATATACATTGTAAAATGTCTCTCTCACTCCTGTCTCCATCTCCTCTGTTCCCCCAGTCTCTCAACATGGAATAATTATTAGCAGTTTCTTGCATATCTTCCATTGTTTCTTTAAGCAAATACACAAATGTATTCTTATTTTTCCCCCTTCTCACACAAACTTAGCATGCCATATACTCTGTTATGTACCCTGCTTCTAAAACAATTAATATATCCTAGAGATATTTTCACCTCTTCGTAGAAAGCCTCCTCATTTTTCAAAAATGGCTGCATAATATTGTATTGTGTGGATGTATCAGTTTCTTTAACCAATCATATACTGATAGTCAGCTGGGTTGTTTCCAGTCTTCTGCTCTTGAAGATAGTGCAGTGATGAGTAACTGTATATGCATGTCATTCAGTAACTGGTATCACCCAGATCTCAATTTGAATTGTAATAATCTCCATATGTCAAGGGTGGGACCAGGTGGAGGTAATCAGATCATGGGGGGCAGTTTCCCCCATGCTGTTCTCATGATAATGGGTGAGTCTCACAAGATCTGATGGTTTGGTAAGCATCTGG
Organism: Symphalangus syndactylus; assembly: GCF_028878055.3. Classification (NCBI taxonomy): domain Eukaryota; kingdom Metazoa; phylum Chordata; class Mammalia; order Primates; family Hylobatidae; genus Symphalangus; species Symphalangus syndactylus. Next base: position 106,833,730 of record NC_072423.2, on the reverse strand, counting down.
CGTTTCCCATGCTTGCACTCATTCTCTCTCCTGCCATCTGTGAAGAAATGACTTCTGCCATGGTTGTAAGTTCCCTGAGGCCTTCCTGCCATGTGGAACTGTAAGTCAATTAAACCTCTTTTCTTTATAAATTACCCAGTCTTGGGTATTTCTTCATAGCAGTGTGAGAACAGACTAATGCAGTAAATTGGTACCAGGAGTGGGGTGCTGCTATAAGGATACCCAAAAATGTGAAAGTAACTTTGGAACTGGGTAACAGGCAGCGGTTGGAACAATTCGGAGGGCTCAGAAGAAGACAGGAAAATATAGGAAAGTTTGGAACTTCCTAGAGACTTGTTGAATGGCTTTGACCAAAACGTTGATAGTGATATGGACAATGAAGTCTAGGCTGAGGTGGTCTCAGATGGAGATGAGGAACTTGTTCAGAACTGGAGTAAAGATCAGTCTTGCTATGCTTTTGCAAAGAGACTGGCAGCATTGTGCCCCTGACCTAGATCTCTGTCAAACTTTGAACTTGAGAGAGATGATTGAGGGTATCTGGCAGAAGAAATTTCTACGTGGCAAAGCATTTAAGAGGAAGCAGAGCATAACGTTTGGAAAATTTGCAGCCTGACAATGTGATAGAAAAGAAAAACCAATTTTCTGAGGAGAAACTGAAGCCAGCTGCAGACATTTGTATAAATAACAAAGAGCTGAATGTTAATAGCCAAGACAATGGGGAAATATCTCCAGGGCATGTCACAGACCTTCACAGCAGCCCCTCTCATCACAGTCCCAGAGGCCAAGGAGGGAAAAATTGTTTTGTGGGCCAGGCCCGGGGACCCCCTGCTCTATGCAATCTCAGGACATGGTGCCGTATGTCCCAGCTGCTTCAGCTCCAGCCATGGCTAAAAGGGGCCAACATATAGCTTGGGGTCATTGCTTCAGAGAGTTCAAGCCCCAACCCCTGGCAGTTTACATGTGGTGTTGGGTCTGTGGGTCCACAGAAGTCAAGAATTGAAGTTTGGGAACCTCTGCCTAGATTTCAGAGGATGTATGGAAATGCCTGGATGTCCAGGCAGAAGTTTGCTGCCTGCAGGGGCAGAGCCCTCATAGAGAACCTCTGCTAGGGCAATGTGGAAGAGAAATGTAGGATGGGAGCCCCCAGACAGAGTCCCACTGGGGCACTGCCTAGTGGAGTTGTCAGAAGAGGGCCACTGTCCTCCAGACTCTAGAATGGTAGATCCACTGACAGCTTGCACTGTGCACCTGGAAAAGCTGCAGACACTCAATGGCAGCCCATGAAAGCAGCCAGGAGGGGGGCTATACCCTCCAAAACCACAGGGGTAGAGCTGCCCAAGGCTATGGGACCCCACCTTTTGCATCGGCAAGACCTGGATGTGAGATATGGAGTCAAAGGAGATCATTTTGGAACTTTAAGGTTTAATGACTGCTCTACTGGATTTCAAACTTGCCTGGGGCCTGTAACCCCTTTGTTTTGGCCAATTTCTCTCATTTGGAATGCATGTATTTACCCAATGCCTGTACCCCCATTGTATCTAGGAAGTAACTAACTTGCTTTTGATTTTACAGGCTCATAGGCATAAGGGACTTGCCTTGTCTCAGATGAGACTTTGGACTTGAACTTTTGGGTTAATGCTGGAACGAGTTAAGACTTTGGGGGAATGTTGGAAAGGCATGACTGCATTTTGAAATGTGAAGACATGTGATTTTGAAGAGGCCAGGGGCAGAATGATATGGTTTGGCTTTTATGTCTCCACCCAAATCTCATGTTGAATTATAATAATCCCCACCTGTCAAGGACAGAACCAGGTGGAGGTAATTAGATTATGGCGGTGGTTCCCCTATGTGGTTCTCGTGATAATGAGTGAGTCCCACAAGATCTGATGGTTTTATAAGCATCTGGCATTTCCCCTGCTTGCACACATTCTCTCTCCTGCTGCCCTGTGAAGAGGTGCCTTCTGCTATGATTGTAAGTTTCCTGAGGTCTCCCCAGCCATGTGGAATTGTGAGTCAATTAAACCTCTTTTCTTTACAAATTAATCAGTCTTGGGTATTTCTTCATAGCAGCATGAGAACAGACTAATACAGTAACTGTAAGATAAATTTCCAGAAGAGGAATTGCTGGGTTAAATGTGAAAGCATTTGCCATTTTCCTCCTTTTGAGTGAACTATTTTGCTTCCTCATCAGCAACATCTCAGCCTTTTAGCTGGTATTCCTTTCACAGTAGATATTTACCCAGACAGACTCAACACCTCCTTTACTATCCTGACATGAAATTCTGAGACAATATAACCCAATCAAAGTCAGAATTTTAAAAAGACAATATGATGCCTTATTTGGTAATAGCAAAGAGAAGTAAAATAAAAGTAATTTATGATAAAATAAGTATTTAAGTGAAATGCTCGCACAAGATTTAACTACAAGATCTAATGACGTTATTAGCTGTTTGTGCTTATGTGCAGACTAACTGTGAATGCCACACCCCAAATGCAGACTGATACAGGTGTGTGTATTGGTAACTCAGGATCTGTGAGCACAGTTGCTGTTGGAGATTTTCCAAAATGAAAAACAACAACAAATCAAACAAACCTCAAGCAACCAAACAACTTCTTGGTAAGATTCTGAACAAAACAGAAGACAACCATGCCTTCATTTATATTGTAATTGCATTCCTGGAAAATTTAGTGTTTATTAAAGCCATGCAAAAACTCCTCTTAATTTATGTACAAAATGGCTTTTAATGTTAGATTCAGATGCTTATAAGTGGGGTTTTTCTCTTACCTGAATGTTCAGTGGGGTACTTGAAAGTCCTGGTATGGGCCTGTTCTGCCCCTATCCACTAAATGCCAGTAGGACCCCAAGTCATTATGACAAACAGAAAAAATCCCAACTAGCAGGCACAGTGGCTCACACCTGTAATCCTAGCACTTTGGGAGGCTGAGGCAGGCACATCACTTGAGGTCAGGAGTTCAAGACCAGCCTGGCCAACATGGTGAAACCCTGTCTCTACTAAAAATAGAAAAATTAGCCAGGCATGGTGGCAGGCCCCTGTAATCCCAGCTACTTGGGAGGCTGAGGCATGAGAGTCACTTGAACCTGGGAGGTTTAGGTTGCAGTGAGTTGGGATTGTGCCACTGCACTTCAGCCTGGGCAACAAAGCAAGACTCTGTCTCAAAAAAAAAAAAAAAAAAGTCCCAGCTGTTCAAAATGCCCCCAAGTGCAATGCCCTCTTGTGCACCGAGAACCACTGCTCTATGGGCTCCTTCAGAATCCTTTCCATATGCCGGATCAGGTGAGTGCTTCTAAAACATTCACTTCTGTGTCATCATCTTTCACTTCTGTTCAAACACCTCCAGCAGCTCCTCACTGTTGCAGGACAAAGTGCGACATCCTCAGCTAGGTGGGATGGAGTGCATAGGTCCACCAATGAAAGTTTTATTTCTCTGGATTCCATGCTTCAACTGAGAGTTGGGTGTTGAAATATAAGCTTTTGGGTGAAAATGGCAAGTAGTGCCCAATGCCCTGGTACCACATTTGGCTTACTGGAAGGTGCTGCTGGTGCCTTATTCTCATGTAGCTGCAGGAACTCCCTGGTTCAAAGTGAGGAGATTCTCTTTAAGGGGTGTGTATCTTTGGACAAGTGGCTAAATCCTTCTGGGCCTCAAGTTTCCTCTCTGTTAAAATAAGACTGCAAGACTAGATCGCTTACAGATCCCTTTCAGCACTGATTTTTGTGATTCTGGAAAGAATATTACAGTGTGTAAGTGGTAAGACCCCAAATCTTTGGACACTTTGAGTTCTGAGTTTATTAGTATTAGATAGTTTAAATATTTTTTATTTTTGAGATACTAGGAAATGGTTAGCGGGATCCATCTTAAACGTAATGTGCATAATGTTCTGCCTAAGATGGCCTGTGTTACAAATGCTCAAAACACTGTCCTCCTGGGACTGTGACTTCCTGTGCCTGGCCTCTCATCCCTACTCTCTAGTTGCCCTGAGACAACTGCGAAATTCACTTGTGTCAGGCTGGCAACGCATAGTGACTTTATTATGAAATGTCTTCATGACCTTGGTGCCCAGGTGGTCTTCAGTATAGTCCAGCAGTCAAGCGGTTGCTTAAATATGACTTAAGCTGTATGACTTTGCCGTGCCTCGATGTTCTCATCAGTTAATAGGCATAACAATAGTATGGGTGTCACAGGTACTTTTTCTTCATACACAGTATTGTTTTTCCCTTGTCAAAGTGTATAATTGTACATTTACCATTGTGGTTTTTGTAGTAAAGCCTGTCCTCTTTGTAGTGTATAAACTCGGTGAGGGCAGGTCGCCTGATTTGTTCACTATTGGCTTCCCAGCATGTCCTACTGTACCTATCAATAGAAGCTGATTGACAGTTCTTGACTACATGAATGAGTGAAGGCATGAAGGGCGTCATCATATAGATACCATGTAGGAAACGGATGGTCTTACTAAGAGCTAGCATGCACTCACTCACTGGTTCATTCACTATGCTTTCATTTAGGAAGAACGATCCCGCGTTCTGATAGGAAAACACATTTTCTCCTAACCCCCAATTTGAGGGTCCAACTCCTGGGACCCCTTGCCTCGGGGGTCAGGCCGCGCTTGGCTCGGTTTGGAAAGGGCTGGCACGCTTCCTCAGGCGGAGAGTATGCACAGAAGCGGAGAATTCATTATAACCAGTTAGTCGTCCGTAGAGGCTGTAGACACTGCCCGTGGGCGGGGCGCACCTGGCGCTCCTGGAGAGGGGCCTGTTCCCTTCGTTGCCCCCCAAGGTGGGAGCGCGACCTGTCAGAGCCCAGGGGAGCTCGGGTCTGCCCGCACTCGGGAAAAGCACTAAGAGCCTCTCGGTAGCAGTCCTTCTCCCTCGCTGCCAACTCTGAGATCAAGCCCAACATCTGCAGGGGTAACTTTTTCCAGGGCTACTGGAAAGGAGAGCCGGCCTGGATCCTAGCCGGACACCACCTGGCGGAAGCTGGAGCCTGCCCTTACTCACTTCCCTGCAACCTGAGGGTGCTGAGGCCCAGGGCGGGTGACGGGGCAGAAAGCAAAGCCCCGGTTGCAGAAAGGCATGCAAATAAGAACCCAGGCATCTGGTGCGCCGGGAGCCCCGGCGATGTTAGGAGCGCGCTCCTTGCTGGGGTCACCGGAGTTGCGCTCGGCTGGGCAAGCATGACTCAGCCTCACTCCGGTCGGTCTTTACCGCCAGCCTGCGCGAGGGCTCCACAAAGTTCCCAATCACACCCCAGACCTCGCACGGGAGAGAGGGGTTCTGCAAGCTGGGTCCCGGGGTGGGGGCAGCAGCGACGGGAAGCCTGGTTCCCACGACGCGCAGGGGCTTCTCCGGCTTCCTTTCTCCTCGCCCCCGAGGGCGGCGAGAAGGCGCCTCCTCCGGCGCTCACTGCCTCCTGCCCAGTGCGGTGGGCGCCGGAGTGGGGAGCAGGCAATCCCCCAGGCTCAGAGAAATCTTTTATCCCCAAATCCAGGGTGTCCCCCGGTCAGGATCGACTCAGCGCCGCGTTGGCTTCCTCTCACAACCCTGACATCCCGGTCCCCACCAGTCGCCGCAGCCGGGCGGACTCCGAGGGCAGCGGCCGCTGCGGAGACCCGGGGCCTGGGTCGCGGGCGCAGGGGGCCACTGCCCTGCGGCCGGATGCCGGGAGCCCCGCGCTGGTGCGCCCGCGCCGCGGTGGCAGCACCGCCCTCCGCGCTTTCCTCTGTCGGGCGCCGCGGCCGGAGGAGCAGCTGCCGGCGGTCACGCAGCGCTGTTCTAGCCAGAGCTCCGAGCTCCCACCCAGTCCCATCCCCGGCCCGCTCCGCCCCGCGTGCGATCCCGCCTGCCGCCGCGAGCCCGTGCTCCTTTCGGAGATTTCTGCTTCTTCCCCAGCTCCCTCCCCGCAGGAGAATCGCGCGGCGGGGGCGGAGGGCGCGCCCCCTTTAGGCTACGCGGCCCCCGACCCCGCCCGGCCCAGGGGCGGAGCGAGCATGGTACGCCCGCTCGTAGCAGCAGCCCGCAAAGTGCGGAGCGCCGCGCCCCGCCCTCGGCCTCCCTCCCGCGCCTCCAACCCCCCACCCTGGCTGGGGTCGCCCCGGCCCGGGGCCAGCCCGAGAGTCGCGCCCGCGGTGGCGGACTGCGGAGTTCTAAAGAACTCAGCGGCCGCAGTAGCCCGGGCGGGGCAGGGCGCGCTCCGCCGCGGCCAAGGACACTGGAGTTTGCGAGTCCCCGCCCGCGCGGCTCCTCCCGCCCCGCCGCCCTCCCGCAGCGGCCCGCCGGACTCCCCGGGGCCGCCGAGGCGGGGCCGGGCGGCTGCCGCTGCTAGAGGCGCGTCTCGCTGCCTCCTCCCCCGCCCGCCCGCCTCCCTCCCCACCTCTCCTCCCTCGCTCCCCACCTCTCCTCCCTCCCTCCTCCTCTCCGCCCTCCCCGCCCTCCCCGCCCCCCCTACCCGCTCCTTTTTCTGCTCCCCAAGTGAGCCGGGCGCGCGAGAGGCAGGCGGGGCGGCGCGGAGCGGAGCAGGCAGCCCCGCGCACTCGCCCACCGCCCGCTCCGCGCAGCTCCCCGCGGCCGCTCTCGTCGCCGCTGCAGCGGGCGCGTCGGAGGGAGCCCAGCATGGCCGGGCCGGGCTCGCCGCGCCGCGCGTCCCGGGGGGCCTCGGCGCTTCTCGCCGCCGCGCTTCTCTACGCCGCGCTGGGGGACGTGGTGCGCTCGGAGCAGCAGATACCGCTCTCCGTGTAAGTGCTGGCTCCTGCGCCGCCCGGGGAGGGGACCCTGCCGCCTGCGACCCACTGTGCCCAAGTTTGGGCGCCTGCAGGTGCGGCTGGGCAGGACCCGCCGCGGGCGTCGGCCTCGCCGCTCGCACCTGCCTTTCGGGACCCGCGTCGGGCGGCGAGGCCGGGGTGGGATGCTCTGGCCTCTGCCCGCAGGTTGGCGAGTGAGATCTGGAGAGGCTCACGTCAAGTGACGGCACCAACTTTGGACCCTGGTTACCGAATCCAACTTCCATGGGCCGCTGAATTTCCCCCCTCTTTGCTCTACTGCCGCCCCACTTCTTTTTTGGGAGGGGGGGATGGGTGGATTTCTTCTGACTGCTATTTGCCAGGTGATGCCCAGTTTGGGGGGTCGAGTCCTCGGGCAGTGGTTCAAATGAAACTCAGTGGTCTTTTTAGAGAGCCTGGGAGACTTTGCGCATTCTTAACTCCGCGACCCCCCTCGGGCCCCCTCCCGCGCTGCGCTTTGCAGTTTGGTGCTGGCAGTTTCTACCAAGGCGCTTTTTCTATCTTTTCTTCTTTTAAAACATGTTACATCGCCCTGCTCCTTCAGCCATAGCCCCATGTGTGCGTGTGCGTGTGCGTGCGTGTTGACTGTGACACGGGTGTTACATTTCTTCCTGTGCCCCTTCTCCCTGTAGGGTGAAGCTCTGGGCCTCGGCTTTTGGTGGGGAGATAAAATCCATTGCTGCTAAGTACTCCGGTTCCCAGCTTCTGCAAAAGGTAAGGTTTCTGTGGTGGCAGGAAGCGATGATTTTTCCGGCACAGAAAATGGAGGCAGATTTAGTTTTCCAAACAAACGTGAGCCCCGAGCAGCATCAGTTATCAGAGGAGTCTCTGATCCCCGGGTTTCTTGGCATTGTATCGTGCAGTGACTTCTTCCTACCAACCGATTATTTTTAGATGACACTTGATTCTAAACACAAAGAAAAGCAGGATACTCACTCGCACTGTCCTGGCTGGGGCTCGGAAACTGAGTGTTTTTGCATGGCTCTGGTCTCCGTGTCGGTATTGCTGTTTCAGTGCCGGAGCAGATGCTCCTCGGGCCAAAAAATGCTAACTTCATCCAAGGGGCAGACTCAGCGCCTATTTTGTGATGCCTTTCACCTTGCATTGGAGGCGTGGGGTTCAGTGTATCAGAGAAAGACGCTGCACTATTGTTTGTCATCCCTGCAGTTGTACAATCCCATTATTCCCCAATCATCTAGACCCAGGGCTAGGATGCATTACATCATTACAGATAAGGAGAATGAATGTGGTTATCTTTCCACTCAGCTGCACTGCCGGGTAATAACCTATGAGAGTAGTCCACAAACTTAAGAAATGGGTCTGCATCCATGTAATTCTGGAGAGTAATGAGAATGGAGAATTGATTCTTAGGTTCTTATCAGAAGCTGCATCAATTTTAATTCAAACAGGCAGCATTTTAAGCATAAGCTTAAAATTACATTGTGAGATAAATGGTCCTTCGTTCTTCCCTTCAGGAAATAGAAAAAAAATGGGGAGGAGAGATTAGAGGGGTTCAAAGAATTTCAAGTTAGCAGATCAACAGGATTAATCAAAATATTCTCTTGATGATAGAAAATAAAATTGGCCTTTAGGGAATAATTCTCTGAAAATGGGTACAAACAGCTTAAATTGTTAACTTTTAAACATTTTAAAATATGATTTTTGGGCCAATGTACCATATGTGTTATGCATGCTGCCTGGTAACCAAGTACGTATTTTATTTATGGCATTCCCCTTCAGAGAGTAGCATTTTTGGGGACAGTATATGAAACAGTTTGCCACATGAAATCCAAATATCGTAATAAAGCGTTGGCCCACCATGGAATGACCAAAGTTATTATGGTTTAAAAATCGCCAATAGCCTTATTCATTGAAACCTTATTCATTGAAAGATTGCTTGCTCAACTCTGTTGTTTGGGAAGGTGTTCTTGAATTATAGGCAGTTGGTAAACAGTTGAGGCTATGAAATGCCCTTGTGGAAGATGAGAATTTACATACCTGTGGCCCACCTCGGAACTTACAGGAATTGCATAGGAATTGCCTCTTTCCCTAGTATTCTTTTAATCTGGACCAGTCTGTCTTCTGCTTTGGCATTTTGCCCACTTGTCAGATGTTTGATGTGATGAATTCTGGACTGTAGCATTGCCTGTATATTTTTCTTATGCTTTTAAAGAAGATAACATTTTGTATAACTTTAAAGAAATATTTCTCATGTGCAGTTGTAGCAACTCTAAAAGAATCCCTTCAGAGCCTGTTAATGTTTTTTGGTTGTGCTTTCATATCTTTTATCTCACATTTTCTAGGAACACATAAAATATGTTTTTTTCTTTCTCTTTGAAGTTACACACACACACACACACACACACACACACTGCACGAAACTCCATCAACCCTATTATTTGCTACTCTATAACAGCAAATTGGAAAAAGCTGAAATGCTTCTCTTACCTTCTCATCAGCATCCTTTCTGATATTGAATTCACTAGCCTTGCTTTGCTTTTGTCATGTTTGCAGCTTGACAATTGTGTAATTATTTCCAGCTGTTTATGGCTTTGTTGTCATTTCTTGCTGCTGCCTGGTATTTTGTAATCTGATGCGAGGGAAAGGTGAGGCGTTGCTTGGCATTGCGTTCCAGGGTGAGTATCCACCCTAGTCCTCGGTTTGGAATCGTCTCCTCTGGGGGTCCTGAAATACTCACCACTTTGGGTTACTTGGTAGGGACTTTCATAAGTGATGGGGAGCATGTTAGACAACTTCAGGAGCATTTTTCAGCTATCTTTTAGCTGTTTTGGTCCACTATCCCCGCAAATGCTTCTGTATTTTTAAAATTAGCAAGGAACATTGGTTTAGAGAGTTCAGAGTATGAATGGGAGTAGATCTGAGTGCTCAGAGTGTAGGAGACATAACATCATTTGGAAAAACAAGGGGATAATTGCTTCTCTTTTGCTAATTTTCAAGTTTCTGGCCGTTTGCATGAGGAATTACTCCTCTAAGTCAGAACTCTGTGCACCCTGCCATCATATCACTGTGTCTTTAACAATTAAGATGCTTTCAAAATGAGTTAGAAAATTTGGCTGGAAAATGCATTAACACTGTATTAAGGGGACTCAAAGATGACAATACTATGTTGTATAATAGAGTGTAATTGCTGTTTTTAAGGCATGGATGTTTAAACTTGATTTTCAGTTAAGTAAGGTATACTGTATACCGCCATATAATTTTATGTATTTTATGTAGTTTCACTAATTGACACTTCATGTTGTGAATCAATATAGTATGTTCATTTTTAGAATTGAAGTTTAGTCATTTTTGCACTAAAACATACACTTTACAGAGTAGTTATTGTGAATATAAGTTAAATAATAATTGGCCATGCATCTATTTTAAGATGTGTAAAGACTGGGAAAACTGCCATTTTGGTAACATGTTTTTATTAGGTGATATAATTTGAGGTAGCAGTATTGTTACCGACTACATCAATGTAAACAAAGATTTAGCAATGTACCTTGTTGTCATGGCTTCATAAATAAGAGTATTTTATCAGTTGTTTCTATGTTTAATACCATGGGTTTGGCCACTTTAGCCTATTATATAATATATTAGGTATTCAATGCCAGATATCCCCTGTATTTTTTTTTTCTTTTGTCTTTACTGAGCACAGGAATAGCAACCTGTTAGGTCCTTAGAAATAGGATAGTTTTGATTTTATAAAACACAGTAAGCCATCTTTTAGGAAATTTGTCTGTTTTCAGTGCAGAATGGAAGATTGTGGGACTTGTCTGTGGGTGCTGGAGTTCATCTTGAGGGGTTTTAGATGCTGTGAGAGAATAGCAGGCCCCTGGAGGGACCGTGCTGGTGCACCGCTGTATGCCTGTGTGCTGCCTTGCTAAGCTGGCAGATACTGCAGAGGTTTCCATTCACTTCAACTTTTAATTAAGTTTCCGATTTGATATATCCATGCCAGTCAGTATTCAGCTGCCTCTATCTTGCTTCATTTTCCCCAAAGAATGGACTTTGTTTGGTTCTTTTGGGGAGCCATAGTTTCATTACCGCGGTATTTTGGGATTCAGTGAGAAGCATTCTAGTAGGTCCGGGAACCTAGGCTGTTAAACTCCGTCTCCGCGCCTCTAACAATCACAATCAAAGGCATTAAACTGGCTGATTCTCATTTCATCCTCCTCAGGGAGAATTGGATAGGAGCTGGGTTTTTCATTCTATTTAGACCTGCATTCGGGGAACCAATGTTCACAGGAATGAAGGGTTCCAGTTACATTTTCCAGAAACATGATGATAAATACACAACGGAAATACAGGTAATGTGTGTCTCTGCCAGTAACGCTGGAAAAGAATTGACATTTACCTTGGACGCCTCGTGGAGCACTTACCAAACATGCGCATCTTGGAATGCGCAATCCGTTTTTTTGCATTATCAACTATTTATTGAGAGGGCAGCTTTAATATATAAAGTTGATATTTCTTTCCACAGGACAGCGTCAGCAAAGTAAAAGGTTGGTGCTTTAAGCCATTTTTATAATTATGACTTTTCATCAGTGTGGAAATCGATGGACTTTTAAATAATTGAATAGGTGTATTCACTTATCAGGAATTAGGTAGCAGTGCCGTGCTGCTCGTGGGAAGCCCGGCACTCTTTAGATTGCTCTTGTGGGGGAGGCGCTGTTTTGCTAACATTTTTTGTTGAATAAACACAGTTACTTGCCATCCTGAATGATAAATGCATTCAACCTATGCTGCGGATGCTTTAATTCATAGCATTACTTCAAATACTGGACTTTTCCTTAGCAGGTAATTTTTAAAAGTTTTGAAATCTCTGAAATGACAGTTTTTAATCGTTCAGGGCAGTTTATTGGTCTCATTAACACAATCACCCAGACAGTAGCAGAGCAGGGCAAACCAATGAGCATTCAGTTTGTGCCTCTTATGCATACAGCTGATTGCACTTGTGGAGTTACTCATGGCCACTTGCTAACTTTCGGTCTGAGCCTTTTTTGCTAATTTTTTTTTTCTTTTCGTTTCCTTGTTTTTTTTCTCCTTAAAGTTTCTTTTCTGCCAGATAGATTTCTACTTTGCCTTTTCTCCTATTAGGAACTGCTGCAGCCTCTGTTGCTCAGGAGACTGACAGATGCTGCTCAAAATTAAGGGAAAATGAAAATATAGGCATGGTTTTCTGGTTGGAGGCAAACTTCAAATTTTTATTTCCCATGTAGTTATAATTTTGATTGATTAGCATGGTGATATCGTGCTGATTTTAATTAATTCTAACACTAGTGCAATTTTTAGGCAAACACATGAATACCAAACCACCCGATAATTCTGAAATCCATTGGGCCTGAGCTGACACAGTTATCGTTTCCAGTTTTTGATGAAGACATAGCCATATGTCAGCATGAGCAAAAGTAAAGGAAATGCGAAACCATCACCCCCAGCACCTGTGGCCCTTCCAGGTGTTTCATTTCCCTAAAGGTTGAAGCACATATTCTTGGAGGTGCAGGTTTGGGATTCTAGCCTTCATCAGCCTTGGATTGATCTCCACTTGGTGTTTAGGGTTCCCACTTATATTGATCAATCCATGGTTTGGTGTGTTGGGCCTACCTAAAGAAGTGTACTTTTTCACGAAGGAGCCTTTATTTCAGGCCTGTCATGAATCCTGATTTACCATCATAGATGCTATGATGCCAACAGATGGGCTTTTTCTTCACCCCAGCACATCTCCTCTATCAGACGTGAGCAGCAGCTACTTCAGGGGTCCCTCCATCTTTTGTAGTCACAGTGCTTGTTGGCACAGTCTTCAGGTTGAGACCACAGCATCTTCTACACAGGGAATGTTAGCAGATTGTGTGTTCCCTGGGACACTGTGATTTGACTTAGAGGTTTGCTGTGGCCAAAACTGAGAAAAAAAATAAAATAGATGTTATAAAATGCCAGCCTATGAATTAGCATATGAGATTTTTTTCCCCTTTAAATGTAATTTTTATACAAGAGACATAACGGCCTAGGTTTCATCTTGAGTGACTGCAGTGAAGCTTTTGTGTATCATTCAGCGAAAGGAAAACTTCCTAATGTCAGGCTTCTGGTAAAACTGACAGAATCCTTATCAGCCCTCTTTGGTCCATTAAACAAAATTTTGCTTCTCCTTTAAAGGACGAAAATGATATGAGGAAGAGGAGGATGGTTGATTTTTCATGATTTTACTAAGTATTTAGTGACCAACAGACTGTCTGAAGTGGTTGTTCTATAATGTAAAGCCAGACTCTAAGGTCCCTCGACAGCCCAGTACTTTGGCCTGTACTTACAACTCACCCTTGGCAGATTAGGCATTTGTATAGCTGATGTGTTTTAGGGGATTTCTGTGTGCATAGCTAGCATGTCTACTTTTCAGAAGGGAATTATTTTTTACAAATACATATTTGAAAATAGTCCAGTTCATTTCTAATAAATGGTGAACATTTCAACTTCCATTTGCTTTGAACAACACTCATTGGGTGCTCATTCCAAGGCTGTTTAAGACATTAAATTTATAACGTGTATTAAATTTATATGTTGTGTAGCTTCCCATTTACCCCAAATCAACATTATGAAAATAAACAACTCAGAAACCAAACTATTAGTGCACATTTCAAGGCCATATTGGAAAGGAAAGCATTATCTTTTCACAAGAAATGGATGGCTGTTCCTTCACTTTGTGCACTTCAGAGTATTTATCTTGGCACCTGTTAATGGAAAACAGTACCCTCCTAAGGTTAAAAGGGCTGTTATGCATGTAAATGATCTGGACAGGCAAGGTGGGCACGCTGTAAATGCTGTGGGTTCACAAAACAGACCTCGAGTTTTCCATTTTAGGTGAAACAACTGCCAGTCGATATTTGGGGCCTGCACATGCTATTACCGTAATACTTATTAAGTGTGTGTATGTGCACGTGCCCGTGCCAATAAAAATGGATGCTGCTCATCACAGAACGTGCCAGATAATGCTTGCTGATGGGGAAGACTGTTCTTGTCCTCTTGGGTGTTAGAGAGGCTGACTTGAGAGAATGAACCAGGGCAGTAGGACAGAACTGAGTCACGCCAGTCCAACAGGCATGGATTTGTTCAGCTTCTGGGATTTTGTAGGCAGTTGGAATCTGAGGACTTGCTGAGATCAGAACTGGCTATGTAATTTGTGGTCCTCAGTGCAAAATGCAGAATCCCATGTTAAAAAATTATTAAGAATTCCAGGATGTGGCAGCAGAGCCTCAGACCAACTGCAGGGCCCTGGCTAAGCCTCCTGTGGGACAGGCTGTCCTCGTTTTGGCTTTCTCTCTTTCCTGCTGGATAGCTTACCCTCTCAGCTCCATTCAGTCTAGGAGGCTTCCTTTGCCCACCTTTGTTCCATCTCCAATGAAATCATTTTCTTATTTTATGAGTAACACGTTGAGAGCTTGGAGCATTTTCAAAGATTCACATCTTTGGAGATGCTGTGTTGTTAAAGGAAGGGTCATTGGCCTTAAGCAGTGGCATCTCTCTTTTTATCTTTTCTGTGTGCATTTCTAGTGTGGCCCTGGGCAAATTACTTAATCTAATAGTAAAAATAGGTAGCACTCACGCTGTAGTTTCTGCATTCCAGGTACTGTGATAAGCCCTTTATATATGACATCCCATTAAATTCTCCCAGCAACCTAACGAGGCAGGGACTACCATTCACCCCATTTTACAGATTGTGAAGCCGAGGCTTGCAGAACTGATGCAGCCTCCCCAAGGTGACTGGGCAGGGTCCACATATCTGGCCACAGTGCTGTATTTTCTTGTTTTTGCGTGATCCTTTTTGACCTCAGTTCCTTTTTGTAAAGAATATGCATAATACCTGTATTTTCGAGTTCACAGGTGTTTGGGAGGCTTAAATGAGAAACATCTGGGATATTCATTCAGAAACAATTAAAGCCTGGGTTAACAGCTGAGAGGACATAGCCTTGGAGTCAGATGGGCTTGGATTTGAGTCCCAGATCTGACATTTCCTCTTCTGCGTTGCCTTGTAGTTTAACATTTCTGAACCTATACCCTTAAATGAGAAAGGAGACCAGTACCTTCTATCTTATAGGCTGTGATGAAGGTTAAATGAAATAAAATATGCAAAGCACTTAGCACTGTGCCTGGCCCATTGGCCCCTGCCAGTGAGTTGTTGTTGTCATTCCTAGTTGCAATATACAAATGCAAGCTCTTCAGATAATCTTCATTGAGCTTCTGTGGGGCCTGGCTGCATACATACATGTGGACTTGGTGAATGAGCAAGTGCATGAATGGGTGAGTGCCAGGCACTGGCATGTAGGCAGGTGATCCCCAGCTGGCCCTTGATGAGAGTACTTCAGAGCAGGAGGAAGGCTGCAGTGGCGGCCGCCTCTGTCAGGATATGCACCCTTCCCCTGGAGATCAGCTCTCTTCTCCCTAAGCATGGGGGGAGATGCCCAGAGAAGCCCATCACCCAAGGAATTGGGGTTGCCACATCTGCCCCACAGCCCAGAGTGAGGTCCTTATGCCACAGGAGATCCCAGCATACCCAGCCATTTCTTCTGCTGTGGGAGTGTGTTCAGAAGCCAGCTGCAGATAACCTCTAATCCCGATGCCCCCTTGGGCAGCCTTTCAGTTGTTTAGGACGATGTGTGGCACATGGGAAGTCTTGGTTCTCAGGCCATCCTCTCATTTATACTGTGCCACTTCGTTATTCATGAACAAGAGAGACTTGGAATTTTTGTCACTTTGATCCCATAATTAGTTCATAAAATTAAGGCAGTGTATGTTACGCACATTTAATGTGGCAGAGGCACAATGACAAATGCATTTATGATGTCCCCAGGGTGGTGGATTTTTTTTTTTTTGCTTTCTTTCCCAAATCCTCCTAATCTTGTCCTTTGCACAGCAGAAGTGGGCATCTGTAAGACTAAAATTTGCTCTTGCTGTAACATTATGCTATAATTTGTGAAGCAAGGTGAAAGTTGGAAACATAGGGCAGGTGTTTGACTCTTTGTACATGTGCTATCCATAACGCCTTTTCCGTTGTATTGTTTGAGGCAGAGGTGGAACGATATTGTAAAAAGAACCATAGATGTGGGAGACAGTAAATTCACTGGATTCAGGTAATCTTCAGTCGCGAGTCATAACATCCAGCTTTACTCTCAGCCTCCTGCTGGTTTTCATTATTAGTGAAATGTCTATTAGTGCAATATGACTGCATCATGTACAAACAGCTCAATGGGCATAGGCTTTTGCCCCACTGACATAATAATAGTCATTTGACTTCTGGAATGGTAATGCCACGTTTGGATATTCTTTCCTCTTGACTTTGGCCTGGGTCCCTGTTGGAATGCTATTGTCATTTGCTTTTATAATACAAAATTCGCACACCAACTCAGACAGCACACTTCAGACAAATCATTATCTGGCAACCAATAAAGGGTGTTTGTGTGCGTGCGTATGTGTGTTTTATATACATGGGTTGTTTCCCTTTGTTAGTAAATACTGGTAACTAATTTAAAATTCCAGAGTGTGTGGCCAAGTTTGAGTATTTGAGAACATCAGGAGCCACCTGGTCGCCCTGAAGTAAGATGTAATCCTCTCAGGAGAGGGCTCACAGCTCACTAATCTTTTGAAAAAGCCAACAGCACACATTTCCCAGAATGGGTATTTCAGAATTATAGAGCCATAGCTGGATTTTCTACTTGAGCAGTGAGGTTTTCAGTTTTTTGCTTGAAACAAATGCTTTATGAATGATAGAAAAAATATATATACTTGGAAAGAAATCAGAGGATTGACTTCTAAAAATCTACTTTTAAGAGAGGTGGCTGGTCTTGGGAAGGCAGAACTGTGTGGAGGTGAGAGTCTGAATCTGAGTGATGACAATCTGGGTTTGAATGGAGAGGCTACTGCTGACTGGTCATATGACCCTGACAAGTCAGTTGCTGAGCCTTAGTGTTCACACCTCTCAAATGGGCACAATGGTACTAACTTCTAGGGTGAGTTGAGAGGCCCAAATGAGAAGATGCATGCAGGATGCTTGGCAGTAAGTGACTCATGGGAAGTGTATAGAAAAGGTAGACTGTTGTCATTATTATTATTATTCTCAAGGAGTTGCTTCTACATACCAGCAAGTGTTGGTTGCTAAAGACAGTAGTTTGTCCACTTGAGGGGTTGTTAACGCCAAACCATCTGGAGGTCTTGTTTTGAGACCTCCATCAAAGTTGCCTATGACTCAGCTCTACGAGGGATTTTCAGCAGTAATAATAATAATGATGCAGGTGTTTTTCGTATTTTATGATGTGTGCTTTATTTATGATATATCATTTAATTTCTCATAGCAACCCCTGAGGTCAGATCTATTATCATCTGCATCAGTTTTAGAGATGCAGAAACGTCTTTAACATCTAAGACAGAGGATGTAACTTTGCCCATGGCTACATGGCTCCACGTGGCAAAGGCAGACTCTGAGTCCGCATCATGTGAATCCCAGTTCAGGTGCTTGGGCTGTTGTGGGGTCAGAGGAAAGGTATTTAGGGGATTTCTAGGACCAACCATTTATCCTTTGCATTGGTCTTAGTGTGGTATTGGCTCATCAGAGCGTTTGGTGGAAACTTCTCCCCGTCCTTAAAATTGTCCCCGGTGGAATTCTTAGTCTTGTTGCCTGGGCATTGTCATTTGCTTTCATAATGCAGAACATAAAGGGGTAAGAGCTGGAATAAGAGGAGGGCTGGTGAGCCCTCTAGCTTTCTATACTTCTCCCTTTTTGTCATAATAAACTGATGCTGCTTATCTTTCAGTTGCCCTTGAGGGTCAGCCCTCCCCTCATGTGGTCTGACTCCTAAGATGCCTTTCTGAGAATCTAATTGAATTTGGCTAAGTTTTCCTTTGTGTATTCCCCATTATGGTAATGGATGATGGAGTAGGAAAGCCAGTGTGGGCTCCCAAACTCTGGGACCAGATGGATCTGGCTTTGAGATCTGGCTGGATTCTTAGCGTTCAGGGCCTCAAGTTCCTTACCTGTAAAATGGGGTCATGATAGGGAGGATTAGGTATGGAGGCATGTGACGGTCTTAGCACAGAACTGTACACCCAGGAAGTGCCCAGGAAATTTTAGCTTCTCTGTTTTTGTTATCCCTATTCTTTGTCTGTCTTTCCTAGATGTTTATTGGTGCTTATTTTTTTTTCTCTTGATAAAGCCACAGTTCTGTTTTTCTGTACAATCGACAGCTAGCTTGAAAGCCACAGTGCTGGACTCACCAGGATCGATTTTATTTTGCTTGGAATGAGTCTTGTTGCAGGGCCTTCTGTGCCTCTGGCAGGTCTGGGATTCTGGGTTGTGTGATATCCTGTGAACCCCTTATCTCCTTTGGTGATGAGCGGGGAGGGGTGAGCAGAAGGCTGGTAAACTAGACCTTAAATTCCCCCAGGGCGTGCTTGCTCTTTCTGACCTGGAGGGGGTCCCCCTGCGGCACTTAGCACAGAGCGATCTATGGGGTGGACTTCAGGGGTTGTTTGTATGTGGCCAGCACGAAGGTACAGATAAACAAAGGGAGGAATAGCCGCCCAGCCTTTTCCCTGTCCTTGCATGCTAGTGATGGAAATAAGAGCACCGTAGAGTACAGACAGATCACCAGGTCCTTCACAGCCCTTTCCCCATTTACCCTCCAACACCAGGGTTTTATGAGTCCCAACATCGGGCATGGATGCTGCAAAAAGTGGGGGCTGCCTTCCAGCTATAACATTCCAGCCCCAAAACCCTGCAGGCAGGTCCCTTGCCCACAACCCTTGCAGTGCCAGCAGAGACTGCCAGACAGCAGAATAAGCTGGTCCTCAGTTCTAGCTGGCCGACCCCCTCCTTGCCTCTGGGAGCATCCCTGCCCATCTGGGTCAGCACGCTGGAGGCATAGTAGAGTCTCCCCCAGAAGCATCCAGTTGGGCTGAGGGATCCAGGCGCCTCTGCAGTACCAAGCTGAGCAGCTGCCGCGGGAGCACCGCAGTGCCGGGCGGGTGCACGAGGAGCACCAAGCGAGACTGATGGGGCCGTCGCAGCCGCCACCATCAACCTGGGGGAGGCAACTCAGCAAAGGCAATTAGGAAGCTGCTGCAGCTAATTCCATAAAGCGCTCGAGCACCACATTACCACTGATATTAGGGAGAAATGTGAATTTTAATTTCTGTTCCCTTCGCCTTCACATGGGGTTGAGGCCCTGCCAGCATCAAGATATGTGCGTGGTGTTTGCTGTGATCTCACCTTCTCAGGGAGCTGCTTCTTTAATTTGTTTGTTTATTTGTTGTTTATATCACCGGGGCTGAATTTCTGAGTCTGTGCTTTGGAGGCTACTGGGAGCTGCATAATCCGCCCTCTGCAACATACCTGCAGCATCCACAGGACGTTCCTTGGGTGATCTCACTGCTGCACCCTGCATGGGGCCTGTCAGGCATCTTCACGCAGGAGGAAATCTTTAAGAGTGGCCATCAAGTGAGTTTGGGTTGTTTTTATTTGCATTTGCATCCTGCGGGCACAATGGTCTGCTCTCTTCCCCAGGCCCAGCCTGCACCAACGGACTCCCGGAGATGAGGGGAGACAGCTGCTGGGAAGTGGGAATTATATGGATTTAATGGGGGGCAGTTTTGCCAAAAGACATTTCACTGCAGCCTCTGCTTCCTTCAGATATCAGGACCGAATAGTGTGTTGTGAGGCTTTTGGAGGAGTCTTGCCTCCAGCGCCTCCCTGGGATGTGACTCCTCCGTGGAGCTGTGACTTCTGCTATGCAGAGCACTGTGTGCCCTGAGTGAGCAGGATCTGATGCCCACCTTGCACATTCCTCCTGAGCCTGACCTACGCATTTGGAAGGAGATGAGAGGACTTCGGAGAGGGGGCAGGTCTTGGGAAACGGCCCCTCCACCTGTGAGTGTGTGTGTGGGCTCAGTGGCCTGCCCCAGGTCTCACAGTGAATCAGAAATGGGCCAGGTCCTGAATGCTGGAGTCCTGACTACCAGGCTTGGGCCCGCTCCAGTCTGTTGAGGCCACAGATGGAAGAAGGGTTCCACGTCCCACCGTGGGCTTCTTGGACGACAGGGGGAGGCAGCCCTGAGCCCCATGCCTTGTCTGCTCCCTGTCCCGTGCCTTTCAAAGCTACCCAGCTGGTCTCCACTGGAAGTCTGTTCTAGTTTATGCGGAAGGGTGTGTTTGTGAACTCTCCTCAGATTCAGTTGCATTTGAGCCTGAATTTCACCTAGAGAAAATGTTCCTCCAGTGCATCTATTTTTAACAGCCAAAATATTTGGTCCCAGTGTGTCATCAGGGAACATTCCCCTTGTTAACATTATCTGTATAAGTGAAGCCGATAGGGGACAGAACAATTAGTCAAGCGTTTATTCAACACTAATAACCTCTCTGGAAACCTGAAGCCTCCAACCTTCTCCGTTTCCTCAGTTGAGGTTCAGATGATCAAATGCTTTCTTTTGGGTAGAATATCATGGTTTAGGGGAATCTTTAGCAATCTTAACAGACTTCCAAGCATACATTTGCCTTTGTCTAAATGTTGGACATCCTTTTCTTTCTTCTTTTACTTCCTGCTTCAACAAACATCCATTGAATACTCAATGAGGTGTGCAGAGCTATGTTAGGCACCCAAATCCCTTTGCTGCTGTGTCCACCTTTCCCATCCTCACCCTGAGTGCTTCAGTGACAGCACACTGCTTGAGTTCCCTGCACACATCCGGCTGTGTCACGCCTCTGTGCCCATGCCCGTGCCATTGCCCTGTTTACACTGCCGACCCTGCTGTCCTTGTCTGGCTTCTGAGCCTCAATTCCACAGGATGTCAGGCTTTAGCCTGCAGAAATGTTACCTGGGGAGCTTGTTAAGATGCATTATTTCAGGAGCCTACTCCAAGAGACCCTGGCCCAGTAAGCTTGGCCCTGAGCCCCAGAACCTGCATGTGCACAGACATCTCAGGTGACTCTCATTTGGTGGTCTGTGGACCACGCTTTGAGAGACACTGTTTGCATGTTGTCTCTGGGAAGGCTTCTGGCTTTCCCTAAAGAGACTCAGTCATTCCCTCCCTTCCATTCTGGCCTATGCACATCTTGATTGCTGGCCTGTGCACCTCTTCTCTCCTGGCCTGTGCACATCTTCCCTCTGTGATTTTTTACAAATCCACGTGCGTGGAGGCTGTATTGTCCTGGGCCAGAGGCTGGAGCTGCTCTTCCCCTGAGCCAGGTCTGAAGCATGGGCTGGCACAGGGTATAGCCTTCCTCAATGTGGGTGGAATGAATGGAGATTTTCCCTGCCATAGAAATGAGGGCTTTGGAGCAAGTCAGACATTTTATCTTTTAAGTCCAAAGGTACCCACATACACGTCTGCTTGTTGAAGCAGTTTATTTAGAAATCACTGAGCACAGTTGAGTGGCCATTCTCCAATTTGTGAGATGGAGGGAAATTTGTTGACCTGTCACCGATGGCTTTTCTTCTTACCAAATAGGTTACCGGGACCTGTGGTTACTAGCCCTTTAACGGAAAATTGTTTAGTGAACATCAGTTTGAAAGACGCCATCTGCTTCCTATAAAAGCCTGCTCCTAATCTCCCTGGTGCAAGAATTGCTCCCTCAGGGGCCTTTGGGGCACAAAACTGTGTTTTTTTCTAAGTCAGTGCCTTTCAAACTTCTTAAACCATGGCTTACAGTCAAGAATACATGTTACATTGCAACCCGTTACAACCTCACATGTGAAACATGTTTCATGAAACATCACTTGGCCTTATTCTTTGCAGTGCAGACTGGTATTCTGTACTTTTCTATTCTATTCTATTCAACGCAAGTCGACCAGACGGGACTCTGTTGTACTCTATTCTACACTATTCTACTCCACTCTGTTTTCTATTCTGTTCATTTTAGAAGGCTGACTCTGACCTGTAAATTGATTTCACAATATAATAAATGTGTTTTAAAAACCCATGCTCTAGGCCGGGCGCGGTGGCTCATGCTTGTAATCCCAGCACTTTGGGAGGCCGAGGCGGGCGGATCACGAGGTCAGGAGATCGAGACCACGGTGAAACCCCGTCTCTACTAAAAATACAAAAAATTAGCCGGGCGTGGTGGCGGGCGCCTGTAGTCCCAGCTACTCGGAGAGGCTGAGGCAGGAGAATGGCGTGAACCCGGGAGGCGGAGCTTGCAGTGAGCCAAGATTGCGCCACTGCACTCCAGCCTGGGCGACAGAGCAAGACTCCGTCTCAAAAAAAAAAAACAAAACCCATGCTCTAAATGTTACTGGGGTAAATTATAAGTTAGTTCAGTTTTATTATGGGAGGTGCAGCATTGATCTTTGAGACCCAAGCTGTGTTGTTCCCAGTAATAATGATCAGTGGTGATAGCTAATGCTTATCGGCCAGTCACAGTGCTATGCTGTCTGTATAAATTTCATTTCACCTCTGCAGCGATCCCATGGGACAGGTGCTCTGATGGCATCATTTTCCAGAGGAAGACATGAGTTCACGGAGGCGATGTGACTTGCCCAGGGCAACACAGCTAATAAGTGGTGGCCTCGATTTGTGAATCCAGGGCTGTCTGAACATGAAGCCTGGACTCTCAACTGCATTTGCATTTGCCTCTTCCTTTGCCAGCAGCCACTGCAGTTGGTTCCAAGTGTTAGCACTGGGCTATGCAATGTGGAAGGCCAGAGAGAGGAAGTTTGGAGATGGCATGCTGGGGAGCAATGGGGAGGAAATGTGAGAGAAAGCGGGGAGAGTGAAAGAGGGCAGTCTGTGAAGCTTGGGGTGAGCAGTGGTCCTCAGAGCATCTGGCATTTCGCCTAGCACCTAGAGAACCTGCAGTGTTTTTGCATCTCTGTTATAGTGGCTGCCTCCTCCTTAAAGCACCCACTGCATCCGGTGTTTGTAATTGTACTTGCTGGACAAATACTTGTTTTCACATCTCCTTCTCTGACCAGGGGTCATTGTTTTGAGGCCAGAAATGATGGCTTGTACTTCTTCGGATGTCAGGACCTGGCCCAAGGAGATGTCACCAGGGTTTGGTGACTGATTGAGTGTATGAGGACATCCTTTAAGTTAATCCTCATAACTAGCCCATGAGTCATATTCCATCCTCATTCTGCATTTGGGGAAGTTGAGCCCAAGATCACGAAGCTAGTGATGGAAGAACCAGGTGAAGGACCAGATGAAAAGGTGACTATTATATTTGCATGTGTTTGTTTTTTGTTTTCTGAAGATTAATTTTGTCTTGTTCCACCTCCTCCTGAGGATTTCTCCTCTTACCATCTGGATCTGGTTTTCTGTATTTGGATCCCTTTTCTTTTTGTTGTTTGGGCAGGATGTGGCTGGACCACAGAGACACTGGGCTGGAGGGGGCAGGAGTCTGGCCTGGGGTCTGGATGTCCAGGTTCTAGTTCTGGCCTGACACTGCTGAGCTTGGGGATCTGGGGCAGCTCACTGCTTCTCCCTGGGCTTGCCTGCAGTAGAGCTCAAAGGTCAGCACAGTTCCAGAGGACAGCACAGTTCCAGAGAGGACAGCAGATCCAACCTCATTTCCCGGTGTGTTCCACCATGAGATGGGTGGCACTTGGTTCTGGGCTTTCTTCTTTTCACTTTGTCCCAGTGTGCCCCCATCCCACCCACACCTGTTGCCCTGCAGCTGTGTGCATCAGGTGTCTCTGTGAGTGGAGGGAGGCATGCACGGGCTGCTGTCCCCACCTCGGGGTGCTGTCCAGCAGATGCAGCAGACTCACACCTGCCCACGCTCTGCAGACAAGGCAGACTTAGCTGAATGGCCAAGAGAAGACTAAAGTCACATTCATGTCAGAGCAGGCAGAAATGACATAGCATTTTGGCAAATTCTTCTCTGCATTTTTGCTGATATTATCTCCCAGGAGCCCTTGTACCACAGCCTCATTCTTAGAGTTGTGTATGGGAAAGGAGTCTTCCTTGAATGTAAAAGGCAAAAATAAAAGAGACTAAAATATTTGACATATGATGAAGTTCTGTGGTATTTTAGACAGTGAGTAAATTGGTATTTATATAACCTGGGATATTCATTTCCCTGATCCACCCTCCCTTGAATGTTGACTTAATAACATGCCTGACTAAATGACGTTAATTGCTTTAAACTGCCAAATGAGAAAAAAGCCAGCATTCATTCAACAAGTGTGGTGTGTTCACAGCCCAGGCTGGAGGCAGGGAGGAGAGCTGAGTTCTCTCTCAGGGAGGGAAGGCTGAGATGTAACCTGAGAGGCTTAGGGGAAATGCACATCTCAGGAACACTGGCTGCTTGGGCCAGACATAAGCAATGGAGCTGAGAGGTGAGGTTCCTGAAACCGGAAGCTGGCTGTGGGTTCGAATCCTGGCTCCACCAGTGGCTTAAAGCAGTTTCTTAGCTTCTCTACTTCCCATTTTCCTCTTCCTTAAATGATCCCTATTTCATTGGACTGTCATGAGGATTAAATTGGATCATGAATATAAACTTTATCTCAGTGTCTGGCAGTCGTAGGAATTCAATGAATGGGCAGCAACCATTATTTTAATTCTTGGCATCAGAGGTGAGACATCTCCTTGGGCCAGGTCCTGGCATGCCATCATTCCTGGCCTCAAAGAGAGGACCCCTGGTCAGAGAAGGAGATGTGAAAACAAATGTTTGTCCAGCAGACACAATAATAAATACCGGATGCAGTGGGTGCTCTAAGGAGGAGGCAGCCACTCTAACAGAGATGCAAAAACACTGCAGGTTCTCCAGTGCTCGGCAAAACACCAGGTGTTCGGAAGACCACTGCTCTCCCTGGGCTTCACACACTGCCCTCTTCCACTCTCCCCACTTTCTCTCCCATTTCCTCTCCATTGCTGCCAGGCGTGCCACTCCCAAATTTCCTCTATCTGGGCCTTTCAAATTGCATAGCCCAGTGCTAACACTTGAGACCAACTAAGGTGACTGCTAGCAGAGGAAGAGGCAAATGCAAACGTAGTTGAGAGTCCAGGCTTCATGTTCAGACAGCCCTGGGTTCACAAATCAATGCCACCACTTATTAGCTGTGTGGCCTTAGGCAAGTCACGTTACCTTTCTGAGTTGCACACCCACCCTCTGATGTCTGGTACTGCCTCATCCAGAGAATATTGGTTCCCTAGAGCAAGACCTTTGTTTGGTTGGTCCTGGGCTCTCAGTTGCTACTGCCTTCGGATTTTTGGCTCCTGTAGTAGTCTCTGTCAGAAAATATCTATGGAATAAATGAATGAGTGAGTGTGGAGAATGAATGAACACTTTACCAGCTGAGAAAACTGAGGCTTAGAGAGGTCAGTGAGATCAAAAGAGACAAAACAGAGGTCTGCCTGGTCCTCAGCCATGGCTGTAAGCGAGTGGGGGCTCATTGGCGCCTCTCTGTGGTGTTATTTAAAAATCCAAGAGAAACACTGCCTGTGATCTGCAGGTGAAACCTGTGTGTGTGTTTGTATGTGTGTGCGTGCGTGCACATGTGCATGCATGCCTGAGATATGTCATATTAGATGTAGACTCATGGGTGTTTAGATGATCAGTTCTCATTCTTGGGTGAAATGGCATACTGGCAACCCTTCTCTCTTTGGGGGAAAAAGTTCCCTAAAAGTTCTTATGTGCTGAATTAACCACAGAGTCCCTCTAGGAAACAGCTCATACCCAAGGCTCCATTCAAAGTGCTTTTTCTGGGACTTAGTAAGGGAAAGTGTTTCCCATTGAGCTCCCTGTGTATGTATCATCTTTGCCTTGTTTATTCCAATAGTGACTTAAGCCTCCCAACCAACCTGTCCAAAACCTTCATTTTCCCAAGGCAATGGGCTATGAAACTTTACTGCTCATCTGCTTTCTCAGGTCCTGTTTTGCGGGCAAGAATGCTGGGTTAAGAGAGGAAGAGAAGGAGAGGCAGAGGGGCTGAAGTGTGAAGAAGAGCACTTTTATGTTCTTTTTTAAAAAGTCCTTGAACTCAGCCCTTGAATAGTGCAGTATAAATTTGAGAGATGATGGCTATTAATACTTTGCTTCTTGTGTAGCAGCTTTTAATCCAGGATGTCAAAATACATCAATAACACATTCTTTTTCCATTTCTCCACTTCATTTGTAGGGAGGAACTGGAGAGCATCTCCAGAGAAAATGTTACTGCCTTGGTCCCCAGCAGAAGCACGAGAAAACAACCTGAATTTGATAATTTTATCCATTCATTCATTCATTCGTTTATTCAACAAACATTTTTGCAACTTGCTACTCTGTCCAGGTATCATGCCGGCTCTTGGATTATAAGAACAAGCAAAATAAGATTGTACCCCCGTGGAGATTACAGTCTAATGTGAGAATCAGGCATATCTCAAATAATTAGACTAATGCATGCAAGTCTCCTTGCAGTTCCATGAAAGAGTGCTGATAGTTCATGACCTGAAGACCTGCTCTGGTCTGGGTTCAGAGGAGGCTTGCCAAGGCATGATTCTTCACTGAGACCAGAGGGATGAGGAATTACTATGACAGAAAGGTGGAAGAGGGGTCCCTGGACCCTTTGTGCTCCTGTGACCCTTTCCTGTCCTGGCCCAGACTCACCCTCACTGCTCCTCCTTGTGTGAGTTCAGGGACTTATCCTGTACTTTCTTCTTGGCCCTTCGTACTCTTGTTTCTACTGCCCCAAACTCCCTCCCTTGCCACTAGAGCAGCTTGTTAAATTCTCAATCTTCCTGGCCTGATTCTTTAGTTCAGCAAAGAGCTTTTCGTTTCCTGCTATGCCAGGGGCTCAGTGCTGGGCTCTCAGTTGCTCTGCCTTCAGGAAGCCTTTTCCAACCTCCTCCTCTTTGTACTTCACTTTATTCATTATAGCTAACCTTGATTTCTAATTACTGTTGTACTATCCTTGGGCCCTTTCCTCAGCTCCACAAGTGTTTCGAGGCCCTTTTCTCATCTTTGTTTTCCTCATGGCTCCTTAGGGCAAAGCCTGATGATGGTGATGATGGTGATGACGATGATGATGATACACTACTACTTGTTGAACATTTAACATAAGCCCAGACAGCATTCACAATACCTAAGACATATTACCTCACTAAATCCTCACAACCCTGTGAGCAAGCTACTCTATTATCATCCATATTTAACTGATGAAGAAGCTGAGGCATGGAGTATGTTAATTAGCATTCCCAAAGCTACTTGGCTAGGAAGCAGTAGAGCCAGGATTCCACAATGGGCATTTTGACTCCAGTGTCTGTGTCTATAACCACTATACTATACTTCCTTTCTCTTATGGCCTGCATTTGTGGAGTTGTATCTGTGAAAATGATTGTGCTAGTTAGGGACAAGTATAAGCCATCCCTCTTCCTGAGTGTGCACAAGTACAACAACCCCGAGTGATAAGGAGTAACTAGCTAACACTGGTCCTGCAAGTACAGTGAAAAGCAGGCTGTGACTAGGTTTCTTTGCTCCAGAATTTGTTCCCATCACAGGAAGTAGGTAGCAAGGCTGAGGCACACACTGGTTATACCAGCAACAACTGCTTGGTTCTGGCCAAATTATTTTGTCCTAGTTGCTTTTCTTCCCAGGATTGAAGAAGCTCCCAGGCCAGTTGTCATGTAAGTGACTTCCCCTCAACACAAATGCTGAGTTCATTATTGCAGGTGTGGATGCTTTGTATGATGGCACGGGCTTCAGAAGTGCTAGAGACAAGAATTTCCTTGTGTTCATATAGAAATGCTGGATGACCGCTGGGAAGAAATAATAACTATGATCAACTTGGAGCTTTTAAAATTATAAAGCGTTGCCTGTTCACTATGGGAAATTTTGAAAATAATGGATAAAAAAGCAAGTGACAACAAACTGCTATCCCATTATTCTGGCTTTGTCATTGTTAATTTTTTTATTTTTATTTTTATATTTTTGAGATGGAGTCTTGCTCTGTCGCCCAGGCTGGAGTGCAGTGGCGCAATCTCGGCCCAGTGCAAGCTCTGCCTCCTGGGTTCACACCATTCTCTTGCCTTAGCCTCCCAAGTAGCTGGGACTACAGGTGCCCGCCAGCACGCCTGGCTAATATTTTGTATTTTTAGTAGAGATGGGGTTTCACCGTGTTAGCCAGGATGGTCTCGATGTTCTGACCTTGTGATCCACCTGCCTCGGCCTCCCAAAGTGCTGGGATTTGCCACAGGCATGAGCCACTGTGCCTGGCCGATTGTTAATATTTTGATGTATTTCTTTGAGTCTTTTTTCTTTTGCTTACGTGTATGTATATTTGTGTATATGTATATGTACTTTACATAAATGAGATCATATTGTATCAGCTATGTTATAATGGCAAAATATTTTAAAGCAGATTCAGGCAGTACTGTAGGGGGACCACATAAAATACTTCTTTTTCATATGATAGATAAAATTCATCCTCTGCTTTGAAAAATTGGAATGTACCAGATGATACAAAAAGAAAAAAATTTCCAAATCTTATGATGCAAGAATATTCACATTAAAATTTTGCAGCATTTCTTTCAGGCTGCGGAAAACTGAAATCAGATTGTCAACATAAAGTTATTTTGCATTTTCCCCCAACTTTATCTTATGAGCATATCCCCTATCACTCATCATTTTCCGAAATGATTTGTGTTCTGACTACAAAACATTTCCCCCTGGGGATGTTGTGTGGCTGTGTCCCCTTTTCCCCAGTGTGGAGCATGAAGGTTGTTGCCCAGGTTTCCCCCAGTGTAAACCAGTGCTCTGATGAACATCTTTTCTGTCTCTGTCAATTTGATTACTGATTATGCCCCTCAGAGCATCCTCATAAGGGGATTCACTGTGCCAAGGGTGTGAACTTCATCAGCGTTCTCCATTCTCGCTGCCCTGTGTGTGTGCATTGCATGTGCGTATGTGAAATTCTCCTCTTTGTTTCTCTCGTAGTATCCAGCTCTGTGTCTGACACAGGCTTGCCTGGGAGACCAGACAGATTTGGTTGGAACAAGTGGCCTTTACTCTTCCTTATATAGGCAAGATAGTCAACATAAGTTGCAAAGCCAGGCTCTGGGGCCAGGCATACCATACCTGGGTTCAAATACTGGCTTTGCTGCTTACTCGTTGTGTGGATTTGAGCAAAGTACTCAACTTATTTGAGTTTTAGTTTGCTAAGGGAAAAATAATATGCACTTATGGAGTTATTATGAGGATTAAGTGAAATAATATATGTCAAGAGTTTAGCAGAGAATTGAACACACAGTAAGGGCTCAATAATGCCAAATGTTGTTTTTATCATTTTTACTGTTTATTCCAACCTTCATGCTTAGGAGTATAAGAATTTGATTCATTTAAAAAGCTACTGCTGTTTTTAACAAACAGCATTTAAAAATATTCTAGAGATTAGTTGTGTGTTTGTTTTAACTACTCACTGTGGTTTAGAGAGAGGTGTTAGGGTGTCAAGCTTCACTTTAAATATCTCTTTATAGGATCCCCCAAAGACTTTGAGATTTTAGATTGGCTCCTACCCTAGAAGACTGGCATTAAGAAGAGACCAAGATCTAAGTGTTGGCTGGGACAGAGCAAGCTGTCTCTTTAAGCTCCCAAATGCAGTTGTTTTAGCAGTCTAATAAATAAGGGTAACAGTAATAATAGCTGATTAAAATGCGGTAAGTTGCCAATTACGTAATGGTGCCTAAACCCTGGAGTAAATGGAGATATTTGCAGTTGCGAAGTTGCGTGGTGCACAGTGTTAGGGGACCAGGGTGTTTTGATAATGAAAATACCCTGGATGTGTGTGTGTGGAATTCTGGAGCCTGGTTGCCAAACTGCAAGCTCTTTACTGCTAGCTTGAAAAATGGAGAGCTCTAGACACTGTAAAGAATTGCAGTTTTTTTCTTTTAAGGAAGTGTCCCTCTCAGCCATTTAGTATCACTAAGATGTCCAAGAAAGAAGAAGGATTGGCCGGGCGCGGTGGCTCAGGCTGGGCGCGGTGGCTCATGCCTGTAATCCCAGCACTTTGGGAGGCCGAGGCGGGTGGATCACGAGGTCAGGAGATCAAGACCATCCTGGTTAACACAGTAAAACCCCATCTCTGCTAAAAATACAAAAAATTAGCCGGGCGTGGTGGCGGGCGCCTGTAGTCCCAGCTACTCTGGAGGCTGAGGCAGGAGAATGGTGTGAGCCCCAGCGGGCGGAGCCTGCAGTGAGCGGAGATCGCGCCACTGCACTCCAGCCTGTGTGACAGCGAGACTCCATCTCAAAAAAAAAAAAAAAAAAAAAGAAGGATTCCAGGTGGTTTCTGAATGACAGGCTTGTTGTATGCAGCAGAGCCTAGCCCTGCATGGCATATCCCCACATCCTGGGGGCTCCGCGATCTAAGTTTCTCTGGGTAGGGTCTGCCCTGCCCTGTCTTTAGCACTGGTAATCCTCAGCACCCAGTGCAGGGCGCAGCATCCAGAGACTGCATGAAGTCGACAAGTGAGATAGACCAACAGGCAACTTTTCTTTTCTTTTCTTTTTTTTTTTTTGAGACAGTCTCGCTGTCGCCCAGGCTGGAGTGCAATGGCGCTATCTCGGCTCACTGCAGGCTCCGCCCCCCGGGGTTCACGCCCTTCTCCTGCCTCAGCGTCCAGAGTAGCTGGGACTACAGGCGCCCGACACCTCGCCTGGCTAATTTTTTTTGTATTTTTAGTGGAGACGGAGTTTCACCGTGTTAGCCAGGATGGTCTCGATCTCCTGACCTCGTGATCCACCCGCCTCGGCCTCCCAAAGTGCTGGGATTACAGGCATGAGCCACCGCGCCCGGCCCAACAGGCAACTTTTCAATAGGGAGACCCCTGTCTGCTTTCAATTATGGAAGAGTCTCCACTTTTATCTTTTTCGGTATTGCTTCATCATTGCCTCTCTTCTCTCCTGGATGGATGTTGGAACTTTTCATTTAAGCCTTCATGTCTCTTAATATCGCTTTCATATTTTCTCTTTATCTTTCTGTACTGCATTTTGAGGGATTTCATCAGTTTGTCTTTTTTTCACCTACTTTCTCTTCAGGTGGGCCTAATCTCACTGTTTTTACTTGTTTATATATTTTTTAAAACCTCTATTATATTTTTCACTTCTAGAATTTCTTTTATGGTTGTTATTGTTGTTGTTGTTTAAATAGGTCTTTTTTCCTGGTTCTCTGTTCAGGATGGGGCAGCCCTCTTCCCTGCTATCCTCATTCTTGCAGCCATGACTTCTGCCCTTGACCTGGTGTTAAACCCTAGCCCTAAGCCCTGTATCCAGTACTGCTACTCCTGGGACTTTCTTGAAGGCACTGGTCCCTGGGTATAACTGTGTTATGAATTTGTTGGCTAACTTCCTTCCAGTCTGTGACCTCCACTACACTCGAGGTGACTTTGGCCTCTAGTTCCCGAGCACAGAGACTGATGCTGAGACTGGCTTGGTACATCTACGGATAGTGGGGACAAAGGCAGGCCTTCTGGGAACAATGCTGCCCTCTTTCCCGCTGCCAGGAGAGCAGGAGGCTTAGCTGCAGCTGATAAGCTAGGTCTTCCCATTTCTGCCCACACAAGTTCACTGGCAGGGGAGCAATGTTTGTGTCCAGTCTCTCCCTCTTCCTCTGTAGGGTTTGGTGCATGTTACCATTCCACGGGCTGACACAGGAATGTGGGGAAGGGGAGGGTGGCCTAGTGTGTCTCTTTGATGAGTGAGCTCCACAGAGTTCTCCACACATCCAGCAGGGCCTATGGAAGCTACAAGGGACCGTGGTCTTTCTGAGCTGCATGTGCACAGAACGTCTTAGGGGGAGGCCCTGAGGGAGTCTGCGGGGTGTCAGTGTCAGGGCCCCTACATCCCCACTGGCTCCTGGGCCCTGTTTCCTGCCTGCGATTGCCACACTTTGTCACAGGGTGGCAGCAAGAGGCAGACGCGGAGGCTGCGCAGGGCTCTGTCACAGCTGTGGACACTGCCAGGCTGCACGCCCGGCCCTCCTGGAGCTGTGGACAGATGTCCCGGCCAAGGCTGCGGCTGAAGGCCTTTTCTTACCTGCATGAAAGGTTCAGCGAAGAGGGAAAATTTCCCCTTTGAGTGAATGAGGCTGATAATATCCCTAGATATTCTGATGACTTTTCTGCATCAGAACTCATACCTTTTTCAGAGGAACAGTGCACGCCTACCAAAAAAGATGAAAAATAAACGTCAGAGTGAGAGCTGGGGGTGAGGGGACAGCTGGGAACTCCCCCTGCACTGCCTGCTGGCTGTCACTTGGGCTTGTGGCTTTGCTTTTCTGGGCCTTAGTGTCCCCATCTGTAAAATGAGGAGACCAGTCACATCTGAGTAGTGAGGCTGATGTGTGAAGTAAGGGCCTTGAGTGTGTAAGGCCATCAACTTGGCACAGAGAAAGCGTTGGCTCTTCTGACTCTAAAAACCAGTATTTGGCATATATGGAATTGGCAGACGAAAGGAATCAGAGGAGCCCTCACTTGGAGAATTTCCCACTCATCTCTGGTAAAGGAGGGACCAAAACAGACCCCTTTCTTCTCCCTCCCTCCTTTCCTTCCTTCATTCCATCTTTGCTATTATCAGTGGTATCCCATGGTAGAAATGATGACAGACGTTGGCTCCAAATGGCCTGGGCCAGAGCCTGACTCTTCCATACTCTGTGTGACCTTGGGCAAGTTGTGTAACCTTTCTGTCCCTCTGTTTCCTCCTCTGTACAATGGGGACGCTGGAGAGATTTTGGTGAGGATTGTAGTGTTGGTGTAGATGGAGCCCGGAACACAGTGAGCACTGCATTACTGTTTCTTTTTATTGTCCTGCTTGACTCTGCTTGAGAGCCAAGGTGGGCTTTTCCAAAGGCTTCAGAGGTAGTTATGACGGGAAGGTTTTTTTGTTTGTTTGTTTTTGAGACGGAGTCTTGCTCTGTCACCCAGCTGGAGTGCACTGGCACCATCTCGGCTCACCACAACCTCCGCCTCCTGGGTTCAAGCAACTCTCCTGCCTCAGCCCCCCGAGTAGCTGGGACTATAGGTGTGTGCCACCATGCCCAGCTAATTTTTATATTTTTAATAGAGACGGGGTTGCACCATGCTGGCCAGGCTGGTTTTGACCTCGTGATCCGTCCGCCTTGGCCTCCCAAAGTGCTGGGATTACAGGCGTGAGCCACCGCGCCCAGCTGATGGGAAGGTTTTTATGCCCCTGGCTTCCGCGATGGCCCAAACATGCTCCTTGAGATGCCCATGGGCTCTTAGCTCCAGATGTCTCCTTCATTCTTGCTACCCTTCCATATACTACACACAGTGCTGGGATGCAGAGACCAATCTGAGGTCCCTCCCTTGAAGGGCTCACAATGTGGAGGGACAGGTAGACACAGAATCAGACTTTAGAATGGTCAGAAATGCCTCCCAGTACAGGCTGCAGACCCAGGGAGAGGAGCCACTTGGTTAAATTTTGGGAGGCATTGGGGCGCAGGAGACCTCAAAAAGGAGGTGACTGTGGAATCAGAACTTGGTGCTGGATTGGGCTTGCCAAGTGAAGAACGTGTTTGCTGCTGGAAGGCAGCTTGGACACTAGCATGTGGCAGGGGGTGGGGGTTTGCAGGGTCAGGGTCAGAGTCAGTGTGTTCTGAGCCCTCATACAGGAGCAGCGAAAAAGGAGATGGAGTTGGCCAGCAGGGCAGGAACCGGTGGACCACAGGTGGCTGTGTTTCCATGTCAGATAAGAAGCTTTCACCGTGGATTGGGTGGAGGATCTGACCAGTTTTGTGCCTTAAGAAGACAACTCGGGCTGGGTGCGGTGGCTCACGCCTGTATTCCCAGCATTTTGGGAGGCTGAGGCAGGCGGATCCCTTGAGGTCAGGAGTTTGAGACCAGCCTGACCAACATGGTGAAACCCTGTCTCTACTAAAAATACAAAAATTAGCTGGGTGTGGTGGTGGGCACCTGTAATCCCAGCTTCTCAGGAGGCTGAGGCAGGAAGATCACTTGAACCCGAGAGGCAGAGGTTGCAGTGAGCTAAGATCGTGCCATTGTACTCCACCCTGGGTGACAGAGCAAGACTCCATCTAAAAAAAAAAAAAAAAAAAAAAAGACAAGCACCAACCAGTACAGATCACAGGGAGAAGTGAGGGATCCTGAGGGGAGCGAGACAGTCCAGTGGTGAAGGTTTTATACCAGGACAGTGAGAACTGGCAGAATGTGCACTGGGGAGATGTTCTGGAGGTGGAATCCATACTTGTCCCTGACATTTGTGGGCTCAGGGGAGGAGCAAAATCAAGATGTCCTCAACCTGTGGCCCGACCCCTTTCTTGGCCATCCTCCTGGCCCTAATCACTACAGCAAGGGGTCCTATGTGCACACACATGCGTGTGCACACACCCACACACGTACGTGTGGTGCCCTCAGCCTGCATAAATCTATGCTACCTCCACCAGCCACCTCTTGGCTGCCTTGGGCCTAGGGTTGCACACATAGGCAGTGTTGTCTGCCCTCAGGAGGACCACCTGGGAAAGGGGCCCACACAAGTCCTAGAAGCAAGCTCAAGGCAAACATTTGGTTGGGGACTTTCAGGATCTCTGAAAGTACTTGGAGTGAGGCGTAGATGAGGAAGAGTGTGGGTTCCGGGTTGGCATGTCCCCTTGGCCCACAGACAACTCCTCTCTTTGAAAGGATGTGGCTGGAGGAAGGAGACAGGGGGACCCTCTGATGCCTGGAGCCCAGGGCGGGGCCTTCAGTGGCTGGGTGGTCTCATCAGCCAAACAAGGAACACAGGACGAGGAGCAGCCTGTAGGGTGAGGACAGCAAGCTCGGTCCCCAGTGTGATGTGTTTTGGGTACCCATAGCAGTGTACCTCTAGGTTCTCCGGGATTTAAAGAAGTTTGGTTAGGGGGAAGATGGACAGTGTCTGGCTCTTGAATGAGTGCTGCACTGTTTACTATTTTAGTAACAGAGAGGGCTCTCCTGAAGGATCTCTCTCTCTCTCTCTCCGCCCCCCCCCCCGGCCTTCCTTCCTTCCCTCCCCCTCTGTTTCTGTCTTTATCTGTCTGTCTCTGTCTCTCTTTCTGTCTCATATGGAAACACATACAAGCACACACAAGGACTAGTAACAGATTTGACCTTCTCTGGGGAAGTTCAGTTTTGGGGATTTACTTCCCTGCATAGAAGAAAAAAACCCCCCAAAACTTCTGGTGGTCTTTAGGGAGACAAAACAAAATAAAAAAGATGAAAAGCCCCTAGAATTCCAGTTTTAGGATGCAGTTTGCCTGCTGGGAACTGAATTTGTCATTTTCTAGTTTTTCCCTTTCAGTTTCTACCTTAGATGTTAAAGGTCTAAACTTTGGGAAATACTTTGGGGATTTTGAAGGAAAAATTTAATGAAAATGAAAGGCACAATGGAATCTTTTCATTCCAGGGGCAAGAGTATGGAAATGAATGAAACCCAAGTGGCTCTCCTCAGCCCCCTTCCCTCTCGTGAGAAGGGCAGGGGCTCCACAGGCCTGGACACCTCATTCCTGTCTTGCTTCTTCTTCAGTGTGACTATGTAGTCTAAGTTTGGGAACATACTGGTATCTCTGGGAGCCATTATGAGGGCTCACCAAATAACTTGGGACATGGTAAATCCTCAATAAATGGTAATGTCATTATTATTTCTATTATTATAATTACTACAGTTTAATTCCTTTAAATGGCAGAGCCAGGGTCAAATTACCCTGGAAGAGGCATAAGTCATACATGAAAACAAAAGTACTACAGAGGAATAAACAAAATGATAATTATAATTGAGCCAGGAGGATTAGGATGTATTTTAAGAGGAAATAACTCTTGGTGTAGCTGTGGAATTGGTGCTTAATACATGATGGATGGATGGATGGAGGGATGAGTGGGTGTATGGAGAAAGGGATAGAGAGATGAGTGAATGGATTGGATGGATGGGTGAATGGACGGGCGGGTGGATAGATAGATGAATGAATCGATGTAGGGTTGGATAATGGATGGATGGGTAAATGGATGGATGAATGGGTGGATGGATAGATGAATGAATGGATGTAGGGATAGCTGGATGGGTGAATGGATGGATGTGTGGGTGGATAGATGAATGAATAGATGCAGGGATGCATTAATGGGTGGGTGGGTGAATGGATGGATGGGTAGGTGGACAGATAGGTGAATGAATAGATGTAGGGATGGGTTAATGGATGGATGGGTGAATGGATGGGTTGGTGGATAAGTAGATTAATTAATAGATGTAGGGATGGATTAATGGATGGATAGGTGAATGGATGGGTGGCTGAATAGATGAATGAATGGGTGGGTGGATAGATGAATGAATGGATGTAGGGATGGATTAATGGATGGATGGGTGGATGGATAGATGAATGGATGGATGTAGGGATAGATTAATGGATGGTTGGGTGAATGGATGAATGGAGAGATGAGTGGATAGATAGTTGGATGAATGAATGGAGTGGATAGGCAGATGAGTAGATGGATGAATGGGTAGAAGGATGGATAGTTGGGAGAGGGAGGAAGGAAGGGATGGGTGAATGAATTTCTGAGTGGAGATACATCAAATAACTGTTTTTCTGCTCTCAGGGGCCTTGGAATTATTGGCCATTCTCCTGGGCAGTTGTTCTACCTCCTCACCTAAGTCCATGTATCTACTTGCTTTACCAGTCCTGGGGCAGTGAGCAAGGTCACCAGGATACATGGGGGCAGTGTGACCCCCATTAAGAGGGATGTTTTGTTGGAACAAGGCTGAGAGAATGATGTGTCCATGGACCAGGGACATATTTGCCCCAGCACTTGGCATACTTATTTTTCTGTGATCTGTGCTATGCTGCCTGTGCCTTAAGCCCTTCCTGTGTAGTCAGGTGTCATACACAAAGCTACCTTCAGCCACCTTTTCTGGACTCCGTCTCCATTCCTCTGCCTTTATCTCCCCCTGCCCCCAGGGAGAAACCCTGTTTTCTCAGCCATCCTCTTTCCTGCCTCCTCATTGTTGCCCATACTGTTCCCTGCTAAATCCTTGTAGAGCTGTTACTACTTCAAGCACCTTTGCAGGTCCTGCTCAAATGCCACCTCTTCTATGAAGCCTTTGCTAAGCTAGGATTAGAAACATGTTTATGCTACTGTGATCCCGGTCTACACCATTCCCACAGGCTCTCCAGAATGCTGATCCAAGATTGACTTGTGTTTGGTTATCTGTGCCCTTGGATCTCTCTTGGGACACTGAGCTCCTTCCTAGAGGGCAGGGACTGTCTGCTTCAGCTCTGTCTCCCATGTAGCCTGGCACCAACATGTAGTGGTTAATATCCCAGATCATTCTCATCTCAGAAGCGGGGACATCGTTCTGTGGCTGAGTGCCCTACACGCCACACCTGTGGATTTCGATCATTGGTTGTGTGCCTGTTTCTTTAAAAGCTGCATTCCTATTGGCAGATCTTCTGACTTGATAGGACTTTAAAATGATGCTCACTTAAAAAAAAATCCATGAGCGACTTTGTCTTCTCTTCAAATTCTTTGATTCAATGCATATGAGCCCATCTTGAACAGTCTAGCAAATAGTAGGTGCCTCAAATATTTCTAAAGGAATAAATGGATTTTTCTTAGAAGCTGTTCATTTGTCCACCTCATGGCCCAGGGAGCAGTGGGCTGGGAGATGGACGCACTGAGTGGTAAATGAATCAGTCAAGGCCCCAGAGAGGGAGAGGCAAAGGCAAAATGAAACCACAGAATGCAATTGTCCTATCTTCCCTTCTTAATTTTTAATAGTGTTTATGGGACAATAACACATGGGGAAATATTTTAGAGACATTTATAGATATTTTGAAGTATAACTTATGATTGATCTTTTTAATACCAGAATAATTTGTATTTAAGTGTGAGAAAAAAGCTCTGTGGCTGTGTGACTCAGGGCTTATTTTTGATGAGAAGATTGCCAGGGAAGCCCCTCTTGCTTCTTGAACTTCTGGAAAGCAAGAGAGGTCCCCTGGGAAGGAGCTTTCTCTAAGTTGGATGCATACAGGTGACACTCATGATGTGGGTAGGAATCCAGGGCTTGGGATAGCTTTATCACACTCGCTTCCTCATTGTATTGTGTAAATGAACCACAGGCCCACTGAGATCCCAGTCTCTTTTTGGAGAAGAATGCAGACAGATTCTTCTATATTGAGGACCCATGGTGCAGAATGTGCGGGGCACAGGGTGTCAGGTCATAGAGACAGTTGGTAGCTCTGTGACCTTGGGCAGGTTAAGTCGCTGTTCTGGGCCCGAGTGTCCACGTCTGCAAAAAAAATGGCAGTGATCTCCTGGGGAAAGATAAGATCATATGTGAAAGCTCTGACCACAGCAATTGATAGAGGAAAAAGTCAATGTCAGCAGCCCGCCTGAATCCTTTACTTGAAGACAGTGAAAGGAGACAGTTAGGAAAGGAGAAATGCACTCATATTTATTTTGCAGCAATAATAAATATCTAAGTGAGAAATGGGTGGCCCCTGGACTTGAGGGCTTGTGGAGTAACTCAAACCTTATTCATTCAGTCAACCTTTGTTGAGTATCTGCCATGTGTTAGGCACCGTGCTCATGTTATTGTTTATGAATGTTGAGCAAGCAAATGTGGCCTCAAGGAATTGAGTTTGGGAGGAGGACTGGATGGATAGATGCTAAAGAAATAATAAAACAAATGTATGGCTGATGAAGAGAAACCTTAAAGGAGCTATGGCCCATCTCATGAACTTTTAACCATGACTCACAAGAAGTATATTTGCATAGAAAACTGGTGTGTGTGTGTGTGTGTGTGTGTGTAGCAATGGTTTTTCCTTATATGGGCATTGCACTGGTATTTTTATTTTATTATTTTTTAAATGGAAGTTCCAACCCACTAAATTAATTATATTGCCTATTATTGGGTTGCCACTTGCAGTCTAAAAACTTCTGAAGAACAATTCTTAACCTTTTCTGCTGCAGTTCCTTTGGTGCACTTTTGATAAAGTGAAATGCAATATAAAACCCTTCAGCGCTTCCATTTTGGGTAGCATTCACTCCCTGAAGAATTAGAGTCTAAATAAGGTGGTAGACTATAATCAATAATTGAATTCTAGACCTAGTCCTAGCTTTTTAGCTGCAAAATATGGGCATTTGTGTTGGCATGATTATATAGGGTTTATATGCATATTTTTAACTCCTGATAATAAGTGGACAAAATGACTCCCTCTAGCTAATTTTAATGCCCTTTTACATCCAGGTACTTATTTTCTTTCATTCAAACTCAAACACCTTTTACTAAGGTCCTATTATGTATCAAGTTTTTTTTAAAAAAGAGAGAAAACATAGCCAATACTTGTCTAGTATTTGTTATGTTCAAGGTACTAATCTCAGTACTTACATGTAATAACTCATTAAATACTCACAATAACCTGATTAGGGAGGTTGTCTTATTATTTCCATTTTACAAACAAGAACCAAGGTTCATGGAGGTTAATTAATGGGCCCAAGGTCAAATGATGGAGTTACATTTGAATCCAGAGGTCTCGGGCTTAGGAACCTGTGTTTTTAAAATTGTGGGCTTTACTAGCACATATGTTGAAACAGTCTTTTCCATGCTGCAAACACCCCTTACTCTTTTTTCCCCCGGAATGATTATTGTTTCCCCAATTATAGCCATAATATGCCTGTTGAAGTTTTTCTTTTGCAGGTAGCTTGTCCCAAGGACAGGCATCAGTGTCTCAGCACCTCTGCTTTGATCCATCCTCTGGGCGGATTTACCCAGTCTGCCCTTGTAGAGTCTGGCCAAGTGAGGTTTTGTCCAACCAGATTGTGAGATAACATGGTGTGGTGTTGTACAGCCACATTTTACAAATCCATGATCTTGTTGCAGATGTACGATTCTGTTCCGTGAAACCAAAAAAAAACCTGCCAGCTGCGATTGCCTCTTTCTCCTTCTGTGAAGCCAATGTCATGTTTCCTACGTTTCAGTCATTCGGTTTTACCTTCATCGTTTTACCTGATACTTACTGTTTTTCTATAAATTGACTTACTTAAAAAAACTTCAATAAAATTATTTAAATGAAAACCTTGAATCAGTATTATAAATAAATAACAAACCATTATCACCTTCCATGGTAGAAGTAACTGCTATGGAAACAAAACAAGAGCATTAAATCCTAGCTGGTTATGTTTGCCTGCTGATGGCCATTAGCTCGAGGCCTGTCCTCTCTCTGTACAATGGAACATTGGAAAGGTGGTTATAGTGGTCAGGGTTTAGTGGTCTATGGTTTAGTGGTCAGCATGCTAGGCTATGCTGCGGTAGTAAGTACAACATTGAAATCTTGTGACTTACCCCCACAAAGCTTTACCTATGGGTCACACAAAGCCTGCTGGGCTCAGAGTACCCTCCAGGGTCGTGCCCATCCTGAATCTCCACTCAAGGCTGCAGGATGTTCTGGCTCCATCACCACATCATACAGCTTGTCTGGTGGCTGCAGAAAGGGAGGAGAGGGTGAGGATGCACCATCTTTACCTGCCTTGGCTCGGAAGGGACCACATAACTTCTGCTCACATCTATCGGTCAGAGCCAGTTATATGGCCTAGGTCTCATGGGAAGGGACAACACTGGGAAATAAAGAAGAACAAGTAAGTATTTTGTTAAAGGTAACCTGAAATACAACATCGAGATTTTGTTTTATTTTGATTGGTTTTGTTTGTGTTTTTCTCTTAACACAAGCAGAAACATTGAAAACAAGTTATATAAAGAGGAAAACTCCCTCATGGTGTGGATGTATGTTATCTAATGTTGGGCCTGAGAACTCTTTGCCATCAGCTCTCATGTTTAGTCTGCAGGAATCCATGCTTTAGCAGGTCCCAGCACCAAACCTGTGACCATGGGGCCATTGAGGAAGGTCATTCAGGAGCAGGGCAACTTCCCAGAACAAAACTTCAACATGAACAAATTTTGTTTGTTTTGGAAAGGGATACCTCCTAGAATTTTGATTTACCATATTTTAAAGATGCATAGAATGTCACTTTTATTATTTTCATGTGATCTTGGCCTTGTCAACTGAGGTTTTATCAAACACATTATTCTCTTTAGGAACGTGCTAATTTTGTTTTTTGAGGCTTTAGCCTGGTTTATGTGCAAATGTTAGATCTCCCCAGCTTCATGAGTATAGGAAACCCTGCAATACTCAAATTGCCCAGGGGTTCAGTCACCAGCAGTAGATCCTGTATTGGTGATCTGGGTACAAATAGTTTATTTACAAGGTGAACCCACGAATCACCAGCAGGGGAGTGGGGAAATGAGACAGGGCCAAGAAGGACATCAATAAAGGGTGTGCTATCAAGCCAGTTATTGTTGTGGACAACTGGAATGTCATTTTCTAGGGAACTCTGGTAGCCACTGTAGCATATACACAGAATTATCCCACCCATGGAGGAGGGAGCTGGGGCCTTCATACACTAATGCATCAGTCACTGGATGAGAGCTCCTCTTGGGAGGATGTTCCTCAGAACTTCCTGCCCAGCTGGAAGGTGAGCGGATGTGGAGTGGAGCACCAGTTGCATCTGCTACACCCGTAGTGCCTGTTGGTCAGTCTTTTTGACTCCCTGGGAGTCAGACTCCATGATGGCCCTCATTCCCTCCTGGTCTTCGTGTTCTTATATTGTCCTCTCCCACTCTGAATCAGGGCTGGCCCTTCCTGGCAGAAGTGATGATGTGTGACTTCTCAGTCTTTGTCTTTGCCTTGGTGGAGCCAGTCACCATGTCATGAGAGGCTCATGTGGGTAGAAGCTGAAGCTTTGGCCAACTGTCAGCACTAACCGCTAGCTACGTGAGGGAGCCACTTTGGAAGTGGATCTTCCAACCTCATTTATCCTTTAGGTGATGGTGCTCCTAGCTGAGGCAACCACATGAGATACCCAGTGCGAGAACTGCTCGGCTGAGCCCTTCCCCAATTCCTGACCCACAGAAACCACGTGAGATGAGAAATGATCATTATTTTTTTATGCTACTAGTTTTTGGAGTGACTTGCTATACAGTAATAGATAATACATTAACTGTATTAGTCTGCTAGGACTGCTATAACAAAATGCCATAGACTGGGTGGCTTAAGCAACTAGAAATTTATTCTCTCACAGTTCTGGAGGCTGGAAGTCCAAGGTCAGGGTGCCCTCAGGATTGGTTTCTGGTGAGGGCTCTCTTTCTGGCCTGCAGACAGCCACCTTCTTTTTGTGTCCTCACATGGTCTTTCCTCTGTGTGCATGTAGAAAGAGAGAGCTCTCTGGTGTCTCTTCCTGTTCTTATAAAGACACCAGTACCAGCAGATAGCTTAAGGCCCCAACTTTATGACTGTTTAAACTTAATAACCTTCTCAAAGGCCCCACCTCCATTACCACTGGGGGTTAGGGCTTCAGTGTATGAATTTTGGAGTGTGTGTAGGGGGACACAATATATCCCATAACACTCACAAAAGTCTTGCATGTTTTGGAAGTCAGCAGGTCTCCAGCCCCTGTGCTTGGACGACTTCCTCTTTAAGTGAGGGAATAACAAGTCAAACAAAGATGTGACTTTGGTGAGAACATAAAGAAGAAACGGGGGCCGGGCACAGTGGCTCACGCCTGTAGTCACAGCACTTTGGGAGGCCTAGGTGGGCAGATCCTTGAGGTCGGGAGTTCGAGACCAGCCTGACCAACATGGAGAATCCCCGTCTCTACTAAAAAAATACAAAATTAGCCGAGCATGGTGGTGCATGCCTGTAATCCTTGCTACTTGGGAGGCTGAGGCAGGAGGATCACTTGAACCTGGGAGGCAGAGGTTGCAGTGAGCCGAGATGGCGCCATTGCACTCCAGCCTGGGCAATAAGAATGAAAACTCCGTCTAAAAACAAACAAACAAAATAAAAAACAAAAAACAAACAAACAAAAAAGAAACAGGGATAAATTATCTGTGCAAAGACTCTTAGTGAGCAGCTTCCTTGTAACGATTACATGCAGAAGTTCTTTCGGGGAGGTAGGAGAAGAAAGAAGCAAGATATAATTTTAAAAGGAGCTGCACTATTTCAGAAGGAAATTGCCACCTAAGGTGGGAGGCATTGCAGCTTCCTGGTGCTGGAAGCACTGAAGATTGCCCTGTCTCCTGTGTTGCCTGTAATCTCTGGCCTTGGTTCCTTCAGTCTGGCTACTTAGAGCTTTGTGATTCTTTAGCAGGGGCGGGGAGGTATTTGGAGCCCCTGGCCCTGTACTTCTGTGGCATTTTATTTGGCCTCTCTAGGGGGTGTATTTTTGAGCAGCAGCTGTGAGGTCACCCTGGGTGCAGCCAGATCCCCATACCTGCTAATTTAGCACCTTTTGTGAGCTATTTTATTTCAGATGCCTTCTGTGGAAATTTTGTTCCAGACTGACTTGAAAATGTTTTCAGTATCGATTCTCTCTTTGAACAGTATAACCAGAGTTTGCCACTTGTGGGGAAAAAAGGAGCTCGTCTTGAGCTTTAAGAACAGTATGAGGTGGGCTTCCTGTGTCCAGCCCACCCCAGTCAGAATTATGCCATGTGTCTTCTCTCCAGGATAACCGACTTTTCCATTTTACATAAAATCAAATCTCTTGAATAACAAAGAGTACTGTAGATACTAAACTGGCTTCTCGGGACTAGATGGACATCCTTAGTTTTTCAGGGCTAATAATTGTTTTTTTTCCATGTTCAAGTTCCCACATGGACTTCGCTCACAGTGCTTGTTCGGGTGTTGTTTGAGGTAGTGGAGAGAGAGCACTTCCTCTTGGGGAAATGATTTTCATTTGTTCACTTAGCAAGCACTTTTGATCCTGTTTTGCTTGAAGCTTCATGTCAGACCCGCCCATCTGCATACATGCAAAAGAAATAGGCTCTCTGGGTCCTTCTTCTGTGATGGTCATTAGTTTACAAATATTTCATTTGTCCTACCTCTGTGCACATGAAATCGATCACCCTGCCCTGCTGAAATTAAGTATTGTCGTATGACTTACTTTGGCCAGTGGATTATGAGTGGGGGTGATCTGTTTTATCTCCTGGAAGAAGCCTCTAAGAATCACGTGTCTGTTCACACTGCCCAGCAATTGTATTGTTTCCAATGCCAGAAGCTTTGCCTCCCCTCCAGTTTAAATCATCCTTTTGAATCCAACCCTCTTTAAATTATTCTTGTTTGCCTGTATTATTTATTTTCTGTTGGGATTTTGATTGATTCAGTCATCATAAAAACAGAACATGATCATTCAAGATGATTTAGAAAGTGGGGATGTAGAAATAAGTTTAAGAAAAAAAAATCCATAGTTTTATACCCCAACATCACTGATACTAACATGTGGTCATTTTTTTTTTCCTTCTTGATTTTTCCTTGCTCAGTGCATTGTGCTTTAATTTGGTTGCGATCATTTGGTATGTACAGCTTTAGGTGCTTTGTCATGAACATTATATTTTACATGGTATTATTACACATCATAAGGGTCCCTTTTAATAACTGTATAATAAGTGATGCAGTTTAAGGAAAAAAATTCTAAACTTTAATATCATAAAAAATTATATTCTGCATAGCTGAAATATATCCTGTGATAGAAGAGGGGGTAAATCAAGAAAAACGAATTCAGTGAACCTTTCTCCGGTGCCTCCCGTGTGCCAGGCTTGTGTTGGGTGCAAGATATGGAAGCAATTATGACAGAATCATCAAGTTCCCATGGGCTTAACGCTGGTAAATGTTGATTCTGTGTCTAATCCTCTTGGGCCTAGGTTGGATTTGTTACCCACAAAATT
The DNA here is from genome assembly GCF_028878055.3 of Symphalangus syndactylus. Taxonomy (NCBI): domain Eukaryota; kingdom Metazoa; phylum Chordata; class Mammalia; order Primates; family Hylobatidae; genus Symphalangus; species Symphalangus syndactylus. The sequence goes on along the minus strand of NC_072423.2, from coordinate 106,789,220 downwards.
TTTTAAAAATCTAATTTGACCAATAAAATTTTCCTCTTTTGAAAAATAATACACAAAATTTGCTCTTTTCCCTGGAGAGGATTCAAGCTTTTGCAATTTGGGGGAGATAGACTTTATTAAAAAAAGAGACAAAATCATGAATAGGAAAGAAATCACAACACGTTATTTAATCTAAAAGTATCATTTATATAGCAAACATACTACAAACATCCAGAAAATAACATACAATTATTATTATTTTATAAATTGTTTTAATTAACTGCCTGGCAAGCTCTCTAATCTTGTTTCTTTCTTCTAGTTTTTGGCTGAATGCTTGTTGATCTACTCCTCATATGATGATGATTTTGTAATATTGTTTTCTATGGAGAGAATAGGAAGATGATTCATTCTCTTCTGGCAGTGGTTTTCCACATGGTCTGCACAGGAGAATATTTTGGGAACTTTTAAGAATCCTAATGTTCAGATGCTCCCTCGGCCCATTAAATCAGAATTGCTGGGGCCGGGTGCAGTGGTTCATGCCTATAATCCCAGCACTTTGGGAGGCCGAGGTGGGTGGATCACCTGAGGTCAGGAGTTCGAGACCAGCCTGGCCAACATGGCAAAACCCTGTCTCTACTAAAAATACAAAAAATTAGCTGGGCGTGGTGGCGGGCGCCTGTAATTCCAGCTACTCAGGAGGCTGAGGCAGGAGAATTGCTTGAACCCAGGAGGCAGAGGTTGCAGTGAGCCAAGATTGCGCCACTGCACTCCAGCCTGGGCAACAGAGGGTGACTCTGTCTCAAAAAAAAAAAAAAAAAGGAATTGCTGAGACCCTGGCAGAGGGTCAGAGCCCCAGCTCTAGAATGGGTGATCGAAGTTTGATTTTTACTATTGATCATTTAGAAAAGTTTAGAAAAGTTTCTTTTAGCTTCACTGCTTGTTACTGGCATTGTCATGCATGTTTTTAGGCTTGTCAAATCTGGGAAAACCTCTCTCCAATTTCTTTCAGAAGTAAGCTGTGAGACTTTACGTTGTTTCAAGTTTTCTGTGCAATAACTAATCTTAAATGTTCTTTGAATGGAAGACACTCATTAACCAATTTGTAATGTGTCCTCATTTTCTGTGTATTTTATGAGTTTTATGTTATTTTTCATGGAGATCAGTATTTTTGTGTCAAAGGAGTAAGAAATTAAATTGCCTGAAGAAATGGGATTGGATGAGACCATTTTGCCGAAAGAAAAACATGAGCAAAGGCGAAGTCCAGCAGGCGAGTCCAGTGTGGGGAGGCAGCCAGGTGCCAGGTTTGCAGCTGTGTGGATGCCATCGAAAGGGGAGCCTGTGTGCAGGTGGGAAAGGGCCGTGTGCTGGCAATTGTTTAGTAAGGGAGCAATATGTTCATGAAAGACAGTGTCATGCCATGTTGAAATTATTCCCTTCACACACGTAAAAGCGGTGTGAATCCCAGCTCCGCCAATATTACTAACCAGCAATGACCATACAGGGAAATAAAACATACAGATAGCCCTCTGCACCCAAACCCAACCCATCTCCACTGAACTCCCCCTTCGCCAGATCCTTACACTGCCGTGGCCATACCATTGCCACCTGCTCAGAAGAGAAGCATGACGGGCAAGTTGGGGTAAAAGAGACAGCAGTCTTAGCCAGTTGAGATTAAAATATCTTACTTTCGTTAATTTTCAAAAACATAGGCCTGTGAACACATGTTAGTTCCCCTTGGAGGGGCGCCTACTAGGGAGGATCCCTGAACTGTGAGTGTCTTTAGTGTCACAGTTAACCCACTTTTACTTCTGCATATGAATTAGTAACTGAATGGCATGTGTGCTGGCAAAGCTCAGGCTTAAGTGGCAACAAAAGAGTTGCTGATGACAAAGTTCTAGGCCAAGAACCTTAAAAAGCAGTGCAAACTTGTGTGCCCTTCCCAGCATGTTCATTGTATTTGAAATGACTGTTGCTTTTTTAGGTAGCAGCTTCACAAACCTGTTGAATATCATGATATGAAAAGCATCATTCTTAGGCTGCCATCCTCTTTCCATTGTGTACCTTGACAAGAGAGTCCTTTAGGAAATACAGCAAAAGCTGAACAGAAGCCAGCCTAGTTAGGGGTTCTGAGTCTCCTCATTTTCTGACACAAAACAGCAATGATTGCTTCTTGGGGAGTCACCACTGTGTGCATTTACACCTTCCCAGCCATAGGTGCCAAGGTTTAGCAGCTCATAATCTGGTTTCACATTCTTGGTCTTTGCCATTTCTGAGATGTATGGAGCTCTGTGAATCCTGGAGGGGCTCGGGTCATGGCCAGTGCTCTTCCCCAGGACTTGTTTGAGACAAGGCAGGAGATGGAATTTAGCCTCAGCCTGAAGGCGAGGACACTGGGCCAGAGCCTGTCTTTCACTCAAGGATATTTATTGGGTGCTTGCTTTGTGCCAGGTTTGGGTTGTGTGCTGGGGATAGAGATGTTTCAGTTACTCTTGCTGAGTAACGACACACCCCAAAACTTCATTGCGAAAAGTAACCATTTTGGTGTGCTCATGGATTCTGGGGTCAGGAATTTGGACACGGGAGGGGTGGCCTGCGTCTGCTGTGACCTCATCTGGGATGACAAAGACTGAGGATGACTTGATGGCTGGGGATTGGAATCATCTAGAGACAGTTTTGCTCACATGCATGTACTGGAACCTCAGCTGGGCTGTCGGCTGGAACCCTACGTGGGGCCTCTCCATGTAGTCTCTGTCTAGGATGGTTTGGGCTTCCTCATAATGTGACAGGTGGGATCCAAGAGCAAGCATCCCTAGAGAACAAGGAAGAAGAGCTCGCTTCAAAAATCCTTTGGCATCACTTATGCCATCCTGGTTGAGTCTGTAAAATTCCACCTAAATTCAAGGTAGGGAAGTGGTATGAGTTTAAAACTAACATGTAGAATGGGAAATATTGTGCCCATTTAGGAAAAAATGGAATCTCAAAGCATCCATATCTGCCCTTATGGAACTAGTAACCTAGTAGGGAAGACGGTGCTGCCCCAGATCACTCAGCAGGTATCTATTGAGCGCCTATAATGCACCAGATTCTGTTCTAAGGATTCAGAGATACATAAGACAGATGGAATCCCTGCCTGCTGGTGCAGAAATGGATGAGGAACAATGAAATTAATATATAATGTAATTTCAGGTAGTAAGTGGTATGAAGAACAATAAATAGGGTAAGAGGATAGAGAATGGTGGGAGGTGCTGCCTCAGATAGGGCAGTTAGAGAAGTCTCACTGATTGGTTACATTCTAGGCAAAGGGAAAAACAAGTGCAAGGTCCAGAAACAGAAATACTCTTGGCATATTTGAGAAATGGTCAGAGGACCGGTGTGGCTGGAACACAGCCTGTGAGGAGGAGTGGTTGAAAATGAGCTTGGAGAAGCATCAAGGGGTCAGATGATGTAGGGCTATGCAGGTTGTGGTGATGACTTTGGATTTGACTCTAAGTGCTTATAAGAGCCAGCTTTTGCTGAGTTATACTGCAGTAAGAACCAAATCTCAGTGTACTACAACAGCTAATTGTGACAAGTACTATGAAGGAAAATCTCAAGGGAAACCTTAAGGAATGGCTACCTACAGTCCACCTTTTAACTAAGACCCACATGGTTGCATGACCTTCATGAGCTGGCCATGGCTCTTTTCCATATTCCTTTCATCCCAGGACTCCGGCTGAAGGACATGCCATTCTCTGGGAGACTGCTATCCTTGTAGCAGAAGGAAAGGACGATGGTGGAATCCATAATGGCTTCTAAAGCTGCTGTTTTGAAGTGCATGTTTCACTTCCTGCTTGCATTTCATTAGTGAAAATAAGTCACATGGCCAAGCCTGATAGCAGCAGACTGGGGGTGATTAATTCTCTCAAAGAGAGGGGTAGAAATCAGTTAGGCACAAGCAACATCCTCTACCTGCGAGCCATTGGAGGCTTTTGAGTGGGTAGTGACATAATCTAGTTTGCATTTGCAGAAAATCCCATGCAGAAACAAATGTCACATTGCAGCTGCAAGGACAGTGAGGAGGGAGAGGGCCACGGTGCCTTGGTCCGCAGAGTGACGGCATGTGGAGGCGTCAATGCATCTACCTCCAGCACAGCAGGCATGATGTCAAGTGCTGCAGGAGGTGCCTGGCCCCTTCCCACACAGACCACATGGTCTTGTTGGGGACAAGACCTAGGGAACAGCTCATTTCAGTACAGTGCGGTTGGTTCTTGGAGAGGGAGAGGGATCAGCCCAGGGGCTAAGCAACCCACTGCAGGTACCTAACGTAATCAGGAAGGTCAGGGAACGAGATGGCCAGCCCCTCGGTGGAGTTTGAACATCAAGTAGCAGTTAACCAGGTGAAGAGGAGATGCTGGGGAGACAGGGTGAGGGCACTCCTGGCTGAGTGACCTGTACCTGCAAAGACTCTCAGGGGAGGAGGACGGCTTTCTGTCACTGTTTCTGTGTGTGAGGGAAATGAGAGGGTAGGCCCAGCTGTGCTCTGCCTTTCCTGTGGGGCCTGGCTGCATCTACCCCCTCTCCCCAAACCCTCCAGGAATTCTGAGTCTCTACCTGGATCTTGATTCCACTGGCATGAAATCTGTGAGTCTCACCTCGAGAATCCTCCCTCTGCTGCCGCAGGGTGGGACCAACAGTTCCCTGCAGTGGCAAGGGAGCTGTTCGCACACTGAGCGAGCAGTGACAGCTGCCCTGAGCTCCACATTCTCCTCCTCGGGGGACTCCCCTGGAATTACCTTTGTCATTTTACTTTCTCAACCCCTGTGTTTCCTCTGATATCTTACTTATCTCTGGTCTTTTTGTCCAGACAGCTCTTAAGCCTTGGGAGGAACCTTTTCCTCTGATCCCTTTTTAGGCTATTATCAAGTTCAGGGTGGGAGTCGCTGTCTTTCCAGGCCTTGCTGCATCCCTTAGAGGCCTTTGGAAGGGGGCACTTTGTGACCAGCGGGGATGGGGGAAGGATGGCTTGGTGCGTCTGTCCTCACCACTACCCTCTGCCCACTTCTGCCTGCCCTTCCTCTGTGTGGCATATATAGTACTGCACCCCTGAGCAGGACATTCCCCAGTGAGAGCCCCAGGCCTGACCCTTCCAGGCTGTGTGGCCTTGATCAAGTTAGTTTCCCTTTCGTGATTTAGATTCCTCTCAGGCTCCTGTGCAAACTCAACATAAGAAAGTCTGCAAAGCTCTTAACCCAGGGCCTGGGCCATGCTAGGGGATCAATAAGCAGTTTCTGCCACCTCTGTTGCTGCTGCTTTCACCTTTCCTTGTGGAAAAGAGAAGCAGCCAGAAAACCTGGGTTTTAGCCCCAGCTCTGCCTCTTAACTAGCTAAGTAAATGTGGGCAGAATGCCTGACTTCTCTGAATCTCATTTTTTTTTTTTTTGTCAAGCAAGATGAATGAACAAGATCGGTCTTTTCTGATGGAGACTTGAATGGTGTGTGGGGGGACAATTCTTTGTGTGGGACTGTTCACACTAAATGCCAGTTATCCCCATGCATTGTTATAACCCAAATGTCACCCCCCACCAAGTATTTCTCCATGTCCCTATGGGTTGGTGGTGGAACTGTCCCTGACTGAGGACCACTGAACTAGCTTACCCTAAACTTCACTCCTGCTCTTACGTCCTGTGTGGGTGGAAGAGTGAGGACCCAGTGGAGCAGGTAGACAAAGATCAGTTCAACAGGGCCCTCTGCTCCTGTGATGTTGGGACAGCTTCACTTCCTCTGAATTAGAAGCTTCTTGACCTCTATATATTGAGGAAGGAAGGGGTTTCTAACAAATGAAGAAACAGGCTGGGCACAGTGGCTCATGCCTGTAATCCCCCTTTGGGAAGCCCAGTTGGGAGGATTGCTTGAGGCCAGGAGCTTGAGACCAGCCAGGCAACATAGTGAGACCCCATCTCTAAAAAAAAAAAAAATTAGCCAGGTGTGATGGTGCACACCTGTAGTCCTAGCTACTCCGGAGGCTGAGGTGGGAGGATTGCTTGAGCCCAGGTGTTTGAGGCTGCAGTGAGCCATGTGCATGCTACTGCACTCCAGCTTGGGTGACATAGTGAGACCCTGTCTCTAAAATCAACAACAACAAATGAAGAAACAAAGCTGATTCTATGCTCTGGATCCCTCTTTGTCCCCTAGTCACATCTTATCATTAATATATGATACCATGGGATGGTATAGAGGCAACCATGTGGTCACCAGAAATATACATTTGACCTCCAGTGGTGTAAACTGAAGTGTGCCATCCAGAGAAAGGAGTCACAAAAGGAGGTTTAGGCATGCCTGTAAGAGAGGAGCCCAGACATGGGAAGAGTACAGCTGTGTGCCTGAAATACTTGTTGCCCTGTGTGCCAGGAACCCACGAGTTGGGTGGGGGCTTTGTTGAGCTGATTGGGCTTCACTGTGACTATCCATGTCAAGCTAGCTGTGTTTCCTTTCACACTGTCTCAACATTTCAAAGAGGAAATCCAAGGTTGAAGATGTAACTGTTGGGGACTTTTCTTTTCCAGCGGATACTCTGTGGTCCTGAGGACCACTGGCAACCAAAGTCCATCATGTCCCATTCCCGTTTATTCTCCCGAGGCTGACAGCTCTAAATTATAATGCTCCTTGCTGAATACCATTAATCTTAAGCAAGCAACTTACTGCAAGTTATTAGCTGCTCACCTTGAAATCCTGTGAATAAAGAAGAAAATTACCCTTCTGTCCAGAGCCCCTTGTTAATTGAATATGTGGTAGAAGAATACAGAGCGTGCCATTAATTTCAAGATACAGGAGTTTGTTGCTCCCTTTTTGTTTTTATTTTACCCTTGAATGTTCATTTAATTAAATTATTTAAATTTGGTAATGTGGGGAAGATAATATGGGGGAAGATTTTCTTTTCTTCCCTAGTACCTTTAATCACAATCATCTTAGTTAAAAAGGTATTAGTGATGCTATTGCCTGTGTGGTGCTTAATTTATAGGAGATGAATTTTGAAGAGTTTGTTGCACTTATCAGATAATTTTATGAACCTTTTGGAACATTTTAAATGAGTTTTTATGAGACTTCCTTAACAATATTCTGTGTATCTCTTTGATGTGGAGAGATGAAGATTGCAGACTTCATGGTCTGAAAAATTATGACGTCTTTATTTACATTGGACTGTTGATAGATTTCAGGTCATTTTTCCTATCAAAGATATCCTGATGAAAGTTAATATTTTGGGGGAAGATTTTATGAGTTATGGTATTACCTGGATTACAGTTTTCTTGAATTACGTAAAAAAGTCTTGTGAGATTGTTTGAGGGAAAAGGATTCCACTTGTCTTCAGGTCTCGGGGGAAGCATCTTACTCCCTTTGCGGAACAAGAATTTCTACGTACAGAGTGTCCTGCTGGTTCCTCTGCTTGCACTTAATTCCCTCCACTTTGCATTCTTATTGAGTTATTGAGTTATTCTGTTGAGTTATTGAGACAGCTGTGTTCCCCACTAGGTCATAAGCTCTCCTGGGGTGTTTAGATATTCCCAAACCAGGTATATAGTTGACCCACAGTAAATTGTTCTCAGTCAAGCCATGTTCAATGGAAACATGTATGATTTTGCTAGCTCTGCAAAGGCACTGATTGGACCTGATACCCTCCAACTCTGATTAATGCCTCCCCAGCCTTCTGCTTTTCTCTCACCAAGACATAGCATCTTCTAGCGGGTTCCTTATACCCGTCTGCCATTTGTCATTGCCATACGCTGCAGAGCGTGGGGATTTGTAATGACTAAGCTCAGGTTTGGGAGATAATGTGTTCAACTTGACTGCTCCCGTGGAGTCTTGGTGAGGTCAAGGAGAACCACATTTGGATTTTTGGGTCTTTGATGTAGTGCAAAGCCAACTTTTAGAATCAGAGAGTGTGGGAGGAGGGGTTGGGGTCTAGAGGTCATCTTGTTTACCACCTTCATTACTTGGGGTGCAGAGGAATGGATACCTAACGTAGTTAAGATGGACAGAGCTGCTTGGTGGGAAAGTGAGGTCCCTGTCACTGGAGAGGCTTCGGCCGAAATGGAATGGAAGTCCATTTGGTTGTGACTGTTGTAGGAGGCTTTAAGTCTTGGGACAAGGCAGACTTAAGGGAGCATTAGAACAGAAGACCTTAAAGGGCTCCCTGTAGATTCTTACCTTGTCTAATTCAAGGGTGAGCGCAGTATGTACAGATTCTTCTTTGCTTTTGCTTTTCTTCTCCATAAATGACAGTCCCTTCCTTGTCATTTTTTTTCCATAGGTTCCTCTTCTTCAGTCCACTGTCTTCTCATTTTTGCCCTAAGCACTTTCCTTCACTCCTTTCTGCTCTATTTTTGTCTACATTTTTCTTTCTTTCTTTCCTTTCCTATATTTGACTTGTTAGTGAGCCTTTGAGTAGAGCCAGCACAGGGCTGTTCTATTTGACTCCTTGTGACCGAAGGAAGAGATCTTGAGAAGAGGAACAGTAAAGTGGCTGGTGGAAATGAGGTCAGTGGGAGCCTCTGTACAGAATCTGGGACACTAGGTTCTCCAGAAATGCTTATGGAATGAATGAATTTGTAACTTCCATTCGCTTGGGCTAACGTGATTTCACATTTGCATAATGGTGAGTAGGTTGTATTTGGTAATTCCTGCAAAAATATCATTGGAATTTTCTACCTGATTGGAGTGCTTATCTTTTAAAATGTGAAGATAAGTGAACAGCCCCGCAGGATGTTGAATAAGTTAGGGTGATTTTGGGGTGGGGGTTGTTTGCAGTTTTAAATGGAGAGCCCAGATTCAGAATTCACCTCCCATGATGCTGTGGGTACTGACGAGCCACCTTAGGAGGCCTGGATTAATTCTGTTTATAGTCCAAATGAGATTCCCAGAGTGTTTGCCAAGGTCAGCCGACTTCTCAGCATTTCTGCCACTGTTACTGTGGTTGGCCTAGGAGCATGGGACCAGGCCACTCCTTTAGGGCAGGCTTGTTGACTCTCTGAAGTTTGTTTATGCAAATGAATTAACGATTGATGCAAATGGGAGAGATGGAAGGCCTCCTTAGGTGGTGCAGGCCAGCATTCCACAGAGTCCAAAGGCTCAGCCGAGCCAATTTGCAGGGTCTCATCTATTTCAACATTCAGTGCCAGGAAAGCTGACCTGTAGGTGCCGCATCCCAAGGGTTCCTTTCTGAACTCTCACTGTCCTGCATGGAAGATCTTCTGTGCACTGGCCTGAAATTCCCTTGCTGCGCCATTTTATCTTTCTCGGTTTTAGTATGTATTGCATGGTGCTCGAAACGGTGAGATTGAAATGAATGTTTGAGGACACTGAGAATATGAAACATGCCATCAAAACTGGCAGGGAAATGTTGCTTATCCTGAGTCTGCTTGTGAGCTGTGAGTTAGTTGTGACACAAGAGACGCCAAGGGTCATTGGTTTTAAAAGCACAAAACTGAAAAACTACAGAACAAAACAAGCAGCTTTTCAAATTTCTTCAAAAGTATCAAGGCTGAAATAGATTCCGTGTCTGGTCTTGAACCTGCAAAGAAAGTAACAGCCTGTGTGAGTAGGGTCCATGCCTACCACAGGGCTGTGGCCTGTGCCCACAGACCCACTCAGCTCACGTAAAGGGATTTTTTTGGATATAGTCCTTTTCTCCTGGACTCCGGAGATTGAAAATAAAGCTTCATGGTCCATGGAAAGGGATCGGGAACCAAGTTACATTTTGCTCAGTGGACCATGGACTCTCAGTTTGATTATGTTTCATGCATTTATTTTACAATTTATTACTGCAGTTCAGCTATATACAGATACTTGCCCTCATGGAGCTCATGGTTTAGTAGGAAAAACAGAAAATAAATAAATAAAAAAAAATTAGATGGTGACTAATGTAATAAAGACAACAGAGAACAGTGATAGTAGTGTGCATGTATGCAAACATACGTGTGTGTGTGCGTGCTTGTACATGTGTGTGCATGTGTGTGTGCAAGAGTGCATGTGTGTGTTTGTGTGTGTGTGTGTGTAGGTGGTGATGATGGATCAGGGAAACATTTCCTATATAAGGTGGAGAAGAAAGGCGTCTCTCTGAAGAGGACACATTTCAGCCGAGATCTGAATGATAATGATTTTTCCAGGTCAAGAGTGAGGGGGAAATGGCTGAGCGTGGTGGCTCATGCCTGTAATCCCCGCAGTTTGGGAGGCCGAGGTGGGCAGATCATCTGATGTTAAGAGTTGGAGACCAGCCTGGCCAACATGGTGAAACCCCGTCACTACTAAAAATACAAAAATTAGGCAGGCGTGGTGGTGGGCATCTGTAATCCCAGCTACTTGGGAGGCTGAGACAGGATAATCATTTGGACCCAGAAGGCGCGGAGGTTGCAGTGAGCCGAGATTGCGCTATTGTACTCCAGCCTGGGTGACAGAGTGAGCCTCCATCTCAAAAAAAAGAAAAAAAAAAAAAAAAGAGTGAGGGGGAAAGGATGGCCTGGGAATAGGCCATTCCAGTGACAGGTACTCAGGCGGCTCTGCCAAGAGACCCAGAGAAGACCAGGATAATTTGCCCCTGGGCCCAGTTGACCTTCAGAGAGAGGCTTCCACATCAGACCCAACAGGAGCAGAAGTTTGTTGATTCCCAGTACAAAATAAATTACTGAGTAAACGTCAAAGTATAATTAACAGTTAATGTATATGATAAACATACTCTCGATTCAGACAAGTCTTAATGGCCAGGTTTAGGGCCACTCGGAAGCACAATTTGGAATGCCAAAATATTGCTGCTGTTTTGGAATGCCAAAATATTGCTGCTGTGGACCTTCTCTGTGTTGATCATTTTGTCCTAGGAGGGCCAAGAAATCTCCTTCCTCCCTGACTGCCTCCCTCCCTCCCTCCTTTCTTCCTTCCTTCCTCCTTTCAGTTCAGCAATATCAGCCAAGGGCAGATCAGTGAGTAAACCCTTCTTCTATTGGAATCAATTTTGTTCAGTAAAAGCTTTTTATATAAAGTCTGGCAAGTGTACATTTTAAAGCTTCTATTCTGTTTAAGAAACCAAATTTTCATCAAACTTGAACTCAGCTGGAAAGATGAGTAGATTTTATTATTTTGCCATGCCAATAGATTCCAGTCATTCTCTAGGCTTTGTCAGATGTTTTAAACTAAAAAAAAAAAAATGACAGATGGAGCAATTTTTGTGAACCTTACACTGAATTATCAGAGACCTTATGTACTGATGGAGAGAGCCTAGACAGGGGGCCTGACTGTCCGACTCAGGGAGAAGAAAGCGTGTGGACCAAATGTTACTGAAGGACTTTACACATCTGGAGCTTTGAGGATTCCCTATTTTAGGTACTTTGATGGAAGTTTCATGAGCCTTCTGTTTACATTTTAAAGATGATGACTTTTTTTTTTTTTGTTTTTTAGGAATAGCTAGATGATCAGGGAAGTTGCTTACTGAGGCTTTGTCATGAGTCATCAGTACTTTGCTGTGCCAAAGTGATCTTGATGGGTTACGGTGAGAGGAGCCCAAGGAAGAGCTTTGATGATTCTTAAACCGAATTCTCGAGTGCTGTCAGGTACATTCTGACAGGCCCTACAGTCTTCGTGGTTGTAGTTTTCTTGGGTGGCAGGGCTGACCCCTGGCGGTGGCACGATTCACTCTGGAATGCATTCAGAGCCATTGGAGGTCATGCTGCCCTAAGTAAATCACTGTCACTGAGGAAGGGCAGGTTGTTTACAAACACCCAGATTCCAGATATGAAATGTTTTATTTCCAACACTATTGGAAAAAATTATAATCTAAAATGATTGTTAATTAAATGTCTGCTTGTCAAGATGTCTCTTGACACTGAGAAGCACAGATGATTAGGTAAGGTAGGACTCACAAAAAGCTTAAAGGCTTAAACTGTTCAAGCTACCAGCCAGAGGGTGAGGAGCAGAGTTCTGACTCTTCAGTTCAGAATGTTTAGCTAGCCCAAGGTCTGCTTCTCCAGGACCATGGCCTGGGGCTCAGATGGCATGCCACTTCCCATGGGATATCTGCCCACTGAACTTTGGATTATTCGAGGCTGAACTCCTTGGTCCCTGTCTCTCCCCGTGTCTGTCTGCCTGCTACTGCTGACCATTTTCCTCTATCTTCTGTCCTTCCTGTCTGTCTGCCTCTCCAACATTCATGTCTGTCTCTGGATGTCCTTCTTTCCTCAGCTGGAGCCTACAAAGATCTCACTGTCTCCTTCCTCTTCTCCCGACCTCTGGCCATCTCCTCTAAATGGCCAAAGAGAAAGCTCTTTCTTATTTCCACGGATGGCCTGACCGTGGAGCTGTCGAGCATTTTCCTTGCCAGCACTCCTTTGCACAGCCGAGCGGTCCTTTGCAATGTTTGCCCTACAGGTCTGCCCTGCCAGTGCCTCCTTCAGGCATTCACCACTCCACTCTCCCCTTCCAAACCCAACAATGCTGTTTGCTCTCGGTGGGCTGCCAATGTAAATCCACATTGAAAGGTGTTCATTTGATTTGGCAGAAAACGTGTTATTCATATTAGGCCTGTGCACTTGTTTTCGGTCGAGCCTTTGACATGTAGTCTTTGGCAAGCCCTGGTTGCTACACACGGCACTGCTGCAAGCTGCATGGATGTGACAGTATTAAGGGTTTTTTCCCCCTCTGGAAATGTAAACTCTCCCTAAATCTAAAGACTCCCTCTCCCTTTGTTGTGCATTTTAAAATGTGGTCTGGCTTCCTGAATGGCCCACTACATATAGGTGGGGATGATGTAAACCCAGTTGGGCAAGTGCGGGTCTAGAACCCAATGCTCAGTACATGGAGAAGGTGACTACTAATTCTATGCAACATATTTTGTAGAGTAAAACCTTAGTTCGAGAATAAAAGTATGTGAATTACATTGAAACATGAAACTCTTGATATTTGGTCATTTTTGACTTAACTAAACTGCCCATTTCATATGATTCAACCTACTAGTATTGAATGACTAGAAGGCAGGGTGGACGTTGTTTACAATAACTCTTTGCTTTCTATTTCATTGATTCATTTATTCAAGGCATAGCTATTGATCATATTTTCTGTGCTGAACATTTTAGTAGGTATTGGGATTACAAAGAGAAATCAAGTTTCTTTCCTTCCCTGTAGCCAGGAAGACCAACACTTAACCAAATCCGAAACATGTCAGGTGCTTCAGGAAGGGCCTCCCTGAGAGTGCTGAGAGCAGGATGGGGTGACCAGCAATCCTGGTTTACCCAGAACTGTCCCAGTTTTAACACTGAAAGTCCTGGGCACTAAAGGAACTGGGACCAGTTCACACTAAGGGATGGGGGCATTTATGGCTCTTTGCAAAAATAACAGCTCTGTGACCTGAAATGAAGCCCATTCCTCCACCTTGGGAGAGGCAAGGAGTACATCAGCAATATGAAAGCTCCGTGAAGTCTCAGAGTGGAGAAAACTGTTTAATTTGTTTAACCAGTATTTCTCTGACTTATTTGATCTTGGAACCCTTTTTGTGCTTAACATCCTGCAAACATCTTTGGGTCCTCTCCTCTTTGTCCTTTGGGGAAAAATTATGTCATTCTCTATCCTAAAGTGCCCATTATTACCTTGTATTATTAGCCTTCTCCATGATTTGGGCAACAATTAGTATTAAAATAGCCCATCACAAGAAAATTTAATAATAATGCAATTTTAAAAGGTTTTTCAGAAGGTTGCTAATGTGCTGTGAAGGGTTATGAGTTACCACAAGGCTGTTTTTTTTCTGGCTGACACACACAGAACCAGGCTTGTTGCTCACTCTTTCTGCAAGTGCATTTATTGCACCAAAGGCAGAAGTAAGTTGTTATGGAAACGGAAACAGTCTCCCCATCTGAGAATAGCACCTTGCTAATAATTAGAGAACACGGCTGAGCAAACTTTAGTGGAAATGATTAATCTTTGCAAAGCACAGGTACGTCTAAAAGATTGAACAGGTATTGTTTGGCCTTTGCACTTTCCAGCCCCAGAAAATTTTAATTTAGAAAGAGCTGAGGAAGGTCAGGCTTTGAGTCTTTACTTACTTTACAAAAGGAAGTCATCCTTTCATATAATAGTAATTGGCTAATTTAAAATTTTAAAGATCTCTCCTAAGCTTATAGAGTGTCAGCGTGGTTTGTAAATCCCTGTGAGCTTGTTAAAATGCAGATTCCTGGGCCTCTGGACCCACTGGGAGATGGTTTTGGAATTTGATTGCTTAACAAACTGTCCAGATGTGTTTGATGCTAGCTAATTGGAGCTGGTCCTTGCTCTAGGTTAGGTATCGGTAAACATTTTCTGTAAAGAGATGGATAATAAATAGTTTAGGCTTTGCAACTCTGTATCTTTGTAGCACGACAGCAGCCAGAGACAGTACATAAAGGCAGGAACATGCCTGTATTCCAGTACAACTTCATGTACAAAAACAGGCAATTGTAGGAAACTATGGCCCCATGGAGGAATTTGGCCATAGTTTGCTGATCCCTGCTGTAGGATGTGCTAAGTGCTGCCCAATTGTTGGGACTTCCATTTTCACAAGTATTTGTGTTAAAAGCCAGCCACCCACACAGACTCCCCCTTCAGTCCTACCCATAGACAGGCAAAAAGAGAAGATTGCCTTTGCTGGGTGAGGGGAGAAGGTTTTGCACGATTTGATGGCAAACCATTCTGATAACCACAGTTGCTGAGATGGGTTTTAAGTGGGTTGGGATCTTCTTGCCACCTTTCTTAATTGTGGATGAGGTGATTTCCTGGTTTGGGGGTTATTACAAAAGTAGAATGATGAACTTGAACTATTTTTTTTTGAGACAGAATCTCGCTCTGTCGCCCAGGCTGGAGTGCAGTGGCGCGATCTCGGCTCACTGCAAGCTTCGCCTCCCAGGTTTGTGCCATTCTCCTGCCTCAGTCTCCCAAGTAGCTGGAACTACAGGTGCCCACCACCACGCCCGGCTAATTTTTAGTATTTTTTAGTAGAGATGGGGTTTCACCATGTTAGCCAGGATGGTTTTGATCTCCTGACCTTGTGATCCACCCGCCTTGGCCTCCCAAAGTGCTGGTATTACAGGCGTGAGCCACCGTGCCTGGCCTGAAGTTGAACTGTTTTGAAGAAAAATCTTAGGTTTTTCTGGAAGGGGGAGATGCCTGAAGTTGAACTGTTTTGAAGCAAAATCTTAGGTTTTTCTGGAAGGGGGAGATGGACATTTGGTACTGGCAGTGTTGATGGAGGCATTGATTTTTGAGGTATTGTTTCCCTTGGTTTCTGCCTCATTTGCTGCTATAGGCCTTTTGGTTGAGCTTCTGCTGTGTCTGGGGCAGGGGGCGTTGAAGTGAGGCACGCCCGGCTCCATCTGCACAGTTGGATTTGTACCTATCCCCTGACTTCCCAAGACATTGAAACTCTTCTTTGAGAGTTCAGACAATTCAGTGACTTAAGTTTTCCTTGCCATTTCAAATGCCACCGTAGCACAGACTGTGTCACACACATCGTAGCTGGTTTTTCATTGCTTTTAAAATGCTTTTGAAGTGAAAGGGGGCCCCGTTGTGTAAGTGTTCATAGTTGGCATTAGCAAATGGACTTGTAGGGTCCATGAGGGATGTTTCCTCTGGCCCTCTGAAGATTTGCTGAGAAATCAACTCTCAAGAGGCAGATTAAGGCTGGGCGTGGTGGTTTACGCCTGTAATCCCAGCACTTTGGGAGACCGAGGCAGGCGGGTCATGAGGTCAGGAAATCGAGACCATTCTGGCTAGCACGGTGAAACCCTGTCTCTACTAAAAAAAAAAAAAAAATTAGCTGGGCGTGGTGGCGGGCGCCTGTAGTCCCAGCTACTCAGGAGGCTGAGGCAGGAGAATGGTGTGAACCTGGGAGGCGGAGCTTGGAGTGAGCTGAGGTCTCACCACTGCACTCCAGCCTGGGGCGACAAAGCGAGACTCCGTCTCCAAAAAAAAAAAAAAAAAAAAAAGGAGGCAGATTAATTGGAGAAAGTGCATACACATTTATTTAATCATTGTTTTATGTTATATAGGAGCCCTCCGAATGAAGACCCAGCCCCCAGTGGGGTGCAGACGCTGATATACCATCTTGAGGTTACAGAAAGAATAGGGGCTTGGCAAAACAGGTCATTGGAGGGGAAGAAGAGGAATTTTGTTGTGGTGCAGTAAATGATTGCTAGGGAGAAGTCAGTGGGCTTGAAGAGCATACAATGTCTGGGACAATGTCTTTTGGGCACAAAGAGTGGACCATTCATTGTTTGATATAAAAGTCTCTCCAGGTGTGTTGGCAGACTTTAGTCTTCCTTCCTGAGATATGGGTTCAGTTAATGAAAACTCAGGGAAGGGACTGGAGGGAACTGTTTTCTTTGGTATATCCAGACTTTAGGCCGATAAGGAACTTCAGAGAATACCGTGCATTGCCTAGCTTTGGGGGTCCTTTTCAGTTCAGCATGCACAAAGCACTGTATTTTGGGGTGTCAGTTTCTGAGCCCCAACACACTTTTTCACATTTTATTGTGTTACACTGGCTGTGGAGTTCATTTGTCCTACGTGCATACATCCAACCAGATTATTGGCTTTTCTTCTTTCCTCGCTCCAGGATTCTGTTTTTCCAAATGGTTTGCTTAGTTTCAAATTTCCCTTTTATGTGTTTAAGGAAGAAACAGTTCTCCTGGACCACAGCCATGAATGCCTTGACTCATTCTGCCTTCGATGTATTTCTTTTCACGTCCTTGAAGCTTTTCTTTTTGTGTAGCAGCAATTCCTTGCTGTTATCTTATTTTCTGATTTCTTTTGAAGGGATAATGATGGTGGCCAATTTGTGCATTTTATAATGTTTTAATTCGCGTGTGCTCCTGCTAAAGCTGATGCTGGAAACAAATGGTATGCACACCTGAGTTGTTCTGATTCAGCCTTAAAATCTGTTTCCCACATGAGTCTGTATATTGTGGTGTCATTAGCTTGTGTAGCTTTTTGATGTCATTGTCATCTCACTGTTAGCAATACAAAAACATTTTCTTTTGACATATTTATATCCAATTTCAAAACTACCCTATACTTATTCATTACCAGGTGATTTAAAGCCTTCCTTTGTTGATTTTTTTTTAAACCTTGGCTTTTAGCAGTCCATGGACTTTGCCTAACCTGCCCCCAGGAAGCGTTGCTTTCTCCTTTGGTTGGGGTTGGGGGAGTGCTCTGGAGGTGTTGGGGGTGATTATTTCAGGCAGCCCAGCGTGGGATTAGGGAGCTGGAGTCAAAAGTTAGAAGGGCCTGGGTTTCCAGTATAACCCCATCCTGGCTGGGTGACCCAGGGCCTGAGGCTCCTTCTTTGCAACTTGGGGATGATAGTAGGTTACTGGGAGGCAGCTGTATCAAATGTGTGTGAAATGTTGAGCTTATACCTTCCAAAGAGTGAGTCCCCCATAAATGGTAGCTGTTAACATGATACCAGGGAAAAGGTGGGTAAATCCATTGTATGTGCTCCACAGCATGAGTTCCTTCCTACAAATTCCACTTCTCCCAGTTCCTTAAGCATAAATACCATCTATCTAACTATGCCAGTTCTCATGAGCCCAGGCTATTTTTGCCCTAAAGTGCTGTGCCTCGTTACAATTTCAGCCTTCAAATTCAGGGTTTTTTATCCGTGGCTTGTTATTTTGGGTCTTGGACCGACATTATTTTACAAGAAGAATTTGGCAGGACGTCTTCAGTTTCCTCAGTTTCACTCCTAGTAACAGAAATGGTAGGTAGAACAGTCACATTTCAGGACTAGGTTGCTGCCCATCCAGGAGCGGTTTTATCAATCCTCTCAAAAAGCCAACTCCTTGGGCTTTTTTAATGGAGTAGTTCACTTTGGAAGACTATTGGCTTTGATGAATTATCCTGCCCCCACACTTGTATCCTGCCGTTTTAAAGCTTCCTTACGAGTTTCATTTTTAGGAAACGTCTTTACTTCTTTAGTGAAAACCATCATATATGGTGATGATGCTATTTCAAAAGTTGATCAAGGGCCTGAGACAAATGCTGTGTGATGGATGCGGAGTGCTCTACTTCACGCTCTTCTGATTGCTGCTGAGGCAACGTTTTCTTAATTTCACTGGTTTCTGTGTGGTTGGATTCCTGCTTCTTTGTCCCCTATATTTATCTTTAACCTCAAGTGAATGTTGCTGCCTTTGTAGTTCATGAGCAATGCACACTCTTGAATTCCAGCTCTGTGAAATTGGTAGAAAATGAGGTAAGGATAATTTTTTAAGAAGGATTACCTTATTCAAAAGTATTACCTTATTTCCACGGATCTGTCATCTGTTTCCATGGAAATAGAATTAGGAGATGGTTTCTGACGATCATTTTCAAGGCTGGCTCCTGATCCCCACTCCAGTTTCCATAGAGATGGAAGCAAAACTAGCAGAAGACAAGGTAAAAAGGAGTCTGTAAAGTAGTAAGCTAGAGAGCTGCCCTGCAGAAAGGAGCTGTCCAGACCCTTCTCTGGAGGTTACTGTGTGGTCAGTTTGGTCATGAACCCTCAGTGATGCTAAGACTTGCTGAAAGCTCAGGGGTTAGTACTCAGAAAATAACGTTTGCCCTAAGATGAGAAGCTCTGCTGTTCTCAACCCTTATTTTTGTCTTTTAGAGTTGGCTTTAGATACGGCTGCAGCCCTCTGGGGTACCTACCCTGGCCTCCTTTCTGGAGTTGTCTCCAAGACAGTTGAGACAATCAGGTATTGATTGCCTAGCGATTTTGGTAACTCTGGTCTCCCAAGGTGGACGGGAAGAGAGAAGCCGGCGTTTGCCTACCCAGAGAGTCAGCCTCCCTGAGTCTCCACACTGGCAGATGCCTTTGGATTTTCTGTCTGCATTAGTAAGCAGACACACGAAGAAAAAGGCGAAGTTGAGTGGCATCGTCACCAACTGAACTGTGCTTTGCCGTTTCTGAGGGCTGTCTTGGTTGTTTGCCTGGAAATTATGAAATTGGCTTTATGCTTTTACTTAAATCCAGCCAGTCTTCATCTTTAACAGAACAGTTGGTCAGATGCCGACTAATTGATACCATTAACAGAAATAATCTGTCAAAATAAAAACTGATGTCCTTTGAAGAAAGCAGTTTTAAAATAAATAAGGATGAAATGGGGTGGATGAATGGGATTTTCCTCCTTTGGATCCAGGGCTTTTGGTTCTGGGCTCCAGAGGGTCAGAGTCTGGGACACAAACAGATAAGGCCGCCTAGTGAGGAGTTGGTTTCCAGATCTGTGGAAAGCCTCTATTTGGAAGGCACCATAGGTGACAGCCTTGAAGCTTCATTTGCATAGCAAACATGTTTTTTTACATTTAGCATCTATATTGATGTGAGTTGGTGGCTGACAGTACCCAGCACTGCCTCTGCCCACACCGTCAACTTTTTTGGGAGGAGAGGGGTTAGTAGTGGCTTGAAGCCCTCCCTTGAGAGGTTGTACATAGCTCATCCTGAGAAGGTCCTGTGACCCTCATCAGAGGCCCAGCACCTTTTTAATTTTGAAAGAGGAAAAAAGGGAAAGAGAAACAGCCATGAAAGAATCTTCTTTGTTGAAGATTAAACTATTTGACCCAAAGCAGGAATGTGACCGCTTGCATCGTCTGTCAGTACCTCAGAAGTTGCCTGTGGATAACTGACATGCAGAAAGATCTGGAAGGCTAGCCCTTTGGGCAGTCTTCTTCTCTTCTGGCTCTCTCAGAAGAAGCTCCTTTTGCAGGAATTCTGTTGATACTCTTGGGTAACCCTTCCCCCATGACGCAGCTAGATTCTTGGGTCTGTCGGTGATTGGCTGAGATGTTATGTTCTAAGGCAGCTGTCTACACCCTCATGCCTCCTGCCCAGTGGTGGAGGAAATGCATAATAGGGGGAATTTTGCTAGGATCCCCTGCGATGGACTGAATGCTTATGCTCCCTGAAAATTCGTATGTTGAAGCTTAATTCATATTTATATGTTGAAACCGAATTTGTATTCATATGTTGAAGCCTAATCCTCAATGTGATGGTAGTTGGAGATGAGGCCTTTGGGAGCTAATTAGGTCAGAAAGGTGGAGCCTTCATGGTGGGATTAGTGCCCTTATAAGAAGAGAGATCTGTGAGGACACAGTGAGAAGATGGCTATCTACAAACTTGGAAGTGAGCCCTCACCAGGAACAGAATTGGCCAGCGACTTGATCTTGGACTTTGAGCCTCCAGAACTGAGACATGTATGTCTGTTTTTAAGCCACCTAATCTATGGTATTTTGTTATGGCAGCAGAAACTAAGACATCTCCCAAAATTCTTCAGCAGGGTCTGTGGGTCGTGGCCAGGGCTATCAGTATGCCTTGGAATTTCTTAGCCTTAATATCTGAGGTTTCTTTTTTTCTTCTTTTTTATTTATTTTTGCATTTTATGTCTTAGCTGATGTTCTTTTTTTTGGTTTTCTTTTGTCTTTTGCCTTTTTTTTGTTAAACCTTATTTGGGAAGAAAAGGAAAATCTTCCAGAAATGTGAGTGTAACATGATGAATGGCCTTAGCTTGATGTAGTGGCTCTACATTTCTGAAACCTTTGCCCAACAGTGCCAGGAGGTGATTGGGGTACGTGAGGCTCTCAGTTGACCAGGTGGGAACCATGCTCAGGCCCATCTGCTGTGCACTTGCTTTGTGCCGTGTGTGACACCAAGTGCATGACCTTGCTTTGTCCTCAACAGCCCAAGAAGACAGACCTAGAGTGGGCACACAACAAAGATCTGTCGACCAAGTGAATGAGTGCTACCATCTGCATTTCAAAGATAGGAATCTGAGGCTCATGACTGATGTCAGCCCAGCTCCCATAGCCAATGTCACTGAGATACATCAACCTACTGCTGAAGCTAAAGTCCCACCTGGACTTCCCTTGGTCCAAGGAGGCACAGAGCTGGGATTAGTCAGTTCTCCCAACTGCCAGCCACTGCCCCCAGCCCCAATCATTGTTGGTAGCTATATGTGTAGTTTCTGTCTTGTCTTTGAGGCCCAAGTCATATGTTGCTTCTTCTTCTGAGTCTTCAAAGAATCATACCTGTCTCTTGCTCTAACAGGCCTGGCTGTTGCCCTGCTGATATCCTGAGATGTACTTGGTCAGTGACCCTAGAGTTGGGCATATTGCATGCACTAAGCCTTTACTTGTCTGCTCAACCTTCCACCCTGGGCAGCTTTTGAGGGTAAGGGCTGTGTCTTGCTCTCTAGATCCAGTAGGGGCTCAGTAAACATTTGCAAAAGGAAGCTACCTGATAGATGTTAACTTTCAGTAGATATCTCTGAGCTGGTAGACCATCAGGTTGCCCTTGTCATGATGAATAACAAAGGCTTCTTAGGGTTCCTGCCCACCACCATATATAACAGAAGGCTTCCCTCTTCTCTGTGACTGGTGGATGGTTCTAGCCTGAGTGGAAACAGCTGACACTGAGAGTATTCACCCTTCACTTACTGTGAAAAAGGGTTTGGTTGCAGGGTCATTAATCAAGCTGTCAGGTAGAACACGAAGGTCTTATTTATTATATAAGGAGGTACTTTATAAAGAAATTGAGCTATGGTGATGAATAGATATTAGACACCAATTATGTTGCTGCTATTAATCAAGATACTCATATTTAGCAGTAACAACAACCGTGAGGGGTTGTAAAAGTAAATAAACTTCCTAAGGATGAATTGTACCATTCAGTGATTAACCTCTCATTATGAACATTGGCTACTTACAAATTAGACTTGTAGAAAAGTTAGTAATAACCCTGCATTCAGATAATAGTTATGGGTAGGCATAACATAAGGAGACATTACGAATTATTTTCAATTAATTCCAAATATATTCTTGGGTTTAAAATGTATGTGCCTGTTAAAATCTGCCCTAACATAGACCTCCATTAGAAAATTTGAAGATTTTTTTAAGAGGTCAGAGTTATGTGACTTGCTTCATTTTCACAGCTGACAGGGGCAGAGTCAGGATTTGAGCCCATCACCTATACTTAAAATTTTTTTTGAGGTGCTTTCACGTAAATTATTTCATTTACTTTTTAAACAATTCCTGCAAGCTGGCTAGGTTGCACATGCTTCTTATTGAAGAAGTAGTGGGTCACTGGTTGACATAGGCTTTGGAGTTGGTTCCCTGTTTTGGCCCAGTTTTCTTGTGATAGGACCCCCTCATGGCATGATTGTAAGGGAGAAATGAAACCATGGGTGTCCTGGGAGAGCCTGACACATAATAAGCTGTCAGAACACATGAGCCGTTTTTAAGATTATATTCATAATGATTTGAAGCAAATACCTAAATTTGGAAGCTGGTTTTGATACTTCCAATAATCTAGTGGGCTTGAAATGTTGATAAATACACCCTTCTGTAAATGTATTTACAGGCAACAATATTTATCAAAGTTAGGTTTTAGATTGCCCCGGAGCTGAAGTTATAAAATAATTTTAATGCAAATACTTGTGTTTTCTATGCTAGGACTTATGAAAAATGACAGTGTTTTGGGTAAGCCACTTAGCAGTACAACCTTGTCCAGTACTCACTGAGAACTCATCAGCATTCAGTAATCCTGTCAGAATGGAAAAATCTTTTTGCTTTAAATGAGATTTTGCTTGATTGGTATTTTTATTTTGGAAATCCAATTTTAGCTTTTTGTCTCACTTGATAATGAGTTTTTTGATAAATATCGTCACCCATCACCCTTTATTGTAAGCATAAAGAAGAGGTAACAAATGGCTTTCTGCAGTGTGATACTGTAATAAATAAAATCAGATGCCAGGAGTCCACTCGTCACTGGCGTAAATAAATGCATTCCTTCTTATTGGGCAGATGGGAACAGGATGTTGATTCTGAGTTGGTAAAACTTTGATTTCCATTCCTTTGAAAAATCCAATGAATGGCTTTATTTTCACATATAATATTTCTTCTGTAGTCTGAAACAAATGTTACTACGTTATTTGATTTAGAGTGACTACATTAGATAACTCTACCAGTTAATTTGGTTGGGTTTTACTTTGCTGTGGCTGAGTGCTCTACACTTGCTGTGGTTGGTGGTTGGGAAAGTGGGCCCTGGGCGATCACTTCCTCTCTGTGGGTTTTCCACTGGATGGCAGAACTGCTTATCATGCCACAGGCTGGAAAATAAATCCTGGAAGCACCATATAGCTCAAGTGACAATTTGAAAATAACAATCAGAGCCATGAATAGAAGCCGATGCACAAATTCAGTTAACAAGCAGAGGAACTAATTATCAGGCATTGGGTGGAAAGCCTATTTCTGAGTTTATTTCACAGCACATTATGACATTTCTTTAAATCACAACTCGTCCCCGTGTAAAAGATATAATCTTACATATTCCTGTGGGAAATAATCAGAGACAAAGCTTTACTGTATTTGTCATTTCTGAAGTTGACCTCGTTCCCCCCCAAAGTATTTTTCATGCTGTGAAATGTAATTTGCTTGACCCCAACGAAATTGGAATAAAAACATCACAATTACCGGTGGGTAAGAAAGTGGAATTGAGTTTGGGAGAATCGAGGCATAAAGAAAATCATTTTTTTTTTTTTTTTTTTTTTTGCGGTTCAGAAAATATATTGAAAGAAATGCAGAGAGACTTCAAAATTCCATAGTAGTTTGCACCTAATTCTGGTTGATAGGGTTTTAGTGTTTGGAGTGGTAAGCAGCTGTGGGGTTTTTGGTGGCCTGCCCCCTTGCAGGCTGAGAGGAAATTGGGGCCTGTGAAGAAGAGGTGACCTGTTTAGTGTCACATAGCTGATTGGTGGCAGGGTTAGATCTGCATCCTGGCCCATATACTTGGGTGCTTTTTGCCAGTGCACCTTTTTCCTCTCTAAAACTTTTACTTTCAGGAAGCCCACAGATTAAAAAAAAAAATCTGTGTATTGTGTTCTCTCAATTTCTAGGTTCACATCTGCCTGAGTTTACTAAGAGCCTGGCCGGGTACGGTGGCTCATGCTTGTAATCCCAGCACTTTGGGAGGCTGAGGCGGGCGGATCACCTGAGGTCAGTAGTTCCAGACCAGTCTGGCCAACATGGTGAAACCCCGTCTCTACTAAAAATACAAAAATTAGCCGGACATGGTGGCACATGACTGTAATCCCAGCTACTCGGGAGGCTGAGGCAGGAGAATCACTTGAACCTGGGAGGCAGAGTTTGCAGTGAGCCAAGATTGCGCCACTGCACTCCAGCCTCAGCAACAAAAGCGAAACTCCGTCTCAAAAAAAAAAAAAAAAAAAAAAAAAAAAGAAGAGCCTTACTTCCTTTAATTTGAAGCAAAGTGGAATTACCTTGACTGTGGAATCAAAAAGCAGGAATCAGCTGCTTTTTCCAGGGCACGCATTCCGGTGCATTTGTGAGGGTCTTTTTCAATGAGACACAGCTGTCCCAGGTCAAGCTTGAAGGCAGGGTAATTGTCATGAGCACAAGCACGTGTTGTTTTCTATCTCTTTGAGTGCAGGAAATAAGTACTCTTACAGAGTTGGGAAAACAGAGTGATCAGAGATTCAGGTTGATTGGGGAAAGCTGGAGCCCTAGAGGTTCTGTCGGAACATTTGGCGCACACTTGACAAACCCTTCAGGGTGTGTGCTGCCTCTGGTCATTGCCATTGCCCCAGACGACAGGTAGGCAAGGTTTATATAATTGAGTGAATAGTAGCCACTTCCTATATTTGTTCACTTACTCTGTGCTACGGCCTTAAGCCCTCCCTCATCCTCCCATCACCAATTTTAGAGGCATAGAGATGAAGTATTAGAGAGTCTGGGTCACTTGCCCAAGATCATGAGCTCAGGGTCCTGAAGTCTGGGTCTGAACCAAGGCTGTGCTTAGCATTGGCTATAGAAGAAAAGGACATAGGCCTTAGTGCAGCCCCTACCTCATCTTCCCCTTGCCTTCATGGCTGGCTGACATGTGAAATGGGCCATCCCATGGGGAAGTACTTTATGGTTTATGTGGGTTATTATCGTACTCGATGGCATTGAGTCCATCTGGGGACATGAGGTTCTTGAGTTCTCATCTCTTCTTGGTTTGCATTTCTTTGTTTTTTCTTTGATTTGGAGTAGTGAATGTGGGTGAAATGGAGAGAGGTTTCCTCTGGAACTGAAATTCTGGAGTTTTCTGGAGGGAACAGTGGAACGTTGCAATGTTTATCTCTGTCAGCAACATTCTGAGGTGAGAGCCCCAACCATTTCTAGTATTAGTGAGGGTAATGACTTCTCAGTGACCAGGGACGTAGGCTAGGTAGGGAAGCCCTTACGGGAGGATTCATTTGGCATTGTGTGACTACTCCAAAGGTCTGAGCCAAAGGTCCTGTGCCTTAGAAGTGGATGGGGTTTGTGTATGTTTCCTGTAAGTTCTGTTCATAAATGCTGAAATTCTTCTGTTGACAGGATAGTAATGAACCCATTGGTTAGAAGGTGAAGTAATGGAAAAACCTGTTTCAATACCATAAGTTGTGATTGTTGTACTTTTCAGATTGCAGTTCTTCTAAATGGCTTATAGAAGTTTCCAAGCTCTGCTTTGCCCTGACACATAAGCTCTTTAGGGTACAAAAAGAAATACTTACATCAGAATTGAACTTTTTTTTTTTCTGGCAGAAGAGGAGTTTTTGGAGCACAAAAAGATTTTGGAGCAAAGAATTTTGAGAAATTCTACTTTATTTTTTTCCCAAGTATTTGCACATTAAGGGCTCTTAGAAGTCCTTAAAAAGAAGCCTGCTTAATTTTACCCTGGCATCTCCCAAACTTATTTAAGATCCAAAATTTTAATTTGTCTGCAGCACACTTCTAGAATGGGGCTTTAGATTTTTAGAGGTCAGTAACATGACATCTAAAGGTTAAATTATGTTTATTCATGAACACATTATTCTATAGATTCAACACTAAATCCTGTAGACCAAGGGATCAACACATTTTTTCTTTAAAGGGCCAGGTAGTAAATATTTTGGGCTCTGTAGGTCTTTGTTGCAAATACCTGACTCTGCTGTTGATGTGTGAAAGCAGCCATAGACAATATTAAATGATGGACATGGCTGTGTTCTAATAAAACTTTATTTACAAAAACAAGCAGCAGTTGGATTAGGCTTGCAGGTCATAGTTTGCCAATCCTGTGTCAGATCTGATGACCTGGTCTGCTGATCACACTGCTGCATATTCCATGCCATTCCTCTGGATGTAATGCACACCTCCTCTTTCGATTCAATAACCACTACTCAGCCTCCCTAACTTGCCTCAAGCATCCCTCCCTCAGAGGTTTTCTTGCATTCCAGGACAGCATGTGGTTTGCTCTCCCATCCTCCCCCAGGTCTCTATTGTATCCTCTGCTCCAGCCCTAAGCCACTGTGCTGCCATCATTCCTTTCCTTACCAGCCCTGGCACCAACTTTGAGCTCTTGGAGGGCAGAGACCTTATTACTAGTCTGTATCTCCAGCCCTGAGGATGGGAATGAGGATGAGGATGGTGTACCCAGCAAGTTTCAGGCACTCACTGTGAGCTTGGCGAATGAATATGATGTTGCAATAACTTGATACAGTGTTGTGTTGTGTTTTGTTTGGATGAAATTTTAGAGTTAATAGTAAGTATAGCAGGAGGAAGTGTTCTTTTCAAATAGTAATTTTAAGTATCCCCAAAGACACAGATCGGATGTGTGAATCTAGGGATGAATTCCACATCCTCCCAAGATATATGCATCTTGGGTGAAGAAAGGAAGAAATGAGGCTACTGTGCACTGTGGTAAATTATGCATGTAAAACAGAAAAGCTGGGTGAAAATGATAATTTAGGGGGCATTGGGGAAGTATTTGAAAGATCTGAAGGTGTATTTTTCACCTTTCTTTATGTATTAGAGATTAAATGATGTAGACCTTTTTCTCTTTTCACCCAGGCCTTTAAAATATTTTTTCTGGTAATTTCTCTTCATACTACATGACTGCTCTAATTACATCTCTAGTTTTAAGATAATAGAACTGCATTTTTAATGTGCTCTCTGCTGTATCTGGATTTATGATATCTCTCCTTCCTTATGTCTTCTGAAAAAAAAATTAAGTGAGTTAATATTAAAATAAAGTAGGTGAATTAAAAGGGAATGAGACTTTAAAATCTCAGATCCAACCCAAATGCTCACCAACGGCAGGCCTCTCCATCTCTGAAGCCAGGACAGCCTTGCTCCTGCCTTCCTCCCTGATAGAAAGCCCTGCCAAGCTCCAGGTGTGGCCATGACCCTGAGTTGGGCTAGTGAGGAGGGAAAGGAAAGGCTGGCCTGATGTTCCCAGAGGTATGAATGCCATTCATGTACAAGAGACACTGTGACCACTTTTTCTGAGTCTGCTGCTGGGAATCAGATAATCTCTCAGCATTTTGGGCTCCTGCTGCTGCTGTCCCTGGGAGTGCTGCAGGACGCGGTGACTTTCAGAGTCTTGCAGGGAGAGCAGGTCCTGTGTTGATGCCATTGCTGATGAATGGGGTGACCTTGGAAGAGTCACTTGACATCTTGGCCTTCAGCCTCCAGATGACTCTGTCTGTGTCTGGAGGGGTTGATAGGCCTCCTGGGCTGTCTTAGATGTTAGCAAATAAAACTTAATTTACTCGGTTGAATACCACCATGTCTGCCTCTTGCTTTGATCTCATAGCAACTGGGTAGACAGAAACTACAGAGATTTTAAAGGCTTGACAATTGAAATAATTGAACACCACACTTGTGTTCTTAATTTTGTTAAAACACAGGCCCTTTCTTCAAGGAGAGCACATCTGAATAAAGGAAGTAGACACACAAACCCAGAACTGCAGGGCTGGTGTGTAACGGGATCTATGAAGCACTGTGGGGTGTGGAGGAAGGCATCACTAGTTGTCTGTCTGGAATGGGGACTGGCAGTCAGGAAGGGCTTCCCGGGTGAAGTCATGATTGACTAGGGCAGCAATCCCCAAACTTTTTGGCACCAGGGACCAGTGTTGTGGAAGACAAATTTTCCATGGATAGAAGGGGTACGGGGATGGTTTCAGGATGAAACTGTTCCATCTCAGATCATCAGGCATTAGTTAGATTCTCATAAGGAGCGTGCAACCTGAATCCCTCGCATGCACAGTTCACAATAGGGCTCATGCTCCTATGAGAATCTAATGCCACAGCTGCCGCTGATCTGACAGAGGTGGAGCTCAGGTGTTAATGCTCGCTTGCCCCCGCTCTGTGGCCGGGTTCCTAACAGGCCACAGACCAGTACTGGTCCATGGTCCAGGGGTTGGGTGTTTAAGGATGACCCGATGTTTATCATACAGGGAGGGAGGGTGCCAGGCACTCTGATCAAAGAGAGTTGAACTCCAAAATAACTGTCAGGTCTGCAGACAGAGCATCAGGGGATCAACATGGGTATGTGCTCCCCCAACCAGCTGCTCAGAACACTCTAATCTAGCTGTGGAACATATGTACCCAGAACTCATTGTATAGACTGTTAAGCGTAGGTCATGGTTGTGCTTTTTCCATCTTTTCCATTGCAACTCACTATTATCAATTTAGAAAAGGTGAACTTAAAAACAAACAAACAAACAAACAAACAAAAACAGAGTAGCCGGAGAGGCTGTGCAGGAATTACCCTGTAGGGATAGCACAGCCAAGGAGAGCTGTAATGATTCAGCACCAAGGACAGCGACACGCAAACTGTCCAGCGTCAGGACCTGTGAATCCTTCCTTGGTGGTTCATGGGTGCTGAATGTGGTAAGAATGGCGTTCTCGGCAGAGTCTGTGTTCATGATGTCCTCAGGACTGCACCCATGCCATGCTTGACCAGCCTAGGCTACGATGCCTCTTGACTGGTGGCCAAGTGCCTCAGAGTCCATGTATTCCAGTGATAGACCACTTGGAGTTGGAATCCAACCATAGGGTTGCTCCTGCTGTTGGAGCCAATGGGAGGCGATGTTTGCTGGGTTTCCTGCCAGAGAATTGCTTCATGGCTGTAGTTTACTCTCAGCTTCTTCATATAGGAGAGATTTTCATGAGTTTTTCAGGTCAAAGATAATGAACACAGGGCCCCTTCTGTAATAGATCCACAAACCCCAAACTTCCAAAATGGATATATATTTTGCTTATCATTAGAATGGCATTAGTGGTGATATTAGCTGCCAAATTCTGTGGAATATAGAGTGTCACTCATTTAGTACTTGGCAGACCCCTCTGATACCATTTGTGGTGTTTGTCCCCAGCAACTCAGGATAATGGATTTGGCCTTTGACTGACTTTGACAAGTTGATGGAATTTTCCCCATCTCACTCCTGCAGTACATCCAGCCTGAGTCAAAAGTGAAGCCATGGCATCTAAGCCTCAGGCACAACTCTGCATTATTTTATTACAAGCATGAGCTAAAGTAACCCCTGCTTGAGGGAAATGAGGGCTGAAATTTATTGAAGCAATTCTTGGACTTCGTGGTTATAAATCCCAATCTTTTCATTTCTACTTGGCGAGGGTATCGACCAGCAAGCTTTTATGTAAGAACTTAGTTCCTAGAGGGACGCAGTGTGGGGAGTCATATTTGCTTGGCTAGTCATAGCTGAAAGGATTAAGAAGAGGCTTCCCATGAAACCAGCCCACTGATACTGCGTGTGGCATCTCTGATTGTGAAAGGGCTTGGGTGTTCCATCCATTAATTAAGGTGCATAACTCTCCTCCATGGTAGATAGTCTTACCTTAAGACCATTTAGGGACAGGGCCAAAGTCAAACACAAAGGCAGAAAGTGGTCTTTTGGCTCTCCAGACAAGTTTATTCCTTGCTATCCCGTCCTTCCCTGTCCTTTGAGATCTGGAGTCCAGGAGGTAGGATGGCAGGGTCATCACCGTGTGGTGCTAGTTGAATATGCTGTGTGAAGTGGAACAGACTGGCCAGCTGGGCTTCTCGACACGTAGGATTGGCAAATTGCTGGGATGAGGGTGCTTCTTGCCTAGCTTCAGGAGGAAGTTGTCTGGAGTTCTGATAGTTTGGAGAGGTCTGCTGGAAGTTCCTTCCCACTGGATTGGGCGCCATTCACCAGAGGCCTGATCTCAGCAGTCAGATCCCACACACAGGCCTATCTTCCCCATCAGCTACAATTCAAACTTGTGCCTTCACCTTAGATTGTTTACAAAAGGAATTTTTTTCTTATGTCATTAAAGTTAATGAGTACACATAATTTTCTACTTTTTAAATTTTAAGTGTCACAACCCGTCCTCATAAATGCTGTTTGCCCAGTTGTCTTAGTCTTGTCTGGGCTGCTGTAACAAAATGCCACAGACTGAGTAGCTTATAAACAACAGAAATTTATTTGTCCCAGTTCTGAAAGTCTGAGATCAAGGGAGGGCCTGTTTCCTAGTTCATTGATGGAGCTTTCTAATTGTGTCCTCACACTGTGGAAGGAATGAGCTAGCTCTTCAGGGCCTCTTTTATAAGGGCACTGATTTTATTCCTATGGGTGGAGCCCTCATGAACTAATCATCCTCCAAAGGCCCTACTTCCTAATACCATCACTTTGGGAGTAAGGAATTTGACATGAATTTTGGGGGCATACAGACATTTAGATCTTGCCACAGTATTCCTTACTGGAAGCAGGGTTATTAGAAAGTGTCAGTGGCAGGTGAGGTACCCAGAAAGGTTGAATGTTTCTTAAATCTGCTTTCCTCTGTAGAAGGGAGAAAGAATGGAAGAACACAAGTTTAAGACCTACTGATGGTGGCTAAAAGGTTGTGCTCTAGGTGAGTAGTGTCTCACCCTGCCACCAGCACACACACCACTTTCCACCTTCCCCAAATTGAGAGTTTTAAAACCTTACATCATCGTACCTTTGATTTTTAGCCCCAGCTGAAATCTCTAAGCATGTCACTCTCAGAGTTTCTGTCTATAGAGACCTTTGGACATGAATCTTAAAGTACTCCTGCTGTTGTGCCTTCCCATCTCTTTCACTTTGGCACCATTGGCAGTGAGCCATTTTGCTTCCAGAGAAAGTAAACCTCTTTTTTTCAATCTCTCCTTATAAGATTATAAGTAAAATACTCTAGATACATTTTACAAGCATTAGTTGCAACTGCAGAAGTGTTGAGATCCACTGGACAGAACACAGGGTTGGGGTCTGTAGAGCTGAATTCTAATTCTGACTCTGCTCCCTAGTGGCCATGTGATCTTGGACAAAAGACTTAACCTCTTTGAGCCTCGGTTTTCTGATCTGTAAAATGGGGCTATCTGTCTGGAAACAAAAAAAGAAAGGACCCCAGCCCCAGAACTGTCATAAAGATCAAGTGGGATAATACCAGAACCTGCCATCATATATGGTGTTGAATTGCTGCTTGATCAATGTAGGTGGAAGCAAAAAAAAAAAAAAAAAAAAAAAAGTGCCTTTCTTGAGTTGGATTTGTTTTAATCAGTCAGGATAAACCCACTCATAGAAAGTTTTGAAGAACTCGTATGAGGCCAAAACACATTCCTGCTCCGGGGAAATGGAGGTTAACCCTGAAGCTTAGATGCAGCAGCTTTTTCTATTCACTAAAAGAGAAGCAGAACTGGAGTGGCCTGAACAAGCAGGGACAGTGTTCTGGGACAAACATGTAATCTTCAGTGACTTTTTGTGATGGCAGATCACATCAGATTAGTGATTTTAAAATGAGTATTTTTCTGCCTTCTGGCCATATTTAATGTTCTAATGCCTTTTCTTTTAAAACATCAACAGCATCATCATCATCATCACCATCATATCTAATTTAGTGTTTTCAGTTTCATACCCATGCTGAGCAGTCCAAACCCTTAAATGGATTTGTAATCTAGTACCCAGGGAGTGCCTTGGAATGCCATGGGCTGTTTTTTATCTGTGTTTTCAAGTTGAACCGACCCAGTACAAGGAAATCAGTGATATGGTCTCTTCTCATGCTTGTGCCTGGTGCTGGGAGTGGCAAATTCAGCCTCCCTCATTTACAGTTTGGCTTTGAAGAGCTGAGCTTGATGTTAGGCAGGGCTGGGTTTGGGTGTCAGGGCCATGCAATTGGGGCAAGTTCTGTAACTTCTTCTGGCCTCTCTTTTCTGATATTTGGGAATAATGATAGATAAGGAGCCCTACCTCCACAGGGCTGCTGTGAAGAGAGAATGTACACAGAGCCCAGATCTGGTAGTCAATGAAGGGCCCCAAAAGTGTTAGCTGTTGCTGTTGTTGATTATATTGCATAACAACACCAAACCCACCGTGTCTGCCCTGAACCGGCAAGTGGGGGGATTCTGAGGATGTATTAGCACTGAGGCGGTTTGTTTGGAGGAGGTTTGGGTTTATTTGGGACCAGCCAGTTGCCTTCTAGCACATTCATGGTGTCCCTGCAAGTTTTCTTTAGAATGTCTTGTGCCATCAATAATGATGAAACCTGGGATGCAGGGCTTTTTTTTTTTTTCTTTTTAATTCCCTGTCAGTCAGCAGTGCCAAGTGAATCAAGAGTGGGTGGCCCTTCATCCTCCCACTTCCAGAAAGTTCTTTTAATGACTGCTTGGGAGTGGAGGAGAAGACTTATTTTTAACACAAGTGATGTGTTTTGACAAGAATATATCACTGTGGAGAGTTTATGCTAAAGGGGAAGTGCTTGCAGTTACAAATGGAGCCTGCCTTTCCTTCTGCAAACAGGGCATTGATACTTGAGTTTCACCATGCAACATGCAGGTGACAACATATAATTGAGGTAGGAGTGGTGTGACATGCACAGTATTCTTTGGTATAAACGTGGAAACCATAGCAGTAGCCAAACAGACCCTTGGGTTATTGAAAACCCAGACACCTAAGGGGGAAGGTAGTTGTCCACAGAGAGTACATGCAGTAGAGCATTGGAGCTTCAGGGTCTTGGGCGGATGACTCTTCTCTGAGTCTGTTTTTTTCTCTTGTAAAGCAGGGAATGAGCACGAGAGCCATGAAGCAGTCTCAACTCCCTACATGCTTTTCCCATATGTGAGGGGTGTAGTGTGTGTGTGTGTGTGTGTGTGTATTCACGCCATGCTGGCTGTAGATTGTTCTCTGGGGACAAATCAGTGTTGCCCTCCAGGTAATTCAGCCCAGCAAACGAACCAGGGGTTACTAATGGCACTGCAGCTGGTGCAAGGGAAAGCGGCTTCAAATGGAGCAGGTATCATGGAGCTAGCAGAGCTGCTCATTCCTCAGGGAGAATCAGATCACACAGGAGACCCATGACGGGGAGGAAGAATTTAAGAATTACAACAGCAGTGAAATAGTGTTAACCGCAGCCCTATCGGACTGCACAGGCTATCCTTCAAATGTCTTTTCCTCCATGCCTGGAATGAGGAGGCTGTTCATGATTATAGTTTTTCAGCATGTAACCTTGGCCAGGCACTCTGCTAAATGATTCACATTTAATCCTCACAAGAACCCTTGGAGAGGGGAACTTTTGTTATCGAACCCCTTTTACAGGTGAAGGCATGAAGCTCTCGTGGTGAAGTGATACTTCCCAGTTATGTGGTGAGTTGGAACCTGGTTTCAGCCCAGGTGGTGGGACTTTATGTCCCTATTCCTTAGAGTCCATGGCTATGGCTGTGGGATGATTGAGGTTGCTCCAGATGACCCAGCAGCAGAGTCATGCTGTGACCAATTATTCAGTAAGCAAAAGCAGGCAGAGGGCTTTTTGCTCATTTTCTTGCAGATTGCATGTTGTAGCCAGTTCTTTTTCCAGGGTTCAGTTTTTTCGGAATTAGCTAGAGCTTCTCCTCTGTCTCTGACAGTGGCATTGGATACTATCATAATAGTAAACATTTGAATTCTAATTACCAGGTGCTTGCTAAAATATTTTCAAACATTATCTCATTTAATCTTCATAACTGCTGTATTAAGCAGGCACTATGATTATTTCTAGTTTCTACATGAGGAAAAAAGGAGTCACTTGCCTGAGGTCTTGGGACCAGTGGGTGGCTATCTAACCTGGGCAGCCTATCCCTAGAGCTCTCACTGATGACCACTAGGTGGTGCCAGTCTCAGGAGGGACCCCCCAGCCTGGATGAGCTTGTTGCAGGAAGAATATTCTCCTTGGAGGCTGAATTACAAGGTGTTGTTGAGAGCATCAGCTCCATGTCCTGAGAGACCTGGGTTCTAATTCATTTCCTCCAGTTATGGACCATGTGGCAGTGGGCAAGTCATTGCTTCTCTGTGCCTCAATTTTCTCACCTGCAAAATGGGGAGAACACTATCTGCCTCACTGGGATGTTGAGAGCTCAGGGTCTGGCCCATAGTTGGTTCTCAAACATGGAAGCTGTCAGAAAAACAAATATTGCATGTTCTCAGTCATATGTGGAAGCTAAAAAAAAATTGACCTCGTGGAGGTAGAGAGTAGAATCGTAGATACGAGGGGGCGGGAAGGGTGTGTGAGTGCTGGTGGGGGATAAAGAGAGGTTGGTTAATGGGTACAAACATACAGTTAAAAGGAATATGTTCTAATGTTAGGAGAGTAGGGTGACTGTAGTTAAAAACAATATGTTGTATATTTCAGACTAGCTAGAAGATAGGGCTTGAAATGTTCCCAACACATAGAAATAATAAATATGCAAGATGATGGATACCCCTGATAGCCTGACTTGATCCTTACACATTCTATGCATGGAACAAAATGTCAACCTTTATCCCATAAAATGTGTAAATATGACCTATCAATTAAAAATAGTTAAAAAAAAAAAAGTCCATAGTTGAGAAGCAGGGACATGATGATGGAACCATTTCATAATGGCCAAAGTCAGAAGCCAGCCCCAGTTCTCCCTCCTGCCTGTCCCCCACCTCCTTGTCTTTCCAAAATTCTCTCTGGAATCTTCCTCCTGGCTGTTCCTTCCTCTCTTCTTGATTACCATGTAGATGGGGCCTGTCTTAGTCTGGCTCTGCTGCTATAACAAAATACCCGAGACTGGGTAATTTATAAAGAACAGGAATTTATTTTCTCATAGTTCTGGAGGCTGGGAAATCCAAGATTAAGGCACTGGCAGGTTTGGTTTCTCGTGAAGATGCATTCGTCATAGATGGCACTGACTAGGTGTCCTCACATGGTGGAAATGTGGAAGAGAGTGAACCCACTCCCTCAAGCCCTTTTATAAGGGCTCTCATCCCATCCTGTGAGGGCAAAGCCCTCATGATTTAATCACCTCCTAAAGTGCCCACTTCTTAATACTATCACAATGGCCATTACATTCCAATACATGGATTTGGGGGGACACATTTAGACCATAGTAGGGCCCTCAGCACTTAGGTCTTCTGTGAAAGGGCCTCCTGCCTGGCTTTTCTCTCGCCGGTTGTACCTACTCTGGTCTTTCTCACATGGCCACCCATCCAACGTGGTCACTCCCATGCTAAGTCTTACATGATACCCTGTCAATTACAGCCAGCCCTTGAACCTTGGAGGGCATCCATATTATTTGAGGGAAGTTTCCTAATATGCACATTCCAGAGTCCCGCCTCCCAGAGGTCCAAATCATTTGGTCTGGGTTAGGCCCAGGAATCAGCCGTCTGGCCATTGTCCCAGGGCATTCTGATGCATGTGATCTGGGGCAAAACTCTGACTCCTAAGAATCAAGTCCAAGTTCCTTAACATGCCTCCTCACCCTGGCTTATTTCTGCATCTGTGCCTTTGCTAGACCACCGACCACCAGCTCTGTCCAAAGCTCACTCCTACCCATCTCTGCTTTCCTTTGCACCTGGCTTCTCTGCGTTAAGGTTTAGCTCAAAGAGAGCCTGACACAGAGATGCAGTGATAGACACAAGCATCATATTATCTAATATTTATTGAAGGTGTAGGTGTGGTGGTCAAAACTTTTACAAGTATTAAGGCATTACCTTCTCATAGCCATGTGAAGTTGATGCAGTTATAGTCCCCACTTTTGTAAATGTGGAAAGTAGGGTACAAGGAGGTTGAGTAAGGTGCCCAAGGTCGTGTGGGGCTAGTGAGCTGAAGAAGCTGCTCAGGTAGTCCAGGTCTAGGGAGATGGTGGCAACATTTCTTTGGACTTTTGTGGTGCAGCCTTGGGTTTTCATAGGTTTGGTGGACACTGTTGGTGTTTAGTGTCCAGGCTTAGGGATGCCAAGCATCCTTCAGTGTGTACAGCAGCCCTGCTTGTGGAGGATTGTCCCACACCCCTCGTGAGCAGCAGAGATCCTGCTGGACATTTATGCAAGTGAAAACCCTGTTCATAATTATTTGAAGCTAGAACCTAATCTAAACACATTTTACAATTTCATATTTTTAATAAACACTGAATTTTCCAGGAGCACGACTGCCATTGATCATTGAGTTAGTGTGTTGGAGGAGTCACATCACCGAGGACCATGTTGGTGGCCATCAAGATATGCTTGTGTGGTTGGCATTTGTAGCTGTTAAATTTTCCTGATGCTCTGTTTTGCCTTGCCTTTCAGTATCATTATGCCTAAGCATTTGTCTACTGAAATACGTTATTACTTTATTCTAAACCATTTGCCTTTGATTCTCTTTTATATTATAGGTTGGACATACTATTGATTTAAAAAAAATCATATGCTGATACTATCTGACTTTCATTTCAGGATAGTAAAGAAGATGTCACAAAGTGATTGGTTAAAAAGGCAGTCTTCATCAGATGAAGAACCACTCTGTACAAAATAAGGCCTCTTAAGGGGTAGGAGGCCAGTGAGTTCTGGGAAAGACACCTGATGGATGGATCTTCACAGGGAAGCTGTTAAGTTAAAACTTGAGTCTGGAATGCCTTTGCTAGACCCCAGCTTGCCTCCTGCCCACATGTCACAGCCCTCCCAGTTCTCTTTGAGATGTTAATTTGTTGCTAT
Source organism: Symphalangus syndactylus (assembly GCF_028878055.3). Lineage (NCBI taxonomy): Eukaryota > Metazoa > Chordata > Mammalia > Primates > Hylobatidae > Symphalangus > Symphalangus syndactylus. The sequence continues at coordinate 106,752,459 of NC_072423.2, read as the reverse complement.
GAAAATTATCTTGTCACTGACAAACGGAATCTGTAAGAATCAGCTCTTCTTATAAAGTGGTTCCTATGGTATCTGCAGGGCTTTGTCAGTTTGCAAGTTATGAATATTTATGTTTCAGAAAAGAGTCCTCATTTAAATTGCGTTTTCTGTAATTTCCCACTTAATTTCACATAGAAAATAATGACATTTCCAGGCTTTGCCTAGGTGAATGTCTGCAGAGATGGCAGTTTTTGCACACGGGCTCAAGGGGCATTGGGATTTACTGAATTCCAAACGCAGATGCAGTTCTGCTGCCCTGCAATTGCTTCTATGTAAAATAATGCATGCGTCCGATACATCATCGACGGAAGATAAATGCCAGACATGATTATGGTAAATTAGACCTTTGCATTATTTATGAGATCCAATGTAAAACGTGTTTTACTTTCCCCCACTAATGTTTATATAAAAGCTATAATAGGACTTTTAGTAAACAATTTTAAAATTTATTACACAAAGGGACAAAGTTTTTCTTAAATTTTATCTTAAAAATTTAAACTTTTTAAAGAGATTGCATCTCCCTTTGTTGCCCAGGTTGGTTTTGAGCTCCTGAGCCTCCAAGTAATGCAATGCTCCTGCCTCATCCTCCTGAGCAGGAAAGGGCCAAGTTTTAAAAGGCTCTTCTAGTCTCAGTTGTCCCTATCTCCTTCCAACAGCTCTTCAAGCAGAAAAGCAGAACTATGGAAAATGTCATGGGACATGTATTGGGTGGGCCTGAGAAGGGCCTTGGAGAAGTCGAGACTTGGGGGGTGGCAGGAAATGTCTTCCTTGTGACCTCAAGTCTGCTGCCATAATATTTAAGCATCTGTAGGAAGATGTTGATGGCCTGCCTCAAGTCCTCCTCTCCTTTCAGTTTTCAGGAAACTGTGTACTGCCTGACTTCAGTGTGGGTCCGCCTCTGGCATCTTTATAGTAGCAGAACTTATTCGAAGTGTGTTTTAATTTTAATTTTTGGTACCATCTTCTTTCTCTGGTTTGGTACTGATCTCTTGAGGCAAGCCGGGAGGATCACTTGCAGGTAAAATTCCTTCCCTGAGCCGTGTGTGTTGGTTTCTCACAGCCAGTCGTCATAATATCTCACACTTGTTTAGGAACTTGGCACCTTTTGGGAACTGCTCCTGTGTATGAGCGCCTTTGATCTGCAGGCAGCTGGGAGCTGCTGTCTTGTGAGCTGTTACAGGCTGTGAGGGGAACTGAGTGGAACAGTCGCCTATCCTTTCCATATTCTTCTCTCCATTTTTTGGTTTTCTGCACGTTCTTTAAAGGCTACGTCTGAAATTCCTCCTTCCCCATTTCCTATCTCCAACCTGAAGTTAAAAGTTTCTAGCCTTGGGGTGTTAGAGACCACTTGGGAGCTGCTTTCTCTGTGAGGTGAAGCATCTCTGCTGGGGCTTTGATTAGGAAGGTGATGTTGTATGTGTCTTTGGACGTGATGAAAGTAAAAACAGCATGCGCCAAGTTCCAAGGAAAGTGAGAGTCAGAGGCCAGACTGCTGCCTCGTTCTTATCAGACTTTTCTTTTTTTCACCTTAAAAGATCTAAAAGGCTGGTTCTGTTCTTTACTTGTGCATAACAAGGACGGGAGCAAACCACTGTCTTTGTGTGTCTTGTCTTTGTAATACCTAAAAGAGCCCCCATCCTCTAATAGGCTCCTTGTGGCTCTGCCTGTCTGAGGACAAGAGGCCTGATGCAGTGAACCCGCCATTGCCTGCAAGGCCTGACTCCTGTGTGCCAACTTGGGCTTTCTAAGGGCAGTTTCATGTATCTTGAACCTTCTTCTAGGAGCCACCTAGGGACAACAGTCTGTTGTGAGGCCAGAGCCTCTGGCTTCCTGTGGCCCCGAATATTTCTGTACACCAGCTGGGGTCTCTTGGCCAGGCTACCTCAATAGAGTATTGATGGGCCAGCCGCTCTGTGGGGCTCTGTTCATTTATGCCATTTGCCCACTTTTTATGCTTCAATTCCAGTATGTTTGGACAATGAAATTAAATTGGTCAATTTTTAGCACATCAAATGGCTTTGTTCTCCTGCTTTGGCACTGAGCCTCATGTGGAATTGTTTAAAAGGAAGACACTCAGCTTGGGAGCACTGTGGGATTCAAGGTTTTGTATCTGTGGATTCTAGGCCGTGCCACTGTCCCTCAGGCCTCGGGGGGTTACTGCCTCTCTGGGTTTGCCTGGTGGCATCCTTGCAGCCCCAGGCTTTAGCCAGACCTCCCTGCAGCTAGACGCTGAGTGCACAGGTCTGGTCGGCACAGGCCATTCTCAAAAGCTTTTGTTCTTCCACGGATTTTTCTGTGCTGAGTGATGGCTGTGGCCGGGAGCTCCTAGATGTCTTGCTCCTTGACGTTTGTTGTGGAAAAGAAGGCTGCTGGCCTGAGGTCATTTATTCCATTTCTTTTCTTCCTGTCCCCGTGTCTTTTCTTTTCTCATCATTTCTTTCTTATAAACATCTTATTTCTGGCCTTCACTTCTTGTTTTCCTTCTTCACCTTCTCCTTGACTGTCCTCCCAAGGCTAATGATTGTATGCCCTATTTCAGTATAATTTTCTTTCAAAAATTTTTATTTTATTACATCTTTAAACATATACAAAATATAGACTAATAAAACACCCAAATTCAATAGTTACTAACTCTTTGGCAGATCTGGTTTCCTCTGTATCCCCGCTGCCCTCCTACCCTGTCCCTGTACAGTTTTGAAGCAGTTCTAAGGCGTCTTGTCTTCTTACCTCTCAATACTTCAGTCTACCTCTCTAAAAGAGGACTCTTTCTTGCTTTCTCTTTTTAAAATTTTTATTCATTTAGTTTTGAGATAGGGTCTTACCGTCACCCAGGCTGGAGTGCAGTGGTGTGGTCTTGGATCACTGCAACCCCCACCTCCCAGGTTTAAGCGATCCCCGGCCTCCTGAGTAGCCGAGACCACAGGCACCTGCTACCCGCCCCCTCTGCCTCCCGCCACTAATTTTTTTATTTTTTTTTTTGTAGAGACAGGGTTTTGCCATGTTCCCCGGGCTATTCTTCTTTTTTAGATGAGAGAATCTTAAGGGAGAACATCCTAGAGCCTTTCCTCTTCAGAGGCCCTTAATGGTCATTGAAAGAACATTTATCCAAGTGCAGCACATGAGGTGATAGCATGCAATAGTTAAAAATAGTATTTTGTATTTGTTTCCCTGAATACACTAGATTTTATGGCAAATTATGTTGGTATTCCATGTATGATATTAACACTAGGTAAATAAAGGGAATCAATTTTAAAATAAAAATATTTGATAAATACAATATTTGCAGGGGTCAGAAAACTGTGATCTCAGGGTCAAATCCAGCCCACTGCCTCTGTTTTAGTAAATAAAGTTTTATTGGAACATGGCCTCTCATTTGTGTGTGAACTGGGTATGACTGCTTTTGTGCTATCCTGGCAGAGTTGAGCAGTGGGATGGAGATTGGCCTACAAAGTGGAAACTATTTGCTATCTGGCCCTTTATAGCAAAAGGTTTACCTGTGGCATCGGAGGTATGTGGACAGAGCAGCTATCATGACCCTGGCACATCAGTGGCTGAAGTCTGGAAAATTCCAATCATACTCAACCTCTTGCTTTGTAGCTGATGTAGCTGAGATCCAGGCTAGGGAGGAGGTTGCCCCTGGTTACACAGCCAGTGGGTGGTTGGGTGGGTAGTCCATCCTGAAGTCCCTAGTGCCATGCCCCAGGCTCTGTGCTAACATCTCTGAGTGTTGCAGATTGGGTTTAGACCTCATGCTGGGTAGCTGTTCCAGAGCAGAAATAATTTGTGGTTTTCAGTAATTTCTCACAAAACGCTCTGTATTAAGTTTCTGTTGCCCCAGCCCTTTAAATTATTACACCAACTAGAAGAAAAGTAATTTCAAAGAAGTAAGGAGGATATTTGTGAAGTGGACTAATTTACCATCAAATAAAATACACCGAGTGCCTCCTAACATAGAATGCTGAGCTGATTTTTCTCTGTGGTATCAATTCCATCTCCAGCTTTAGTGATGGATATCCAGCTGGGAGGAGAGCATCAAGGTAAAATAAAATGCAAACGATCTCTAGCATATATTTGTGATTTTCTCATTTCAGTATCCATTCCTGCCGTAATTGCCAGAGTAGGAACAAAGCTGCAGGGAGAACTGTTCTAGGGTATTTCATTTCATAGCATTTGATTACTTAGGATTGAATAGCTTTGAGATTATATTGACCCTGTAGACTTGTCTCCTGTTACCCTATTTTCTAAACATTTTAGACAAGTGCTTTGGAAAATAGGAACTTTTTTGTTGTTGTTGAGATTTTAAGATGAAAATATTTCTTTATGGCTCAAAATTGTTATTATTATATTTTGTGGGAGAAGCAACTTGCTAAAATGATTCTGTGGTTTACTTAGAACTGCACTGTCCAATGTGATAGCCACTGAGCCACACATAATGCTACTGAGCACCTGAAGTGTGTGTGGCCGCTCTGAAGTGAGACGCTCTGTAAATGTGAAATAAACACTGGGTTTTGGTGACATAGTACAGCAAAACGAATGTGAAATCTTTCATAATTTCAGAATATTGATTATATGTTAAAATGATCACATTTCGTATATATTGGATTAAACCATATATATCATTGGAATTATTTTCACCTGTTTCCTTTCACCTTTTAAAGCAGCTACCAGAAAATTTAAAATTACACATTGGAGTTAGCATTATATATACTTTGAAAAGTACTGAATATTGAGATGGGATAATTAAAGAAATTTTAAACAATTAGAGCCATGATGAGAAAGCTTGGCTTACTTGAATAAGAATATCGCTCTAATGTTGGAAGTTATGGAACAAAAGAAGCATAGCATTAACTCAAGATTTATTGATTGATGGAAAGAACATTTCACGTAGACTCCAACCCTTATGGGTCGTGTTCAGTAAATGTTTACACCTTTAGGTGTCCTCAAATCACTTATAGGGAATTGTAAGATTATTTAGTAAATAGTCTACAACTGACTATTTGGTAGAAGATTTGAGTTTGAGCCTCATTTTATATTATACCCCAAATAAATTCCAGATAGATTAAGAAAATAAATGTAAGGAATGAAATTATCGAAAGACTGTATCATCATCTAGCCAAATGGGTATTTGATTCTCAATTTAAAAGCAATAGAAGAAATTGTAAAGGAAAAAATTGAATTGACAACAGAGAAATCAAGTTTCATTCTTTAAAATAAATTTGATAAAATAAGTTGGACAAAGGTATAAAAACAGGGAACTCGTCCCAGCAATTCCTGACCCCTTGACCATATACGGTTCAGAAAATGACATTTAATGCACATCAGAACTCTGTGAATTCAAATGAACTTATTCCTGCCAGTTTTCTGTTCATTAATGGGGTTGCCAGATTAAACAAATTAAACTGTGGGGGCACTCAGTTAAATTTGAATTTCAGATAAATAACATATAATTTTGGATATAAACATGTGCCATGCAATATTTGGGACATACTCTTAATAGAAAATACTGTTGTTTATATGAAATTCACATGTAATTGGGCTCCTGTGTTTTATCTGGCATCCCTAGCCTGGGAATCCACCCTACAATGTGCAGAACGGGAAGGGAAGCATGGGAGTTGAGTAGTCATGTGACTGCACTTGGTGCAGAAGGGACCTGGGACCAGCTGCCCTGAAAATAGGCATTCCACCAGTTGTCCCCTTTGACCCTGCAACTCACTGCTGGCTTCTGAAATGTGGGGCACCTCTGTGTCCTAAGCCTGTTCAGGATTCTGTGAGATCATCTGGCTCTCTCATGCTGCAGGCAATTAGACTGGAAGAATCCAGCCCCAAGTCCCAGTTACCACGTCGTCTTCATGCCATCTTCTAAAATGCATGAATCTTGTTTGTTGCGGTCGCTTCCCCATTCCTTATACTGTGAGTTGATATACCCACTTTCTTCCTTCACTGTTTTTTAAAATGTCGTTTTAGGGAGAGGAGAGAAGTGCTTGTGGTCTATTTACTATGATTAATAGAAAGGCAGCCTTAATCAGGACACATATTTTAATTATCCAGTTAATTTTGCTTGAAAGAGAAACAATATATACAAAGTGAGAGTTCTGTTGATTCCCCAGTTCCTGGCAAAAAAACCCAGGAAACTGGGGATAACAGACATAGGTAAGAAGACCATATATGTCCCAGGAGAGTCCCAGTTTATGTCTGATGTCCTGAAAGTTATTAATAGTAGTTATCAATAGTGTCCCTTCTCTCCCCACTACTTGACTCTCCAAAGAGTCCATGTTTGGACAGGAAATTCTGCTGTCAAGTGAGGCTTAGGGGAGAATGTATGTTAAGTGCAGAAAGTGAACTCACCGAGTCAGGGCTGGGAGGATTTTTCTCTGGAGAAAACGACTGTGGCTGGGATCCTGGCTGGTGACACACATGTAGAGCTTCTAGTCAGCTTTGGGTGCTGTGATGTCAGCTGCATGTCAGCCCGACTGGCCACGTGGTATCCAGATAAGCATTATTTCTGCATGTGTCTTTGACAGGGTTTTTGGATGAGATTAGCATTTGAATCAGTGGACTCAGTAAAGTAGATGGCTCTCCCCAATGTGGGTGGGCACCATCCAATCCTTTGAAGGCCTGAACAGAACAAAATGAAACGGGAAAGGTCCCTTTGTCCCCCTCGCAGGGCGTGCGATGGGGGTGTGGCTCGCTTCTTCAGTGCCTTGCTGCTCAAACCTCTAGGGGGGCATACAGACGGGCAGGCTGTGGGGCTCTGACTCCACGGCGGTGTCTATGGGTGAATGTTAACAGCTCCTGAAGCCCTTGTGGGTGTGTGTTACAGGGTGCTCCTTTAGTTTGCCATCTATAGGCAGCTTGTGTTAGCTCAATTAGACCCTCTACCTTGTCGCAAGGACAAAGGGCTTTCTGTATCCCGGGTTCTTGCCTTGGTATACTGGAATAATCTGATCACACGTGGGCTTGGAGAATGAGAGCAAAGTTTTATTGAGTGGAAGCAGCTCTCTGCTGATGAGGGAGCCAGAAGGGAGATGGTTTTCCTCTGGAGTTGGGCCACTGTGTGGCCCCAGTTCTCCTTCAACTCCCCTGGCCAAACTCCACCTCATCCTGCTGGTCAGTGGCCTGCTGGTGTGCTGGCATCTGTCGGTGTGCCGTTCTGCCGACGTGCTTCCTCGATGTCCTCTCGCTGTCCAGCCGCTTGTGTCTTCTTCCCCTGATGTGCCTCTCGACGTCTGGCCGCCTGCGTGTCTGCTTGCTAGGGTCTCAGATTTTTATAGGCCCATGAGGGGGGTATGGCGGGCCAGGGTCGTCTTGGAAAATGCAACATTTGGACGCGAAAGCAGGAGTGCCTTTCCTCACCTAGGTCCGTGGGAGTGGAGCCCTAGCCAGGGACCTGCCTTTCTCTACTCTGCACTTCCCTGCCCCCTCCCGTATCAAAAAGGCAGAATAAGGAGGAATTCACCCCTTTTTTTCTTGTCTCACTGTCTGAGCTGAGACATCTCATATCATTTTCCTTGGCCCTCGGGCTGGGATTTCTACCATTGGGTCCTCTGGTTCTCAGGCCTCCATACTTGGTCTGAATTACCCCACCAGCTTTTCTGGGTCTCTGCTTTATAGATGGCAGATTGTGGGACTGCTCAGCCTCCATAATCACATGAGCCAATCCCTCATAATAAGTCTCCATATGTATATACACATACACACATGTTCACATATGTATGGAAATATATGTGTGTGTGTATATACTGTATATATAACCATATGTATATGGCTCTGTTTCTGTTTTCTGGAGAACCTTGGCTAATGTAGGTGCCCAGTCCTATGTGCATAAACATCAAGGATAACCAGACCTTGAGGAAATCCACCAATGTGAAAGAGAGTGGTGAAAACAACCAGAAATAAGGAATTCCAGAGAAATGGAGACATGGGGCTGGGCACGGTGGCTCACGCCTGTAATCCCAGAACTTTGGGAGGCCAAGGCAGGCAGATCACAAGGTCAGGAGTTTGAGACCAGCCTGGCCAACATAACATGGTGAAACCCTGTCTCTACTAAAAATACAAAAAATTAGCTGGATGTGGTGGCACGCACCTGTAATCCCAGATACTCAGGAGGCTGAGGCAGTAGAATCGCTTGAACCTGGGATGTGGAGGTTGCAGTGAGCCAAGATCGCACCATTGCACTCTAGCCTGGGTGACAGAGCAAGACGCTGTCTTGAAAAGAAAAAGCAAAAACAAAACAAAACAAAAGAAATGGAGACATGGAAGAGAAGAAAAAATTGGAAAAACTTACCATCTCCTCAAAAACGAAAGAATATATTGCAGGTAAAAAACAAGAACAGCAAGAACAGAAAGCTATTTAGCAAAAAAACTTAGAGAATAAGAAAAAGGACTTGGAAATGAAAAGTGATTGCCATTATAAAAAAATCCAATAGATGGTCTGCAGATAAAGTTAAGAACATCCCCCATAAGTAGAATAAAATAATAAAGACATGGAGTTAGGTAAAAGTTGAATAGGAAGCCAGGAGATTGATCTAGGTGGCATGACACCTGACTAACCATGGCTACATGAGGACAACAATAGAGGGGGGAAAGTTATCACAGATATAAAAAGCAGCCTTGCAGAACAGACGGAATGTCAAGATGGAGAGGACTCACCTAGTGCAATGGGGGATGGGATTTTCTTTTTTATGGTAGAGATAGGGGTTTGCCATGTTGGCCAGGCTGGTCTCGAACTCCTGACCTCAGGTAATCCACCCGCCTTGGCCTCCCAAAGTGCTGGGATTACAGGTGTGAGCCACTGCACCCAGCCACAAGTGAAAATATAAAGCAGCTTATAACACTAAGGAAAGCAAAGTTGTACAAGAGAGGAAATATAACTATGGCATACTCCCTGGCTCAGCAACGAAATGTGTTTATGGCCAGTGTTTACATTATTGAATGTTTTGAAAGTTATGATAACTCTGTTGGGGATATGGAGGGAGAGGAAGGTAGGGCATTGATGTGAGAGCTAAACCTTCATTTACCACAACAGGTATCACTTGATAATGCCTATAATTGATGATATGCCATATTAATATTCTTGATATTTAGCAACTTGGTTGCCAACACCAAGGTAAAGAGCTGAAAGAGTTGAAAGTAGTCCCTCTGGGGCTGGAATGGGGTGATGCTGAGTTGGGGGAGGAGGGCACAGAAAGGGAAGTAAGAAAGGGTTGGTGTGGAGGATGTCCTCTTGTATTAAACAGTCAACGTAGTTATGTTAGGGTTGCCAGATAAGATGCAGGATGCCTACCTAGTTAAATTTGAACTTCAGATAAACAGTGAATATTTTAAAAATTTAAGTATGCTCATTTGATATTTGGGATGTACTTACATCAAAAATGTATCTGGTGTTTATTTGAAGTTTAAATGTAACTGGGCACCCTGTATTGGTTGCTTAATCGATTTGGCAAGCCTGTGTTATATATATGTATTACCTTGATGAAAATAAATAGAATGTGTAATTATTTATACATAGAAAAGGTTTGAAGATGATGCACCTTAGTTGTGGGCACTTCTGGGGTATTTCATTGGGAAAGGGGAGTGGTCTCAAATTCTCTTTTCTCATTTCTAGAGATGTTCTGCTGCAAGCATTTATTAATGTAAAAGTAAAGAAAGAATCCTAGAAATTCTGAACAATGACAGTGCTGGCTGAGGGTGCTGAGGCTATGAGACATTGAGAAATGGTGGCTCTCTCTGTCTGCTGGGGGATGAAGTCAAACAGGTTTAACCCAGGGGAAAATTTTGAGCTGAGCTCAGATTATTATGAGGTTAGAAGACTAAAACTCTATTGAGATGGTGTTTAAAAGAATACTAGAGACTCTGTGTCCTGGGAGGAAGGTCTCATTACTACTGGCTTTTCCAAATTATAATGGTTCTCTCCCTCACACGCATTCTCCTGAGGCATATTGATCAGCCTTAAAAACTCAGTGAAACCCTGCCACGACCCAACCTTGAGAGGGTGAGGCTAATGCTAAGCTATGTAGCAGCCATGTTGTACTAAGCTATACCAGTAAGCTTAGTTTGGTATACCAGTAAGCTATACTAGTAGGCTTACTTTTATGCTAGTAAGCTATACCAGTAAGCTTGGGGTTTTTATTTCCTTCCTACATTTCCTTTTCCTTTTTCCTTTATTTAGGGATTTGGCTACTTCTGATAAATGAAGATTCATATAATAGCTGAATTAGGGTAACTAACTCTGGCTGTTGAAACAACTGCTAAATTTCAGGAACTTAACATAATACATAATTTATTTCTTGCTCATGACCATCTGATGCAGTTCTCTTCCAAGGAGTGACTTGGGGACCTGGGCGCCTCTCATCTGTAGGCTCCATTCTTCCCTAGGGAGTTCCTATAGCCCCTGACAGGGCATACTCTGCCAGTCAGCCATGAACAGTGACTAGACACAGGGTAGGTGATAATGTGGTAGGAGCCAGGCCTGCTTCTGCTGCCACTCACTGGCCAGAATCCCTTCATCTGGCCTTAACTTCACTGCAAAGGAGGCTGGGAAATGTAGTCTTCTTGGATGCTCAGATAGAATGGGCCTTCTAGGCAGTGTCTGCCTCAAGAGTTAATATGTGCTGAGTGCTCATTGTATGCATGGCAACAAACTAGTTTACATGTACAGTCTCACTAATGCTGGGAGACACATGCTAGGGTCTTCATCTTCCTCACCAGAAAAGTGAAGCTCAGAGATATTGCCACTTGCCAAGGCTAGCAAGTGGCAGAGCTGGGCTTGCCTGTGACCTGGAACCACTGTGTCCTCTGTGTGATTTGACACCACTGTAACCTGGGTGGATACATTATGCTTTTAAGAGCATTTAAGACCAAGTTGAAAATCTCTCTTGGACCCATTGGTAGATTTTTTTTCATCTTGTACCTGAGGCTTAGAGGGATACATTTCCCTCCCTTGCACAAACCTGCTGCTAACCTTCCTGGATGAATGGATGTTGGTGTAAGACTCCTGGTAGCAGTCTTCTAGGCCAGCAGAGAGGAGAAATGTGCATTTGTCTGAGTTACCTTGGGTATGTCACAGACCGGGCTCTGCGCACATTCTACCATACGGGGAGCGGGCCATGGAGCGTGGTCACTAGGGAGTGAGGAGGGTGCTTATGGCAGGAGGGGAAAATGATGAATCTTTTCTCTCTGTCACTTCATCATGGGAGCCGCGAGATAGGGCCGCTTGTCAGCAAGCATTTTCACAAGATTACTTTGGATTAGCTTTCTCGGTGCATCTATTCTCATGACACTTATCCATTATCCAGAAAAGTGATCTACAGCCCAGCTGGCTGAGTGACTGCGTCGGTGTGAATCCACATCCCCTGCCACTCGAGTCCAGTGATTCATGGCCCCTTTGGAAGTTTGAACAGCTCAGTGTTGTTGATTTGATTTTGTGATACATTTCTTACTTTCTCCTAAAATGGGTGAGTAGTGAGTGTGTTCTGGTGCACTGTTTGTTGTTTGATCTTGTTTATGGAACTGCCTTTTTTTTTTTTTTTTTTTGAAATGGAATTTTGCTCTTGTTGCCCAGGCTGGAGAGCAATGGTGTGATCTTGGCTCACTGCAACCTCCGCCTCTTGGGTTCAAGTGATTCTCCTGCCTCAGCCTCCTGAGTAGCTGGGATTACAGGCTTCTGCCACCACGCCTGGATAAATTTTTTTGTATTTTTAGGAGAGGTGAGGTTTCACCATGTTGGTAAGGCTGGTCTCGAACTCCTGACCTCAAGTGATCCACCTACCTCGGCCTCCCAAAGTGCTGAGATTACAGGTGTGAGCCAACACACCCGGCCAGAACTGCCTTTCAAGATGTGGATTTGCTTCAGGTACTTCCCTGGTAGAGCTGGTTTCCAATAGCCCTGGGCTGGAAGGCACTTATGGTATGGAATTGTCAGTCTCTGAGTAGCGTCTGCCTTGGCCCTGGAGAGCCTGCAGTTCTGACTAGAGACTAGGGAGGCACTTCTCCCACTCCCCACCCCATTTTCACCAGGTAGTGGGTGTCCAGGCCTAGTCCCTGTGTGGCCTTCCCAGTGCCAGCTCCTTGTCACTCTCAGGTGTCTCTCTTCTTGATGAAGTATAGCCATGCTTCTTTTATTTTGGACAGGCACATCCAGTTCTGGTCTATACGGGTCTTGTTTTAGAGCATCACTGTGTTAGGTGGTCATTAAAAAACTTTTTTTTCAATTATCACAATATATTTGGTGTTGAGAATGTGGTGAGGAGGTATATCAGTCAGTTTTCATGCTGCTGATAAAGTCATACCTGAGACTGGGTAATTTATAAAGAAAAAGAGGTTTAATGGACTCACAGTTCCATGTGGCTGGGGAGGCCTCGTAAACATGGTGGAAGGCAAAAGGCACATCTTATATGGTGGCAGACAAGAAAGAAAGAGAACCAGATGAAAGGGGTTTCCCCTTATAAAACCATCAGATCGTGTGAGACTTATTCACCACCATGAAAACAGTATGGGGGGAACCACCCCCATGATTCAGTTGTCTCCCACGGGGTCCCTCCCACCACGGGGTCCCTCCCACAACATGGGGGAATTATGGGAGCTCCAATTTAAAATGAGATTTGGGTGGGGACACAGCCAAACCATATCAGAAGGGAAGTCTCAGAATGTGGTCAGTTCACTGGAACCAAGGACTCACACAATTTTTAGAAGATTTCAAGACATGCATTGAAATAATTGGAGACCCCAGAGGATGTAACAAAACAAGATTGGGAGGTCATTTGTGTCCTTAGAAGAGTTTTTCAATAAAGTCAGTTTTCCAGCCGACCTCACCCTCCTGGCCCTTTGTGTCTGATAATCTTGCTGCAGACTCACACTCTAACTGGGGCTGGGTGTCATAGATGTGAGAGAACTTTCCATAGAACTTTTAGCTAATGAAAATAGAGGTCAAAAGTAATTATCCCTGTACTGATTCTGTACAGAGTGAGGCTGAAAGGAGTTCACGCATTAAATTACATTTTCAGTGTTCTGTTCCAAACGTATGCTCCTTTACAACTTTATTTAAAGAAAAGCATAATGTGAAAGGCTTTTAACTCTGATGGAAGAAAGACAGGAGCTGTAGTCAGTAATGGTAGAATCTCTCATCTCATTGTCTGCTACAAGAACAAAGATTTTTCAAAACCTGGACTCAAGCAGTTCCCTTGGATTATATTAATGGAACATAACCTTAATAGCCTCCTCCAGAGGATGTTCTAAAGTATACATTGGCTCTCTCGAAACATCTTTGATCTTAAACTTTTTATTATTTTGCTGTAAAAATTTTCTGTGCTCTTTTTGCCACCACCGTATCATCAGATATCTAAGCAGTTTATTTAGAAATCAGAATCCCTTTAGAGATGAATGTTGCATGTGTATCTCTTTTAGTTTATGGGGATTTTTGAGAATGGATTTGGGGTAGATTTTACACATATTTATAGGGCATCTACTATGTACTGTTCCAGACCTTTAAGATCTCTCAGTGAACAGAAAAGAAGATCCATACCTTGATGGGGCTTATATTCAGTGAGGGGAAGGCAACAAGCGTGATAAGTAAGAAAACACAACGTTTGTTAGAAGGTGATAAGTGATATGGAAAAAAAGTAGAGCAGTAAGGAGGATGTGGGGTGGTGGGGGTGAGGAGTGTATGAGCCCAGAGGTGGCACTTGTGGCCCAGCCTGTGAGCTGTGACTTTCTATCATGTCAAACTAGGATGATGAGAAATTACATCTAAGGTTTGGGAACAATGAGATGGCCTTCTTTTAAGAAAAACCGTCCAGTAAGTTTAATCAAACAGTTCTTAGGTAATAAGATTGCCTAGTGTACTTCCTTGTAGGAAATTAGCAAATCTGTTTTAAAAATCTATACACTGTGCAAAGTTTTGTGTGTGTGTGTTTGTGTGTGTGTGTGTGTGTGTGTGTAAGACAGCTCATACTGGCGTAAGAAAAAATATATTTAAAAATCTGGGATTATATGTGAACTTGGTAAGGTCACCAGACTTCTGCAGACTTAGTTTCCTCATCTGTCAGACAAGGACTGGGTGCTGGAAGAGTAGATGAGGTAATGGACTTGGAAAGACAGTGAAACGTGGGTCATCATGTCCCGGAAGGAAGTGTCCTGGGATCGGCAATAATTCACACAAGCCCCTGGGAGAGTTTATTAAGTGTGTGGAGATTTGGTCTTCTCAGCCTTCTGTTGTTCATTGTTCCCCTGAAGGGTCTGCCATCCAGGTTTACCCTTGTGCCTCCCTGACCTGTGCTGAGACTAAGAATCAGGCAGAGAGAGGTGGTGAGTTCTGGTAGTCCTTGGTAATGTGTAAAACACTGCCAGGCTGCATCCTGAGAAGGGGGACTGGGTACCCATGTTTTGATGGAGGGATATGTTAACTGGACTGGATATATAATGACAGGATGTACATGAGTATTATTTAACTTTTAAAAGAGGTGGTATATATAAGTCTTAAGCATCAAACAGGTATGAAAAGGAACACAGAAAGCTCATCTCTCACCTCTTTTCCGTTTGTCCAATTCTCACTCTCCATCCAGATAGGTAATAATTGATACTAGTTTATTTATCCTTCTGGATATATGTGTATACAAAGACAAGCTACTACTAATATATATTCTTATTTCCCCTCTTTTTTTTTTTTTTTACATGTGATAGCACACTATACATGTTGCTACAAGCTTTGCTTTTTTTCCATTTAAGAATACATTTTGGAAGTCTTCCAATATCAAAGCAAACACTTCCTTGGTTCTTTTTATAGCCGCACAGTAGGACATTGTGTGAATGGTTGTTATAATTTTAACCAGGTCCCTTTGAGAGACCTGTCCTGTGCTGTTATCCACAGTGCTGCCATGAATACCCTGCACATACATCATTTCACCTGTGGGCACTTTTATTTTAGGATAGATTACTGGAAGTGGAAATGTAGGGATAAAGGCTGTGTGTGCTGGTAATTTTGATAGATCCTGCTAAACTGACTCTTAGATGGGTTGTACCAGTTAATACGCCTATCTTGGAACCTTACCCCTGAATGACACCATTACCTGCTCCTTACTACGTGAATTCTTTAATGCAAAACTTAATTAGACTCATATTTTTTATAAAGTGAATACTTTCTTCCTACTATCCTTAATTGCTGTCCTTAGTCGACAAGGACTCACTACTTTCATTTTATTGTTCTCTGTCGTTTGCGTTTTTACCAGTGTACATAAACATCTATGAATTAATGCTTTGTGGAAGGGAAACTGTTATTTAAAGATATGTAAGAGTTATTTTGTAAAAATATATTATAAAATGTAACTTATTTTAGTTCCCCTAGTTTTTTACATTTTAGGTTTTTAGGTATTAGATTTGTTTTAAAAATGGAGAGTAAGGTGTGCAATGAAGCAAAGGCACAGTCGAAATAATATGAGTTTATTTAGCTAGTAAGACTGCAGAGAAGGTACAGAAATCTCAACTTCACCCACCTGTCTCTTGCCAAGAAACCCTGAGACACCTTGAGGAACCTAAGGCTCAGGAAATGGAAAGAAAAATCCTGACCAATAGTTGCTAGACTAGTTTAGAGTTGTGAACCCAAAAGTATCTGAGAGGTCTGAATCAATATAGAAAATTTATTTTGCCAAGGTTAAGGATGGACCCGTGACACAGCCTCAGGAGGTCCTGATGACATATGCCCAAGGTGGTTGGGATACAGCTTGCTTTTACGCCTTTTAGGGAGACATAATACATTAATCAGTATCTGTAAGATGTACATTGGTTCCATCTGGAAGGGCAAGGCAACTCGAAGTGGTGGGACAACTTGAAGTGGTGGGGGGAGGGAGCTTCCAGGTTATAGGTAGATTTAAACAATTTCTGATTGGCAGTTGGTTGAAAGAGTTAAGTTATTATCTAAAGGCCTGGAATCAATAGAAAGGATTGTCTGGGTTATAATGATAAGGGCCTGTGGAGACCAAAGTTTTACCATGCAGATGAAGCCTCTAAGTAGCAGGCTTCAGAGAGAATAGATTGTAAATGTTTCTTATCAGACTTAAAGTCTCTGTTGATGTTAATGCTGGTTGGCTTTTCCTGAATTCCAAAAGGGAGGAGGGTGTAATGAGGTGTGTCTGACCCCCACTTCCCATCATGGCCTGAATTAGTTTTTCAGGTTAACTTTGGAATGCCCTTGGCTGACAGGAGAGGGATCCATTTAGATGGTTGGGGGTGGGAATGCCTTAGAATTTTATTTTTGGTTTACAGAGTCAAGAATATCTGTTCTGTACTCAGAGCTGATGGAGGGAAGGGAGGGTTCAATCTCTGCCTTCAGGCTTCAGTTTCCTCAAGTGTGAACTGGGGATGCTGACCAGACCTGCCCCACAGGACATTCTAGAGGATTAATGAGATGATGCTGGAATGTGGCGAGCACATTCCAAGCCTCCTAATTGCCCTTCTCTGTATGTGAGCCCATATATTTCCATGGTTCCTCACAAGTAGCCTTTAATCTGTGCACATCAGATGGGCTCCTGAGCTGATGAGCCAAGGTCAGAATCTCCACCATCAATTGTTTATTGTGACCAATAAACCCCCCTTCAGTGGCTGGAAAGGGGGCTGGAGCTAATGAACGCATCCACAAATGGCTCTTGATCACCGAAACTTGGTCAAATTTCCTTCCTTTTGGAAAATGCCCAGGTAATTTGCTTCCTGAAAACCTATTTTATTTTTTTAACCTTTTTGGAAGGCTGTTAATGGGATAGTTTAAATAGAAATAAGAAAACCTCTTTTCTCCAGGCCTTCTCTGGTTGTTTTAATTAGTATATTTCTATAATGTTAATGTGGGTATTCACCAGTATGGCTTTGACCCATTAAAGGCCACCCCTCCTGCCTCAACCCCCGGGGAACATTGATAATACAGGAACAATTGCTCTCTCAGTATTCTTCCTTAGTTGCGGTTCATCGTCCTTTACTGGATGTCTCCATCAGTATCTGTCTGGGGAAGATAACAGTCCCTTCTTTCTTCCTGTGGTCCTCACCTGAAGAGCATGCATTTCCTTGCATTGCTCAAGGGATGGTGGCTGAATTAAGGAATTCCTCGTGGCCTGCCACCTTCAGGTTGCTGAATGCAGGATGAGATGTGGACCCACTGGTCTCATTTGACATCACAGGGGACAGAGTAAAATAGCATATTGTGCAGTTGCCAGGTTTTCTTCTAATACTGGGAAAAGATAAATATGGGGATTCATAATGCAGAACAACAGGAGGATGGAAGTAAAAATGAATCAAATGAGGGAGATTATTTATGTTCACTTAGATTGTTGTGGAGGAAGCTAATGGCATTGATACCTCTGGCCTGGAGTCCCTCTTGAACACCTTGCTGATAGAGCCCATTCAGTAGGAAAATACGGGGAGGAGAGAGGCCCAGGAATCAGTTGAGTGGTTGGTCCACCACTGGGTCAACCCTACCTTAGTGGGGATGCCCTGAACCTTGGCATTTTAAGTGGAAATATGGGGATGAAGGCATTTGCTGAGATCCCTTAGTTGCTGGAGGTCAGGTCTTGTTGGCATGGGGCCTTCAGACCATCTGGTGGTGACTCATAAATACCAGAGATGCCTCTGACAGGAGCAAAGCTGGCAAATTCTCATATTCCAGAAGACTGTCACTGAATTAATCAGTTTGAAGTCACACACACAAAAAAGAAAAGAGTAAGCTCAGAATAAAGAGCTTAGCCCTTGAATGGGATGTGGCCACTGACCATGCCTCAATATCCAGTATTTACATTTTGTCAGTTACAAGTACTTCCACATGCCACATTCTTAATATTTTCCAGACCTTTCTTTTGATTGGTAAATACAAAGAGGAGCTCTAAAACTGACCTTTGCATCACAGCCTTCGAGGGAGACAAGCAGAGGCCCCTTCTCCCAGGTCCCTAAGGGACAAGCTCTGGTGCCAAAGGGCAGGAGCTGCTTAGTACGCAGTGGGCTGCCCCTAAAGGTAGGTTGAAGAAGTGAATAGATTTTATCTCCTGTGGTCCTCATCACTGGTGAGCCAGTGCTTTTTGCTGTAGGTTGCATGAGGAACTGACAGAGAGGTGTGGTTGGTGCTCCTGTTGTTTTAAACAGCTCAGTTAGGTGCTGAGGCATCCTGCCAGGGTGTGGAGAGGATGCCCCAGCACAGTCAGGAAGAGGCAGCTCTGATATATCCCTGCCCCATGCCAGTGTCTAGAGGTGACAGCACCAGACCAAAATGACAACACTGGTGTTTTTATGTCTCGTCACACCAAAATGCTGGTAGTAAGGACAGAGTGAGATGTGCTCACCATGGTTCTTCTCATTTGGAGCTCAGAGGTTGAGTGCAGCAAGGGCTGAGATACAACACCCAGGCCCTTTGCCCTTTGGCTGGAGTCTTCCCAGTAAGCCTGATAGGGGAAGACAGTCTTGAATAAAGTACAATACCCCAGAGTAGGGGTCCTCAGATGTGACATCTTTCAGGCATCAGTCAGCTGAGATGTGGCTGTGACCTCATCCTGTCCCCTCCCAGGCCCTGTTGTCCACACTCTCCAAGTTGATGTCAGCTCCTCAGGAGAGTAGCCATGGGAGCCGAGGGCCTCTTGGGTTGAGGACAGAGAGAAAAGTTCTGTCCCCATTTTATCTTCATTCAAATATCCTACCCCCCAGCTTTATTAAGGTATAATTGACAAAATTGCATATATTTATGGTACACAATGTGATGTTTTGATTAATCTGTGTATACATTATGAAATGATTAAATCAAGCTCATTAACATCGCCATCACCTCATGTACTTCTCATTTTTTTGTGGTGAAAACATTTAAGATCTACTGTTATAGCGTTTTTAAAGCATACAATACAGTATTATTAACTATAGTAGCTATTCTGTGCAATAGATCTCCAGAATGTGTTCATCTTAACTGAAACTTTGTATCTTTTGACTGTGTACCAGTCCCTCCATTCCCTATTAAAATTATTATGCACATGTGGGTTTGGCCTTTTGATTTTAGAAGCCAAGATCTAGCTTGTCTTTGTTCTCTGGGTTTGCCATGCATTGCCAGGAAATGTCCTCTTTTCCAAGTGAATGGAGATGGTGAGGGTGGCAGGTGGGGCCATGCATCCTTTACTTTTTCATCTGTCACTCAGCCTCAGTACTTACAACAGGCTTTCACACGGAATTTCCAAAGTCACCGACTCACAAAATCACCCTAGTGCCCCTGGGTGTGAAATTTATTTCCTCTGGTCTCAGTTGCCAGAAGAGAAGTAAGGATAATGCAGGGAGGCATTCATGCCTGGAAACATATCCCCTTCAAGGGCTAAGCTCTTTATTCTGAGCTTACTGTTTTATTATTTCTTTTCTTTTTGTGACTTCAAATATCCTTTCTCTTATGGAACGATCGTGATTATGGAAGGTACGCATGTGTATGTGTATTTGTGTGTCCTCTTTAATGTTCTTACTTTGTTAAATAAAAACCCACAGTCCTGTGTTGGTCCCCGGAATTAGGTGGTCTTCACTGTTCTTGAGCGGCTGAGCCCTTTAAGAGCTTGTGCGCCCTGTTCCTGTGTATCCTCTGACACTCACTAGCCTGCAGTTTTAGTTGTACGTGTGTGTGTGTATGTGTGTATGGTGGGGAGGGACAAGGCAGAAGCACAGTTTGAGAAGCCTGACACCCACTCTTTGCAGAGGGTATTTTACAACTAAGGAAGCACAGGCTTTGAGAGATGGAATCTTTGTATTCTGAACTACCAAGCTTTTTGGTTTCAATCTTCTTGCAATAATACACTTCACGTTTCAGTGATGTTTAAAAGTGCATGTTTTGATTATCTTTAAGTATTCCAGGTATATGTGTGCTTTCCATAATAATAAACAAAAGCCAATACTTGCATACTGGTTGAGATCTGGTGCTTTTTAAAGTTTTCATGGACAGGTTGTTATCCAGCTGTCCACCAGGTGTATTAGGGATGGGCTGTGAGCACCAAAGTGCGAGGCCTGTAGTGGAACTGATAGAGTAATATCAACATTTTAAACTAATTAGATGAGGAAAAAGCATTTCAAAGAAGGCGTGATGGCTTCTTGCCCTCCAGCTGGAAGGTGGCACAGCATAATTGGAGTTAGAAAGCTTTTTACCGTCAGTGATTTAACTGAGCACACTTGAAGGACACCCGGGAGTAATGGATTAACTGTTTTGTTTTTGTCAAAAGTAAGCCCAGGTGGAAGACAGAACTCCTCAGCCAGAACTTAAACCATCCTAGTAAGGAGAAATCAGGAAACCAGCCATCTAGCTCTTATTTTTTAGAGCACCTGCTTGTGTGTGCTTTGAGGATGCTGTGGGGCCAAGTTCAGCCAGGGCCCCTTATTTTGTGGAACTTCTGTTTGGTGGGGGGAGATAAAGAAGAACTAAGTAGAACTCAAAGAGTAATTCCAGGTGGTGACAAGTGTGCGGAGAAGGTAAACTGAGGCAGTGAGTGCTGTTAGATTGTGCGGGGTGGTGAGAGGCAGCCTCCTGACTGAGGACGGCCCACGGGAACTGAGAGATAGGAGCAGCCCAGGTGAACAGTGAGCAAGGCACAGTGTGCAGTGAGCAAGGGAGAGGGCTGCAGATGGGGCCTGGGAGGGAGGCAGGAGTGTGTTTCTGGTGCGATGGTGAAGCAGCCAGAGGCGTGTTCAGCAGAGCAGTGACCTTATGGGGACAGGCAGGGTCTCTGGGCCCAGGGGGGCTGGCTTGGGAGCCTCTGCTGCCTCCTTCTCCCTGCAGCCTCAGCCAATGGCAGTGTCCCTTCCTCTTGGTTCTGTCTGAGCTGCCTCCCACCTTGCCCTGGGCTAGGGAGATGGTGGACACTGTAGTAGGCTGGACATTGACCACCTGGAGATACCAAGTCCTAATCCCTGGAATTTGTAAAGGTTATCTTATTTAGAAAGTGTCTTTGCAGGTGTAATTAAATATGGTGAGTTGAGGAGATGACCCTGGGTTATTCAGATGGGCCCTAAATGTTCTCACAGGTATCCTTTTAAAAGAGAGGCAAAGGGAGATGCAGACACACAGAGAAGAAAGGGATATGAAGACGGAGGCAGAGATCGGAGCGAAGTGACTCCAGCCGAGGAACAGCAAGGAATGCCAGCAGCCACCAGAAGCTGGAAGGGGTGAGGAATGGATGCTCCTTTGGAGGGAGCCTTTGGAAGGAACATGGCCCTGCTGACATGTTAATCTAAGATGCATGGCCCTCAGAACTGGGAGAGAATAAGTTCCTGTTGTTTTATGTCAACAGTTTGTGGTAATTTGTTACAGCAGCCCCAGGAAGTTAATATAGGCCTGAGACAGACAGAGAGAGAGAGAGAGAGAAAGAGAGAGGTGTTAGAGAGAGGTGTATTAGAGAGAAAGAGATGTATTAGAGAGGTCTGTTAGAGAGGTGTGTTGGGGGGTGTTTTAGAGAGAGAGAGGGGTGTTAGGTGTTAGAGGTGTATCGGGGGGGAGAGAGAGAGAGAGGTGTGTTAGAGAACGGTGTGTTAGAGAGAGAGGTGCATTAGAGAGAGGTGCGTTAGAGAGAGAGGTTTGACTCCCCAAACTCCTGGAAAGCCCAAAGGTGATGGAGACCACCCTCCCACTTTGTGGGACTGTCCCCTTCATATCTCCTCTCTGTGCTTCAGCCAAGCCTGGCTTACAGTGGGGATTTCCCACTCTTACACCCCAGGGGCTGGACTGGCCACCTCTTGTGGATGAGAGTGGTGTGCAGGTGGACTGTGACCACCCAGAGTGGCACATGCATGGGGCAGCTGCATCCCTCTCAGCTGATGCTGCCCTGTGGGATGTGGGACCAGTGGGGTCAGATGTCTAGTTTTCTCAGACAAGCCTGAAAAAATATGATTTGTTTTAAAAACATGACCTGTCTCGGTATTGAAAGCTGGCTTAAGTTTTTAAATCTGCAGGTCCAATTTGACCCTAGGGTGAGGTGAAGGGTTCTGTTTTGTAACTTCTATCTTGCAGTTTTTATTTCTCCTAGATGTTAGCATATTAACCCCCACCCCCCAACACATTCGTATGCCTTGGAACAGGATTTTAGTCAGTTTGTTAGTTTCTTTTTGCTGCTGTAACGAATATCACAAACCTAGTGGCTTAAAGCAACATGAATTTATTATTTAGTAGTTCTAAAGGTGAGAAGTCCACAACTGATTTTATATAAGGACTAAAATCAAAATGTCAGCAGATCTCTGTTCCTTCTGGAGGCTCTAGGGAAAAATATATTCCTTGCTTTTTCCAGCTTCTAGAGGCTGTCCTTGGCTTGTGGTCTCTTCCAATGGTGGCATTACACCAGCCCTTGCTTCTCTCTCCTTCACTGTCATCTCCCTCTCTCTTATAAGGACCTTGTGACTACATTGAGCCCACCCAGATAATCCAGGATAATCTCCCCATCTCGAGATCCTTAATCCCATTTGCAAATGGGAATTAAGTAACATTACATTTTTCATGTAATGTTACTTACATATTCACCAGTTCTGGGGATTAGGACATGGACATCTTTGGGGGTATATGGTGCCCTCCACAGTTAGTGACCCATATTTTCCTGTAGATCTCGTGCCCTGCATATGAAAACCTCTTATGGCAGCCCTGTCTCCCTCTTACCCACTACAGTGGGTGCTGGGGCTGCCTCATACCAGCTCTCAAGAGCTGATTGTGCTTGTCTTTTCCCAATTTTGTGTTCAGTGAAGTGACTTCATGTTGGTAGCTTGAAGGTGGCCAGACTGAAACTATTTGCACCTTGGAAATCAGCAAATGCTGTGGCTCAGGGCTTCCTACCTCTTCCCCCACTCTTTAACCTGGAGAGCTGGATGCCATTGACTTGTACCTATTCATTTGGGCTGGGATTCCTGCCTTTTGGGATATCCGCTCTGTTTTTCTAGGGACTGCCATCTCATGTTTGGGGAGATGAATGTGGATGTCTTAGAAGCATTATGGATGCCTCCTTATGGAGACCTTTATTGACATCTGCCTGAACTCTGTAGGTTTGGGTAGTGAACCATGTACACCTTGGGTTTCTCTTCCTTTGGGGGGATTTTTGCTCATTTCTACTTGGCATTACAATCTTTTTTTTTTTTCTTTTACAAGGGAAGCGTTCCTTATGTACTGGCTTTCAGCAGATGACCTCCCTGCATAAGCATTTTGGGCTTATTTCCTGTGTGTTTCAGTGTTAGGGGACCTTCCGGATCCCTGTCTGTGTTTTGACGTGGATAGATGGTGTGTTGGTGCATTTGTGTGGTGGATTTAGTCCTGTTGAAAGCTTGGTGGTTATGCTTACTCATAATCTGCAGAGCCTGGTCGAATAGGGCATATCTGGAAACATGCTAACAAGGTGGTGGCAATTAATTAAGAATTCTTCTTAATTAAAAAAAAAACTATCTTTCCTTACTAACCGAGAGATACTTGTAGAATAAATATTCAATGAAAGCCTCAAGCCTGTTTTTGCACTTGGCATTTTATTGTGCTAACTGTGCCTTTTGAATCTCTGAAATTGTGTTTGCTCTTCTCTTTCTTAATGGAATTTCAAGCAACGTTTTGATTGAGAACTTCCATACAAAGGAATATTTGAAATATGAAAAAAATCACAGTTTTTTCCTTTTATGTCAATAATTGGTTAATTGTTTCTTGGTGGGTGCTAAGAATGTGTCTTCCAACTTCATTTCAGTCAGTCTGCTCTGATAGGACCAGTATTTTTCTCGCATGGATTGCAAGCGCATTTGAGATATAATTGCTCTTATCAGTTAGGTTTTCAGTAAAGTCTCATTAATTAAGCATGTGATTATTATCTAACATTCCCTGTATAGAGAAAGTTTGTTAAAATAAGTTTTTAAAAAATGAAAACCGACCAACATGTGGGTGAATTTACAAAAGCTCAGATGCTAATGCAGCACTAAAAGAATGACAGATGATCAGCTTAGAAAACGAAGCCACACTTGAATGGGACAACCGGGTCCAAAAGGGCTCTCTAGTTGGAGGACTAGCAGGGCTCAGGCATGTGGACTTCTGCCTTAGTGCTCTTCCCACCACCCCAGCAGCCTCTTCCAGGCTGGGCGGCCTGGAGCCTCAGCACCCCCACACATGATGCTTACTCTGCATGAGGCCCTTCCTTTAGCTGCAGGTCTTAGCACCCGTCGTCCCTGTCCCAGGAAACCTTCCCTGGCTACTGAACCACTTGTCTCCTCCTGTAGCTCTGGTTGCAACCATGACATGTTTGGGCTGTCACCTCTTCTTCCCTGTCTTCTCTCCAGAGCCGGGGCTGAGGGTGTCTTGCTCAGCTGTGCTGTTGAGTCCAGCACAGTACTTGGTCCAGAGTAGGTTCTTAGGGATCATTTATAGAGTGCGTGACTGAATGGCTTCCTGCCTTTCCTGCTGCTGACCCTAGGCTCATCTAAGATGCTGAGATATTATGCTGAATTTGCCTATGAGGCCTTGGGTGGGAATGGAGGGAGTGAGAAAGTGGGTGGCTGGCTGGAGGTGAGGAAGAATTTGCTATTGAACCAGCAGACATTTATCTGGTCTCTTCCATGCCAGGCGCAGGCAAAGCGCTTTGAGTGCATTTCCGCATTTCATTTTCACAACCACCCCAAGAGGTAACCTTTAATTTATGCTGTAGACATCAGCACCCACCTGTGGCAGGCATTTTATTGAGTGCTGGAGATACAGTAATTAAAATCCATGAGTCTTTGACTTCACACAGCACATGCTCTAAAACGTTCAAATATTAGAGGTGAGAGGGTGGGATCGTGGGAATGGTACCGTCATGACTAAAAATTCCAATGTTTAGTTTCCATTTGAGATTACCAGCATATTTTATGATTATAATTTATTCTACTTTGGATATTTAAAGTTGGTTAACTCAGCCTCTTTCACAATTATTTTCACTAGGTACTATCATAATTTTGAATGTCTAACTGGTAGCTTGCCTTTAACAAGAACCATTTGTGGTTGTTCCAAATGTGAACATTACGTCTCTAAGAGAGTTAATCCAAATTGAAACCTGCTGAAATATATGAATTATTAAATTAACATATTATAGACTAGGTCATTGTTTTGGGGAAGTTTTACTAGCGAGATTTTTGTAATTTTTAAATTCCCATGCCAATACCCAAATTCACAGATGGTAAAGTCTTTCATACAAATTGGTGTTGTATTTGTATATAACGTATGTACCTTGTCCCATATACTTTTAAGTCATTTCTAGATTACTTATAATAACTAATGGAATGTAAATGCTATGCAAATAGTTGATACATTATATTTTTTAGCTTGTTTTTAAAATTATTGTACTGTTACTTTTTATTTTTTTTCCTGAAAAAAAAAAAAATTTTTTTTTGAGATGAGGCATTCTTCTGTCATCCAGGTTGGAGTGCAGTGGTGCAATCACAGTTCACTGCAGCCTGGAACTCCTAGGCTCAAGTGATCCTCCTGCCTCAGCCTCCCAAAGTGTTGGGATCTCCTAGGCTCAAGTGATCCTCCTGCCTCAGCCTCCCAAAGTGTTGGGATAACAGGTGTGAACCACTGCACCTGGCCCTCAATATGTTTGATCAGTAGTTGGTTGAACCCACGGATGCAGAACTTGCAGATACAGAGGGCTGATTGTATTATGCTTACTTATTATTTAGTTAAACATTTGTATTTTCGGAGAAGCAGAATCAATATAAGGAATGGGCTTATGCAATTACGGAGGCTGACAAGTGTCAAGATCTGCAGTAAGCAAGCTGGGGATCCAGGATAGCTGATGGTGTAGTTCCAGTCTGAGTCTGAAGCCCCCAGAAC
Organism: Symphalangus syndactylus; assembly: GCF_028878055.3. Lineage (NCBI taxonomy): Eukaryota > Metazoa > Chordata > Mammalia > Primates > Hylobatidae > Symphalangus > Symphalangus syndactylus. The sequence continues at coordinate 106,726,631 of NC_072423.2, read as the reverse complement.
CAGGAGAGCTGGTGATCTATTTCTTTCTGAATACTAGTAGGCTTGAGACCCAGGAAGAGTTGATGTTTCAGTTCAAGTGTGAAGGCAGGAATAAGCCAATGTCCTGAAGGCAGGAATAAACCAATGTTCCAGCTCAAGGCAGTGAGGCAGGAGGAGTTTTCTCTTATTCAGCCTTTTTGTTCTATTGAGGCCTTCAACTGATTGGATGAGGACTATGTACATTAGGGAGGGCAATCCTCTTTACTGAGTCTACTGAGTCAAATGTTAATTTCATCTAGAAGCCCTCACAGACACACTGATGATAATGTTTGACCAAATACCTGGGTACCCTGTGCCCCAGTCAAGTTGACATATAAAACTAACCATCACAAAATTGTTTCTAATGCCACTACAATGTCTTTATTGACCTTAGGGTCATTTATAACACTCAGTTTCTAAACATTTGTGGAATTTTCTATTTCGTAAGTTATTGATTGCTACCTTAATATCACTCTGATCAAAATTTATTCTGATTTCAATCCTTTGAACTTTGTGAAATTATGATATAAATCAATAGTGACAACTTTTCTGAGTCTCTGTTTATGTTTTTTATTTTAGGCAGTACATAGTTAAGTTTTGATTTTTCAGGAATCTATAATATTTTTAACTTTTAGAGAATTTGATGTACTTATAATTAATGGAATCACTGATATGTTTGAGTTTAAATGTCATATTACTGTTTTTCATTTGTCCCATATGTTCTGTGTTACTTTTTCCTCTCCATTCTTGCTTTGTTTTGGATTAATCAAGCATTAACATTATTCAGATTTGTTTACCTTTACCACCTTGTTAATTAAATCTTATTTTATTCTTTTGGTGCTTACCCTAGATATTACAAAGTGCATATTTAACTAATTTAAGGTACTTTACTGTATTCATATGTTGTTCACCTATGGGCATATGTTCTGAGAATTGTGTCTTTAGGTGATTTTGTCATTGTGCAAACATTATAGAGTGTACTAAACCTAGACAGTATAGCCCGCTGCACAATAGGCTATAGTCTATTGCTCCTAGGTGACAAACCTTTATAGCACGTTACTGTATTGAATATTGTAGGCAGTTGTAACACAATGATAAGTATTTGAATATCTAAACATATCTAAATGTAGAAAAGGTACTATAAAATATGGCATAAAGGACAAAAGATGGTACACCTGTATAGGAAAATGATAAATGGAGCTTGCAGGAGTGGAATGAGGCAGTGGGGTGAGGAGTGAGTGAATGTGAATGCCTAGGACATTACTGCATACTACTGTAGACTTTATAAATACTGTACACTTTATACAAAATTATTTTTTGGCCGGGTGCGGTAATCCTAGCACTGTAATCCCATCACTTTGGGAGGCCAAGGCGGGTGGATCACGAGGTCAGGAGTTCGAGACCAGCCTGACCAACATGGTGAAACCCCGTCTTTACTAAAAATACAAAAATTTGCCGGGCGTAGTGGCACATGCTGAATCCCAGCTACTCAGGAGGCTGAGGCAGGAGAATTGCTTGAACCTGGGAAGTGGAGGTTGCAGTGAGCCGAGATTGCACCACTGCGCTCCAGCCTGGGTGACAGAGCGAGACTGTCTCAAAAAAAAAAGAAAAAAAATATTTTTCTGCCTCTAATAATAAATTAACCTTAGCTTACTGTAACGTTCTTAAAAGCTTAAATATTTGAAGCTTTTTGACTCTAATAACAGCTTAAAACACAAACCTATTGTACAGCTGTAAAAAATATTTTCCTTTTTGTATACTTACTGTATGTGCTTTTTTCTATTAAATTTTTTTTTACTTAAAACATTTTTTGGTTAAAAACTAAGACACAAACACACACATTAGCCTAAGCCAACATGGGGTCAGGATCATCAAGATCACTGTCTTTCACCTCCACACCTTGTCCCACTGGAAGGCCTTCATGGGCAGTAACACCTAGAGAGCTGTCATCTCCTGCGATGATAGTGCCTTCTTCTGGATACCTCCTGAAGGACATGCCTGAAGATGTTTTCCATTTAACTTTTTTTTTTTAATGAAGTAGAAGGAGTACACTCTAAAATAATATTAAAATTACAGTAAATACATAAACCACTGACATCGTTGTTTATTACCATTATCAAGTATTATGTACTGTACGTAACTATATGGGCTATACTTTTGTGTGATTGGCAGTGCAATAGGTTTGTTTACACCAGCTTGACCACAGACAGGTGAGTAATGCATCACACTACAATGTTACAACACCTGGGACGTCACTAAGTGATAGGAATATTCCAGCTCCCTTACAATCTTATGAGACCACCGTCGTATATGCCGTCTCTTGTTGACTAAAACGTTGCTATGCAGGGCATGACTGTATATGAATATTTCAAGAACCTTGGAGCACTTTCACTTCTTTTGCCTCTCTCTTGTCTTTGGTGGTGTTGTCACGTATGTCAGGTCTCTCTTGTTTTAAATTCCTATTAGGTATTAAACTTTAAGATATAATTATTCTTGTTTCATACGAAGTGTGTTTAGATTCACATACACATTTACCTTTTTAGTTGCTCTTTATTCTTTCTCGTGTTTCAGATTTTCATAAGGGATAATTTTCTGCAAATTTCTATGGTGGTACTAATGTCAGTTAAAAAAAAAATCTACCCTGCTTAGATTCCTGAAGCTTCCTGAATTTGTGACTGAATATCTTTTTTTTTTTTTTTACTTTATATATGTATATATTCTTTAAGTTCTAGGGTACATGTGCACAACGTGCAGGTTGGTTACATATGTATACATGTGCCATGTTGGCGTGCTGCACCCATTAACTCATCATTAACATTAGGTATATCTCCTAATGCTATCCCTCCCCACCGCCCCCCGACCCCACAACAGGCCCTGGAGTGTGATGTTCCCCTCCCTGTGTCCAAGTGTTTTCATTGTTCACTTCCCACCTATGAATGAGAACATGCGGTGTTTGGTTTTTTGTCCTTGCGATAGTTTGCTGAGAATGATGGTTTCCAGCTTCATCTGTGTCCCTACAAAGGACATGAACTCATCATTTTTATGGCTGCATAGTATTCCCTGGTGTATATGTGCATGACTGAATATCTTTTATCACCTTTTGAAATTTCTTAACCACTGTGTTTTTAAAAAGTGCTTCCTACCAGTTCTCTTTTTCATTTCCCCTTGTGGGACTCCATGAGGTTAGACCTTTTCACAATATCCTCTGTATCTGTTTTGCAGTTTCCTGTATGTTTTCTGTATGTTATTTTTATTGTGTGTTGATCTGAATATTTTCTGTTGACTTATCTTTTAATGCACTGACATTCTTTAACATCGTATCTGATTTACTGTTAAACACATCTGTTGTGTTTGAAACCTCTTAATTTCTCAGTTCAAGAATATTCACTTGGTTTTTCTTACAGACAACAATTATCTGGTGAAATTTACAATCCTATTTTTTTGAACCTATTAATTATAGTTATTTTAAAGTCTGTGTCTGATGACCTCAAACCTGTATCACTGGAGTTCTGTTTTAGTATGCTTTTTTTCTTTTTTTCTCTTGGCCCTGTGTATTGATATGCTCAGCAACTTCAGACTGAATGGTGGACGTTGTACTTGGAAACTTGTAGAGGCCAGGGTCTCTGCATTGATATTTCTCCAGAGAGAATTTTCTTTAACTTCTGGAAAGCACTTAGAGTAGGAGCAGTGAGTTCACCTTCACCAGATTGGGGACTGAACTGACGGGAGCCTGGGTGTCAGTCTTTGTATGACTGGTCTATTTCTGATTTGCCCTTACCGGTAGAGTGTAATTCTTCAGTAGTACAGACTGAAAGCCTGGAGCATTTACCAGGGTTTCTCAATGTTATTGGCACTGAACTCCAATGTTTTTCTCCCCAGCATCGTGAGACTGATAATAGGTCTGTTTCAGTTTTCTGCCTCTTGATAGCTACTCTCAGTTAAGCTGTGCTGCCTCTCTAACCATGATACTTGTCCCAGGTAAGTGTCAAACCCCAGGAAGAGGGAAATGGTTCAGACTGTAAGATTATCCTCTCTGCAATTCCCCACCTGCCACCCCGATGCTTTTTTTTTTTTTTTTTTTTTTTTTTTGAGACAGTTGCTCTGTCACCCAGGCTGGAATGCAGTGGCATTATCACAGCTCTGCAACCCCCCGGGCTCAAGCAATTCTCCCACCACAGCCTCCAGAGTAGCTGGGACCACAGGCATGTGCCACAATGTCCAGCTAATTTTTTATTTTTTGTTGAGACAAGGGTCTTGATATGTTGCCCAGGCTGGTCTCAAACTCCTGGCCTCAAACAATCCTCCCACTTCTGCCTCCCAAAGTGTTGGGATTACAGGCATGAGCCACCATGTCTGGCCTGCAATTCCCTTTTTAATAGGATATTTGCCCCTTGATTCCTGGCTGCCTTGGTAGCTGTGAACTCCAATTCCCATCTTCCAACCCTACTGGTCCTATAACACTGCCTAAAGCTCTGTTCAGCTTCTCAGCCTTCAGCCACGTGGCTTTTGATTTATCCAGTGCCTCAAAGAGGAGAGCAGTGTAGAATGTTGAGTTCACCTCAGGAAGTTTCTATGTTTTTTCCAGAAATTTGGCCTCTCAACTCCTGGCTGCCTTGATAGGTCTACAGTTCCTCCAAATACATATTATCTGTACTTGATCTAGCTTTTCTAATTGTTCTCAGTAGGAGTGTTTGCTATAATCTAGTCTGTCATTGCAGTAAGCAAAATTCAGGGATAGCTTTTACTTTTAGTAGGAAGCAGCTACGTTTGGTAGAGAGAGCTCTGAACTCAAGTTAAACACAGAATGAATCTCCTTTGCCCTGGCAGACCGGCAGGGTCATTGTGAAGACGGCAGAACATGTTAATACGTAAAATCTGCTAACAACATGAATAGAACAGTACAAATGTTACAGAACTCACCGCTGAAAATGAACCAAGGTCTTGGGGTTAACAATATGTTACTGTGTAGGGGCTATGTTTTCACGTTCAGGATCTGGGTGTTTGGCACCGGGACAAACGTCCAGCACTGGGATTTTGCTATGCTCTAGGCCCCTTTTTGTGCGCTTCTTGGGGATAAGCTATTAGGCCACATTTAGAAGCCTCCTAAAGTTCACTAGTTTACTCAGCTCGCAGTGTTTCATTTGCCCGTGAAGTTGTTTACTTAGGGACAGAAGAAGACATGACAAATTTTTAGTCTTTTAAAAGAGTAAAATTTTATTTTTTGGTGTTCCTCGGGAGAGTGAAGAGTGGAGAAATTTTGCAAGGGGACAAGACAGAGCCAAACATTTCAGCTATTGTCCATGGCTTTTTTGGGGAGGGGGCGGGGGAGGCAGAGTCTCGCTCTGTCGCCTAGGCTGGAGTGCATGGTGTGTTCTTGGCTCACTGCAATCTCTGCCTCTCGGGTTCAAGCAATTCTTAAGCCTCAGCCTCCCGAGTAGCTGGTATTACAGGCGTGCAACACCACACCTGGCTAATTTTTGTATTTCAGTAGAGACGGGGTTTCACCATGTTGGCCAGGACGATCTTGATCTCCTGACCTCGTGATCCACCCGCCTCGGCCTCCCAAAGTGCTGGGATTACAGGTGTAAGCCACCACGCCTGGCCTGTCCACATCTCTTTTGGTCACCTCCCTGCTCCCTTTCACCAAGCTTGACAGAAGCTGTTCTTCTGAGCCACCCAAGCTCATCTGAAGCAGAACGGACTTGCATTGGAAAGCAAGTGGAACTCCTTTCTTGGTTGAGTACTTTGTTCTTTGTTCTACCATGTTCTTTGCATGGTCTCGGTCCAGCAGAGCTCTGTGGATCCTCTTCTATTTCAATTTAAAGTTTATGTGTTTAAGGGATATTGTGTGACCCTTTTCAAGACCAAATTTCTGCCTTGTAACTGAGACACTAGGGACAGTAGAATAGTGAACTTTCAGAACTGCCAGAGACTTGGTCCATTCTCCTGATTTTATAGATTAGAAAACTGAGGCCTGTTCAAAGGTTCAGTCTGGCTTCCTTCACAGGATGGTATAGCAGAAACCTGGAATCAGATCCTGACTGTGCCACTTAACTGGTTGCAATCTTAGAGAGACATCTAACCTCCGAGTGAGTTTTGATTGTATGGCCTGTACAAGAATAATGAGAAGAATGAGAATGATACCTGCCTGTCACTGAGAATTACACAGAATACACATGAATCACCTAGGCTGGGCACCACTAACTGGTGCTAAAAAGATTAAACAAATATTTATTGACTTGCCAGACTGTGGTGGGAACATGGGCCCTGTCTTTGAGGAGGTGGCCATGGTGTAGCAGTCATCTCTTTAGCAAGTTCATGGGGATTCTAGTCTTTTATTTCACACATGAAATTCAGACCTTGAAGTCAGAACCCTAAGAACAAGGACTTGTGACCGATTTTATCTGCAACTTTATTCTTTCTCCCATTATTGCTCTCAGCAGGCCCCTCCCGATCTCCACCAAGGTGTGCACTATGGAAACTGGATAATAGCCTCAGTCTGAATTGGGAGATGACAGAATCACTGTTTCACAGAGGAACATTACCGCCTATATTGTCCAGCGTGGAGTCTGGGTTTTCAATTTGGGCTTCAGACATGCCAGAGCGACACAGTGCCCTGCCGCTCTTCTCTGCATGAGCAGCCCACGTTTGTTTTCATGGAAGACCCTGAGATCTTTCCAGAGGCCAGTTGCATCAGCACATTTGTGTGTCTCAGATACCTCCAGGGTGCTGTGTATCTCCCGTGGAGTCAGAGCTTCCTTTGTGCTGTGTGGAAGATTCAGGAATGAATGCATATGTTTCCTAAACCAACAAAACTGCTGGAAGGCTTGATTTCCTTTCTTTCTTGTTTGGGTGCTTTGTTCTACAGTGGTGATTCTGTTTTCCTTGATCTTTGTAAGGCCTCAAGGGCCACTGGTTTCTATGAATTTGAAAGTATTTCAGCTAATTAATTTTTTTTTTTTTTTTTTTTTTTTTTGAGACAGAGTCTCGCTCTGTCGCCCAGGCTGGAATGCAGTGGCACGATCTCGGCTCACTGCAAGCTCTGCCGCCCCGATTCATGCCATTCTCCTGCCTCAGCCTCCCGAGTAGCTGGGAGTACAGGTGCCCGCCACCATGCCCGGCTGATTTGTGTATTTTGTTTAGTAGAGACGGGGTTTCACCATGTTAGCCAGGATGGTCTCGATTTCCTGACCTCGTGATCCACCTGCCTTGGCCTCCCAAAGTGCTGGGATTACAGGCGTGAGCCACCGTGCCTGGCCAAATTTTTTATTTTTTATTTTTAGTAGAGATGGGGTCTTGCCGTGTTGCCTAGGCTGGCCTCAAGTGATCGTCTCACCTCGGCCTCCAAAAGCACTGGGATTATAGGCATGAATCACCACGCCCGGCCTAAAGTTTCTGATAAGAAACCTTTATGGAATTTGCTATTCGGTCCCCCTTTTTTTCTTCTCTTACTCTATTTTGCTCGCATGGCAATTCCCCAGTTATAAAAATGCCAGTTTCCCCCTAGAGTATCTGTTGTCTTGGCAAGCTTTTTATGTCATGCACCAAATTTACTGTTCTGGGACCCATTTTGTTATATCTTGTTCAGACCACTCATTTCAGTAGAAAGGGAAATTGTAATATTTGGACACCGGCAGGTTACAGAGGGCTTCCTTCCCTTCTCATCTTGTTGTAACTTCTTGTCATCTGTGTTTTTGCCACTGCAACATACGATGCTTCTAAATAACACAGGGCAGGAGAAGAAGGATCAGCCATGGAAAAATGTTATGCAAGTAGGAAGCGTTGCCAAAGGTAATTTTAAGTTTAAGCAAAAAAGGAAAAAAGTAAAACCAAAAGAAAAAAATAGACTTACACACAGTGCTATTAAGTCATTTAATTGTTTTTTTTTTCCTTCTGTGTTTTAAGTATTTTAAAGCCTTTAGTGTTCCTAGTTTCTGGTTCTAAAAGCAGACATGAATTTAAAAGGCAGCATAGTTTTATTACAGGGAAATTATGCCAGATTTCATTTTTTTCTTTGTCTTGCCAGCAGAGTATTTCCTAGCTTCTTATTTAAGCTTCCTAAAGATGAAGATTTGAAGTTTGTGTAATTCTCCTTCCTAACTTACCTTACCCATATCGAAGAAGATGTTTCGCAAACCTCATAAGAATTATGTAAGGTAATACATGTTTGAATTGGCAAATTGTGAGGGTCATTAATTTCTGAAAAGGCATAATAATTTCTGTAGATAATTTCGAAGAGAGTAACTGTGATCTATGAATAAAAGGCTCATCTCAGCATGTAAATAGTTTCTGAGCCAGAGTTACACACAGGGGATTCTAAAGGCAAACTCTGTTGGACTCTGTGGGAGACAGGTTGCAAATGTTGAGCTTCATTAAGCATGTTATACTTACAGCTCAAGAAATGCAATAATTTGTGTGAGAGATTATTCAGGCCACATGTCACCTCCACAGTCTTATAAAATTCCTTCTATTTTGCCAAGGAATCTAGATTTGACATTTTTATTTCAACAATGTTTTATATAGGTAGATGTAGATAAATCTCTTTACAAAAGGAGGAATTACAAATGCTAATTTGTTAAATTGAGCTGTAAACATTTTCTTTGCTGCTTAATAGGACAAAATACATAAAGATTAATTAAATGATCAAAAATTTCCAAGCTTCTTTTTAATCGTGTAAATGGGGTCTATTGCCAAAAGATATCCAGCCCTGGTAAACATGATAGATGATGATGGGGATACACAGTGACTTGGATGGACTCCATTTCTGGGTTCTGCCTGAGTGTGTTGGCCACAGGCTGTGGTTTACAAAAAATATCCCCTCTGCTAACATGTGAGCCTGGGTGTGGCGGTCAGCAGTTTGCTGTGATGTCTTTAGGGTGCCTCCCCAGGGAGAGGATGAGGGGAGTGCTTTGTGGCTGGGGATAGGGTTTCTAGGAAGTGGGTGGCTCAATTGTTATTACTGCCGCATGTCTGAGTGTTTCTGTTTGGTGAAATCCAGGGGAGCACCTTGGCTGGGTAGATGTTTTTAAGCAGGAGTTGCAAAGCCTGCCTTCTGGTCCTCACTCTGCCAGCTAATTGCATGCAAGCACAGATCCACCATACCTGCAAGATGGGGCAGTGTTACTTATTTCTCTCTTTCACGGTAAATGTGAGGTGCTCTTTGAAGTGATGATTGTCAGAGTTCCTTGAAAAACCTAAAGCAATGTATTAGTTAATATGTCGGTAAATTCATCAGATACTCTCTGAGCATCTGCCAAAGAAGCAGGCCCCATCCTGGGCCAGCCTTATGAGCATTAGGCTCACACACATACATAACTATGTTTAATCATGTCGTAAGGATGCTTTGAGGTGCTGCTAGAATGCCACCTTGGATCTGAAAGGGATTTTTGCCCAGTTTGTTCACCCATATATTTCTAGTGTGTAAGACACTACTATTAGGTAATTTTATAAAAATTTGTTGAACGAATGAATGGTTTTCACAAGTATTATAATAAATAATACATGGTCTTGTCAAGGCCAAGGTTATTGGTTTCACGTTTGTCATATTCCATTCCATAGAGGCAGACAGCTGCTTACTGTCCAGCAGCTGCATGGTGAATGGAAGGGGTGGTCCTGGGGCAGGGTGGGAGGGGAGTTTGCAAGAACCCAGGCAGCAGGGCCAAGTCTATTGCACTGGCCCTTGGCGCAGCTGCCCTTGCTTGCTCCCACATGGTATGGCTTGGCTCAGCCCCCGACTCTGGAGTCCATTGTCTCGTTATTTAAGCATAGGCATGTTTCACAGGAATGACCTCCTCTGTGGCCTTGGGGGCAGCCCCAGCTGTGTAAACACACGTGTATATGTGCATATACTTTATATATATGATACACAGGTGTGCTGTGTGTGTGTCTGTCTAACATAAAGAGTTCAGCTGCAGAGTCAACAGATAGAGCATTTCAATCCTGGATCAGTCACTATTGCTGGCTTTATGGTCTCAGAATAGTTACTGAATCCCTTGAAGCTTCGGGGTTTTCAGCCACAGGGAGGTGATGGTAGTACCTAGTTTATAGGGTTATTGTGAGCATTAAATGGGTTATGCTCACAAGAGTTCAGAATGGGGTGGGTGGTAGTATTTGTAAGAGTGTGAGTGTCAGTTGTCACTGCTCTCATGTCAGTACCACTTATTGTAGGATTACTATACTGGGCCCTGGGCTAAGAACCTCATGTGCATAATATTAATTTTAATAACACAACTATGAAGTGAGTTTTTAAACTCAAAAGGAAACATGTTACAAGCGGTGACTTGCATGAGGGTTTTTGTTTCCTTGTTTTGGTTGAAAGAGTGTCCTGAGCCGCACCCCTGCTTCGAACACATTCCCCAACTCCACCATGCTTCCAGGGTCTGCTCCTTTTTACCAGTTTAGGTTTTTCCCTGTGTGGCTCTTTGTAAGTCTTTTCCTAATATTGGATAGCCCATTCCTTGAACTGCAGCTGTAGAACACATGAACATTTTGATTTATGGTGGCACAGGAGGCTATAACAAAGTTACAGACTTTAAATTATGCAATTAGAGTAGAAAGCCATATTGTAAACTGTGCCCTTATTGTTTGCAAAGTCTCACGCCCATCAGTTGCCTTGGAGTTTGATTGATCTCCACTGGGTGCTGGCTGTCTGCAAAACGCTGTACTGTCATGATTAGTTTAACCCATCTCTACTCCCAAGGAGTTGTCAGTCTACTGTGGAGACAGCCAGCCAGACAAATAGTTACACGCAATAAGGTGAATGCTCTGACAGTACCAGAAAGACAAATATGGCGAGCTAAGGAGAGGAAGAGTGGTTGGGTGTGTTCAGGAAGGCCCTTCTGAGAGGGAGACATTTGAGTAGAGACTGGGTGTCCTTTTTTCATTCACTCCACTTTTCTTCTTAGTACTTAACATCATCTGATACTTTTATGTTCCACTCCCTTCCATCCCCAGAATATCAATTCCGTGCGAAAAGGGGCTTAGTCTGTTAGCATTTACTCTCGTATCACCAGGGCCTGGGTCAGGCTGGCATGATGTGGAATGAATGAATGATAGATAGAGCCATTAACTGGAAGCCACAGAACAATCACCCACAGACTGTGGGCTGCATAGAAAGGGTTACCAGTTAGGCAAGGGTGAGCACCACACAGAGGGCACAGAGAGCCAATGAATGCCACAGGGACAATTCATCCGAAGGCATAGAGCCTCCAGGCACCATAAGTGGATGCGTCCCGAGCATATATTTTTAAAGGCTGCCTTACCTTTTTGGCTTCTGTGGCCTTCCACACCATTGGAAACACATCCAATGACATAGCACTGGTGAAGTGGCACAGTGACTCTTTGTGCTTCACTTTCTGAAGGAGTATAGGAACATTCATTCTTTGGGACAAAATTCTTGTAGCATTAGGGAAATGAGCAATCTGAACTACTTGGCATTCTAATCCAAGGAGGAGTTGTCTGCAAGCAAGAAATCTGAATCCCTTCACAGGTCGAAGAGAAGTTGGGGATCCTTAAGCATGGAGGGTTTAAGTTTTCTATTTGGTCGTCATACAGTTTATTTTCCATTGTCTTGTAGGGCTGCATTAGGAATTGATTTTATCTAGAAGACAAAGGATACTGACTATCGGTCAACAATAAAACCAAATAAGTTTTCATGAACATTAAAAAAATATACCCTGGAAGACAACCTGGGCATTCATCCTGGACATAGGAACGGGCAAAGATTTCATGACAAAGACAACAAAAGCAACAATTGAGAAGTAGGATCTAATTAAACTTAAGAACTTCTGCACAGCAAAATAAACTATCAAAAGAGAAAACAGACAACCTGCAGAATAGGAGAAAATATTTACAAGCTTTGCATCTGACAAAAGTCTAATATTCAGCATCTATAAGGATCTTAAATTTACAATAAAAAAACTCATTAAAAAGTGGCATGAACAGACACCTCTCAAAAGAAGACATACATGCAGTCAACAAACATGAAAAATAGCTCAGTATGACTGGTCATTAGAGAAATGCAAATCAAAACCACACTGAGATACCCTCTTACACCAGTCAGAATAGCTATTAAAAAGCCGAAAAACAACAAACAACACAAAAAAACAGATACTGGCAAGGCTTTGGAGAAAAGGAAACACTTATACACTGTTGGTGAGAGTATAAATTAGTTCAACTATTGTGGAAAGCGGTATGGCAATTCCTCAAAGAGCTAAAAACAGAACTACCATTTGACCCAGCAATCCCATTTACTGAGTATATATCCAGAGGAATATAAATTATTCTACCATAAAGACACATGCATGCAAATGTTCATTACAGCATTATTCACAATAGCAAATACATGGAATTAACCTACATGCCCATCAGTGATAGATTGGATAAAGAAAATGTGGTATACATATACCATGGAATACTATGCAGCCATATAAAATAATGAGATCATGTCCTTTGCTGGAACATGAGTGGAGCAGGAGGTTATTAGTCTTAGCAAATTAACACAGGAACAGAAAACCAGATACCACGTGTTCTCACTTATAAGTGGGAGCTAAATGATGAGAACTTACTAACAAAGAAGGGAACAACAGACACTGGAACCTACTTGAGTGGGGAGGGTGAGAGGAGGAAGAGAAGCAGCAAAGATAACTATTGGGTACTGGCCTTCATACCTGGGTGATGAAATAATATGTACAACAAATCCCCAAGACACATGTTTACCTGTGTGACAAACCTTCACATGTACCCCTAAACCTAAAATAAAAGTTAAAAAAAATTCCGGTCTTCCAGATCTTGGTTTCTAATACCATTCCCCTATAAAAGGAACCAAGAGTACTTGGAGAAATGGCTGATTCTAGGATGAGGGCAGGGAATTTATGAGTCTGGGGCATTCATAGTGTCCTAAAGTAAAGATGTGCTCAGCAAACCAAGCAAACACAATGATTAGTGTGTGCTAGAGGGACAGAGGAGTCAACTGAGAAGGATCCTGTATTAGTCCATTCTCACATTGCTATAAAAAGATACCTGAGACTGGATAATTTATAAAGAAAAGAGGTTTTTTTGGCTCACGGTTCCACAGGCTGTGCAGGAAGCATGAAGCTGCATCTGCTCGGCTTCTGGGGAGGCCTCAGGAAACTTAGAATCACAGCAGAAGGCAAAGGGGGAGCCAACATTTCACGTGGTGGGAGCAGGAGCAAAAGAGAGATGGGGGAGGTGCCACGCACTTTTAAACAACCAGACCTCGTGAGCACTCACTCATTATCACAAGAACAGCACCAAGGAGATGGTACTAAACCATTCATGAGAAATCCACCCCCGTGATCCAATCCCCTCCCCTCAGGCCCCACCTCCAACACTGGGGATTATAATTGGACATGAGATTTGATGGGGACAGAGATACAAACCATATCAGCCCCCAATGGCCAACGCTAGAGCAGTTTGAGCAACAAAGTAAAGTGGTATTAGATTGTAACCCAACTTATAAAATAAATACTCACAATATGTATAAATAGGGGGACAGCAGACAAGGAATTGCAAATAGTTTAAGTAGCTGCTCTGGCCTCCGGGAAGTGGAGTATAACTCCCACTTCTCAAGTGTTGGCTGTGCATAGTGACTTTCTTCCAAAGACTACAGCATGGAAAGGAAGGGGGAAAAGACTGACTTGACAGTGGAGAAACGTGACAACCACCACCTCAGCCAGGTGATCAGAGTTAACAATTTATAGTGAGAAGTCACGTTAATAGCATGTACCCTTGGTAAGATGTGATGAGAGTGACACTGTACCTCTGTGGTCTTCCTCCCCAAAACCTGTAACCTCAGTCTCCTCATGAGAAAACCATCGGATAATTCCCATTTGAGGAATACTCTACAAAATACCTTTTGTATTTTGAGAAGCAGTACTTCTCAAAACAGTACTGCTGAAAACAAGCAAAGTCTTATAGAAACTGTCACAACAGGAGGTAAGGAAACATGACAATTAAGGGTAATATGATATCCTAGATGTGATCCTGGAACAGAAAAATGACATTAGGTAAAAATGAAGGCTATCTGAATAAAGCATGAACTTCAATTAATAGTAATGTATTAATATTGATTCATTAGTTGTGACAAATATACCAATAAATGTAAGTGGATAACCACAGAGGAAACTAGGCGTGCGATATATGGAAACTCCCTGTATAGTCTTAGCAATTATTCTGTAAATCTAAAACTATTCTAAGATAAAAAAGTTTATTGAAAAATACATACTGAAGTAAACTGGAATTATCGTCACTTTTGACTGAACAGCAGGATGTCAAGTCAGCATGCCAATATGTGTTCTGTGGATGAAGATTGAGGGGTGGGTTAAAAAATCTTAGCTCAACATATAACAACTCTGTGCATAGAAGTTGTCAAAGAATAGAAAATTCTTGCCGGGGTCATCGGGTGACTCTTCAAATAATGAAAAGCTTGTTTGAAATACCATTGTTCCAAGGGGGCCAAACTAAACAGGCCACACAACATAGTGGTCAAGCCATGCTGCCCTGGGTTCATTCCAGCCCTGCGCCATAACTGCCAAGAGATTTTTGTACAAGTAGTTTACACCCTGAACTTCAGTTTCCTCATTGATGAATATCGTAGTATATCATGCCATTGGCAGTTTCAAGGTTAAAATGAGGATGATAGTATCTGTAGTGCATTCAGCACAGTAGTTGGTATTCATTAGCTGTTCCCTAAAGGGCAGCTGTTGTTGTTGCCCGAAACTTCTTTTTTTTTTTTTTTTAACGTGCAAAACACATTCCATTAAGACAAGTCTAATGACTCTGCTTAATGGCAGTAGATGATGCCAGTGGCTACCTTGGTTTGATTTCAAGGGTAGGAGGACATTCTTCCCCTACAAAGTGTCTGTTATTAACACCTCTTCCAGTACTCCCTCGAAGAATTAATTGTGCTAAATAATTTGTGTTAAATATGACCATGTCTCTTTCAAGCTGTTCATGTCCCTAGAAGGAATAGCACATCCAGTGTGAAGGGGCTTATAAAGTTTGCTGTGCAGGGGAGCCTTGAAACAGGTAAAGCAGAGGCTTGGAGAGGGAGAAAGCGGTTCAGAGGAGAGGGTAAACTTGTTTACTTCCCAGACCCACCTAGATCTACCTAGTGATGGCCCCATTGCTCTTTATCTAAGAAAAATTAGTATTGTGTATTTCCTGCTAAGTATCCATGAAGTTTGGATTTATCTGACTTGTACAAATGAAATATAGGTCCGAAGCATTTTTATAGATTTACATGGTAAAGATTAATCTTTACCCAAGCAACTGGATCCCTGGAACTTGGCTTTTATGAAGAGGAATGTTAGCTGACCCACCAAGACTTCATTTAACGTGCTCAACTTTTTAATTGCCTTTTTTCTGCCTCTCAGGAATTATTACATCAATTTCATTTACCCAGATTGAAAATCCAAGTGCTTCTGTTGTCAGCATAGGCTGCACCTAAGCGTGCTGACTCTGGCTTAATTTCCCCTTGGCTACATTTTTCATCTTTTCTCTTTTCTGTTGCAGGATTTCTTCAAAGTTATGTGAGTTCTACAAGTTCCATGGGTAGAGAAGTTTAGGGGAAAAAATGGTTCCATGGGTAAATAAGTTTAGGAAATGTGAAACCAAGTTAAGCAGGTTTTTTTACTGCAGTACTTTTCAGACCTGACATTTTTGCTGACGTTTTGGTTTTGCTGACGTGCTTTGAGTCCCTGGGAGTGGTGTGGTATGGCTCATCTCCCAGTCACATGAAACCTGTCTTCTTGCAGCAGCCCTTGATGCAGAGGGATTAGTGTTCTGAGGTGCATACTTGAAAAACACTGCTTCATACTTTTTTCCAATTTCTTCACATTCCTCAGACTTGCCTTTCTATGTCCCCACGTTGTCTGCAGCATAATTTACATGTTATTAAATTTTTTCTCCATATCATTCTTCCTCACTGCCTCAATATATGTTTGTAACTTTTTTAATAGCGTGGCTGAGCCTCTGTGGAACCTTGGGTTTTATTTTAGTCATGTAATCTTCTATATTGGCATTGAGTTATTAGTGAGTTGTCAATCACCTGTGCATATTAAGGAGGCAGAAGCAAATTGTGGCTGAACCCAGAGGTAGAGCTAATCACCTCAATGATTATGCAAAAAAAACATCCAATTTGGCTCCTATAATTGCTTTTTATGGCAGTCCCACTATGTGGGCTTATTTTAATAGAAAAACTTGAGAGATTAATGCACTTGCTAAGGTATTTTCCTTCTGTCATCACAGAGCTTCTTATGATTGGGGAGAAAGCAGTAAATCTCAAGTTATCTAGTTTTTAGGTTGTCAGTTTTTATATGTGACAGTACCTGGCAGAGAAGTGGATACAATTAAGCAAATATACCCTGTTTTTCCTGAGAAAAGGAAAAATGACACAAAAGGTCATTTCCAATTTAAGTCTAAATAATGTAAAAAAGAGGCTTTGAAGAGCTGCTATGAAGACCCCTAAACAGAAGGCAGTTATCTCTCTAATGCAGTTTAAACTGCCCGTGATGGGGCCAACTGAGACATGGTACAGTGATTCACATCAACTCTCTTTCCTCCTGTGGGTCAAGGAAATTAATTTGTTCCTGCCTCCAATAGTGCTTTTGACCAAAACCATAAACCATAGCACTAATAAACTCATTTGAGGTCTTCAGATCGTTTTGAATATTTTATTTATTAGCAACATATAAACCAACAGATGTGTTTATTGTTATAAAATGTAACCCTACTGTGGAAGTGATGTCCATAAATGTATCAGTCATTCTTCCTAATGACTGTCAAAATATTATTATTTCATATGTAAAAATAAGTGGGTGTCTGACCCTGTGGCTAGAATATAGGACAAAAGGCAGTATTGTACAGTAATTATTGAGTCAACTAAGTCCCAGCTCTGGGGTAGGACTTGGCTTGAAGTATTGCCAAGGCCTTTCAAAGGCTCTTGAAGAACAGGAAAAATTAGGCATTGAATTTTTGAGTTGCTTTGCTTTCAACTCTATAGGCAAGAATGCAGTTATTGTATTGGTTAAATGTGGAAATAAATCCGTAAATATTTATAAGGTTAGCCAGTATCCCAAAGGAAGGGTATAGAGCAATGAGCCTAACCTTTTTAGCCTTTAGAGATTTTATAATTCAGATGGAGGGACAAGATATAAATTCATGGACAAAGTTTAATGTCAATTCTAGAATCAAGGAATGCTTAAGCAGCTCAAGATTTTCAGTAAGTGCATTTGAAAAGCTCTGTTATATCTGTTGTGACCCCTGTTGCCACATGAGGTGTCCAAGCCAAAAGTGTTGCGTCAGAAGATGGGAGATCATTGTGTGCTAAGGGGGTTCAGGAAGAACAAATGTGGTTCTACTGGGTGCCATGGTTCAGAATCATCACTTCACTTCCTAAAAAGCAGACAATCTGAGTTTGGCTCGAAAATATTATACTAGCATGGGAGATAATAAGAGTGTAGTAGGTAAATATCATGGCTTCACACAAGTCAATCTTATGTGGAATTTTGGGCAAGTTATTTATCTTAGTTTCTAATCCTCTCTTTACTCATCATTAAAATAGTTATAGTTAAAATATATGACTACAATAACTATCAACCTAGTTTCTATGAGAATAAAATCAGATAACACTTTTAAAATAAAATCACTTTACACTAGGCTAGACACTTGGTAAAGTCTTGCTAAGTATCAGCTGCTGTAATAACCACTGCAAACGACACCTGTGGAATCTTATTTCAGGCCAGGAATAAAGTTTGCATAGGGAACAGAAGAATACAGTTAAATAACTTAATTTCTAATGTGAAACATTATTTTGGCATTTATGACAACAGCGTCTGGGGTGGTCCAAAGTATTAAAGGGGCTCTCTACATAAGAGGGAGTTTGGAATAGTCAACCCATCAAGACAGGAGAAAAGAGCTAATTGGTGATGGTCATATTAGGTGTATTTTTGTTGTTGTTGTTGTTGTTGTTGAAGTGAAAACATCCCAGATAGGAGCCGCCAAAGGGGCTGGCAGATCCCATTGGTTGGTTTTTGGGGTCAAAATCCCAGCATTTGGGTTGAAAGATCAGGAATGATAAGCAAGTCTTGTTTCCTTCCAACCTTCCCAAGAGAACAGTAATTACCAGATACAATAATGCTTGTCAAAGGCGGTTACTGAAAACCCTCTGCTGCTTCAGCATAATCAGAAAGACAGAAGTTGCAGGATGATTTTCCTTGTGAGAGGCACCTACATGGAATGCTAATTAGGCGAAGTAAAAGGGATGTAGATCAGCATCCAACACCACATGTATTTTCCCCTAGTAAGTGAGGATGAGAGGAAGGAGGAGGAGGAAGAATTTGACTTATCTGTTTTATGGTTCATGATATGATTCCCCAAATTGATTTCAGGTTCTTAATTCTTCTCATCTGCTGGTTTTGTAAAGAGATGCTTGGAGGGACCACAGCAAAGTGAAGGCTGGCTTTTCCCAAGAGGGAAAGCTAGTATTTCTAGAAACTTTGGAGATGTTGTCATGCAGGTACTTGGAAATATCTTGGTTAAAAAAATATTTACCAAAGCAAAACATACCTTAGGACCCACTGCCAGTGGGATCAAAGTAAAATATGTTATCCAATTCACTGAAAAAACTATCTAAAAATAAATTTTAGAGTTTTTGTTTTGTTTTGTTGTTTTGAGACAGGGTCCCACTCTGTCTCCCAGTCTGGAGTGCGATGGTGCGATCTCGGCTTACTGCCACTTCTGCCTCCCAGGTTCAAGTGATTCTCCTGTTTCAGCCTCCCGAGTAGCTGGGATTACAGGCACCTGCTGCTATGCCCGGCTAATTTTTGCATTTTTAGTAGAGACAGGTTTCACCATGTTGGCCAGGCTGGTCTTGAACTTCTGACCTCAAGTGATCCACTCACCTCAGCCTCTCAAAATGCTGGGATTACAGGCATGAGCCACTGCGCCTGGCTAGAGTCTTTATACTTTTGTCTACTTTTGCTTTTTTTTGGGTGCCCTCAAAATGGAACTTGAATCCAGTGGCAAATTGGCCCAATAGCCAAGAGCCAGCCCTCTTGGGGTCAGTCTACATCTTCGCTTTTATTTGCTGCCAAACATTCAGTTTCTAAGAAAAATATGAACATTTATCTAGAAAAATCTCAGTGCTGGCCTGCACAGGGCTGTTGTGTAATGATCATGACTGGGGGCTCCCTGCCTGTTGGGCACTGTTGTAAGCACTTCCTGAGCAGAGCTGTACATAATCCTTATAGCCTACAGAGTGGTAGGTTCTATTAGTATCATGAGTACCTCTCTTAGAGAAGAGAAAAGCTAGCACAGTGAGCTAGGCGGAGCTGGGATTCAAACCCAGGCCATCTGGCTCCAGAGTCCACAGTCTAAGAAAGCCTATTAATCAGCAAAGGGACTCACTGGTAACTTTGAGATGAAGACACAGCCTCGGAGCAGGATCTGTGCAAACTGGGTTTTCTGGAGACCAATTTGGGTATGCCCAATTCAAATTGCACACAAGAGACTTGGCTGGTATATGGCCTGCATGCTGGCTCACATAGCTGTGGTCACATGGAGGTGGGAAGTAGAGGGGTGGATGCCAGAGGGGCAATATCAGGGAAGCTCCCGTGGCATAGGTTGCCAGTGTAGGATAGGGATTAAGAGCTTGGCCTCTAGGGCCACAGTCACCAGTCAGCCAGCTTCCAGTGCTGAGTGTGTTGGTGGTGGTAACTGATACATAGTTGCTTTTATGTGACCTTGGGTAAGTTACTTCAACTTCCTAAGCCTCAGTTTTTCCATGTAAAATATGATGATGATAAGAATACCTGTGACTTAGGGCTGCCATGAGGATTCAGTGAGAGTTTGTATAGTAGTTCCTCTTTATCCAAAGGGAATACGTTCCAGGGCCCCCAGTGGATTCCTGAAAACTGGATAGTACCACAACCTATATACGCTATGTGTTTTCCTATACATACATACATACTCATAATAAAGTTGAATTTATAAATTAGGCACAATAAAAGATTAAAAATAACTAATAATAAAATAGAATATGCTGGGCACAGTGGCTCATGCCTGTAATCCCAGCACTTTGGGAGGCTGAGACAGGTAGGTCACCTGAGGTCAGGAGTTCCAGACCAGCCTAGCCAACGTGGTGAAATCCCAGCTCTACTAAAAATACAAAAAACAAACAAACAAACAAACAAAAAGCCAGGCATGGTAGTGGATGTCTGTAATCCCAGCTACTCGGGAGGCTGAGGCAGGATAATCACTTGAACCTGGGAGGCAGAGGTTGCAGCAAGCTGAGATCGTGCCACTGCACTCCAGCCTGGGGGACAGAGTGAGACTCAGTCTCAAATAAAAATGAAATGAAATAAATAGAATAAAATAGAACAATTATAACAATATGTCAGCACCACTACTCTTGTACTTTGGTGCCATTATGAAGTAAAATAAGGGTTACTTGAACACAAGCGCTGCGACGCCTCAACAGTCAATCTGCTCGCCCAGGCAGCTACTGACTGACAAATGGGTGGGTAGCACATATGGTGTGACTCCGCCCGACAAAGGGACGGTTCAGGTCCTGGGTGGTATTTCCTCATGCAGCTCGGAATAGCGCACAATTTAAAATGTATGAATTGTTTATTTTTGCAATTTCCCATGTAATATTTTTGGACTGAGGTTGAATGCAGGTTGAAACCACAGAAAGCAAAACCATGGATAAGGGGGACTACTAAGAAAACATTAGCAAGGCTTGGAACATGGTCAGTTAGATGGTGGAGGTGGTTGCTTTTGTTTTGCTATTGCTGCTCAGGCAAGCAGGGAATTTTGAAGATGACTGACAGTAAAGCACCTTTAACTATTTGTGAAAATATGGAAGAGCTCTGTAGAAATTACTCTTCTCAATAGCAGAGATACAGGAGGAGATTTGAGTCCGGGTGAATTGCACAGCCAGCCTCAACAGTTAGCCTCAATCGCAATTTCAGATCGTAAACCATGTGTACCTCGATTCTAGATCTCCTCCAGGATTGTACCCCCTGTCCCCACTCCCCAGCTCCCCTGTGCATTTCCCTTCATCCTGTGTTCTTGTGGAGTCCTGGAAACCCAAGGCTGGAAACTACCCAGAAAGACAAGGGGTAGTGTGGGAGACCCGCGATTGCGTGGGCTGTCAAATGTTTGCCAAACGGCAGCTGATGCCAGAAGAATCAGCCAAAAATGGAATGGGTGCCCTTGATTATATTTAGTGTGTAGTCTTCTGTAAATTCACATGTTTCCAAATTATTTTCAGCACTCTGTTTGTTTTGTTTTGTTTTGTTTTTGGTCCTTAGCTATTCATGACTTTCCTGATCTCAAAGCCCAGTTGGTGACCCATCTCCACAGCTTGGAAACCATGTGGGGTTCGGCTATTGTTCATGTGTCTTTAACTTTGCAGCACAAATGATAGTATTTCCTTTGTTACACTCATTCTTGAGGCCAGTGAAGCATTTGATAGTTCTTACTAAAAAAGATTAGTTGTTAAGAATCAAAAGAGGAAAATCAAACAAACAAACGAAAACGAAACAAAACAAAATGTCCCCTCCCTGCTATACATACAGCGTCCTGGAGGAGGCTGGCCAATTATCTGGCTCCAGGCTCCAGACTTAAAACAACTGGGCAAAAAGCACCCGTGCTCTGACCCAGCTCTGCCGATTGCTAGCAGTGTGACTTCAGACAAGCCACGGATCCCTCCGAGCCTCATCCTCCTTAGCTCCGAGTGGGTGATGACACCAGCCTGCTTTCCTCACTGGATGAATACGGAGATGGAAATTAGAATGCATCTGCAGACCCTTTCTGAATTGCACAGTGCTAGTCTGTAGAGGATACAGATATAGGGGGAGTTTCCTGGGAGATACAGGAGTCCTGCTCCCCCTGTCCTCTGCTGGAAACAGACCTGACCACCTGATGATAGCACCTTCTCCCTCAGAACCTAGTAATGCCCCCCAGTCCTTCTCAACATAGAGCGATGTTGGGAGGAATTGGAGAAGTCCTGGTGTCCAAGTACCACAGCACTGCGGCCGTGGAGTGAGCGCCCAGCCTCGACAGTCTCCTCCCACTTTCTTTTGATAGAAGGGGCCCCATGGCTGCAGATGAGCAAAACTAGTCTGGGCTGGTGTGAGGAAGTGCCCCGAATCTGTGGCCTGGGAAGAGCAGCTGAGGAACTGCAAGCAGCTGGTATTGGAGGTGATCTTGAAAAAGGACATTTCCCCCTAGACTTTAATAGCAATTAGTTGAGTGAGACCGCGTATGTGCAAACTGTCATCTGTGAAACACAGTAATATTTGTTGTTATTAAATCAAAATGTCAAATGCCTTATTAGCTTTAAAAATGACATCATTCGTGCTGCAGACTCACTGGCTGAGGAGTTCCCTGTGGCAGGAGCCAGGGTTCCCACCGTGGCCTCTTGGTCTGGGGTAATGCTTGGCTCATAGGTAAGGGCTCAGGGTTTGTTGACTGATTGGCTGAAGAAAAACAAAAAAAGGAAGCATGCATTGAATATGCCAGTAATTTTCAAAAGTAAGTGTCCACATCCAATATCCAGTGTTGTATGTATGATGAGATCACATGTAGAGGTGTTTACCAAACATTTTAATATTTAAATCAACCAGCAATTTGCAAGACTTTAGCTTCATTGTAAGTAATAATATATTTGGAACCTGTGTTTACAGTACTATCTATACATAGGTTTAAACCTCATATAAATATTTAACAATACAATTAAAAGGTCATGCTTGTCCATGTACCTCCTAAAATCCGCTTGTTCATATCCTCTGGGATCTGTTGAAGTTCTAATAATTATATACTTTTGCCTTTTATGTGGAAGCCAGAACAAGAACTCAAGAAAAATTTAGATGACATTTGAGCAGCTTAAAACGTGTTGGATGGGTTACAGCTAGGGTACTGTTTCATTCTGATTTACCCAGGACAGTGCCAATTTATACTTGTTGTCATAATTATTAATGTCATTCCCTTTCAGTCTCAACAGTGTCTTTGGACAATAAATTATATGGTCATGGTCATGGCCCACAAGTACGTGGTCATAGCCTACAAGTGTTAATAGCTGGATTGGAATAGAACACAGTCTTTTTATCTTTTTTTAAAAAAATTTAAATTTAAGTTCCAGGATGTCTTTTTATCTTTTAACATTGTATGCAAGTGTGCGTGTGTATGGGTGTGTGTGTGTGTGTGGGAGAGAGAGATTGAGAGAGCGAGAGAGAATGAGAATGATTATTCCCTGGGGACCCCCTGTCTGGACCCATCAAAAGGTGGCTTTTGCTGAACAGAGAAAACAGTCCTGGCTCTCACAGTGGCTCATGTTCAAGGGTTGAGGCTTTTGACCTGAGGCCAGGCCTGCTCTCCCACCATCCACCCAGAGCCTGGTGTTCTGGACTGCCTTCCACTTCACTGACTTGGCACTGGCACTGAAAGCACCTTGAGCTAGAGCATGGGTTCCATCAGTCAATTTTGGACCCTTGACATAGTGCAGTTGTTGCTTGGTATAATGCAGGGTTTGAGAAACAGAGCATCTATTCAGAAGGCCTACCTTTGGGAAGGTCACACGATCTCCCCCAGTCTCTCATCGGTGTCATCATGAATGAATACTGATTATGGAAAATAGGCTCATCTAAACATTAAAAATTGTCACCAGTGCCCCCACCCCTTGTTTCGTCTTCAAATGAAAATGCAATGCAAGAATGATTACTTTTAAAAGAGTGTATTGTCAAGATTAATTTGGAGTTTGCTTCTCTGTCATCATTGTCATCTGGTAGTCCCTGGAGTTCCAAGCGATCTGCCCACTTAGGCCTCCCTAGGTGATGGGATTACAGGCGTGAGCACCTGCATATCTACATTTTGGGAGCATGTAGCTATTACATACTATACTCTCCCTTATAATCCTCATTTAGTCTTAATTTTACAAGCATCTATATATTTGCTGTTCACTACCAGACATAACCTCTGTTGTTCAGTGATTTTGGTTGTTTTGAAGCTTACTCTCTAGTGTATTTCTCAGAAATGGCTTGAAGGGAAAATATTCCCTGAGTTCTTACATGTTGCCTGTGTCCTTTATACTTGAAATTAATTCAAAAATCCATGGCTCATATTTTCTTCCCTTGAGGATCTTAGATAGGTTCCTCTATTTTCTTTTTGCTTACATTGTTTTTTAAAGTCTGATTATAATATTTTTTCCCTTATAAGTCACATGTTCTTTTTGCCCAGATGCTCGAACAATTTTTCCTTCTCTTTTAAGGTTTAGTAATAAAAGTGGACATGGGGGCCGGGTGCGATGGCTCACGCCTGTAATCCCAGCACTTTGGGAGGCCGAGGTGGGTGGATCACCTGAGGTCAGGAGGTCAAGACCAGCCTGGCCAACTTGGTGAAACTCCATCTCTACTAAAAATACAAAAATTAGCCGGGCCTGGTTGTGGGTGTCTGTAATCCCAGCTACTTGGGAGGCTGAGGCAGGATAGTCGCTTGAACCTGGGAGACAGAGGCTGCAGTGAGCTGAGATTGCACTATTGCACTCCAGCCTGGGCAACAAGAGAGAAACTCCATCTCAAAAAAAAAAAAAAAAAAAAAAGAACAAAGAGAGCCAGGATATCTCAGAATCTCAGAAAGCAACTATCATAAATTTTTTAACACTACGTGAGAACAACAGAAGAGGGAGCTCTGAAGTGAGAAAAGCTGCTGTGAACCAGCTTTGTTCCTAAATGTTTAGGAAAATTAATTTCACATAACAACAAGTTGTATAAAGGATGGAGGTGTAAAACACCACACAAAGACAAAGTAAGTTGGGAGGAAGAATGAGCAGACTAACATCTCTACATCAGCACAGCAAAAAGACATACCCACAGAACAGATTAAAACCATATCCTACTCCAGGCGCGGTGGTTCATGCCTGTAATCCCAGCACTTTGGGAGGCCCAGGTGGGTGGATCACCTGAGGTCAGGAGTTCAAGATCAGCCTGGCCAACATGGTGAAACCCTGTCTCTACTAAAAATACAAAAATTACCTGGACGTGGTGGCGCATGCCTGTAATCCCAGTTACTCGGGAGGCTGAGGCAGGAGAGTTGCTTGAACCCTGGAGGTGGAGGTTGCAGTGAGCCCAAATCATACCATTGCACTCCAGCCTGGGCAACAGAGCAAGACTCCATCTCAAACAAACAAACAAATAAATAAATAAAACCATATCCCACTATTGTCAAAATGAACTAAAACGTTAAGAAAGTGATACAAGATATGAGAGAACAATATAAATCAAAACAGAAAAATCTTGGAAATGAGGTGGCAGAAGTGAGGAAAGCATTGGAAATAAAAAATATCTTAGAAATAAAGATTAAACTAGAAGGAACACAAGAGCAAATAAACACAACAGATAATACCTTAAAATAAGTAGAAGGTAAACATTAGGAACATTGTAAATATAAAAAATAGACAAAGAATTCAAGAGAAAGGGACATGCTATTGAAGACAGGCAGAAGATAGCTTGATGTATGACTACTAGGCACCCCTGAAAAAGAAAACTAAAGCAGGAAACCACAACTAGTACTTGATCTACAGTTCAAGAGAAATTGCCTGGAATGAAAAGGATTTGAAATTCCATATTGGGATGTCACATCTGAGAATAGTGACCCACAATGCCCAACACCCAAGACATATTCCAGTCTTATTTGATCACTATTTATATCTGCCATGTCTAGTACCATGCCTGGTGCGTAGTGGATGCTCAAACTACTGACCAAATATATTAATATTTGGTAAATAAAAGGTTCTTGAAAACACCTAGGAAATGTAACAATCTTTCCTTATGTAACAATAGTATTCCTTAACGGTGACTGTTACCCTGGATGAGAACGGGAATGTTATTGCGAGCTGTTACGGACTCAGTTGTGTCCTCCCACCTCCAAAAGGTGTAGGTCGAAGCTCTGATTCCCAATGCGACTATATGTGGAGATAGGGTCTTTTAGAAGGTAATTAAGGTAAAGTGAGATTAAAAGGGTGGAGCCCGGCAGGGCTTGGTGGCTCACATCACTCATGCCTGTAATCCCAGCACTTTGGGAGGCCGAGGTGGGTGGATCTCCTGAGGTCAGGAGTTCAAGACCAGCCTGGCCAACATAGTGAAACCCTGTCCCTACTAAAAATATAAAAATTAGCCGGGTGTGGTGGCATGCTCCTGTAATCCCAGCAACTTGGGAGGCTGAGGTGGGAGAATCCCTTGAACCCGGGAGGTGGAGGTTGCAATGAGCTGAGATTGTGCCACTGCACTCCAGCCCGGGCAACAAGAGTGAAACTCCATCTCAAAAAAAAAAAAAAAAAAAAAAAAAAGATGGGACCCTAATCCTAATCCAGTAGGACTGATGTCCTTATAAGAAGAGGAAGAAATACCAGGAATCCACAGGCACAGAGAAAAGACCATGTGAGGACACAGCAACAAGGCAGCAAGCCAAGGAGAGAGGCCGTCAGAAACCAACCCTGCTGGTGTCTTGATGTTGGACTTCTCAGTCTCCAGAACTGTGGGAAAATATATTTCTGTTGCTTAAGCCCCCCAGTCTGTGGTACTTTGTTATGACAGACCTAACTGATTAATAAAGATTTTAAGGTTTGAGTCACTCCAGCAGATAAAGAACTATGACTAGTTGAGGTGCTTGCTGAAGGCAAAGGGAATACAGAATGGGTAGTGGAAGAAGGTAGTTGTTAATAACTATGACCATGTGATCAGTTACAGAAATGAGGACTGTAATTGTCATGAATATTTCCATATTTGGTTATGAATATGTGTGTGTGCAAGGCAAATATCTTTGGTTTCCTCCCTCTGTTATCCTCTTGTCATATAATGTAAGACATATTAACTTTATATCATAGTATTTAAGTTACGGGATATCAAGGAGAAGAATAAACAGCATGGAGAGACTTTGCATCCCTTTCTAGTGCTGGATTTGGTTGTAGACAGGTTAGTTTTTATCATACTAGGAAGAAGTATGACCTTGTTGTTGTTTTCGTTTGGAGATTAAGCATGGTTTACAGAGATTCGTGCGGGTGTCAAGTTGACAAGGACTTGTGATGGTTAACTTTATATGCCAAATTACAGGACGTTCTCGGATGAGATTAATATTTAAATTGGTGAACAATGAGTAAACGGATTGCCCTCTATAATGTGGGTGGGCCTCGTGTAATCCATTAAACGCCTGAGTAGAATAAAAAATTTGGCATCCCAGAGTGAGAAGGACTTCTCCAGCAGACTGTCTTTGAACTTTGTCTGCACCAGCGGCTCTCCTGGGTCTCCAGGCTGCCAGGCCACATTTGAACTTGCCAGTCTCAGTAATCGTGAGAACCAGTTCCTTAGAATAAATCTGTCTGTTTACGTACACACACACACCCCTCATCCTATTGGTTCTGGTTCAACCGTAATACACAATATTCAACATTCTATACCAAAATTATATGTTTTGTTTTTTTTTTGGTGTGAGTGGGACTATTTCTTTTTTTGTCTTTTAATAATATCAAAGTGGTTCATTATGACCCTAGATAACTATAGACAACTCTTTAGTTACCTTTTTGTTTGAGAACAATTATGCCATGATGAAACTTTTGCTATCATGGTATCCCCTGTGCTTTCAGTGGGTGGTGGAGCAGCCAAGACTCCTCTGAAAATGTAGTGGGCAAATTCATTTGGTAGGGTTCCCCAGAGAACACTGTTTTTCTCCGAATCATTATGTGCTTTTCGTGTGAAGTCTGATAGACTTGATGGAAAGTAGCTGTGATCAACTAGCCCATTTAGTGTCATTGCCACAGTTTTCTCTCCTCCTTGATTTCAGGACTGGTTGACTTTGTTCTAATGTACATGCTGGGATTTCCAGGCAAAATCCTGATTTTGTGGTCAGCGGTGAACATGTGGTTGATAAGTGACAAACAGAACTATAAATCTGGCAATGTATTATCTACTGGACAGTTGATGAGAGAGTAGATTTTAAGTGTTTTCACCACAAAAAAACTGATGATTATGTGAGGTAATGTCTGTTAAATGGCTTGATTTAGCCATTCTAATTATATATATCTTTATCAAAACATGATGTTATACCCCATAAATATATACAATTTTTTACTTAACAATTAAATACTTTTTTTAAGGAGCAAGGTCTTGCTTTGTCACCCAGACTGGAGTGTGGTGATATGATTATAGCTCACTGTGGCCTCAAACTCCTGGGCTCAAGCGATCCTCTCACCTCACCCTCCCATGTAGCTGAGATTAAAGGTGCACGCCACCATACTCGGCTAATTTTTAAATTTTTTTGTGGAGGTGGAGTCTAGACTTGTTGCCCTGGCTGGTCTCAAACTTCTGGGCTCAAGCAGTCTTCCCTCCGTCATCGCCCAAAGTGCTTGGCTTACCTAAAATAAATAATTTTTAAAAAGAACAATAAATTCATTTTATTTACAAAGGTGACAAGCATGCAACTCCTAGGGGGCTTACAATCTAGGAGAGGAAGGACAAGAAGCAAATGAACAAGAAAATATCAGACAGTGAGTGGTAAGAGCTGGGCAGAGAAAGAGGCAATATGCCAGACAGCAGCTGGGTAGTGACTTGGTTTGAGTGTTCAGGGAAGGTAGCATTTAATTTGAAGGCCAATGACAGGAAGGGGTAAAGATCTGAGTAAAGAGCATTCTCAGTAGGAGAAACAGCTGGTGCAAAGGCTCCGAGGCAGCACTAGCCTACAGACTATGAGCACAGATAATCTCAGCCATAGACTCTTAGGGGAGAGTGGTCAACGGTTATATAAGTGACTTAGGCAGGGTCAGATCAAGTAGGGAGGTCAGGAGGAAGTTCAGCTGGGTTTGGTGCCTGCATGACACTGATCTTGCTCCAGTGTTTTGAAAAGAGGGATGGGGTGATATTGGGGTGAGAGAGGAAAGCAGGAGAGCAGTGAAGAGTCTTCTGCAAGAGATGAAGTCTTCTGCAAGAGTAGACTAAGGCCATGTTGCTGGAGGTGGGAGAAACAGTCAATCTCTATCATAGGTGCAGGGCATCTCTAACTCTTTTATTAAAGTCTATGTATTTGTATTTTAAAGTTAACAGATAACAAGTACATCAGTATAACTGTCTTAATTTGAAGCCATAGATTATTTTGTTTTGAAGAAGATGACAAACCCAGGATTCCTTTTGGAAACATTATTACCGTCATCTGCCACTGTTTTTTGAGGATCTGCAGACTGTGGCATTGTAGTGAGTGAGAATGAGTGGGAATCTGAAATGTCAATCTATTTTGGTTAAAAGGGCTCTAGGAGCCTTCTCCTCTATACAAATTCCATCTCATCTAGCTCCTACAGTAATTTCACAAATCGTGTAACTTCATTGCCTTCCTAAACAGTGTTTAGTTCTGGCCCTTGACATCTGTATCTTCTCATTTGAATCTAAATAAATATTGTTACCTTGGAACATGAGTAAGAACTGACATGGAGCAGCATTAGTAATAAGTGACCTGGTTCCCAGGGGCTAGTTAGATAAATATAAAAATGATACTGTCATAAAACGATTTCACTTATAAGACAGAACAATAGCGTGAAACTTGAAGACCTGCTGGGTTATAGCGAGGCCCTGGTGTTTTACTGTTCCAGCTTGCCTGTTGAAATCTGCTTGGTTGTAGTATTTATGTGTTTATGTAATTTTTTATTCATGCGGTAATCTTTTTTTAGAAATTCTCCTTAATTCAGCTCCCAAGATACACTGTGTAAAGTATCTGGATCCCAGTGGTTCCAATTTCTCTTTTTGCACAGCTAGTTTTTTTTTTTTTTTTTTTTTTTTTTGTACGATACTCTCTCTGTCTCTCCCATTCCCTTTGTACTGGTTTGCTGAAACACAGGTAGATCTTTGAAGGAAAAATCTTTGTTTTCTTGCAGGATGGGCTGGTGATGAGATTGTCAGAAGTCTAGTCTTAGTTTTAGGTTGGGCTTTTTGTACTGTATTTCATACCAGAAATTATTTATAATTAGTCATACTATGGATATACAAGGACTTACTTGTAGAAAAGAGCAGCCCTACTCATTACAGAAATGTGGTAGG
Organism: Symphalangus syndactylus; assembly: GCF_028878055.3. Taxonomy (NCBI): domain Eukaryota; kingdom Metazoa; phylum Chordata; class Mammalia; order Primates; family Hylobatidae; genus Symphalangus; species Symphalangus syndactylus. The sequence goes on along the minus strand of NC_072423.2, from coordinate 106,696,515 downwards.
AGCATGGGATCAGTTGTGTCTCATTTCTGTGGCCAAGGAAAATAGGCTGGTGTCTTAGCTCACGTCCAATAGGCTTTATTTTTGCTCATTCTTTCCTTTGTTTTAGAAGTGTTTTAGGGACTTCTGTAAAGACTTTAACTAGCCAGTGATTATGTCACTAGGACTCGGCTACAGTCTCTTAAAATTAGAATTGTGCACACTCTGTGTGAGAACTTCGGTTGTCTCTCTCCTGTCTTTGGTCTCTGCAGGCTGCCTGCCCTGGCACATGGAACTGCCTTTCTGTGCTCTCTGCTCTGTTCTCCCCAGGGACCAGCCATATGCTATAGCTCCCCTGCCATCTCCCTGTGTCCCCCCAGGTTGTTGGTTGGGCGTCTGGTGAAAGCCTGCAGCATGCTTCCTGTGCTCCTACCATCCTAGAACCTGCAGTTGACCGAGGGCACCATGAGAGGGGTGTTGAGGCCGGGAAGTAGAGAGGTAGCAGAAAGAGAAGTGCAGCAGGAGGATTAAGCCCCCAGGAAACATAGTCCATCTTTGCTTTCATCAATCTTGGTCTTCATCTTAAATCATTTCCTGGCTTTAGCAACCTGCCCACACTTTCAGAGACTTTGCTGGTCTTTTAAGGTCAGTATTTGATTTAATATTCTTCCTGAATCATTCGGTGCCCGTTTTGTTTACATGTGGCTCTGAAATTGGCCCTTTAATATTAAAGATTCAAAACTGCCCTGAGTTTAACCAACTCTTTTTTTTGCTCAGATCATCTTTGTTTTAAAATACTATAATGACACTGTATTTTTAATTAATGAGTCTTGTGGTGTTAATTCTTTCTGAGAGCAAGAGAGTATGGGTGGGTCTCTATTAGTGTGTTCTCGCCTTGCTATAAAGAAATACCTGAGACTGGGTAATTTATTTATTTATTTTTATTTTATTTTATTTATTTTTCTTTTTTTATTTTTTATTATTATACTTTAGGTTTTAGGGTACATGTGCACAATGTGCAGGTTTGTTACATATGTATCCATGTGCCATGTTGTTTTGCTGCACCCATTAACTCGTCATTTAGCATTAGGTATATCTCTAATGCTGTCCCTCCCCCCTACCCCCACTCCACAACAGTCCCCGGAGTGTGATGTTCCCCTTCCTGTGTCCATGAGTTCTCATTGTTCAATTCCCACCTATGAGTGAGAACATGCGGTGTTTGGTTTTTTGTCCTTGCGATAGTTTACTGAGAATGATGTTTTCCAGTTTCATCCATGTCCCTACAAAGGACATGAACTCATCATTTTTTATGGCTGCATAGTATTCCATGGTGTATATATGCCACATTTTCTTAATCCAGTCTGTCGTTGTTGGACATTTGGGTTGGTTCCAAGTCTTTGCTATTGTGAATAGTGCCGCAATAAACATACGTGTGCATGTGTCTTTATAGCAGCATGATTTATAGTCCTTTGGGTATATACCCATGAGAGACTGGGTAATTAATAAAGAAAAGAGGTTTAATTGGCTTATGCTTCTGTAGGTTTTACAAGAAGCACAGCGGATTCTGCTTGGCTTCTGGGGAGGCCTCAGGAGATTTACAGTCATGGCAGAAGGCAAAAGGGTAGCAGGCAGGTCACATGGCTGGAGCAGGAGCCAGAGAGAGAGTGAAAGGGGAGGTGCCACACACTTTCAAATGACCAGAGCTCACAAGAACTTACTATTGCGAGAACACCACCAAAGGGATGGTACTAAACCATTCGTGAGTGATCCGGTCACCTTCCACCAGGGCCCGCCTCCAACAATGGGGATGACAACTGGATGTGAGATTTGGGTGGGACACAGATCCAAGCCGTATCAGTGTCTATTCCTGTCATATATGTTTTGATTTGGAGGAAGTATTTGTGAGTTTGTGTACACATGTGTGCCTTTTGGAGGACTTCGTGATAGTGAAATTAGGATAATGTACCCTCTAATCCAAGGACTATGTGATTCCCTGTTTTTTTGTTGTTGTTGTTTGTTTGTTTTTTGTTTTTGAGACAGAGTCTCACTCTGTTGCCCAGGCTGGAGTGCAGTGGCACCATCTCGGCTCACTGCAACCTCTGCCACCCAGGTTCAAGCAATTCTCCTGCTTCAGCCTCCCGAGTAGCTGGGATTATAGGTGCCTGCCACCACGCCTGGCTAATTTTTGTATTTTAGTAGAGATGGGGTTTCACCATGTTGGCCAAGCTGGTTTTGAACTCCTGAGCTCGTGATCCAACCTCCTCGGCCTCCCAAAATGCTGGGATTATAGGCATCAGCCACCGCGCCCGGCCGATTTCCTGTGTTTCTTACAGTGAGCGGCTGGTTTAGGTGTTGGATGGGCTCAAAAATATGTATTTTTTCCATTTCCCTAGAGAATGTTGATGCTCATAGAGACCACTTGAGAAGCACTGCTTTGGGGAGGGATGCTCTCCCATCAGATGGCAGCTTTGGGTTTGCCAGTGGTGTGTTTGATCTCTGGAGGATCATCTTCCATTTCCAGATAGGGTCCTGAAGATAGAGTGGTTCATTATCTCACAATCCAGTGCTTCCTCCCTACCCGTCCATTTCCCTTTCAAGGGGGCTGGCCTAGGGACCAGTGAGAACTCAGTCAATTAGCTTCTGATAAATTGTTGCTTCTTTTTAGAGCAATACATTATATTAACTCTGTAGGAGTGCAATGAGGTATCCACCAAACGCAATCTTCCGGTAGCTTCTTTGTGGTTATGTTCGTTTGCCTGCCTGTATTGATGGGTGAAGATAAGGACTTGGGCAAATTACCTAACCTTTCTGAGTTTCAGTTTCCAAGTATGAAGATGGAGGTGGTAATAATGCCTAATGCATAGGGTTCTTCTGAGGATTAAATGCTAAATGCTAAGACTAGCACTTAGCATGCCATAAGTGCTATATGAGAGTTAGTTGTTATGAGTATTATTGTTGTTGTTACTATTGTTACCAACCTATTTGAATCAAAGTAAAAATCTTCCTTGTCAGAAATTCATAGGAATCAACAAGGAAGATATGGGAAAATGCTGTGCACAGCAGCTTGTATACTCTAAGGGAGTCGGTGTAATTTCTGGGATGAGCGCAGTCCTTACCTGCAATGTGGAGGCTTTATCAATGGAATCTATTGTGAAGAGCATTAATAGGACATCTTCCTGTCGTCCAGCCCCAGCTCAAAGGTGCTGCCAAATGCAGATAAAAGCACTGGAGTAACATCAGTTGACTATTGTCTACCTCCTGAATCTCACCATCAGTGAAATTAGTATTTGGTTGCTGAGGGGAGAGCCAAACATCTGTAACATTTCCCCTGTGGAATGGCTGTTTGGTTTCTATTGCACACATTTTTCTCTCAGGTTGAAAACTGTTGAAACCCGATTTCCCTCTTTTAAAAATGGAATCATGTTTGATTTTACAGTAATGTTTATAGAGCTAAGGAGAGTTAAGAGTCATTCTGGCGTTAAAACCGTCTAAGCCTTCAAATAAATATATTGTTGTTATCTTGAAACTTTCCAAACTGAACTTGGAATTCTCTCAGGCGTCTTGTAGAGCTTTGATACATCAGAGGGGGCAGTAATGATCCTGTAAATTCCTAACAACGTGGGACCACTCTTGCGGCTTGCAAAGAACAGAATGAAATGCGGCATAAGGCTTGTGCTGGCAAATGTCCACACAAGTATTAATCTACTCTACTTGAAGTAAGGTCCCAATTTTAGAAGATTTATTTTGAAAGAATTTGGTGTATGATCATCATCTCTCCTCTGAATGATTGCATTCACCTCCTAACTGGTCCATGTTTCACAATTCCTGGGCTATCTTTCCTAAAACTGTTCCCATCAGCTCAGTCCTTTGCTTGCATGTCCAGCATGAGACTCCCATTGCCGGTAACAAAAGTACAGTCTTTGCGCCTTTGTATTCCGGACCTTCCCTGTCTGCTTCCCACCCTACTTTATAGTTCTCCCCATATTCCCCGCTTCAGGCCTTTGCTTATGTTGTTTACTCTACCTAAGAGCCTCTTCTTCACCTCTACTGCCACGTACTCTGGCAATCTCTCAAATCATCTCAAATGTCTTCCAGTAAAGTCTTTCCTAAACACATTACTTCCAGAATTAATCATTTTACCCCCCTGTATAGAAATGGATACATGAGGTTAAGCGAGATGAAGTAACTTATCCAAGGTCACAGATCCAGTAAGTGTGAGAGTTGGGGTGGGCAATGAGACACATAATGAAAAAAAAAAATACAGAAATGCAAAAGCATAGTTGGAAATAGGATGTCATTGTTAAATTTAGGGACAAAAAATAGGCTTTGTGAGAAATGAACCACTGGACTATAACCTGAGAAAAGGTTGTATACACAGGATCTTGGAAAGGGAAGGTCCTTGAACCTGAAATTGGTGACACTCTTTCTGGGGGACCTGAAATCTTGTCACTAGGAAGGTGTGTGATGTGGTCAAAAGTGCTATGTGAAGTCTTGTTGTACCTGGAAGAGGAAGTCCTCAGGATTGAATGCCTCCCCTTTGACCGCTGGTTAATATGCCTGGCGTTCCATTATTGGAACGCTAAGCATGTGGGAATTATTTCTATCCTACTGCTCAAGGTCATCGCCAAGATCTGATTTTCAAAATTCAAAAAATTGCAACCTTCAGGCATAAATGGGCTAGGGGGCCATGTGATGAGGAATATGGGCAGCTTTTGTGATCTTCTCATGCTGTATAGGGGCTGTCCTGGATATGGCAGACCCTGATTATAAATCAGTAGGCATTTCAGTGAGGTAAAAAGAAAGCAGTTTTATTAGGGTTGTGTACTACTGTAGGTCTCCCCAAGTTTATGCTGCTTCCCAGAGAGTCCAGATTTTTCTGTATGCACTAGAATATTCCAGATTTTTCTGTATGCACTAGAATATGATGAATGACACACACCTGAGATGTTCACATTAATAGCATTGTGCTGTTACTGACACCATCAACATTGAAATAAAGCATGTTCTTCTTTTGTCAAGACCACTGTAAGGAGCGAGACTCCATCTTAAAAAAAAAAAAAAAAAAAAAAAAAAAAAAAAAAAAAAACAAAAAAAAACACCGTAAGAGCAGCCTCTACAAAATAAGCTGTCTTCTTTCCAGTGCACTTTCTTATCCAGAAGGTCTGTAGAAAAAAACAAGGAGCCTCTCTGATTAACAGGACACAATAGAAGTATGGAGGGTAGTTTTCCACATTATTTGTCTCACTTTTTGGGTCAGTGCTGGCACTTTATAAATCTGCGTTTGGCCCTTCCTTCATCCACTTGGACTGACTTTCAGGGTACAGTTAGCAGGGTCTACTTAGGACCACTGAAGCAGAAATGCAGATTCAATGAGTAATTATTAAGAACTTTCCAGAATATTAGCTGTTTCACTTGCTGCAGTGACTAGTGATGGAATAGTCCATTAGACATTTCTGTTCCCAGCAACTCCTGAGAATTGATTCCAATCTGAAGCAGCCAACCGCTTTGATCAATATCATAATTACTCTTATTGATGGATTGTTTTACAATGGTAGCCATCAGAGCAGTCCATCAGCTCAGGAGGCACCAGAACTGTCCCCTGCAAGCTGTAATGTACGGCAAATATCTGATTCAAATCAACTTACTATTGAGGCCAGGATGACAAGCGTGAAATTAATTGTTCCACTTCATGTAAGACCTGCATTCTTCTTTTGAGAGAGTAATTGGTTGCTGCATGTAGCGTGAGAGCTAGGGGAGCTTTGCCTCTCTGCAATGTTTATAGACTTATTTTTTTCCCCCACCAGCTATTTTTTTTCCCTACGCTTTTAGGTGTCAGCAGTATTGCACAGCTGCTGTTCCTGCCGTTGTTGTTTTTTTGTAGGTCTTGTCATGTCAGAGAGGATGGTTTTCTTCTAGAAAGGTTGATTGCAGACAGAGTAAATTTTTTTCATCTGAAAAGCTTATTTGTGAAAGAGGGAGTTTGCTGGCCAACATTAAAGCAAGAAAACCTTAAGAGTGTTTCAATGAGTACAAAAAAATAAATGGGCAAAGGGCAGTGGGCCCCCTGTTCTTCCATGGTTGCAATAGGCTAATTCAGAAGGTGTGATTGTCTTGCTGAGCATTTTCTGCATACAGTTGCCTTCAGAAGCTTGTTGATGGAGAAATAATGAGGGAAATCCAGGTAGGAAGTCAAGAAGGACAATCGAAGAAATTAGAAAATGGGGATAGTCCAAGAGTCCCTGGGTATTCATTCCTCATCGACAAATTGACCATTACGTTGGATAAAATCAAGATCCCGATAGAACTTGAGAGAAGTGTTTTAAGGTATTTTTATAAGTAAATACAAGTTCATAGCTGGTGCTGGAAGATAAAAGAGCTGTAGAAACAGAGGAACATCAAAGCATAGTAACCTTCACGGCCTCAGGGGCTCTCTGAAACCCTGGTTAGATGGCCATCCTAGTGGAGTTGGGGATTTCCAGTACACCAGTACTTCTAGGAATGGTAATACTTTTTGTTTTAATATTTATTTATTATGGCATTTCCAAGTTGGTTCCTGTCAGAATTGATTATGGAAAAAAGGGTTCTGTGGACAGTAAATTCCATATCCAACCAGTATTTATTGAGTGCCTGCTGTGTGTAAGCACTGTTTAGGTCCTGGAGGTGACCCAAGTAAATGAGAGTCTGACCCCTGAAGCTTGCCTTCTCATGAAAAACTTGAGAAGACAAGCAATAACTGTATACCCAAATCTGTAAGGCAGTGTCAGATAGTGTTAGGGATGGTGGATGGCAGAGGATGGCAATCTTGTCTGATGTTGGAGAATGAAGTTCAAGTAAGAGTAAGGAAGGTAGATTTGACTTCAGCCCAGCTCATGAGCCTGAAGCCACCTTTACCATTAAACGTAGTTTGTCTTTGAGATGTTCTAGCAGCAGAGCTTTCCTTTACACTTTGGAAGGAAGAGATTTGATGCTATCAGCATTCAGTGCAGGAAAAAGATCCAACATAAAATACATAGCTGAGAATGTTGGGGATAGTTTTAAAGGTGATTCTATTTCTGCTTGGTCATGTAAGTGTTTGAAAGTATTGATGGAACACTTTCATAACACCTGAAGGGATCAGAAGTGATTAATAATAAATAACCTATGATAGCAAAACTCAGAGAATTTTAAAGCCCCAGACAGTGCTGGCTAGGGAGGAAGATTCCGTATTACTCAGTTGCATGTGATTAGATACAGCACATAACCTTGTTAACTCATGTCTCTCCCATACTGGACCGAGGTAGCTAAAGTATTAACCTGATCATCATAATTTCCTATCTCCCATTTTCTGGTTTCTTTGGGGGAAACTTTTTCTTCTTCCATTTGATGCTGGGGTCCCACAAGCTTCAGCCACAATGTGGGCAGGGGCCCAGGCTTGGCCCACCAATGTCTCACATTACCCTGGAGATAGAGTTGGCTAAAAAATGGGCTTGTGACTCAGGCTAGGCCAATCAGAGCCTTCTCTGACTTCCCTCCAGGAGCTAGTGGGAAAGATACTATTTCCACCAGGTTGGCTGGGCTGATAGGATGAGAGTCTGGCATGGTGACACAGACCTAACTGGCTTCTGGGATGGCTGCTGATGAAAGGAAGTCAAGCAGAGCTGAGAGTTTTGATCAAAAGAAAAACAAACACAACAGGTGCAGCTTTGATCCACAATTGTGAGTTCTTAATTCTTTAGGTTTGCTTGTCTAAACAAGTATACAGATTTAATAGAAAAAAAGCCCTCAAAAAAAGAAAATTTGAGATGTGCTTCCACTTAGTTAAGCCACACTGGTGGGATTTCATTTCTGCTGGGTGGAGAGCCGGATAAGAAATGCTTTTACCGTGCGGTGGGATTGAAAAGAACTCTTCCAGAAGGGTACAGCTGAGCCAAAACCAAGCCGCTTGTTCCTAGGACTCATGAGGCTCATACCATGGTCTCTGGAAGCACACTTACCATGACTGGAAGATCCCCTTAAGTAACTTTTATGATGACAGCATTGTAAATATATATCATAAAGACTTTCTGTGAAGGAAACATACAAAATTAAACGTCCATTTAGTTGAAACAGAAGCCTGCCAATACATTTATGTGGCTGCAAAATCGGGATTTCTGAGAAGAGTGACAAAATTTGCAGCTGCTGAAGCAAAGCCCTGCATTCTAGCCGTTGGCTTTTGCAATGCTCAGGAATTTTCAGGCGTGTTTATGGACCAGCTGCTCTGCTAAGATTCCATAATGTATGGGCAGAGGAAACTTGAATAAATATGTTTCCTCCTTCTTCTCCTTGGGAATTCAGAATCTTTAGCCCTAACTTCTAAGAATTAAACCGAACAGTGTTTGATGTTTATAGACGTGGAGTCAGCTATTTACTTAGCCACTTGAACCATTTGTCAAATGGAACAAGATGTGACAAATTTGTCTACTTTCTAAACAGAAACTGTATTTGTTGTATTGCGCAGAGATGTCACACTTTGGAGCCTCTTCTACTGATCTCTTTTTTCTCTAGGAACTAGACCCCTAGAATTGACTGCCTCAAATTCTTACCTTGGTTTTCAAGGCCCCAAGGATGTCTCTCTGTCTTAATCTATTTTCTGTTGCTATAAACAGAATACATGAGACTGGGTAACTTATAAAGAAAATAAATTTATTTTTTATAGTTTTGGAGGCTGGGAAGTCCAAGGTCAAAGGGCTGCAGCTGGCAAGGGCCTTGTTGCTGTGTCATAACATGGCAGAAGGCAGCATGTGGCAAGACAGAGGGAGCCTGTGAGTTCAGGCCTCTCTTCCTTTTCTTATAAAGCCACCAGTCATATAATCAAGGTCCCGTCTTGATGACCTTATCTAATCCTAATTACTTCTCAAAGGTTTTACCTCCAAATACCAGCAACATATGAACTTGTAAATTACATTTCCAACACATGAGCTTTGGGGGACACATTTAAATCATAACAGTCTCCTTCTCCTCACGTCTCCTACTATTCTCCCTAGTGCTCAACAAGGCTGTGGCCATGCTGGTATTCTTCTTTTTTTTCCTTAAACATGCCAACCCCTTTCTGCTCAGGAGTTTGACTCTCACAGTCCCTCTGCCTTGAGTGCTCTTTCCCCACTTCTTTGCACACCTGGCTCATCACTCCAGTTTCAGCTCAGATATCATCTCCATTAGAGGAGCTTGCCACAACCAGGCAATCTAAAGTCTTTTGCCCTGTATCATGTGACTCCGTCTCATTTCCTCCAGTTCGGCTTGTCTGAACTCTGAATTCATTTCCTGTTTGTTCCCTCTTTCTCCTCACTAGAATATAAACATCATGAGAATGAGGGAATAGTCTATTTTATTCCCTGCTGCATCTTTGACACCTATGTCCTGGCGCATAGTAGATGCTCAGTTTTATTTCTATTAAGAATAAATGTCTAAATAGCCTACCCATTCATCTGAGCCATGGCACCATTTAAGTAAGTTAAGCAATTTATTTTAGCATCTCTCTTCAGCTTCTCTATTATACAGGGCAAGTGGAATGGAATATTCACACGGATGCTTTGATTCTTATTTAATCCTTACAAAACCTTTAGGAACTGAGAATACTCAAGCCCATCTTCTTTCCACATCTGGTGTCCAGTTTTATTTTTTGGCACCGAGATTCCTTCTTGGCACTTGTTAGCATGGGGAGGAACTAAATTTGTAATTATGTATTTACTATCTTCTTCCTCTACCAGACCCTTAGTCTTGGTCCTAGGACTGCTTTTATTAATTGCTAAATGCTCCCAGCCTGGAAGAGTGCTTGGCATGCAGTGGGTGCTCAAGGTGTTGGGGATAATCCTGAGGTCTGAACCCCTTATTCTGCCTGGTCTGGACATGGGATTTTGCAGCCACAGAATCTCCCTATCTGAAGAAATGTATGCTTCCGCATGGCCGGAAGAACACTAAAATTCCTCATTCACGTGTGCCTTTGCAGGGATAGAAGGAGACATAAAGTCTTCACACCCTTAGCACTGGCAGCTCAAATTCAGAAAGATCTCTGGTCTTGTGTGTTCAGGGATACAAAGTCACATTCTACCTCTCACTATCCTTGGTGTGTAGAGGGGAAAGTTAGGATTATGACCCAAAATACACAGTTATACTTTGAAGGACAATATGCTAGAGTGTTTGAAATCAGGTCAGTCCTGGGAAACGTGGGATGCGTGGTCCCCATACTTCCCCCATTGGAATTGCACAGATCCCCCCATGGTGCCTGACTGTGTCCTATCCTAATAAGCCAGTCAAGGCAGGAGGCTCTTTGCAGCCCCACATGTGTCTCCTGGGGACTGTGAATGCAGTTGGGGATAAGGGGTTTGGGGGAGGGAGCAGGAGTTTTGATTTTTTGCTGCTGTTCTCTAAGGAATTCTTCCATATTTCACTTTAGCACGTTCCCAGAACCCATGACAGGCTGTATAATTGCTGGACCGACATAAATCTATAGCAAGGATGGGTAGATTTTGCTGATGTGTTTGCTTTGGCGGCAGGGCTTGGTAGACCATGTCTGCATATTGTATCACAAACTCAGGCTGTGGTGGGACAGGGCAAGGAAAGCTATTTATTGTGTCTCCAAGGTCATGATATGAGATGGAGGAGTCATCATAAAAGAAACACCATTGAGGCAGAGAGAGTTCCCTGAAGTGGGGAAAGTGGAAAGATGAAAGAAAACATTTCCTCCCATGATGGACCCACAAGAGGAAAGCCAAAGGTCGAAGGCAGGCATTTATTCCTCTACATCACAAATATCTATAATTTAAACATGCTGGTTAAAACTCGGACTTCGGGAGATTTTCCCCATTGTTTCAAAGTCATGTAATTAAATATGTTCAGGCTTTCAAAAGAGATACAGAAAAATGAAAGACCTTACCGAATTGCTTAAAGAATTTTGAATTTTCTTTTTTTTTAAAATCCATTCAATCTGCAGACATTTGCTGAGCATCCGTCGTGTGATTAGCACTATGATTGGAGCTGGGGGACGCAGGGGTAGTGAAAAGGCAGATGGTTCCTGGCCAAGCGGAACCTGCGGTCTAGCCAAGAAGAAGCCATTACTCAAGTAATTATGGTTTCCTCCTTCCAGCAACCGCATGGGGAGCCACCTCCCAGTGCTGGGAGTGGAGACGATGTTTCTTTTTTCGTTTCCTTTTTGTTTTTATTTTTGGTATACATTTTACAAGTTTGCTTTAAATTTTTAATAATTATTTAAGTAAATAATTCAGGAATCTGCTTGCTTATAATTAGAACATTACAGATCAGGATTCGGCTCTTGTCGATTCCCCCCACCCCAGGTAGTCACTACGATGGATTTATAGTATGACTTTGCAGAGAAATTCTGTTATACTTCCACATGTGTGTGGTGTGTGTGTGTATACCCATAGACAGCTTCTACCACTGTTCTAATACAAATGAAGCACATGCTATGCATCTATTATTGTGCAACTTGCTTATTTTATTGCATAGTACCTTTTTATATTAGTTTTTGTTGATATCTATTAAGGTAGTTGGCTAACTTTTAATTACTGAAAGTTGTGCTTATTCATAGTCCTATTTGGAAGCTTGTATGGTGGCTACTGTGTAGAGACTTGGAATAGTAAAAATTAATAGATAGAAATAGTATACATGTATTAAGTGCTTAATGTTTGCCAGACAGTGTTCTAAGTCTGTCACATGGATTGTATCATTTAATTATGAGAGCATCTCAGTGGAGTAAAGGCTATTTTTATTATGATTTTACAGAAGAGGGAATCTGAGGCATGAAAAGATAAAGTAACTTGCCCAGGGTCACACAGTGAGGAAGTGATGCCAAGATTTGAAGTGAGGTGGTGCAGTGCCAGAGCCCAAGATCTGTTGGTTCTCTTAACTCCTATGATTTCTGGGATTTTAGATGTTAAATTCAATCTATGAAGCAGTGTGTGACAGATGTGTGATTCACTGAGGGGCCAACTGGGCTAGTTTGTGGGTTTCTCAGTTTACTGATACAGCAAACAGGTGTTGCGCACCTTTGGTGTGGTGGATTCTCTGCTAGTCCCCAGCAACACAGCAATGAGATGGAACACACAGCCTTGCCCAGTGAAACTCACAGTGAGCGATGCTAATGCTGAATACCATCTACATAAGGCAAGCATGATGTCTATACCTGGCAGGGCTGGAATCTCGTCCCCTCTGGCCTTATATGGTCTTTGGCCTGTGTTTTGTTTCATTTTTTTTTCTTGCACTTTAGATGGCATTTGTTAAACTTCATCATTAATAGGGGTCCATTGGCTTAGTTGGAGGAAAATACGCCATCTTGTAGTGACAATGTTGCCTTCTGTGTTACGTCTATACAGGCAGAAGGAAGAGACCCAGCAGCATGTCTTGAATGCCAGTGTTTTATCCCCACTTGCTGCCCAGCCACAATATGGCAAATTTGCTATTCATCCAGCCCAATCATAATTAGCATAATCGGCTCTGGTGCCCACCCAGATGTGGTGGGTGGTGTCCTCGGCTGATTACAAAGATTGCAGCCCAGCATTTTGGGAAACTGCTCTTACTTCCTGTCCTTGTATCACTTCTGTGGGCTGATTTTTCTGCTTTTGTGTTGCAAAACGAAGTCATGGAAAGGTTCTCTCATATTTAATGTGTCTTGTGTAATGATGAAAGTTAACCACAGTGTCTGTGATTTTTTTCTTTGAAAATCAGGAGACTGGTTAAGGACAGAAGGAAGTGTAAGTCACTCGGCTTTGAACTCTAAGCTGCATTCGTTTTCCTGAAGGCTCAGATCAAGGGAGCATGCTCATCTTTTCTTCTTATTTGCACCTAGAATAATCTTCCAGCTTAGCACTGGAAGAGGTTTCATGTCTCATTCATTTCTTTTTCTTTAATTTTTTTTCTTGGCTATTAACAGTAAAATAGAAAGGGAGACGTCGAGGATGTTGGCCAGACTTTTTATCCAATATTTAGGTTTGTAATAGGCTCAGTGCAGCTGGTGGCTTTATATTAGCTGCTGCAAGAAGTACGTGGTTCTTATTCATGTATTATTTATTTTGGAAACACTTAGGTAAATTACATTACAGCCTTTTACTTTTTAGTCAGTTGAACCAAACACTACCAAGTTTTCTTTCATTGCCACAAAGACCGCATTTTAAGAGATGCGTTTGGTTTTCTGTTGTTGTGATATTTTGCTGAGAATGATGGTTTCCAGCTTCATCCATGTCCCTGCAAATGACATGAACTCATTCTTTTTTATGGCTGCATGGTATTCCATGGTGTATGTATGCCACATTTTCTTTATCCAATCTATCATTGATGGACATTTGGATTGGTTCCAAATCTTTGCTATTGTGAAAAGTGCCGCAATAAACATACTTGTGCATGTGTCTTTATAGTAGAATGATTTCTAATCCTTTGGGTATATACCCAGTAATGGGATTGCTGGGTCAAATGGTAGTTCTGGTTCTAGATCCTTGAGGAATCGCCACACCATCTTCCACAATGGTTGAATTAATTTACACTCCCACCAACAGTGTGAAAGCCTTCCTATTTCTCCACATCCCCTCCAGAATCTGTTGTTTCCTGACTTTTTAATGATCATTATTCTAACACAGGAACAGAAAACCAAACACCGCATGTTCTCACTCATAAGTGGGAGTTGAACAATGAGAACACATGGACACAGGGAGGGGAACATCACACACCTGGGCCTGTTGGGGTTGGGGGGTAGGGGAGGGAGAGCATTAGGGAAATACCTAATGTAGATGACGGGTTGATGGGTGCAGCAAACCACCTTGGCATGTGTATACCTATGTAACAAACCTGCACATTCTGCACATGTATCCTAGAACTTAAAAGTATATATGTATATAAAGAGATGCATTGTCATTTTAAATAACGCTTTTACATTTTGGTATGCATATGAAGGCAAAAAAGAAAAAAAGGAAACAAAGTATATCTTTTTCTCTCCAGTTAGAACCACCACTTGAAGGAGTTTTAAATTTCAGACAGACTTAAAGCCTTTTGAGGTTCAAGTTTAGTGTGCTATAAGCAAAACAGGCAGTTTCCTGGTTCAAAGAGGGAGGAAAATTTTAAGACTTATAAAGTACTCAAAAGCCTTCTTAGGTATCAAAATAGCTTTCAGAGGAAGCATTTGATGGATGAAGGACACAAGGATTAGAAAAATATGGGGCAATTTTTTCTTTATATAATCACATTTAAAAGCATTGGAAAAAGTTCTTAGGTCTAGGGACTTAAATCAGTGACTTGGAAGTTTTTGGTTGTTGCCAAACCCAGAAAGTGCCTGGTTTGGCCTGAGCTTTGTAGAAGTGAAAAGTCCTTTAGCTGTCTCCACTGTGCATGAAACTAACATGAGGGATGTTGGAACATGAGATGTTAGTAATGCTTCTTAGAATTGGAATTGGGTAATGTGCTACCTGCCGTCCATAATAAATTTACAAATATTTTTCTAGTTATTATCTCAGACAACTGAAATGGAAAATAAGGTTAAGAGAAATATGATGGGGCATTAAGGAATCATTTAAGAACTCTGATTTTCTGAAATCATGTGTTTTAGATTTTGGAGTTTCATGTTGCCTGAAGTGTACTCTGCCCTGTGGAAAGAGAAAGGTGTTGGGTTATGGTTGTGGAGAACACAGGGCCCTCTTGTTGCATTGGTATCTTAGGAACACAAGCCCCGACCTGGTTTGCATTAGGGCCTCCATGTTCACACAAAGGTCTGTCATGTATTCATATTTGCTGATGAGTGAGCAGGTGACTAGATGAATGAATGATTTCGGTAGCAGCGCAGTCCATGCAGAAGGACAGAATTCAAGGCCGGAGGGAGTGACCTCAGCAGGTGATGTATGCCCTTTCTTACTTTAGATTCCAATTTGGGTGTCAGCATCTGCCAGGTCTCTGCCAGCTCTTGGTTACTAGAGACTGGCTCACTCCACCATCACTCAGGTGGCCCTTGGCACTCAGTCGGCAGAAGCTTGGGCACATGTCAGTGGTTTACAGGAGCAGGCAAAGCAGGCCCTCTTAGGGAGAGCATGGAGAGGACAGTGGCTTATTTTTTGCAACACTTCTCTGTCTTTTGTTGACTTTACCTTCGTGTGCCTTGAGCATGGAGCTTGGCAGTTTGTATACATTTTAATGTGAAACTGGGGGAGGGCGTAACTAGCATAACCAGGATGTTATTTTAGTCACTGGGGCTTAAGGATGAGCCAGTGAGAAGAAAATACGATTTTTATTAAAAAGCAAATATTGCAGGTGGTGTTTAGACATTTCCAAGTGTGACAGTGGGACTCAAACAATAGAAGTTTGAGAAACACTACTTTTGTGTACTCATTTGTACTCAAGTTTGTTTCTCCCTTTTACAATTGACAGATTGTGTCTTGCAATGTGATATTTGAGGTATGGAAAACGTACTCAGCCTCCTTAACTAACCCTTTATAAATTGCTCTTAAGTGAAAGTGACTTGCTGAAGTTGCAAAGGAGGCTATGACGTACCAGAACCTCCTGTTCTGGGTTACTTGTTAGAATTTAAATACATGGATTTAGAGAGTTAATAAGTTCTCCGTTGGAGGTGCGGGCTAGATTCTCTCTTCCAGTCACTGAGATGGGTGCTCATCAAGTTTCAGAAACATGGTTACTGTGTAGTACATACCCAGTACTTCATCTTTTTAAGAGAGTGAAAAGTATCCTTTCTGAACCAGACAGAAGTTAGTCACTGTTTTTCAGAACCTCAGAGTTGGATGTAAGTCTAAATTCATTTGATGCTTTTCGTACTGCAGGCTGATGTTAAGGTAAAAGAACACCCAATCCCTGGCTGTTTTAAGCTTTTCTTGTGCTATATATGACTGAAAACTTAGAAGGTATTTCCTAAGTGAAATACAGAAGATGAGGTACCTGTGATGTCTTGGTGGCTGTGGGATAGGATATTCTAAGTGATTTTTCCAGAGCCCACTGCTGAGTTATTTTTTCCATCCTAAACCCTTATGATTTTTCAGGGATTTGCAATTCATCCATATAATGATTTTTGGGCTTAAGCTAATGGCACTAAAACATTTCAGCCTGGGAGCAAGTGATGTTTTGGGGGTGTTTTTTTGTAATGTTTAAAATATGAATCCCTTTGGTTGCTCTGAGTTAGAATTGATGAAAAAATAAAGAAGGAAAAGCAAAGAAGTTAATGGTCTGAAACCCATGGTTGGTATGTGGTTCATATTCAGAATCAGAACAGTGTGCTGGTTTTGGCAATTGGGAATATTAATATTCTGAGCTGTGGCATGGAAATTTGAAAAAGAGGTTTAAAGAAGCAGCTCATATGACAAATTTTTAATGGGAAAGAAGCTACTGCTCACGTGAAAGAACTGCTTGTCTGTTCTGGGTCATACAGCCTTCATGTGATGGCCATTCAGGGGTCATTCGAGCTCTGCCAGTACCATGTCCGGTGGCTGCCATTGCTGCGCTGTTACCACCCGCTGGCCACTGCACTGAGGTGTGGACCCAATCTCACTGTGCCTCACTAAGGCTGTGTGAATTAGGGGCAATTATTTGTCACCATTTTATTTTTTATTTATTGAGATGGAGTTTCACTCTTGTCGCTCAGGCTGGAGTGCAGTGGTGGCGCAATGTTGGCTCACTGCAACCTCTGCCTCCTGGGTTCAAGTGATTCTCCTGCCTCAGCCTCCTGTGTAGCTGGGATTATAGGTGCCCACCACCATGCCTGGCTAATTTCTATATTTTTAGTAGAGATGGGGTTTCATCATGTTGGCCAGGGTGGTCTTGAACTCCTGACCTCAGGTGTTCTACCCTCTTGGCCTCCCAAAGTGCTGGGATTACACGCGTGAGCCACCGCATCAGCTGTCACTATTTTAGAAATGAGAAAACAGGCATGGAGAAGGAAAAGGACTTGTTCAAGGTCACCCAGCTAGTAAGTGGCAGAGCCGGGACTTGAACTCAGCCCTCCCCTTGTCTTCTAACCATTATGTCATAGGAAATAGGAAGCAGAGCACTTGGGAACAGTCACCTTGAAGGCAGACTATGTTTGGTTCTGAAACTTAGTGGCATGAGAATCTTCTGGAAGTATGTGGCTGCAGAAGGGAAAGCAGTGGATGGAGAAGCCCATGGAATGGGTTTAGGTTACTCTCCTTGTTATTTTTGGGCCAGGAGGACCTGACATGGAGAGAAGAGTTCCTGTGGCTTGGTTTGATTCTTTGCCTTTGGCATCCATTGAGCCCAGGCTCTGCTCAGCAAGGAAAACAGCAGTGATTGGAGCAGCCAAACCACAGTTTGGGGCCTGGATGTGAGTGATCGGTACAGGTACAGGTAAAAGAGGTCCCACCTGGATTTGAATTCCACTAGTAGAGCCTTTTCTATTTCAGGGCTGCCATCCCGTCTTGGAATTCTGTGGATGTCAGAGGGGAGGAAATATTGCTGGATCTAGTGTGTGTGGGCTCCTCTTTTATGATTTAGCATTTCTCCATCTCTTGCAGCCTTTTCCTAATTTCTTTTGTTCTGGTGTGAGTTTCTTCTTTCTCCCATCCCTTTGTTGCATGCCTGTCTTCCTGTGTTTTAATGAAGAATAAGATAAAAGAGCACCTACTGTGTGCTGGGGATGCAAAGCTAAACATTGTGGACCCCCCCTTTGGGACTGCACATTCTGAAAGTGAGGCAGATGTGCCCACATATGATTGGTGTGCTGTGATGGCAAGAGTACCAACCACCATCACTGTGTAAAGCATGTAAAGAAAATCCTGCAAGGAGTGGAGGATCCTGGGCACCTAGGCTGGGGATGCAGACAGTGGCCAGGGAAGATGTGGGGAAGGAGGTGCTGTCTGGACCAGGTGTCCAGAGATGAATGGGAGTTATCTTGGCAAAAAGGAGATGGATGAGTTTTTAAAAGCAGCTTCATGGAACAGTGTTAGGGATATAAATCACTTGTTTTTTGTTGTTTGTTTGTTTCATGAATTTGATTGATCAAAGACACTTAAAAATACATAAAATACTTAGAGGAAAGTGTCTGACACTTGAGGAAAGACCTTAATACATGGTCTCTGTTGTGTTGTCATTATTTAGTAGTAATCATAATAACATTTAGCAGATTTTGGCCCTGGGCAACAGAAAAATAAAAGCATTCCTTGGCTTGTTGTACCAGAAGCTGAAGCAGCTAGTCTGGGTTTGAGCATGGGCAAAGCCATACGTGAACACCATCTAATTCAGATCTTGTGATGCTTAAGCGTGAAAGCGTTTTTTAAATTCTTCTCGTGTTCAGCATTCTCAATTGTTAAATTGTTAAAGCAGCCTTTAGCAAACTTATCTATGTGCTGAATTTGTAAATATAAAAGAGAAAAAGAGTTTCTTTTCTCTGTTTTAACAGACAACACTGTTTCATAATTTCCTTTTGGAGATTATTTAGCTTTGGCTATTGTTTTAATCTTACAAGCCTTGCTTTATATATAGAACAGAAATACTGTATAGCGAGTGTTGCAGGAATTAATCGACCTGCTTTACCCATTTGCTTGACACTGCTCTTGAATATACCCCAGAAGTTGGCTTCCACCATTGCCACCATTCAACAAGATGTTGACGGTCTTCATTCTTGAACCATGGCTTTGTCAACCATCCGCAGGAGACCCATTTCAGCTGCTGATGGTATTTCTACTCCTGCATAACAATTTAGGAGAAATCAAGTGGCTTAAAACAACTCCCATTTATTATCTTACAGTTCCATAGGTTGGAAGCCTGGGTGGGCTCTGCTGAGTTCTATGATCATTATTAGCACAAGGCTGAAATCAAGGTGTCACCTAGGTTAGCTCTTATCTGGAGGCTCTGGGAAGAATACTCTTCCTTGTTCGTTCAAGTCGTTGGCTGATCTCAGTTCCTTGCAGCTATAGGACTGAGTTTCTATTTCTTTGTTGGCTCTCAGTCCAGGGCATCTTGCAGCTCCTTCAGGCTGCCCTCGTTCCTTTTGACACAGCCCCCATCCATCTTTAAAACAGTGCACTGAGTCCCTCTCAAGCTTCAGCTTTCTCTGATTTCCCTTTTTGTCACCCGTTGGAGAAAGCTCTCTGCTTTTAAGAGATTTGTTTTATGTATTATTTTTATATAAAATAAGGAACAGTAAGTTTCCAAGAGATGTTGGAAAGAGGCAGGAGGCATGCATCTCATTTGCATTTTTAGAAGGAATTATTTCTAAGTGACAGCTGGTGGTAACAGAATGACAGTGAACTGGAATTGAGAGATGAGGGTTCAAGCCCTGATTTTGGGACCATGTGTCTAGAGAGGAGTGGGCATGTTTCCTGGGCCTTGATTTCACCACCTATAAAATGAGACAGCTGGGCTCTTGGGGTCATACTGTTTTTCTTTTCTTTTCTTTTTTTTTTTTCTCTTGTTCACGTGCTTTCACTCTGCCTTCCCCTCACAGACCTTGCTCATCAACCATCCTCTGTTCCCTGCTGATCCTGGATGCAGTCCTAGAATCCTTTTGACATGGCCCTCCAGGAAGTCACCACCAACCCACTGGAGTTGGCACAGGAGATGAAACCTGTGTGTCATCCCGACACTTGAAGGTCCCATTTCATCCTAAATGCTATGATTCTCTGAAATGAGAAATTATCTTCTTTGGCCAAAAAAACATCTATAGAAGAGCCAGTTGGCCTTTTCTTTGCTTTTCATACAGACATCTGGGGAGTGGGTTCAGTTTTCAAGCCACAGATTGAGGTGTGCAGAAAAAGTCACTTTCTTTTCTTCTAATTGAACTTAACTTCTAGTTTGAGCCCTTGTTCTACCAAGTTATTGAAGTGAAATCCATGTATTTGTGGTGCTCTCTCTGGCTCTCCCTGGAGTTGTATGCAGTTCCAAGGACCTACATAGAGCCAAGGCATGGTGGTGGAGGGCCCCTGGTGCCCTCCTGTCACCTGTCAGTGATGGCGTCTATGGAGACATCCTTGCTCCTAATCACCTTTGATTTTGTCTAGGAGAAACTGGGCTGTGCTAAGTAACAAATTCACTCCAAAAGCTCTGTGGAAAATATAAAAGTTACTTTGTTGCTTAGGCGAAGTCCCCCGTGGCTTGGGCAATTCTCCAGGGAGTCGTTTATCTAGATAGTGATCAGGGAGCTAGCTGTTTTCATCTTGTTTCAGTATAAAGCTTCTAGACACCCAGACAGGGAAGAGAGGACTGGAAGTTTCTTGAGTGGCTCTTAAGTGCTGGGTCTGGATGGGACACATACCTTCCCATATCCATGGGCTACAGCTGGACATGCCCCCCTCCCCCATCCACAAGGAAGCCGGTGTGTCGGGAGTGACACATGTTAGGTGGGCATTACCAGTCACTGCCACCGTTGTTGATTCATTTTGAGCCACTTCTTTGTTTTCTTGTACATTTTCGTCTCACCTACCTCAAGGCTAGAGCAGTTTTGCCAGCTCTGTGTACTTCACCCCAGCTGCTTGCAGCCAATGAGAGCAGCTTTCCATTCTTCCTGGACCTTCTGGGCTTGGGGAAGCTGTGGGGCCATCTATGGCTCCTTAGACCACCTGTTCCACATGCATGTCTTTAGCAAAAAATGTGCTGGTTGTGGGAGGACCATGGGACTTTACTGGCTTCCTACACTGCTTGGAGAACAGAAGGTACAGGTGATCCCTGTTTTCAGGTTCATTAAACCTATCATGGGGTTCTTCTGTTCCCCTCCCAGGGATGAGTGATGAGGACTCAGGGCTCCTTCCCACAGATGCTTGTCCCAGACACAGCTGGGTCTGGCTGCTTGGCTTCCCCCGAGAACTCTCCCTGAGCCCTATGCTTATGACATCGCTTCACTTTTGTGACATTGCTTCATTTTTGCGACATTGCTTCACTTTTGTCATATTTTATTCATCAGAAAGAAGGCACCAGGTCTAACCCACACTCCTGAAAAGGGGATTGCACAGAGGCACAAAGACCTCTGGTGTTTCCAGTCTGGGTAGACTGGCTGTCACCATTGGGGCACTGGTGGGCACCTGTGAGCTGATGAGTGGGACCAAATGGCTCTGGCCACCTCGGACCCCATTCCTCCCAGGCTTTGTCTTTTCCTGAGCCCTGCGCTTGAGAACATTAAAAGCCATGCCTTGGACCCCCTTGTTCTGAGTCCTGCCATGGGCCATGAGGACAGCCGGCCACTCTTCCTGGTGAGCAGATTGTCACTCGGCTCCAGCTGCACGTCCAGCTCTTCCGCTGTTTTGCTCATGGTAAATGCGTCACTGGAGAAGGGAAGGCGGATTTTTGCGGTTCCACGTGCCTGGCAGAAGGATATCATTTGGTGAGGAAACTTGTTGGGGAATGTGTGAAGGCCCAGGGTTTGTTCTTTCCTCTCTTCCAGCTGTGCTTACTGGCTGGAGAGAAGGGTTTGGATTCGTCTTGTTACTCTTGGCTGCTGGGCCCTTCTTCCTTTGTCGGCTGTTCAGAAGTGGGAAAATATATATATTTTTCTCCCTCTCCTTCTCTCTCTCTTTGTCTGTGTCTGTCTATCTGTCTCTCTCACGCACACACCCTCCATCCTCTGATCCCATTCTAGCTTCCCTGCTTTATTTCCCACTGATTTCTTCAATGCACCAGTCACATATAAACTAAACCATTTTCTGTTCCTTGCATTCTGGCTCTTGGGTGGTCCTAGTTAACCAGCTTTCACAGGGCGACGTTTCCCCTTTTGTGTGATTCACGTTAAAGGTGAGACTTAGACGCTGTCTGAAGTGCAGGCAGTTTACTCTGGGAGCAATCTCACAACACGGACAGTAGGAGCAGGCTGGTGGCCAAACACAAGGGCCAGATGACCACCCGACTAGGAGGGTCTGCATCTGGCGACCGTTCTCGGAGTTTGAGGGATTCGTCCTCCTTTCTTACACCTGTACTCAGTCCAGGTCAGTTCCCAGGTGTTTCTTTCATAATGTAGCTTTAAGCTACTCTGGTAAGGGTGAGCTTTGTTTTAAGGTTTGTGAAAGTTGTGTCTGTGCTAGATGGCCTTATCTCTAGGGCAACTAGGATTTTGGGGTCCAGTTGACATAGAGACCCAGTAATCCCTGGGCCGGGCCTGGAAATCCCAGGCCCGGTTGCATCATACTGCTAAGTGTGTAGGTCCTGTGAGATGTTTGAGTGGGCGTATGGCTGTCATTAATCTTATAGCCATGGTATCTCTCATAGTATACTATAGTGTGTCTTCGTTTGTGTTAGTCTACTGGAAATGACCTTCTCTTATGACTCTAACATTTACCCCATTCTTTAAAAAAAATCTGCCGTAAAGCAATATTTACAAACAGAAACCTGGAAAATATACAAATATATATTTCTACATTTGTAGAATGATTTCTGTGCATATAGATATATATAAGAAATACGGAAATGTATAAAGTAGAAAGCAAAACCCCATAACTTTATCAGCTGGCTGTAATCATTCTGATTCATTCTTGTAGATTATTTTTCTTCTTTCTTTTTCTTTTCTTTCTTGCAACTCCCTGATATGATGAGAGATCCTTGAGGCCCACTTCAAGTGCAAGTCTCCTCAGACAACTTTTTATATCGTTATTCCTAGCCAAAAGAGATGGTGTCTTTCTCAGTACCCCTAGAATGTGAGTGCTCCTGCTCATCACTGTGTGTTCGGGGTCATTGTATTAGTTATCTATTGTATTGCAAATTACCCCCAAATTATCTATTGTTGTATTGCAAAAATTACTATTGCAAAATAGTGGCTTAAAACAGCAGCCATTTACTAATACACAGTTTCTCTGGGTCAGGAGTCTGTATCCAGCTTTACTAGGTTCTCTGTCCAGAATCTCTGACAGGCTGCACTCAAGGTGTCAGCAGACTGCAGTCTCACCTGAAGCCTCGGCTAGGGGGGAACTACATCCAGGCTCACACATGGTCTGAGGGCTACCAGGCCTTGCTGGCTCCCTCAGACCTTTGCCACGTGGGCCTCTCTGTTGAGCAGCTCACTCCATGGCAGCTGGCTTCCAGCAGAGTGACCAGGGGAGACAGCAAGACAGCCTTTTTGTAATCTGATCTTGGAGGTAACATTGCTTCACTTCTATCATATTTTATTCATTAGGAAGAAGTCACCAGGTCTAACCCACACTCATGGGGAGAGGGTTGCACAAAGGCATAAAGACCAGGAGGCAGGGACCACTGGGTTCCATCCAAGAAGTGGCCTGCCGCAGACAATCCTGCTTATGAGCCTGTGCTGGACTGCATGCCATCTTGGGCAGAGTCCTGCCTCATCTTCATACGTCTAATGAGATCATGTGTCTTGTGCCTGATGGGCACTCAGAAACCCACTTTGCTGTTCCCTCTTTTGTCTCTCATAGCATGCGCCCTCCACTTGGCAGCCTCTGCCCCTACCCACCTCTGTGCCTTTGCTGGATAAGTTGTCTCACGCCTTCAGGTCTCAGGGTGTGCATGTGCACCCTTCCCCTAGGCAGGGAGTAGTTCTTGACCTCTTTTATGCCATCAACCACTTTGACAGTCTAAAACTTAGGTTTTTTCTTAGAAAAAAAATTCAAGTTCAAGAAAAAATTTTAAAGGCATAGAATTATAAGGAAACTCAATTATAATGAAATACAGCTATCAAAATATAAAAAACCCAGATTTGTGATATAATAATATATGTGCTTCTTTAGTAACACCTTAAATAGCAAGATGTGCAGCAGTCTTAATTTCAAAATAGTGATGAGAATGAGTGCTGTTTTGAGATACTGACAGACACTAAAAAGTAATAGGAAAGTATCTGATTTCTTTTTTTTTTTGAGACGAAGTCTCACTCTGTCACCCAGACTGGAGTGCAGTGGCATGATCTCAGCTCACTGCAACCTCTGCCTCCCGGGTTCAAGCAGTTCTCCTGCCTCAGCCTCCCAAGTAGCTGGGACTACAGGTGCCTGCCACCACACCCAGCTAATTTTTATGTTTTTAGTAGAGATGAGGTTTCACCATGTTGGCCAGGCTGGTCTTGAACTCCTGACCTCAGGTGCTCTGCCGTGATCTGCCTGCTTTGGCCTCCCAAAGTGCTGGGACTACAGGCGTGAGCCATTGCGCCCGGCCAGAAAGTATCTGATTTCTACTGGGGATAAAGTTG
Source organism: Symphalangus syndactylus (assembly GCF_028878055.3). Classification (NCBI taxonomy): domain Eukaryota; kingdom Metazoa; phylum Chordata; class Mammalia; order Primates; family Hylobatidae; genus Symphalangus; species Symphalangus syndactylus. The sequence continues at coordinate 106,672,454 of NC_072423.2, read as the reverse complement.
CGGGTTCTTTTAATACTAATTTTATTTGTTTACTGTAAAAACTCAAAATTCAAGGAAATACTACAGTTCAGTGAAAGGTTATTAAAAATCAAGGTTGGATTCTTTCTCTGACATCCTGAAGCCCTGATTGAATGCCCCTCCCTGCAGGGATGGGTTGGCTGCCCACTGCACCCCTGAGCCCTCTACTCTTCCCAAATGAATGTGCCCTGCGCCCTCTCCCACCGCCCCCTTGTTGAGGAGTGAACAGTCAGCAGGGTTCACACTGGAAAGATGAAGATGGGATGAGAGAGAAGGAAGAGCAGTTTGATAAGAAAATGAAGAAAGAGGCCAGACGCATTGGCTCATGCCTGTAATCCCAGCATTTGGGTGGCTGAGGCGGGCAGATCACTTGAGACCAGGAGTTCAAGACCAGCCTGGCCACCATGGCGAAACCCTGTCTCTACTAAAAAACAAAACCACAAAAATTAGCCAGGCATGGTGGCATATGCCTGTACTCTCAGCTACTTGGGAGGCTGAGGCAGGAGAATTGCTTGAACTTGGGAGGTGGAGGTTGCAGTGAGCCAAGATCACGTGGCTGTACTCCAGCCTGGTCAACAGGGCAAGACTCTATCTCAAAAAAAAAAAAAAAAAAAAAAAAAAGAAGAAGAAGAAAGAGAGAGCCGTTAGAGAGAGTCCATGCTGATTGTACAGGAGAAGTTTGGTATTTTGAGGCAGGGAAAAGAGGAATTAGGGAGGGGATGAGAGGTAGAAACAGAGTGGCAGGGCTGGTATGGGAGAGAGGATGGTAAAGACGTTTTTTTTCTGTGCATTTCTTCCAGGTTAAGGTAAAGATCCAAATTGTTTATTTTCTGGCTACCCAACTGTTGTGTCTAAACCTATCTCTAGACTAGAGCTACACCCTGAGGCAGCTTTCCTTGGTTGGATTGCCCACCGATGACCAATGACAGATGACTGATGACTGTACACTGTGGTTGCTTATGTAGATGAGGGTTGATGAGCTATGGCCCACCGCAGGCATGCCGCTTCTTGTTGTATATCTCCAGTTTTCAAATTCAGGGCCTATCCTTTTTCAGATGCTGTATTACTGGGCCCTGGTCCATGGCATGGAGGTGGCACATAATGACACAGACCCAGTGTACCATCCTGTCCTTCAGGCCTGGGCCAGGGAGGCCCCCACATGCTGCCCTGCAGGACTGGGTTGCTGCCATTCACACGAACGTCTGCCCTTTCCTCCCTTTTTAAAATCCCGCCAGTGCCTGTGTCCTGAATGATACTGCCTAGGTTTTCTTCTAAAGTTTTTATGGTTTTAGGTCTTATGTTTAAGTCTTTAATCCATATTGAGTTAATTTTTGTATATGGTGTCAGGAAGGGGTCCAGTTTCAATTTTCTGCATATGGCTAGCCAGTTTTCCCAACACCATTTATTAAATAGGGAATCCTTTCCCGATTGCTTGTTTTTGTCAGGTTTATAAATTATTAGATGGTTGTAGATGTGTGGCATTATTTCTGAGGCCTCTGTTCTGTTCCATTGGTCTATATATCTGTTTTGGTACCAGTACCATGCTGTTTTGGTTACTGTAGCCTTGTAGTATAGTTTGAAGGCAGGAAGTGTGATACCTCCAGCTTTGTTCTTTTTGCTTAGGATTGTCTTGGCTCTACGGGCTTTTTTTTGGTTCCATATGAAATTTAAAGTAGTTTTTTTCTAATTCTGTGAAGAAAGTCAATGGTAGCTTGATGGGTATAGCATTGAATCTATAAATTACTTTGAGCAGTGTGGCTATTTTCATGATATTGATTCTTCTGTCAATATGAGCATGGAATGTTTTTCCATTTGTTTGTGTCCCTTCTTGTTTCCTTGAGCAGTGGTTTGTAGTTCTCCTTGAAGAGGTCCTTCACATCCCTTGTAAGTCGTATTCCTAGGTGTTTTATTCTCTTTGTAGCAATTGTGAATGGGAGTTCACTCATGATTTGACTCTCTATTATTGGTGTATAGGAATGCTTAAAACACCAAAAGCAATGGCAACAAAAGCCAAAATTGACAAATGGGATCTAATTAAACTAAAGGAGCTTTTGCACAGCAAAAGAAACTGTCATCAGAGTGAACAGGCAACATACAGAATGGGAGAAAAATTTTGCATTCTATCCATCTGACAAAGGGCTAATATCTAGAATCTACAAGGAAGTTAAACAAATTTACTAGAAAAAGGAACCCCATCAAAAAGTGGACAAAGGATATGAACAGACATTTCTCAAAAGAAGACATTTATGTGGCCAACAAACATATGAAAAAAAGCTCATCATCACTGGTCATTAGAGAAATGCAAATCAAAACCACAATGTGATACCATCTCATGCCAGCTAGAATGGTGATCATTAAAAAGTGAGGAAACAGCAGATGCTAGAGAGGATGTGGAGAAATAGGAACGCTTTTACACTGTTGGTAGGAGTGTAAATTAGTTCAACCATTGTGGAAGTCAGTGTGGTGATTCCTCAAGGATCTAGAACCAGAATTACCATTTGACCCAGCAATCCCATTACTGGGTGTATACCCAAAGGATTATAAATCATTCTACTATAAAGACATGTGCACATGCATGTTTATTGCAGCACTATTCACAATAGCAAAGATTTGCAACCAACCGAAATGTTCATCAGTAATAGACTGGATAAAGAAAATGTGGCACATATATACCATGGAATACTATGCAGCCATAAAAAAGAATGAGTTCATGTCCTTTGCAGGGACATGGATGAAGCTGGAAACCATCATTCTCAGCAAACTAACACAGGAACAGAAAACCAAACACCACATGTTCTCACTCATAAGTGGGAGTTGAACAATGAGAACACCTGGACATGGGGAGGGGAACATCACACACCAGGGCCTGTTGGGGGGTTGAGGGCAAGGGGAGGGATAGCATTAGGAGAAATACCTAATGTAGATGATGGGTTGATGGGTGCAGCGAATCACCATGTCACGTGTATACCTATGTAACAAATCTGCGCGTTCTGCACATGTATCCCAAAACATGTACCACACACACAAAAACACCAGTATTGACAGCCCAGCTACAGAGCAGACAAGAATCAAATTAGCGTTCTTTAATGTACACGGATCCTGCGACGATACCTAATTCACTGCTATAAATGGACTTGTTTCCTCATTCCCCAAAGCTTTGCTGTGCCTTTGTGAGGCTCCAGCGATGGAGAGATTGGCTGTGTCACTTTGATGACTCATTTAATTCCCAGTTGCATGAGTGGAATGCACCAGTCCAAGCAGGGGTGAGGTGCGGATTCTGACTAACGAATGGAAAGAATTGAAACATTACGAGTGATTTCAGTGACACCTTTCTACCACTCATGGCTGCAGGCGTGTGGGCAGCAGTGACCTTCACTGTGTGTGTCGGAGTGAGGACCAAATGGGATGGCCCTACTAGTATGTCTGCCCAAGGAGAGCTGAGTAATTTCCCCAGGGACTGAGGATTTATTAAATATTGGAATCCTGACAAGCTCCCTCTCTGTCTCCCTCTGGTACTATGCTCTTCCCAGAGATGACCTTGGCTACGCTGAGATTGCACTTAGCTTGCACTTTGAAAATGGAGCTTTCACTTAAACGCCTTGTCTGCCTGTGGCACAGGAAGGTTGGATTTTCAGGAACTTTCCATCTCTGTCCCCCTGTCTGTTACTGGAGAGCAGTATATAGTGCCAGCAGCCCTGTTGTACCTACAGGCATGAGTGTCTGAGCAGAGCTCTGGCTTAGTCCTAATAATTGAAACCATTTTGAGTTCTAGCATCTTGTGCACAGAGCTGTCTCTGTTCTCAAAATGAGAATGGAGGGCCTTGTCTTGAGTGTTTGGGCTTTGGGTAGCTGCCTCAACTCCATGTGGTTGGTAGACTGTAATCAGCATAGGACCTGAGGTGTTGGTTTTGTTGTTGGTTTTGGTCTAGCCTGCAGCATCATTTTTACACGAAGCAAAGGTTCCCTAAACTGAATTTTATACCCTGTGTTTTCAGTGGTAGGGGCCAGCCTAGGCTAGTTCCACCTATAGAGAATTCCAACAGTGATTTTTTTGATACAACTAGGCATAAGTGAAACCAATAAAGATGACTTGTTTATTTATTTATTTGAGATGGAGTCTTGGTCTGTTGCCCAGGCTGGAGTGCAGTGGCACGATCTCTGCTCACTACAAGCTCCGCCTCCTGGGTTCACGCCATTCTCCTGCCTCAGCCTCCCGAGTAGCTGGGACTACACGTGCTCGCCACCACGCCCGGCGAATGTTTTGCATTTTTAGTAGAGACGGGGTTTCACCATGTTAGCCAGGATGGTCTCGATCTCCTGACCTTGTGATCCGCCCTCCTTGGCCTCCCAAAGTGCTGGGATTACAGGCGTGAGCCACCGCGCCCGGCCTGTTCATTCATTTAATACATATTTATGAAGCACCTATGAGTCTTGGACCCAAGCTCTTTGCTGGTGGGGAGTAGGCAGAAACCCAAAAAACTTCCCGTGTTCATTAAAGTTCTAATGTAGTGTAGGGGGGACAGAAATGTGAGGGCCTGTACATTGTACTACAAGAAGGAGAGTAAAGGAGTGTAGTCAGGGCAGGCCTCAGGGAGGAGGTGACAGAAAAGCCTAGACTTGATTCCCCACCACAGTTTGGAGCATGCCTGTCACGCAGCCTCATACAGCTTCCCCCTCAAGTTTAACAATAACAACCCTTCCCGACTGTGTTCTCTCTTGTGCCCTTTGATCTCTTGCCTTTGAGCCTTTGCTTTGCTGTTCCCTCTGCATCATTCATTCCCTCTCGCCATCACCTTTCTTAGCTAACGATTCCTCCTCCTTTTTGGGTCTCAGCTTAGGCATCCCTTCCTCTGGGAAATGCCTTTAATGCTCAAGTCTGGGATGGAGCCCACTCCTGGAAACTGCCCACACACTCCATACTTCCCTTGCTATGGTGTTGAGCATACTACTTTCTTGCTTTCTTCCTTTATGAGGCTGTGAACTCCCAGAGACTGAGGACTGTGGCTATATTGTTTATTCCTCTGTCTTCAGCATCCACCCTAGAGGCTGGCACACTGGTTTGTGTTTATTGAATGGCTTCATGTGCAAATGAGTGCTGGCTGAGGCCCTGGCTCCTAAACAACCTGGAGTGGGGAGGAGCAGGATAGCACCTTGGGGAAATGTGGGAAACCGACAGTGTCCACAGGTGATTCACTCATCTCCGTTAGGCATAAGGCGATGTTGAGAAAAACAGTATCAGGAACAGGGCCCCTGCCCTCCCTTGCCACTTGGAAGCCATGATTTATGACACAGGAAGGCATCACTATATTTTTATGTAGATTCTTGCACATTTCGTGACTCAGTATCTTTTCCACTGTGTATCCAGATTGCCGAAAAACACAAGGCTACCTGCCTGTGTCAGAGCATGTGGGAGCTGGGTATAGAGGCCTGGTAAACCCTCCCGGTGGCACAGTGGATCATGAGGGGAGGAGGTGCTGGGCTCTGAGGGGTGCAGGCAGACCCCAGAGCGCACTCAAACATGGCAGCTCTGTAATGAGGTGATCCTTCATTCCTTAAACTGCTGAGCAAGAACTGTGCGAACAGATGTGTGCCCACCATGGTCACGTGGAACACCTCAGAGAGCCACAGAACGGCCAGTTGGTGTGGTTATGTTTTATTGATGTCTTCCTGCCTCTGCACATTCTTGCTGGGAATAAATAAATTATATTTTATTGTATAGAATTAAAGCTGAAAATGGTACAGCTTAAGCTGTGTATTCATGCAGTATATTAGGAGGTGAGCTGGATCTGAATCAGTGGCATTTCCTGGCAGTTAAGAATGGATGTTGAGTCTCCGTGGGTTTGATGTGACCAGTTGACAGGAAGTTCTACTGCATTGTACTGACAGGAGTTAACACTGCTCAGCAAGTAGCACAGAGTGGAGGCTTCCTTATGTGTGTTAAAGTAAACTGTTCATTGCTCCCTCCCAACATTTATAATATTAAAAAGAGAGTTTATTGCTTAAATGGTCTCAGCAAATCAAAGCATGACCAACCAGAGCAGTGGTGACAACAAAGTATATACTGACATGGAAGGCTTTTCATCACATAATTTGTAAAAGGCACTTCTTCATAAAATGGCAAACATATGACAGAATTCCAGTTTGTTAAAATATATGTTCAATGCTGAGAAAAATATATTAAGCTAGGGGGTTTTGCGGGGTAGGTGGGAATGGAGAGTTGGTGGAATTGTCACTGAATTTTCTGTTTCAAATATCTGTACTGTTTTTCAATGAATATTTATTAGTTTTGTAATAAATTAACATAGGTATAGAGATGCTTTGGAATTGAATAAATATAAGCTCATTATGCCACTTTATAAGACTAAGTTGACATGCTAAGAGGCCCTTGAATAGTAGCCATTAGCCAACAACAAACCATTAGGTATGAAGAAAGATGTGTCAAGGTAGAGACACCAGAGTACTATGTGGATCATTCTGGCGCTCCAGCACCCTCATGAGTGGTCAGTGTGCTTGTGGAGTTGAGGAATGGAAACTTAGAAGTCTTCATGTTAGTATCACGTACATTTCTAGACATCTAGTCTGATCTAGGAAAAGAAGTGACTGTATTCAGTGGTGTTACTGTCCTTGTGATTCTGAAGTCACCAGGCTATGTGCTGGGCTCTGGGTATGCAGTGAGCTTCATGAATTTACAGTGTAGTGAGAAGATATTAAAGCAAATACATATTTAAGTGTATTACAAGTTGTGATAAGTATTATGAGAAAGAGCACAGGTTTCAATGTGAGAGAATAAAAGACGTCACTCTCTCTAGGAATTAGCCCTCTAAGAAGAACATACACTTTTAGTTTTCGCTTTTTTTGTCATCAAATACAGTCATTATTAGTTGAATCACAAACCCTATCATAGTAGTTAGTGAGCATTGTTTGTGCTTGTAGATAATAAAAGTCTGTTATCAAATAGGAAGAAATACATGAGAAATAGGTCTTTATTCTTGAGGGTACATTTCCCTTTTGATGAAGCAGTTTCGTGCTTTACATGATCCTAAAAGAATTTTTACTTTAAAAACAAAGAAAGAGAGATTGATTTGAGTTTTGAGCTAGCAGGACTTTGAAATGTGATTATAATTATAGGATACAAATTGCAGAATTTTAGTGAGAAGTAATGTTGTCCAAAGAGAATTGATAGGGAAGGTGGTGTCAGTGAAGCAGAAAAGATGCCAGTCCTGTTGTCCCAAGTTCTACTTTCTGATCCTGGCAGGGATACCAACTGTGGACTGCCCTGGGGTAAAATGCCTGCCCTCTGTTCTAAATGGGAAGAGATAGACTTTAAGGGTCCTCCCTCCATGGATATCTCGTGATGCTGTGAAATGTTTTTGGTCACAGAATATAATGTGAAGTTGCATTTCTGCACTCTTTTATCAGAGTATTAAACATGAGAACAAGATATTTAATGGGCAAATGTTTTGAGCTTAGATACCTAACAGTAAGAGCAGATAAAATTCTTCAGGAAGTATTAACAACAAGAGGAAGAAATTGCTTTAGAAGCTTATACTGTGTTTCTGGCTTTCATTGTAGTGTGATATTCTAGGGATGTGATTTAATTGGTGAGGTCAGAAAGCAAGTGCAATGTGTGTGTGTGTGTAATTGCACAAGTTGGGATACATCACTGGTGAATCACATTCCCTTTGTCCACTCAAAACCTGATAATGATGGTGTTGTTCTTGACCTTCTGACACCAGAGGTGTTTCTCTGTGTAGATAGAGGAAGAGGCTGCTGATTTTTTTTAAACTACTCCTCTGTCCCAGCACTTTGGGAGGCTGAGGCAGGTGAATCACTTGAGGTCAGGAGTTTGAGACCATCCTGGTCAACATGGTGAAACCCCATCTCTACTAAAAATACAAAAATTAGCCGAGTGTGGAGTGTGTGCCGGTAGTCCGGCTGAGGCACGGGAATTGCTTGAACACAGGAGAAGGAGGTTGCATTGAGCCGAGATTGCACTGCTGCACTCCAGCCTGGGCGACACAGTGAGACTCCATCTCAAAAAACAAAAAACAAAACAAAACTACTACTCTGATATATGTACTTACATATTAAAACCTTTTTCCCTTTTAAATGGTTAAAGTATTTAACCTAATGCTCAGTGACGAGTTAATGGGTGCAGCACACCAACATGGCACATGTATACATATGTAACAAACCTGCACATTGTGCACATGTACCCTAAAACTTAAAGTATAATAATAATAAAATAAGATAAAAAATTAAAAAAAATTGGTACAATTAAGTTTTGCACTGATGTTCATCTTTTAGTTTTATATAGTTTTAATTTTATATTTGTTATTTTTTTTTAGCTTTGTATTTGTTATACTGACAAATATACCACAATAACATATAATGGTAACTTTAGGAGAAGTTGGGTGAAGGGTATATGGGAACCCTATTTCCTTTGCAGCTTTTCTGTAAATCTAGAATTATTTCAAAATCAATCTACTGAAGGAAAAATTGTATTAAAATGTCTTAATTTTAAGGATGACATCTAATATACTCTGAACAGTAAACATCTCTGTCTTGATGAACAGTGTGAGAATAAACTGTAAAAAATGAATTTTGTTGGAACAGAGCTCCTTCGGTACCAGTACTTCTTAATAAAAATAGTCATCCAATTACCTGCTGCAATAATTTTCTTAAAATCAGGATCAGAGACGGATATTCATTGTAGCATTGTTTACAATAAAAGATGTTCTAAAATAAGGGATTGGCTAAATAAATGACACCCCTGCAGTATCCTGGAATGCTATAAAGCAATAACAATGATGGTGTCCAATGTATTTGACATTAATAGTGCTTTCGATATGTGGAAAAGTATGTCATAAAGGAGTATTTAAATATGTACCTACATACTCATGGCAGGTTGCACGTGTGGTTATGAGTGATCCTTATTTATATTGTGCTTATGTCAGTTTCCTACTTTACCTATCATGAACATATATTACTTTTTTAATAAAGAAAAAAAAATTGGCATCCACACCACACAAATTTAAAAAGCAGTTACAGGAATGATTAAATCATCACCACACAAATTTAAAAAGCAGTTACAGGAATGATTAATATCCCTTTTCTCAGATAGGCAATTAAAGTGGCATGTCCATATGTAAATATTGTCTAAATTTTGTCCCTTAAAAGTAACCCTTAAGGTTACTTTTTCTTGAAACGCATCGTCTTTTTACCTGTTCCTTTGATTTTCATTCATATTGCTGAAAGCGCAAATCACAGTTCATCAGAACCTCTTGTCATTTTTCCTGTTGATGTTTTGTGGTACTGAATTATCTGAGTCTGTAATCTTTTTTTTTAAAAAGGTAAATGTTAATTACTATGGACTGGGAAAAAGCGTGCCTCTCCCCAGTGAAACAGAACAGAGTCTGGTGGGAGCAGTTGGTTTTCTGAAACTTTTATTCATAATGTATGCTATCTATTTGATAAGATTTAGTAGTAGGCTTCTGACATTGCCTAGAACCCAAACTGTGATCCTGGAGCAGGGGATGTCTGGTGGAGATAGTTACTCTAGGAATGAGAATGCTGAACAGATTCGAAGTGAAGTCTAGGGAAGGAACATTTACATTGATTCACTCATTCATTCATTTATTCAACTATTAAGTAAATTTCTGTTACGTGCTGGACACTGTGCTAAACATTGTGAAATGTAACACTTACAATCCAGTAAGGGAGATAGCATGCAGATAATTAATGGTAAGTAATTATTGACCAAAAAAATAAAGTTTAAAAACAGCATAAGTTTGATGGAAAGCCCAGAAACAAACCCTCATGAATCTAGTCAATTGATTTCCAGCAAGTGTGCCAAGACCTTTCGGTGGGGGAAAGAAAAATCTTTTCAACAAATGGTGTAGGGACAACTGCATAGCCACAGGCAAAAGAATGAAGTTGGACCCCTACCTCATACCATACACAAAAATCAGTCAAAAAACCTAAATGTTAGACCAAAGGCCTAAATTTAAGAGCTAAAACTGTAAAGCTCTTAGAAGAAAACATAGATGTCAAATTTCATGACCTTGGATTTGGCAATGAATTCTTAGATATGACAGCAAAAGTATGAGGAATGAAATAAAAAATAAATACATTGGACTTCATACAAATTAATTTTTTTGTGCTTTCAATAACACTATCAAGAAAGTGAAAGGTAACCTAGAGAAAGGGAGAAAATATTTACAAATTATATCTGATAAAAGACTTATTTCTAGAATATACCAAAAACGATTACAGCTCAATAATAAAAAGACAACACAATTTAAAAATGAACAAAGTTTCTGAATAAACATCTATCTTCAAAGAAGATATACAAATGGCCAATAAGTACATGAAAAAAATTCTTGAAATAATTTGCCTCAGGGAGATGTAAATTAAAGCCACAATGAGATAACAACACCTCACATCCATTAGGATGGCTATAACCAAAAAGTCAGATACTAAGTGTTGGCAAGGATGTGGAGGAATCAGAACCCTCATATGTTGTTGGTGTGAATGTAAAATGGTATAGCTGCTGTGGGAAACAGTTCAGTAGTTCACAAAAAGTTAAATATAGAGTTACCATCTGACCCAGCAATTTCATTCCTAGGTATACACCGCAAAAGAACAGAAAGAAGAGACTCAAATAGAGACTAGCACAACGATGTTCTTAGCAGGATTATTCACAATGGCCAAAGGTGGAAACAGCCCAAATGTCCATCAACAGATGAGTGAATTAAAAATGTGATATATGCATACAATGGAATTTTCAGCCACAAAAAGGAATGAATTCTTGATACATGCTACAACATGGATAAGCCTTGAAAACATAATGCAAAGTGAAATAAATCAGACACAAAAGGACAAACGTGTGATTCTACTTATACGAACTACCTGGAATAGGCGAATTCCTAGAGACAGAAAGTAGAATAGAGGTTACCAGGAACTGAGTAGAGGGGAGAATGGGGTATTATTTTTTTACTTTCTTTTTTATTTCAATAGGTTTTTGGGGAACAGGTGGTGTTTGGTTACATGAATAAGTTCTTTAGTGGTAATTTCTGAGAATTTGCTGCACCCATCACCTGAGCAGTATACACTGTACCCGATGTGTAGTCTTTTATCCCTCACCCACCTTACACCCCTTCCCCAGAGTCCCCATAGTCCATTATATCATTCTTAGGTCTTTGTGTCCTCATAGCTTAGCTCCCACTTATGAGTGAGAACATACGATGTTTGGTTTTCTATTCCTTAGTTACTTCTCTTAGAATAATGATCTCCAGTTCCATCCAAGTTACTGTGAATGCCATTACTTCATTCCTTTTCATGGCTGAGTGGTATTCCATTATACATATATCAATATATCACATCCATGCAGTGGAATACTATTCAGTAATAAAAAGGAACAAGCTAGAGGCATAGACAACACCACAGGATGAATCGCGAATGCATCATACCGAGTGAAAGAAGCCAGACTCAAAGGGCCACATTTATTTTTATTTATATGACATTCTGGAAGGGGCAGATCTGTTAGGACAGAGAATAGATCTGTGGTTGCCAGAGGTTGGGTTGGGGAGTGATTGATTGCAAAGGGGCTCCTTGAGGGAATTTTCTGGAGTGATGAAACGGTTCTGCATCTTGATTGTGGTGGTGGTTACACAACTCTGCATTTATCAAAACAAATAAAATTGCATACCCAAAAGATTGCATGCCTGAAACATTTAAATGCATGCTTGGGGGTAGAGGAAGTCCCCCAGAAAGGAGGGGGAGAAGGAGAAATTTTTATTTTAAGAATTAGATGTTTTGAAAACTTGTTTACATTATGATAAAGCTGATCCCATAATTTGGAAGCAGTATGAAATGGCGGAATAAAGAAGCTGGGGTTTTGTACTTTCTAGCAAGGGAAACCCTGATATTCGCCAGTGCTTTGGGAATTGAAGAGTAAGAAAGACTATGTAACAGCCTGCCCCACAGTGATCATCTCTGCCACCCTGTGTTGTCATTTTAGATACTGTCTTTTTGGGGGCCCATTTGCACTTGGTCTTGCCCAAGGATCAAGGAAAGTATTTCTGCCGCTTTCCGAAGAAGCCTTGTGTAACAAATGGCTATGCGACAAAGCATTTTGAGGGAACAGGTTCAGTTTAGGCCCCCTGGTGACAAGAAGACGTCTGTGCTGTCCCCATGAGCTATCCTTCTGCCCACCAGCCCTCTGCTTGTCCTCTCCTTCGAGTGGTTGCTCACTCTTCCCTTTCACTTGCTGCTGGAGCCACTGTGGGAGGAAAAAGAGTAGACAAAGAAAAATGCCAGGAGAAACCTTGCCTTTGTGAGTGAAGCTGGTGGTGTGGGGAGTGCGTGGACTTGTTCCCCACGCTTTGCATGAAGTCTGTGTTCAAATCTAAAAACAACACACGTGAGGTTCCAGGCCTTGGTCATTTTATAGATTTTCTATCACCGTAACTTTCTCTCCCTCACGTCACCTTGATGGGCATTTCCAGTGCAGGGTGGTGCTAGTTTAGGGGAAAAAAAATGAAGAGATAGAGCTGGAGATTGCCTGGACTGCAGAGGAAGGCAGCGGACCTGCTGTGGAGCGTGGTGATCATTGGCCCTTGCCACTGCTGGTGGCCTTAGTGGCTTCTCTTGCTTTAGAGAAGTCAGGAGTTTGAAATGTAGGGAGAGACTGCATGTGGCTTTTTCTCCTACTTTGAGTGAAGCTACACCAGATCATTGCATTGCCTTGCTTCCACTTTTTTTTTTTCGTGTTTGTCTACCTATTCATTTTCATCCACCTATTCACTCAGCAAGTCTTTTGAAGAAATAAATCCATTTTGTGCCAGTCAAAGGCTGTATGGACGATGAAGGAGAAGGAGACACAGAATGAGACACATCTTCAGTGGTGACACATAGAGAAGAAGTGATTAGAAAACCCTGGAAGTGTGGCGAGAGCTATGCCGAGAAGAGTTGGGGGTGCCAAAGGTGCATGGAGGTGGTGAGATGTGCTTTTTGAGGCTGGGGTTCAAGAGGGTAGGCCTGACTTGTAGGAGACAGGTAGGAGATGAGGGAGTATGGAGTATGGAGAGCTTTCCAGATACCATGAACTGTGTGGGGCCTCTGTAAACTAAAGGTATATGAAACAGGTCTCAGTCAATTTAGAAAGTTTATTTTGCCAAGGTTAAGGATGTGCCCATGACACAGCCTCAGAAGGTCCTACAGACATGTGCCCAAGGTGGTCTGGGTACAGCTTGGTTTTATACATTTTAGGGAGACATGAAAGATCAATCAAATATATGTAAGATGTACCTTGGTTCAGTCTGGAAAGATGGGACAACTCGAAATGGGGAGGAGGCTTCCAGGTCATAGGTAGATAAGAGACAAACGGTTCCATTCTTTTGAGTTTCTGATTAGCCTTTCACTGAATGCACAATTTACAGGAATAGTCACTTATGCCTTAGTATAGCTTAGTGAAATAGTAAGGCAGAGGAAGCAATCAGATATCCATTTGCCTCATGTGAGCAGAGGGATGACTTTGAGTTGTGCCTGTCCTTTGTCCACAAAGAATTTCCTTGTGAGAAAATTGTGAGGGATCTGTAGCTTTCTATACATTTTTGTAGTTACCTTATTTAGGAATAGAATGGGAGGCAGGTTTGCCCAATGCAGCTCTCAGCTTAACTTTTCCCTTTGGCTTAGTGATTTTGGGGTCCTAAGATTTATTTTCCTTTCATACCTCCCTTCCCAAGTTCAAGGAATGACTGGGCTTTGACAAAAGGGGAAGGAGACCAGGGTGGCTGGAGCATGAGGGGAGGTTGGCAGGGTTCAGTTGGAGGATGTCCCTTGGGCTGTGTCCGCCTTTGCCCAGCCTTGGAAGGGGATGAACTTTAGGGTGCACGTCCCAGTGGCTTTATGGAGTGAGGACTGGACATGGCAAGGCTGGGATGACATTTGGAAGACGCCTGGGCACTGGGGTAAGAGATGGATGTGAATTGAACTTGGCAGTCAGAATAGTTAGAGGTCGGTAGATTCCAGTGAAGTCCAGTGGGAGAACCAACCAGACCTTTTCCAGAGGGTGTCTTTTGCTTTCTTCCTCTCCCTTCTCCTCCTTTTCTCTCTCCCAGCCACCCTGATGTGTTGGTTATATAGGAAAGTACAGGTGGACTTGTTGCTTTCTCATTTCTCACACTTGGCTCCCATCACATAGACCCAGGTCTGTTGGAGAGGGAAACTTACTAACCTAAGATGAATGAGTTTGGCCACAAGGAGTTCTGCATTTCCCAGGATAACATTTGTCTTTATTTTAAATAATCAAAACAGCATTTAAGTGAGAACAGGGATCCGTGCTCGCTTTTATTCACTGTGTTTTCCAGTTGCTCACATTATCCTCTAATAACGGGATGTGTACACGATATGATATAGAGGCCACTGGGCTGCAGAGCAGTCATTAGCTTTCCCTCGAAAATAAAAAGAGAGGCTGCCATTTGAATAATGATCCCTGGCTGTTTTCTTTGTACACGGGCCATTTCCTTAATTAGGTTTCAAGCTTCATCTCTCTTGTTTTTAGCTAAAAAGCCAACTGAGAGAAGGAGACAAATTGTATTGTGGGGAAAAAGGAGAGAAATGTGTTCCATGCGAATTAAGGGGCAAATGAATAAAACGGGAGATTAGTGGACACCCTGATGTTCAAGCTGAGTTTGGCAGAGCTGGGCTTGTGTCTGGGATGAGCTCAGTGTCTTTGGAGGTCGGGGGGACCTTTCTGCACACCTCAGGGAATACCTCCTCCACTTCCTACCTAGCGCTTTTGATCCAGGTCTCAGAATTTGTCTCTAGGGTCACCTTTCCCTTCACTTTACCTTGAAATGACCTTGGCAGCGTATCTTTTAAACATGCACTGTTAGGAGTCAGACAGCCTGGATTTAAATCTTTCCCTTCTAGAAGCCAGCTCTGTGACCTTGGGCAAAGCCTGCCATTCCCTATAGCCCCAGGTTGTCCTTTGGTAAAATGGAACTGATAATAGTAGCTACTTCACAGGGTTGTTGTGGGACTAAACTACTTCGTTTTTACGTGAAGGGCTTGGGAGAGTTCATGGGTCAGGGTGAATGCTCACTTAAGCTTAGGGCTGCTGCAGCTGCTGTGGCTATTATCCTTCTTATTATTATTAGCCCCTGAAGGAGAGTCCTGGTGGGGAGTGTAGGACAGATGCAGGATTGTTACTTCATAACCCAATCCGCAGTTAGGAAAAGCGAGTTGGCATGCAGGGGCCATAAATTACAGAGAACATTGACAACCTCGTTTATATTTCCCCAGAATGCCATGTTTTCTCACCTGTTTTTAACTTCTGAGCTCCCTGAGATCCTGGAGATGATTCCTGTTTTGAGTCTGCTGAATACAGTGGCAAATAACTTTGAATTTAGACTGAGACCTTGCTTCATAACCTGTTCCACCTTCTCAAATCAGGGTGCTTTGTGTTTTAATGTTGGTTCCCCCCTCCCCCTCACCAAAAAAAAAAAAAAGGCTGAAGAAATGGTAACACCACTAAGCAGCTTTCTTGACCTCCCTAGGCAGGAATTCTTCTTCCTCACTCTCTCAGTGAGTCTCCCCTTACCCCCATTTCCAGCTCCCTGGTGCATGGGGGATATGGAGATGAAACCCACAGTCTTTCCTTTTAAACTCACATTGTGGTCCATGGACCACTAGCATTAGTATCACACAGAAGTTGTTAGAAATGCCAAATCCCCAACACCACCCGAGATCTGGATCAGAATCCAAATTTTAACAAAGCCCCTCGGGAGAGTCATATGCATATTAAAACATGCCAAACTCTAGGATATCTCACTCCCATTGGGAAGATGAACCAGCGTACGCCAAAGAGTATATACCAGTGCGGTAGACCAAAGTGTCGCCCCAGGGAATGTAGGGACTTCGTACAGGCAATGGCCCTTGATCTAGGTGTTGATGGATGAGTGGGAGTTGGCTAGGAAGAGGGGAGAGTGAGGGCAAATAGAAAGACGGACTTCTATACGAAAGAATTGGAGGTACAAAGCCAGTGGTGGCAAAATAATGTGACCTGCTTTTACTTTTCTCAACTTGTTATTTATGGCTTCCAGGATCCTTTCTAGCACTCACACAAGGCATGTGCTGGGTTATGAGAAATAATTTTGAACAATGCAGAAGTGTTTTGTTTCTAAAATTCTTATATGTGAACTGCAGATTCATAAAACCGACAGACGAGAGTTATTAGTACTTTGCAATGAGTTTACTCAACTTTCAGATTAATTCCTTAGGATTAAGAAGGAAAGAGTAGGCCGGGCGCAGTGGCTCATGCCTATAATCCCAGCATTTTGGGAGGCTGAGGTGGGTGGATCACTTGAGCCCAGAAGTTCAAGACCAACCTGGGTAACATGGCAAAACCTTGTCTCTACAAAAAAGTACAAAAATTAGCCGGGTGTGGTGATGCATACCTGCAGTCCCAGCTATAGCTACTCAGGAGGCTGAGTTGGCGGGATCACCCAAGCCCAGGAAGGTTGAGGCTGCAGTGAGCCATGATCATGCCACTGCACTCTGGCCTAGAAGGAAAGTGGAGGCCAGGTGCAGTGGCTCAAACCTGCTACTCAGGAGATTAGGTGAGAGGATTGCTTGAATCCAGAAGGTCGAGGCTGCAGTGAGGTGATTACACCACTGCACTCCAGCCTGAGCAACAGAGCCAGACTCTGTTTCTTGAAAAAAAAAAAAAAAAAAAAAAAAAAAAGAGGAAAGAGCATGCATGATGGCCTTTGAAATCTTCCATTTGGGTCTGGATCCACACAGTCTGCCATTTGCAAGAAGAAATGTGGGCCAGTTCGTAGCCTCTGCAGTCTCTAAATTTTAATTTGTGAGATGTACCTTTTGATACCTCACTGGCTTGTTGTGAGAACTTGGTTGGTTTGTAGTGGGAGTCATGAAATTCATGCGCCTTGACCTTCAGATGTGTGGTTCCATTATTTTTTTTAAAAAACAGTGCTTTATAGCCTAACTGAAACATAGCAGAGGCAGGGAGGGGAAGGTACAGGGCCCCACACCACACTCCTGGTCCGGGACTGTGTACCATGGCACTGCGGCTCCCCAGAGAGTCCCAGTCCCGCTCCCCTGGCCTAGCCACTCGCTCCTCTGTTGGCAAGGAGAGTGTTTGCGCAAGTCAGGGTGCTTCTTCAGCTGGCCTGTACATCACATTTTCAAAGTTAATTTTCACTTTTGGTGTTTGGTTGATGTTCCAGTTTCTTCCTTTTGCTTTCCTTTTTCTCTGGTTAACCTTTTGTAGTCCATCACTGTGTTTTATGAAAGATGAATGGATTAAAGGAAGCGTAATGGTAACAAGGAAATGGAACAGCTAGAAAAGCATTCAATTAACGAGAGAGTCCACGGAACACAAAATGAATGCAAGAAAAGGCAGATAAATTCAGGGCTCCTTTATTAACTAGAATTCACCTTGAATTCAGAAAAGGGAACTTTTTCAGTAAAGGATTAGTGACAAGATTTGAAAAGCATCCCCCAGGGAAAAAGGATTAACAAAAGGAGACATTACAGAATGAAATAGAAGTGAATTAACACATCGATTTTCTCTAAGGGTTAGGAGCCACAAGATTTATTTGGAAGATAAATATTTGGTAATTGAAACCTGTAAGCGTTTTGTTCCTGGTTTTTACCCAGTGAATCTGTGCCTGTGTAGTGAAAACCTTATGGCTGATGAACGTGGGATGGTGTAGACCCCCTAACAATGCTGTCCGACCTCCTTCTCTCTCAGCATTTGCTGCTCAGATGCATTTTTCCGCTTCTTTAGTAATTCAAAGGTTTTTCTCTCTAATCAAAGAGGTTAATTTAAAAGTTAAATGAGAATTTGGGACCAGAAGATAAAATCATTATTTTTAAACAGGGGAAGTTCTTTCTTTTAATAAGGCCTTCTATTAGATATTTGTATAACTTTTTAGCTTCCTGCACTTCACCTGAGTTCCATGAAAGCATTTTTGTTGTCTACAGAGGAGTGTTTTGGGACTCGTCTTGTCGGTTGACAGCAGCAGTTCACCTGATGGGGGTTTCATAGGATGTGATGCCCTGTCACCAGGTGATGGACTTGATGTAGGAAGTGCCACCAGCAGTCTCTGCCACGTGGCATATTCTCCCAAATGGCCCTTGCCATTCCGTAGGATGTTGGGTTGCATTGTTTGACTCATTAATTTACAAAGGATTATTGATTTTCTAATGCTCCATAGCTTCTTTGCCTTCAGGATGTAGGCTGTGCGGCTGAACGGAGAGGGGTGGAGCTTGTTAGCCCGTGACTTAATTCTAATCCGGTCCACTATTCATCTTCATTCATGCCTTTTTCTCCCTGTTTCCTTCTGTTAATATGGGAAATTGATATCTGATTATATATTTGGCTTTTGACTATGCTGCTTTCTAAGTATGACCAATAATGTCATTGTCACCAATTCTGATTTTGGATGATCCATTGGGTCAGTGGGGTCTTTTTAAAGTAACTTAACCATGCTGGGTGTGGTGGCTAACATCTGTAATCCAAGCACTTTGGAAGACTGAGGTAGGAGGATCACTTGAGGCCACACATTTGAGACCAGCCTGGGCAACAAAGCGAGACACCGTTTCTACCAAAAATTTGTTTTAAAAAATTAGCTGGGCATGGTGGTGTGCACCCATACTCCCAGCTACTCAGGAGACTGAGACCAGACGATCATTTGAGCCCAGGAGTTTGAAGTTGCAGTGAGCTGTTATTGTACCACTACACTCCAGCCTTAGTGACAGAATAACTCTGTCTCTTAAAAAAAAGAAAAGAAAAAAAGAAAAAATAAAGGATAAGTTAAGCCTGGGCAACATAGTGAGATCTTGTCTCTATCAAAAGAAAAAATAAATTAGCCAGGCTTGGTGGTGCAGACCTGTAGTCCCAGCTACTGAGGAGGCTGAGGCAGGAGGCCCACTTGAGCCCAGGAGTTCGATGTCACGGTGAATTATGAGTGAGCCACTGTACTTCAGCTTGGGCAACAGAGCAAGATCCTGTCTCAAAACAAACAAAAACAACAACAAACAGAAAAAAAACAAAAAAAACAAAAACAAAAACAAGCCGGGGATGGCGGCTCACACCTGTAGTCCCAGCACTTTGGGAGGCCAAGGCAGGTGGATCACTTGAGCCGAGGAGTTTGAGATGACAATGACCTATGATCATGACACTGAACTCCAGCCTGGGTGACAAAATGAGACCCTGTCTCAAAAAAATAAGTACAACAAATTACAATTATTTACATTCAGGGATAGGGAAAAGAAAAAGGAAGCATATTTAACACACACCTATGTAATACTTTTAATAGGAAATCATTTAATATTATGAAAGTTGCAATTACTAGTTGGAGTTTCCAAAGAAAATGTAGTTATCCTACCTATTGAAATAGTCCATGATTTCCTGTGCTGGTTCCAGTTTTCCTTGTTCCCAGATTTTATCCTACCCCATGAAACACAGCAGGCACAGGTGCACACATGGACACACACACACATAACACTTGTCCCAGATTTCTTTGGGAGGGAGGAGGAAGAGAATAGATGATTCCTTTGAAACTATGTTGCTTTTAGATTAACCAGTGTTTGGAAAAGTGACACCTATGACTCAGGCAGATACATGTCTCCCACCTGACCATTGTTTAAGATACCTTATGTAGGTCTGATGTACATTATAGAATATATAATTTAAGAGAGAGAAAATAAAGTGCTTCTCTGAAATTGAACTACAAAAGCCTGTCAAACAATTATACAGGAAACTTTAAACAGTTCTTGTCTCACGTTGTTACTTTTCTGATTCCTGATCTAGCATCTGTAAGTTAGCATTGGTGTGTAACAGCACCAAGCTGAGATGTACTGAAAACCTGAGTATTGCATTCAATTTTATACCAAAGCTAGGTACTTTAGCGACACATTCTCCTCTCACTGGTAAAATCTTTCAGTCAAGGCTTCTTGCCTTACAATTTCTCCACCAGAATAATTCCAGCCTCTCTCAGGTATAGTAAAATTGATGTGCGGCCTCTAGGATTGTTAAGTGTCTGTGTGACTGCTAAGGATTGAAGATTTGGAAGTGGTTGGTGTAGCTCAGGGGTCCGTATTTAAAATACCCTTTGTTTGTGAAGGGAACTTTCCATCTTACCATTCAGGTATTTGGAAGGTGGTGTTTTTCAGGTGAATGAGTTACTGAGCTTCCATGGAAAAATTCGGCAAGGTCCCAAGTATAAGACGGAAAGAGCGCTTGTTGGATCCTCTTCTAATTCTTGATCTCGAGTTTGGTTTTCCAGGCTGTTTGCTGAAAGCATCACTGCAACTGAGCGTGCACTCTTTCTCCACATACTCTCACCTCCTCATTGCCTGTGAATAATTTTAAACACTGAAAACGAGACTGCATTTCCCAAAGTCTGATGAGGAAACCATGCCCATGTCCCAGTGAGCTTCAAGATGGATTGATATTTACTGCTTATCCTTGTGACCTCACCCTCTCCTGTCTGTCCACTCCTCCCTCATCTGTTTCTCTCTTCTTCCTCCTCCATCCAGTTGTACATGGAGGCATCTGCTTGGGGCTTTGGTCCTGGGACCCGTGATCTCTCCTTCCTGCTCTCATCTCCTCTTTCTGCCTCTTGCCCTCTGTTATTGAGGGTGATCTTATTCATCTTCATGCTACTTTTACTCCAGGATCCTCCGAGTGTAAGGTGTGGGCACATGACACTTTCCGTGCCTGGGAGTCTCTTGTCTCTGGTCTTTCCCTCTCCTATGACCTCATCCTTTCAGTCGTGGTAACAGCAGTTCCTCAGAGAGGCCTTTGCTCTCCATCTAACTTGATTTTTATTAGACTCACAAGACTTGATGCTATTTGTCATGGTGTATAATGACATGTGTGTCCTGTGCTTTTATTTGGTTGACATCTCCCCAGTAGATTCTAAGCTCTGGGTGCATGGAGAGCACGTTGTTTTTCTTCTCTGGAGTCGTCTTACCACTCAGCATAGTATCTGGCACATAGTAGGTATTTAGGAATTATTTATTGGGTAAGACATCAGTGGTTGACTTGATTCTATAGTCTTTTCTGACAATGTCAGGGCATTGTTGAAAGTGAAAATTTTCTTCTAATTCTATTTAATTTCCTGATGGAAATTGTTTTGTTGGTTTGTTTACTAAGAAGAAATTAATTCAGCAGAGTTTCTTGTTTGACTGGACGAGTGCGTATATCAAGTCTCTCACTGGAGCCATTTTCAAAAGCCTATTTTTTCCAGCAGAGTATGTTTGCACATATGCACTGTGCTATGAAATGTATGACTGGAGTCTGTGAGTTTGGTGGCCTTTCTGAAGTTTCAAAGCATGATAACCTAACCCAGGGTGTTAACTCTGCAAAAGCCTCAGTTTTCTCATCTCTCAGGAGTTGTGCCTGTCTCAGGAGCCGTTGTGAGAAGGCTGTGATGCGTGAAAACACTTAGGGGAGACATGGCTCACAGGACATGCCCAGCTGTTATTAGCTGCTATCGTGATCGATTAGAAGATGGATTTGGTGTGCATCTGCTGTCAGCCCCATCAGTGACTTTTTTTCTGTTTTTTTTTTTTTCTTTTCTATTGCTCAGTGCTGCTCAGCGGGAGGGATTGCCTTATGGGGCTGCAAGGACCTCTCCATGGAAGAGCCCAGGGGCCACTCTTTGAGATGCCTGGGACAGAATTTCAGCTACTGGAGGGACACTGGGCTTGAGTCATCAGGGTTTGTGTTACATGCATTCAGTATAAAGTGATTCTCTAACCCAGGTTTTGTCAACCTCTGGACTCTTGACATGTTTGGTCAGATAATCCTTTGTGGCGGGGCCTGCTCTGTGCTTTGCAGGATGTTTAGCAGCATCTCTGACCTCTGTCCACTGAATTCAGTAGCAACTCCCTTTCTTCCCGCAAGTTACGAAAACCAAAAATGTCTGCAGACACTGCCAAGAGTCCCTGCAGGACAGAATGGTCCCTGGTTGAGGGCTGTTGCTTTCAATGAATCTCCCCTCTTCCTGGAGAAGCCCATTGTTTTATTGTCTTCACTACACCCACCCGATGCCTCTCAGTGTGTTTGTATGAGGGCCCCTGGGTTGTTGGAGCCTTGCACGTCCCCGTTTGTATTTTGGTGAGCTGATGGATGAGCTATTTTGTTCTTAAGCTTCCTAGGGAAATAATTTGAAAATAGATCCCTTTGGCGTGTATAGAATGACCTCACTTTGATTGTAAAGAAACAATTACATTTACAATCTTACATTTAAAAAAAGATCTGTAAAGATTAAATTGAGGAGTAAACTGTGATATTTGGGAGAACGAGGATTAACATTTTTTCCCCTTCTATTTGATTACATCTGCCATCTTATTGTTTTCCCTACAGTGAGTACATTTTGCTTTAATAAGGAGAAAAGAGTCTCGTTTTACCTTCCAACGTCTTAGGAGAGTTATTAGGGAGGTCAGGACATGGGCTATCGAATGAGCCTGCCTGGATTTGAATCACATCCTTACTTTTCTGTTTTTCTCCATCTTAGGTTTTATGTTTCCCAATTTAAAAGCAATGTCACATAACAAATTTAGAAAGCTGGAAAAAGTCATCCAAAATTCTGCCACCATACCCAGGCACGATTGGAATTTTGTTGTGGTTCCTCCAGTCGTCTTTTGCTTTTTTTTTTTTTTTTTTTTTTTAAACATGGCTTTAATTATAAACACAACGCACTTTTATAATTTGCATCTTTACTTAGCATTATTTCATGAGCAGATTTCTGTGACAGTACACAGTTGCATAGACGTTGATTAAAATATTTATTTTGACATAGTAATGTAGCAGCTGTGGACAAAGGCCAGGCTTGTTCGATGGGTTTTTAAATTCATGTCTTGAACATAAACGTGAGTCAGTTACACTCCTCTTTGCACATTATGAGACAAGACAGTTATTATATTTTTATAACAGTGATTACTAAATTTCTTTGAACTTGACACTTTATATATTTTTAATCACACAAATAATACATGAACCTATGTTCTTTGTGAAGAATTTTAATAACCTAGTGGTACATAGGGAAAAAATTATAGTTCCCATTAATTCTACTCTGTGACCCCTGGCCTGAAATAAAATTGCTTCCAGTTTAGTGTTTACCTTTCCTCAATCCATTTGAGAAATCATCATTTATTGACAGAACAGCCAGAGAAACTCATACTCTATAATTTATGCTTAGAGAACAGAACTGTCTAGTGGCATTGTTTTGGGATGTCCAAAATTTTATGTATATGTTTAAAGTACAGAAACCTTAAATCACATGTTGAATGTGCACATGATGAGTATGCTAATGATCAGACAGTACACATGATGACTTAGTCACATAGACCAGCATTCGCCCATAGGCATTGGCTGTCCTAACACTGTGAAGGAAGCAGTGGCAGATCACCATTCACACATTGAAGGACTTTTTCCAGGACCTCTTGGAAGTGCACAGAGGTGCTTAACCTGTATCTACAGCCTTGGGAGAATTCAGGGGACTGTAAATATAGATGAGAAAAAAATGACATCTTTTACTTTCACTAACCTCTAACCAAAATTTATGACTTTCTTAACTTACAAATGTAGATGACAAGCCACAGCAGTGCCTGTGACTTTGTCACCAACAGAAATCACAGATCTTTTCCTGTGATGTCATGGTCGATGTGGATATCTCCTCGCTGTTGCTCATCCTGGACACTGATGATTATGACTCTAGACTCACCACTAGATCTCACTGCTTAATGCACCCATGAAGAAACACCTGTGTTTCTGCATCACAAATTTATGTTTTAAACAGTTTTGAAAACTGAGTTTTAATATAATCAGTTTCTTTCCTCTGTGTCTTCTTTTTTTGCATTGAAAAAAGTCATTCTGAGGAGGGGTCCATGGGCTTCATTGGATACCAGAGTAGCCTGTGGCCTGCCCTACCCCCCAACCCGAAGCTCCAAAAATCCCCATTAAAGGCACATTACAGCATAATAATCAGGAAGATGTGGATGAATTGATCAGTTTCCTTATATTTTCCTAAATAGATGTTAGGAGAAAAAAATATTGGTAGCGTAGTTATTTTATGTGTGTGTATATGAGAGAGAGAGAGAGAGAGAGAAGTATTAGTTAAATTTCTTAATATTCTAGGATTCTTCAAACCACCATAGAAATGTCCTTATCTTGAGAATAATGTGTGGACTTCTGTTAACTTCCTGAACTCCAGGTTTCCATTTCCATGACTACCAACCTAAAATGTGTGAGGAATCAAGTGCTTTTGGTCACACTTGGGGTCTGTAGGGAAAAGCAGCTTTGAGTTCTGAGCCTTTGCATGGCCAAGGAACTGTGAGTGGTGAGAAGGACCATGGCTGTGCTTCAGCTGGCTGGGATCTTGGTGAGCCAGGTGGGCATCTGTTCGTTATTGGCCCTGGCTGGCTGCTGCCCTCTCAGGGCCTCAGGCTCATCCTCACACCTCACGAGGGAGATCGTGGCGGTGCCTGATTGGAGGCTGAGTGTGTGGTGCCTGGAAGCAGCCTGGTTGCTGCCCAGCACATCAGTAGTTTCTGGGAGATGCGAGGCTATGTTACTGTGTGTGTTAATTTCCTCAAGAGAAGGAAGATATTTAGAGACATTTTGTACTAAGCCCCAGCATGTTCAAAGAACTGGACTCAGTGGGAGATTTCATATAAAAACACATATTTCTGGCTTCTCATCACAAACAGAAGATCAGGTAGCTGCAGCATGCCCCTCGCCCTGCCGACACAAAGATCAAAGAAACCAAGAAGTGGCTGACTTCTTAGGATGGGACGGAAGCTTTGCCGTCTGATGCCGACTCCAGACTGGCTCAGTTCCCTCACCTGATATGACCTGTCTGGCCTCTGGAGGCGTTTGAGTTAGTGGTGTCTGAAATGGATTATTTCTGGGTTCTTTTATATTTGAACACCCTGATTTTAAAGATGTTGGGAGAAAGTGCTGGTGCTGGGCTTGGTGAAATATGTCAGAAAAATCATTTGATCCTGAAGTTGGTGATACTGAAATTTTTAGAGGGTAAAGATGATGTTTTTGCATCTCATCATAGGGATGGCTCTGATGTATAAGAATACTCTCATTTTTAGTACTGTTTATGGTGATGCAAATTGGAAGGTCACCTGCTGCAATCTCCTGGAGCACCCGTGGGCTGCTGTGGGCAAATGGGAGGCAACGAGATGCTTCCATAAAGGATGCTGATGCTGCGGGTCATTTTTCTTAGCCTCTGATATTGGCTGTAGGGAATTATATGTCAGAATCTCCCCACCTTTTCACAGAGGAAGCTTCCCAACATGGGAAGGAAGACTCGCCATCACCTCTTCCCCAATGAAAAGCTAGGGTCCAGCTGTGCCATAAACCAGCGTCTCTCTATTCAGTTTGGAGGTGATAAAGATTCATTCAGATGCAGTTTCCTAACTCTCATTCTGGCTTTTGG
The DNA here is from genome assembly GCF_028878055.3 of Symphalangus syndactylus. Classification (NCBI taxonomy): domain Eukaryota; kingdom Metazoa; phylum Chordata; class Mammalia; order Primates; family Hylobatidae; genus Symphalangus; species Symphalangus syndactylus. The sequence continues at coordinate 106,646,943 of NC_072423.2, read as the reverse complement.
CTCTGTAACTACACAAACCACTTGAGCAGCTGCAAATAGTATTAGCTTTAAGCTTGTTATGGATCTTGCAGACTCATTCATTGATGGCCTTCGATTTCCAGGACATCTTGGATATAGAATTTAAAAGATTTTAGTTAAGCCAATTAACTTTTGTGGCGCCTGGGCAACTAATATCGTGTGCTAGAGAAGGTCATAGATGTTATTCAAATAGCAGTTTTATTTGAGCTGGGATTAAGGAAGTCAGACAAAAGGTCTAAGAATTGTTTATAACGTATTCCTTTCTGTGTTGCAGTATCTTGGCCTTTAACATCTGATTCTGACCATAATTACACACACAAGTGCTTGGGTTATGTTATTCTTTCTGTAGATTGTGACTTGATTGCACCAGCTCTCAGCTATCCATCTTGCAGATTGTTCCCAGCCAAGTTTTAATCTGAGGTTTCATCTGGTTGTGGTTTATCAAGCTTTTAAACCAAGGTGTGGTGGTTAAGAGCATGGACTCTGAAGCTGTGCTCCCTGGGTTCAAATCCTGGCTCCCCTGCTGATTTAAGCTGCTTCTTCCATAGCGTTGACTTGGAGCCTGGGGATAGTCCTCAGCCATGGGTTCCATTCCTCAGGCTCCCCTTCGTCTCATTGGACTGTGTCTCTAATTACTGCCAGTGGACCATGAGCAGAACTGATAAGGGTCACGTCCAGGCTAAGGAGTTCAAGAAGCAGGTACACCTTCTCCACTCCCTCTCCCCCAATCTGCTGGCTGACTGTGGAAGAGTCCAAGGCCTGAGGGGAGAACAGAGCTGTTGGATTGGAGGACCCTGGGTCCCTGAGTCACCATGTGGAAGGCTACCTGACGAAAAGAACTTCTTCATGGATGGTTACGTGAGCAAGAAATAAACCTTTACTGTGTGAAGCCGCTGAGATTTGGGGGTTATTCTTATTATAATGGCTAGTATCCCCTTAATTAATAAACTCCTTGCTAGCGGTGTAACTTTGGATAAGTTGCTTGATCTCTCTATACCTTAGTTACCTAGCCTATAAAATGGGGGAAATAATATCTCCCCGACCCAAATAGAATGCTCAGTAAATGCTGGCTGCTATTATTAATAGTACATTATTGTTATTGTGGTCATTCCTTCTGATTTTCTGGGAGCAGGAAAGGTGAATTATTTTCAACTGGAACATCAGAAAAATGTGTTTGAAAAAAAGTAGGCTGCAGAAAGCAATCTATATCAAGTAGTGCAGGCTTTGTACAATAACATTTTATTATTTGCATTTGGGCTGTAGTTAAATTTGTTGGTGTGCATAAAAGACACTCATAAATGCATACAAAGAGATATTTCTTCTCTAGCACACATGGACTTGTAATTATTGTTTTGGCTTATGGGGTTGTGAGGATGTATGTATAGTGTAAACATTCTCATTTCAGAGCTTCAGATGCCCATGCAGGAATCTAGAGAATACTCAGGAATTGGAGTTTTTAAAATAAGCGTTGAGACTGTTGGAATTTGTTTAGTAGACAGATTAATTCCCCAGTTTTAAAGCATTATGTGATGCCCCCATACGAGGGCACGGATGGTTGTATCAATAGCTGGTGTAGTAGCTTGCTTCTGACTTAATTTCCTTTATCTAAAACAGGAATGTAATGCAGTATTCACATGCAGTTTTATACCATAGAGCTACAATTTATCAGAGGCATTTGCCCAGTTGACTGTGTTGAACAGGAAAAGCTTATGAAACCTACCAAGATTTTTTTTTAAGAGTATAGACAGTAAAACAGGAGAGGAGAGATAGCCATCTTTTAATTCAGAACCTGACAATCTGGAAGTAATGGAAATCTGTCAGAGACCACCCATGGCAGAGCCAGCTGCTCTCGGGGACAGCCTCCTTGGAGCTCTGGAATTTAGTCAGGCACTCTAAACAGCTAGTTGAGAGGATGGGCTCTGGGGGCACTGGGACTGGGACCCCCAATCATTCTGACAGTGCTCTCCTGAGGGGGGTGCCAGAAGGCACCATGGAAAGTCATTTAGACCACACCGTTCTTCCCGTCTAGCTGGAAGTTCTTAAAAGCACGCTGAGGAAACTCTGTTGCCTTCAGTGTTGGTTCCTTTACATGCTTCTCACCCCACCAAGGAGGCGCTGCTTACAGATCATGTTCTGAATCCCTCAAGCCGGATCCATTTGCTGAGCCACTCCCTGCGTCCTCTCTGCTTCCTTTCTGCTTGCTCTTTGGGTTGCAGTTCAGTGCCATGTCCTCTTCTCTCTCTTCATCATTTCTAAAACAGTCTTTTGTTCAGATTCAAATTGTCTCTTGTTCCTGTGGCTTTGACAGAAAAATTGCATTCCTCAAGGATTGTTCTCAAACTTCACTAGATCTAGAAGAGCACAGCATTAACAATGGGCTTTTCTGACCTTGGAGACACTAGACTGGAATACCTGTGTGAAACAGAATTATTCATACAATAGGGCACTTTCCATTTCAACTAGAAAAGTATTCTTCTGTGGCTGAGAGTTCCATGAAATCAGTTTTGTTTTTGTGATGGTTAAGAAGAAGTGGTCCTAACTTCAGTTTAAAGGATTTGGATGTGTATTTACTTGAAAAGATAATTGCTTTGGAGTATTGTGTTTTGAAGTGACACCTTTGTGTGCAATAATTGGGTTGAGAGGAATACTAAGTACATTTGTGTCATAATAAGAAAACGACACTGTCTATAAGGAGAGACTGCAAAATTATACTTTAGTTTTTGTTGCAACGTCTTTAGTAACATATCTAAAAATTGTCTTCCCTCTGCCCCCACAATACACACGCACAAATATGGACTTCTAGCAACCAATTTCTGCCAGAACAGAGTCCTCACCAAATAATTATTATTGAAGAGTCCTTGGAGCCTTGTGAATGTATTAGAAAAATGCCATTGCCCAGAGCAACATCGGGAGCTAGGGTCTGTTAGGTTGTAAATGTTGGTTGCACGTTTCTTCTTATTGTTGCGGCAAAAGAATGACCTTTTTCAGAAATTTTAGAAATATTGAGATTTATTACTTCTCCCATCACCATCATCATTTGTGAGTATTTTACTCTGTGTTCAGCACTCTGCTGCATACTTTACACACTTCACATCATTTGATCATCTCAAGAGCAGTATGAGGTCTGGTCTCATCCACCTTACTGTCAAGGAAAGGACCCTGGTGGAGGCTGATCAACTTGTTACGTGGCTAGTACATGGTAACATGAGGACTTGAACATGCAACATCTGACTAGAGAGTCCCTGGTCCTAGGCACCATGACAAACTTGAAGCTGGTGTTAGGACTGCTTGCCCCTAGCAAGTGCACCTTGGTGATTCTACTGTGATTTAAACCCTGGCCAGTAATTCTAAGCCAAGCGGGGTGCTGCTACCAGGCTCCAAGTCAGTAGCACAGCAGCAATATTGACACAGATTCTTTACATTGGGCCCATCGTGGTCAACTGTCTTCACTAGGAGTAAGTTGAGGGAGACAGAGTAGGAACTACATCACTCTATCCCCACTGGGGGGACATAGCATGAGCTTACAACTTACATGCAACCTAAAGAGACTGTCCCGTTTCTCTTCTCCCCTCCGCACCTCTCCCTTCTGCCCCTTTCTATCAAGCCTTGGTCACAGATGTCCTGCCTCATAATGACTCATGACCGTCTCATTATATTACTAGGCTCCTTCATAGATGACATCTTCCAGGAAGCAGGGAATCATATATGCTGCATAGGCATCCCCTTTTCTGGGAACTTTGACGAATCCATCATTTTACATCCTGTGATCCTCTTTCTCCCTGGTGACTGTGATGGCCGGTGCTTTCTGTCCCTGGCCAGAGCACCCTTGCACATCTGGCAGAAGTAACATACCTGTACTGAAGAGCAGTGTGCCCTCCAGAGGAGGCACACCGACCAGCTGTGCAGGATATGAGGGTGCAAGTTTACGTAGAAATGATCCATGCAGCTCTGCGTCAACTTATTTTTAAATAAAATGAACCAAAAATAAGCCTCCTTTTACCCCAAGGGAACCACATGTGTTTGTCAACACATTCCCCCCATCTCCCTGCAGCTTGGCACATGGTAAGCCATTTGTAAATATTTGTTGAATGAAAGAAAATAGCAACATTTTCAGTTTAAGTTTCTTTTTTGTATTGGCATAATCCCATCTTAAATGATTGGGTTAATGAATTTATCTCTTGCACTGTGGCTATTTCAGAGCTTGAAGGAATAAAAAGACAAAAAAAAAAAAAAAAAAAGAAAAAAGAACCTTAGGGTGGGAACCTGAGGCTTCTTCACACTTACATAACAAAGCAACTTAAAGGGCTTGGACTATCTCTGGGTTGCTATCCCAGTGTCAGGGTTATTGGGGGATCTGGATTAGAGGATTTTAAGGGAAGTGCCAGAGGGTTGGGAGAGGGATAGAAAAGCAGCCCATTTGTTTCAGGTCGCAGACTTCAAGGCAAACGCTCCACATTTCCACTTGAGGATGGGCAGGTCCTTGCTGTGCCATCTCCCTGCCAGGGCCTTCTGTTAATCCTCATGCAGTGATTTAATTATGCCGACTCTAGAGGTGTAATTTCCGTTTTTGATGAGAAAATTTAGCCAAGAGACCACGTTAACATGCACCCACTCTTTGGCTAATGATGCTTCCTGCATTTGTCCTCTGCAGAGGGTATTTTTTTCCTGGTGCCAAGTCCACCCAGAGCCCCTCTTCCATGTTTGGCTTTTATCCTAATTAATTCTGATTGGCCAGAAGTCTCCTGACTGGAGCTCCCTCTCTGGGGGCTGTTCTAGGCGACTCACTTTTAGATACACAATTCTCACATAGGAAAAAAAACGGCCCAAACATATGAACAACATTAAGTGTTCTGACAGTGAAGTAGTACTTTTCTCTTCGTGGTGTTTGTGTGAAATGATCTGGCAAAATAGATGCTGCAGAAATAATGCATTTCTGTGTCTTCCTTCTCAAATGATAAATGTTCTTGGCTCACCACAGGATTTCTTGCCAAATGCTGATTCTGCTAACAGAAGGGATGGAAGCTTCAGAGGCTCTTTTGTGACAGAGAGAATACAAAGTTTCTCAGGCTTGCCTTTCTTCCATGTCACAAATGTGACACGGAATGTGTTCTCCCTAGACCCCAGTCCTGGCTAAATCCACAGGCTGCCTTGCTGGGGCATCTCTGCTTAGTGCACCAAGCCGGGGTTAGGCCCAGTGATCATCCACCACCTTGTTGGAATTTGTCTGTTACATTGAGACCTTCAGTTTAGGAATATGAAAACACAATGCTTGCTAGAATCCTCTGTAGCCAGAAATGCCAAGAGGGAAAAATAAGGTAGCACTAGGATTTGGGGTCGTTCATTATGTGCAGGCACTGTGCTGAGGGCTTTGACAGATGTCCTCCCAGTAAGACTGCAGGGCAGCAATGGATGACCGACATCATCATCTCTTGAGTTCTGAATGAGGACCCTGAGGCTAAGGAGGTTAATGGCTTCCTTAAAGTGACCCAGCCAGCTGGCCCAAAGTGTTGTTTGTCTGGTCCCCAGAACCCTTATGTCTCTAGGGGAGCCCTGCCTCTCATTCCCCTGCCTCTTGTGGCCCCTCCCCATTGCCATCTTTCGAGTCCTGGCCACTGCAGCCTCTGACTTCCTTGTCTCCATCCAGTTTTGCCCCCTTTCTCTGTATTCTGCACACTGAGGTTATTCAAAAGCACAGACCTGATCACTGATCCCTCCTACCCTCAACACCCCTTGTGGCTCCACTTGTTGCCCGTCCCTGCAGCCCCACCCACCTCCCCACATCAGGATGGGGTCCAAACTCTTACTCCTAGCACACCACCCTTGGTGACCTGGCCTCTGCTCACTTCACTGGCCTCATCTCTCACCAAAGTCATCCAACCGTGGCCATCCATGCTCCAGTGCAGGGGGACAGTGAGCACTTCCTTGAGCCCCGGGAGTCTCCCCTCTGGTCTTTCCTCCTTGCTGCTCCCTCTTCCTGGCATCTTCATCCCCTGTTGCACCTCCCACCCCACCCCCAGCCTTGTCGTCCTCAAAGGGTTCTGCAGGATGGGAGTCACGGCCCTGACTACCCTCGTCAGACTTTCCCTGATGCTGCATCTTCCTTGCCTGTTTCCTCCTCAGAATATCCTGGCCATTAGCAAAGAAAGCAAGATTTCTTTAAAATTTTTCTTTAAAATTTTCACATGTTTTTGGGGAACAGGTAGTGTTTGGTTACATGAGTGTGTTCTTTAGTGGTGATTTGTGAGATTTTGGTGCACCCATCACCAATTTGTAGTCTTTTATCCCTCACCTGCTTCCCACCCTTACTCCCTTTCTCCGAGTCCCAAAAGTGCATTGTGTCATTCTTGTGCCTTTGCATCCTCATAGTTAGGTACCACCTATAAGTGAGAACTTACGATGTTTGGTTTTCTATTCCTGAGTTACTGCACTTAGAAAAATGGTCTCCAGTTCCATTCAGGTTGATGTGAATGCCATTAATTTATTCCCTATTTATGGCTGAATAATATTCCATCATATATCTATACTGTAGTTTCTTTATCCACTCATTGATTGATGGATATTTGGATTGGTTCCACATTTTTGCAGTCACGAATTGTGCCACTATAAGCATGTGTGTGCAAGTATCTTTTTCATATAATGACTTCTTTTCCTCTGGGTGGGTACCCAGTAGTGGGATTGCTGGATCAAATGGTTGTTCTACTTTTAGTTTCTTAGGGAATTGCCACACCGTTTTCTATAGTGGTTGTACTAGTTTACATTCCCACCAGTAGTGTAGAAGTGTTCCCTTTTTACCACATCCATACCAACATGTATTATTTTTTGATTTTTTTGATTATGGCCGTTCTTGGGAGGAGTAAGGTGGTATCGCATCGTGGTTTTGATTTGTATTTTTCTTATCATGAATGATGTTGAGCATTTTTTCATATGTTTCTTGGCTATGCATATATCTTCTTTTGAGAATTTAGACAGCAAGCTTTCTTAAACATCACTTTACTCATTATTATGTGCTTGGTGTCTAGCACCCTGCCTGGCATACCAGAGACACCAGGTATAGTTTGCAGAGCAAACAAATGGAGTGCTGGAGACAGGATGCAAAGCCAGCCTGGCTGAAACCTTTCACCTGGTGCCATAGTCATTGCTTCCATTTTTGTTTTACTCTCTGCCTTCCTTTTGTGTTTACTGGGACCTGGTAATACTTTCTTAACTCCTTTTCCCAGTTGAAGGATGACTGCTTTTACATGAAACAAAAGTAATTTATAGTGGCATCCTTGAAGCTATAGAAAATAAAAAGCCCCATTGCCTGCACAGCTGTGTGGAGAGGCAAACCCCAGGAAGAGAGGGAAGAATTTTAGGTATTTTTCCTCCAGGTCTTTCTTGGTACTTTAGGGAACAGAAGCCAGTTGGTAGCCTGCATGTGGCCATGGAGTAATTTCTTTTTATTTTTTTTAATTTAGTTTGTTTTATTTTACTTTATTTTTTAATTTTATTATTATTATACTTTAAGCTTTAGGGTACATGTGCAGTAATTTCTAATTGAGGTTCCAGGGCCGCCTTCAGAATGGGCTTGCTTTTCCCTCTCCAGGTATTTTTGTTGTTGTCAGCTGTGTCTGCTCCTTGGGGAAAGGCTCCAAGCTTACCCCGCAGAGGCCTTGTGGAGGACCAATCAACTCTCCTGACTTCAAATGTGCCCTGGTGGCCTGGAGCAGTCATGTAAACTGCTGCAGCCCCTGTTAACTGCCAATGTCTCCAGGTTTTGGTATTTGCCTCTCTTGCCAAGTTCAAGCCACTGTTGGCTACAAAATCAACAAAACAAGTGTTTTTATGGTAGTAAAATGGGTCCTCTGAAACAAGTTTGCAAATTTTTAGACCCTCAGTCACCTACCCCTGTACTCCCCTTCCCCACAAGGTCAAAAGATGGAGCAGTTAGAAGAAAGACCCCGCTAGGTTTGAAACCCTCCAACGAGTTGACCTTCAATGCTGGTTGACCCTCTGTGTGCCTCAGCCTTCCACCTGCAACATGGGGGGTTGTGAGGATTAGACAAATTAATAGGTGAAAAGCTTCTGGCACCATCCTGGGATGCATTTTACTGACTTCCTTAGACTCTGGTAATGAAGACATGTCACTTAACTACAAAGAGTCTACTTGGGACCACATTCCCTTAAAGGAATCTGCTTATTAGGTGCCCATATTCTGTTCTAAATATAACTACAACTTATATATATTTTTGAATTTGAAATAGTCATTGAAAAATTAGAAAATAAAGGTAAGCAAAAGAAGAAAGAAAAAAATGATTTGTGATTGTACAGCTGGCTGTGAACACTTGGTGTATGTCCTCCTAGCAGGGTGTGTGTGTGTGTGTGTGTGTGTGTGTGTGCACGTGTGTGTGAGATTAGTGATTTAAAACAAAAAGTAAGCAGTTACTGTCTGTCATATATTGTGACACTGTTTCCTGTATTCTTTGACACAGTTTGGGATGGCTATGTGAAATTCTGTTGTACTGGAGTAGCTCACTCTATCCAGTTACTGGAGGTCAAATTGCTTGGTTTTCTACTGTAGGTACCTTTTCAGTGATTTTGATATATATCAACATTTTAAGTTACTAAGGGCTTTTGATTGATTAATGACTATCACTGGGTCTTTGTTCTTCAAAATCTTTTGTTTCCAGCAAAGTGAAACATTTCCTGGAAAGAGTAAGGCATTATATTATTCTGACCTGACTCCAGAAGGCATTAACATGTCTTGGAAGGACAGAGTGCTTTTTGCTTATGAGATACTTCCCCAGGATGATAAGAAAGTAGTATACTGTTGGTTCGTTTGCAAGGAACACCTGTTGGTATGTGGTCTGAAGGGTGGGTACTCTGGCTAGAGAGGAATGGAACCATTAAACTGCTCAGCTTATCCCAGATCTGGAATCCACAGCTTGGCAAAGAGCTTTGTGCTGAGATTAGTTAGCGATGTTACAGGCACCAGTAGTCCTGGGAGACTGACAACCTGCCGTAAAGCCAGGGGCTTCTGTTCACAGAGCAGACTCAGAAGAAAAAAGTGGGATATAGGAAGATCTCATTGAAAACTTGGTGGACAGTCAGAGTTAAATAAATTGATTCCCTTCTAGAAGTTTATTGGGAGAGAAACACATACAAGTAACAGATATGGCCAGAATATTGGGGCCCGGTTTAAAACCAAAAACTTCAGATAAAGATGAATTGTGAAATCCATTTTGTTTTTCGTTATCTTAAGCCTCTAGATCACCTTAATTACAGAGTTTAGACATTCATTTCACTGACTATAAATATTAGACTGCATTAGTTTCGTTTGTTTTACTCAGTCTTGAACTTTGTATTTTTGGTGGTAAATCAGCATTGGGTGTAAGCTGAGTTTCAGTGTTGGTTTTTGGAGCACATCTGGCAGGCAGCAAAGAGCTCCTGGGAATTTTAGCTCCAAAGATATTGGCTTCCATCTGAACTTAGAAATAGTCTCAGTGATGGTCACTGAAGTTTTATTCACATACCAGAGCACGCTGTTAGCTTGAGCCAGGTTTGGGCTGGCCAGAGCCCCACCTCCGAGGCCAATCCAGTCAACCTCCCAAGGTAGGGGTAAGGAAGGTCACTCTTTGCCTTACTGTGTTGGGTGTTGCTGTAACAGATTATCATAGATTGGGTAATTTACAAGAGAAGAGTTCTATTTCTTCCAGTTCTGGAGGCTAGGAAGTCCAAGGTCAAGGGGCCGGAATCTGGCAAGGGCCTTCTTGCTTCATCATCCCATGGCAGGTGGTAGAAGGGCAAGGAGAGCCAAGCCAGAGAGAAAGAGTGGGCCAAACTCACTTTTTTTTTTTCTTTTTTTGAGGCAGAGTTTTGGTCTTGTTGCCCAGGCTGGAGTGCAATGGTGTGATCGCGGCTCACTGCAATATCTGCCTCCCAGGTTGAAGTGATTCTCCTGCCTCAGTCTCCTGAGTAGCTAGGATTACAGGCGCCCACCACCATAACTGACTAATTTTTTGTATTTTTAGTAGAGACGGGGTTTCACCGTGTTGGCCAGCTGGTCTCGAACTCCTGACCTGAGGTGATTCACCCACCTTGGCCTCCCAAAGTGCTGGGATTACAGGTGTGAACCACTGCACCTGGCCCCAAACTCGCTTTTATAACACACGCAGTTTCTCTGTAACTTACCTACTCCTGTGATAACAGCATTAATCCATTCATGAGGGCAGAGCCTTCATAACCTTATTATCTCTTATTAGGCCTCATCTCCCAGTACTACTGTATTGGGGATTAAGTTTCCAATACATGAACTTTGGGGGACACACTCAAACCATAGCAGCCTTATAGAACCATAGGAAAATGCAGCTGCATCCTTCCTTGCATCTCCCTTGCATTGTGAAATTGCAATTACTCTGCAATAGGCTCCATCCAGAGAAGTCTTTTGTGTCTGCTGTGGGGCTGTGGCAGCAACCACAAGGACCTGTCCTTGCTTCCAGGGCCACACAATCTATGATGCCAGGAGAGAAGAGCACAGACAGTTTTGGGGTCTGGGATGGAGCATGAAGCCTTCTTGTGTTGGAGAATAGGACAGCTTTGGTGGGGAGGGAGGAAAGTCTAGATTGAAGGAATAAATTGTTTTTCAGGTAAGATGCAAGAGAAACTCATAAGATTTTTATGGATGTTTTCAGGGAGCCGGGGGAAACATGAAACTACAGCTCATGATCAATTATACTACCATGTAAAGCAGTTCAAAACATCTAATAAGCAGTGTAGCAGATGTCAATCTTGGTCTAGACTCACATGGTCCAGAAATACCACTTCTTAATTTTTCCAGGATCAACTTAATGCTGAGAAACTCCAAGCTCTTGGGTCTAATATTCAGGTCAGAGGAAGAGATCCATTTTGAGGATCTCTTCCCACTTCCCCTATGCCAGTGAATAGGGGGTTGCTGGGGAGTCCATGTCTAGATTCCTACCTGCCTGTAAGGGTAAGAGGAATATCTTTTTTTTTTTTTTTTTTCTGAGACAAGGCCTTACTGAGTCACCCAGGAAGGAGTACAGTGGGATAATCATAGCTCACTGCAACCTCAACCTCCCAGGCTCCAGCAATCCTTCCACTTCAGCTCACCAAGTAGTGGGACTTCAGGCATGTGCCACCATACCTGATTAACTAAAAACAAACAAAAAAACATTTGTGGAGACTGGGTCTTGCTATGTTGCCCAGGCTAAGAGATGGGTATCTTGCTGCTCCTAGAACACATGGCCAGATGCCTCCAGCCTCACCTCTAGGCTCTAAGGATTTTGTTTTAGTTTAAGGATCTGAGGAATTCTCTCTTTACATTCGTTGCTTTCCTTAGAGTTCCTCCCTTTGTCCTCAAACAATAATCTTATTTCAGGATACCCAGTATTACTGCCTCAAAAGACTTGGACATTTGAGCATTTGAGCAAGGAAGGGAAGCGTTTTGTGACACACACACACACAAACAGACACACACACACACACACACCCTTCCTCAAGTCAAGGAGAAACTGAGCCTTCCAATTTACATTTTGAAGGTATAGGATGGGAAGAATGAATGGAGAGAAAATGTAGATTTATATCTCAAAAATTATTCTGCCATTAAAATGTAATACATTTTCCTTTTCACAACTAACTCTTAAGGTCCCTAGAGCCGAGATGAGATGTGGAGCCCCTTGATTTCCCTGGGTAAGAGCTTGGGGTGAGGAATTAGTAAACTGATTCAGAGTTTCCCCACAAATAAGAGTAAATATAGCTTACCCAGCATCTTTAATTTTCCAGCTGTTTGATAACCAAATAAATGTCATGGATTCATGTTGACATTAAAAGTGTTATAAACTTCATTTGGAAGGTTCCTATTAATAAACAATATTTCCTTCCACTAGGAACAAAATTAAATCTTTAGTTAAACCACGTTTTGGGTCTCAGGACCCTTTACACTCTTACAGAGCCCTGAGGACTCCCTGAGAGCATCTGTTTATGTGGGTTACTTGTATCTATTGATATTTAGCATATTAGAAATTCAAACCAAGAAATTCAAAAAGTGATTATTACAAGGATAAAAAAACTCATTACATGTTAATATTATATATATTATATAATATATATATATTATATATATTATATATATATATTATATAATATATATATAAAATATAATATATATATATTATATTTTATGGAAAATAACAATACTTTTTAGAATAAAAAAATTAGAGGAGTGGCTGTTTTTCATTTTGCAACTCTCTTTAATATTTGACTTAAGAGGAAATATGTGGATTCCCATATCTGCTTCTGTGTTCAATCTCTTGTGATTGGTTGCTGAAGAAAATCTGGCTTCACATAGACATACTGTTGGAAAAATGAGTACTTCATGGACCCTGAAAGGGTCTCAGGGACCCGTAGGAGTTTTGGGATCACTTTGAGAACTGCACATTTAAACAGATAAACTACCAGGGTATGTGATGGGTTTTAAATGAAAAATTGTCTTTATTGAGAATTTGAGTCAACTGTGGGTGAAATCAGTCCCTTATAAATAGACAGATAATAGTTTAATTGGGTTAAGATATATTCCTTTCCTGGGTGCTAGTTAAGTCTCCCAGGAGAGCCAGAGTCAGTTTCACACTTCTCCCTAGTTGGCTTAATAATTTTGAAACACAGTTTAATATCCACAAATTCACCAGAAGCAGTCATGGTATAATTTTATCTTTATTTATTCCTTGTGGGTAGATGTGCTCTGAGATCACAGGTGTGGTGTTTTATGATGTCATGTGTCTTGAATGTTGCCCTCTCTTCTTACAGAAATACAAAGAGTATGAGAAAGACGTTGCCATAGAAGAAATCGATGGCCTCCAACTGGTAAAGAAGCTGGCAAAGAACATGGAAGAGATGTTTCACAAGAAGTCTGAGGCAGTCAGGGTAAGTGCCTCTGGTTTGTGCCCTGTATCGCCTGAAGACACAAAGGCAGCTTCAGGGGATGGCATTGATGAACCAATCTCTCAAAGATAAAAGTTGACTCACTCATTTATTACGTAAATACTTTTATTTTTACAGTCTGGTTAGCCAGGAAAAGCAGTCACTAGGGGCACAAACTGCCCTTTTCATAGAGGGTTCCTGTGCCAGTTTTATTCTGGTAAATTTATGCCTTCAGCAGAGCTGCCACTAATTGTACAGCTGTACAACGTGGACCTGTAACTGTATGATGCATTCAGTAACGGCCAGAAACCATTCAAAGGTACACTAGGGTTCAACTAAGCTCTAGTCTGAGCATTTTCTTGTGTCACTGTGTTTTGTGATTTTCTCAAATGGTTGCATAACATTTCAGTCTATGAGTGTGTCATAATTGATATAACTGTTCCTATATATTTGGATGTCTGAGTTATTTGAAAGTTTTTATTGGCCAGGTGTGGTGGCTCACGCCTGTAATCCCAGCACTTTGGGAGGCCGAGGCAAGCAGATCATCTGAGGTCAGGAGTTCGTGACCAGCCTGGCCAACATGGTGAAACCCTGTCTCTACTAAAAATACAAAAATTAGCTGGTGTTTTGGTGGGTGCCTGCTACTTGGGAGGCTGAGGCAGGAGAATTGCTGGAACCCAGGAGGCGGAGGTTGCAGTGAGCCAAGATCGCACCACTGCACTCCAGCCTGGGTGACAGCATGAGACTCCGGCTCAAAAAAAAAAAAATTTTTAAGAGATGTGTTGCCCAGGCTGGTCTCAAACTCCTGGGCTCTAGTGATCCTCCCACCTCAGTCTCCTGAGTAGCTGGGGCTACAGGTATGTACCACCACACCTCGCTCACTTGCAAGTTTTGACATAAATAATGCTGCAGTGAATCTTCTTATATATTTATAATGGATCAACCAGCCAAGCACCTACTACAGGTGAACTGTTCCTTTAAGGACTGTATATGTACTCACTTGTATTATCCTTGTAACACCTCCATGGTGGATGTTACTATTATCCCCATTTTACGAGAGAGGAGACTGAGAGGAAGACGTTGAGTAGCTTCTCCGAGGTCACATGAGGAGTGAGAGAGAGCTCCAGCCGTAAGGACCCCAGAGTCCACATTCTTTACTGCCTCCTTGCTTTCAGTATCCTGGAGTGTATGTGGATTTCCTTAATGTGAATTCCAGAACACAGAAGACAGTTCAGAGGCTCAGAAGCAATCTTCAAGGTTCTTTATGCATATGAAAGCATTTCTGTCCAGATAAGGTTGTGCCAATTCACAGCTGCTCCAGTGGGAGTGGTGTGCAAGTGCTTATTTTCTGAAATGCTTGCAAAAAAAAAAAAAAATACTAGTAACAGCATTGTCAATTTGAGAGGGGGACATATTGTTTTAGCATGCATTTCTTTGTGAATCACAGAATTTTAGAGGAGAAAAGGACGTAAATTTCTTTAGGTTCTGCTTCTACAATTGACAAAGTAGCCCTGGTGCCTGGAATTAGGGGAGCATTGGGAGCGGCGGGGGGAGGGGGCCGTGCAGCATGCTGCCGTGACACAGAGGTCCAGCCAGCATCAGAACCTAGACCTCACCTCCTTGAGGCAGTGGGCCTACGTGGTCAGTGAGACATGGGCTCTGGAAGTAGTGGAACTGTCCCGAATCTCAGTTCTGCCCCAAGGTGGGAGACCAGTGAGCAAAGCCGAGTAACCCCTGTGAATCTCTTTTTCCTCATTTACCAGCCTGGCGGCATTATGAGAAGTCAATGATTTAATAAATACGTGCTTACACTTACTGAGTTCAGATGCACCAGCCCCTGTGCTAATCACTTTATGTATGTAATCTCATTCTTGCATCAACACTAGGAGTGAGACACCGTTATTAATGTTGTCTTAGAAATGACCAAACAGGCTTGGCAGGGTGAAGTCATTTGCCCAGGTCACGTGGGCGAGGCTCAGCAGAGTTAATTTTTATACCTAGGTGGTGGGGTTGCAGCACCTCTGTATCTATGTAAGGTGTTTGTTTAGCTCAGTGTCTGGCAAACAGTAAATGTTCAGTAAACGTTTGCTGTTACAGCTGGTTAAAGGGCCTTCCAACCTGTGAACATCTGATAGGAGGTAGTCTTGTAGCTTTAGGAAGCACCTGGATAAAGACAGGAGGGAACATGAACTGGGTTTAGCGTCTTCGTATTGCCTAATTTTAAAACCTTTTTGCGTTAAATTAGTGAAGATAAAAAAAAAAAAGACGATTTGGTATGGTGGGTGTAGTTCCTTTGAGAAGAAAAAATAAGTTGCTCTGTTTAAATTGAAATGTTCCCAGAAAAAAGGCAGCCAGATTCCTTGCAATGTGTATTCTATATATTTGAAAATAAATGCACAGGCCTTCTGTAATCACGCTTGATGCTCGAGCCTGTAACATCTTGGTTAATTGGTCCAGTGTTATGTGGATTTCCCCACGCCTGTCTTTAAAGAGAGTTTGTATGTCACATAGGGGTTTAGTCTGGGGACGGTAGAGATGGGCCTTGTCCTCACTGTGAGCCATGTGGCTCTCTTGTTAACACTCAGGACCCATATGCCATTTGGAATGAGATGTCCCTTTGGAGGCCAGGGAAGCAGTGAGTGTGACTCTTTTCCTATTTTAATGATACCTTGATTCTCCGTTAGGAAAAGTTGCTGTTTGCCTGTGAGATTTGTGAACATTTGAAGAGCAAAGACCTCAGGTCCAAATTTGCCCGTGGGTTTGCAGTGGAGTCATTATTTGTAGCCTTGCACTGAAACACACCACTGTGAGTCAAGGTGGGGTCCTTTCCCATGCCACCCACTGGGCAGTGACCCCACCCCCCTCGCTTCGCTTCGCTTCGCTTCGCTTCGCTTCGCTTCGCTTCTCTTCTTTCCTCCCCTCCCCTCCCCTCCCCTCCCCTCCCCTCCCCTCCCCTCCCCTCCCCTCCCCTCCCCTCCCCTCCCCTCCCCTCCCCTCCCTTCCCTTCCCTTCTCTTCTCTTCTCTTCTCTTCTCTTCTCTTCTCTTCTCTTCTCTTCTCTTCTTTTCTTTTCTTTTCTTTTTTTTGAGACAGAGTCTTGCTCTGTCACCCAGGCTGGAGTGCAGTGACGCGATCTCGGCTCACTGCAAGCTCCACCTCCCAGGTTCACGCCATTCTCCTGCCTCAGCCTCCCCAGTAGCTGGGACTACAGGCGCCCGCCACCATGCCCAGCTAATTTTTTGTATTTTTAGTAGAGACGGGGTTTCACTGTGTTAGCCAGGATGGTCTCGATCACCTGACCTCGTGATCTGCCCGCCTTGGCCTCCTAAAGTGCTGGGATTACAGGTGTGAGCCACCGTGCTGGGCCCCCACCCTGCTGTTTTCTGATAGCTCAGGAACAGAACAGATTTTAGGTTTGGCCCTATCACTCTGATGCGCCATGCCTAGGAATCTTCCATTTCCAAGCCCCCATCCCCCTCCCCCAGCAGTTGGAGTTGGGTCCCAGGTTCAGGTGCCCCACCTTGTGTTTTCATAGTGTCAATCAGTGGTGACTCCAGGGACGTGTGTAGGAGAAACCTGGTTCACAAACAACCCTGTTTTATTAATATTTCCATTGATGTATATAAAATATTTATGAGTCGGGCAGTAGCAATTTAGGAAGCTACAATAACAACACCTTTAGTCTGTGAAACTAGGTTCAGTTAGTGCTGGGGAAAAAAAAATGGAGTACTACAATAACCTCGTCCTTTAATGTAGCCTGTCATCTCCTGCCTGTTAAACAATGTTGATCTTTTTCTCTTCTGGCTTGATTTCATCATTTTCCTCCATCACTTTTCCCAGTGATTAGTTGAATCAGAGTGATTTTATCATCCTCATCTCCTATTTGAATTACTCTCCACTATGCAATTATCCTATCACAGAAAGTCCTATTTTCTCCCCGTCAGATGTCTGAAGTAAATGTGAAACCTAAAGTGGCCTGCCCATTACATAACCCCTGTCATCTCATTGGTAATGGACTATATGTAACTTTTTTTTCAGGCTAGCAAATTATAAATAACCTTAGCTTCAGTAATTTCCATTAACATAATGGTGCCATCATTATGGTAGTATTTCTTAACTAATATTTTCTAGCTCTTTTTAATGCCATTGGTGGTTTAAGTAATTTTTTCACACCCATGCAGAGGCTAGCTATAGGTTATTTGATACGGCCATGCTCCTGCTTGCTTTTGTGTATAGCAGTTGTGCCCAAGGCACCATCTCTCACCTTCATTGTTCAGACATATTTATGCTACCAAGCCCTCAATTAATATTGCTAAGCAGTTTGTCAAGTTTTAAGTCCCTACGAATGGACAAGAAATGGAGTCCATTTGCTTTTAGTTCATTAACATTTCAAAGGAGATATTTCACATGTTGGACATGGAGGAAAGGATATGCACCAGTCCTCTGCCAACTATGGATTCCCATCAGACCATTCCTAAGTGACACCTGGAAATGCTTGTCTGTGTCACAAGTCAGAGCTCATCTTTGATGTTGATGGAAGGCAAATTTGACACCATTCCCCTTTCTCCTGAGTTGCTGATGTTGAGAAATGTACCCTGATTTGAGGGGAGGGAGAAGGCAGAAGGGTTATATTGCATGACCTTGGTTATATGGACAGGCTGCCCCCAGCCTTTCCTTTGTCTTTAAAATCCAGCCCTTCAGGGGGAGTAGCACAAACTATCAATCAACTGCAAGCATCATCTGGGGCTCCAGGGAACTCTGAGCAGGCACAGCCAAATGTGCGGTGGGAAGAGAATCATTAGGAAGTAACTGCGTAACCACGGACATCTCTGATTGTAAGGATATACTTTGAGGACCAATTCCATCACAGTCAGGGGGATGTCATGATCCTGTAATTTTGGTGTGGTACATATAACTGAGATGGGCAGCACAAGAGAAAAGCAGGTAAACCAGGAAATGACAAAAAGACTTTGGTGAATTTATGATTTTATACTAGTATTCTCCAGGATGATTTTCTAAAGGTGAATTCCTTAGAGTGGATTTTGCCTTTGGTTGCACTGAACAGCTCTGGGGTGGGCACTGCCTTCATCACACTGATCTGAGCTGGACTTAGAACCTCCTCTGGTCTTCCTAGGTATTCTTGGTTTCAGGGCCAGACACTGATTCAGAGGACCTTAAATGTCAGCCTATGCAGACTTCAGACCTCCACAAACTTTAACAGGTTTCAGAGAGGGAAGGAATACTGGGGGGATTATAGGATACTATCTGTTGTGGTAGCATTTCAAGCAAAACATTACAATTAATTAGACATGTCTAAAAGAATGAACTCTAATGGGGAATGTGAAGATATATAAAACACAAGTTGTAGCTAGACCCGCTCCGTGATGAGCCAATTTTCAAACCTTGGCTAAGATATTTAATAAATTTTGAAAGCACCCTGAAACTCACACCTGTAAATAAACTTAATCTTGTTTCACTAATTTTTTGATTTACATAGATAAAATGATAAGCCCTCGAAAAGAGTGTTTTGCTTAAAAATACATACCTTTGCTTGTTGGGAAGAGCTAAAGGAGACTAGATATTATATTAAGTTTTCCCCCCTTCCTATAGTAACCTGCTGTTCATTGTGGAACTGATTCCCATTATAGCTGTACTGTGGAAAGTAATTGCTGTTGTACAGTAATTCAATTTCAGTGCATTCACGCATCAGTTCACCGATAGGGGTTTATCTGGAGAAACCTGGGACTTGAAAGCTTTTTATCGAGAAATTCCACATGCAGCAAGACATTTTTCCTAGGAAACGAATATCAGTATTTGCATTTAATAAACATTTACCTTCTCAGAAAAATGGATTTTTCTCTCTGCAGAAGAGATTTACGCCAATCTTCCAAAAAGCTAGAGGATACTATTAAAGCAACTTTCTTTAAATGTTTTTTGACTGGCGCCTGTCTACATATGTATGACTATAACTTACATCAATGTTTTTATGGGAATATATACAGTGAGGCATGAAAAGCAAGATGCACCCAAGTAAAGCATACTCCATCCCCCAAATATAAGCTGTATAAGGAATTAATATCTATAGGGAGTATATGAATACTTCTGGTTTAAAAACTCATCTGATCTATAGACATTGTGAAAATTGTGTTTGAGGCATATTTTCAAAAGGATTACATTGGAAATGAAATAATTGATTCTGTTTATCCATTTGTAAGTTAAGGAAAGGTTCTTAAGACAGAACTGATTATTTTCTTTACATGTTAAGTCTAAAATGAGTTGTGGAGGTTTTAGGAACTGAATATAGCCTAACAGTGCCAGGATCACTTTAAGTTCTCAGGCAGTGGAGGTATATATGGCTGTATAGATCTAAAAGATTTTTGTTTTCTGTCTTGTTTTCATTTCTGATCTCATCTCAGAATTTCAAAGCTTGTACTGTGAAAGAGCAGTACATTTGTTTCAGAAAAAAATAATGTTTTCTGTTTTGAGTCACAGAGGGAGGAGACTATTAATTTTTTATGTTGATGTATCTTGTGGTCTATTTGTCCCCTTTTTTTGGTAAACTGGGTTGCTTGCAAAATCGTACATATATATGTAAGGAAATTTAGAGCAAAAACCTCAAACCAGAAGAATCTTACAAAAGAGCAGCAATCTGTATTCACCAGTTTTGATGAGGTCAGCAAACCATCTTTGGTTAATGGCTGAGAACAAAACCACCTGGAACTGCGTGGTCTTCGTGGGTTTCACCCCAAATGGGCCCGGGGTTTCCGCTAACATACTTCAGTTTGAGCCAACCTGAGCCTCACAGGTAGGCCCAGAAGACTGCTGTCCCTCCCTCACTGAGAGGGAACAACTTGTCCACCCCCTTGGGAGTATATGCTTACCACTAAAGGGAAGGAAGGGGAACCGCTGGACGACTCGTATGGGCAATTTCACGTCTTCTCTCCTCAAGCTCTCAGTTTTCCATCAGCCTCACATCTTTGAAGTTGGCTTGACTTGGTGGACCATATCCTAACTTTCCTGCTTATTCTGGGGGTGTTGGCCTGTAGAAAGCATTCTTCACTGGGGGTAGAACCATTGTACGAAACCTTCCTCAACTTCATGGTTATTTGTCTCTTTCCCAAATAATTGGACTAAACGCTTTCCATTTGCAGAGCTTTATGGAAGTTTAGTTTAGTGTTTTCTATGTCTACCATAGAAGCACTCATGTGTTTTTTAATGGTTTTTGTTTTTACTGGTTATAAAAGTAATACATATTCATCGTAAAAGAAAAGAGAATGTGCAGAAAATGAAAAAGGGGAGAGGAAAGATCACAGCCTGAAGAAGTAAGTATCAAACGGTACTTAATGTCTCTCAGTACCTTTCGTTTTTCAGCATCTTAGTTTCTGTCCTTATAGGTTTTTTTTTTCTGTTTGTGCATGAGTATATAGATATATGTGGGTGTATATAAACTTCTAAAACATTGGATTATTCTTTCTTGTAACAAGCTTTTTAAAAAATTACATGTTGTGGACATGTCAATGAATATAGATTTCTATTATTCTTCACGACTGCTTTTTGGATGTTCCAATCAAGCAGCTCTCTCTTAGCGAACATTGATGGCATCCGTAGTGTTTCACTGTTATAAGCAATAATATGATAAACTCTCTTGCAAAGAAGCTTTTGTCCATTTATTTGATGCATTTATTAGGATGTATTCCTAGAATTGAAATTAAGGCTTTGGGTGTATCTTGCCAGATTGTCCTACAGACAATGCTATGCCTGCCTGTGTTCCCACCTGTGTGGTTGGAGGGGAACTATTTCCGCATTGTCCTCCCTAGTATTTGACTATTATTAGTCTTTTGGCCAACTATAGTATCTCAAGGTTTGTTTTGTTTTGTTGTTTGTTTGTTTGGTTGGTTTTGAGACGCAGTTTCAGTCTTGTTGCCCAGGCTGGAGTGCAATAGCCTGATCTTGGCTCACTGCCACCTCCGCCTCCAGGGTTCAAGCAACTCTCCTGCCTCAGCCTCCCGAGTAGCTGGGATTACAGGCATCCACCACCACGCCTGGCTAATTTTTGTATTTTTAGTAGAGATGGGATTTCACCATGTTGGCCGGGATGGTCTTGAACTCCTGACCTCAGGTGATCTGCCCACCTCGGCCTCCCAAAGTGCTGGGATTACAGGCATGAGCCACCGTGCCTGGCCTCAAGTTATTTTCTTTAATTACTCACTGTTTGGCACAGTGGGTCCCTCCGGCTCCTCATCTGTCCTGCAGCAGGGTTTGAGGCAATTACACCATGTCACACAGAGCATGGGCTTGCCAAAACAGAGAGATGGCCCAGGTGCTGATCCCCATCCTCCCACAGAGAGGAATGTGGGTGTAGGCACTCTGCTGGACATGCTTGGAGGGGCCCTCCCCTTTTCCTCCCTTTCTGAAGTGTATCATAGGAACAGTCCTGGGGAGGAGGGACAGGCTAACTAGCACCAAGCTTCCTGACTTTGGGGTGCCAGCTGTTTGGAGGAATCAGCTGGGAGCATCGGCGGCTCAGTACCTGGGGACTGTGGTGCCCAGGGTGTTTCAGCCTCCCCACTACTGTGGGAGAAAGTCAGTAGTTGCAAGAGAATTTGAGCTTGGTGCAGCCCCTCTCACTGGGAAAGGGCCCTGTTCCCAGCTGGCTCATTGTCTGAGCACCCAGACTGAGCACCAGGGTCACTTTGATTGACTTCTCTGAAAGGTACCGTGTAGTTAAGTTGACCATCTTTTTACATGTGTATTAGCCATTTCTTCTTCATTTTTATTTTTTATTTTCATACGTTGCCTGGTAATACTCCTTCCCCTTGTTTAAGTGTACTATTTCTTTTCTTGTCCCAACTTGCCTTTACTCTGGCCCCAGTGCCTACTACAGTGCTTCAAACTATAGTTAAGTGCTCAGTAAATGTTTGTGGATTGACTTACAGGCCTTTGTCTTGGGGTCAGGATAACTTAAAGTGAGGGTGATATGGATGGTATGGGCTACACCCCTTCCCTTTGGCCAGAGAACTCCTGAGTGATAAAGGGGAAAAGAAAGTATTAGAGCCCAACTGCAAAGCAACTGTGGGGTTCATGGACTTTCCCGAATCCTCCACTGTCGGCTCCAAGTGAATGAACCTGACACAGCAACATGGCACCAAGATGTTGGTCCCAGTTCTGATTTTTCAGAGTATTATGTTGTTGTTGTTGTTCTACACCAGGCCAGGTGGAAAACAATGCCTCTTAATTTATACTCAGGCCAGGCAAAAGCAATCTTAAAAGGTTTGTGGGTGGGAGGAAATTATGATGGGTGAATTACTGATGCGTTACCATCAATAGATCCAAATGACAGAAGAAAGCCATAATAATAATAATAATAATGATAATAAAAGACCACTGTCTATAATTTTATAAATTACCAGCAACAAATTAAAGGGTTTCAGAAATATTTTGAATGCATATTTAGTCTGTTTAACTAGGGATGTGTTGGTGGCATTGGTTGTACTTTTTTGGTCTTTACTCAGTTTCCCATATGGAGGTGAGGAGCAGCTGGTCCTGCAAACAGAGTGAGATTATTTACATTTTCTAAATTAGGTTATGAGGGGGAAAATGAAAAGATAGTTAGGAATTCATTGGCATTTCATTTACACTGCATTCAGTGGAGAGATGACAGCCCTTGCGAGTAATCAGAATCTTTGTTAAAAATCAGCTGGGATATCATTTATTGCACATCCCAGGCTTACTGGCAGCCTGAACAGATGAACATGCAAGGCTTTGTACTATCAGGAGTAAGTGTGGATTTTTTGTTCTTGTGTGCTTTTTAATTGATTTGTGTGTATGTGTGTGTGTGTGTGTGTGCCACTTGGGAAGGAAAATCAAATCCTTGGGAATATACTTAGAGAGCCTCCCCACACTGCACTCAGTGACTCTGGAGCATTTCGTGAGGCTGTTTGATGGGATTTATAGAGAGGAACTTCTCTAGTACCTCTGCAGAGCCCTTGATGGATGTCAGAAAGCAGACTTCTCATCCAGGGTCACGGTTGGAGTTGCTCATAGACAGCCCCACTCCAGCCAATGAGCAGGAGTCTTCTTACCTCTAGCAGGTGTGTCTGCAGACACTCGAAGACTGCTAACCCTAACCCAGGTTGCGGCCCTGATTTGACTAGTACAGGAGTTACCTTAGTAAAAATTCTAGGCTGGGCAAAGATCCTGACTCTTATCACTTTTAGCCAGCCATGAATAGATGGGTACCAGCTGCACAGAGATGATGGAAGCAGCTCCAGTCCGACTGGAGCACAGTCAGACTCATAGGGGAGCGGAGCCCTGCAGGCAGCCTCTTGGCCAGCCAGTGGGTCGCCTCTGTTAGGATGCCTCTTGAGCCTGGCAGCCTGTCTCCAAGAGGACTTCCCTTCAAAGGGCTCAGTGGATCCATTCCCTTGATGTGCTGGGAGTCTGTCATTGCAGTCACTGTGGCCATGGTCTGGGGACAGTGCATCAGCTTGCTGTGGTCCACACGGGGGAATTAGGGTTGGCCTCTGAGACCAGATTTGGTAGAGATGATTTTTATTCTAGGGAAGTATGTTCAGTACACATGTGTTCATAATGGAGGAGATGGGCAGCAGTGTGGGGGTTGGAGGTTGACACGTGAGCATTCGTTTTTATGGGAATTTCATCATTGGAGATGGGGAAATAAAAAAGAATTAATCGCATCAGAATTGTAAACCTGTGTCCCCCAGGCCAATCCTGGTTGTAGATACCTTTTAATTGGTCTGTATGGGCTTTAAGGGGGAAAAATGAAATCACATATAAAATATGAAGTGATATTAAAATATCCAGATTTAAATCTTGGAAAATGGAGAAGTGTAGCCATCCTGGGCCTCCATGTCCATAGAACAGCAATCAGCATCAGCATGAATGTCTCCGTTGGTTGATTTCCATGCAGCTCCCTAGTCGTTTATTTGCTACTCTGGCCGTAAGGAACATGGAGTTTGCAACCCCTGCATTAATCAGATTAGGGTTAGCAGAGTCTTTGTGTATGTGAAGTAGGCAGCATACTTATAGCTTTCATAATTCCCCCACAGAAAGCCAGCTGGAGTCATTGCCATTGTTTTCATCACTGATAACATCTCTGTTGTCATCATGATCATCACATTGCTGAATGCTTCTTGCTTGCCAAGACACTATGCTATGCTTTGCATATATTATCTCATTTAAGTGATACTTGTGAAGTTGGATTTAAAAAATTCTTGGCTGGGTGCAGGGGAAAGACCATTCAAAGGATTTAAGGTAAGAATGTGCACTATAAGGGAATGTAGAATCTTTCTTTTTTAAAGTTCCTGAACTACCAAATGAGACTGAGATTTTCTTCACCTTTAAGATTTGAGGATGTTTAGCTCTAGTTCAGCGCTCACCTATAAAAAGTTCGATTTGTTTTGTTGTCTGTTTTCTCCCAATCTCAAAACGGTTTGATTCATGTGAATAATTCCCAGTCTAGTCCCATTCATAGAATCAGCAAATGAAAATCAGAGCTATCCCCTCCCTCCCTCAATCCACCCTGGTCCCCAGCATACACTTTCCTGTAGCATGGACTGAGACAGTATTGGTCACGTGGAGAAGGGGAAGAAAAATGCTCAGAGTGGCTACATTTGAATATGTGGCACTTATCTCTCTGCGCAGGCACCTTATAGAAAAAATAATTCATTAAACTTCGTTCTAGAAAAAAAGAGCATTAAGCCTTCATCAACAACAACACAAAGAGCTCACCATGGCAGGAACGGGACAATAAAGGGGTTATTTTAGCAGAATTAACAGGAAGAAATTAGCCCCATGTATCCTTCCTTTTTATCACAGTGTGGTGCATTTACATATTTTGAAATTTCACATTTGCATAGTCAATGATTTTAAATTAGATTCTCACATCTCCTCTCTGATGTTTGTCATGTGTACAACTTGTCTTAATAACTGAGTTGTTAGCATTTAAAAAGCAGTTATTTAATTATTGGCACAACCTTGAAACATAGCACCCAGCTACCCTTGCAATTTTTAAGCAGCTTTATACTGAGATATAATTCACATATGTATAGGACACGTGAGCATGCATGTGTATTTACTTATGTGCCATTTTGAAACACATCCGATGTGTAAATCAAGTTCAGGTTCTCTGATTTATCTGGTAACCACAGCTGAGAATTGGATGGGGGAGTGATGCTTTGAACTAATGCCTTTTGGGAGTGGGATGAAGTGCTTATTTCTTTGAGAATTCTTGTCATTTCAAAGAGGAGAAAATAAAAGCTTGAGAGTAGGGTTGCAATATATGTGTCTTCCCTTCCTGTCCTGAGCTACCTTCATTCGTCCAAGGCCTGTGTGTGGGTGGGGAAGCATGCTCACCTCACCTGCCCCATCTTTCCTTGACCACCTGTCTGCTTTGTGGGCTATAAGTTCTATCAGCCTGGGGTCTTTGGGTTGGCTACTGTTAAGATCTAGATTTACAGCTGGCTCCCTCCCCACATGGAGTTTATGTGCTATTAGGGGAGACAGGAAGGCTTTGAAATCGGGAGTCCTGGCCGTGCCACCCAGGGAATCCAGGGAGTGAAGCCAAACATACACCAGGTCCTGGGAGGTGGCAGAAGCAGAAGGAACAGCACGTGTGAAGCTGGAGAGGAAGTAGAATGTGGGACCAGTTGAAGGCATTGAGAGGAGGATGGAGTGGAGAGAGGGTTTGGAGAGGAGAGAGCAAGACAAGGGTTTTTTTTCCCTGCTGTGAGGGGCCTGGTGTGGTGGAATAGAGGTGGTCGATTCGTGTGTTTATTTGAATGTCTTCCTCACCACCTCCCAGGCCAGTGGTTCATCCATTTTACTCTGCTCCCCAAGTTTCCCCCAGCACTTCACACACCTGGTTTGGTGGGTGCTAGGCGTTCACTGGAAGAGTTTGGGTGTCATTTTAAGAATACAGGAAGTTGCGGCAGGGTTTGCATTTCTGTGTCTGCACTGCTCATTGGCCGCCTCCCTTTCCCTTTGTGTCTGGGGAAAAGCTGCCATGTTCCTCACTTTTCTCTGGGTATTGATTTATATGCACCTGCCCACCCTTAGAAAGTATGTCGCCTTCTCAGTGATCAGAGGCTGCGGTGCCCTGAGATGGCTCCTTTGTTGCCTGTTCCTCTCTTCCAGCCAGATGTGCTCTGGAGACTGGAGAGCACAAATCTTTTATACAGCCCACCTAGAGTGAAGCCCCCGGGCAGCACTCAGGAAGAGGGTGCTGGGAAGTGCAGCCGCTTCTGTTGTGCTGGGAGAAAGCCCGAAAGCCTGCGTTTAATGGAAGCAAAGAGCCTGCTTTTTAATTTTCAGCTACATTTAGCAGATGGACCAGTTCAGGATTGTCCTGTTTAGGGAATCTCCCCCAACATTTGGACAGTTCGTAGGTGGAGGGGACCTCGTAGGAGCCAGGCTAAGGGGGAAAGTCGCCTGTTAGTTTTCTGAGCTTGTGTCCCATTGGGTCTCACCTTTCTGAAGGCAGTTATAAGGAGACAGTGCATAATTTGCTCACTTTCAGCAACGGCTGTGGCTCTCCAAGCACGCTCTCTTCGCCTGCTTCATTGGCCCCAGCAATTTAAGAAGGCTAGCCTTGGGAATTACTTCCTCTTGTAGAAGTGGAAGTGCAGGGACTTTGCCCATGCCATTTGTTTTGTGTGTAAACTTTTTTATTTTATTTTATTTTATTTTATTTTATTTTATTTTATTTTATTTTATTTTATTTTGAGACAGAGTCTCACTCTGCTAGCTGGAGTGCAGTAGTGCGATCTCGGCTCACTGCAACCTCTGCCTCCCGGGTTCAAGCAATTCTCATGCCTCAGCCTCCTAAGTAGCTGGGATTACAGGCGCTCGCCACCACGCCCAGCTAATTTTTGTATTTTCAGTAGAGACGGGGTTTCACCATGTTTGCCAGGCTGGTCTTGACTCCTGACCTCAAGTGATCCACCCACCTTGGCCTCTCAAAGTGCTGGGATTATAGGCTATTTTGTATGCAGACTTTGATTCACTTAGATGTTCAGTCATCTCTTGGGAAACAGGTTCACTTTGGAAGGAGTGAACTGGGCTTTGGAGCTAGTGAGACCTGAGGATAGCCATTATCCACTGACAGTGAGACCTGAACCTCCCTGAGTCTCAGTTTTCTTGTCTGTGAAATGGGCGTGTTCTCATGTGGCAGGGATTGTGACTCTCTGGATATGGCAAGAATGGATTTGAGGCTGGTTCCGTCAGACTAGCCCTGAGCCCAGGTCACACGCTCCCTCCTTGAGATGGAAGCAGTCACACAAGTGACCTCAAAACTAACGTGAGGATCAAATGAGCAAACATGGGCCTGGCATGAGCCCACGAGTTACATGGCAAACACTTTGTAAATGGTCATTTAATTTTATTTGTATATGTAAATAGTGCCTTTGACAACCAGCATAGCAGAAGCAGGCTCTGATTCGGGCACCAAACTCGCTCAGCTCAGTTCCTGTCACAGTCATTTAATAGCTGAATAGTCTTGCCCAATTTACTTAAACTCCCTAAGCTTTAGGAACCTTAACTCTAAGATGAGGGTTAGAATACCTACTTAATGGAGTTATTTTGAGGGTTAAATTAGAACATTGATGTAAAGTGTTTTAGCCCAGTGCCTGGCACATAGTTCTACTTCCTAAAGACTAGTTACTGTTATTCTTGGTCTGATTATTAATATCATACAGAAAGTATGGATATGATAGAACACTTAATAGGAATATTTGAAGAGGTTTTAAAAATTCAGCTATGGCAAATACTACTATTACAGGACAGGGTTCCCGATCCAGACCCCAAGAGAGGGTTCTTGGATCTCGCTCAAGGAAGAATTCAGGGTGAGTCCATAAAGTAAAGTGAAAGCAAGTTTATTAAGAAAGTAAAGGAATAAAGAATGGCTACTCCATAGGCAGAGCAGCTCCAAGGGCTGCTGGTTGCTCATTTTTTTGTTATTTCTTGACGATATGCTAAACAAGAGGTGGATTATTCATGCCTCCCCTTTTTAGACCATAAAGGGTAACTTCCTGGCATTGCCATGGGATTTGTAAACTGTTATGGTGCTGGTGGGATTGTAGCAGTGAAGATGACCAGAGGTCACTCTCGTTGCCATTTTGGTTTTGGTGGGTTTTGCCCGGCGTCTTTACTGTCACCTGTTTTATCAGCAAGGTCTTTATAACCTGTATCTTGTGCCGACCTCCTATCTCATCCTGTGACTTAGAATGCCTGACTGTCTGGAAATGCAGCCCAATAGGTTTCAGCCTTATTTTACCCAGCCCCTATGTAAGATGGAGTTGCAGCCAGGCGCAGTGGCTCATGCCTGTAATCCTAACACTTTTGGGAGGCCGAGGCGGGCGGATCATGAGGTCAGGAGATCTAGACCATCCTGGCCAAAATGGTGAAACCCTGCCTCTACTAAAATAACAAAAAATTAACCAGCTGTGGTGGTGCACGTTTGTAGTCCCAGCTACTCAGGAGGCTGAGGCAGGGGAATCGCTTGAACCTGGGAGGCGGAGTTTGCAGTGAGCCGAGATCGCGCCACTGTACTACACAGCCTGGCGACAGTAAGACTCCATCTCAAAAAAAAAAAAAAAAAAAAAAAAGATGGAGTTTTTCTGGTTTCAATGCTTCTGACACTACTATCTCAGGGAGGTAACCTAGAAGAAACTCTGCCTCCTCAGAATCCCAGGAGACTTGTCTGCAGGACGGCCCCAGTGGCTTATGGAGAGCTCCCCTCTGTATGGTCTTCTTGGGCATGGATGCCCTCCTGCTCTGCACAGCCGGACTTCCTCAGCTGGGCAGGGTCCCTGAGACGGACAAGGAGAGGAAAGTGAAGGTGGAACAGGCTCTGCATTGCACTGTCTTCCTTGGGCACAGAGGGAGGGGCTCCAAGGCTCTGCTTGGTCCTCTCATTGCCCTTCCTTTTCTGAGAGAGGAAAAAGCTGCAGGTTAAACAGAATGTTTAGAGAGGAAAACTAGATTGGCAGCCTGAGCTCATTGGCCCCAGCCTATCAGTGGAACGCAGGATGGTGTCCAGTGTGAGTGAGCATCAGGCCGGTCCTTCCTGGAGTGATGTATCTGTGGGAGCCCAGGGGTCACATGCTCATAGCTGTCTGATAATTTTAATAGTTATATGAAATTTACATTATAACAAGTATAACTTCCCTTTAAAGTGGAAGTTATATGTTACGTACGTTGATTCAAAGAAACATAGTAAGTAAAGGTGAGGTGAGAAGGCCAGTTGCGGCCTGGTTTTGGAAGGCAGCTAGAGACTCGCTAGAACGCATCATTAGGGAAAGGGACAGTTCAAATGTGCTGGTTGTGGTTGCAAAAGCAGTGATCACATAGCAGCCCACACTGATCTTGAGCGAAACAATGCATAAGAAATAGCATAAGGTTTATAGTACAGTAGCATCTATATAAATTAAAAGTGTATAAAACACCCATGTGCATTTTCTATAAACACATGCCCCATTAAGGAGTCCATTGAATCTACTAGAGTGGGTGCAAGTCGGGGAGGGGAATAAGAGTAGAGGTCAGGGCTGAAGGAGAAGATATAAATCAAGATGGGGCCTTGCATGGACCAGTGATGATGAAGTGCTAAGAGTATGAATAGCTCAAGTTTCTGTATGCACACAGACATAGAATGAGACATAGATAGATAGATAGATAGACAGACAGACAGACAGACAAATCCGCACACACGGTGGTAGGCAGATACGGCAAATGGTGATGGTGGGATGCTGATGTCTGAGGTTGGAGCAGTAGTGTAAAGGTGGAAAGATAACATTTACAGTGAACTTTTCTTAACTGCTTTCCTTGTACCTGGCTTCCCACCTTGTGCCTAAGACACATCTTTCCATTCCATTTTCTCAACAACCTCACGAGGTAGGTGGTGTTATTACCTCCTTTTGACAGAGGAGGAAACTGAGCAAGTCCAACGTCACAGAGGGAAAGCTTGGCAGAGCAGATGCAGGTCTAGTCTGTCTAACTCCAGAGTCCAGATCCATCAGTGACATTGCTGCACAGCCTTCTTTGTCTTAGAATTTCTTTAAATTGGATGCACTTTTAACACCCTTATTAATACCTGCATTGCTTAAGTTCTGCTGTCTCTACATTAGTGGAAAACTGAGTTGTCCTACAGTAGTTGTAGGCCCTATTGAGAAGACTAGACTGGTCCTTTTCCAGTGGAGGGGGATTTATTGATGCCGCCCCTTTGCCACTCCTGATACTTGATTTCATGCCTCTAAAGTTCCATGTCTTTTCGCTTCCGTTCTTTCTTTGTGTCTTTCACTGCATTACCCCGATGCCATTCCCTCCTTCTCCCCATTAATAAGCCAGCTGGTCAAATAGCCTCATTTCAAACAGCATCTTCACCCTCCCTTCTTACAGTAGGTGGTTACGTTGGCATTCCATGCGTGTATCTTCAAAGTGATTTATCAGAAAGATGCACAACTCCACGGGAGGCGGCTGAGTCACCTGGAATGCTTTATAGTTCATTTCATTGTCCACAGGGGTAGATCAAGCCATGGACACCTCTTTTTGGTTATTAAGACACAGGCTGACACTTGCATCCAAAATGTTTAGGTGCCTTAAGTGGGTGCCTTACTTGTCTGGCTCGATGGCTGTTGGCAGGGCTGTGTGAGTGCTCCCCGAGGACAGACAACACCAGTAAATCTTAATCACTATGCAGCACTGTAGAAGAAGTAAACAGTTCTGAAACTGTACTATAAATTGTCATCCAGTGATGATTCTGTTTTATTATGGAGGTTAAATTACAGCAATCACTGGTGCACAAAGGCGCTGCAGTAAGAAAACATTTGGGAACAATGTTTTTCTCCTATGGCTTGGGTGATGGGTGCACAGGAATAAAACGCCATAACTTGTTTACCGTGGGCCACAAAGGAAAATATGAACTCTAACCCACTGCCACATGTGTGTTTATTTTTCTTTTCTGAACTAGGCAGGTTGTGAGCATGTTGCTGTTGCCACAGGAAAAGGTGATAGATACACTTGACTTGAAAACAACTTTCAGCTATGTTTTTCTTCTTTTTATAGCTTCTCTTCATCTCCTCTCCCTGTGTGTGTGTGTGCATCTATTTGGGTTAGGATGGGCTAGGAGAAGATGAGCCAGAGAATGACACCTGTCTTCAGCAATCAGTCGCTTACAGATACTGTCTTTCTGGCATTCCCCAGCATGCCGTCCAAAGGGCTTGTCGCTTATGGGCCACTTGATTCATTGGTGAAGAAAATGGTCTGTGGGACTTCCTGGATCCAGGTTCAAGTCCTGACTCTGCCTCTTGATCGCTGTGTGACTTAGGGCAGGTCATTTCTGTCTCTGAGCTTCCAGATCATCCACTGTAAGATGAAAGCAGTGACTGCCCCAGCTCATGGGGCTTGAGGAAGGAACGGCCTGTAAAACATGTGTCCCAATTCTGAACACACACCAAAGCCCATTAATTGTTTTTTCTAGTTATCATTGTGTAGCCACAGCAGCTATTAGCAGCATCACCACAGACATTCCAGCATCCCAGTAGCCAGGTTATTTTCTCTGACTCTGGGATTATTTTGCAGTCTATACAATGTATACATTAAAGCAACAGATATTAATCCTGGAAGTTCAGTTCGTTATTGCAGAGAACTTATCATCCTCCATGATTTCTGACTTTATTTACAATGAAATCAGAATTCATTGGCAAGGCCATTGAACAGTCCTGGCCACGCCTGCCTCTCCCAGCTCCTCTTCTGCTGAGTTCCCTTGGGGACCTCCCTCAAGCTCCGTGAATGTGCCAACCTATTCTCTCTTCTAGAGTGCCCTTGCATGCAATGTTCTCTCTGAGTGGAATCTTCTTCATCAAAATCTGCTCTCTCCTTGGTATTCAGGGTTCCCCTTAGATTCTTCTCTTTGGGGAAAATTTCATTCCTTGGCCATCTTGCCTAAGGTAGAACCCCTTTCACCCTACCCCAAATACCCCCTTCACTCCCCTAACACCTCCCAACACGACCGCTGTTACGCTATCATTTTCTCTCATGTTGTCTTGTTTATACCTTTTCTTCATAGAACTCATCAGTTTCTAAAATTACCTTTTAAGGCATCTGGCTCTCATTTGCTCTCCCACTAGAACTTTAGCCCAGTAAGGAGAAGGACCATGTGTGTTTAGTTCACCCAGGATAGTGCCTCCTGTAGTGCAGACACCCAGGAAGTTCATGGAATGAGAGAACGATCAGAAGTTTTTCTGATGTGCCAGAGATCTGATCAGAATATTTTACCTACAACAATATTAGAAACTCGAGTAACTTAAATACGTTTTCTTTAATTAACAGCCTTTTAAAATATTAGGCAACAGCACTATTCTTTGTGAGTGAGTTACAGGATGCACTCTAGTGGGTAGAATTTAAACTACTAATGGTACCACTCACTCCTGTTAATTACAGGGTGGAAAGTCATAGGTTTAATCATCAGACCCTAATTTTCTTGTGACTTTAAAGAGTAAATATTTATTGAGTAACTAGTTATGAATTTTACGTACATTTATTTAAAGATGCTGGAGAGTTATTTCTTGGAGAAAAGATTTCTCCAAAGGTGATGAGTCATAGTGGTTATCTCACTTTTCAGGATTACAAAGGACAAAGAAACGTGACAGTAGTCAAAGAGAAATGATTTTAGAAAACATAGGTTATGGGCAAGTTTATCCTATTGATTTTGAAAGAAATACTTAGAAAAATATTGCTTGTACCAATGCTGTTTTTCAGG
Organism: Symphalangus syndactylus; assembly: GCF_028878055.3. NCBI lineage: Eukaryota > Metazoa > Chordata > Mammalia > Primates > Hylobatidae > Symphalangus > Symphalangus syndactylus. The sequence goes on along the minus strand of NC_072423.2, from coordinate 106,614,240 downwards.
TTTGTGCTGATAGTGTTCCCTACTCACAACATTTTATTATGAAAATATCCAAACATGCAACATAATTGAAACAATTTTGCCACACAAACACCCATACACCCCCCATTCATTTCTGCCATTGATATTAAGTATCCTCATTTTATCACTTATCTGTCCATCTCTCTATCCTTCTAGCCAATCCATTAATACATCTTATTTCTGGTGCATTTCAAAGTGAGTTGCAGACTTGTTATAGTATTTTTAACAATCCATTTGTCCGTGAAAAAGAAACATATTTTGTAAAGGTCAGGCTGATATAAAAGCTTAATATGTTTGAAAAGAAATGAATATAAAATAAAACAGAAAACGTACCTTCTTCCAGTATTTCAAAAGAATGGGAAGCAGAAAGGTTCATGGTGCTGTCCTGCCGAGCGGTGTTCCATGGTATGGATGTACCATAGTTTATTTATCAATTCACCTGCTAATGGACATTTAATGTAATGTGACTGGTGAAGTGGAGCTTGTTCCAAATGAAGTGAGCTTTTGGATTTCTGTGTTTCTCTGGTAATAGATCCTGTCCTTTTTTTCCCCTTTCTATACAGCATCCACTATTCTACTTCCTGGTTTTCCATAGAGATCTGTCCCTTCCTGATCCCCAGTCTACAAGGCTTGGATGGGGCAGATCCCAGGTGTGAGCACAAGGCTGAAGTTTATCGAATCAGAGGGTCCCCACGCTCCTCACCACAGAGGTATGAGGTCAGAGCTGCTCTGGTCTCGTCACTGATCTCGTCTGTTTCCATTTTCTCTTTTACTCGCTGCTCCCCACTTCCCTGCTCTGAAGCTTCATGCCTGCTGTCCCCTCACCTAGACTGCTCTTCCTATAGATGGCCTTGTGGCTTGCCCTGGACTTCGTTCTGGTCTCTGTTCAAATGTCAGTTCTCAAAGAGACTTTCCATGGTCACCTTCACTAAGATAACTCTCCAGCCCTTTTCATCACGTGAGCTAATACTTCTCCTATGTTGCTTAAGCACCTTTGAGTTCCATTAAAGAAGTCCAGGTGAAAATGCTGCATTTGTTCAAACTGCCTTCAGTGTTTGTTCTCTTTATCTTCCAAGTTTCTCAACCCTTAGACTCTACCAGTGGCTGATCAGTCATCCTGATAGTAGAGCCTCCCAGGGTAGATCCTCTGAGCCAGTTGCTAGGTTCCAAGCTATAGTGCCCATCAACTCCCAGCTAGGTAACTTGGTGGAGATTTACTGGGAAGCTGTGCATAGAGACGATGTGACCCGGAGGTTTGGCATAGAGACAAACTCAGAATGGTAGCACTCCAGCGTTTCCTCTCACCTGAAGGGGTCAGGAAGGTTGGTTCACTCTGGCATCTGGTATACATAGGATAGCATTACACAGATAATTCAAAGCCTGGGAGCGTGAGTTTGGCATTATTACTGCTCGTAGCGTCCCCTTCTTTCAGAGTTCAAAACCCTGAGAGGTTGGCTGTCAAGTGTTAGTAGCATCTCCAGCAGTTGATAGCTACTAGGTATTTAGAACCTTCCCCACTTCATCCATCTGCTGACTCTCACAGTAGATCCAAATCTTTATATTATCTTAGCTCCTGCTATGAGACTTCCATAGTGTATGTAACTAACTGCACTCCTTCAAGCTAGAGTGAGTTTTTTTTTGTATTTTTGCATTCTAAGTACTTAGCGTAGTGCCTGCGTCAATAATGATAGTACTTGTTGAATTAGTAGAATAATATATAACATTTATTAGGTGTTTCCAATGATCAGGCGTGGTTCTCATTTTGTTACATGTACAAGTTTATTTAATCTTCACAACATTAAGGAGTAGATGTTGCTATCTCTCCATCTCGTAGGTGAGGAAACTGATTCACAGAGCTATTAAATTATTTGCTAAATACACAGCTGGCAAGTAGGTGAGCTTGGACTTTAGCCCATCAATATCTATTTAATATTTATTTTAATCATATGTAAAAGTAGTATAGCAGTAGTATAATGTTACTGTCTCACCTAAACATATATTAGAATGTTTATAATAGAATACGATAGGCCATTTATCCACTGGACATTTATTGGACCATGCTTGCATGTAAATAATAGGCATTAGAGGGATTTAAAGATGAGTAAGGCAGCTTGAGGATCAGAGAAACTCCTACTGTTGAGTTAGTAATAGAAATCTACACAAAAAGCAGTCCTATGAGGCAGTGGATCTGAGTATCATTCTAAAGGCATAAGATGCTGTTGAAATGGTGGAGATTGATGCTGGTGTGTGTGCATGGAGAGGGCACGTGCAGGCTGGTTGATAATGTCGGGAAGGATACGGTGGGGTGGATAGGAGTGGGGTAGAGCACCCCGGGTACAGAGTGATCAGTGACTTAGGAGCAGGACATCTTCCTCTGTGAAGCTGATGCTTCAGAGCTTGGAGTCTTGTGTTCCCTCCAAACCGGTAGATTAGGTGACAAATCATTGATAAGAACGGCACTGTACAAATTACCTAATGGTTTAAACTTTGAAAACACCTCCTGAGTTTCAGGAGATAAAACTGACATCAATAACGAGAGTGTCTAAGGTGGTCAACAGCAACTGGTTTGAAGGTGACGAGATGTGTAATTTATCACTTACAGAGGTGGCGAGATGCTTCCCGAAGCCTGATCTGGGCTGTAGCCACCCAGCCATAGCTCTCGGGCTGTGCAGGGCTTTGCAGGCAGCCTTCTCTGAGCAGGAAGCACCAGCCTCAGAGGAGCGTGGGGCCCGGCGGGGGGCCCACCCTGGGTAGCCGCACAGAGTTTGCACGTTTGTGCCAAGACCCCTCCTTCGCATCACAGGCCAGTATGTGGGCAGACACCCTTACACACTGAAAACAATTTACTGTCCTTGCTGCCCAAAGTGACCTTTCTTGAATAGTGAGCAGTTGAAACAGATTTATTGCATTAAGCAAGTTTTTAAACTTTTTTTCCCGCTTGGGAAAATTTGTTTAACCCAGAAAAGTGCTTCCAGGCCTTCAATGTGTTTAAGGCCCCCCGAGGAGATTGTTAAATGCAGATTCCTGGGCCCTACCCTAGAGAATTGATTCAGTAAACTTAGAGGAGGGCTGGAGAGTTGGAATTTTCTTTTTAAGAGACAGGGTCTAGATCTGTCATCCTAGCTGGAGTATAGTGGCACCATCATGGCTCACTGCAGCCTCGACCTCCTGGTTTCAAGGGATCCTCTCACCACAGCCTCCCAAGTAGTTGGGACTATAGGCATGTGCCCCCATGCCCAGCTAATTTTCTGTAGAGATGGGATTTCACCATGTGGCCCAGGCTGGTCTCGAACTCCTGAGCTCAAGCCACTCTCCTGCCTCAGCCTCCCACAGTGCTGGGACTACAGGCATGCACCACCACACCCAGCTAATTTCTTCATTGTTTTGTCTTACTATGTTGTGCAGCCTGGTCTCGAACTTCTGGGCTCAAGAGAGCCTCTCGCCTCATCCTCTCAAAGTGCTAGGATTACAGGTATGAGCCACCCTCCCTGGCGGAGAGTTGGAATTTTAAACCCTCTACCCCCCACAGCCCAAGAATTCATGGGATCTCATTTAGAGAAGCCTTGAGCCAGAGTAGTGATTTCTAAAGAAGGACATAGGATACATCTCTGCAGTGCAGGGAGTAGATATTGAAATATCTCTTTTAAAATGCCTGTTTTTAAGTTTAGAGTATACATGGTAGAGCAATAGTATATTATGATAATGTCCATAATCATATTTATACAGTGTAATATTGTACATAAATATATCTATTTGTAGGCATATGCTGACTTTTTTTGCTGATAGAAATATGCATTTTTAAAAATTCAGAGACAGTTTAAAGGAAGTTTTTACGAGTTATTTTGCTGCAAATTATCTCACCATGTCACAGATAATTAGAGGAAGTAGTAATAGAATATTACAGTCTACTTATTATTAGGGACTAACAAGCATCATTATTAAAGGGCACTGCTGAGTTAGGTTCCCGCAGCCTCTCTTTCACCTCTCCCGTAGGCTCCCTCCTCTGTTCCAGGGCACCCTGCGGTTACAGCAGGGAATGCTTCATCACCTGGTGTGTGGACTTCTGACTTGATTATGAGTTCTTTGAAGGCAGAGCAGTATGTCTTTGTGCCATCTGTGTCTCTGCTCCCACCTCAGTGCCTGGCTCCCCAAATGTTTGGTGATTGAATGAGGGAGGGAGGGAGAAAGGGAGACCTATCCATTGCTTTCTAACATGTCCTTGGCATGCTGGAAACCATAAAGTAAAGCAAATTGTGTTCTGGCAATGAGAAATCATTTATCCCCATACAATTCTTTTCTGCCTCATATGCCATCTAACCAGAAGGTTTATATTCCTCAGGCAACTTTTCTCTGGATGGAGACAGACTCACAGGACCTGGCTTGAGTTCCAGCTTGGCTACTTATTAGCTCTGTGACGTCTATGTAGAAATTGAGTCTCCTCTTGGGTGGGGGAAGGGGAGTGTCTCAGTTTCCCCACTAGTACAGTAAATGAGTTGGAGTGACCCAGCTGTCAGAGGTGTGTGAACCAGAGCAGTCCATCTTAATTAGGAGCTGGGTAAAATAAGGCTGAAACCTACTGGGCTGCATTCCTAGATGGCTAAGGCATTCTCAGTCACAGGATGAGATAGGAGGTCAGCACAAAATACAGGTCATAAAGACCTTGCTGATAAAAACAGATTACAGTAAAGGAGCCGGCCAAAACCCACCAAAACCAAAATGGCCACGAGAGTGACCTCTGGCCGTCCTCACTGCTGCTCTCCCACCGCGAGCGTCATGACAGTTTACAAATGCCATGGCAACCATAGGAAGTTACCCTATAGGGTCTGAAAAGGAGAGGCATGAATAATCCACCCCTTGTTTAGCATATTATCAAGAAATAACCATAAAAATGCGCAACTGGCAGCCCTTGGGGCTTCTCTGTCTGTGGAGTAGCCATTCTTTTATTCCTTTACTTTTGTAATAAACTTGCTTTCACTTTGCCCCGCGGACTCACCCTGAATTCTTTCTTGAGCAGATCCAAGAACCCTCTCCTGGGGTCTAGATTGGGACCCCTTTCCTTAACACAGCCTCCCGCTATTTCTGTTTTTTCCTTCATAATTTTTGCCTTATCTGAGTAGTACCTGTAGAAATGTTTAACAGAATGTTTTTCTTTACATTTTCTTCTTTTATTCAATTTATTTTTTAAAGCAGGCTTTAAAACACTACGGTTGAAGGGAAACCAGCTGGTCATAGAAGAAGATACCTAAGAAGGGAGAGTGAATCCAAACGGCCTTGCTCAATTCTAGCTCTTTTCCATGACCTGCAAGGCTTTCATCGGAGACCTGTGGTGAGAGGGCAGAGGAGCTGGGATTGGAGTTCCCGAGAGGCTGAGACATTGTTTTTCCTTGTCTCAATTAAGAGGCATCAAAGAGAACAGGAAAAGGAAGACTTTTTTCTCTGTGAGGCTCAGTGTCACTTAATGGGGTGTCTAGCGACTACCTCCTGTCACTCCCCAAAGCACCTCTAAGCCTAACGTCATCCCCACTGGCCTCTACCTTTGCCATGGAAGATTCTAAGTCTTTGCAATCTTAGATAGGACGTGATTAGTTCCAGGTCTCTCTTGATGCTCTTTTTTTTTTTTTTTTTTAATTGCATGTGTAGAATCTGAATCAAAGTTTTGCAGGAAATCAGGTGTCGTTTTCTGTTAAATAAATACAGGGAGCTGGAAATATCCCACTTGTGTCATGACATCTGTCCTCCCATGCCAGGATTTATAGGATGCTGCCCCTGAACCTCTGGACTGAGTGGACCTTTGGTGGGGGCTGGGGGTAAGGGAGGAAGGTTGAAAAAAAAAAGTTCCCATCCTCAAGGAGGAGGAAGCCATATCCTGGCTCAAGATGTTTGATGCCCCTGCCTTGAAGTTGGGGTGTTTTTAGTTCAGGCCTGATTCTTGATGATTCATTTGTAAGTGTTACTTCTTGAGATGACCGTAAAACATGGCGTGGAGGTGAGGAGATGGATGACAGGATACAGCAGCCTCCATCAGAGCAACCTGGCCCACTGTTCTCATCCAGTGTCTGGTCCAACTCAGCACCAGGGAGCACAGCTGTGTGAAGAGATCCTTTTGGGCTGTTGGAGTAGCCAGCATCCACGAGAATGACATGGAATTGATTTCTCCTTTAGAATACCAAATAGCCTTTGCCATAGTTACCTGTTTCCTCTTCATGATATGTAGATGTTAATTGTATTTGGGATCTCTGTGAATTTGTTTGACATGGCATAATTGTTACCTGTTGTTCTTCTCATGTGGTCTTAAAAATTAATATACCTTCTTGGGGGAACAATTTTAGGTTTACAGAAAAATTAAGCAGAAAGTACAGAGAGCCCCCATTTACCTCCTTCCTGCCCCCTCCAGTTTCTTGCATTATTAACATCTTGCATTAGCCTGGTACATTTGTCGCAATCAAACACTGATACAATACTATTAACTAAAGTCTATAATTTCCATTAGAGCTCACTCTTTGTGTTGTATAGTTCTAAGTGTTTTAACAAGTGCGTAATGCCCTGTATCCGTCATTACCGTATTGTACAGAATAGTTTGACTGCCCTAAAAATCTGCTGTGCTCTTGGCAACCTTTGATCCTTTTACTGTCTCTATAGTTTTGCTTTTTCCCTATAATTTTAAATAATTGGAATAAAATGTACACAACATAAAGTTTACCATTTTAACCATATTCAATTTTTGAGTATACAATTGTAAGCATACAGTTTAAAATGTACATGCATTTTTAATGGGTTTAGATTTGGGCAAGTGGCTGACTGCGAAGGTTACAAATGTGATGAGGAAAATGACAAAGCCAGCCATATTGTTCATGGCAGGGGCCACGTTGCAATGTTGACGGGGCCTTGACCACAGGCAGCACTGTGCTGCATATTTTATATGCAAGGGCCCAGTTGGCACCTTATGCCTGCTGGACAGGCAGATGTTGTTATTACCCCCTTCATCCCTCACACACAGGAAGGAGCTGCAGGGAGGGAGTGGCTCAGGCCATAAATGGGAAAGCTATGATTAAACCCCCATCTGCCCAACCCCAAATTTCCATCTCTTAACCAGTGCACTTTCCTGCTGGCATGAAGGCTTGAAGAAGTGTTTTAAATGCCCTTTGGGAGTGTAGGGGAGCTGTAATATGAAATCCCTTTCATTTTGGAGACCAGCTGAAGTGGGGATCTTTACTCTGCCTCATTAATAAGTTCTTTAGACGGCAACTTAAGATGATGCCTCAGCTTTCTGCTGCTCATGTTTCTATCAGATTTGATGGATGCCTTGTAATAAACACCCTAAACGCAGAATCTACTCATTTCTGTATTAAACATCAGATGTTTGTGAGATACAGAGAAAAGAATGAGATTGTGCTGTCAGGACCAAAATAACTTATGTTGGTTGACTTAAAAAAAAAAACCAAAAAAACCACCATGGGCTCCTTCTTCATAGAAGGCTCCTTTAGGGTCCAATTGCCAGGGACCCCATGGATCTGGTAAGATGATTCCAGGCTCCTGTCAATCCTATCCCCAACAGAACTGGTGCTTCCTTGCCTGAGACCCACCGTGCATGTATAAATGACCTCAATTTCCTTCCACTTGCTGACATGTTTGTGGGCCCTAGAAGGCAGTACCCTCCTATGGGGCTTGGTACACTGTAGGCTCTTTATAAATGTTTATTTAATAAACGTAATTGTATAGGGCTACATGCTTTTCAAAGCAGGCCCATATACAGAAAGCCATATCATACATTTATTTGACTCCTACGTATGTATGTGAATACAAATAAGTTAATCTTCCTTAAAAGAAAATTCTCAGATTATTCAGCTCTTGGGTTCATTGGAGTGATGAGTTGATTGCATCATAGGTTTGATCAAGAACACCCAAGGTGTCAGCCAGGAATTAAACATTCACTTCTTGACAGTAATCCAGTTTTCTAACCACAGACCCCTTTGCTGCCCTTTGAATGGATTCAACATAGTCAATTATCATTCTTTTTGGAATTTGGCCCTTGTTGCTCTCAGCCTGAGTAAGTATTGATACGTTTTGGTGGAGTTATTTTTTATTTCACTGGCTAGTATTGTAGCTGAAAGAGCTGTGACCCATGATTTATTGAAACATTTTAACTGCAAGATAAAATATTTTTTAATTGACAGAGTCTCCATACTCAAGTCAAAATGGGTAATTTTCTTATAATTTTATTGCTGATGTGCTGTTATCTACAATATTGTGTTTCAAGTTAGAAAATGCATGATACTATGAACTCAGCAGAGACATCTATTTCTTTTTAAATGGAAATTCGAAGCACACTATCAGGAGTCTCTTGTTCGCAGAAGAAACACTGCTGTTTCTTTGGCTGTAACTCAGGTTTTTCTTATTCTGGGGATTATTGCACATGGCACTAAAATTATTTGCTCATCTTTCTTTTCTGTCAGGAAGAGAGACACTGTGTCAGAAACACACCTAATTGTGACTGTTGTTTTTTTATTTTTATTTTTTTGAGACGAGTCTCACTCTGTCACCAGGCTGGAGTGCTGTGGCACAACCCCCACTCACTGCAACCTCCGCCTCCCAGTTCAAGCAATTCTCCTGCCTCGGTCTCCCCAGTAACTTGGATCACAGGTATGCACCACCATGCCTGGCTAATTTTTGTATTTTTAGTAGAGACGGGGTTTCACTATGTTGGCCAGGCTGGTCTTGAACTCCTGACCTTAAGTTATCCTCCTGCCTCGGCCTCCCAAAGTGCTGGGATTACAGGCACGAGCCACTGTGCCCGTCCGACTGTTATTTTTTTGATTAGCATCCTGCAGTAGGAAGTGAGAGACTCTTGGCTGTGTCCCAGGGAGGGAGAGAGAAAATGAGTCTGGGGTGGTGGGAAACTAAAGAAAGGCATTTCGGGAACGGGGTGCTGAGTTTCTGAGCTGTTCTTGCAATTGCAGCTCTCAGCTCCACAGTCACACTGTGGGATTCAAGAACAGGGACTTAGGAGGGTGGCATGAAGCGGAGCAAGAGACGCCCACACACCCCGAGCCTGCTGAGACTGTGGATTGCATGCATCCTGGCCTGGCTTCCTGCAACCATTCGTTCTGAACGTTGCGCTTTCTCATTAGGAATCTCTCATTCGGAGGCATTCCTGAGAGGCGGCTCTTTTTAGGAATTCTGAAGCAAAGACTTCATGGAGCCCATCAGCAATACCAGCCCCATCTGTCACACCTCCTCACCACAGCCCTTAATGGCTCCCCTGACGCTGAGCCAAGCTGTTTGCTCCTTATCTTTTCGGAGCATTGCTGTGTTTATCTTTATTTCACTATGCTCCTTTAATTTTTGTCTGTCTAACTTTTCATTATTTGCTTCCTTATCTATACAATCACCCACAAGCTTCTTTTTTCTTTTTAATTAGGTTTAAGCCTCATTGTATACAAAGCTTCCTGAAAAATCACTCCCCCCTCCCCCAGGCATCCATCACGTCTTCCCATGATAGCAGGCCCATCTTGGCTTTCTCAGGGGATGTAGTGCGCATCTGTTCATGACTTCTTTAAGTTCTTACCTCAGTGTTTAAACCTTAGTCCTCCGTCCTGTACCCGAGCATCAGGAATCTGGGTTCTTGTTCTCATTGTTCAGAGCGGTTGCTCATCTTCTGTGTGTCTGCGTATGCTGGCTGCCATGACGTAAATTCTCTTTAACACATTTCTTGGACAGAGGGCCCATTGGTTCAGACATGGGTCATGCATTTGTCTTGGGTTTTGGCTACTGGTGCCTCTTTTGACATTTTATATTCAAAGTAGCTAAATTCAATTATATCTTCAACTCTGGCTGCTGATCATGGAAGACATAGCTGATCTCCCAGTGGGCAGTGTTTCCTTCCCACTTGCAGTTGAAATTCTGTTCTTTCAGAACTTGTATTGTGAGGGCATTTGAATGGGGAGTGTCTCCTCCTTTTTTTTTTATTTATTAAAAGCTGTTAAAATAACTGTACTTTCTTGCTGAGAGCTCCAAATGGGTTTTCAGTTACACAGTGTCACTTTAGTTCTTGTGTGTTTATTTAAATGGATATTTCAGATTAGTATATTTTCTAATGGAGATTAATCACTTTTTCGTTTTTTTTTTTTTTTTTTTTTTTTTTAAATTAAGCATCTATTGCATTTTAGGTTCTATGCCAGGTCCCAAGATAGAGAAGTGAAGAAGACAGATAATAGCCTTTCTCTCTCTGGGCTTAAAGTCTGAGTGTCAGTGCAAGTGGAGGGGTACCACTGACTACTTTAGGATTAGCGTTCAGAGGCTTTACTGACAAAAGTATAGGCTGTTTTAGGTTCTTCTAAGCTAACTGCAAAATAGTTTACACTTTCACATTTTGCGCATGCTTTATTGGAGCATACTTAGAAACATCTAGAAGTTTCAAGATGATGGGCTCAACTGTTCTGTTATCAACACCAGCCACATTGTATCCTCTTGCTCACAACCCAGGCAAATGTTCCACAAGAGTGAGCTTTCCAGATACTCGAAGCATCAACCTTGTAAAATATTGTGAATTTTGTGGGACATATGTCTTCAATGTGTTCTCTACCTGTCTGCTTACCTGGATGGTATTATAACTTATCATTTCTTTTGTGGCCCTGTCTCACGGCTTTTTAACATCCATGTATGTGTGACACAGTCACTTGGTAAGGGCATATAGAAGCTGTTTACTTCTGGGTCAGATGTTTCCATACTGCTTGGATTTTGAGATCTTGAGTCTGCTTTTTTTTTTTTTTTTTTGAGACAGAGTCTCACTGTGTCGCCCAGGCTGGAGGCGCGATCTCGGCTGACTGCAACCTCCACCTCCTGGGCTCAAGCAATTCTCCTGCCTCAGCTTCTCAAGTAGCTGGGATTACAGGTACCAACCACCATGCCCGGCTAGTTTTTGTATTTTTACTAGAGAGGGGGTTACCGCATGTTGGCCAGGCTGGTCTCGAACTCCTGACCCCGAGTGATCTGCCTGCCTTGGCCTCCCAAAGTGCTGGGATTACAGGCATGAGCTACCGCGCCCGGCCTTGAGTCTTATTTTTAAACATTTTTCTGCCTCTTTTTTTCCTTGTCAGCCATTGGTGGCTTCCTACTGCTGCTTGCTGCCATTTTTAATTTCACTGCATCTAAATGTATTGTGACTTGGGAAGTCATATAAACAAGATTGTTGGAATGGTGTTCAAACTAATAAAGTGTTTGTGTTCTCTGTCCAGAGCCCTTCATATAACTCTTGTTTTCAGCTTTGTCTCCATGTTTGAAAGTTCTTAGTAACTAAGGGTAGTTGTGTTGTAATAACTTTAAAGCGTGCTTCATTTCAGCGGTTTATATGGTTCCACTTTGTGTTTATAAGGTGAGAAACTCCCTTTCTACAAGCCAGTTGGTAACCTCCTCTTTAGACTCACTGCACCACCAAGCACATTACTGTTTGGAACCTCTGCACTAGCCTCTCTGCCTGCCACCCTGTATAATAGCAGGGCTGTGCCCTGTTGCCAGGTAACTTTTATAAAACACATCCTAGTTTTATCATTCCTTGCTCAGCTCTCTTTTGGCCTCCTGGTGCCTTATGCAATAAAATGCAGATGCCTAATCTTAGCATTCAAAGATCTCTGCAGAGTGGTCTGAAGCTACTCATCAGATTCATCTAAACCCATGTTGGATACCTCCTCTGCAGAGTCTGATTTCTCCTTTGCAGCACTTCTCTCAGAGTCTGCAGCAAATTCTCCCTCCTGGTCTTCATGGCTGTTGGTGCTTTGCTTTTGATGACCTGTACTGCATGGATACGTGGATACATATGCTTGTGTTATTTCCTCAGGTGATGATAGGCCAGGGCATTCTTATTTGTTCTTACAATCCACTTGGACTTGGTGCAATGGAAAGTCAGACAGCAAAAGGGTCAGAGGATAGCAGGTGTACCTGATTTCTAATCCTGGGTCTCCCTCTCTGCCCATCACTGTGCAAGCTAACTTTATACCTGGGAGCCTCTACTGAGTCGTTTATAAAATAAAGGTGGTAGTAGCACCTACTTCGTAGGATTTGTGCGAGGACAGAGTCCTAGGGTACTGGTACAATTAAAGACAGTGGTGTGGTGTTGATGGTTGTGTATTATTACTCCTCCTTGGAGTAGTATTATTATTACCCCTACCAGATATTCAATAAATGCTTGTTAAAGTGAACTGAACCTTAATAGTTTGTTCTGTGCCAATCACAGACATCAACCTGGGAAAAGTCAGTTGTAACTCAGGAGGTCTCAACAAATAAATCAGTGTGTGGAAAAGTCACAGACATAACAGCAGCAGCTCCTGAGGTTTGGAAAGGCCCTTCCCAATCAGATCAGGCACTTCTGGTCCCCCAGGGAGCAGTAGAGCCCACGCTGGATGGCACAAAGCCCCCACAGTTTGGGGTACTTCCACAAATTGCAGCATGCTCCCAAATGTCACCTTCCACTGTGAGTAGAAAGGCAGTGGTGCTTACTTTATTCAAGGAAAATACACACCAATGTTAGCAACAATTGACTTCCAGAAGTCTTGGGATACAGTCGTGGTCATAAATCTTGGTAAGTTCTGACCAATTAAAACAATTTTTTAAATTTTTAATTCTTGTGGGTACATAGTAGGTGTAAATATTTATGAGGCACATGAGATGTTTTCACATAGGCGTGCAGTGTGAAATAGGACATCATGAAGAATGGGATATCCATCCCTGCAGGCATTTATCCATTGAGTTGCAGACAATTCATTTATACTCTTTAAGTTGTTTTAAAATGTATAATCATTATTGACCATAGTCAGCCTGATGTACTATCAAATAATAGATCTTACCCATTCTCTCTGTTTTCTTTTTTGTACCCATTAACCATCCCCACCTCCCCCACTAGCCAATTTGGTGGTTTTCTTGTCACCTTATTTAAGTCGTGCAGTCTTACTGATAGAGCTATTCCCTCAAAGTCAGAAATAGCAGTATAGTTAGGGAAGCAGAATTTCTTTGTAGCTCTGAAAGAAATGCGGTGATGGAAACGTGAAATCCTTGGGAATGGTTGATGTCTTCTTATGGTTCGTAACCAGCAGCTGAGTGCGGAATCTCTGAGCCGGACTAACATGGGTTTGAATCTCACCTTTGCCCCCTGCCAGCAGTGTGGCCCTGGTTCAGCAGATATGGGTATAAGAAGGTCCAGGAATAGCATTTTTTTTTTTTATAAAGGTACCACCCTCCCTGTATTTTCCAGGTGGTTTCGATTGTCATTGGAGTTTGGGAACCACATCTCTAAAGCAAGGCATTCTGATGAGTTATCTAGCAGTTCCCACCCCCCCGCATCCCCCCCAACCCCCGCCCCCGCCGCCCAACTCTTTGCCAGCCATGCAGTAGCACAGAGTAATGTTTCAAAATGCTAGCCTCAGCTCTGCATCCTGAAATGACCTTGTGGAAGCATTCCCTTGTCTCCCACTGGGCTTTAGGGAAGGCAGTAGAGTAGGGAGATGAAATGCCAGAGAAATTGGCCAAGCCACCTCCCTGCAGACTTGGGCTTCTTGCCACCTGGTCCTGGTCTGAAAGTTAGGCCAGTCAGCCTTGCTCCAGGAGAGGTGCAGAAGCCTCAGGAAAGGCCCCTCAGGGTGATGCTTGGTCCTGTACTAAGGAGAACTATTCTTCCATCTAGAAGTTCTTCCTGGCAGGACGGCTTTTTATCATGTTTGCCCGAGATTTTCATTACTCTTAATTGCCTTCTTTGTGTAGCTTTGGCCATTATTTTCTTTCCCCTTTAGTGTTTACTCTGTCAGATATTTAAGGGCAGTTATCATGTCTCTTTAGCCAAGCTACACACATTCAAGGTCCTTTCAACTTCTCCCATAAATCTCAGCCTTCCAGCCCCTCAGCACCTACCCGTACGTGCTGTGCAGTGTTTGCTTTGGATCAGATCATGGAAGCGGAGGAATTTTTCTCCTTAGAGTTATTGGCGTCAGTGTGCACTTTATGAGTCTGCTGCAAACACCCTCACACAGGGAATTAAGGAGACACGATCCAGTTTGCTATTGTTTTAAGGACAGCCCAGGGCCTTTTTGCCCTTCTGATGATATCTCTTTAAATTGAATTTGAGACATGGGCAAAAGTCAACAAGGACTAGTGTTTCAGTTACTTTAAAGCTTATAAAGTATGAAGGATTTTTTTAAGGCCTAAAACCAAAAAAGGAAAAAATGCAAGTACAATTAAAAAAAATGACAAACAATGCTGTGGTGAGCTGCAAGTTAAATGAGGTTCTGGTGGTTTTCATCCAAGGGCCCCTCCTGAGTGTCTCTGGGTCTCTTTCTTGTGCAGTCAGAGTTTTCTGTCAGTGCTCTTACTTCTAAGCAAAGCCAATTGAATGAATGCAAAATTAGCCAAAAGGGGGAAAAAAACAGGCAAGATGATTTAACTATTCAATTTAATTCCTCTTGTCATTCTACCTCGAGGTCGGAGTGTGGGATCTAAGACCGTGTCTGCTGGACCCCTTGGGCTACTTGGTTCTCACGTGTCTCTCCCTGAGCTTGAGTGGGATTCCAGCGTTTACTGATACATATCTTTTGTACAGCACAGTCTCTAAATGTGAGCCAACGACTACAGCTTTTGCTCAACAACAATCATAAAAACAAAAATCTTTTGCAACACCAGAGAGGAAAATGACTGCGTTGGATGTATTGAAGGATGGCTTATGCATTTTTATTCCTTCAACAAAATATTTATTGTGGATTTTCTCTGTCTTGTTTATATATCTGGGCACTTGAGATACCATTGTAAACAAACTTTATAGTCATGCCATGTGTATGTGTATGAAAAATAGTAAGTATGCTTCAGAGAATGGAAATGATATGAGAGAGTGATTGGGGTAGCCTCTTTAGAGGGGGAGATCGGGGCAGTCTCTCTGCAGATGTGACAGTTTGACACTGGGATCTGTATGGCTTGAAGGACGAGGCTGATGAGATGGACAGAGGCTGGATTATGTACAGCTTTGAGGCTAAGATTAGGAATGTAGGTCGTACTTGAAGTGCAACTGGAGGCCATTGAAGTGTTACCAGCAGGAGGAGATGTGATCTGATTTCTGATCCGGGCACTCGGGCTGCTGTGTAGAGACTAGTCTGCAGGAGCTAGAGTGGAAATAAAGGACAGCGAAGGGGCTCTGGCACTCATCAGTGAAGTGATCTGGAAATGGGGTTGTATCAGTAGAGATGCAGAGAGGTATGGTCAGGATATGTTTGAAGTTATGAGTCATCAGGAATTGTTCATAGGTTGGCCATGGGGGAGCATGTGTGGGACAGAGAGAAACAAATGATGCTCCTCGACATTGCTCTACGGCCTTCAGTTCTGCTCTGGCCATGTTAAGTTTGAGATGTCAATTACACATGTACCTGAAGATGTAAAAGATGCCATTAGATCTGTGAGGCCTAAGCCCAGGGCAGGAATCAAGGTAGGAGATGGAGGCCTTGGAGGATTGACATATGGATGGTATATTAAGTCATGTGTCTAGGAAGGGGCTACAAACAGGAAGAGAGAAGAAGAGCCCATTTGGACTACGTGCCCATTTTACAGCATAAACTCGAGTTAGTCTGGAGACTCCATAGTGCAAGTGCATGTGTAGCCAAGCTCTTCACTGCTGTGATTTCACTGATTGCTCTGAAGGCTGGTCATGGGGCCAGTGACCACGAAACTGCTAAGTCCTTGGTCAGCAGGGTATTTGGAGGTCCCCAGGACTGGCTGGACCACCCACATCCTGGATTGATTTTCTTACAAATTGCAGACTTCCCGGCTGATGTAATCTATGATGACAATCCCACAATGTCCTGATGGGGTGGGGGGGCGGGGAGAGTAGGGGCAGCTCCCACAGTGAAATTTGGACAGCTTTTGACAGGGCCAGGGTCAACAATATAGGTTGTCATTCACCAGAGAGAGAACTTATGGGGTAAAACTGAGTTGAGCTTATGGGCTGGTGTTTCAAAATTATCCTTTTTGGCCTTCTCTGTGTGGGCTGCTATTGTCCATCTGAAACACATCGTTGTTGTGTTATATATGAATTAAAAACTGTCTTTCAGCTTTGCTTTTTCTCTTTGCTGAGAACTTCCAAAGTTCGGTGCCAACAGGAGGCCTCAGGTCACTGCAAAGACACTGCTGACTCAGTTTTTTGTACCTAATGAATCTTTATTGGCACCGAGGTCTAACCTTGACACAGTGTGGTGAGTTATGCCTTGGCAGCCACTCTTAGGCACTGCATTCCTGTGCCTGTGAAACCCTTTATAAATAATGTGGGCTGGCTCACAGATGCTGCCAGCACACAGAGCCTTCGAGTAGTCTTAAAAAATGGGAAGTAGATGGGATAGTGGCCTTAAAATACAAGGAGCATTCAGCGTTAAGTGTTGATGAATATCACTCTAAAAATACTGAACAATTTTTGTCAGTGCAGTTTACTGAAAATGGGCCATATGAGTCTATACAGTCTGTAACAGTGGTATTAATTTTAAAAATTTGCATTCCTCCATCATCAGTGTTTTTTAAAAAACACTTTCAGGAATGATAAACATTCTTGATTCAGACTCTATACCAGCACTTCCTCATTTTAGCTTCTATGTCACTTTTCTCCCTGGGTTTTCTGGCAGGGAAAATTCTTCCTGGTACTTTGCAAAAATACAGTTGCATGAAGCTTACTTAGGGCCTTTGTTTTGTCATTTAAGAGACATATGTAGGACCCCCTACTTGTGGGCTGCCATGATTGGGGGCTCCCCATGAAAGGTGACCACACATGGTTCCTCCCTTAGCTTTGGTTCCTCTTGGTGTGATGTGATCATGGTTATTGACACCCTAGTCTGTGCCACACTGTGAGCTCTGCGAATGCATCTTGTTTGCCACTCTGTTCTCCATGGCACCATGTTGCCCAAAGCATGGGAGGGACTTAATGCATATCTATTAAATGAATGAGGCATGGTCAGTGGGTACAATTAGCTCTGTACAAACTTAGAGTAAACAAGTCATTATTACATGGACTTGAGCATATTGAATATCAAATCTTGCCTCTTGGAACACAACAAATGCATTCCCAAAAAGCTGTCATAAGTTGATGTGATCACATTCACATCTTTTATTGAAATATAAAGTGCTCAACACCGATTGCTGTTGAGGATGTGAAGCAATAAGAACTCTTGTTCATTGCTGGCAGGAATGCAAAACGGTAACAGCCACTTTGGAAGACAACTTGGCAGTTTCTTATAGGACTACACATATTCTTACCATATGATCCAGCAATTCAGCTCTTTTGTATTTACCCAAATGAGTTGAAAACGTATGTCCAAAACCTGCAAGCAAATGTTTATAGCAGACTTACTCACAATTGCCAAAACTTAGAAGCAACCAAAATATTATTTAATAGGTGAATGGATAGGCAAACTGTGGTACTCCAGACAATGGAATATTATTCAGCAATAAAAAGAAGTGGCCTATCAAACTATGAGAAGACATGGAGGAAATTTGAATGCATACTGCTAAGTGAAAGAAGCCAATGTGAAAAGGCTACATGATGCATGATTCCAACTATATGCCATTCTGGAGAAAGAAAAACTGTGGAGACAGAAAAAAGATCAGTGGTTTCCAGGGGTAGGGGAGAAGCAGAGACGAATAGATAGAGCACAGGGAAGTTTTAGGGCAATGAAACTGCTTTGTATGATACTGTAATGTTGGACACATGTCAAAACCCATAGAAAGTACAACACCAAGAGTTAGCCCTAATGTAAACTATGGGCTTTAATTAATAATGATGGCTCATCAGTTGTAACATATGTGCTACATTAACGCAAGATGTGAAGAATAGGGGAAATTGTGTGGGTGAGGTGGAGGTGGATGAGACGACGTGGTACATGGGAGTTCTATTTTCTTCTCAATTTTTCTGTAAACTTAAAATCACTCCAAAATATAAAATTAATTAAAGAAAAGGTAAAGTGCTTTAGAAATAGCCTGTTTTGTTTTAACCACTGGATTTATTTAAAAGGTATTATTTATGTCTTAATGCAGAATTCATCCAGTTGTTTCTTTGTGAAGAAGAATATATAATTTTGTTTAAGGAAAGGACACCTCCTCCCCTCTGACTGCAAGGAGGTCCGGATGTGACATTTTGGCATTAACATTCAGCATTCAAGTGAGTCACTTTGGCAGGCCACTCGATGTCTCCGTGCCCAGGTTTCATCATCTGTAAAATTAGGATGATAATGCCTGAGGATACTTAAAATCAGAGGCCTGCAGAGGGAGAACAGGGGCGCCTCAAGGCCCTTGAGCAATCTCCCGGGATGAGAGACGTCCCAGGGGCAGCTGCCTGGGCAAGGCATCTCCCTGCTGGCTGTGGCTTCTTCTCTGAAAAATGGTCATGTTGTTCTCTCCAGCCCTGGAGCTTTGTAATTCCTATTCTGGTACTTAGCTTGGGAAATTGTCTATGAATCAAAAACACAGCAAACTGGATATCAACCAGATGCAAGCTAGAAGGCCAGTATTCAGTTATTAAAAGTCAAAAGGTAGAGGGAAAAGTCTGGGAAGCAAATAGGATAATTAATTTTAATGGTTTATATTTGGTATTTGTTGGCTGTGTTCTAGACAATTTTTTTTTCCTCCCACCTTCCTTTACTTCCTCCCATAAACACTTCCCATGTCCTTCCACTCAACCACCCTTTTATGTTGCAGGATATGTGTATTATTTACTGGATCTCCAGTAAATAATATAAGGTACGGGGAGAGATGAGGTAGTATATTTAGTATTTCATAACTATGCATTGTGGGAGAAACGACCTCTTATTAAACGAATGTATTACACTAGCTTAGAGAAACAAATAGAACATGGCTTCAGGGCCTATCCTCAAAATAGGTCTATGCAAGCTCCCAAGTTCAAATGGGAAGTAACACTTACCCTAGGATCATGTTGCTCACCTTCGAATAGGAATAAATTAAACTCTATGAGATAATTGAGTTATTATTTCAAATATTCTCTGAAAACAAAGGTCTGGGAGATAAACTTTTGGGAGAGCCTGCTTAAATGTTGAACTGGCCCCTGCAGTGTGAATTTGTCAGGCATGGGTAGAGGTCAGAGTGCGTGTTTTGGCATAGAGATAGAAAAGTCCCTGGCATGTTGACAGTGTGATGCCCAGCTCAAGTGAGTGAGCTGGCAGGTGTCCTAGGCTCATGCTAGGAACTCCACATAGCTTAGGCCTGGATGACAAAGGGTAATCTATGTCACGCAAGAAACCAATGTATCATATGGGAGTTATCCAAGATATTTCCTCTGGAACACAAGTTCCAAGCGACACTCAGTGGAAATCAAGGGTTCTATGGTCAAACGTATTTGAGAAGTGATTCTTGCTCCTTCATTATAGTTGCATGACATCTATTAGTGTATAATTCTCAGATGTCTTGCAGTAAAGGAATCTGCTTAACTTTGTTGAAGCTGAAGCTGGCACTTCCCAAGCACTTGGTATTTGAAGGTAGTATATATACCTTTCGTTTGATGTGAATCATCCATGATTTTCTGGACTAGTGAATTTCCCTGAAGTAGATTTTGGGGCACTTCTCCACTCCATGGTGCCATCTAAGGTTTGGCAAAGAGAGTCATGCTCAGACCTCTATTTTAGAGGTTCTGTTGGCAGGTGGAGGATGTACTAGGTGGAGGACATGTATCAGGATGCCATTATAAGAATAAAAGGCAATGACAACAAATGATGAAGATGCTGGGTGTGTTTTCAGCATCCTAGGCCAGGAGTTAGCAAACTATGGCCCATGGGCCAAATGTGGTTGGTCCCCCACCTTTTTTTTTAAATAATTTTTATTGGAACGCAGCCATAACTTTTCTTTTATGTATCATCTTTGCACTGAAATTGCAGAGTTGGCCGGCAAAGCCAAAAATATTTACTATTTGGCTTTTTATAGAAATATCTGCTGACCCCTGCTCCAGGTAGTTGGTGGATTGATTTCAGTCAGGCCAGAGTAAGAGAATTATCTGTGTTTTTCAGTTCTAGTTTCTTCAAACAGATGAATGAAAAACTATATATGCAAACAAAATCACAAATACTAAATTCTGGGAATCAGTTCTGACTTGAATTTTTAATAAAAGTGACAGATACTGGGATTGTCAATCTGCCTTTTCAGCTCTGAACATTGCAGAGAATGGATGAAGACCTGTTTTCATTCCTGGTAGGCTCTGATATCCCTCCTGTGGCAGGACTCAGGCTGCAGGGGGATCGAGAGGCCACCTTGTCCTGAGTTTTGGGCACTTAAGCTATCAGTCATTACCTTTGGTCTGACCCTGGGCTGTGTCATGACCCAATAGGAATCTGGCTGCAGTTCTTGGCTCCTCTGTGCTCAATTTCCTCTAGACATGTTGATACTGGCAGATGGTGTCTGCCCTGTCCCTCGGAGAGTAACTTTCTACACATATTTCTTGGGGCACATGTATTTATATATCATTCATAATGTAAAGTCTTGTGATGATAAAATATGTGATTGCCCTGAAAAGTAGAGAGGGGCCATTCAACTCCATCACTCCCAGAAGACAGATTTATATGGTCCAATCAAGACCTGGACTGCCTAACCCCCACAATGTGTTTTATTTGTTTTTTCTATGTCTCATCCATATGGCTTTAAAAAATTCAAAAATGTAGCATTTCAGTGGTGTTAGAGTGTTTGAGAGTCTATAAAATAAAAATTTCAAAAAAGAAGAAGACCTTAAGAATGGCTAATATTTGTCACTGCATTTGTGGTAGCAAGTGTTAAAAAAATTCCGTATTTTCAGATAGGTGCACACAAAACATAAAAATGTAATGTTTCTTAGCTGTGAAACATGCCAGTGGAAATGTTTACCATCCATTCATGAGTTGACTGTTGTTTTTATGGAAGGTTAAGTACCAAGCGAAGAATTCCACAGCATACCAAATAGGTGGTCATAAATGAAGTGGGCAGGTTGGTGTGGAACCTGTCAAGTGGGTTGAAGACACTGCATACCTGACACGGAGCTCTGGGTATCATGCCCAGCTCAAACAAAGCAGGCTAGGCTGGTGGGCTGTGTGTCCTAACATCCCCAGCATGATCTGTCTGGTTTTTGATTCTCATTGCAAAGGAAGTATCTAAGAATGACGAATTTTAGGCCCAGTTCAGCTTCTCAGGTTTTGCTTGTGAGCATATCCACTTTAGTTTTCTCATTTGAGGACCAGAAAATACGATTTACTTGGTGATTTCATGATGGGCGGATACCTGCATTACAATCAGCGACATCCATGATGTTTGCAAAACTTGATTTTTTAAACAGTGTGAGGCATCTATTGCAGCTAAAGAAAACTTTAAATTTAAAAATGAGGCAGCTGTAGATGATTTTTAAAGACTAGGCTTGTGGTTGACTGTGAACTGACAGGTTTGGTGACCTTGGGTGGGGTCTGAGCCTCAGGTTTTTGTCTGGTATAATGGGAATGATAGTAGCTGCCTTACCAGCCTCCTAGGCTTGTGAAAGTTATCCAAAGAGAGAGCCAGGAGAGGATCTAAGAGATGCAGGCTAGTTTTTGAAGTGACAGGCAGCTCCTCTGAAGAAGACTCATGAAGTCTGGTGGAATTTTATGCATGTGCGTGTGTGTTTGTACATGCATACACTTTACTAAGCATGCAGATAGGCCTGTGTGGGTTATGAAAACTAACCATCAACATGAGCGTAACAGCTCCTGGGAGCTGAGAGATTATGATATGCTCAGTACTTCCCATTACTGATTTCTCATCTTTGCAACAACACCACAATTAGTAGGCATGGCACCCACCATAACAAATCACCACACATTTAGTAGCATAAGACAATGACAGTTTATTATCATCATCTCTAGGTCAGAGGTACAGGCACAGCAGAGCTGGTTTTCCTGCTCAGTGTCTCACAAGGCAGAAAACAAAGTGTTGGCAAGGACAAAGATCTTGTTTGAGGCTCAGGGTCTTCTTCCAAGCTCCTTCAGGTTGTTGGCAGGATTCATTCCATTGAGGTCATAGGACTAGGGTCTCCATTTTCTTGCTGGCTTTTGGCCAGGGTTTTGTCTCAGCCCTCAGAGGCTGCCTTCAAGTCCTGATCATGGGGCTCTCTCACCATGTGGCAGGGAATCAATGGCTCCCATTTCTGCTTATGTAACATCTTATATAATGTCACCTAATTGAGGGGGTAGCTATCCCATCATATTCATGGGCCCTGCCCACACTCCCAGGAGGGCAGTGTGTAACACATATTGACCAGGGCCATGGGGATCTTGGCAGACCCTGTAAGAGAATTCTGCCTACCATACATCCTCATTCTGCATATGGGGGAAAATTCAGAGAGGTTATATTTCTAGCCTAGAGTCACAAATGCAGTGCCGACAAAGCAGGGATTTGATTACTACCAGTCTTCCAGGCATGGTGCACCCCCATTTTATAGTATCAAAAGCATTGAGTGGGGACAGCTGAACAGCGGTGTGTGTCAAGCCTTGAGTCAACTGCAGCAGAGACCAGAACTCCCCAAAGTATGGACCATGTACAAATGTCAGTTCAGGAACTGTTGATACCACAATGAGATGGGAACAGAAATTGAGTGTAAGTGTTAAATATTTATAACAATATTACAATGTGCAGCTAGGCACGGTGGCTCATGCCTGTAATCCCAGCACTTTGGGAGGCTGAGGCAAGTGGATCATGAAGTCAGGAGATTGAGACCATCATGGTCAACATGGTGAAACCTCGTCTCTATTAAAATACAAAAAATTAGCCGGGTGTGGTGGCGTACACCTGTAGTCCCAGCTACTTGGGAGGCTGAGGCAGGGGAATCACTTGAACCAGGGAGGCAGAGATTGCAGTGAGCTGAGATTGCACCACTGCATTCCAGCCTGGCGACAGAGCGAGACTCTATCTCAAAAAAAAAAAAAAAAAAATGACAATGTGGGACATCAATCACTTTTGCATTTTGTGAAAGTATTGTACTACAGAGTGTTGCAAAACACACATACACAATAGGACAAAACAAAACAAAAAAACCAAAAGCTGGCCCTTAACCAGTTATAGAGGTGTCCTGATGTCAAGCAGTTTTTCAGTGCCACTGTCATTTATATGGGCCCCCAGTTCCTTGCACTCTAGAGTGAGTATAGGATCCACCTGGAGAATATTAGAATATTGTCACATTGGCCTCCTGGGTTAAAATAATAGCTGAGGTCTTTAATAACTTTTTCTGCTTAGTTGATCTTGCACGTTTTTTCTTGCTAGGCCAAGCCTGAAAGCACTCCAACCTAATTTCCCCAGGATTTTGGGCACCCTCTGAATCTGAATATTCAGAAACCCCCAATGAGCATGCCTGTGTCATTGTTTATTGAGTTTATGAAGAAGCTGTCTTGCTGGCCTGCCAAGCAGTCAAGGTTGCTTTTGGCAAAGTCGTCTCAAGGTTCTTTGGGTGGCAGGTTACCAAAACCCACAGGAAGCAGCATTATGACAATGAGAATTGGATAGTGAAGTAGCAGAGGTGCATGATCGAGTGAGGTTGGGTCCAGGGAATGACCAGGATCTGAGGAAGTAGCCCTACCCACTGGCTTCCTTCTCCTCTTAGCACACTGGCTTTCTCTGGGCCTCTGTGCACCACCATCACCGATGGCTGTCACTGTCTCCCGTTACCGATGGCTGTCCTTACTTCAGATATCCCACAGAGACTGATGGACATCTCTAACCTCCAATTCTAGATAGAGAAGAGTATCTGAAGAGACCGACTCGGTTAGATGTCCACTTTTGAGAACATGGTTGATTAGAACATTATGGCGCCTGAGCCCCTGCAGGTGGGTTTTTAGCCAGCTCTCAGAGAGGGGTTGGTATGGGCTGGGCAGACCCCAGAATATCCATTAAACCAACCGATGTGTAGAGGGATACATTAATATTCTCTCCATGTAGGGTGTGTTGATTAGCTTCCTAAAAAAATAATTAGTAAAGACCTTTTTGACACTTTCGTAGCTCAAACATTGCCTGAAACATGGCCCTGTTTTCATTAAGACCAAATATGAAAACAACAGGGACATACAATTTTATCTTTCTGAAAAATCTCTCCCTTCGGAATAGAAAGACCTTGAGCAATATCTAATTATTCTTGTGCCTCTTAATTTGATAGTTTGAAAAATGTTTTGTAGGCTTTAAGAACATTTATGGAAATTTCCTGTCCTTGCCACAGATCAAATTGTTTAAATGATGGACGGCAATTTTATATTGAGCTGTGATAATAGTATCTCATTTGCTGCTGCTTAAATGATTTCCTTTCCTCTTAACACATGTAGGTCAAGTTACTCCTTCAGCTTAAAAAAACAGCGAACAAAAAAGGGTGGCAAATGGAAGAAAGCCAATTATACAACAATTTTAGACTTTTGGAGTAAGACTGTTGCATTTCCCATATTGATTACTTTTCTCTTGATTATAGTGACTCTCTTCAGCTGTTTATTGCAATATAGCCCGTAACTCACAGACTGCACTTGTTCCAAACTAAATATAAGTGCAAAGAAGTGGAAAGAGGAAGGAGGTGAATGAAAAGTAGCATTTTTGACATCAATGAATAACCATCAAGTAAATAATCATATTTAGCTTTTTGAAGCATTGTATTTGACTAATAATATATTGAACTCCTCTTGTCAGAGAAACTCAGATTTCTTAGTATGTACCATCTCATGCATTCTCTTTATTTTCCATGGTAGATTGAAGACAAATTTTATGCTATTTCTGTCTGATAGGAGATAAATGGGGAAATGAAATGGTTGGCAGCAATTGCTGAGTTTTGTCATCTGAAATTGGATAGTAAAACTTGTGTTTCCTCAAACCTGGCTCAATTCACCAATTCACTTTGTTGAACCATTGACATGACTCACAAATTAGACCTTCTGCTTCAGATGAAGTGGGGACCACGTCAAACATCCTGCAGTCCTCTGTCATCTTTGCTGAATCTTTAGTCAACAGACAATTCAGTGACTTCTGGGCTCAAGACGCTCCACTCTGTGGCCTAGACAAACAAGTTCTGGACTTCAGAGGGCTTCTGTTCCAGCAGATAAGATGTGTCTATAAACCTCTCAAACTCAAGGTAGAAAATGTGTCGTGACATGAGGAATACACAAGTAAAGAAGTCATGAGGAGGAAACCATTCAATAAATGTGTTGAATGCGTGATGGAGTTGGGGCACCACTGGCTTTTTCCTTTCCTCCTTCCCTTTCTTCTTCCCTGCCTCTTTCTCTCCTACATTCATCCTATTTTCACTGAGTAATGACTGTATGCCAGGGGCTGAAGAAACCCAGGTGGATAATACAAGCTATTCAGCCGGTCACAGTGGCTCACGCCTGTAATTCCAGCACTTTGGGAGGCCAAGGTGGGCAGATCACCTGAGAGTGGGAGTTTGAGACCAGCCTGACCAAAATGGAGAAACCCTGTCTCTACTAAAAATACAAAATCAGCTGGGCATGGTGGCACATGCCTGTAATCCCAGCTACTCGGGAGGCTGAGGCAGGAGAATCGCTTGAACCTAGGAGGCGGAGGTTGCAATGAGCCAAGATCATGCCACTGCACTCCAGCCTGGTGACAGAGCGAGACTCCATCTCAAAAAAATAAATAAAATAAAATAAAATACAGCTTATCCTCCCAGAGTTCACCACAATAAGAGAGGGATGTACCATGGAAAGATGGGAAGATGCATTCATTGTTGAACAGACATTGATGGAGCACCAGTATGCCTGGAGTACTCTTCTAAGCCCAAGGTATCCAGGGATAGAAGGAGGGAAGGGTCTGTTTTGCAGCTGATGTTTACAGTGTAATACAGATGAAGCATCGCTCTGAGCTCAATACAGATTTGTTAAATGTTGCAGTGCAAGAGGTCCAGAACCCCAGAATAAGGAGGCATTTTTCTGCTTTGGAGTTTTCTGCGAAGTTTTCATGGAGCAGGGGATATTTGATTAGGGTGTTGAAGGAGGAGTAAGAGCTTGCCAGGCAGGGATGAAATGAGTCTAGTCAGAGACACCACATGTGGAAAAGACGTACATGCTTATTGTTGGTTTGAATAACATGCAATGTTCAATGATGATGGCATGGGACTAACTTTTCCCATTACTCTACACTTCATCTTGAAAACTTCTTGAAATGCAAGAGAAGTTAGGCTTTCTTTTTGAGAATTAATATCCCCAGGGCTAGAAAATAGTTTGCTCTGAAACTTGGAAAGCACATGTAAAATACATTTTTCCTCTGATCAGAAAATGTTTAAACCCATTAGGATGCAAAGATTAGGAGCTTAAATTGGATTCACAGGAGATGTGCCAGCTCCACATATGTACTAGATTATTTTTTTGAAATGATGTAGGCACTGTGCCCGTAAAGTAGAGTAGGGTTTCTTTATACAACTGAAAAACCAGGAGAGAAATCTTTGAGAAGGGCCTATGCATTTCACTTTGGAAATGACTGGCTTAAATATTCAGTAGGACATGGTTCTTGAATTTTGAAATCAGTTTTTCTTTACTTTCCTCTTTTTCCTCCTTTGCCCAGATGCCTCTTGATGAGAAAAAGGCAGCTGTTTGCTTAACTCCATGTATATTTGCATTATCCCAAATGATTCTGCAATAATGGTTAAAATTTTTAGAAATGGCTACAATGCTCATAAAGAGAAAAGCAACCTTCAATGGGAAGGGTGTTCCAAATTCAAAGCAGAGAGCAAAGAAAACAAGGGAGACAAAGCAAACACATTTTGCACATAAATGTTGTGGCGGGAATCCAGGCATCTGCCAGGTGGAAGTTATTAGGAGTGATAAAGTGATTATTGACTTCGAATCTATCCATCGTTGCCTTCTCACATTTGATAAACTGCCAAGTCTAATTCTCTTAGTACCAACTTACCTTTTGTAATAATTTTCTACTCCCAACAGCTGTCCAATCATATTTCTTAGAGATTTGTTTTGTAAACTACAAGATTAACCAATATTTCTGTGTGCTAAATTTTGTTCACTGGACTCACTTGATCCTCCACTAAGGAAGACTTTTCAGTTAAGTTACAAAAAGGCAGACCACTCTTGTGAATGGCAGTTCTGCTCCTAGCCCCGTTATGAGTATAGGGGTCCTCTGGCCATCGGCACTTAAATGTCCCTGTCTTGTTTCAGATGCCCTCCACCGTATGAGATGAGAGAAGAAAGCCTGCATTTAGAGAAAGGGAAACTGAAGGGTGTAGTTCTGACCACCCATTATTTAATCTCAAGAAGCAGTTGTCAAATGTCCCTGGTTCAAAGGGAGTGCAGGGCTCATGAGGAATGAAACCCATCAGAGTGGTAAAAACACCATGGGGGAGTTAAGGCAAGAGAGAAGCACAGGCTTACAGGGGCTTGCAAGACCCCTGGCCGCAAACTCTGCCCGTTAACTTAGTGCCCAGTAGAGCTCATCCCAGATTTTTGGTAGTCCTCCTTGCCTTCTCACATGAACTTATTTTAAACTGGGGCAGGACCTTGCCACACCATCATGTTTTCCCAGAGTTTTTTGGGTTATGTTCCTTCCTCCTGCCCCTTTGGACTTTTTAACACTCATTTGCTCTTTCTTGGCCCCTGACCTTGTGAAACATTATCTGCCATCCACATGGCCTAGAGCCTTGCCCACCTTGACCTCTGGTATTTTGTGTGTCTGTCCTGTGATTCACCACCACTGTCTGCCTGTGGCTTATAATATTAGTTACCAGCAAAGAAAAATGCACTGTTGGTGGCTTTCATTGAGTAGCTGCACCTTAGCAGCTGTGACTTAGCATAGATTAGGTGGTTTGTCTTAATGAAGTATTGGTAAATGAGAGTAATTATATAAAGAACAAGATTTTATTGGAATACATAGCTTGTTTTGGCTTATTTTTTAAAAGAGTTATTATTTTAATGCTTATTTAAAACCACATCTGAGTTACCTGTAACATTCATCATACCAAGTACGCCTGTAATCTCAGCACTTTGGAAGGCCGAGGTGGGAGGATCGCTTGAGCCCAGGAGTTCTAGACCAGCCTAGGTAATGTAGGGACTTGTCTCTACAAAAACAAACAAACAAACAAACAAAACCGCAAAACAAATAGTAGTTATTTGGTTACCTATTTGTCTCCTTTACTATTTTGTGCAGTCTTCAAAGGGAGATCTTACTAGTCTTTGCTTAATAAATAATGGTTGGACTTCTGAGGGAGAGAAAGAAAGAGAAGGGGAAAGGGGGAGAGAGAGAGTGAGAGAGCAAAGAGAGTGAGCACAGAAAGGAGGAGAGAGAGTGAGTGAGCACAGAACAGAGACAGAGAGGGAGAGAAAACCCAGGTAAGTCACTGATCTTTTCTGCTTCATGTAAACTTGAATTTCCATTATATAACTGGCATATATAGTATAATCAGTTTAATAATCAGCATATGTGTCCTGCTCCAAGGTAGTAATTGGGGATAGGGTTCTTTTTTTTTTTTTTTTTTTTTTTTTTTAAGGTGGAGTCTCACTCTGTCACCCAGGCTGTAGTGCAGTGGCGCGATCTCGGCTCACTGCAAGCTCCGCCTCCAGGGTTCATGCCATTCTCCTGCCTCAGCCTCCTGAGTAGCTGGGACTATAGGCGCCTGCCACCACGCCTGGCTAATTTTTTGTATTTTTAGTAGAGACGGGGTTTTATTGTGTTAGCCAGGATGGTCTCTATCTCCTGACCTTGTGATCCTCCCGCCTTGGCCTCCCAAAGTGCTGGGATTACAGGTGTGCGCCACCGCGTCCGGCCAGCGGTAGGGTTCTCTTATAGCTATCCTTCTTGCTATGTTAATTACCTTGCTTACAATCCCCCCAAATAGGGAAAGCTTAGTTAATAGAATTGAAGTAATAACAATAAGTATACATATATCAGTGTCTCAGGGATCTGACAGGTCACCAGAAGAGTTGTTGAGTTTCGTTTGTTTGTTTCAGCTTGAGACTTTACAAAGGAGCATTGTCCTCTTAAAAAAAAAAAAAAAAAACTTGTAAAATAATTTAATGACACAAACCTTAAAAAAAAAAAACAGTCGTATAGAATAGAACTAAGTTCATTCTGCTGGTGGGTGGGATTCACCTTGACAGTGATAGGGAGCCGTGGTCGTGCAGGCAAGTCACGTGCATGTGCTCAGTGGTGTGGACACTGCTTTAAGTGACTGCTGGCGGGCCTGAGGAACTAGACAAGTCAGGGCCTTGACTTCGTCATAATCTCTTTCCCATTGTCCAGCTGCTGTTCCCACTGGACCCCAGCCTCTGACCACCCTGGATCACCTTTCCTCTGACACCTCTTTTATTTAGAATGAATCTCAGCCCTTCGACTGATGGTCCAGGCTGGTCCCAGGTCTCCTCTCCACCCTTATCTCATTCTCTGCCCAGACAGGTGTGCCCTCCATTCCCCAAGGGCGTGTCGGCCTTTCCCACCTAGGACATCTGCCTTCTTTCTTCCGAACCTGCGTCTGACAGTTCACTCAGATTCTGTCTCCTCTGTGAAGTCTTCCTAGCCTCGGTAGTGGCAAGTCACCACTTTCTTGTTCAACCCTTATACCCCTATAACTCAGACCTCTTATTTGAAGTCTGGCAAATTGCATTAGGCATAGTTATTATATTTATTATTACTGGATGTGACAACAAATTCCTACAGTGCAGACTGCGATAAGTAATTTGTAGCTCCCTTCAGTGTGTGGCTGTGTTTCTTCCATATAGTAGATGCTTAATAAATATTTTCTGACTAATGAGCTTCATGCCCCTTAAGATTAGATGTTCTTAATTAAACTTGTATCTTCATGTAGCATATGAGCAATGGGAAAATCCTTTTTGGAATGAGGTGGGCTATAAATAAACAGTAATAAATTATTATAAGCCTTTCAAAGTGTTGTTGCAAATCTATGATCTTTTTCTCCGTTTGGTATTTACTTACCCTAGAAGTGAGAACCCTTTTAATTAGCAGTATTCATATTTTAGCTTTGGATTGAGCTAGAATTCTGCTAGATGCCATCAGACTTACAATTCTTAGATGCCAGTAGTTGAATATTCACAATGTAACACACTTCTAAGGATTTAAAAAATATGTTTAACTTACTTTTATCTCAATAATATTTATTTAGCGTTTCTTGTTCACAGTTATTGCAAATGACAGTAATTCATCTAGTTAATCTGAAATGGGTCATTGTGCTAAAGACACATAAAAGATGCTGATTAAGAATCCAATCCATATATAAGGAATGCTTAAAGGAGATTTCAGTCTCTCCACAGATTTGCCTAATCCCCTAGTGAGTGGATGAGAACTTTTCTTCTGTTCATGTTGACTGGCTGTCACAGTGGCACATTCTGTGGAGGTGGATTGTACCCACTAAGTTATTGGTGGCCAAGGACTCATTGTACCCATTAAAGAACACCAAACAACATTCCACTCTAATATACTAGAGATACTTTTTTGATAACGGTTTTATTGAAATATTCACATAGCATATAATTTTTCCATTTAGAGTATATAATTCAGTGGGTTTATTTTTTTGTATATTCACAGTTGTACAGCCATTACCACAATCAGTTTTAGAATATTTTTCTCACCCCCGACTCCAGAAAGAAAACAAAAACCAATACACTTTAACCTTTTTCTTTCAATCTCAGCATTCCTCCCAGCCCTAGGCATCCACAAATCTTTCTGTTTCTATGGATTTGCCTTTTTTGGACATTTCATGTAAATGAAATAATACAATACATGGTCTTTTATGTTCTTTGATTTCTTTCACTGAGCCTACGGTTTTCAAGAGTCATCTGCTACATCTCAGTACTCCTTTTATTGCTGAATGATATTCCATTGTATGGATACATTCCATTTTGTTGATCCGTTCATCAGTTCTTGGACATTTGGGTTGTTTCCACCTTTTGGCTGTAGTGATTGATGCTGCTTTGAACATTTGTGTGTATGTTTTTGTGTGGACATAGGTTCTCATTTTCCTTGGGTGTATATCTAGGAGTCGAATTGCTGAGTCATATGGTAACTCTTGTATTTAACCTTTTGAATAACTTTCCAAAGTGACCATACCATTTTACATTACTAGGAACACTTTACTATGATAAAATAGGGTGATATTGTACATCAGTGAGTTTCTACCTTTGAAAACTACTATACTAACTCACATTTCTGAATGTCTTCCATTGTTATTTTTTTCTTTTTTTCATTTTTATTTATTTATTTATTTTTATTATTATACTTTAGGTTTTAGGGTACATGTGCACAATGTGCAGGTTTGTTACATATGTATCCATGTGCCAAGTTGTTTTGCTGCACCCATTAACTCGTCATTTAGCATTAGGTATATCTCCTAATGCTGTCCCTCCGCCCTCACCCTACCCCACAACAGTCCCCGGAGTGTGATGTTCCCCTTCCTGTGTCCATGAGTTCTCATTGTTCAATTCCCACCTATGAGTGAGAACATGTGGTGTTTGGTTTTTTGTCCTTGCAATAGTTTACTGAGAATGATGGTTTCCAGCTTCATCCATGTCCCTACACAGGACATGAACTCATCATTTTTTATGGCTGCATAGTATTCCATGGTGTATATGTGCCACATTTTCTTAATCCAGTCTATCGTTATTGGACATTTGGGTTGGTTCTAAGTCTTTGCTATTGTGAATAGTGCCGCAGTAAACATACGTGTGCATGTGTCTTTATAGCAGCATGATTTATAGTCCTTTGGGTATATACCCAGTAATGGGATGGCTGGGTGAAATGGTATTTCTAGTTCTAGATCCCTGAGGAATCGCCACACTGACTTCCACAATGGTTGAACTAGTTTACAGTCCCACCAACAGTGTAAAAGTGTTCCTATTTCTCCACATCCTCTCCAGTACCTGTTGTTTCCTGACTTTTTAATGATGGCCATTCTAACTGGTGTGAGATGGTTTCTAACTGGTGTGAGATGGTATCTCACTGTGGTTTTGATTTGCATTTCTCTGATGGCCAGTGATGATGAGCATTTTTTCATGTGTTTTTTGGCTGCATAAATGTCTTCTTTTGAGAAGTGTCTGTTCATGTCCTTTGCCCACTTTTTGATGGGGTTATTTGTTTTTTTCTTGTAAATTTGTTTGAGTTCATTGTAGATTCTGGATATTAGCCCTTTGTCAGATGAGTAGATTGCAAAAATTTTCTCCCATTCTGTAGGTTGCCTGTTCACTCTGATGGTAGTTTCTTTTGCTGTGCAGAAGCTCTTTAGTTTAATTAGATCCCATTCATCAATCAATTTTGGCTTTTGTTGCCATTGCTTTTGGTGTTTTAGACATGAAGTCCTTGCCCATGCCTATGTCCTGAATGGTAATGCCTAGGTTTTCTTCTAGGGTTTTTATGGTTTTAGGTCTAACATATAAGTCTTTAATCCATCTTGAATTAAGTTTTGTATAAGGTGTAAGGAAGGGATCCAGTTTCAGCTTTCTACATATGGCTAGCCAGTTTTCCCAGCACCATTTATTAAATAGGGAATCCTTTCCCCATTGCTTGTTTTTGTCAGGTTTGTCAAAGATCAGATAGTTGTAGATATGTGGCGTTATTTCTGAGGGCTCTGTTCTGTTCCATTGATCTATATCTCTGTTTTGGTACCAGTACCATGCTGTTTTGGTTACTGTAGCCTTGTAGTATAGTTTGAAGTCAGGTAGCGTGATGCCTCCAGCTTTGTTCTTTTGTCTTAGGATTGACTTGGTGATGCGGGCTCTTTTTTGGTTCCATATGAACTTCAAAATAGTTTTTTCCAATTCTGTGAAGAAAGTCATTGGTAGCTTGATGGGGATGGCATTGAATCTATAAATTACCTTGGGCAGTATGGCCATTTTCATGATACTGATTCTTCCAACCCATGAGCATAGAATGTTCTTCCATTTGTTTGTATCCTCTTTTATTTCATTGAGCAGTGGTTTGTAGTTCTCCTTGAAGAGGTCCTTCACATCCCTTGTAAGTTGGATTCCTAGGTATTTTATTCTCTTTGAAGCAATTGTGAATGGTAGTTCACTCATGATTTGGCTCTCTCTTTGTCTGTGTTTGGTGTACAAGAATGCTTGTGATTTTTGTACATTGATTTTGTATCCTGAGACTTTGCTGAAGTTGCTAATCAGCTTAAGGAGATTTTGGGCTGAGATGATGGGGTTTTCTAGATATACAATCATGTCATCTGCCAACAGGGACAATTTGACTTCCTCTTTTCCTAATTGAATACCCTTTATTTCCTTCTCCTGCCTGATTGCCCTGGCCAGAACTTCCAACACTATGTTGAATAGGAGTGGTGAGAGAGGGCATCCCTATCTTGTGCCAGTTTTCAAAGGGAATGCTTCCAGTTATTGCCCATTCAGTATGATATTGGCTGTGGGTTTGTCATAGATAGCTCTTATTATTTTGAGATACGTCCCATCAATACCTAATTTATTGAGAGTTTTTAGCATGAAGGGTTGTTGAATTTTGTCAAAGGCCTTTTCTGCATCTATTGAGATAATCATGTGGTTTTTGTCTTTGGTTCTGTTTATATGCTAGATTACATTTATTGATTTGCGTATGTTGAACCAGCCTTGCATCCCAGGGATGAAGCCCACTTGATCATGGTGTATAAGCTTTTTGATGTGCTGCTGGATTCGGTTTGCCAGTATTTTATTGAGGATTTTTGCATCAATGTTCATCAAGGATATTGGTCTGAAATTCTCTTTTTTGGTTATGTCTCTGCCAGGCTTTGGTATCAGGATGATGCTGGCCTCATAAAATGTGTTAGGGAGGATTCCCTCTTTTTCTATTGATTGGAATAGTTTCAGAAGGAATGGTACCAGTTCCTCCTTGTACCTCTGGTAGAATTCGGCTGTGAATCCATCAGGTCCTGGACTCTTTTTGGTTGGTAAGCTATTGATTATTGCCACAATTTCAGAGCCTGTTATTGGTCTATTCAGAGATTCAACTTCTTCCTGGTTTAGTCTTGGGAGGGTGTATGTGTCAAGGAATTTATCCATTTCTTCTAGATTTTCTAGTTTATTTGCGTAGAGGTGTTTGTAGTATTCTCTGATGGTAGATTGTATTTCTGTGGGATTGGTGGTGATATCCCCTATTTCATTCCATTTTTTATTGCATCTATTTGATTCTTCTTTCTTTTCTTCTTTATTAGTCTTGCTAGCGGTCTATCAATTTTGTTGATCTTTTCAAAAAACCAGCTCCTGGATTCATTAACTTTTTGAAGGGTTTTTTGTGTCTCTATTTCCTTCAGTTCTGCTCTGATTTTAGTTATTTCTAGCCTTCTGCTAGCTTTTGAATGTGTTTGCTCTTGCTTTTCTAGTTCTTTTAATTGTGATGTTAGGGTGTCAATTTTGGATCTTTCCTGCTTTCTCTTGTGGGCATTTAGTGCTATAAATTTCCCTCTACACACTGCTTTGAATGTGTCCCAGAGATTCTGGTATGTTGTGTCTTTGTTCTCGTTGGTTTCAAAGAACATCTTTATTTCTGCCTTCATTTCATTATGTACCCAATAGTCATTCCAGAGCAGGTTGTTCAGTTTCCATGTAGTTGAGCAGTTTTGAGTGAGTTTCTTAATCCTGAGTTCTAGTTTGATTGTACTGTGGTCCGAGAGACAGTTTGTTATAATTTCTGTTCTTTTACATTTGCTGAGGAGAGCTTTACTTCCAACTATGTGGTCAATTTTGGAATAGGTGTGGTGTGGTGCTAAAAAGAATGTATATTCTGTTGATTTGGGGTGGAGAGTTCTGTAGATGTCTATTAGGTCCACTTTGTGCAGAGCTGAGTTCAATTCCTGGATATCCTTGTTAACTTTCTGTCTCGTTGATCTGTCTAATGTTGACAGTGGGGTGTTAAAAATCTCCCATTATTATTGTGTGGGAGTTTAAGTCCCTTTGTAGGTCACTCAGGACTTGCTTTATGAATCTGGGTGCTCCTGTGTTGGGTGCATATATATTTAGGATAGTTAGCTCTTCTTGTTGAATTAATCCCTTTACCATTATGTAATGGCCTTCTTTGTCTCTTTTGATCTTTGTTGGTTTAAAGTCTATTTTATCAGAGACTAGGATTGCAACCCCTGCCTTTTTTTGTTTTCCATTTGCTTGATAGATCTTCCTCTATCCCTTTATTTTGAGTCTGTGTGTGTCTCTGCACGTGAGATGGGTTTCCTGAATACAGCACACTGGTGGGTCTTGACTCCTTATCCAGTTTGCCAGTCTGTGTCTTTTAATTGGAGCATGTAGCCCATTTACATTTAAAGTTAATATTGTTATGTGTGAATTTGATCCTGTCATTATAATGTTAGTGGGTTATTTTGCTCGTTAGTTGATGCAGTTTCTTCCTAGCCTTGATGGTCTTTACAATTTGGCATGTTTTTGCAGGGGCTGGTAGTGGTTGTTCCTTTCCATGTTTAGTGCTTCCTTCAGGAGCACTTTTAGGGCAGGCCTGGTGGTGGCAAAATCTCTCAGCATTTGCTTGTCTGTAAAGTATTTTATTTCTCATTCACTTATGAAGCTTAGTTTGGCTGGATATGAAATTCCAGGTTGAAAATTCTTTTCTTTAAGAATGTTGAATATCGGCCCCCACTCTCTTCTGGCTTGTAGAGTTTCTGCCAAGAGATCAGCTGTTAGTCCGATGGGCTTCCCTTTGTGGGTAACCCGACCTTTCTCTCTGGCTGCCCTTAACATTTTTTCCTTCATTTCAAGTTTGGTGAATCTGACAATTATGTGTCTTGGAGTTGCTCTTCTCGAAGAGTATCTTTGTGGCGTTCTCTGTATTTCCAGAATCTGAATGTTGGCCTGCCTTGCTAGATTGGGGAGCTTCTCCTGGATAATATCTTGCAGAGTGTTTTCCAATTTGGTTCCATTCTCCCCATCATTTTCAGGTACACCAATCAGACGTAGGTTTGGTCTCTTCACATAGTCCCGAATTTCTTGGAGGCTTTGTTCATTTATTTTTATTCTTTTTTCTCTAAACTTCCCTTCTCGCTTCATTTCATTCATTTCATCTTCCATCACTGATACCCTTTCTTCCAGTTGATCGCATCGGCTAGCGAGGCTTCTGCAATCTTCGTGTAGTTCTCGATACTTGGCTTTCAGCTCCATCAGCTCCTTTAAGCCCTTCTCTCCATTGGTTATTCTAGTTATCCATTCATCTAATTTTTTTTCAAAATTTTTAACTTCTTTGCTGTTGTTTTGAATTTCCTCCCGAAGCTCGGAGTAGTTTGATCGTCTCAAGCCTTCTTCTCTCAACTCGTCAAAGTTATTCTCTGTCCAGCTTTGTTCCGTTGCTGGTGAGGAACTGCATTCCTTTGGAGGAGGAGAGGTGCTCTGCTTTTTAGAGTTTCCAGTTTTTCTGCTCTGTTTTTTCCCCATCTTTGTGGTTTTATCTACTTTTGGTCTTTGATAATGGTGATGTACAGTTGGGTTTTTGGTGTGGATGTCCTTTCTGTTTGTTAGTTTTCCTTCTACCAGACAGGACCCTCAGCTGCAGGTCTGTTGGAGTTTGCTAGAGGTCCACTCCAGACTCTGTTTGGCTGGGTGTCAGCAACGGTGGCTGCAGAACAGCGGATTTTCGTGAGACCACAAATTCAGCTGTCTGATAGTTCCTCTGGAAGTTTTGTCTCAGAGGAGTACCCGGCCGATTGAGGTGTCAGTCTGTCCCTACTGGGGGGTGCCTCCCAGTTAGGCTGCTCAGGGGTGAGGGACCCACTTTAGGAGGCAGTCTGTCCGTTCTCAGATCTCCAGCTGCATGCTGGGAGAACCACTCCTCTCTTCAAAGCTGTCAGTCAGACAGGGACATTTAAGTCTGCAGAGGTTCCTGCTGAATTTTTGTTTGTCTGTGCCCTGCCCCCAGAGGTGGAGCCTACAGAGGCAGGCAAGCCTCCTTGAGCTGTGGTGGGCTCCACCCAGTTCGAGCTTCCTGGCTGCTTTGTTTACCTAAGCAAGCCTGGGCAATGGCGGGCGCCCCCTCCCCCAGCCTCGCTGCCGCCTTGCAGTTTGATCTCAGACTGCTGTGCTAGCAACCAGTGAGACTCCGTGGGCATAGGACCCTCCGAGCCAGGTGCGGGACACAATCTCCTGGTGTGCCGTTTTCCAGGCCCGTTGGAAAAGCACAGTATTAGGGTGGGACTGACCCGATTTTCCAGGTGCCGTCTGTTACCCCTTTCTTTGACTAGGAAAGGGAACTCCCTGACCCCTTGCGCTTCCCAAGTGAGGCAATGCCTCGCCCTGCTTCGACTCGCGCACAGTGCGCTGCACCGACTGTCCTGCACCCACTGTTTGGCACTCCCTAGTGAGATGAACCCGGTACCTCAAACGGAAATGCAGAAATCCCCCGTCTTCTGTGTCGCTCAGGCTGGGAGCTGTAGACTGGAGCTGTTCCTATTCGGCCATCTTGGCTCCACCCCCATTGTTATTTTTTTCTAACAACTTCATCGAGATATAACTTACATATAATACAATTTGCTTATTTTAAGTATGTAATTCATTGATTTTAGTAAATTTACCAAGTTGTTTTATACGGTGGTCATGGATGCGCATCACATTGTGTGCATTTTCCTCTCTCCCGTTTCCATCACTGCAGTAAGATCTCTTCTCCCATTGACATTTATTTGATCTGTTCGCACCCATTTAACTTTGTGATTTATTCGCCCAAGTAGAAGCTGAGCCAGAGGGCTCAGAAAACTTTGTGGTCATCAAACACAAAATCAAGAAACTTCTGTCACTTTATTTTTTGTTCAAGTATCATGAGGTTCACACTCTGATATCTTCAATTTTGAAATCAAGAAATCTCCAAGAAGTTGAAAGGTTTTTAATAACATGTTTGGTGGAAAAACGTGGCCTGAACTGACATGTGGATATGTTTAATATTTATTTATTCTATTTAATATGAATAATTATTTGTCTACTGTAGAAATGTTAATATTTGATAATGGGGTGCTGGCCCAGACCTCTCTGTGTATGAGTTATAACAAATATCATTTTACCTTTCTAAAATCCAAATAATCCTGACCTAGGGTAGCATGCCTGGATCCAAGGGCCTCAGAGATGGCTTTGCGGGCCTGGTTTGGTTTTCTTAGCCAGCACCTCAGAGTGAACAAGCCATCAACTCCCTTGGACTGTTAAAGGGAAGCTTAAAAACTTAAAAGACACTAAAGTTCAAATATATTTTATGATTTAACTTCAGCTATGTGGAATTGCTGGTATTCAACTGTTTAACTCACAAAGTGGCATTTTTGTTGGGTTTACCATTTCTCTGTGTGTCTATTTCACAGTGAAAGAAAAGGGTGGGTGGCAGAGAGGGGAGCATGGAGTATTGTGCTGGAACCAAGACTCTCCACTGTGGTCATGTCAGAGCCTCGGAGAGTTGCCAGAGTCCCTGCTGCAGGATGTAGGGTGAGGAGGGGAAAATACGAGCAAAACACGATGGGCCTCTAGAGCCAAGCACGGGGTACAGGTGAGCATTGCATAGACACCAGGGAATTTCAGTTTCTACTGTCAGTTTACTTCTGTGTAAAATGGGTTTAGTCCTTCTTCATTAGCTGTCTTTTCTTTAAAAAAAAAAAAAAATCCTCAAATCTTTTATCACTTGCATGTGTTCATACGTCTGCTTATTTCTTTGTTATTTTGAAATAAAGTTATAATTAGGGTTGACAAAGGAGAAAGAGTTGAAGCTGAGGGAGTCAAGTGTATGAATAACGTTCCATAAAAATTCAAACGCTGTGTGTAATTTCAGTTCATTACCTGGGCATTAAAAATGGGAGAGCCAGCTTATCCTTTAAGCTAGCTTCTCATCCTTGGAAATTTAAAATGCTAAGTTTGGTTCCAGAGGGTGAAAATGTCATTCCTTGAATTCAAGAGGAATATATGAGAATTAGAATGGAAAAATAACAAAAGTGAATTTCAGGCACATACATTTCATTCATAACCCAGGCCCTTTTTTGACCCAGCCCCCTGGGACTCAGAAGTTCACATGTGTCCTATCATGCCAGCGCTGGTTCCCTCACTGCCCCATGTTTCAAGTTGGAGCAGTCATCTCTTGAAATTCTTGGGCAAAGTTTAGAGTCTTGGCCTCAGGATTTTATTTCTGCACCTGGGGGAGGAAGGCTTTTTCTGAGGACCCTGAAGCCACCAGTGTGGTATTAATCGAAACCAGGAACTTGTGTAAAATGTTCAGGGACCAGAGTCAGGGGAATAGTCTTACTTTTCATTATTTGTTCTTGATTTCATTTGGAATAAGCTTCACATATAAGCGCATGTGGTTGACTTTCCCTTAGAGAAGTAAAAGCCCGCTTGGTCCTATTACACAGGGTCCTTCAGAAGTCGAGTGACTCAGGTAATTTGGATTTTGTTTTCAAGGCCCCTGGTATAGTATGAATGAACAAATGAGAAAACAGTTGAAAACTGTGGTATATTTTAAATATATAGATTTCACAAATTGCTGCTTTTTAACAAAGCATGGCTATATTATATATGTAATTGGTCTCTTCCTAAGCAAATTAAGGATACAGTAGAAAGAAATTGTAATGCTCTGTAGGCTGTGTGGTCCAGGAAAGGGATGCAACTTTAAAAAACTTCTCCTTCCAATGCCATGGTGTCTTTATGACTATATCTGTAATCCCTTCAGGAAATAAGGTGGAAAGTCTAAGTTTAAGCCTCCTTTGAATTGGAGGCTTCCTCAATGGCTTTGTCATCCCTGGGGAGGATCCTGATGTTGCCCTGAGCTGGGTCTTCTGGGAGCTTCCTAGGGCAGTTCTTATTACTACCTTCATTGCTATGAGCATGTTTTCATCTTGAAGGCTTCCTTCACCTTGCATTTTCTTCCTGCTGTGGCCCAAATCAGTTTCTCAATATAGGAATCTGGATGTTTTGTCCCAAACTTCCATCCCTCCCACTTTCACTGCTCTCTGCACTTTGGCCCCTGCCCCTTCCTGTGCTCTGAAGTGGTTCTTACACAGGTACCCTGTGGAATGCTCAGTCATGTTTGATTAGAAAACAAAAACCCTTTAGGTTTTATTTTTTAAGGAATATCTTTAGGCGTTTCAAGTAGGCAGGGGTTTGATAAAGGGAATTAAAGGCTTATTTGATAGTTAGAAAAACAGAGGGAGTGAGGGTCATGGAAGCTGCTGTCTGAGTTGACAGATCTAGGAAGTGCTGCGGTTGCAGGAAGCCACCAGCAGTGACCTCCGGTGTCTGCAGCATGAGTGGGTAATTCGTGGGAGTGTGTCTGAATGACCAAAGATACCTGCTATCTGCAGATGCCCACATACATGCCCATCACTTCAGCTGGAGAATATTGGTTTCTTCTCTTTCAGTTTGCAGACCTCTCAAGAATCTGACCTGGAGCCCTGCTCAGGGCAAGGGAGTCAAGAGCATGTGGTGGTAGGCCTCCAGCCCTGCCATAGAAGGCACAGCTTAGATGGTGCTGAGAGTCAGCAGGCACTCTCCAACACACACCCTTAGTCACAAGATTGGACTTCACTTTTAAAAACATTCTGTGCTTGTATTGCCTGGTCTTACTATGAGATTTTATCATACCTGCTAGCCCTTCTTTCGTTCAGTCTTCCTCCTGAGCTCAGCTCCTTCTCTGGTTGTTGCTGGACCCCCCGTGGAGGCAGTACCAGGTAGTGAGTAAGGGCACCAAGCTATAGGTTGGTGCAAAAGTAATTACCTTTGCACCCACCGAATAGTTCCATCACTCTGCCTTTTCCCTTATTCTCTGTTTCCTGCTGGTCTCCAAGTCCTGTAGATTCCTCTTCCTAAATAACTTTCAGATGCTTTGTCTTCAATCTTTCTCGTTATTGTCTTGGATCACCTTTTGCTCATTTGAGAACATCTAGATAACATCAATAATCAATAATATTTTGCTCTCCAGCCTCTTTTCTCACTAGCTCCCTGCCCCCGACACAGGCTCCCCTCCACATAACCTTCATACGCCAAGCCACTCATAATTGCCTGAACATGTCATGCCCTCTTTTGCCTTCTTTTGCCACTGCACTTGCAGTTCCCTCATCCTGGAAGGCCCTTCCTTTGTTTTCTGGGCTGGCTGTTGTCTTTCAGGTCTCAGTGTAGATGAGAAGCCTTCTTGTACCATATGTGAAGAGCCTCCTTGTACCCCGTAAGCCTGGTCTAGTTGCTCCCTTGGTGGTCTGTAGGATTCCTTGCTTAGCTCCTGTTAGAGCCTTTATCATGTTGTGTTGCAGTTGACAACTCGTTTCTTTCCCATCCTGGACTTTAATGTCCTTGAAGACAACAGCTGTGTCTTATAAACCTTATATTCCCAGACAAACACAGTGCCTGGCACCCAGTAGGGTGAGTAATAGATATTTTTTAATTTGTCCAATTGCATTTTGAGCACTAGCCATATTCTCAGTGCTGCTTTGAGCACAAAGTGCTCAATCCTTTGTTAGGGGGTGGGGTGGGGGTGACATCCTTGAGGAGGAGTCATTTGAGCTGCAGAGTGACCAATGAGGGGCAGCCAAACATACAAGGATCTAGGACAAGAATATCCTTGGTCAAGAGAACAGCAGGATGACAGAGACAAGTTGGTAGTGGTCTGGGGCCAGAAAGCTGGCTGGGAGTCAGGATCTGAGGGTACTGGGCCAGATCAAAGGACCTTATGGGTCATAGTCATGATTAATGGGAAGTCACTGGTGGGTTTCAAACGGGGAGCGCTGCCATCGGAATTGTTCTTAAAAGGCTTTTTCTGGCAACCATGTGGGATTGCCAGAAAAAGAATGGGATCCAGGGCACTGAGTGCCAACTGGACACTTGTTAGGGTGCTGAGGGTTTCCAGAGAAGAAATGGCCATGGCTTTGCTAGCGATATAATAGGGGAGAGGATGACAAAAGTAGTGAAACATGGGGTGTATTTTGGAGGGAGAGGCCACAGGAATTGCTCATGGATTAAGGTATTTGTGGAATAAATGGCATTAAAGCAAGTGGTCTCTCTGCCTCAGTCCCTGTTTCAGGTTTATCCTCTTCTAATTTTTTTCAGCACTGCCACCAGATTACTTTTAAAGATGAATTAAAGTTCAGGTCTGATCATGTGGGTCTTATGGCCCAT
Source organism: Symphalangus syndactylus (assembly GCF_028878055.3). NCBI lineage: Eukaryota > Metazoa > Chordata > Mammalia > Primates > Hylobatidae > Symphalangus > Symphalangus syndactylus. Next base: position 106,572,169 of record NC_072423.2, on the reverse strand, counting down.
GAGACCTCCCGCTGCACACAGGCCACAGTACTCCTTAGCCTAGCCCAACACCCTTGCTTATCTGAGCCCCACTTGCCTGCCCTTTTGCACTCTCCCCTCTTCCCGTTCCACACCTGCAGCTCTGCAGACAGGAGAGACAAGGCAAAGGAGGCTCCCGCCCTGGAGCCTTTGCTGCTCCTTTGCCGTCACCTCTCTCGGTCACCTGGCTGACTTCCACTCATCCTTTAACCCCAGCTTACTGTTGCATCATTTATGAGCATTCCTGCACTGGTGCTCTGTGCCCTTGGTTTTCACAGCGCTATAGCCTCTCTTCCCTTTGGTGTAAAGTTAGGATGGTATCTGTGCTTTCTTTTATAGAGCAGTTGTGAGGATTTGCTGGATTCAATGACTAAAGCACTTAGGACAGCTTGGCACACAGGCCAGTCAGTGTGAAGCTCAGTAATTGCTGTTATCATCTTGTGTGGCCCTCCTCTTCTAGCCCACGCCACATTATCTAGTTATTTGCCTCCTCTCCCAACTGAACTGTGTGAGAGTGCCATTATCTTCATAGCGTCAGCCCTTAGAGTAATTCTTCCCACATAATTAATCATCATCATCAGCAGCAGCAAGATAACGTTAGTGGACATTTACTCAATGCCAAGAACATTGGCTCAGAGAGGTATTATAAAGTTGCTGGAGGCAGGATTTGAATTCAAGCTGTCAGACCTCGGGGCTGTTCCCTGGACCAACACGATATGTTTCTTCCCAAACTGAAGTTGCCTGGTAAACATTTGGATGGATAGTTGGAAGGAAAGAACAACAAGGGAATTGGAACAGATTTTTCTCTGCATCAAATTTATATAAAAATCCATCTTGGGAAGGTAAAGTCTGAATGGACATGGAAATTGTTAGTGTTATTTCATTTTCAAGGAGAAAGAAAAATTTTCTTCCCTGGCCATAGTGGGCCCGGGGGCAAGGAGCTGCCTCACACTCACCATCCTGTCCAGTGTCTCACAGGTGCCATCTGTCAAAGGAGCTTGCTTTGGCAAACAGCTTAATTTCTGTGTTTTTGCCATTCTGAGGACATCAGTCAAACCCTTCCATAAAGGCCTTTGCCTCATTCCATTTTCAGCCTCACTGATCACAGATTTTACCTCTGGAACTGAAAGAGTGGTGGATTCTGAAAACCCGCCCTTAAGGAGCAGATGCACAGCCTCGTGTTTTCGAACACAAGATTTGGAGTCCTTTCCTTGGCAGCAGAATTAACGTTCACATAACCTCCATGTAACTGTGAACTTGGGGAGTTGTTCCAAGTTCTCCCCATATGAGAGCCAACTGTGGGAGGCAGTGACTCTAGGAAGTTTCCTTGTTTCAGTCAAGCTGTTTTATGCTGGAAAATCTTGTCTCTTCCTCTACCCTGTCTTAATAATATTTTACACTTGTGCGGAATCCTTTGGGAAATTTTTGTATGTATATTCACACCAGATTCACACATTGAGGTACAGACTAAAGGTTTTATTACTTGAGTTCATCAGATTAGAAAACCAGGACTCAGAGAAGTTAAGACTTGCCCAGAGTCAGTGAGTAGGAAGACCTGGATTCAAACTCTTGTCTTTGATTTCTTGAGACCTGTTCTGACTCTACTGTAACAAAATGTATCCCAAACTTCTTGAGGCCTAAGCCTCAGTTATCTATTTATTGGGGTTCAGTTCTTGGTGATGTTCTTGTTACCTAATAGGTTCTCAACAAGTACTTGCTAAATTAAACAGAAGTGACAGAAAAGTGATATAACCAGGAATGGAAACTCTCTGCAGGACAGACTTCCTTACCAGTACCAACACCTTGTTATGTTGGCTGTGACTTATCTGGGGCAGATGTCCCTGTCTTCCTTGGCTAGTTGGGCAATACCTTCAATACTCTGCCATTGTGAGTTCTAGTCAACACCTTCTGAGTAAGCCCTGGAAAGGTATAATTAAGGGCTGGAACAGAATTTTATTCACCACAATCGGAGGCCTTGGTGATAGGAAATTTCCTTTCATTTTGGAGAGCAAATGTTCATCCTTTGGGTCAGCAGTCCCCAACCTTTTTGGCATCAGGGATCGGTTTCATGAAAGACAATTTTTGCATGGGGGAGTGAGGGATGGCTTTGGGATGAGGCTGTTCCACCTCAGATAATCAGGCATTAGTTAGATTCTCTTAAGGACCATGCAGCCTGGATCCCTTGCATGCACAGTTCACAATGGGATTCATGCTCCTATGAGAATCTAATGCTGATGATCTGACAGGAGGCTGAGCTCAGGCAGTGATGCTCGCAGGCCCTCCACTCACCTCCTGCTGTGCGGCCCAGTTCCCAACAGGCCACCGACCAGTACTGGTCCATGCTAGGGGTTGGGGACTCATGCCTCAGATGATGTAGTGTCATAGTCCCCATTCATTGTGGACTATCCCCTTGGGAAGTTAAAGACAGTTCCATTGCCCACAAAGGAAATAGTGCAGTTACCTCAGAACTGAAGGGTCCTGCGGGGACTTTTAAAGTTTCATGGTTAAATAGCCTTGATTTTGATAATCAACTCTAAAACATTCCCAGGAGAGCTATGTAAGCAGAAGAACATCATTTAAAATACTGGGTCATTTGGAAAAATTACTTGGGCTGAAATTGAAGGTTGTCTCTTCTTCCTACCTCTCCCTGAGCTGCCTTGGTGTTTGGGCAGCCCTTTGAACAAAGTTTGGCTGTTTCCATCTTCAGCGGCTTTGCAAATGTTGCACTTTGGCAAATGTAGGCTTAGATGTAGAATGTGATGGCTTTGGTTTGGAAATTGGCCATTCACACTGATAACGGGTATTAATTTAATCAGCCTCAAATTGATAACAGGCATCTTTTGTGGAAACAAAGATAATTTGTTATTGATTGTGATCATGTCTTCTGATGTAAACTCTAGGCTTATTTTGTCTTGTAAAAGGCCAGTGTAGCCTCATACAATCTGAAGGAGACAGGAAAGGGGAGGAGTGAAGGGAGGGAAGAAAGTTCCCCGCATACACGCACGATGTGTTTTCTCTATTGTTCTGTTACCTGCTTTCTCTAAAAACTTTATAGATTAGCTTTTATAATCCACTTTGAAATGTTTGCCATTTTTAAAGCAGAAGCAATTTTTGCAGCTTTCAGGCAGAAGGTCATTTTATACAAAATGTTCATTCGTGTGCAACAAAGCTTATTTCTTCTACAGGAACAAAGAAATAATGAAGGCTCCTTAGAAGCTGTGTTTCTCCAAAGAAATGATCATCCTGATAGTTGGTGATTTATATGTGCCATTTCTATTGGAATCGAACAGTAAAAAACATTTGTATCAATAAGGACTACTGAATATTATTAAGGTTTCAGCTATGACTCTCACTGCAGTTGCAGCATTGCAGGGTGGCAGGGAAAGGTGTGTTGGCTTTCTTCTTGTCTAATTGTGTCCATTTCTGCAGGTTATTCATTTTGCCTTGGTTTATTACCTGATGGTCATCCAGTCACTGATGTGGCCTCTGTGTGGGTCCCAGAGCACTAACTGTTTCCAGAATATTTCTCTTAATTGCTGTTTCCAGAACATTTTCTTACCTCCAAAACTTTGTGTGAAATGTTCCTATTGGCTGGAACGTTCTTTCAGCACTTCTCTTTCTCCTGCATCCTTCCTGTTCTCCTTCAGAGCTCAGCTTAAATGTCATGTCTTCTGGGAAGCTTCCTTGGCTTCCTGACAGCATTCTTTGTCACTTGTCCCTTCTCATTGAAATAGCTATTTTCCTTGTGTGTCCCTCACCTTTCTGTGAACCATCTTACGTTTTTTTCATGGATTACTGGTCGTACCCGTCCCACACTTTGGGAGATATTCATCTAATTGCGCTAGCTACAAAGCAGCAAAGATTAATCTACACTGTTACGGAGTGATAAACAACTCTATCCCAAGGACAGAGGGGAAGGAATCTCAACACCAGAAGGAATGAAAATGTAAATCTGAACAACTTACTTTATTTCTCCAATGTAACAGTTCTTAAATGGATGATTTCTGACCCTTGGTACAAGACAAGAGTTTGAAATAAGTCTGGGAAACAAATCAATCTCAATTTGCCTGGGTTCCTGGAAACATCTTTTGATGTGCTAAGTGCCCTTAATGAGGGTAGAGATTTTTCATTTTAATCCGTGATTGATTGAGTTTGAAATCTGTGACTGCAGAGAAGACTTAGATCTCCTCTGTCTTCACTTCTGTAGACTGTCAGCATGTCAAGTTCAAGCCCTGCTGTGTAACACACTGCTAGGATCGCATTAGTCCCAGGTACACACTGAAGGACAAATGGTGTAACTCAAACTCTTGCCCTTAAAACAAAAGCCAGCCTGGTGTGGTGGCTCACACCTGTAATCCCAGCACTTTGGAAGGCCAAGGCAGGCGGATCACGAGGTCAGGAGATCGAGACCATTCTGGCTAACACAGTGAAATCCCGTCTCTACTAAAAATACAAAAAATTAGCCGGGCATGGTAGCGGGCACCTGTCGTCCCAGCCACTCGGGAGGCTGAGGCAGGAGAATGGCGTGAACCCAGGAGGCGGGGCTTGCAGTGAGCCGAGATCGCCTGGGCAATAGAGTGAGACTCCATCTCAAAAAACAAAAAACAAAAGCCACTGAATCTAGGGTAACAGTTCAACCATGCCACTCTGGGTATGGTTGTGATAGTAATTACTACTATTTTTTGATTCCTCTGTTTGGCCATTTTTCTACACATTGAACTCTTGTTGATTCAAAGGAAGAGTCATGTGACCTCTAACTCTGGTATTAATGACAATTCAATAACTAACTCCAAGTTAACCCTTCGTGTAGCCCAAATCCATGTTCATGATTATGGATTTGAGTCCCCCCCATTTGAGCTTAAACCTTATTTGAGAAAGAATTATATATTCATTCCAGAAAAAAGGCAGTAAAAAGCCAGCCTGGTATGAGTATTAAATGTGTTGTTGCAAAACATTATATGGAAACCACTAAATATATTAAGTGCTTTGAAATCTTTATTAAATTCCAACACCCCATTTTAACAGCATTTTATAACCCAAAGCTTTTTAGCTTTAACATAAGAAATAAAAATAACTTTTTGCATTTCTGTTCCGTATGGTTTTTATATTTCTGTTTTTTTGGGGGGATTTTCATCCATAATTGTCCCTACCGCCCATTTTAGGGATTTTTATTTGAAATTTTCTTTATTTGTACACAATTTGTTCATTGTGATAAAATCAGGAGTCTAGCAGTTAAGTTACATTGATAGTGTAGTAACATTTTCCATTACCTTCCCGCCTCTCACTGCACAATTCTTTCTTTTCTCCCCTTGTTAAGCCAAAATGGCCAGGAACAAAAACATAAAATACATGAAGACAAAAAAATCATTTTCTTTTTCTGATCCAGTTTTTACTTAGACATGGTGTCCGGTTTTCCGCTTCTGGCCCATGATGGAAAGTTTGACCTCTACCATGTCTTTAACGCTAGTCCTGATTTACGTGTTGCGGGGAGGAAATGGGACACTGTGCATTCTGTAATGTTGTGCGGATATACATAAGGTCATTGTAACAAGAAATAAGATGTGATTTTAAATGAAATGCTTTAATATCCCCGCTATTCCCCTTGGCAACTTCGCCTTCACCAAAGCTGTAAATACTATCTGTGGTCTATGGCTTCTAGCATTGTCTGTTTATAAAGATGGCTCTTGTTTGTATTTATTTCACTAAAAGGGATGAGTTATATAGAAATATAAAAAGCCAGTGAAATGTGCATCAACTCATGAAGTACAACCTTTTATCTTATAGGTGCTTTGTTCCAAGTCCAGGATGTATATTCCAGTATATTGTTATCATTTTTATTGAGTAAGGAAAAGCTTTGGCATTAAACAAGGGATAAAAGATTTGTGGGCAAAACTGCTGTTTTCTCTTACCTCACAGCTCAGTTCCGAAGGCTGGAGTCTTCAAAGCCATTTTTGTTTTCAGTATTCACGTTTAATTAAAAACCACATTCACAATTCTATAATCCCATTTGTTGACCTAAAAAAGGAATTCATATAAAAGAAAATTAACATTATTATTAAAAGTACACTGCCTTTATAATAGGTATAAAAGAGTAACAGTTTTCCCCAGGCTCAGTGGCAGTTTCTTATATAATAACTAAAATATTAGCAAATTTAATGGATTTTTCTTACCTGTAAATTTGTTTTAAAAACATGTTTCATTGGACTTAGATGATTATAATGACATTTGCTAAGAAAAGAGATGTCAATAATAGGCTGTTGCTTTCTATTGGCAAGCATCAGAATTTGAAGTTCTCTGGTCTTGACTCTGTTAGATGATTAATCAATGTATTTTAATTTTATTAACTGGGGAAACTTGGCCAGGTGCAGTGACTCACGCCTGTAATCCCAGCACTTTGGGAGGCCCAGGTGGGCAGATCACCTGAGGTCAGGAGTTCGAGACCAGCCTAGCCAACATGGTGAAACCCCATCTCTGCTAAAAAATACAAAAATTAGCTGGAAGTGATGGCGCGTGCCTGTAATCCCAGCTACTCTGGAGGCTGCGGCAGGAGAATCGCTTGAACCCAGGAGGTGGAGCATGCAGTGAGCTGAGATCACGCCACCGCACTCCAGCCTGGGCGACAGAGCGAGACTCCGTCTCAAAAACAAAACAAAACACAGTAGAAACTTCTATCCCCGTGACTCAGTTTTTTTTTTTTATTTTTTTGAGATAGGGTCTTGTTCTGTTGCCCAGGCTGGAGTGCAGTAGTGCAATCTTGGCTCACTGCAGCCTCTGCCTCCCGGGCTCAAGTGATCCTCCCACCTGAGTTTCACCACTAGCTGGGACTATAGGTGGGTGCCACCACGCCTGGCTAATTTGTATTTTTTGTAGAGATGGGGATTTGCCATGTTGCTCAGGCTGATTTTGAAGTCCTGGGCTCATACAATCCACCTCCCAAAGTGCTGGGATTACACCACGCCCAGCCTGTTTTAGGTAAATCTATGGAAGATGGTTTCCTTGTTAAATAACATTTCTTTTAATTTGTTTACCTTTATAAGAGTACTTTCAGAGGAAAGATTACTGTCCTTTGTTCTTTCCACAAGACACATAGTTCTTGATGATGTGCCATTTTTCATGACTGTCGTACACAACAGCTGAGCCTGTTTTGGAAGGGCATCTCCTGAGTTCTCCCAGAACATGTAGGCCTGTCTCCCATTGGCATCAGAGGGCAGGTTGGGACAACCTGGTGGGTGCTGCTTGCAGGGTGTATCCATTCAAAGAGCCCTCTTCTGGGATACCTATTTGCTTCATAAGAAACAACTATTACATGTAGCTGCTGGTTGATTATCATTTCTTGAATCATGTTTCCTAAAGCTTTCTAGTGAGAATGATGGAAAAAATATCTTCGTGGATGGAGAAGGAAATATGTGGGGTAAATTAAGTTTAAAAAAAGACATGCAGTGCTTGCTTTGGCAGCACATATATTAAAATGAGAGCAATCCAGAGGAGATTAGCAAGGAAGACGTGCAAATTTGCGAAGAGTTCCCTATTAGAAAAAAAAAAGGCATGCGGCAAATTTAACTTGAACAGGAACATAAAAACTTGCTAGCAGGTCAAATTCTCATGTATTTACTTCACTCAGCACAGAGTGCAGTGTTCTGGCTGCTCTTAGTAGTTAATACAATATTATCAGATGCTTTCCAGTGTTACCTTCTTGTATTGTTACCTGCTTTGTATTGCAGGGTTTATGGTGTAAATATACCTTATGTTTTGTTACATAGGAATATGTTACATAGTTTGCATGACTGTACAGTATACATATACATACACATATACATACACACATATGTAAATAAAATATATATGAAATACATTTCATGGGTACTGTTTCATGATGATTTCAACTTGCCTATTATTTTCATCCTGTTCTCTTTTTTGTTGGTCCCACATGACTTTATTATTATTATTTTTTCCTTTCCAATTCTTTACTTTTTTTCAGTATTGTCTGTCTTGGTAATTGTGTAGTTCTACTTTATCTTTTGATCATTTAAACATTTTATCAACTTTTTTTCTCTAGATTCTCAGTGCGTAGACACCATTAAAAATCCATTTTTTATGTGTTGAAGTAAATAAATGCTCAAATGTATGACTCGTTTTGATAATGTAAGTATTCAGACATCCATAATATTTAATACACATTCTGTAAAGCTCAATATGTAACTGATTTCATGATACATGCATAGGAATTCTAAATCTATTACAAAGATTAAGCGAATATGCTCTCAGAAACACATAGTTTTCTTTCTTTTTATATATCACTTCCTTTCACTCATCTGTCAGGATCCACAGTGTTTTTGCAGATTGTACCATGTGATCCCAGAAGGCTTTCAAGCTTCATTGACTAGAATGATTCTAGGAAGACAGTGACCCAATGAACGCTTGGGGCCCACTTACCTGATCTTTGTAGATTGTTCCTCTTCTTACGTTTCTGTTTCTCATTCCCTCCATCTTACGTCTTTTTTTCTGTAAAGATTTTATGTCTTAAAGTGACAGTATTTTAGGTAGGAATATGTAAGTTTTGTTTTTTGTTTTTGAGACAGAGTCTCACTCTGTCGCCCAGGCTGGAATGCAGTGGTGTGATCTCGGCTCACTGCAGCCTCTGCCTCCTGGGTTCAAGCGATTCTCCTGCCTCAGCCTCTTGAATAGCTGAGACTACAGGCGTGTGCCACCACGCCTGGCTAATTTTTGTGTTTTTTGTTGAGATGGGGTTTTTGCCACGTTGACCAGGCTGGTCTCTTAATTCCTGACCTCAGGTGATCTGCCCGCCTCTGCCTCCCAAAGTGCTGGGATTGCTAGTGTGAACCCACCATGCCTGGCCTAGGTACATAGATTTTACAAAGTTAAATAAGAGTTGAGAAACCTTGGAGGTTTAATCAGGCATCAGGAGTGAGGTGAGGAATGGGATGAATGCTGTTTTTAGGCAGTGGTTCTCAAACTTTAGTGGCATCAGAACTACCTGCAGGGCTTGTTAGACTAGATTGCTGGTCCTCACCTACAGAACTTTTTATTCGGTGGGACTGGGATGGGCACTGCTACAATTTCCCAGGTGAAACTGATCCTGCCAATGTGGGACCGCACTTTGAGAAGCACTGCTCTAGGGTCACCACTTTTTGTATTTTCAGGTGAGGAAACTGAGGCTCAGACAAGGGAAGGGTCCTGCTCAAGATTTTACACCTGTAGACCTGTAGTGAGTTAGCATCCGGGCTAGAATGAGGACCAGGTCTCATGGCTCTGGCCTCTGATGTTCTCTGGGGATTGTTCTTTGACCAGTGAAGGAAAAAACCCTTCCTGACCTGATCAACTGAAGATAGTCTGGGAAATCACATTTCCACCCTTGCCAAATTCCTGTCTGTGGGCAGCACTGTCTCTGGCTGGCCAGTCTCTTTCTTCATATGTCCTGTGGCGAAAGTGGGCTTTGGTGCTCTATACTGCTGCTTAAAGTTACCCAAATATATTTCAGCCTCTTCACTTCCATATCCAATTTAATAATTATTCATGGGACATTTGTCTGTCAATTTGTGACCATTTAGAGATTAATATTAATGCCATCATTTTTCACACGTGGCCTATTAAACTCAGACCTATATTATGTCAAGAAAAAGCAAGTTAAAGACAGCATAGGATACAAGAGTGACCATAGGAAAAATAGAAGTGGTCAAATTTTTGCTTGGATCTAAGATTTTGCTTTTAGTTTGATGTAATTTCAGTGAAATATTATTTCACCAAATGAGAATTTTCTGTAATATCCTCTAGCCTACATTTTCAAGGTGGGAAATATTGTTGGCAAAATCAAATTAAATTAAAATGATTTTGATTGTTGAATAATTGTCTAAATGAAGGCATCATGAAATGGGTTTCATAAGAATATTAATGTGTCGAATTTCACTGGCCGAGAAGAATAACAAGAATTGTGTTCTTGTGGGTCCTGAGTATTCGTTTAATTTAAGTGATTGCTTTATTGGGTTGCAGATTGTCACAGTGGCATTGATGGACCATAAAATGCAAATAACTGTCACGTGATAATTACATATTAGAACTGGGTACAGAAAGAATTGACCTTGAATGATTGAGGGAATTAAAATAAGTACTCTTTTCCAAAATATTGGGGAAGAAAGCTAGCCCACTTAAAGTTGGACTCGATTCAAGGCAATAAATCTTGACTAAGGGCGTTCTATACCTAAGGAATGCACTATGCTAGGTGGGTTTTGGATCTGCATTGGGCCTCAAGGGCCAGTGTCTGAATTGTTATGTAAATGGATGCAGAACACATGTGCATTTATAAATGTGTGCATAACAATAAATATTTATTGGAAGAATTATTGATTGAATGATGAAGGCAGAATCCAAATGTTGACACTGATGTGATTATTTTCAGTTTTGTGGGAGCAAAGGCATCAGATCACAATGCATGAGCCATGATACAATCTGTCACTTTTGGTCAATGGAGAAATGGGGTTCAGGCCACAATTCTGATCCTTAATGCTGTCTTCTGTTTTTTTTTTTTTTCTTTTAGCGTCTGGTGGAGGCTGCAGAAGAAGCACACCTGAAACATGAATTTGATGCAGACTTACAGGTAACTGATTATAGTTTGAGTTAAATTGTTTTGTGTGTTTCCTGCCAAAGGAGAAGGACCAGGTATACCAGGAATACTGATTTTTCAGTGATTGGGAGGGAGATGCTTTTGAGAGGATGGTACTGAGTTGGAATAAATTGCCTATCTTTGACAGGATTCTTAAGCAATCCGCAACCACTTTCTAACAATGACAGTTATAATGGGTAATGCCAAACACTCACATGTGTGTAATCAGATTTCAATAAACTATTCCTCAATATAGGGGGAGTTAAATTGGTCAACTGGCAATAATCACCAGATCTCTGAATGGTGAATTGATAAGATAGCAGAATATATCCAAATCCCACTTGGCTGGCTGCATTTTGGAATGCAAGTGACTGAAAGCAATACTGTGATGGATCTATCCTTGAATTGATTGTTAATAAAATTTAAAAATTAAATCATTCACTGATTTGAGATTCAAATACCCATTTCATTAATTTCTTGCAGTAGATCTTGCACCTGATCATGACATGACTGTGTCTGATTGAGAAGGGTTTTGATGTCGATGTGTATAGAAAACATAGTAAAGGGCAACAAGTGAATTAAATAATACTTGGAGGTTCCAGCTGGGTGTGGTGGTTCACGCCTGTTATCCCAGCACTTTGGGAGGCTGAGGCAGGTGCATCGCTTGAGGCCAGAAGTTTGAGACCAGCCTGGCCAACATGGTGAAACCCCGTCTCTACTAAAAATACAAAAATTAGCTGGGCGTGGTGGCGGACGCCTGCCATCCTAGCTACTTGGGAAACTGAGGCAGGAGAATTGCTTGAACCTGAGCAGCAGACGTTGCAGTGAGCTGAGATTGAGCCACTGCACTCCAGCCTGGGTGACAGAGTGAGAGTCTGTCTCAAATAAGTAAGTAAGTAAGTAAGTAAAACTTGGAGATTCCTTTGGGTCTCCCTGAAAGAACTTTTATGTAAGTTGGCACTTTGAGTTTTGTGACCTTTCCTCACTGCTAGGAAAACAGAAGGAGCAAACCTTAAAGTTTGAGCTTTACTAGACGTATTTCTTTTAGTGGCATGTGGTCACAATTCGGAAATAGTGTTGACTTTCCTATATTACCATTTATATGGGAAATAGAAAGGCAGACATAAATCATTAGGCACAAAAAAAGATGGCAATACCAAAGCTGACCACCGGCTGCATGTCTCTCTGGAAGATGTGTCCTTGTCATCACCCTCATCTGTGTCTTTTGCTTTGTGGGTAAAACAATGCATATTCAAGTGGGGTGATGGAGGAAAGTTTAATTAAGGAAATATTTTCAAATGTGTAGTCGGGGTTAAGTGAAACCAACATGCAGTGGTGTTCAGATAAACCAGCAGGCAATGGTGGCATATCCCAGAGCTAGCCATACTTCTGGCCTGAAGAGAGGAAAACTAGGGTTTCCAGAACTCAAGGAAGATGGCTACGTGGAAAAAGGATTTGATAGAGGAGTATAGCCATCCATGGTGAGCTGGAAAGGGTGAAATTTGGGATAATGATACCCCAGTACTCTCTTGCTTTCTTATTTCTTGCCAGTACTCACCATTGGCTGAATCCAGCTGTTGGTATGGTTGATGTAGTTCAGTTCAGTCATTGAGCTGGGTGAGGAAGGTTGAAGAATGGTTCTGGAGGGGCAAACAGAAAATATCAAGTCCATTATCAGCAGTCTTTTTAGGCATAATACTCAACATTTGAAACAAATAGAGCCAGAGGTATAGCTAAGCATAAGAGGGAAATGAGGAGAAGCTCTGGGGATGGTTGGAAACATTGGAAGAGGAGTTGGCAGCTGGCCCAGCTCTTTGAGTGAAGCTGCTGAGAAGGGACAGAAGATAGTGAGAAGAACCTTGAATATAGCAAGAAGTACCTCACCTTCCTAAAGCCATACTCAGTTCTCACATGATTGCTCCACAAAGATCTAGGGGCCATTTACTGGCCACATTTGTCTTCATTGAACCAGATCTTCAGAGAGTTTGGACTTGTAGAGTGGGCCAGAAGGGATTTAATGGCAGCATCAGGAAGCACTTTGGCAGGTGTGAAGATTAGAAGGACCTCTTGAGTGCATTGCCCAGGGAAGCTGTCTCACTTTTCTCAGAAGTTCCTGAAGGCTTTTCAGGAATATTCTGATTTTAAGTGACAGAAACTCAACTCATATCAACTTAGCTTGTAACAATGAATAAAATAAGAATCCATGAGTCCACTTGATAATAAATAAACAGATAGATAGATTAAAAAATAGACAAATGGGCCAGGCTGGGTGGCTCACACCTGTAATCCCAGCACTTTGGAAAGCCAAGGCGGGAGGATCAGGAGTTTGAGACCAGCTTGGCCAACATGGTGAAACCCTGTCTCTACTAAAAATACAAAAATTAGCTGGGCATGGTGGCAGGAGCCTGTAATCCCAGCTACTCAGGAGGCTGAGACAGGAGAATCGCTTGAAGCTGGGAGTTAGATGTTGGAGTCAGCCAAGATCATGCCAGTGCACTCCAGCCTGGGCAACAAAGAGAGAAACTCCATCTAAAAAAAAAAAAAAAAAGATAAATGAGGGGGAACATCTTAGAAGGCAACTAATGCATATAGAAAAATGATTGAGTTAGAAAATTATGGTAATTAACTGAGGCAAGAATCTTCAGTGGATGCTAAAGTTGGTTGGCAAAAATTTGGTGAAGAACAGGACACTTATAGTCTCAAACTATTTGTCCACAAGTTACTCATCAATTACAAAGGGAAAAATAGCAATCTTATTGTGGAGAAACCTGATAGACACCACCTAAAACAAATAATCGAGGTTATTGTCACCAATAGTGAGACAAAGTGACATCAAGTGCCTCCAGATGTGATGACTCAGAAAAATATAACACAGTTACGTAGAATTCTTGCCCAAAATATGTAGCCTGACTGTAATCATGATAAAACATCAGACAAATCTAGATTGAGGAACATTCTACAAAGTAACTGTCTGGACTCGTCTTCAAAAATGCAAGATCAAGAAGGAGAAAGAAATGTTGAGGATTTGCTCCTAATTCAAAGAGGATGAGGACACATGACTGCTACATGCAATGTGCGATCCTGAACTGGACCCTGAACTAGAAAACAAAGTTTTAATATGGACTGTGCATTAGAAAACAATGCTGTATTAATGTTGGATTGTCGGATTTTCATCCCTGTACTGTGATTATATTAAGGAATGTCCTTATTCTTTGATTTTTTCTGGCTTCATTGGTTCAACAGGAAGGAGTGATTGTGCAGGAGAGAGTGAGAAACATTATTGGAAGTAATGACTGCTTTGTAAAATCTGTTATTTATGGCTCATATGGTCAATTTTACTGAGAGATAAGGGTTAGTGGGATGGGGCATGGGAGGGGATGATGTGGTTGACTTTTGGGGATTACTTATCCTTCAGCAGATAAAAAATGTTCTGTGGTTTTAGTTCAGCCAACATAGAGACATTCTTGTTTGTCCATCTGAAGCTATTATTATTTTCCAAGAGTGTTCTGATTTCCTATTACCGAAGTTTTACAATAAAATTCTGGTGTAGCACAGGTGATTCCTTCTGTCAAAGGGGGTGCTGTGATTGTGAATGCAGCATTGGCATCTCTCTTGAAAAAACGAGGCACCAAGAAAATAAGTCTCTAGTTTTTGTTCTCTTGGGAACAAGGAAAGGGAGCTAAAGTTTTCCTCCCTAGTCACCTGTTCTGGACGTGTACAACAAAAGCATCAGAGGGTACCATTGTGGTCTGAACATAAGAGTAGATGTTGAAATACTCTGTCAATATGACAATGCCATTCACACTGGTGCTCCGACCTCAGTGAACTCCTCTATGGGTCAAAGTAAATCACATACACTTTGGTGGAGACCTGTGAAAGAGGCCTTTGATAAACTGGATGTGCATGGAAGAATTTGTCTTGGCTTAGATGAAGGTTTTGAAGCTACTGAAGCTTCTATGCTATTAAGTGCAAGTCTGTTAACAGCTCGGGTGTCAGCCCCATTGCTATTACTGAGGTAGCAGGTCTGTGTACTGGCTCTGAATTTATTACTATGATGGTCCATTAGAGCTGATCAATTGTTAATCTGGGTTCTGCTGACCTCTCAGCAACCCCTGGCAGATAATTGTTTTTATAAAAAAAAATTTCAGACTACCATCTGCTTCCTGTGAAATAACACTGAGAAGGAACCTACCCTATTAGCTCAGGAGTAGAGGGAGCTGGAAGTCTGTTTTCATACAGAAAAAGAAAGTGATTTTGCAAAATTTCCTAACCTGTGTAGTTTTAATTCATATATATCTTAGCTTCCGTCTTCCCAAAACAGAAAAGAGATGATGCATCTGCCCCTTCTCTCACACTTTAGACTGGAGACGTTGCATCATTGCAACATTCATATGCTTCAAAGTGAAGAATTTGCTTTTCATTGGTAAAATAATCAAAAGTTACAAAAAGAAAGTTATAACTCCTTTATTATCACGATTTTATTTTCCATTTAAATTCCCCTTGCAGTCTCTTCAGAGGTTTAACTTTTCCCCCATGACCTTATGGCTTTGACATCTACAGCCCCCTCTGTAAAGTCCTTACTATGGCATTAGATTGTTAGTTGTTAACAAAAACTGTATTGGGGCAAGAGGCAAAATGCAGCTCCTGAAGGATAGCATGTGTGAACAAACCAAAATGCAGAATCCTCCATAGAAAACAGATGTGCTTGGCCTTCATTGGCGGGGTGGCTTTCTTTCTTTCTTTCTTTCTTTCTTTCTTTCTTTCTTTCTTTCTTTTTTTTTTTTTTTTTGAGACAGAGTCTCGATCTGTCACCCAGACTGGAGTACAGTGGTGCGATCTCAGCTCATTACAACCTCTGCCTCCCAGCTTCAAGTGATTCTCGTGCCTCAGCCTCCCGAGTAGCTGGGATTACAGGTATGCACCATGACACCCAGCTACTTCTTGTATTTTTTGTGGATACCAGGTTTCACCATGTTGGCTAGGCTGGTCTCAAGCTCCTGGGCTCAAGTGACCTGCCTGCCTTGGCCTCCCAAAGTGCTGAGATTACAGGTATGAGCCACCGTGCCCAGCCTGGCAGGGTAAGTTTCTTGTGGACACTGGTGTCAGTTCAGCCCTCTGGCTTGTCCCTCTTTCTGGTGGCCTGTGGGTCCTAGATTGGCCTTCTCTTGGTGTAGTTCTTTATTCCCTGATATCTTCATTGGATCAATTTTCAGTCATAATTGATAATAGAGGCTTTGTTATAATAGCATCTCTCTCCTTTTTTACTTTATGCTGTGAATTAACATAGGCTTTTCTTAAAAGATTGGTAGTTCCAATGAGAACAGAGTTTAAAAAAATACTACCCTATGTCTCAGTTATTACATGTGATTATTTTAGTGTTTCACCCTCATTATTTTGATGGCAAAACCCAATTCCGGGCGGAGAAGCAGGAGACCCTAGCTTTGAATACCAAGCCATTGATGAATTTCCAGAAAATTAAGTCTATATATGTTCTAGTACAGTTCAGAATGCCTTCCCCCTCTTACATACTCTTTCTTTTTGAGTTTTTCCACTGGCAGTAAAGAAGAAGAAAAAAAGTCCTTTTGACAGTTTACTAAAAACCTGCTTATCTTTGAACCACAAACATATTTTCTTCGAAAGCTGTCTCAAATAAGTGCCAATTGCGCAGAGCGGGTGCACAGAGAGAGAAAAAAATATGGTTTTGAATTGTGTATCCTGCAGAAGCTTTTTCTATTACAAAGTTTTCTATGATAGTTTTTCTTTGTTGTTTTGTAAGTAATAGGGAAAAAGAAAAGTGTGGTGACATTCAGAGGGATAACAAGTTTGGGAAGGGAAAGGAGCTGGCAGCACACTTCCTTCTGGTCCTCACCAAGCTGGAAGAGCCTACCTTGCAAATGTAGTGGCCTGATTTCAAAGGTAGGGTGGGGGCTTTGGAGTGGAGGGGGAATAAAGACTGTTTTGGGAAACCTCTGAGTTAAGATGACTTCTGATACTTCCTAGAGCAGCTTACTCTACCTCCTTACCTGTTACAATGGGAGCTTTGTGTTGAAGGAAACCCAAGAAAGGAGAGAAAGGGCAGCTCAGGAGCCCCAGCACTCAATGTAGAACTTCTTTCACCATCCACTAGGAAAAGGAAGCCTTTCTAAGAAAAAGGATTAGCAAGGACAGTGGGAGAGTGATGTCAACAAGATGGCTGGCTAGAAGAAGCCCTTAGTTCTTGTTCCCTGCCGCCCTGCAAAGACAGCCAAAACAATGAATAAACTGCTGGATTTTTATGAAAATAACTAAACAGTGCTGAAGTGCATCAAAGGAGTAGCAGAAGCCCTGTAGACCACAGAAGCCCAGGATGGACGCATAGAGAAGGGAAGCACCTTGCTTCTACTACCCCATCCCCAAGGTGGGGTCAATTCAAAACCAGGAGTTACTTCTCCCTGTGGAAAAAAGGTGAGCAAGAAGACTGCCGGAAGCACCCATCATCGATGTGGACACTTGTAGTGCTCTCCACTGGGGACTCCTGCTGACCTCACAGGTGCTCACGTCAGCTGAGGGAGCTGGCTGGTGTCCACATGGCTGCACTCTCCCCAGAGAAGCAGCTGACACTGTGTCCTGTCCCCTGTGACCCATGTGGGTACTGCACCATCTTTGAACTTGAACCACTGCTGGAATGTGTCTGGTCCTGGTGCAGTTAGCCACAACACCCTTTCGTCCCTGAGGCTTTGTTGCCACTGAACCACCCTTGCCTGCTGGCCCACCATCCCTAAGCTGAGCTGCTGCTACACCCTACCCCAGGGGCCAAGCTGGTGTGTAGCTGCTCTACCTACCCCTCCCAGTCACTATCGTGCTTTGCCCCTCAGAGCCTAAGCTGAAGCAGCACCCTGCATCCTGGGGAATTGGTGCCTTGTCTGCCCAGAGCAGTAAGGCTCCCTGTGCCTGAGCTAAAGAGGTACATCAACTTGTGGGGAAATGGAGCCATAGCCAGACTGAGCAGCCACACATCCCTGGGCTGATCTGACGTGGTATCCCACATCCCAGGGAAACAGGGCGTTGGTTGAGCTGGGACACCTTGCCCTACTGGCTGAAGAACTATAGTACCCTAGAACTGGACTAGCCTTGCAGAGTATGAGACGCCCCTCTTCTTGGGGAGTGGAGTCATCACTGTGCTGTTCCCTGCCTTCCAAGGTGCAAGCAGCAGCTAGGCTTTGTCATTTTGGGTACCTTGTTGCTGCTGCACGTGTCCATACAGGGTCTAGGATGCTTCCGTGTCTCACCATCTGGGGGTCCAGAGTTAGATGAGGTAGGCATCTCATTCACTGGGGCCTGAATTGCCACTGTGCTTGTTGGCGCTGGTTCCCAAATTGCAGCTTTACCTTGCTCCCTGGGCTCAAATCATCAGAGCACCCCTTCTTCCTCAGAGAAAGGCCAGTTCTGTGTCCTGTCCCCTGGGGTCAGAGTCACAACTACATCCCAGCTCCCTGGGCCGGCCTCAGCTGCTTGGTTGTGCCCCAGAGTCACAGATCCTGGTGTGTAGGCAATCTGCCTCCAACCCTGCCTTGGAGAGTGAACCTTCACCTTAGAACTCAGGTGCCAAACTTAAGCTCATGAAACCCTGAGCCCAGGACTCCTCTTCCATGGATATTCTGAGCACCTGTTTCCTGGAACTCAGTACTGCTGCAGCTGCTTGAGGGCTGTGTCAGACCTGACATCAAGAGAGATCTTCTCATCTAAGACTCACCATTGCATGGAAAGAAAGAAGAGGAGGACATCAAAAGCCCTTGTCACCAAGGACCCTGACAACCTTTGCTACCACCACCACTGCCCCAAACTCCTACAGCCTAGTCTACCAGACACCCACAGTCATTTCTGACATTGATTACAGCTAAAGAAGCTTCACAGAGGATATACAACTGCCTCTAGTAGGAACTTAGAGTCACCATGCCCTACCCAATTGGCACAGGAAGACCCATCTGCAAGTGAAAGTCTTTCCCTATAAAAGCCACTCTGTAAAGTTTGGAAGAGGTGATTGTTTCACCAGATGTGCAGACATCAGTGCAAGGAACAAGAAACATGAAAAAGCAAGGAAACAGTACATTGCCAAAGTAACACAATAATTCTCTAGTAACTTACTCCAAGAAAAGGAAATTTATGAATTTTCTAAAAAGGAGTTCAAAATAATGATTGTGAGGAAACTCTGTGAGATTTGAGATAAGATAGATAGGCAATTCAGTGAAATCAGAAAAAAATTCGTGATCTGAATGATAACCTCAACAGAGATAAATATCATTAAAAAGAACCAAATAAAAATCTTGGAGCTGAAGAATTCAATGAATGAAGTAAAAAATATAATAGAAAACTTCAACATCAGACTAGATCAAGCAGAAGAAAGAATTTCTGAACTTGATGATAGGTCTTTTGAAATTACCTAGTCAATGGAAAAATAAGAAAAATGAATGAAAGAATGAAGACAGTCTGCAGAACTTATGAAATGTCATCAAGTGAACAAAGATTCATATTAGGAGAATTGCAGAAGGATAAGGGACAAAGGTAGGAAGAGGAAGCTTATGCAATAATGAAATAATTGCAGAAAACCTCCAAATTCTTGGAAGAGATTTGGACATCCAGATCTGTGAAACTCAAAAGTCCCCAAACAGATTCAACCCAAAGTGATTCTCTCTGAGGTACATTATAATTAAACTATCAAAAGTCAATGACAAAGAGATAATTTTAAAAGAACAAGAGAAAAGTGTCAAGTCACATATAAGGGAAATCATCATTAGAATGTCAGTGAATTTCTTAAGAGAAACGTTACAAGCCAGGAGAGAATGGGATGAAAATTTTAAAGTGCTGAAAGGAAAAAGAATGTCAGCCAAGAATACTATACCCATTAAAGGTGTCCTTCAGGAATAAAGGAGAAACAAAAGTCTTTCCTAGGCAAGCAAAAGTTGAGAGAATTTATCACTACTAAACCTGTTTTACAAGAAATACTTAAGAGAGTTCTTCAAGCAGAAATGAAAGGATGTGAATTACTAATATATCAACATATGAAAGTATAAAATTCAATGGTAAAGGTCAAGTCCAGAATACTTCATTATTGATATGATACTCTGTAAATCATGTATATCTTTAGTATAAAGGTCAAAAGTCAAAACAGTCAAAAATAATGACAGCCACCATTAATTAAGAAATGCTTAATATAAAAAGATGTAAATTCTGCCATCAAAAATATAAATTGTTGGCAGAGGGCAAAAGTTAAGAGTTTTTGTATGAGAATGAAATTAAGTTGTTATCAGTGTAAAATATCCTATTATAACTGTATGATGTTTTGCATAAACCTTATGGTAACTACAAAGCAAAACCTATAGCATGCATACCAATGGTAAAGAGAAAAGAATAAAAACTTAGCACTACAGAAACTTACCAGATTACAAAGATAAAAAACAAGAGAGGGAGAAGGGAACAAAGGATCTGTGAAACAACCAGAATACAATTAATAAAATGGCAGTAATAATTCTTTACCTATCAATAATTACAATGAATATAAATGGATTAAATTCTCCAATCAAAAGACATAGAGTGGCTAAATTGATTAAAAAAACAAGGTCCAACTATATGCTACCCACAAGAGACCCGCTTTAGCCTTAAGGACACACATAGGCTGAAAGTAAAGGAATGGAAGAAGATATTCCATGCAAATGGTAACCAAAAAAAGAGCAGGAGTGGTTATACTTATATCTAATAAAATAGGTTTTAAGTATGGAACTGTCACAAAAGACAAACAGAGTCACTATTTAATGATAAGGGGCTCAATTCATCAAGAGGACATAACATCTGTAAATATATATGCACTCAATGTGAGAGCACCTAAGACAAATATTAATTGACATTAAGGGAGAAATAGATAGCAATACAATAATAGTAAGGGACTTTGATATCCCACTTTCAACAATGGAAAGATCAGATGAAAATTAATAAGGAAATACTGTAATTGAACTGCACTTCAGAAAAAAAATGGACCTAACAAATACATACAGAACTTTCCATCCAATAGCAGCAGAATATACATTCTTCCCTAGTGCACATGGAACATTCTCCAGGACAGACCACATGGTAAGCCACAAAATAAGTCTTAACAAACTAAGAAGATTGGAATCATATCAAGTATTGTTTATGACCACAATTATATGAAACTACGAATCAACAATAGGAAGATTTTTGGAAAAGTCAATAATATGTGGAAATTAAACAACATGCTCCTGAACAACCCAGTGGATCAAAGAAGAAATCAAGAAGAAAATGTAGCAATATCTTGGCCAGGCA
Organism: Symphalangus syndactylus; assembly: GCF_028878055.3. NCBI lineage: Eukaryota > Metazoa > Chordata > Mammalia > Primates > Hylobatidae > Symphalangus > Symphalangus syndactylus. The sequence goes on along the minus strand of NC_072423.2, from coordinate 106,551,219 downwards.
CAGTGGCTCACACCTATAATCCCAGCACTTTGGGAGATGGAGGTAGACAGATCACTTGAAGAGTTCGAGACCAGCTTGGGCAACAAGTGAGACCTGTCTCTGCAAAAAATAAAAAAATAATTAGCCAGTCTTGGTGGCGTGCACCTGTAGTTCCAGCTATTCAGAAGGCCGAGGTGGAAGGGTGGCTTAAACCTGGGAGGCAGAGGTTTTAGTGAGCCAAGATTGTGCCACTGCACTCCAGCCTGGGTGACAGAGCCAGACCGTATCTCTAACACACACATAAACACATATACACACACACACAATAAAAATATCTTGAGGCAAAAGATAGTGAAGACATAACATACCAAAACCTATGGGATACAACAAAAGTGGTTCTGGGAGGGAAGTTCACAGCTGTAAATGCCTACATTAAAAAATAAGAAATATTTCAAATAAGAAGAAGAAAGATTTTAAATAAGTAGCCCAACATTACACCTCAAGGAACTAGGAAAGGAAGAACAAGTTAAACCCAAAGTTAGCAGAAGGAAGGAAATAATAAAAATCAGAACAGAAATAAATCAAATTGGGGATAGAAAAACCATAGAAAAAATTAACTGAGTTGTTTTTTTCTTGAAAACATAAAATTAACAAACCCTTAGCTAGACTAAGAAAAAGAAGACTCAAATATATGAAATCAGAAATGAAAGTGGAGACATTATAACAGAAGCCTCAGAAATAAAAAGCTTCATAAATAACTATTATGAACAATTATATGCCAAGAAATTTGATAACCTAGAGGAAATGGATGAATTCTTTGTAAAACCAAGGTTTTGCCAAGGTTAAATCAGGAAGAAATAGAAAGCCCGCATAGAGCAATAACAAAGAGAATGAAGTAGTAATTAAAAACCTCCTAAAAAATAAAAGCCAGATGGCTTTATGGCTGAATTATATTACATTTTCAAACAAGAATTACTACCCAAACTTCTTAAACTCATCCAAAAAATAGAGCTGGAGGGAATACTTCCTAACATGTTTTCTGAAGCCAGCATCACCTTGGTACCTAAACCAAAGACACCACGGTAAAGAAAACTACAGGTCAGGTCAGTATCAATATCTCTGATGAATATTCATGTAAAAATCATCAATAATATTTTAGCAACTCAAATTCAACAACAAATCAAGAAGATTATACATCATGATGTATCCCTGGCCATGTAAGACTAGCATATGCAAATTAATCAATGTGATACTTTCATTAACAGACAAAAACCACACGATCATATAAACTGATGAAGAAAAAGCATTCAACAAAGTTCAATATCCTTTCTTGATAAAAACTCTTAACAGTTTAGGTATAGATGGAAGGTTTCTCAGCATAATAAAGTTCATTTATGAAAAACCCACAGCTAGCATCATAATCAGTGAGGAGAAACTGAAAGCTTTTCTTTTAAGATCTGCTGTAAGGTAAGAATGCCCACACTTGCCACTTCTATTCAACATAGTACTGGAAGTATTAGCAAGAGCAATTAGACGAAAAAGAAATAAAAAGTGTTCAGATTGGAACAAAAGAAGTAAAATTATCACTAATTACAGACGACATGATCCTTTATGTAGAAAACCCCAAAGACTCCACCAGAAAGCTGTTAGATCTCAATAAAGTTGCAGGATGTAAAATAAAGATACAAAAATCTCTTGTATTTCTATACACAAATAACAACCTAGATGAAAAATTCAAGAAAATAATCTCATTTCTAATAGCATCAAAAATAAAACAAGATGAAATACTTAAGAATAAATTTTACCAAGGAAGTAAAAGACATACACTGAAAACTATAAAACGTTGATGAAAGAAATTGAAGAGTACACTGAAAACTATAAAACATTGATGAAAGAAATTGAAGAGGACACAAATAGATATTTCATGCTCATGAATTGGAAGAATTAATATTGTTAAAATGTCTATACTACCTAAAGCAGTATGTATAGATCCAATGCAATCCCTATCAAAATCCCAATGGCGTTCTTCACATAAATGTAAAAACCCTAAAATTTATGTGGAACCACATTAAGCCCTGAATAGGCAAAGTACTGCTCAGTAAAAAAAAAAAAAAAAAAAAAGTTGGAGGCTTCACCACAATGGAGGAAAGAATAGTCTCATTAATAAATGGTTCTGGGAAAACTGGATTTCCATGTGCAAAAGAATGAAATTGGACCCTTATCTTACATACAAAAGTCAACTCAAAATGGATAAAAGACCTAAATGTAAAACCTGAAACCATAAAACTCCTAGAAGAAAATATAGGGGGTAAACTCCTTGACAGTGACCTTGACAGTGATTTCTTGGATGTCACACCAAAAGCTCAGGCTACAAAAGCAAAAATAAATAAATGGGACTACATCAAACTAAAAAGCTTCTGCACAGCAATGGAAACAATTAATAAAAATATTGGGAAAAATATTCACGAATCATGTATCTGCTAAGGGTTAATATCCAAAATTTATAAAGAACTCACACAACTCAATAGCAAAAAAACACGTGACCCAATTAGCAATGTGCAAAGGACATTAGTATACATTTCTCCAAAGATGACATAAAAATGGCCCACAGGTACACAGAAAGGGGCTCGGCATCACTAATCATCAGAGAAATACAAATTAAAACTGCAATATCACTTCACACCTGTTAGGATAACTGTTGTCAAAAAGACAACTGTTGGCGAGGGTGTGGAGAAAAGGAAACTCTTGTACGCTGCTGGTGGGAATATAGATTGGTGTAGCCATTATGAAAAACAGTATGGAGGTTACTAAACAAATTGAAAATAGAACTACTGTATGACCCAGAAGTTGTTCTTCTGGGTATATACTCAAAGGAAATGAAATCATCACCTCATAAAGATACCTGCAGTCGCATGTTCATTGCACCATTTTCCACAATAGCCAAGATAGAGAAACAACCTAGGTGCCCATCAATGGACTAATGGGTAAAGAAACTGTGTGCATATATATATGTATATAGTGTGTATGTGTATATATATATGTACACCATATATATTTCAGATTGAAGAATACTCCAGTGTGTATATACACACACATTGTACAATGTGTGTACACATATATACAATGGAATATTGTGCAACCTTAAAAAAGGAGGAGATCTTAACATTTGCTACAACATGGATAAATGGGGAGGACATTATGCTAAGTGAAATAGGCCAGACACAGAAAGAAAAATATTTCATGATCTCACTTATGTGTGGAATTTAAAAAAACAAAAGAAGGTTAGATATATAGAGATAGAGAATAAAATATTCATTACCATGTTCACGGTGGGAGAGAGGAAATGGGAGTTGTAGGTCAAAGAATACAAAGTAGCGAATCTGTAGAATGTACAAGTTGATCTAATGTGCAACATGAGAACTATAGTTAATAATAGTGTATTGTATTCAGGACTTTTGTTAAGTGAGTAGATAGATTATAGCTGCTTTTGTCACTGGGAAGGGGGATAGGTAACTATGTGAACTGATGGATATATTAATTTGTTCCACTATAGTAACCATTTTACTGTATATATATTATACTCTAAATATACGCAATAACATTTATTTTTTAAAAAAGAAAGGACAATGGAACAGCAAACAGCAGAGCAGAGCTCTCACCTACCTCTACAGCATTTTTCTGCTGGAAAGTAGGGCTTTTGCCTTGGGGAAAACTGTATATTGTAAACAAGAGCAGTGGAAGGGTTTAGCAGAACTACTTCTTGAGTGGAGGAAATGACTATTCTCACTGGGGGTTTTCCTGGGTTCTTACCAAGCTCCAATCCGTCAGTCCCCACTTTGACTGAGTAAGGTGTTGAGCTCCTAGCTGTGGGGCGATGGGAAAAAGCAAGGAAAACCCAGGCCCAGAATTAGAATTGGTGTTTTTCATAGAGATAGGAAATTGGCTTTTGTGCAGTAAACAAAATATGGGTCACATCTGTAGGAGAAATAAATGAAAACAGAAGGAACTTTCATATTTTTATGCTAAAATAACCACCCCCACAATCATCTAACTGATGAAAGTGTGCCTATTGCTTTTGTTTTTTAATGTGTATCAGCTTGGCAGGTGGTCACAGTGTCTTCTTCATCTTAGGATCTTAGATTAGATGTTTCTTAGTTAGGACTTGCCACATGTCATTTATTCATAAGACTGATGTATAAATAGTTTGCAAGGAATCTTTAAGTGTGATAATTTAAAAATCAAAGCTACTTCTCAGTTGTTAAACACACACACATCTGATCCAAACACACACTATCATTTCATTTGAGTAGGCATTATAACTTGTGAATAAGGCCAGTGTTATGACTTTGAGCTTTGTGTTAACCAGTTATTTGGTGGTCACATGTTATGCTCATGACCTTGACTATTGGTCAAATGAGAGTGGAAGAAGGGGCAGTGGGCAGAACCTCAGCTTGATCCAATACGGAGAGCCTTGGCCTGGAGGTTGAGAAATTTAGGATCTAGTAGTTTCAATCCCAGCTGGACTATTTACATGCTCAAGGGAAAATCTGCTGCTGTGGCTTCTTTGCTCATCCGTAAAAGTATGCACTTATAATATCTAAGTGATTTCTAAGATCTCATCCATCTGTCACATACTATGATTCATTCAGCCAATAGTTATTAATGGCCTCCTGTGTATCAGGCACTGTACTGTGAATGTGGCCCTGAGCTGTACTGTGAATGTGGCCCTAGCCAATAGTTATTAATGGCCTCCTGTGTATCAGGCACTGTACTGTGAATGTGGCCCTGAGCTGGACAGAGAGGTGTGATCTTTCTTCTCCTAGAACTTACCGTCTAATGTGAGGGACAGATATTAAAGACATGATGATGTAAGTAATCATTTAAATAATTTAAATCAAGTTTCAATTGTGATAAGTGACATGAAAGAGAAGTACAGGGTATTATCACAGTGCATGACAAGGAGACCTCACCTAGGAGTTCAGGGTACCTTGGAGAAAATCCCCAAAGGGCAAGTCTGGATTGAGTGGAGCTTCTAAGAGCTCCACTCAATATCTCGAAGCACAGAGAACACATAATATCTTAATTTTCCGCAAATGCAAAATTAAAATTGCCTAACAGACCAGGCAAAACCAAAATGGAGTCAGTCATGCTAAATGCCATGTAATTAAACTGAAACTTTAAGGAAGCAGACAGATACCCTGAAAGACCAGTTTTTTCCCTGAAAACAGAACATTCCAGCCTACCTGAGTCAGCATAAATAGGAAGACCCAGCTGCTTTCACTTTTACCAAAAAAGTAACCTGTGGTAACCAGATGTTAACCAGTTGCCTTTTTTTCTATTGTTCTGTCTCCTTTTTCTCATCTTACAAAACCTACTGTTCTGCCATTGCCCAGTGAGAGCTCTCATTCTGTTTTGTAGAATGGAGACTAGCCTGATCCATGAATTATTAATAAAAGCCAAGTGAATCTGTAACCAAATTTGTTGTAATTTTGTCTTTTGGCAACTCTCATGACACTTATTTTTGCTTCTTTAATGATGCTTATTACTTCCTATCTTGTTAATTTTTTTCACATCAGTGTCCATTTGTTGCTTAATTTAACATTGATTCAGAATTAAGTCCAGTTGTAGGTTATGGGACTCCCACAAACTGAGAGGGGACCCTAACTCTCCAGGAAAGTTCTGTCTATTAGATAGGCATGTAAGCAAATGGCTATAATATAACATGAACAAGAGCTAACCAGTTAAGAGCATCATGTGAGCTCCATGAGGGTAGGATTGATTGTTCTGCAACCTTTATTCATTTATGTATTTTTCCAACAAATACGGATATTCTTCATTTTATTGTGCTTTGCTCTATTGCCCATCACAGATACTGTGTTTTTACAATTAAAGCTTTATAGCAACCCTGAGTTGAACAAGTTTACTGGTGCCGTTTTTTCCAACAGCACGTGCTCACGTCATGTCTTTGTGTCACACTTTGATAATCTCACAATATTTCAGACTTTTTCACTATTGCTATATGTGTTACGGTGATCTGTGATCAGTGATCTTTGGACGTTACTGTTGTAATTACTTTGGGGCATCATGAACCACACCCATATAAGATGGCACACTTAATTGATAAATATTGCATGTGTTGGACTGTCCCACCAACCAGCCACTCCCTCATCTCTCTCCCTCTCTTCAGACCTGTTTCCTGAGACACAAGAATATTGAAATTAGGCCAATTAATAACCCTACAGTGGCCTCTAAGTGTTCAAGCGAAAGGAAGAGTCACATGTCTCTCACTTTAAATCAAAAGCTGGAAGTGATTAAGCTTAATGAGGAAGACATGTTGAAAGCAGAGATGGGCCAAAAGCTAGGCCTCTTGGACCAAGCAGTTAGCTAAGTTGTGAAAGCAAAGGAAAAGTCTTGAAGGAAATTACAAGTGCTGCTTCAGTGAACACAGCCTTATTGCTGATATGGAGAAATTTTAGTGGTCTAGATAGATCAGACCTGTCACAATACTTCCTTAAGCCAAAGCCTAATTTGGAGCAAGGCCCTTACTCTTTTCAGTTCTATGAAGGCTGAGAGAAGTGAGAAAGCTACCAAAGAAAAGCTTGAAGCTAGCAGAGTTGGTTCATGAGGTTTAAGGAAGGAAGCCATCTCTACAACATAAAAGTGCAAGGTGAAGCAGCAAATGCTGATGTAGAAAGTACAGCAAGTTATTCAGAAGGTTTAAGATCTAAGATAATTGATGAAGGTGGCTATAGAAAACATATAAGGCTGATGCAACAACCTTATATTGGAAGAAGATACTATCTAGGATTCTCCTAGTTAAAGAGGAGAAGTCGGCTTGGCATGGTGGCTCACTCCTGTAATCCTAGCACTTTGGGAGGCCAAGGCGGATGGATCACAAGGTCAGGAGTTTGACACGAGCCTGGCCAACATGGTGAAACCGCATCTCTACTAAAGATACACACAAAAAAAACAGCCAGGCATGGTGGCTTGCACCTGTAATCCCAGCTACTCAGGAGGCTGAGGCAGGAGAATTGCTTGAACCCAGGAGTTGGAGGATGCAGTGAGCCAAGATTGCACCACTGCACTCCAGCCTGGGCAACAGAGCAAGACTCTGTCCCAGGAAAAAGAAAAAAAAAAAAGAGAGGAGAATTCAGTGCCTGGATTCAGAGCTTCAAAGCTCGGGCTGACTCTCTTATTAGGGGCTAATGCAACTGGTGACCTTAAGTTGAAGCCAGTGCTTACTTACCATTCCAAGAACCCTAGGGCACTTAAGAATTATGCTAAATCTACTGTACCTGTGCTCTATAAACGGAACAACAAAGCCTGGATGACCGCACATCTGTTTGCCGCATGGTTTACTGAATATTTTAAGCCTATTGTTGAGACATACTGCTCAGAAAAAGGATTCCTTTCAAAATGTTACATCTCATTGACAATGCACATGGCAACAGAAGAGCTTTGCTGGGGATGTACAAGGAGATTAATGTTGTTTTCATGCCTGCTAATGCAACATCCGTTCTGCAGTCCATGAATCAGGGAGTAATTTCAACTTTCAAGTCTTATTATTTAAGAAATGCAGTTAGTAAGGCTGTAGCCACCATAAGTAGTGATCCTTCTGGTCTGGGCAAAGTAAATTGAAAAGCTTTTGGAAAGGATTCACCATTCTAGATGCCACTAAGAACACTTCTGATTCATGAAAGGAGGTAAAAATATCAGCATTAACAAGAATTTGTCAGAGTCTAAGCCTCATGGATGTCTTTGAGGGGTTCAAGACTTTAGTGAAGGATGTTACTGTAGATGTGGTAGAAATAGCAAGAAGACTAGAATTAGAAACGGAACCTGAAAATGTGACTGATTTGCTGCAATCTCATGATAAAAGTTTAATGAATGCGAAGTTGATTCTTACGGATGAACAAAGTGGCTTCTTGAGGTGGAAACTACTCCCAGTAAAGATGCTGTAAACATTGTTGAAATGACAAGGAGGGATTTAGAATATTTTATAAAGGTAGTTGATAAGGCAGCAGCAGGGTTTAAAAGGATTGACTCCAGTTTTCGAAGTTCTACTGTGGGTAAAATACTATCAAACAACATTGCATGCTACTGAGAAATCTTTTGTGAAAGGAGGAGTGAATTGATGAAGCAAACTTCATTATTGTCTTATTTTAAGAAATTGCCACAGTCACTCCAACCTTTAGCAACCATCACCCTGATCAGTCAGCAGCCATCAACATGGAGTCAAGACCCTCCACCAGCAGAAAGATTACAACTCACTAAAGGCTCAGATGATCATTAGCATTTTGTATCAATGAAGTATTTTAAAATTAAGGTATGCACATTTTTTTAGACATAATGCTATTGCACACTTAATAGACTGTGGTATAGTATAAACATAACTTTTATGTGTACTGAGAAAGAAAAAAATTCATGTGATTTGCTTTATTGCAATATTTGCTTTATCATGGTGTTATGGAACTAAACCTACAATATCTCTGAGGTATGCCCATATTCACCGAATACCTGTTGTAATCCAGACGTCATGCTAAACAAAGGGGATAGAGAGATCCAAGTGAAACAAAAAAGAGCTAGGATATCACCCATCTGATGTACAGTTACACAAACTGCTGCTTAACTACACTTGTGATGAGTGTTATTTTTTATTTTGTTTTGTAAAATTTGCATACAGTACGTGTAGGTCTGAAAACTTGAAGTTTGACTTGATAAGGAGAGTTCCTTTCTGCCCTCTTTGCATTCAGCTTCCTTCTGTCCTCCACAGTAAACCATTCTTGTGATTTCTAACATCATAAATTAGTTTTATATATTCTTGAACTTTATAAAAAATAGAATAGTATAGCACATAGTCTTTTGTGTCTGGTTTCTTTTATTGATCATAATGTCTGAAATTCGTCCACAGTGTTGGATGAATTCCTTCTTCTTTTCTGATGTAAACATTGGGTACTGTACATTTCCTTCTAAATGGTGCTTCCACTGCATTCTCCTCTCTCTCATTTTAATATATCCTGTTTTCATTATCTTTCAGTTCAAAATGTTTTCTAATTTTCCTTGTTAATGCTCCTTTAACCTGTGGTATTAAAGTCTTCAAATATGATTGTGGATTTGTTTATTTGTTTAGTTCTGATGGATTTTTGTTCATGTATTTTGAAACTCTTTTTATTAGATGTTACACATTTAGGATTGCTTTGTCTTCTGGTTAATGTTATAATTTTATCTTTTAGATTTTATCTTTTATCATTAAGAAATATTCTTATTAGTGTGAATATTCCAGGTTTTGCAGCACTAGCTTTTATATGGTGTATCTTTTTTCTGTACCTTTACTTATAACCTGTCTGCAATTCTGGTCTTGTTTTTTTTTTTTTTTTTTTTTTTTTTAGTCTGAAAACTTCTGCCTTTTAATTGGATAGTTTAGTCATTTACACTTTATGTAATTATTGATATAATTGGATTTGCCTTCTTATATACTTTCTCTCTGTTTTTTTTTTTGTTTATTTCTTTTCCTGTCTTCTTTTGAGTTAATTGAATGTGCTTTAGCACATCATTTAATTTCTCTATTGGCTTTAAATCTACCTTAATTTTTGGTATTATCATACATCTTTTATATATGTTATAAATCTCATAATGTAACATTATTTTTGTTTTGCTTTTGATTTTGCTTTAAATGGCTGTCTTCTAAAGAAATTAATGTAAAGACATAGTAATATATTTAGCTACGTATTTACCATTTCTGACACTCTTCATTCCTTCATATAGAGTTGAGTTTCCGTTTGTTATTTCTCTTCAGCTTAAAGAACCCCTTTTAGCAATTTTTAATTTTTGTTTTGCAAGTCTGGTAGCAATACTGCTCAGCTTTTGTTTATCTAAAAATATCTTCATTTTACCCTCATTTTGGAAGGATAATTTTGCTGGAGATAAAATTGTGAGTTGACAGCTAATTTTTTTCTTTTAGCATTTTAAGGATGTAATTCCATTCTCTTCTGATCTTTAGTGTTTCTCATGATATATCCGCCAACATTTGTATCTTTGTTCTCCTGTATTCAGTGAGTCATTTTTCTCTTCTGCTTTCAAGAGTTTTTTCATTATGTTTGATTTTCAGTGTACTACACAGTATGATAAGGATGTTTCTAGATGCATATATATATATATATTTTGCTGCTTGTTCTGCTTGGAGTTTGCTGACATTTAAAAATATTCTAACTATATTTGGAAATTTTTAAATAGTTATTTCTTCAAAATATTACCTGCCCCTTTCTCTTTATATTTCCTTCTGGAACTTAAATGACATCTATGTTAGATTGCTTAATATCCTCACTGTGGCTCTTTTCATTTGTTTCCAATCTATAATTTGTCTACAAGTTTATTAACTTTTTCTTCTGTAGTCTCCAATCTTCCTTTAAAATCATTTAGTGACTTTTATTTCATATATTGTATTTCTAGTTCCTGGATTTTCATTAAATCTTTTTTTTAGTTTCCATTTCTTTGCTGAAATTCTCCATCTGTACACTGTTTTTTTTTTTTTTTTAAGTCTTTGAACATGCTGACAATAACTGTTTTAAATTCCTTCTCTGGTAATTTCATCATGTGGTTCCTTTCTGTTTCTTTTGACTGCTTTTTCTTTTTAAGTCACTTTTTTTTTTTGCCTCTTCCCTTGTCTAGTAATTTCTTATAGTATGCTAGACATTGTGTTATATGTTTTACTGATTTGTATACATTTACTTGTAAGTTTCATCCATGTAATGTAAGTTTAAATCAATTAAGTTTATACTAGGAAATAGTATAAATAGTTTAAATCAATGAAATTTATACTAGGAAACAATTATTAAAGAGATGAAAAGGAGAGAATGATATACTACATAGCAGGGCAGTCTCCAGTGGTTTGATCTTTTGCATTCTAACATTATATCAGCAGTGAGAACAGCATTGACTTGTTCATTCCGAAAGAACTACACAAGGCCATCTTCTAGATAAGTGAAAGAGAAAAATGCATTTCTGTTATAGAATCTTGAAATGTAAACATTGTTTCTCAAAACCTTATAACTTTGACAGCTTAATTGTATTAGTGCCATCCCCTGTTCTAAATCTATATTAACGTATTGATATTAACAAGTGTAAAGACAAAAAGTACAACTTTACAGCAATGATAATTGATAAGGTTTTGTTTGCATAGTCATTTTATTTTACAATTTAGAGGGAGAAAATACCATTATTTCCTTCTTCCAAAGTTGTCTTTTATTTGCCTGTGCAAAGTTTCCATATTAGTGACCCTCTTTTTTTCTTTGCTGCTTATGTGTTTAGAAACTCTGGTCTTTTTACTTCTAATTGCATGAATAATGAACAACTTGGAAAAACTCCTCTATGTTTTCCCCATTGCCCTTATTTTTCTTGTTACAACATTTTTTTTTCTGTTGTGACTATAGGTCTTAATTGTGGGTAATGGTGGCTACAGAAGTCTGAATTGTTCGTTTATAAAGTGAATTCTTTCCTACCAAAGTCCTTGGCTCTTTTACGATTCTTTTAACTTTTTTTTTTCTCCCACTGGGCTTTCTCAAAGCCTGGGGATATTTATTTTAAATAAATAGTTGTTTCAAACACATTTGTTTTAAATAATTCATTTTAAACACAGTATGTCACCAATTTCAATTTTATTAAATATTTCAACGAACAAATACTTCTAAAGTTTCGTTTTATTGTTTTTGCGTACACAACATTATTGTGGTGTTTCAGACGTCAGACACTTTGTAAAGGGGGCATTTGGGGACACCCGAGTGTTCTTGGCATGTCCAAAATTATGCTAGATAAACCCTTCATGGTTCTGTTAATTATAATATTCAGAGTCCCACAGTACATTTCCGTAAAACTTAGTGTTTCTTTCATTAAGATGATTGACTGCAGAAATCACTGGCAGACCCCAGAAATTACCTCAGCATCTTTCTCCAGAAAATTCTCTGGCAGTAAGGGGAATGCCCTTAGGTTGTTGATTATTCACTAAGAATCTTATGATCCAGGGATTTGCCAACTACTGTTTAATTTTTAAATTAAACCTTGAATCTGGTGGCAATCCAGAAAGTAGACAACTCACCATAAATTTTCCACTCCTATTTATGTCTGTTAATTTACCTGATAGGAATTAGAATTCATTCTTTTCTACTTTCCAGTTATTTTGTGATGTAGATTTTCATAATAGATGTATCTCCAAGCATATGCCTGTGGCATGGTAATCCTAATTTCTTCCAATTAAAAATTATTTTATGACTAACAACTTTAGGATATTTCTCTTTGTTGGTTAATAATACTAATAGGATATAGTAACAATGATAAGAGTAATAGACACCATTATTGATAATGTATTAAGTACAGGCAGTGGCGTAAGTCCTTCACAGACATTATTTCATTTATTTTTCTCCCTATAATCCTATGGGGTAGATACCATTATCTCTGTTTTACATATGGAGAAACTAAAGATTGAGAGGCCAAGTGATGGACCCAAGGTAAGACAACAGTGGAGGGATGAATCACACCCAAGTCTTTCTGGTTTCAAAGACCAGTAAGCCATATTGCCTCACAGGACCATAGGTTGTAACATTGACCTTATTTTTCACTGGACAAAATCGTGTGAAGAAATAAATTGAAGATGAAACTTAGGGATTATTTGAAAGGTCTGTCAAGTAATTCAAAAATAAATTTTCTAGAATGGTAAATTCTGACCCAGAAACGCATGAAACAAAAAAACCCCTCTAAATTAGATACAATAATTTAGTAAAAATGATTCAACATTGCTTTATTATTATTATAAATGTATACATAAGGCAAACAGTTTCTCATTTGGCAATTGGATCTATTCTCCTCATAGCATGTGTGATCTTTTAAAATACAAATATGGTCAAGCTACTTAGTTGTTGACACTTGCATGTTGCTTACACTTAGAATAAAATATTAACTCCCAGGTCACTTGCAAAGCTCTGCACACCTGCCCAAGATTATACAGTGGATTGGCAGCTACCTCCAATGTTTTCCCTTGGTGTCTGCTCTGCTCCTGTCTTATTCCCTTCCATTTTTGGAGCCCCCAATATGATTTTTTTGATTCCTTTTCTGTCTCCTCTAGCAAAATGTAAGCTCTGTGAGTGTAGGCACCTGACATCTAGTAGCATGTCCACAAATGTTTGTTAGAATCTCTTACATCCATAATGGTGACACAGTTAAAAGCCACAAGTGATTGATTATCATCAGAGTTGTGAATTGTTAGTAATTCGTGAAGTTGTCATCTGTTTATTTCAATTAGAAAAAAAGCTGATTCTTTCTTTAAAAAAATACTTTAGCTTAATCATAGGAGATTCAATTATTGCTGTAAAATTCAAACACATTTTCATATACTGACAGGAGACCATTAGTGAAACAGTTGGCTTTTGTTGTTACTTATAATAAATTCATCAGTTTGCTGGTTTTCCTCATCTAGATGATATTTTTCTGCCACTTAATTTGCAATTATAAATATATAACTATACAATTAATTATGAACAAGGTAATTGATTATATTTAATGGCTATTATATTAAATTAATATTTATCAGGTTATTAAACAGATCTATGCTTATAAAGAAAACATTTTTTAAATTGGAAACAAAAAATTGGAAGGGAAACATACTCATACAACTCAAGTTTTCACTGTCAGGCAGGTGTCCACCCATCTCTACAGTCCCATACTCAGAGCTATAGACGTGGTATGTCTTTGGTGGGCAGTCTCTCAAAAAATACAGGTAGGAACTCAGAGCGAGGCATAATCAGCTTCTAAGCATGAGTGCTTCATAGCAAAAATTGTGTGTGTTGAGGTTCTGCCTGAATATATGTGTCAACCAGAAAGTATACTTCTAACATTATCATCTTGGAATACCTTTAAAAGCCATGAAAGTTAGTCTTTCATGGAAAATCCTAGATCTGACATTTCACTTGTTCACAGCAAAATAAAACAACAGCACAAACAAACAATTGGGAACATAAAGCAAAACAAAACAGACTTTCCCATGCTGGTAGGTATTAATGGAAGATAAAATAATAATTTTCTTTTTTGGAGTATTTAGTAGCCAGAGATTCTGATGTTTTACTAATCAACTGTGTGAACTCGGACAAGTCATATGTTCTTTCAGACTACGAGTTGGGACTGGTTTATTTTCTTTCCTGATCTAGAATTATCTAAGTCTTTAAGATTCTGATCTTTTACATGGAAAGGATAGCAACTATTTTTCTGCAGGTTGTATGCTCATTCTTTTAGGAAATCTAGCAACTCCTACATATATAGCATTATCCTAAGGGAAATAATGTCTGAGAATAAAATTATCTATTGTCTCCCTACCCCCTCAAATAAATATAAATTTTCTACTTTAAAATTAAAACAGGTACATTCCAGGGAAAGATTGATTGGATCATTCACACACAGATCCTGCAAATAATTTTATTATTTTAGATGACAGGGGTTCGTGCTTGGTGTGGTGTGGTGTGGTACGTGTCAGGGTTTTACTCCTGTCGCCCAGGCTGGAGTGCAGTGGTGTGATCATGGCTCACTACAGCCCGGACCTTCCAGGCTCAGGTGTTCCTCCCATCTCAGCCTCCTGAGTAGCTGGGACTATAGGCACATGCCACCACACCCAGGTAATTTTTACATTTGTAATAGAAGACATGGTTTTGCCATTTTGCCGAGGCTGGTCTTGAGCTCCTGGGCTCAGGTGATCCATCTGCCTTGACCTCCCAAAGTTCTGAAATTACAGGCATGAGCCACTGCACCCAGCCACGGGTTCTTTTGAATAATATAAAAGGACTTTTTTTGGGTAATTTTAAGGACTTAACTTTCAAACTGCAATGCCTGTTTTACTCTAGATGTTAGTTTGCTGTCTAGTTGAAGATATTAATACTCAGAACCAGATTAAACCTTTGCTTTGACTTACTTAGAAGTAATTCTGTCCTGCGTATGAATGTATTCATAATCTATCCTCCTTCCTCAAAAGTTTCAGTTTCACCATGAAATGTTTTTGTGTGTGTATTTTAAAGCCTTTTGTCTTCTTGTTCTATTTGAGATTGGCTGAAATGTAGAGGTCACTCTGATTAAGAGGTGGAAGGCTGGGCCAGAGGAAAAGGAGAAATTATATCTTAAAGGCAATATTTTTTGAAATCCAGGTCAAGAAGAAGGATGAGCCACAACACAGCTTTTGTCTGGTCAGAATGCCTCTTCTATTACAAGGGAATAAAAGATGACTCCTTATGTCTGCCCCTGCTGTTTGCTGATTAATATTCTGGATGAGGTAGATATTCACTGTTGAGAAAATGTCTTCTGAAAACAGAAAGACACAGATTTGAATCCTGGCTTTTTTTCTCACTAGTGGTGAGACTGGGCATATTTCTTATATGCCCAGTTTGTATAGTTAGGAAGAGGATACCCTCCCTACAGGGCGCCAGGCTCCCACAGGCCAGTTGATGTACATGAAGTATTAATATTTGGTATACTGTTTGGTAGAGATGATGATCCCAGTTTGGGGTAACCTCTATTATTATTGTGGTTATTATTTTGACCCATACCCTTGAAATACAAAGATGTCGATTATAATTGCATATTTAACCTCTACTCCTTTGTGGACTGTGGCCTCCAGGGACCATGTCTGCTTTCAGCCCTGTCAGCAGAGCTTAAGCACACAGCTGGCACTCAGTAACTATTTGAAGGACTGAATGACTCAAGGAAAAAGTGAAGGATCATCTCAAGAGTTAGATACGCAGTAGGATGAGAGTTAAAATACCATTTGCCAAAGAGAAAAAGTGACAATGCCGCCAGCAGAATTGGGAGTCACTTCCGCAGTAGGAAGGCTGTTCAGTCTCGGAACTCGAGCCATGTCAAGCCTCTTTGGACCCTGGTGGCCCCCAGGATGGGGTGTCTTGTGTCCACAGAGGGGCTGTGCTCAAACCCTTGGTCACACCTATACCCTCCTGGGTGTCGGTGGCAGATAGAAGCCCCCATCTTACTAGTCGGAGAGAACACAAGACCTGGAACAGTTTCCCTGTACAGTCAGCCAGTTTTGGGGCGCTAGGCCAACTGACTGCTCAGTTTCATTTTTCTTGTTGTTTTACACAAGTACCTTTATATATGAGTAGAGAAACACAAACAAGAGACTGCTGCTAGGACACATTTTATACTATCCTTCCCATTTCATTAATGGCCTTGAAGGATATCCGTCTTATAATTACCACCAGTATCCTGCTTTCATTATTAAATACCAGTTATTTATTATATTCTATACTTCTTTTTGGCCCTGTGTGCCAATTTTTTCTGGGACCTCCTGAATTAAAAGTGACATTTAACTCTAGGGCATGTAGTCTGGGAAAATGCTGTCCCGCTGAAGTTTCCAGGAGCACCTCCGTGCTCTTAGACATATCTTAGCACTTACAGTTGTCTGGAATCTGGGGCTTTATTCATTCAGCTTTTATTTTTTGTTTTTTGAGATGGAGTCTTGCTCTGTCACCCAGGCTGGAGTGCAGTGGCATGATCTTGGCTCACTGCAACCTCCGCCTCCTGGGTTCAAGCAATTCTTCTGTCTCAGCCTCCCGAGTAGCTGGGACTACAGGTGCATGCCACCATACCGGGCTAATTTTTGTATTTTTAGTAGAGACAGGGTTTCACCATGTTGGTCAAGCTGGTCTCGAACTCCTAACCTCAGGTGATCCACCTGCCAAGGCTTTCCAGAGTGCTGGGATTACAGGCGTGAGCTACTGCGCCCAGCCTATTCAGGTTTTTTTTGTTTTGTTTTGTTTTTTGAGGTGGAGTCTCGCTCTGTCACCCAGGCTGGAGTTCAGTAGTACAATCTCGGCTCATTGCACCCTCCGCCTCCTGAGTTCAAGTGGTTCTTCTGCCTCAGCTTCCTGAGTAGCTGGGTCTACAGGCGCACGCCACTACGCCCAGCTAATTTTTGTATTTTTAGTAGAGATGGCGTTTCACTATGTTGGCCAGGATGGTCTCGATCTCTTTACCTCGTGATCCACCCACCGTGGCCTCCCAAAGTGCTGGGAGTATAGGCATGAGCCACCGCACCCGGTCCCTAATCAGCTTTTAAAGACAACATTACTATCAGATTAAAATCAGCAAAATTCTCTTTGGTTTAGTGTCATCTATATTGGACTTTCACAGGTTTCATACGCCCCAACTTCAACTGCAGATTTTGACCTCCAATCCCAGTGACATCTCCTGCCAGGTCCACTTCCAGTCTCAGGTTATTATTTGAGAGGAGTTACAGAATCTTGGCTCAGAATCACAAGGTGTGCCTTACACTTTAGACTGTTAGGCAGCATTTGGGGGTTATGACCATCAAATTGAATCATCAGACCAATCTCAGGGGAGGAGATGTATTATTATTGCCCCTACTTCATAAATGACCAAACTGATACCCAGAGAAGTTAAATAAATTACCAAAAGTCACAGGGGAGAAAGTGCTGGACCTGGGATGCAAAATTAGCTGAGTTTGTTGTTGTTTGCTTTTTCTGTGACCAGTGGGTAAACATTAGGATTTCTGGAAAGCAGCTTTTGTTGATGAATATTTGCCACATTTTTCTTTGATCTGGTAGTGTTGAGTGATGGGAAATTGTAATAAATTTGGAAAACAGACTATCAAAGTTACAGGTTGAATTGAGTCAGGTAGGCGGCGTTTCTGTTTTCTTGCTCTATTGGGTTACAGCATGGTGTCCTGTAGTATTTGGTGCTATTGCTCCTGTATTTCCTAGTCACCCTCTACAATACGCCTGATGCTCTTTCCTGGAAGTTTTGCTCTGAGATGAAGCAAGAGGCACCTGTGGTCAGATTTGGGGGCAGTGAATGTGTTTGCAGTGTGTGGGAACGTATCTATAATTGGCAGCATTTCTATATTAAGGGCCTTGTGTGCTTCTTACTATAGAAGAGAAATCTTTTCTTGGGTGAATATCTTTGTTTGTTTATTGTTTTCTTGGATGTGCTTGCAAAAGAAATGTTCTAGAATATTTTCCCTGAGGAGGAAAGATTCTAGAATATTTTTCCTGAGACTTGTGACAGTCGGAGGTGCCTGGTACAGTCAATCAGACACTCTGTGTTCTTGTGTTTGCTTTTGCTTCCTCTGCCCTTTTTTTCTATCATCTTTCAGCTTAATAGACTAAAGAGGGGAAAAAGGCAGAGCAGGTGACTCCTGCTCCTGAGACAGGAGGGCCTCAGGGATCCCTTGGGAGAGTCTGCGGATGGGATTCTGTACCCTTCCAACGTGGCAGCAACCAGCTCTGGATTTGAAAAGTTCACCTGGACTCCACAGAGGGGTGGGGGCAGTGGTTGTTGGCATATTTGCTTTTTCTGGGAGAGGTAACTGTTGCCTGCTGTACGGTTATCATGTTGAGGGTTGGGAAGCAGGGCACGTCGACGATAAGAATTTAATGAATACATATGAGAAGAGGAGATTCAAGCTACTGAGCAGTGTATTGCCCTAGGCGACCTCGCATTTCAGGATGGTGAGATATTTAAGGGAGTGTATTTCAGATCATCATGGAAGAAAAGATGCGCAAGAAGCATTGGGATAAAAGAGCCCTTGTCCTTCCCTGTGTTTCCAGCAGCAGGCGGGCGGTCCAACACACCGAGAGCCTTATGAATCACCTCTCAGTTTTGTCCATTGTCCTTGTTCTTATAATTCATTTGTAGCTTTAAAAAATATGATTAGGTCTGCCCTTGTGCTCATTATTCCATGTGGCAGAGAGGACGTGTTTTAATTTATCCTTTGCTTCTAATTGTAGTGTCTGCATGTCAGGGTTCCCTGGTTAGAGAGAGAACGAGCCCTGCTTTTGTAAAGCAGTTAATTGAACCTGGTAACGATGATTGCCTGCGGTCCCCTGGGGTGGTTCTGGTCCCTGGGCTTCACCCCTCATGGTGGTTTCCAGCAGCTGTGACACTGAAGATTTTTCTAAAGGTAACAGCAATAGCAGATTGGAGTTCGTGTACTGCAGACCCTAATTGCAGTAGTGTTAGTAACCTTTTCTGAATTTGTATCCATCTCTGGTGCTAGGGACGTTTGAAGAGCATGTTTCCAATTTTGAAATGTTTAAGAAAATGTTTAAGGAAACAGACAAAGAACCAGTATGAAGGATATAGAAAGAACCCCTTCCATATCAATAAAAACAATATCAAAATACAAACTCATCAGTATCAATCTGCTGCAAAGAAACAGTAGAAAAATAGGCAACAGATATGAAGAGTGAGTTGACAGGAGTGGAATTACATGGACAAAGAAAAGATGCTCATTCTCATTAGTAATCAGGGAAAAGTAAATTAAGGCAGCACCATTTTACCAATCAGTTGGCAAAATAATGATGATGGTGATGGTGATGATGATGGTGATATCGATATCAAATGTTGGTAAGGGCCTGGGGAAGTGGGGTTCTTGCTGGTACAGCCACACTGCAGATCCGTTTTGCAGAAGCTTTTAAAACTAAAAATGCACAGACCCTACGAACCAGCAACTCTATGCTTTGCAATCTGCCTACAGAAACACTAACACATGTGCACCAGAATGCGGTGTTGTTTGATTTAGCAAAAATTGACTAACTGCCTAAATGTTTGCCTATGTGGGAAAAGCTAAAGCAACTGTGGCCTATCCATGGAATGGGACAGCAGGCAGAAACGTTATTCCTTCTAGAATGAAGCAATTCTACAGGTAATGGCTGGGATAATGCCCAGAGAATATTGTTAACTTTAAAAGGCAGAGGCAGGATTCAGAATTATTTGTACAATATGATATAATGCAAGTTAAAAGGGAAACTGATCATATATATTTTGCATGAGTAGCTAAATACGTCTATCATGAGAGAGGAAAAAGTCTGTTGATGACATCTGGGAAGGGCCTGGAGTTAGCAGTGGGCCCAAAGGGGATATGTGCCTTATCTGGGATGCTTAGATTTGTGTAAGAAAATTATTTGGGGGTAATCAAAATTGAATTTAAAACATTTTTAAGATAAAAAGAAGAAATGAATTAGATGGTAAATATTCACTGGTGTCTACAACTTGTTTACAATAGCTTGCAACTTGGCATTTTTTAATTTAAGCCTTAGGATCCTGCCTGGGGTTTTGGGGAAAGTCAACTGAGACCTGTGTGCCTCCCTCTCCTTTGCACCCTCAGCCCCTAGAACCGTGCCTGGCACAGAGCTGGTACTGATTCGCTATGCTCTGAATTCATATTGAGCTTGGAGAGCAATGCTTATGTGGAGGGCTTTGTTGACTGTGGGCTGCAAGCATGTATCAGTGATCAGTTATCATCATCTGCCTTATAGTCAGAAGTGCACCCCTGGCTTCTGGTTCTGGAGAGTGGACTCTGTACATAGGCCCTGGTTTTAAATAAGTCTCCCTTGTTTTCCTCAGTAAACAGTGCCTTAGTCTGTGTCAGAGTGGCGATTCCATCCTTTCCAGCTTGTTGCTTTTCTCTGACCTGCCTGGAGCATTAGGAACTAGGCCCACTTCATGGGTCTGTGACATGCCCGGGAGCACAGGCCCCATATTCAGGAGGCTGCCCTGCTGGGTTTAATGCTCTTCTGTTGCCATCTTGAAATTCTTAATTTTTTTTTTTTTTTTTCTGAGACAGGGTCTGACTGTCACTCAGGCTGGAGTGAAGTGGCATGATCATGGCTCACTGCAGCCTCAAACCCCTGTGGTCAAGGGAGCACAGCTCGGCCTTCCACGTAGCTGGTACTATAGCTGCACACCACCATGACATGCTAATGTTTTCCGGGTTTTTGTTTGTTTGTTTGTTGGGTAGTGTCTCTGTGTGTGTGTTTGTAGAGACAGGGTCTCACTTTGTTGCCCATGCAGGTTTAATAATTTTTGAACAAGGGGCCCTGTATTTTCATTTTGTACTGGGCCCATAGATTATGTAATCAGTCTTGGTTAGAGTGAGCTATGGGGCCTCCCCACAGCCAGGCTGCGAAAAGAGGCAGGAGCCCCTGGGTGCAGGTGCAGCTGTGAGGAGAAGCTCCTAGCTCCTGGTTCCATGAAAAGCAAAAAGTGCTAATGTTGATTGAGGTACAAAAGGAGCTCTTCATGACAGAATGGATTTTCGTGTTTTTCAAAGGAGGCCACGGAATCTGTTGGTGTTTTTGCCTTGAGGACAATAACCACTTCCTCCTTTTGTGCCTGGATGTACATTAGCTGATCACATTTCCTGATGGGCCTGAGCCTCTCTGAAGGAAGGCTTTACTACATGACTCCTGGAGATGACGAGGCTTTTATCCTCTGCTGAATGACTCTGTTTTGCATTCCAGTCAGATTCTGAGCTGCAGATGGAGCCAGGACCTGGGGTGGGCTCTGTACTCTGGGGATGGAGCAAGTGACCAGGAGGCAACACCTGGTCTACTGTGGTCCACTGCACTTAGATTTCCCCTCAGTGCCTCTCCTTATCCTTGGCATTCCCTCTCTGCATCCTCCCATCCCCACATCCTGTATCTCCCATATCTGCATCTCTTACATCCTCTTCGTCTCTGCATCCCCACTTTCCTGCATTCTCCATATTCCTGCATCGTCTGCATACCTGCATCCCCAAATCTTTCTGATTCCCATGTTTCTGCATCCCTGTGTCTCTGCATCCCATCTGCTTTGCTCACAGAGCTGGACATTGGGGTACAGAAAAAGGAGAGAAAGACCCCCAACCTGTTCTGTCTCCTCCTTGAAGCAGCCTCAGCTAGTGAAGGAACATGGATTTAGAAGTCAGAAAGGGCTAGGCGCGGTGGCTCACGCCTGTAATCCCAGCACTTTGGGAGGCTGAGGCGGGCGGATCGCCTGAGGTCAGGAGTTCAAGACCAGCCTGGCCAACGTGGTGAAACCCTGCCTCTACTAAAAATACAAAAAAATAAGCCAGGCGTGGTGGCAGGTACCCGTAATCCCAGCTACTCGGGAAGCTTAGGCAGGAGAATAGCTTGAACCGGGAGGTGGCAGTTGCAGTGAGCCAAGATCATGCCATTGCACTCCAGCCTGGGTGACAAGAGTGAGACTCCATCTCAAAAAAAAGAAAAACAAAAAAAGAAGTCAGAAAGATTTAATTTCAAAGGCCAGGTAGCCATTTAATAGCTGCGCAAATTCTTAGGCAAGTTACTAACTCCTCTGATACACAGGTTAAGGATAAAATGAGAAAGGAATCTAAAGCACCAGGCTTAAAATTGATTAAGCATCTTCCCACTCTGCTGTCATCTCCTTTTCTGGAATTTTCCACAGTATTTCTGTTGTCCCCTCTCCAACCCTCAGCCCTACCCCACCTGAACACCTGAGGATACCAGAAATGGCCAAGGCAGAGTGGGTTTGGGTTTTCCTCTGAAATGTAGGTAAATCAATGAACTCACCTCTCTCTCATGATCACTTTTGGGGGAGCTCAGATCTTGCTTGTGTCAGTGAACCAGCACTGAGTTCCAAACTCTGAAGCACCAGGCCCTGGATCAGGCCCTAAGGCCAGAGAAGGGATGAGTTCCCTGCCCCGGAGCATCCCATTGCTCTGCCTTCTAACAGCAGAGTAAAGCTTTTGGAGGTCTGGCTCAATGAGTGATCTTGCTGCCCTTCCACAGACCTAGAGGGGACGTACACAGATTGGTAGTCCGGATTTCATCAGGGCAGTTAAAATCAGCATACTCCTAGCCTCAGAGACATTAGCCACCTGCATGGCACATTGGAAATTGGTTGGTTTAGATAAGAATTGAGTTGTTCCTCCTGGTCAGACAGTTGAATTTCATGACTGTAACTCAGGTGTGTGTCCTGGAGAATTTTTCAGATAGACGTTATCTCTGGCTTATATAGTGGTATCACAGATTAGCTGGTTGGAGAGAGCTGGTGGACACATCATTATTTTATTCTGAAGGTACGGGATATTTGCAAAGTTTACTTCAGGCACTAAACACTAATTTGATATATATATATATATATATATATATATATATATATATATATATGTTTAAGAATGCCATAAAATAGCAATAATTTTTATAGCTCTAAGTTATGTTGTTCTTTAGCCTTCCATCTTTGTTATAAACTGCACTTTAGAGATGTGTCATAATATTTGCCTTTCGACTCCTTTTAATGGGTTGGGATATTTTGGAATCAATTACACAGTGCTTTTGTTTCTCACATTAAATTTACCACCAGTTATTCCCTTAAATATTTTGAATACTGAAAATAATTTCTTAGGTGACATTAATTATGATGCACCTCCCTACTGAGCTATTCTTCCCTGGCAATATTAATGATAGTGTTTCAGCATTCCTGACTGGCTCTGTCATTAATCCATCATAAATACCAGCCCCAATTAGTGTGCACAAGTGAAATCAGTTGAGCAGTGAAATGTGTGTGCCACAAATAGAGGATAGATGCTGTGTCTGTCCCCTAAGGAACAACTGAACTTGTCAGCTGTCAAATCTGAATTCTTAATAGTTCTTGTGTAAAAATGCATTCTGTGATTTTTTTTTGTTCATTTTACAAAGTAATTTGTAACCACAGTTGGTGGTGATGTCTGTTTGTAAAGTCTTATCCTTTGATTTCTTTCCATTCTGTTAAATCAGGAAATCCTTTCTAGATTCAGAGATAATATGCTGTTAATGTGTCTGCTTGTACTGTTTCTACCTTTGTGTATTCCTTGACTCTTCCTTGTTTTTCTTTCTCTTCTCTCTCCTTCTCTCTTCCTTCCCTTCTTTCTCCCTCCCTTCCTCTCTCTTTTCTACCCATCGTTGTTTCCTTTCTTTATGTTCTGCATACCCTTTCTGTGTTTTGGACTGCATTACCAGAAGGCAGGAACGAGACTGTTTACTTGAGTATATGTTTACTTGGGCGTGAACTGGGATGCCCTCTGCCTGGTCATTTGGTGTTGTAGAGTGCCAGAAAGCCCTGCACATGTAGGTTATCTGTACATATCTGTTGATGAATAAAATTTTTCATAAAACACAATTTTTGAAATGTGTTAACAGAGAGCAGTATTTAAATTAGCAAACATCTCGGACACATGTGCTTCTTCTCCTTGGGTCTCCCATCCAGAAAATGGCCGTTCATTTGGTTAAGATGCGCCGGGAAGGCCTCCGCATTGTGCTTGGTGTGCACTCCCAGTTGGGGATCCAGGATTATTTATTTTCAAATTAAGATACTTTTAAAAATGAAAGAGGAGCTATTGATGATTACTCTTGGACAAGAGCTGGAAGCCAGAACTATCCTAGGCAAATGGTAGGATCACCAGATACAATATAGGACACACAGTTAAATCTTAAATGTAAATTTAACTGTGCCTCCTGTATTTTTATTTGCTGAATCTGGCGACCTTATTTGTAGTCATAAACACATGAGCCATGCTCCCTGCCAGTGCGGAGCGTCTAGTCTAGTAAGCATAACTCCAGGTGACTGCCCTCAGGCACTATGCTGATGACCTAACATGTCACAACAGGATTCACAGGTTAATAACATCCCCAAGGTCAGACAGGTAGGACATGGTATGGGGAGCAAGGGATCAGGACCCAGACAAGAAATCCAGCTGCCTACACAGCCCTTGTTTTCTCCATGAGACCCTCCTCCCTGACCAGCATTGTGGCAGCAAGGAGCTTCTTTTGCGGGCTTTTAAGAGATTCTGCAGGGAGGTTAAAAGCCCTGAACATGATTTCTCCACTGCTAGATTTTCCAGGCAGCAAGAGGCAACCAGCTGTTTTCACTGTATCAAACCCAAAACATGTCAGGCAGAAAAAATGTCAAGTCATTTTGAAAAATGTCTGAAGCATAATGTGCTTGGCAGGGGTGAAATAGCATTGGCCATAGTCACGTAATTACTACCTCAGTGTTTGTTTACCATGCAGCCCTTTCTTCTTCCACTTGAATTAAATCAATCTGAGCAACAATGTGGCTTTATAAAACCCAGGTCTCGGCTGCACACAACAGTTAGACTTTCCCAGGTTCTTCGTAAGCGTGAAACTTGCCAGGTTGACTAAGCAACTTAACAGTTTCTTCCATGTTCATATCTTTAGACTAAACTCAGACAGACTTATTGAATTAAAGTAAATGAAGGTCACCTATTTTTTTCTGCAAACAATAAATGTTAAGATAGGATGAGGCACTGAGGTCCGAGATCTGATTTGACTTTAAGCTGCAGCCAGACACCATAACGTGACCATCCACTAGATGTCGCTGATGATTCGCACCAGTGCAGCTGCAAGTCCATTTGTGGATGTTAAAAAAGTCTTTAAAAATGTTGGGCCAGAGTTAAAAATCTGGAACTTCGATGTATTTCTTTTTTTTTTTTTTTCCACCTTTTACTTTTAAATATCTTCTTTGCGTCCACCCAAATGGGCCTTATTTCTGCTATCAACGATCTCTTTCTACCTTTCAAAATTTAGCAAAAAACAAATTAAAGAGGGTAACAAAAATCTGCCTTATTCAAACCATCTCACTCTTTGTGTATGTTGCCTTTCTTCTGATATTTTTGTGAAACTCCTCAGATGTCATTTCCTTGATGCATTTGGTTAATCTGTATTAACATAATTTATCTAGTTACTGTAGTGTTCCTAGATTTATGCTTGATTTATCGTGAGGAAGGAAAAATCTGTCTTACCGTTGGGGCTTTGCCCTTGACACTAGGAGAGATCAGATGCCTGCTGTAGCCCAAGGAGGGTGAATCTTTGGTCAGCCATTATGGCTTAAAGACCCAAGCTGGTGGGATGTACCTGGAGGAAGATGTGATGGTTTGAGATGGGGATTATAAAGCCAGCCCTCTCTGGTATATGGAATAAATTCTCAGTTGGGCAACAACAAAAGCAGAAAGACTGGCAGCTGCTATAGATTTCCACTCTTAATGAGCTACATTTTTTCCCCCAGAGCATGGCTAATATGGGATAGGATCCTCAAATTTAAAAAAGGAATGTTAAAAGGGAGCAAGATTAGCTTTAATCAACTAAAAAAAAATCATAAAACTAAATTGCAGGAAAACTTGAGATCCATGGAAAGTTCTCTTGTAAATATTATAATGGCAAGCAGTTTTTTCCTTTCCTTTCCATTTCTTTTCTCCTGTTGCCTTTTTTTCTTTCTTTCTTCTCTCGTAATTTTCAAATGGCAAACCACCTGATTTGGGGAGGAGGGACTGGGTAGGTGAGTGTCTCTGTATGTGATTGTGAATTTCGGCTAGATCCTGTTTTCACAGGAGAATGCTGGTATTTGTAGTACCCTCTTTAAGAGTGGTCATAAGCTTCTCAGCTGTGCCTGAGGTTTCAGTGAGAGTTGAAAAGACTGGTAGATTTCCTAGGGGTTATATCATGATGGTGCTCTGTAGACAACTGGACTGCGAATGGCACTTTGCCAGACTCTACTCAAGTCCCATGCCTACCCTTGGTACCCAGCAATATGAAGCCCCCTAAAACGTGAAGTACTTGCCTTTTGCCACAGATTTTTCTCGGATGTTGGAATAGCGTTCACTTGAGGTAATTTCTGTTTCATTTTATTTTTGAGGTAATTTTTAAATAGTCTTCTATGGATTTCATTATACTGCAGAAAATTTAACTTCCATGAAATAAGAATAACGTAATCATAAGAGGGTTAGATTTCCCAGTCATTGGGAAAAAAAGGCTCTAATTCCCTGATGATAATCTGGCAATCTGTTTAGAGCAACAGGGAATGAATGCCCTATAAATGTGTACTTGACTATATTGGAGATGGAAATTGGAAAAAATGCATCAAAACACAAAACAGTTTCTGAGTTCCACCATAGTATGAATTAATCATATTTAATACTAATTATGTCCTTGCTGCGCAACAACTTTCTATGTAAATTGTGGGAAAATGTGAAAACATTTCCAAGCCCCAAGCAAGTTTTACAATGAGCTTATATATGTGGATTTGTTATTATTTGCTAGGTGTCTCTTTCAATCCAAATTATTCTGTGCAGATTTATCAAAATGTGTTGCTATTTTTTACTTTCAAAAACATTACTGATATGTTCCCTCCCCTTCAGTCAAAGTGTTAAAAATATTGAGGTTGGGTCAGTAATACAGCTTTCATTGAGTTGTTGAGCTTGTTCAGAATTCTCTGTGCAGATATTGTGAAGATTGCCCGTGGATTATTTGGCTTTTGTGATTTATAACTCTTTGTCTCCAGAACTGACATTTGGAATTTATACCATCAATTAACCAGTTTTATATCTTTGATTAAAGTTTTCAACTCAACAGATGCAGAAATTGGCTTAATCCTGGACGTGATTTGGTTGCTTGATGGGTTTTGAATATTCTGGATCCTTTGGATATGTCTAGGGTCTCCCCTGCACTAAGCTCCAAACCACTTGTATCCATGAGTCTCTTCCAGACCTGCTAGGACTTTGACTTTTACACTACAGTTAATGCTTTAAATATATGAAGATTCTGTCATTGGAGAGTTTCTCTACTTTTATTTGATTATTACGGAAATTTGCTTGACAACTAATTCTTCAGTGCAATAACTGATAACAGTTGACCCTTAAACAACACAGGGGGTTAGGGGCACTGACTCCTGCACAGTAAATAATTTGAGTATAATTTTTGACTCCCCAAAAACTTAACTACTGCTAGTCTCCTTTTGACCAGAAGCCTTACCAATAAACATAAACAGTCGATTAACACGTATTTTGTGTGTTATATGTAGTATATACTGTATTCTTAGAATAGATTAGCTAGAGAAAAGAAAATGTACTAAGAAAAATCATAAGGGGCCTGGCGCGGTGGCTCACACCTGTAATCCCAGCACTTTGGGAAGCTGAGGTGGGTGGATCATGAGGTCAGGAGATCGAGACCATCCTGGCTAACACGGTGAAACCCCGTCTCTACTAAAAATACAAAAATTAGCCAGGCGCGATGGCAGGCGCCTGTAATCCCAGCTACTCAGGAGGCTGAGGCAGGAAAATCGCTTGAATCCAGGTGGCCGAGGTTGCAGTGAGCCGAGATTATGTACAGCCTGGGCGACAGAGTGAGACTCTGTCTCAAAAAAAAAAAAAAAAAAAAAAAAATCATAAGATAAAATATATAAAATATATTTGCTATTAAATGAAAGTGGATCAGTCATAAAGGTTTTCATCCTCATTGTCTTCACATTGAGTAGGCTGATTAGGAGGAAGAGGAAGGCTTGATCTTGCTGTCTTGGGGGTGGCAGAGGTGGAAGAAAATCCACATATAAGTGGACCTGCTCAGTTCAAACCTATGTTGTTTAAGGGTCAGCTGTATATATGTATATTTTTAAAATTTTATGGTTATGAAAATACGGCTTTATTTTTACTTATTTTAGACAGTCTCGCTGTGTTACCCAGGCTGGAATGTAGTGGCGTGATCTTGGCTCACTGTAACCTCCATCTCCTGGGTGGATTCTTGTGCCTTAGCCTCCAGAGTAGCTGGGATTATAAGTGGTGCCATCATGCCTGGCTGATTTTTGTATTTTTAGTAGAGATGGGGTTTCAGCTATGTTGGCCAGGATGGTCTCAAACTCCTGTCCTCAAGTGAACCACCTGCTTCAGCCTCCCAAAGTGCTGGGATTACAGGCATGAGCCACCACGCCCAGCTGAGTTTATAGCTATATTAAAATATAAATTTCTAGCTTTATCAAAATATGAACTTATAAAATGCATTGATAAAATTGGTTGTTTAAACCTAATGTCCATTCACAGAGGCTCCTTAGATAAATTTCAGCCATCAAAACTATAAGGGTCTATCTGTGGCTGTAATGGTGGAAAAAATATACATGCTGTGTTTTCAGGCAACACGAGAAAAGTCAAAACTGCAGAATGCTTTGTATTTTTGTGGTCTCATTTTCATAAATGTGTGTATTCATAGATATACATCTAAAAGCCTGTAAATCACCAGAATAGTAGGATTATAGCTATTTCAACATTTTGATCCTTCTGAACCTTCTAATTTTTATATTATTTTTATTATTAGAAAATAAACTCTTTTCTGTCTGGGATAAACAAAGGTTTTGTTATTATTATTATTTCAGATCTCTCGACTCACTGTGTGTTTTCAGATGGTGTTATCAATATATAACTAGAGGAAAAAAATGCAGATGTGTTTCTGTAATGAGGTGAATTCTAGAATACAGTGTTTTTCTCCAATATGTTATAATTCATTTTAAAGAAAGAGGAAACAAAAAACATGCTCTTTCCCTAATTATCTGTGATTTTTTTCCGTTGAAAGCAAAAGTACTGACATCGCATTCTAAGTGTTCAGTGCCAGCAGACCCATTTGATGTGTTTCTCCCCACCCAGGCTTGGTTAGGATTCTGTTAAGGTTTTATTGAAACACTACAAACACATTAAGAACGTGAGGCTTTCAGCATATGCATATTGCTGCTGCTCCGTATATAGATTTTTTTCTTTTCTAAATCCCTGCAGGCATTAATTTTAAGAAAGCCTACTGGATTCAGTTTAATTAAAATACGAAATGAATATGGAATAAAGGTTGACACTTTGGTCAGTTTCTCTAACATGCTGTCTGCATTGTATCTTCTGAGTTCCAATCTCCATGTGTTTAAATAAAGACCCAGGATGACTGGGTCTTGGTTTGATGTCATAGTCTTTTTCACCATGCCTTTTGCTTGGGTCAAAAAAAAATTAAGTGGTGGAATTATTTTTTTTTAAATTCAAAAATTTTAAATTTGGGTAGGCTAACACATTTTAATCAGAATATTATGGAGATGATGTTATGATTCCAAGCAAAAAATGAACAGACATCTACTTGCCAAATGAATAATAAAATGACTGTCTGTTGAGCTCAGCATTCCAACACTGGAGGTTGGAAGAGGGAGGAGTGCAGCTAGCTCATTTGGGACCATGACTGTTGCTTATTGCAGCTATGACTGGAGGGAGAGTTATATACTTGTCCAATGTCTAGGTCTCTTTCCAGTGTAGACTCTATCAGGATGGAGACAGCATCTATTGCCTTCTTCGTTGATGTAACTGCAGGGATAAGCCAGTATCTGCAGCTAAATAGACATTTGATAAATAAATATTGAATACATGAATGTATTCTGGAAATAGAGCTTTCATCTTCAGATATGTCTGTCAAGAATTAGCTTTCCTTTGATCAAATATTCTTTTGGCTTTTGTAAAATTGAAATTTGAATTGTACAAAGTAACACCTGAATCCATCCTCCTTGGACAACATTAGAACATGACTGATATTTCTAGTTCCAGCAAAGAAGGAGTATCTCCATTACCCCTTGGTTCTCCCTCTTGTAACTAAAAACATTTAGATATCACATAACAAATGAGGATAGGAAGACTTTGAAAGATGGGAGAAGACAGATGGCCTGCGGGACCTTTGCACATGAGGAACAGCATGGCCGTGGGTCCTCAGAGTTTCCTTGTTACTTCTCACACTTTATGAACAGAGTACTCCAGAAGCCTGCCACCTGGACCTGTAATGGGTGCAGACTGCAAGAAAAGCCTGTTCCTGTTAGGGTGGCCTAATAGCATAAAATCTTTTGGGTGATAGTCACCCAATAGCAGCCAAGTACCAATGGAAATACTAATTCTCCAACCCCCTGAAATGATCTTCGCATGCTCCTAACTAGCAGAAGCAAGCAGCATTGCTTCCATTCCCCCACCTGGTGGTGTCAGCGGAATTGAGCAAGGAGCTAATCTGTTCCCTGCCTGATGGATGCAGCAGTGCTCAGGTTCTCCCACTGGGTGGTGTTTGCATGGCTGAGCAGGAACCCAATCTTTCATTTCCTCCTTGGTGGAAGTAGGCAGTGCTCCTGTTCCCCTGTCAGAGTAATGTCAGTGGGGGCCACTCGTGAAATGAGCCTCCACGCCTGCCCAGCATCAGCAAGACTGAACAAGGCAATGCAAGTTGGGGGTAGTCAGCTTTCTATTTTCTTCCATTCTAGTGGTGAGCTGTGCTTACACTCCCACCCAGCATCAACAAGACTGAATACGGCAGTGAAAGTTTGGGCTATCAACATTCCTTCTCCTATCCTGGTGAGGAGCTGGACCTCCACACCCACCCAGCAGCAGTGAGACTAAATGGGATGTTGTAAAGCAGAGCTAGTTATCATTTTGATTTTGGCCCACTCCCAGTCCCCCACCAGTGTCAGTGGGACCCATCTGGCATCAGTGAGACTAATCAAGGTTGTCTTGTTCAGGGCTCTTGGGTGGTCCTAGTTAACCAACCACCCCAAGGATGACATTTCTCCTTTGGTTTGATTTGCATCAGAGGTGAGTCTTAGGTGCCGCTATCTGATGCGCAGGCAGCTTATTCTGGCAGTGCTCTGACAGCATGCTCAGCAGTAGCAGGCTGGTGGCCTCGGTCAGACACAGTCAGAGGTCAGGCCCACCCAACCAGGAGGTTCTCCATCTGGAGACCATTCTCAGAGTTTAGGGGATTCTTCCCCTTTTCTTATACTTGTATTCAGTCCAGGCCAGTTTCCAAGTGTTTCTTTCATAAAGAAAGTTTAAGCTATTCTAGTAAGGGTAAGCTTCGTTTTAAGGTTTATGAAAGTTGCATCTGTGCTAGGTGGCCTTGTCTTTAGGGTAACCAGGATTTATAGGTCCAGTTGTCATAGAGACCCACTAATCCCTGGGCTAGGTTGGAAATCCCCAGGCCAGGTTTCATCATACTTCTAATGGACATGTAGTATAAGCCCAGCAGGATGTTCGATTAGGCCTATGGCTGACATTAATCCTTTAACCGCAGTATGCGTTTTATAGTATACTACAGAGTTGATGGGAGGTAGGGCTACTCAATCTCCCCAGCCCCGGTGTGAATGGGACTCAGTGGGTTTCCACTCTACCTGGCATCAATGAAGTGGAACAAGGTAGTGGGAAACAACCAGTCAGCACTCCACTCCCCTGCCCTTTGGGGTCAGTAACTCAGAATGATCCTAGTTCTGCAGGGAGAGAAGGAACTTTCGTATGCATTCTACACCAACAAAGATTGTGTCATCTCTCCAATCCTGTCTGCGTCTGGTGTCAGTGGAGTCCCATGGGGAGCTGAGCTTTTACCTGAACTCAGCTCTAATGGGGAGCTGAGCTTACACCCCTGCAACTCAGGTGATGTGAATTGTAGCCCCATGTTCACTGGGAAGATGTCAGCAGGGCTGTGGGGAGAGCTGAACTTCCACCCCATTTAAATGCAATAAGGCAATGTGACTCAGTGCTCCACTTTTGCTAAGGTAGTGTTGACAGGACCCAGTGGGAAGCTAACATACACTCCCACCCAGCCCTTCTGCTACACCTTGGCAGGGGGAATGCCTGCAAAATGAAGAGATGAAATAGAATCCAGAGTCCCATAATGTAATATCCAAAATGTCCAGGATATAATAAAAATCACTCACCATACCAAGAATCCAGAGAAATCATAACTTTAATAAGAAAAGACAATCCACACGGATCAGTAATGAATCAGATGTTGGAATTATCTAACAAGAATTTTAAAGAAGCTATTATATAAACACTTCAAGAAGCAATTACAAATTCTCTGCAAACAAATGAAAATTAGAAAATCTTAGCCAAAAACAGAAGTAATTTAAAAGAGAACCAAGTGGAAATTATAGAAATGAAAAATATAATCACCAAAATTAACAAAAAACCTCACGGGATACACTCATTAGTAGAGTGGGAACGACAGAGGATAGAACCATTGAAATTGAGAACAGATCAACAGAAATTATCCTAGAATTTACTCAGTTTGAAAAACAGAGAGACCTAAAGGATCTTTGGAATAATAACAAAAGAACTAGATTCACATCATCTGAGATCCACAAGGAGAGAAGAGAATAAGACCAAAAAATGATGGCTAAACAAACAAACAAAAACTCATCATCACTGGTCATTAGAAAAATGCAAATCAAAACCATAATGAGATAACGTCTCACACCAGTTAGAATGGCAATTATTAAAAAGTCAGAAAACCACAGATGCTGGTGAGGCTGTGGAGAAATAGGAATGCTTTTACACTGTTGGTGGGAGTGTAAAATTAGTTCAACCATTGTGGAAGACAGTGTGGTGATTCCTCAAGGATCTAGAACCAGAAATACCATTTGACCCAGCAATCCCATTACTGGGTATATACCCATAGGATTGTAAATCATTCTACTATAAAGACACATGCACACATACGTTTATTGCCACACTATTTACAATAGCAAAGACTTGGAACCAACCCAAATGCCCATCAATGATAGACTGGTTAAAGAAAATGTGGCACATATACGCCATGGAATACTATGCAGCCATAAAAAAGAATGAGTCTATGTCCTTTGCAGGGACATGGTTGAAGCTGGAAGCCATCATTCTCAGCAAACTAACACAAGAACAGAAAACCAAACACTGCATGGTCTCACTCATAAGTGGGAGTTGAACAATGAGAATACATAGACACAGGGTGGGGAACATCACACCCTGGGGCCTGTCGGGGGTGGGGAGCAAGGGGAGGGAGAGCATTAGGACAAATACATAAGGCATGTGGGGCTTAAAACCTGGATGACGGGTTGATAGGTGCAGCAAACCACCATGGCACATGTATACCTATGAAAGGTATACATACCAGAAGAAACAAGACAATTATACTTAAAAAGTGAAGAGGCTAAAGGGACCTAAATGCAAGTAAGGCTTCTGCACTTCATTAGAAATGGTAGAACATCTGTAACAGTAGGCTCCAATAAATTATGCATACATATTGTCACACCTAGAGCAACCACTATTTCAAACTGGTAATTCTCCTTTTTGGCATTTTTCAAGTCATGGTAATACACTTGTATTCCTTCCAAAATGGGCAGTATTGGCTTGTGAGGATTTTACCTAAATGGTTATATACTCTACATGGCATTCTGCAATTTGCTTTTTTATTCAATAGTTTTTTCAATGAGCCCTCGTAACGACCGTGTTTGCTATGAATGCACCACTTTATTTTTCTGTCCCTTTATTGAGAGACCTTTTTCAAGACATTTTCCCAGACTTAAGCCATTACAGGCAATACACAATGGGCATGCTTGTTGAAGTCTCCTTGATTCCATGTGTGTGTTTTTGTTTTTGAATTTTTCTAATTAAAATAAAACCCCTTGGGTATTTTCCCCTGTGTTGTTTCCTTGGCTCATTCTGGCCCATCTGTTAAGTCAGGTTCTTGCAGCTCCCATTTAGCTGGGAATAGCTTTTCTGGAAATGTGAGCTCTAAGAGACTCAGATGCATTCCTGCATTATGGTAGGCCCTCAGCCAAGGGGTCCCGATATTGCCAGTCACTCCTCCTAGACCTCAAGGATGTTCAAGAAATCTTTTCATAATGTCCAAGGAACCCTGATTACACACTGATCCATATCCTTGAGGATGCCTGGGACCACAAGGAAATTCACTTTTTACTGTCTTCCTTTCTTTACCCTCTTTATTCACTGCAGCATGGATGAACATGAACTCTTGCACTTCTCTGGTCAACCATGATGGTTAGGAAACCAAGTGGATGGTGACCAGAGGTGCCAACACTGCAGTCAGGTAACAAGGAAGACAGACACTCATTGGCTGAGAGTGTTTGCAGTTGGTGCACTGTCACGTGGCGGGGGGTGGGCAGGCAGTATGGATGCTTAGCAGTTTTTTGATGAGGTAGAGGGATGATGCATAGATAGAGATATTTACACAGTGTATATATGAGTTTTGTAGAGACTTGTTTAATGCAAATATTAGAAACAACTAGAGTTATAAAAAATGAGTAATGATTGAATGGCTGACTAAAATTTCTCTGAAGATGAAGGCTTGTTAACTCCATGAAAAGGGTTACAGAAGTGGGGAAGAGTCACTCCTTTATAATTACTATAATGCTCTTTGCATGAGGAAAATTGGTTGGTTTCTAAGTGAATCTTTCTTATAGCTCCCTTGTGGGCTACTTCCTAAGTATGAAACAATTCATTTTAAAATGATATGTAAAATATGTAAAATAATTGTAATATAATTACATAGTGAAATAATTTAGAAGCTGATGTGTAAGGGGTTTTAGTTACTAATTTGTGTTTCGTGATATGCCTTAGGATGGGTGATTTACCTTTACCGACCAAAATAAGGACCACGAAGACTTTTACAAATAATTGTCAGTTCCAAAAACCTTCCTGAAAAAGTGTTGCTTTGGGAAATCAAGATGACCTCTCATGGCAGATTTCAGAGCAACTCCCTGGGAAGTGGAAAAGCTCTTAGAGAAATCCAAGTGTAATTAATGCACATTTCTTTGTTTAAAGGAATGACTGAATTGAATTATTATTAAAAGTATATAAGGTGGCCTGTCTTTTGTAGCAAGGGCATTTAGATGACTAAATTATGATAAAGGGAGTATTGTATTTGTCAGCTATTATCATTCTAAATTTGCATAAAAGTAATCATAATAGTGAGAGACATTAAGTGCATTAATTATCCATTAAAGGGGTAATTTAACAATCATTAAGGGAGGCGCTAATAGATTGATGATCATCTTTACAAATGATATACTTGATCTAAGCTTTATATAACACCAAAAAGATTAATCTGCCATTTTTACTTTGGTAGAATATACATTTTATTTTAGTTTTCTGGTAGCTTCTGGTAAGAATTGAATATTGGAATGAATGAGCAAGCATACATTTTGGGCCTCCTATAACTCTGCAGAAGATATGTGGGAATGCAAGTGCCCAGTCAGTCGACCAGGTGTGGATTGATCACCTTGGCTGGATGGATTTCATTTCCACCTGCCATTTTGAGAAACCTTGCCATTGTCTCAAGATCAGCAGCCATAAAAGCAGCCTCACTGCCCTCCTCAGTGTCCCTATCCCATTGATCCTATGGCAATTGGGGATGCCCACCTCCCATCTTCAGGATATGGCAGCTAGCAGCCTAGAGCCATGTTTGTCCAGCTAGTCTCATGTCTTATTTTGAAATGTTTTGTCTCCTTTGAGGTTACTGTGATTGTAAATTAAGGAAACCCACTCAAGCTAGCCTACATAAAGGAGGGTGTGTGTGTGTGTGTGTGTGTGTGTGTGTGTGTGTGAAGATAGAGAATTAGCTCATGGATCTCAAGGGCAGCAGAAAAATCAGGCCTCCTGAGGATTTTGAGCAGGTAAGAAGACAGTTCTTAGCAACCAAGACAGTCTCTCTCACCCACAAGCACCTATGGCTTTCCTGTCAGCCTCTTTGCAGACCTGGTTTCTCTGCTGTGCCAGAAAGTGACTCCTGCCCCCTGAATTTCTGTGTCTTTTTAGGCCAGTGCTGGCAGTCCATGGGCTGGAGGGTTTGAGTCCCACTCCCATATTTTTAGGAGGGAGAAACAGTGGGTGGCTGTGTTTTCATGGTGCTACCACCCCTGGTTCAAGAAGCCATGGCCAGGAGACAGGCTTGTGTCATAAAACATGCCTTGGGGGGGGCAGTCACAGAGGAGGCTTGCCCTTGACCTCTAGGAAATACACTTCCCTCATGATGGGAGACTGAGTCCTCCTCACACATCAGGAAAGGAGGAACCAGCTGTCACTGTTTTCCTTCCATCCCGTCTACCCTCTCTCCTCTTCCCTGCCCCACAACTGTCTGCAGTGCTTCTCCAATGTGACATTTATATTGTGTCACCGTCATATTTAATAAGCTGAGGTTGTTCTGATACTCTGATACCCACAAATCCAAATGTCCTGCTTGTGTTCAGATGTTTCTCTGACCTTGCCTGGCCAGCCTCACATTCAGTCCCCTATGGACCATCCCAGCACCCAGCAGGGCTGGCTTGTGCCCTCACCCTTTCCTTACCCACACCCTTACCCACTCCTTGACTGGGATGCCCCGATCTCTCTCTTCTCTAGTAAAGGAGATCCAGCCCAGCCCAGTGGACCTGGGGTTAGCCCTGTAATGCAGGAATGGTTATACCTACCTTAAAGGATTAGTATAAACGCCACGCAGCTCTGACCTTTCTCCTGTGGGCTGACAGCTGTGTTAGGAGGGATATAAGGAGTAGTAGTTGTTTTTCTTTAAGGCTCAGATGAAACCCACCCTCTGGAGGAAGCCCACCCTAACCATGTTCTGCATTTCTATCTTCAAACTGCTTTTATTAGCAAACAACTATTCTGTAAGATGTACTGGTTGTCCTGGGCTCACTTTCTGAATTGCAGACTTTTCAACGGTAGGAATGGTGTCTTCTATTTCTTTTTTTTTTTAATTTTTTTAATTTTTATTTTTATTATACTTTAAGTTTTAGGGTATATGTGCACAATGTGCAGGTTAGTTACATATGTATACATGTGCAATATTGGTGTGCTGCACCCATTAACTCGTCATTTAACATTAGGTATATCTCCTAATGCTATCCCTCCCTGCTCCCCGCCACCGCCCAACAATAGGCCCTGGTGTGGGATGTTCCCCTTCCTGTGTCCATCTGTTCTCATATTTCAGTTCCCACCTATGAGTGAGAACATGCGGTGTTTGGTTTTTTGTCCTTGCGATAGTTTGCTGAGAATGATGGTTTCCAGTTTCATCCATGCCCCTACGAAGGACATGAACTCATCATTTTTTATGGCTGCATTGTATTCCATGGTGTATATGTGCCACATTTCTTAATCCAGTCTATCATTGTTGGGCAGATCAATGAGACAGAAAGTTAACAAGGATACCCAGGAATTGAACTCAGCTCTGCACCAAGTGAACCTAATAGACATCTACAGAACTCTCCACCCCAAATTAACAGAATATACATTTTTTTCAGCACCACACCACACCTATTTCAAAATTGACCACATAGTTGGAAGTAAAGCTCTCCTTAGCAAATGTAAAAGAACAGAAATTATAACAAACTGTCTCTCAGACCACAGTGCAATCAAACTAGAACTCAGGACTAAGAAACTCACCCAAAACCGCTCAACTACATGGAAACTGAACAACCTGCTCCTGAATGACTACTGGGTACATAACGAAATGAAGGTGGAAATAAAGATGTTCTTTGAAACGAACGAGAACAAAGACACAACATACCAGAATCTCTGGGACACATTCAAAGCAGTGTGTAGAGGGAAATTTATAGCACTAAATGCCCACAAGAGAAAGCAGGAAAGATCCAAAATGGACACCCTAACATCACAATTAAAAGAACTAGAAAAGCAAGAGCAAACACATTCAAAAGCTAGCAGAAGGCAAGAAATAACTAAAATCAGAGCAGAACTGAAGGAAATAGAGACACAAAAAACCCTTCAAAAAAATTAATGAATCCAGGAGCTGGTTTTTTTTTGAAAAGATCAACAAAATTGATAGACTGCTAGCAAGACTAATAAAGAAGAAAAGAGAAGAATCAAATAGATGCAATAAAAAATGATAAAGGGGATATCACCACCGATCTCACAGAAATACAATCTACCATCAGAGAATACTACAAACACCTCTACGCAAATAAACTAGAAGATCTAGAAGAAATGGATAAATTCCTCGACAAATACACCCTCCCAAGACTAAACCAGGAAGAAGTTGAATCTCTGAATAGACCAATAACACGTTCTGAAATTGTGGCAATAATCAATAGCTTACCAACCAAAAAGAGTCCAGGACCAAGTGGATTCACAGCCGAATTCTACCAGAGGTACAAGGAGGAACTGGTACCATTCCTTCTGAAACTATTCCAGTCAATAGAAAAAGAGAGAATCCTCCCTAACTCATTTTATGAGGCCAGCATCATCCTGATACCAAAGCCTGGCAGAGACACAACCTAAAAAGAGAATTTTAGACCAATATCCTTGATGAGCATTGATGCAAAAATCCTCAATAAAATACTGGCAGACCGAATCCAGCAGCACATCAAAAAGCTTATCCACCATGATCAAGTGGGCTTCATCCCTGGGATGCAAGGCTGGTTCAACATATGCAAATCAATAAATGTAATCCAGCATATAAACAGAACCAAAGACAAAAACCACATGATCTCAATAGATGCAGAAAAGGCCTTTGATAAAATTCAACAACGCTTCATGCTAAAAACTCTGAATAAATTAGGTATTGATGGGACGTATCTCAAAATAATAAGAGCTATCTATGACAAACCCACAGCCAATATCATACTGAATGGGCAAAAACTGGAAGCATTCCCTCTGAAAACTGGCACAAGACAGGGATGCCCTCTCTCACCACTCCTATTCAACATAGTGTTGGAAGTTCTGGCCAGGGCAATCAGGCAGGAGAAGGAAATAAAGGGTATTCAATTAGGAAAAGAGGAAGTCAAATTGTCCCTGTTGGCAGATGACATGATTGTGTATCTAGAAAACCCCATTGTCTCAGCCCAAAATCTCCTTAAGCTGATTAGCAACTTCAGCAAAGTCTCAGGATACAAAATCAATGTACAAAAATCACAAGCATTCTTATACACCAATAACAGACAAACAGAGAGCCAAATCATGAGTGAACTACCATTCACAATTCCTTCAAAGAGAATAAAATACCTAGGAATCCAACTTACAAGGGATGTGAGGGGCCTCTTCAAGGAGAACTAGAAACCACTGCTCAATGAAATAAAAGAGGATACAAACAAATAGAAGAACATTCCATGCTCATGGGTTGGAAGAATCAATATCGTGAAAATGGCCATACTGCCTAATTTATAGATTCAATGCCATCCCCATCAAGCTACCAATGACTTTCTTCACAGAATTGGAAAAAACTACTTTAAAGTTCATATGGAACCAAAAAAGAGCCCACATCGCCAAGTCAATCCTAAGACAAAAGAACAAAGCTGGAGGCATCACACTACCTGACTTCAAACTATACTACAAGGCTACAGTAACCAAAACAGCATGGTACTGGTACCAAAACAGAGATATAGATCAATGGAACAGAACAGAGCCCTCAGAAATAACGCCGCATATCTACAACTATCTGATCTTTGACAAACCTGACAAAAACAAGCAATGGGGAAAGGATTCCCTATTTAATAAATGGTGCTGGGAAGACTGGCTAGCCATATGTGGAAAGCTGAAACTGGATCACTTCCTTACACCTTATATAAAAATTAATTCAAGATGGATTAAAGACTTACATGTTAGACCTAAAACCATAAAAACCCTAGAAGAAAACCTAGGCATTACCATTCAGGACATAGGCGTGGGCAAGGATTTCATGTCTGAAACACCAAAGCAATGGCAACAAAAGCCAAAATTGACAAATGGGATCTCATTAAACTAAAGAGCTTCTGCACAGCAAAAGAAACTACCATCAGAGTGAACAGGCAACCTACAAAATGGTAGAAAATTTTCGCAACCTACTCATCTGACAAAGGGCTAATATCCAGAATCTACAATGAACTCAAACAAATTTACAAGAAGAAAACAAACAACTCCATCAAAAAGTGGGCAAAGCATGTGGACAGACACTTCTCAAAAGAAGACATTTATGCAGCCAAAAAACACATGAAAAAATGCTCATCATCACTGGTCATCAGAGAAATGCAAATCAAAACCACAATGAGATACCATCTCACACCAGTTAGAATGGCCATCATTAAAAAGTCAGGAAACAGCAGGTGCTGGAGAGGATGTGGAGAAATAGGAACACTTTTACACTGTTGGTGGGACTGTAAACTAGTTCAACCATTGTGGAAGTCAGTGTGGCGATTCCTCAGGGATCTAGAACTAGAAATACCATTTGACCCAGCCATTCCATTACTGGGTATATACCCAAAGGACTATAAATCATGCTGCTACAAAGACACATGCACACGTATGTTTACTGCGGCACTATTCACAATAGCAAAGACTTGAAACCAACCCAAATATCCTACAACAATAGACTGGATTAAGAAAATGTGGCACATATACACCATGGAATACTGTGCAGCCATAAAAAATGATGAGTTCATGTCCTTTGTAGGGACATGGATGAAAATGGAAATCATCATTCTCAGCAAACTATCTCAAGGACAGAAAACCAAACACCGCATGTTCTCACTCATAGGTGGGAATTGAACAATGAGAACACATGGACACAGGCACACTCGGGACAGTTGTGGGGTGGGGGGAGGGGGGAGAGATAGCATTAGGAGATACACCTAGTGCTAAATGATGAGTTAATGGGTGCAGCACACCAACATGGGACATGGATACATATGTAACAAACCTGCACATTGTGCACACGTACCCTAAAACTTAAAGTACAATAAAAAAAAAATGCTGTGTGGTTCATGTAGCTTAATTCAGTAGCTCCCTAAGTCATCCTTTTCTCATCCATTAATCCAATCAACCATCTATGTGTCCATTCAATATGTGTGTACAGGCCAAGGGCCCTGCCTGTGTACAGCACTCAGCCAGGTCTTCTGAGAAACAGAGGGGTCCTGTTGTACCTGTCGCCAGCCTCTACATGAGTTGCTATTGAGATGAGGGTCAGAGACTTAATGGGGACAGAACTCAAGATTTTGGTCGCTTATGAAATGCATTTCACCATTTGGTAGCCTCTTGGGAATTTATGCCCCACATCTCCCTGGGTCTGCCTTGTCTGTAGAAATGGCTGTTAATACTTACCTAGAAGAGAGGGCTAAATGGAACATTTAAAGGTGTAATATACGGGAGACTCCTGGCTCACAGTAGGTGCTGAATAAAGTTAATGGAGAAAGTAGCAAAGGGAAACTCTTGCAGAACAACACCTTGAATAAACTTCTCTTATTTTATTGGTGAAAGAGACAACATATGGTTGGGGGATAAGCGGCAGCTTTATATGCGAGAAGCAGCCTCTGGGGAATTCAGGCTAGACCAGGAATTCTTCCATACAGCCGGCCATTTGCCTTTTCCTGTGGTTGTTTAGTTTTGTCATATGAAGTGTATGCATGTCTGTGTGTGGTGGGGTGGTGGGTGGGCGGGCACAGTAATGAGGCAAAATTCACTTTAGGCAGCATCTTAGATTGTGGTACATTTGTTGCAAAACTTATGACTGGCAGGCTGCAGTTTCTGTGTATTTGAATCCCCATGTAAGTTGCTCCTTGTCCATAGCTGTTAATTCTTTTGGGCTGCTTCACTAGGAAGAATTAGGGAGATGGGAGGGGGACAGGGCCTCTTGGATTGAGGATGCTTTCTTCCTCTCACCTGGCATGTCTGCCAAGTGTTTTCCTGGTGGAGCAGACAGATCCTTGGCCGACCAGCCTGGCATTGTGCTCTGCTTCCCATCTGCAGACTTGCCGGTGGGGATTTGGCATTCCTTCCTCACCGGGTCGGCTACATTGTGTTCAGCCTTCACATTCGTCTCTTGCCATGTCTTGTCTTGAATGCAGATAGAAAAACTTGGGAAGGAAAACAACTTTCACGGTTCCTTCCTTTGATTTGAGTCATCGGTTCATAGATCAAAGTGACCACAAAGTCATCTTTGCTTTATAGAGTTGTATTGCAAAACATGCCACTGTTTTGTTTTGTTGGGAAGAGCAGGAGGAGGATTTGGCTTTTATTTACTCTGATTCTCTTTGCTTCTGGACTTCCTCATTGTGTTGCTGAACATTTGCAGTGAACTTGAAAGCACCAGGGGATGGCCACTATATCCCAGCAAGGCAAAGAAGGAGTGGAGACCCGGGCCACATTTAGTTTATCAAAGGCAATGGGTATGACACCGCGTTTCCCCCTTATCTATTTCCTTGTTCTTTTGAGCACTTCCCCGTGAATTTCCTTGGTTGAAAATATTAACCAAGGTGCCCAGCTGTCTCCTAGCCAGAGGGGACCTGTGATTCAAACCTGGCCTGTTAGAGTCTCCCAGGAATTTAATTTGAGGAAAATGTCCCAGACACCTTTTTTTCTAGCATCTTCCTTACCACATTAATGAACAATTCCTGCTTACTTGGATATTCAGGGTGGCCCTAGTCCCTTATTTCTCAAGTCCTGTTTCTCCAGCTTGTTGATTCTGTGAGGTCCCCTGTGTGTTTTCAAAACATTCCCTTTTAGTTTAAGTTGCCATAATCAGTGTCTTTTGCTTGCAACCAAAGAACCCTGGTGATGCAGTGAGCCTTGTCATAAACTGGCCTGGTGATGCAGTGGGCCTTTTCATAAACTGCTCTATTTTTGGTTTCTTGTATTTTTCTCTCATTTTGCCCATGGATGGCTACCTCCTGATCTGATAAAGAAATCAAGGAGGCCACATAACATGCATTAGGGCCACATCATGCTGAACCTCTCCTCTCTAGAGGCACACTCAGAGCTGCCAGCAGCATGTAGCTCTCACTTTTCTCAGTTTTAAGTTAGTGGTGGTTGTCCTGAATTTTGAGGCCCTCAGAGCTGTCTACTTCTGAATAACATGACTGTAGGAGCTTATGAGTCCTTACTCAGAACTTGGCTCATCACTCAGTACTACTTTTAGGATTTCCTTATTAGAAAACCAAATTCCTTTTACTATTGCTTTAGAGATAAACATCCTCTTTCTTGGAGAAGACTCTACCTTTCCAAGTGCAGCTAAAATTCTATACCCTCCATGAAGCCATCTTCTCCTCATTTCTACCCTCTCCCAACCCCCTTAAACAGAGTGAGCCTCTTCCTGCCATGAGGGAGTCTCAGTCTGAACTAAATGTACTGGAGAATGCAAACTCCAGAGCCCACCTGTAACGGGCAGGTACCAGATGCAAGTCAAGTCTACCAGGTGTCCAATGTCAAATGGTAGTGATTATGAGCCTCTGCTCAGGGATATAGGCAGGGGATGGGGCTGAGACAACCCCCCTCTTTAAGGTGGGCCACCATGGCTCTGCTTCAGCCATTGGCACCCTGTGGAAAGCTAGGTCCACTGCTGCCACAGCTGGAAACCCAGATTTGGAAACGAACCATCTCATTTCTTTAAAAAATGTTGGCAATGAATTGAAAGTGAAAACGCTGATACTTCACTACTCAGGCCAAGCAAAACATGCCTGCACCCTGAGTTCAGCCTGGAGTCTCAAGGATTCTTGACCTTGAATACTCTTAAGAAACCAGTTCTGAGCTGTATTAATTCATAGATAAAAGTAACTTGTAAGAGAGCATTCATAGGATAAATAAATGTTTATGTACGTATATATGTTTATACACTTATTCTATGTATACTTTTTATTTCTATGTATACACACACACACACACACACTCATATGATGTGAAGAAGGAGAAAATGGAGCATTCATATCTTTATTGTCAGTGATTCTATCTAGGAGGGGAGGAGGTAGGGAGTGTTGGGGACTTCCAGTTTTTGCATCACATTTCTATAATGTGTGAGACATACCTTATTTTGGTAGTCAGGAAAAACAGAAAGGATCCATCCAACAAAAACAAAGGAGGGGATGGGCCAGCGGTTCTGTGCTTAAGCAGTTACTTCCAGCCACTCCCTTGTTCTAGGAGGGTAGATGTTTATAAGACTCTCATGAACTTGTCTCAGAGCTCCCTGAAAGAG
Organism: Symphalangus syndactylus; assembly: GCF_028878055.3. Classification (NCBI taxonomy): domain Eukaryota; kingdom Metazoa; phylum Chordata; class Mammalia; order Primates; family Hylobatidae; genus Symphalangus; species Symphalangus syndactylus. Next base: position 106,506,901 of record NC_072423.2, on the reverse strand, counting down.
GAACTGCTTTATTCCTGTGGTCTCTCCAGTGCCTGTCCTAAAAGATGCCCTAGCATATAGGTGACTGTTGGAGTGTGGACTGAGTGGCCTGAAAGAATGGATGAAGCAGGTGTACATAGCTTTGGCAATGAGGAATCCAGGAGTAGGTTGGACTGCCTGTGGGTTCCATCCACACATGTTCGTAGAAGAAGAGAACATGTTTTCGGGAAGATGTCTTTTCGTGTTTTGCTGGAAGATGTCTTTCCTAACCTGTACTTTCACAAGAGGCTTCAATTTCAACAACCTTCATGTCTCCTGACTGATATGCTGTCTTCCTTTAATATCCATGCGTGATAGAATCAGTGCCTTTATGTGTTCAGGTTCTCAGTTTTCAAATGTTGGCCAATTTGGTCAAGAACTTTCATGGGGGAAAATCCATAGAGCATAGAGAGGGAGGACCTCTCTCTGCACAGATGGGTCTACTGAAACCTCCCAAGGGATTTGCTTAGAGAAGGACCCACAGGTGGTGAGGGGCAGAGGGAAGAAAAGAATTGAGGTGTCTGGGCCCACAGATAAGGCTCCTTCCCACACTATGCTGCTGCCTTTTCTTTAAAAACTTTCAGAAAAGAACAATGAATAATATAGCAAACATCAAGATTACCACCCAGAATTGATGGGTATTCACCTTTTATCATTTTTGCTTTTTTTGTGTCCTTTTGTTCCCTTAAGGAGTACCGCCTCTTTTTGATCAAATCATATTTGGGGTATAGTGCTAATGATGGGATTCCTAAATGACATTTAAGCAAGCCTCATGACGATGGTGTCTAATCCCTCTTAGAATCTAGCCTGAGGATGGCATTTTCATCTCCCGACAGTGCTGGCAGTGCATGATATCTGACATATCTGCCCCAGCATGCCCTTCCTTAGCCTCCCCTCTCTCCCCACTGAATGCTCTGCACCTCTGACTCTCCTGGAGTTTCTGAGGCAGTGGGTATATGGGGCACCAAGGGAGTGTCTCTGAACTCTCCAACTCTCCGACAAGGCCTCTTCCAAATTGCCATCCTTCAAGGTGGGATCCCAGAGGAGGGTACCCTAGAAGGAGCATTTTTTTAGTGAGGCATTGACGTCTTGTTCACTACATAATAGGCACTTTTTTCAGCCAACAAAACTGTCCGTGTTTCCAAATGTTGTGGACCAGGCATTATGAGCTCAGCTTCCTTTGATCAGTGTTACACAACTTTTCTGAGTGCTAATCTGTTTCAATTCAAAATAGATGAAAACCACCACATGCATGGCAGCTGCAGGTTTTTGCTTTTCTTAAAAATTATCTATTTTAAGGAAAGAAAATCTGAGAAATTATATTGTGATGGGTGAAAGTATTAACGATGAATTTGTTGCCAAGAAGATTAAAATTGGGAATGCATGAAAAGAAAAAAGAAGAAAAATCCTGGAAGAGCAAGTTGTCTGAGGAAAACATCAAGAGTTTCAAGGCTATTTCAGGACTAGTTCAAGTCTAAGAACCTCAAATGTCTGTGAGAGGAAGTTTCCAGAAACTAAACTATTTCCAGTGTTTTGTTTTTGTGTCAGTCAAATGTAGTATACACAGGGCTTGGAGGCCAGACCACAGAAGTGGTCTCATGTGGTGTGGCAGGGCCTCTGTGGCCTCAGAGCCAGGCAGAGCTTTTGTTTATTTAGATTCTTTTTGGCCTTCAATGATGGCAGGAGGACAGTCATCTGTTGCTCCTGCTGACATTCAGGCAGGGACCGCTTGGTTCTGTTAGGCCACAGTTACACGTCAAAGCAAATACAGGCCAGAGAGCCTGACTTTCCTGTTCTTTTGAAAATGATGCTTTGGCAGTGGGGGAAGAAAGCTGCAAGGATTAGTCTTGTCTTGACGTGTATTGCTGTGAGCCAACCTTTGGGCTCTTTTAGATGAGATTTCTGGCCATTCCAGGATGGTAATTTTAATCTTGTCCTTTGTCTTGGTAATGGATTTATGTTTTTCAATAATACTTTGGGAGAGAGTTCCAGGAAGAACTAACAATAGAAAAACCCTTGTTTAGTGATGATATCAGTGGGAAGTGACAGAAAACTCCACACAAAGTAGCACAACCACAAGGGTATTTATGAAAAGGTTCAAGGAGACATCTGGCTTCAGTTAAGGATGAATCCAGGGGCTCAGACGACACCAGAATCCTACTTTTCTGCATCCGTAGTTCAGTCTCGTCTTCCTGGGCTGGTCCATTCTCAAGCAAGCTGAGGTGCTGCAGTGCCAGCCTCACATCCTTCCAGATCCAAGCCCAGTGGGAAAGAAGAATCTGACTCCCTGGCAGCTCAACACAAGGGTCTCCAAACGGAGGCTCATTGCCTCTGAATGGCCTGAAAAATTAGCTAAGACATATGCCCAGCTCAGAGCTAATGGGAGTAAGTAGGTGAGTACTGGCTGCTGAGGCCTGGATCAAGAGCAGGAGGAGGAGCCATCTCCTCTAGTTCTGTGTTTTAGACCCTGTGTGATCCAGAAATCCAAATAATGTCATCAGGACCCGAGCACTCTCACTCTGTCTCTGTTTCTTCCTCCCCTGGGTTTCATATAAGTTATATTCCCATCAGTTCCCCAAACAAAAGTAGGAGAGATCTGGTTTCACCCAAAACACTGGAGGATGAAACAGAGGTAGGGTGAGGGATGCCAGAAGGCCCAAATCTGTAAGTGTCCCTTATAAAAAAGTGTCAGTATGCTAACAAGTGGAAAAATGAGTAAGCAGCCTTCATGTTCTCAATAGTGTCCTCTGTCTCCACCTCTGTGGGTACCAGTACCCCATGATTAAACCACTCCAAACCTCTATTGTGCTTGTGAACCCAGTGGACCCAGCCGTCTCTATTGTCCAGAACTCTGGTCTTTGTGACGGGTGCTCCACTTATGCATTATTATATCATTACAGTGTCTTATTTTCACAACTGCAAGGCAAATTGCAGAAGAACATTTGGCAGGAGAGCCATAAATCGTTTGTGCAGAGATGGGTTCATCTTCTGTTATTTTGTGTCTCTTCATGTCTTGGATTGACTCAAGATGAATCAAAAAATGAGTACTCTGGAACCATATAAGACTTTGTCTTGAATTTATTTATTTTAGAATGGTCAATATCATTCAATCAACCCTCAGTGAAAGACAAGAAGTAGCAAACTACTTTTTAATGTCATCATTGAACTGTAGTTTTGAATCTTCAGTTCTGTAGGTTAGGTTGCAATAATATGGAGTAAAGAAGCTGGATCCAAGAATCAATACGTGTTCTGCTACTAATCACACTCCGTTAATACCTCTTATAGAGTGAATGGACAAACCACAAGAGAGACAGAGCTCTGGCTTCATTTAATGCAAACAACATAAAAGGAGGAGAATTTCTCTTGTTGACTAATATTGAAGAATTGGCTGAATGCAGGAATTTATCTCTATGTGTAGCTGAATACTTAGGGCAAGACAAGTTTACTCCATTTAAGAACATAGTGCGTTCACTTCATGTTTTCAATGAAAAATATTTGCTAATTTGGTGTTTTAAGTTTTGTTTCAAGTGTGTTCACTACATAATAGGCACTTTTTTCAGCCAACAAAACTGTCCGTGTTTTCAAATGTTGTAGACCAGGCATTATGAGCTCAGCTTCCTTTGATCCTTTATATTAATTAAAATATAACCTCATTTGCCATTTTAAGTCATTCTGTGATATGGTTTGGATCTGTGTTCCCACCCAAATCTCATGTTGAATTGTAATCCCCAGTGTTGGAGGTGGGGCCTGGTGGGAGGTGATTGGATCATGGGGGAGGTTTCTCATGGTTTAACACCATCCGCCTTGGTGCTATTGTTGAGATAGTTCTCATGGGTTCTGGTTGTTTACAAGTGTGCGGCACCTCCGCCTACCTTCTTGTCCCTGCTCTGCCATGTAAGATACCTCACTCCCCTTTTGCCTTTCACCATGATTGTAAGTTTCCCAAGGCCTCTCCAGAAGCAGAAGCCACTATGCTTCCTGTACAGCCTGTAGAGAAGAAGGACCATTTAAACTTCTTTTCTTATAACTTACCCAGTGTCAGGTATTTATAGCAATGTGAGAATAGACTAATACCCTTTGTATCTAAATAAATATATGTCCACAAGCTCTACTATTCATCCTCTCTTTTGGATATTTTTTATATAAATGTAATAATTGGAAATACCAGTTGTTTTTGGAAGAAATAATTATAATATTTAACCAATGTAGTCCTTTTCTCACCCTTTGTAAGCTAAGTCAATCTACAAATCAGGTTCATGGTTCACAGTTTGCCACTGATTGGCTCTGGGGAACTAGGTGAGTCTCTGCCTGTATTAATTTCCTAGGGCCTTCATAACAAAGTGCCACAGACTTAGTGGCTTAAAAACAACAGGAATTTATTATTTCATGGTTCTAAACAATAGAATTCACATTCACAGGTACCTAGGGTTAGGACTTCCACATATCTATCTGAGGGGACACAATTTAGCCTACAACATATTGCCTTTTGGCCTCCAAAAATTCATATCCTTCCTATGTGCAAAACACGTTCAATCCCAACATCTCTTCAAATTTTAATCCATTCCAGCATCGACTCTTAAGTCCAAAATCTCTGCTCTAGTTTGAATGTTTGTCCCCTATGAATCTCGTATTGAAATTTGATCCCCAGTGTTGGAGGTGGGGCCTAATGGGAGGTGTTGGGGCCATAGGAGAGGATCCCTCAAGAATAGATTAATGCCCTCCCTGGTTCAGGGGAGGGGATGAGTTCTCATTATTAGTTCTGGTGAATACTGGTTGTTAAAAAGTGCCTGGCACCTCCCCGACCCTCTCTGTCTTGCTTCCTCTCTCAGCATGTGGTCGCTGCACACGCTGGCTCCCCTTCACCTTCCACCATAGTGGAAGGAGCCTGAGGAACCTTTTCTTTATAAATTACCCAGCCTCGGGTATTCCTTTTTAGAAACACTAAATGTACTAAGACAATCTCATGTGATTATAATCAACTCAAAAGGTCCCTCATCTCATCTTCTAACCCATTTATTCAGGTGTCAGGGAGACTCAGGGTGTGGTGCATCCTGGGACAAAATTCCTCTCCATTTGTGGATCTGAGAAACAAGTTATATGCTTTTGAAATACAATGGTGGAAGTGGCATAGGATAGACATTCCTACTCCAAATGGCAGGAATTGGAAGGAATAAAAGAGTCATGAGTCATGGATAGCAAGTAGGTTTGCAACCCAGCAGAACAAACTCTACTAGGTTTTAAGGCCTGAGAATCATTCTCTGTGGTCCAAGGCTCCACCTTCTGGGTACCAGGTGGCAACCTCAACCTCTTGGCCCTGCCTTCTCTGGCTTCTGAATCTGTGCCCCTGACTTCAGATTCATTCTTCCTTCATTCTGTCCTATGTCTGTCCCTTTCTGCTGATATAATAATCTTTTTTTTTTTTTTTTTTTTTTTTTTTTTTTTCTGAAACAGCCTCTTGCTCTGTCACCAGGCTGGAGGCTGGAGTGCAGTGGCGCAGTCTTGGCTCACTGCAAGCTCTGCCTCTGGGGTTCAAGAGATTTTCCTGCCTCAGCCTCCCAAGTAGCTGGGACTACGGGCACACACCACCACGCTCAGCTAATTTTTGTATTTTTAAAACCTTGTTAGTCTTCTACAAATATCAAGTGGATTCATGCCATTAGACAGAAAGATTCTTCACAGATTTTTCCTGGATAATCCTATCTGTATTCCTGGCTTCTCTTTAGGTGATTGATTGGGTACACGAGTCACATGCCTAATCTCTCCAGAGGAAGTGTGTACAGTTACACTCTTGGTGTTCTCTCCAGAGTGTGCTATCGCATTTTTTGCTAACTGGATAGACTGAAAAATTTCAAAATCACCAAGTGTGGATTTCTTTTTGATTAACAATTCCATCTTCAATTTATCACTTTCCTCTCACATATCACTATAAGCAGCAAGGAAAAACTAGGCCACACCTTCTGCACTTTGCTTTCAAATCATCTTCAAGGTCATCACTTACAAGTTCTACTTTCTACCCAGTGGTAGAACATAACTTAGCCAAGTTTTCTACCATTTGATACCAAGGCCAATTTTATGCCACTCTGTATCTCAATAAATACATACACACAAGCTCTAGGATTACCTCCAGTGCCCTTTCCTCCTGCATCCTCCAGTGTCTAACAACTTTCCTCCAGTGTCCAATAACATGTTCATAATTTCCTTTTAAGGCCTCACTAGAAGTACCTTTAAACTTCCTTTTTCTAGTGACATTCTGTTCATGAAAATATATCATATTAGTCTGTTCTCAGGCTGCTAATAAAGACATACCCGAGACTGGGTAATTTATCAAGGAAAGAGGTTTAATGGACTCACAGTTCAGCATGGCTGGAGAGGCCTCAGAATCATGGTGGAAGGCAAAGGAGAAACAAAGGAACATCTTACATGGCGGCAGGCAAGAGAGCTTGTGCAGGGAAACTCCCATTTATAAAACCATCAGATCTCATGTGACTTACTGCCATGGGAACAGTATGGGGGAAATTGCCCCCCATGATTCAGTTATCTCCACCTGGCTCTGCCCTTGACACATGGAGATTATTACAATTCAAGGTGAGATTTGGGTGGGGACACAGCCAAACCATATCATATGTGTCTTCTGTAAGATGATAGTAGCTCTTTCTACAGTTTTCTTTCTGAACTTGCACTGGAATTGTCTTTAATGTCTGTATTTCTCCCAGCAGTCTTTTTAAAGCAACCTAGGCTTTTTCTGTCTTGAATCTCAAAATTATTCCATTACCCAGTCCAAAGCCACTGCCACATGTTTAGGTACTTGTCACAGCAGCACTTCACTTCCTAGTACCAAAATCTATATTAATTTCCCAGGGCTTCTCTAACAAAGTTGTGGCTTAAAACAACAGGAATTTATTTCATGGTTCTGAAGCCTTGATGTCTGAAATTGAGATGTCAGCAGGGTGACGCTCCCTCTGAAGTTCTTGGGAAGAATTATCCCTTGCCTCTTCTGGCTTCTGGTGGTTGCTGGCTGTCCTTGGCCTGCCTTGGCTTCCTACTGCATCACTCAAATTTCTGCCTCCCTCTCCATGCGGTCATCTCCCCTCTGTGTTTATCTGTGTCTCTATGTCTTCTTCTTTTTTTTCTTTCTTTCCCTCTCTCTTTTTCTTTCTCTCTCTCTTTCTCCTCTTTCTTTCTGACAGGTTCCCTCTCTGTCACCCAGGCTGGAGTGCAGTGGCATGATCGTGGCTGTCTGTAGCCTCAACCTCCTGGGCTTAAGCAGTCTTCCTACCTCAGCTTCCCAAGTTGCTGGGACCATAAGTATGCACTACCACACCCAGCTAATTTTTTGTATTTTTTGTACAGATAGGGTCTTTCTGTGTTGTCCATGCTGGCCTTGAATTGCTAGGCTCAAGTTATCTGCCCTCCTTAACCTCCTGAAGTGCTGGGATTACAGGCATGAGCCACTGTGCCCAGCCTCCTTTTCTTATAAGGACAGCAGTTATATTGGATTTAGGGCTCAACATAATCCACTATGACCTTTAATTGACTTTTTACATCTGCAAAGACCCAATTTCCAAATAAGGTCACAGTCACAGGTACCTGCGGTTAGGACTTCAGCATATCTTTTGGGGGGACTTAATTCGACCTAAAACACCATCCCTCTCGGACTTTCCGTTTCCACATTTATACAAATGAGATCTTTTTGGTTGCCATTGACAGAAACACAGCTCAAACTAGCTTAGGCAAAACAAGCCTGTTTTGGCTCTCATAACAGAAATATTCATGGGTAGTTCAGATTTCAGGCAGGGCCCAGTTCAAGGATTCAAATAATGTCTTGCTCTTGCTCTCTCTTTTACTCTCTCAATTCCTTCTTCCTCTATCTTGACTTTACTGTTATGTAAGTTGTGTCCATGTGGTTGTCCCCACCAGTTCCTCAACTGCTTATATGCCAGAGAAAAGGACCTGTGTTGTGATAATATTTCCACAAAAGTCCTGTGCCCTCCTGTTATTAGTTCCAGCTGTGCAAAGTACCTGTCCCCACATGTTGGGGAGATCGATTTTATTGTGTGGTTTATGCATAAGTCACATGTTCTCTACTGGATCCAGAGGTGCAATCAGTGATACCCAAACCACATCAGCTGAAATCATGGAAATTAGGGTATAGTTAGTAAAAGAAGGGGGAGAGCCTGCTGGGCAGGCTAGCACAGATGTCCTTCTAAATTATTAGGTGGAAAGGTTGAACTAGCATGTCTCTAATAATCAGTTCTAACAGTGCTATGAATCTGCACGCACCCTCCACTGATTCTTGGGCAAGTAATTATATGTGGTAGCCTTAACTGATCAGTAAAACACTATTTTATAAGATGTTTCTTTTTAAATTTATTTTTTGAGGACTGAACTTTAATAAAGTATAATTTGCATGAATAAAATTCATACACTTTAAGTGTACAATTTGATGAGTTTTGACAGATGCATTCCTTTATGTAGCCAACACCAAAATCATTACAGGGACATTTCCCTCCCTCACCCCCAAAAGTTCTCTTGTACCCCTGTGTAGTCGGTCTCCTCACCCCATTGCCTCACTCCTGGCAACCACTGATTGGCTTTTATTATTATAACTTTGCATATGGTATTTCAAAAATTGTCATTTATAATTGACACATAATGTACATATTTGGGGGCACCATGTGATGTTTCAATACATGTGTACAATGTACAGTGATTAAATCTGGGTAATCAGTACATCCATCACCTCAAACATGTATCATTTCTTCATGTTGGAAACATTCAAAATCCTCTTCTTCCAGCTATTTAAAAATATACAATAAATTGTTAGTTATAGACACCCTACAGTGCTATGAAACATTAGAACTTATTCCTCCTATATGGTTGTATGTTTGTATCCATTAACCAACCTTTGGCCATCCACCTCCCTCTTTCCCCACCTCTAATAACCATTATTCTACCCTCTGCTTATATGAGATCAACTTTTTTAGTGTCTACATATGGGTAAGAATACACAGCATTTGTCTTTCTGTGCCTGGCTCATTTCACTTAACATAATGTCCTTCAGGCTCATCTATGTTGCAGCAAGTGACGGAATTTCTTTCTTTTTTAAGGCTGACTTGTATATAAATGTGTATACATTCCACATTTTCTCTGTTCATTCATCTATTGATGAACATGAGTTGCTTCCCTATCTTGGCTATTGTGAATAGTGCTGCGATAAACATGGGGGTGCAGATATGTCTTCAACATACTGACTTCCTTTCCTTTGGATATATACCCAGTAGGGGGATTGCTGGATCATATGATAGCTTTATTTTGAGTTTTTTTGAGGAACCTCCATACTGTTTTCCATAATGGCTGTACTAATTTACATTCCCACCAACACTGTATAAGAGTTCCCCTTTCTCTGCCTCCTCACCAGCATTTGCTATTTTTTGTCTTTTTTGATGATAACCATCCTGAGGTGAGATGATATTGTGGTTTTGATTCGTATTTTCCTATTGATTAGTGATGTTGAGCATTTTTTAACACACTTAGACATTTGTATGTCAAGTAATTTTGAGAGATGTCCACTCAGATCATTTGCCCATTTTTAATCAGATTATTTGTTTCTCTAATGTTTTCTGTGTTTTTTGTATATTCTGAATATTAATCCATTTTTAGACGAGTAGTTTGCAGATTTTTTTCCCCGTTTTGGAGGTTGTCTCTTCACTCTATTTATTGTTTCCTTTGCTGTGCAGAAGTATTTTAGTTTGATATAATTCCATTTGTCTATTTTTGCTTCTGTTGTTTGTGCTTTTAAGGTCTTTGCCATAAAATCTTTGCCAGATAAATGTCCTGAAGAATTTCTCCTATGTTTTCTTCTACTCATTTCATAGTTTCATTTTAAGATTTAAGTCTTTAATTCATTTTGAGTTGATTTTTTTCTATGTGGTGAGAGATATGGGTTTAGTGTCATTCTTCTACAAATGTATATCCATTATTTCCAGCACCATTTATTAAAGAGACTGCCCTTTCCCTAGTGAATGTTGTTGGCACCTTTGTGGGAAATCAGTTGGCTCCATATAACTGGATTTATTTCTGGGCTCTCTATTCTGTTCCGTTGGTCTATGTGTCTGTTTCTATGCCAGTACTGTGTTATATTTTGAAGTCAGATAGTGTGAATCCTCCAGCTTTGTTCTTTTTGCTCAGGATTGCTTTGGATATTCAGACTCTTACATGGTTCTGTCCAAATTTTAGGATTTTTTTTTCTGTTTCTGTGAAGAATGTCATTAGTATTTTGATAGAGATTGCATTGAATCTGTAGATTGCTTTGGATAGTATGGTCATTTTAACAAAGTAATTCTTCAGTATATTCATGAGTCTGGGATGTCTTTCCATTTTTTTGTGTGTGCCTTCTTGATTTCTTTCATCAGTGTTCATAGGCTTCCTTGTAGATATCTTTTGTCTCGCTGGTTAAATTTATTCTAAAGTATTTTATTTATTTTTGTAAATAGGATTGCTTTCCTGATTTCTTTTTTAGCTAGTTTGTTGTTGGTGTGTAGGAATACTACTGATTTTTATATTAATATATTGATTTTGTATCTTGCAACTTTACCGAAGTTGTTTGTCAGTTCTAAGAGTTTTGGTGGAGTCTTTAGGTTGGTTTTCTATATATAAGATCATCTGCAAACAGATTCTTTTGAGAATTTTTGCATCTGTATTCATTAGGGATATTGGCCTATAGTTTTCTTTTTTGTTGTTGTTGTGTCCTTGTCTGGTATTGTAACAGGGTAATGTTGGCCTCATAGAGTGAGTTTGGAAGTGTTACCTCCTCTTCATTTCTTGGAAATAATTTGAGAAGAAATGGTGTTAGTTTTTCTTTAAAAGTTGAGCAGTGAAACCACTCTGTCCCGGGATTTTCTTTATTGCGAGATTTTTAACTACAACTTTAATTTCTTTGTTATTGGTCTGTTTGAGTTTTCTATTTCTTCATGGCAAAATCTTGATAGGTTGTATGTGTCCATTTATGTATGTATCCATTTCCTCTAGGTTTTCCAGTTTTTTGGCCTATAGTTGCTTATAGTGGTCTGTAATGATTGTTTGTATTTCTGTAGTATCAGCTGTAATTCTTTTTTTGCTTCTCATTTTGCTTACTTGGGTCTTTTTTTTTTAATTAGTCTATCTAATGGTTTATTAATTTTGTTTATCTTTTGAAAAAGCCAACCTTTCATTTTGTTGATCTTTTGTTCTGTTGGTCTCAATTTTATTTATTTCTTTCCTTGTACTAATTTGGGGTTTGGTTTGTTTTTCTAGTTCATTGAGGTATATAATTAGGTTGTTTATTTGAAATCTTTCTAGTTTTTTTGATGTATGCATTTATTGTTATAAACTTCCCTCTTAATACTGCCTTTGCTATATCATATAGATTTTGGTATGTGTGTTTCTGTTTTAGTTTGTTTCAATAAATTTTTTAATTTCCTTCTTAATGTCTTCATTGACCCATTTGTTGTTCAAGAACATGTTGTTTAATTTACATGCATTTGTATAGTTTTGAAAGTTCTTGTTACTGATTTCTAGTTTTATTACATTGTCATTAGAAAATACGCTTGATATGATTTTGATTTTTAAAAACTTGTTGAGACTTGTTTTGTGATCTAACATATGGTCAGTCCTGGAGAATGTCACATGTGCCGATGAAAAGAATGTGTCATCTGCAGCTGTTGGATGAAATGTTCTGTAAATGTCCATAGGTGTATTTGGTCTATAGCACAGCTTATATTGGATGGTTCTTTATTGATTTTCTGTATAGATGATCTGTCCAGTACTGAGAGTGGGGTTTTGAAGTCCCCAAATTTTATTGTACTGGGATCTATATATCTTTTGAGATCTAATAATATTTGCTTTACATATAAATATATGTGCACACAACCATATATACATGTGCTCTGGTGTTGGGTACATATATATTTACAATTTTTATATCCTCTCACTGAATGATCCCTTTGTCATTACATAATGACTTTCTTTGTCTCTTCTTACAGCCTTTGACTTAAAGGTCTTTTTTAAATATATAAGTATAGGTATTCCTGCTCACTTTTAGTTTCTGTTTGTATGGATATCATTTTTCTATTCCTTTATTTTAAGTCTATGGGTCTTTACATGCAAAGTAAATTTCCTGTAGGCACCATATAGTTGGGTTGTATTTTTGTATCCATTCTGCCAGCCTATATCTTTTAATAGGGAAATTTAATTCATTTACATTCAAGGTTATTATTTGTAGGTGAGAACTTACTCCTGTCATTTTGTTAATTGGTTTTTGATAAGTTTTTGATATCCTTTGTTCCTTTCTTTCTCTCATTGCTTATCATTGCAGTTTGGTAGTTTTCTGTAGTGATAATGTTTGATTCTTTTCTTTCTTCTATGTGTATTTGCTCCACCAGTGAATTTTGTACTTTCATGTGTTTTCATTATAATAGTTATTGACATTTCACTTCAATGTGTAGCACTTCTGTAAGCATTGCTTTGTAAGACTGGTCTAGTGATGATGAATTTCCTCAGTTTTTGGTTGTCTGAGAAAACTTTATTTCTCTTTCATTTCTGAAATACAGCTTTTGGGTATAGTATTCTTTGCTGGCAGTTTTTTTTTTCCTTTTACTACTTTGAATATATGATCCAATTCTTTCCTGGCCTGTAAGGTTTCTGCTGAGAAATCTGCTGTTAGTCTGGTAAGGGTTCCTTTATATGTGATTTGATGTTTTTCTCTTGCTGTGTTTAGAATTCTCTCTTTGTCTTTGACTTTTGACAATTTGACTATAGTGTGCCTCGGAGAGGACCTTTTTGGTTGAATCTGTTGGAGGTTTTTGAGCTTCCTGGATCTGGATGTTTATCTCTCTCCCAAGATTTAAGACGTTTTGAACTGTTATTTCCTGATATACATTTTCTATGCCTTTTCCCATCTCTTCTCCTTTTTGAACTTCCATAATGTGAACATTTGTTCACTTTATGGTATCCCATAAGTCCTGTAGGCTTTCTTCATTCTTTAATTTCTTTTCTTTCCTTTTCTTCTTCTCCTTTTTTTATGGTCTGCCTGGGTTATTTCAAAAGATCTGGCTTCACATTCAGACATTGTTTTTCTGCTTCATCTAGTCTCTCATTAACAAATTCAGTTGCATTTTTTATTTCATTCATTGAATTCTTCATTTCCAAGATTTTTTTTTAATGAAATCTAAATCATTGTTGAATGTTTTCTTCAGATCATTTATTGTTTTCCTTATTTTATTGAATTCCCTGTTGGATTATTTTATATCTCACTGAGTTTCCTTAAGATCATTATTTTTGAATTTGAGAGAGAGAGAGCTAGCAAGCAAGCACATTCAGATTACTTTATTACAGTAATTGCTATAATTGTTATATTTATTTATTTATTTATTTATTATTTTTGAGACGGAGTCTTGCTGTCACCCAGGCTGGAGTACAGTGGTATGATCTCGGCTCACTACAGGCTCTGCCCCCCAAGGGTTCATGCCATTCTCCTGCCTCAGGCTCCCGAGTAGTTGGGACTACAGGCGCCCGCCACCTCACCTGGCTAATTTTTTGTATTTTTAGTAGAGATGGGGTTTCATCGTGTTAGCCAGGATGGTCTTGATCTCCTGACCTCGTGATCCGCCCACCTCGGCCTCCCAAAGTGCTGGGATTACAGGCGTGAGCCACCGCACCCGGCCAATAATTGTTATTTTTATTAGTTATTGTTAATCTCTTACTGTGCCTAATTTATAAATCAAACTTTATCACATGTATGTATGTGTATGTGTAGGAAAAAACTTAGTATATACAGGGTTCAGTACTATTGCAGTTTCAGGCATCCACTGGGAGTCTTGGAATGTATCTCTGTGGATGAGAGTGGTCTACTGTGCTCTTAGTTTATGTTCTGGGAGGTAAGCTGCTCAGTTATGACCATGTCCAAGTGAATACACTCCATTTTGGAACCCTCTAGCACAGAGCCATGCATATAGGTTGGTGCAAAAGTAATTGCCATTGAAAGAAATGGCCCAAACCGCAATTACTTTTGCATCAACCTAGAGATGTTCTACTTTTCTACTGTTACGTAACTCATTAAGTAGTTTCAGACAACACTGATTCATTGTTTCCCAATTCTGTAAGTCAGAAGTCTGGGTGGGCTTGGCTGATTTTTCTGCCCTGGATCTCACAAGGCTGAAGGTAAGGTGCTGGCTGGGCTCTTAATCTGGAGATCTGGAAAGATTCACTTCCTAGTTCATTGAGGCTGTTGGAAGAATTCGGTTTCATATGGTTATGAGACTGAGGTCCCCCCTGCCTTGCTGGTTGTCCTTGTCCCTTGCATGTGGTCCCCTCCACCTTCAAAACCACCAACCGTGTGTTGAGTCCCTCTTGTGTTTTGAATCTCTCTGACTTTCTCTTCTGCTGCCAGCCAGGGAAAACTCTCTGCTTTTGAATCGGGTTCACATCTCCGTATTTTAAGGTCAACTGACCCAAGACTTTAATTTCATCTGCAAAATGCCTCTAGATTAGTGTTTGAATAATCAACGGATAGGAATCTTGGATGGGGCCGTCTTCAGAATTCTGACTACCACAGTGAGTGTTGTATAAATTATTATTTTTTTTGGTGTTGAATCAAGGAGAGAATTGGAAAAAAGATATTAAAAGAAGTCTCAAATTAATTGAGTTTTACACTGTTAAATTCAGGATTCTTTCTATATGATATCAGTGTTATGCTGGTTATACCACCCATTGTTGTAAAGAAACCCACAAGCTAACAGAGAAAAGGAAAACAAAACAATAATTATGCTGATGTTGTTGACTTTTTTATTTTTGGAAGGAAGGAAAATTTGCTGATCCGAGCCAAGTTTTTTCCCTCAATGGCTGGTGCCGCTCAGTAACATTACAAGTGTTATTCATATATTGTGTTTATTTCTTTTGGGGGCCTGGGCAACAAAGTTACTTACTTTTTTAAAAAAGAAAAATGGACTTAAACATGTGGAAAAGTTTAAAGGAAGAAGCTTAGTATGACTGATATAAAATAGTTGTAAAAAGTGACAAATCTCATTATAATGTTGTGATTTCTAGGCTGCGTTGAGTTTTGTTAGTTGCCTCACACTGTATAATTATAAGTATAGCTGGGAAAGTGGGTGTCTTTCAAAACTTTGGGACAGTTGGGATTTTGTAGGCAATCCAATGTTGAAAGGTTTGCTTCATCATTTTGTGGTGTTATCTTTGGGTTGAGAAACAAAGATCATTTAACAAGAAAAGTTCAGACGGTCCTGCTGGGTTCTGCTGTACTGTGGCTTGTAGCCTACTTGCTGGAAGTGCCATTCAGTTCTCAGTACTAATAATCAACTTTAAGTAACTTTTAAACTTAAAAGTAAATTTTTTTGGTATGTTGTCTTAGAGTGAGAAGACCAGGGTGGTATTATTTCCATATCAAATAAACAACAATAGGGGTCCTAGCTGGCAAAAGGATATATATCATTGCCTCAGTTCATCTGTCTCCAGGAAAATAAGTTCAAAGCAAAGCATCAAATGGTGTCTGAATGTGGGTCTAACCAACTGGGACTGGCAAGAGGCACCAGCTCTGTGGGCTGCCCTTGACAGCCCACATGGGCTCCCTTCTGTGCTGTGAACTGTAAAGTGTGACCAGGGAAATGGGAAGAGTCTTAGAAATACATCAGTGCTGCCTGAACCCACTTAGGCTTGTGGAAGTGGAAAGGACACAGTAAAGGAGAAAGAGAAGCTCAGGGATGGACAAGTAACAGATACAGAGTCAGCAATCATGGGTCTCAAGTCTTAGCTTGATTGAGACTTGGGCAAGCGATTGTGATTGTGAGACTTAGGGCAAGTTGCCTCATCTCGGTGAGTCTGGTGTCCTCATCTGCAAAATGGAGATAATATCCTGTCATTTACAGCAACATGGGTGAATCCGGAGGACATTATATTAAGTGAAATAAGCCAGGCACATAAGGAAAAATACTGCATGATTTCAGTCATATGTGGAGTGTAAAAAGTTGTTCTCATAGAAGTAGAGGGGAGAATAGTGGTTACCAGAGGATGGGGAGGGTACAGGGGAAGGAGGAGTGGGGAGAGATTGGTTGATAAGTACAAGCTACAGTTAGGAAGAATAAATGCTTGTGTTCCATTGCATAGTAGGATAACTAGAATTAAGAATAATGTATTCTGTATTTCAAAATAGCTAGAACAGAGGTTTTGAAAGTTCTTATCACAAAGAAATGATGAATGTTTGAGGTGATGGATATGCTAATTATGCTGATTTGGTCATTACACAGTGTATGCATGTATCAAAACATCACATATTGTGTAAATATGTACAATTATTATGTGTCAATTGTACATTAAAAAAATTGAAACGAAAAATGGAGATGATAACAGAAGTACTGCCTAGGTCTTTGGATGTTTCTATGAAGTGATACATAAAAAGCCGAGGCGTGTGGATCACGAGGTCAGGAGATCGAGACCATCCTGGCTAACACGGTGAAACTCCGTCTCTACTAAAAATACAAAAAATTAGCCGGGCGTGTTGGCGGGCGCCTGTAGTCCCAGCTACTCGGGAGGCTGAGGCAGGAGAATGGCGTGAACCGGGGAGGCGGAGCTTGCAGTGAGCTGAGATTGCGCCACTGCACTCCAGCCTGGAGGACAGAGCGAGACTCCATCTCAAAAAAAAAAAAAAAAAAAAAAAGCATGTACCAGGTTCTCTTGGAGGTAGCTGGCAAGATGACCAAACAGGAACAACTCCAGTCTGCAGCCCCCAGTGAGATCAACACAGAAGGCAAGTGATTTCTGCATTTCCAACTGAGGTACCAGCTCATCTCATTGGGACTGGTTGGACAGTGGATGCAGCCCATGAAGGGTGAGCTGAAGCAGGGTAGGGCGTTGCCCCACCCGGGAAGTGCAAGGGGTTGGGGAATTCCCTCCCCTAGCCAAGGGAAGCTGTGAGGGACTGTGCCGTGAGGAATGGTGCATTCCAGCCAGATACTATGCTTTTTCCATGGTCTTTGCAACCTGCAGAGCAAGAGATTCCCTCGAGTACCTAGGCCACCAGAGCCCTGGGTTTCAAGCACAAAATGGGGCAGCTGTTTGGGCAGACACAGAGCTAGCCACAGGAGTTTTTTTCATACCCCCGTGGTGCCTGGAATGCCAGCAAGACAGAACCATTTACTCCCCTGGAAAGTGGGCTGAAGTCAGGGAGCCAAGTGGTCTAGCTCAGCAGATCCCACCCCCATGGAGTCCAGCAAACTAAGATCCACTGGCTTGAAATTCTTGCTGCTAGCACAGCAGTCTGAAGTCTACCTGGGATGCTCGAGCTTGGTCAGGGAGGGACGTCTGCCATTACTGAGGCTTGAGTAGGTGGTTTACCCCTCACACCGTAAACAAAGCTGCTGGGAAGTTTGAACTGGGCAGAGCCCACTGCAGCTTGACAAAGCCGCTGTAGCCAGACTGCCTCTCTAGATGCCTCCTCTCTGGGTACAACATCTCTGAAAGAAAGGCAGCAGCCCAAGTCAGGGGCTTATAGATCAAACTCCCATCTCCCTGGGAAAGAGCACCTGGGGGATGGGGTGGCTGTGGGTGCAGCTTCAGCAGACTTAAACGTTCCTGCCTGCAGGCTCTTAAGAGAACAGCAGATCTCCCAGCACAGTGCTTGAGCTCTGCTAAGGAACAGACTGCCTCCTCAAGTGAGTCCCTGAACCCTGTGCCCCCTGACTGGGAGACACCTCCCAGCAAGGGTTGTTAGACACCTCATACAGGAGAGCTCTGACTGGCATCTGGTGGGTGCCCCTCTGGGATGAAGCTTCCAGAGGAAGGAACAGGCAGCAATCTTTGCTGTTGTGCACCCTCTGCTGGTGATACTCAGGCAAACAGGGTCTGGAGTGGACCTCCAGCAAACTCCAGCAGACCTGCAGCAGAGGGTCCTGACTGTTAGAAGGAAAACTAACAGACAGAAAGGAATAGAATCAACATTAACAAAAAGGATGTCCACACAAAAACCCCATCCGAATGTCACCAGCATCCAAGACCAAAGGTTGATAAATCCACGAAGATGAGGAAAAACCAGTGCAAAAAGGCTGAAAATTCCAAAAACCAGAATGCTTCTTCTCCTCCAAAGGATCACAACTCCTCGCCAGCAAGGGAATAAAACTGGATGGAGAATGAGTTTGATGAACTGACAGAAGTAGGCTTCAGAAGGTGGGTAATAACAAACTCCTCTGAGCTAAATGAGCATGTTCTAACCTGATACAAGGAAGCTAAGACCCTTGAAAAAAGGTTAGAGGAATTGCTGACTAGAGAAGAACGTAAATGACCTGATGGAGCTGAAAAACACCACGAGAACTTTGTGAAGCATACACAGGTATCAATAGCCAAGCCGATCAAGCGGAAGAAAGGATAACAGAGATTGAAGATCAACTTAATGAAATAAAGCATGAAGACAAGATTAGAGAAAAAAGAATGAAAAAGAAGGAAAAAAGCCTCCAGGAAATATGGGACTATGTGAGAAGACCAAACCTACATTTGATTGATGTACCTGAAAGTGACGGGGAGAATGGAACCAAGTTGGAAAACACTCTTCAGGATATTATCCAGGAGAATTTCCCCAACCTAGCAAGACAGACCAACATTCAAATTTAGGAAATACAGAGAACATCACAAAGATACTCCTCAAGAAGAGCAACCCCAAGACCACAAACGTCAAATTCACCAAGGTTGAAATGAAGGAAAAAATGTTAAGGGCAGCCAGAGAGAAAGGTCGGGTTACCCACAAAAGGAAGCCCATCAGAATAACAGCAGATCTCAGTAAACATACGTGTGCATGTGTCTTTATAGCAGCATGATTTATAGTCCTTTGGGTATATACCCAGTAATGGGATGGCTGGGTCAAATGGTATTTCTAGTTCTAGATCCCTGAGGAATCGCCACACTGACTTCCACAATGGTTGAACTAGTTTACAGTCCCACCAACAGTGTAAAAGTGTTCCTATTTCTCCACATCCTCTCCAGCACCTGTTGTTTCCTGATTTTTTAATGATGGCCATTCTAACTGGTGTGAGATGGTATCTCACTGTGGTTTTGATTTATTGCGGCACTATTCACAATAGCAAAGAGTTGGAACCAACCCAAATGTCCAACAACGATAGACTGGATTAAGAAAATGTGGCACATATACACCATGGAATACTATGCAGCCATAAAAAATGATGAGTTCGTGTCCTTTGTAGGGACATGGATGAAACTGGAAAACATCATTCTCAGTAAACTATCGCAAGGACAAAAAACCAAACACCGCATGTTCTCACTCATAGGTGGGAATTGAACAATGAGAACTCATGGACACAGGAAGGGGAATATCACGCTCCGGGGACTGTTGTGGGGTGGGGGGAGGGGGGAGGGACAGCATTAGGCGATACACCTAATGCTAAATGACGAATTAATGGGTGCAGGAAATCAACATGGCACATGGATACATATGTAACAAACCTGCACATTGTGCACATGTACCCTAAAACCCTAAAGTATAATAAAAAAAAAAAAAAAAAAAAAAAAAGAATAACAGCAGATCTCTCTGCAGAAACCCTATAAGCCAGAATAGAGTGGGGGCCAGTACTCAACATTCTCAAAGAAAATAATTTTCAACCCAGAATTTCATATCCAGACAAACTAAGCTTCATAAGGGAAGGAGAAATAAAATCCTTTAGACAAGCAAATGGTGAGAGATTTTGTCACCACCAGGCCTGCCTTCCAAGAGCTCTTGAAGGAAGCACTAAATATGGAAAGGAGGAAAAACTGGTACCAGCCACTGGAAAAACATACCAAGTTGTAAAGACCATCAACTCTATGAAGAAACTGCATCAATTAATGGGCAAAATAACCAGCTAGAATCATAGTGAAAGGATCAAATTCATACATAACAATAATAACCTTAAATGTAAACGGGCTAAATGCCCCAATTAAAAGACACAGACTGGCAAATTGGATAAAGAGTCAAGACCCATCAGTGTGCTGTATTCAGAAGCACACATAGGCTCAAAATAAAGGGGTGGAGGAATACTTACCAAGCAAATGGAAAGCAAAACAAAAAAAAAGCAGAGTTTGCAATCCTAGTCTCTGATAAAACAGACTTTAAACCAACAAAGATCACAAAAGACAAATAAGGGCATTACATAATGATAAAGGGATCAATTCAACAAGAAGAGCTAACTATCCTAAATATATATGCACCCAACACAGGAGCATCTAGATTCATGAAATGAGTTATTAGAGACCTACAAAGAGACTTAGACTCCCACACAGTAATAATGGGAGACTTTAACACGCCACTGTCAATATTAGATCAATGAGACAGAAAATTAAGGATATTCAGGACTTGAACTCAGCTCTGGAACAAGCAGACCTAAGAGACATCTACAGAACTCTCCACCCCAAATAAACAGAATATACATCCTTCTCAGCACCACATCACACTTATTTTAAAATTGACTGTGTAATTGGAAGTAAAACACCCCTCAGCAAATGCAAAAGAACGGAAATCAGTTTCTCAGACCACAGTGCAATCAAATTAGAATTCAGGATTAAGAAACTTACTCAAAACCACACAACTACCTGGAAACTGAACAACCTGCTCCTGAATGACTACTGGGTCAATAACAAAATCAAGGCAGAAATAAATAAGTTCTTTGAAACCACTGAGAACAAAGACACAACGTACCAGAATCTCTGGGACACATTTAAAGCAGTGTGTAGAGGGAAATTTATAGCACTAAATGCCCGCAGGAGAAAGCAGGAAAGATCTGAAATCAGCACCCCAACATCACAATTAAAAGAACTAGAGAAACGAGCAAACAAATTTAAAAGCTAGCAGAAGACAAGAAATAACTAAGATCAGAGCACAACTGAAGGAGATAGAGACACAAAAACCCTTCAAAAAAATCAGTGAATCCAGGAGCTGTTTTTTTTTTTTTTTTTTTTAGAGATTTACAAAATAGCTAGACCACTAGCCAGACTAATAAATAAGAGAGAAGATTCGAGTAGACATAATAAAAAATGATAAAGGGGATATCACCACTGATCCCACAGAAATACAAGCTACCATCGGAGAATACTATAAATACCTCTACACAAATAAGCTAGAAAATCTAGAAGAAATGGATAAATTCCCGGACACATACACCCTCACAATACTGAACCAGGAAGAAGTTGAATTCCTAAATAGACCAGTAACAAGTTCTGAAATTGAGGCAGTAATTAATAGTCTACCAACCAAAAAAAGTCCAGGACCAGATGAATTCACAGCCAAATTCTACCAGAGGCACAAAGTGGAGTTAGTACCATTCCTTCTGAAACAATTCCAAACAATAGAAAAAGAGGGACTCCTACCTAACTCATTTTATGAGGCCAGCATCATCCTGATACCAAAACCTGGCAGAGACACAAGAAAAAAAGAAAATTTCAGGCCAATATCCCTGGTGAACATCGATGCAAAAATCCTCAATAAAATACTGGCAAACCAAATCCAGCAGCACATCAAAAAGCTTATCAAACACTATCAAGTCGGCTTCATCCCTAGGATGCAAGGCTGGTTCAACATACGCAAATGAATAAATGTAATCCATCACATAAACAAAACGAATGACAAAAACCACATGATTATCTCAATAGATGCAGAAAAGGCCTTTAATAAAATTCAACACCCCTTCATGCTAAAAACTTTCAATAAACTAGGTATTCATGGAATGTATCTCATAATAAGAGCTATTTATGACAAACCCACAGCCAATATCATACTGAATGGGCAAAAACTGGAAGCATTCCCTTTGAAAACTGGCACAAGACAAGGATGCCCTCTCTCACCACTCCTATTCAACATAGTATTGGAAGTTCTGGCTGGGGCAATCAGGCAAGAGAAAGAAATAAAGAGTATTCAAATAGGAAGAGAGGAAGTCAAATTGTCTCTGTTTGCAGATGACATGATTGTGTATTTAGAAAACCCCATCATCTCAGCCCAAAATCTCCTTAAGCTGATAAGCAACTTCAGCAAAGTCTCAGGGTACAAAATCAATGTGCAAAAATCACAAACATTCTTGTACACAAATAATAGAGAGCCAAATCATGAGTGAACTCCCATTCACAATTGCTACAAAGAGAATAAAACAGCTAGGTATACAACTTACAAGGAATATGAAGGACCTTTTCAAGGAGAACTACAAGCCACTGCTCAAGGAAATAAAAGTGGACACAAACAAATAGAAAAACATTCCATGCTCTTGGATAGGAAGAATCAGTATCATGAAAATGGCCATAATGCCCAAAGTAATTTATAGATTCAATGCTATCCCCATCAAGCTACCATTGACTTTCTTCATGGAATTAGAAAAAACTACTTTAAATGTTGTATGGAACCAAAAAAGAGCCCATATAGCAAAGTCAATCCTAAGCAAAAAGAACAAAGCTGGGGGCATCATGCTACCTTACTTCAAACTATACTATAAGACTACAGTAACCAAAACAGCATGGTACTGGTACCAAAACAGATATATAGACCAATGGAACAGAACAGAGGCCTCAGAAATAATGCCACACATCTAGAACCATCTGATCTTTGACAAACCTGACAAAAATAAGCAATGGGGAAAGGATTCCCTATTTAATAAATGATATTGGGAAAACTGGCTAGCCATATGTAGAAAACTGAAACTGGACCGCTTCCTTACACCTTATAAAAAATTAACTCAAGATATATTAAAGACTTAAACAGAAGACCTAAACCTATAAAAACCCTAGGAGAAAACCTAGGCAATACCATTCAGGACATAGCCATGGGCAAAGGCTTCATGACTAAAACACCAGAAGCAATGGCAACAAAAGCCAAAATCGAGAAATGAGATCTAATTAAACTAAAGAGCTTCTGCACAGCAAAAGAAAGTATCATCAGAGTGAACAAGCAACCTACAGAATGGGAGAAAATTTTTGCAATGTATCCATCTGACAAAGGACTAATATCCAGAATCTACAAGGAACTTAAACAAATTTACAAGAAAGAAAACGACCCCATTAAAAAGTGGATGAAGGAAATCAACAGACACTTCTCAAAAGAAGACATTTATGCGGCCAACAAACATGAAAAAAGCTCATCATCGCTGATCATTAGAGAAATGCAAATCAAAACCACAATGAGATACCATTTCACCCCAGTTAGAATGGCAATTATTAAAAAGTCAGGAAACAACAGATGCTGGAGAGGATATGGAGAAATAGGAATGCTTTTACACTGTTGGTGGGAGTGTAAATTAGTTCAACCATTGTGGAAGACAGTGTGGTGATTCCTCAAGGATCTAGAACCAGAAATACCATTTGACCCAGCAATCCCATTACTGGGTATATACCCAAAGGATTATAAATCATTCTACTATACAGACATGTGCACACATATGTTTATTGCAGCACTATTCACAATAGCAAAGACTTGGAACCAACCCAAATGCCTATCAGTGATGGACTGGATAAAGAAAATGAGGCACATATACACCATGGAATACTATGCAGCCATAAAAAAGGATGAGTTCATGTCCTTTGCAGGGACATGGATGAAGCTGGAAACCATCATTCTCAGCAAACTAACACAGTAACCGAAAGCCAAACACTGCATATTCTCACTCATAAGTGGGAGTTGAACAATGAGAACGTATGGACACAGGGAGGGAAACATCACACACTGGGGCCTGTCAGGGAGTGGGGGCCCAGGGGAGGGATTTCATTAGGAGAAATACCTAATGTAGATGATGGGTTGATGGGTGCAGCAAACTGCTATGGCACGTATGTACCTATGTAACAAACCATGTTCTGCACATGTATCCCAGAACTTAAAGTATAATAATAACTTTAAAAAGCACGAGGCGGGCAAATCACGAGGTCAGGAGATCGCGACCATCCTGGCTAACACGGTGAAACCCCGTCTCTACTAAAAAATACGAAAAATTAGCCGGGCGTGGTGGCGGCTGCCTGTAGTCCCAGCTACTTGGGACGCTGAGGCAGGAGAATGGCGTGAACCCGGGAGGTGGAGCTTGCAGTGAGCCAGGATCGTGCCACTGCACTCCAGTCTGGGCGACAGAGCGAGACTGTCTCAAAAAAAAAAAGCATGTTGTAGACCACCTGGCATGCAAGTACTTAGCAAATGTTGGCTATAATTGAAGAAGGAGCTTCATTAAAAAAGGAAGAAGGAAAGATTAAGAGAGAGAGAAATAAGAGAAAGAAGGGGAAGAGGGAAAATGAGACCATCAGGAACAAACAGAAGAAGGAGGCTGGTCTAGGTCACCAGGATTCAGTGCACTTAGAAAAATAAGTCAAGTTTGAATTGAACTTTTTCATTGTTCAAGTGAAGTTGAGTTCTCGGATATACACTCTGTTGCATACTTCCCTCTGCGATGCTGAGTTTTAATATCATTTGGTTGAAGCTTTGAGATACTGGGCCAAAGTAGCTTCCAGAATGCCACTGTAATCCAGTGGTGATATTAGTGAGGCCTAGGAAATCATTTTATAGCCACTAGTCTTTTTATTTGTAAATTTATTCTACACTAAAGGTGTTATCGTCAAACTTTTCACCCTGACTGAGCACAGATTCTTGGGAGAACTGAAATCTAAGTAAGAGATTACCTTGCACAGTGGGGCAAGTCAGGGATGAATGAAGCAACTTAGGCGACAGAAATTATCCTGGTGTAGTCTGAGACCTGAGACTAAAGGCTGAGAGTGTGCTTCGGTCTCAGCACCGAGCTTTGCTGGTGAAATCTCTACCACCATAGCTGTCTCTTTTGTGAGCTGCAAGGGAAAGAACATTCACTGTGTGTGGCAAAGAGTCCTGATTTAATCTGGGGCAGAAAATCTCCTAGCTTTGCCAGTGATCTGCTTGTTGGAGAATAAAATAATTGAATTATCTCCCTGGGCAAAATTGCAAATGGCATGGAAAGTCTCAGTTGCAGCAAGAGGAAAAACAAGAATAAGGGACTGTTTTGCTTTGTTTTGTTTTGAGGTTTTGGTACCAAATTCCATTTATTTAGAGCAAATGAAGAAATCTTTTAAGAAAGTTAGTCAACATACTTGGGAGGTCTCATCAGTTTCTTTGGGCTCTTCTTGGGATCATGGGAGAGCTGCTGAAGTTCCTTTCCCCCAACATCAACTATTAGTCTCATCTCTGCCTATAACGCTGTCTACAATCAACCTTTCCCTAAGAGTCAAACTGTTTGCTAAATTATGCTTCCCTCTCCCAGCTTTGTTGAGACATAATTGACAAATAAACAAATAAACATTGTGTATATTTAAGTTATACAAAGTGATGTTTTGATATACATATACATTACAAATAACATATCCATCTTCTCACATGGTTACCATTTGTGTGTGTGTGTGTGTGTGTGTGTGTGACAGAGAGAGAGAGAGGAAAGCACTGAAGATCTACTCTCAACAAATTTCAAGTATTCAGTGCATTAGTATTAACTATTATCTCCATGCTGTAAATTAGGTCTGCAGAACTTACTCATCATAACTGTAAGTGTGTATCCTTTGACCAACATCTCCCCCTTTTCTTTACTCACAGCCCCTGGCAACCATCATTCTGTGTTACTGTAAGTTTGATTTTTTTTTTTTTTTTTTTTTTTTTTAGATTTCACATATAAGTGAGATCGTGCAGTATTTGTCTTTCTGTGCCTGGCTTATGAAACTTAGCATAATGTCCTCCTGGTTCATCCATGTTATCTCAAATGGTAGCATTTCCTTCTTTTTAAAGGCTGAATAATATTCATATATATGAATGTTATATATTAGTATATTAATTGAGAATTAATTTAGAATTCTATATTAATTCTATAATTAATATAGAAATATATAATATTCCTCTGTGTGTGTGTGTGTATATATATCACATATATCACATTTTCTTTATCCATTCACCTGCCAATGCACTTAGGTTGTTTTCATATCTTGGCTACTGTGAATAATGCTGCAATGTTCGTGGGTGTGCAGCTATCTCTTTGACATAATGATTTACTCCCTTTTGATATACACCCAGAAGTGAGATTGCTGGATCATATGGTAGTTCTAGTTCTGTTTTTTTTAAGGAACCACCACACTGTTTTCCATAATGGCTGTACTAACTTACATTCCCACCAACAGTATACAAGGGTCCCTTTTCTCCCCCTCCGTGCCAACACTTGTCACCTTTTGACTTTTTCATAATAGCCATTCTAACGGGTATGAGATGTTACTTCTTTGTGGTTTTGATTTGCATTTCCCTGGTGATTAATGATGTTGATCACCTTTCTATATACCTGATGACCATTTGTATGTCTTCTTTGGATAAATGTCTGTTCAGGTCGTTTGCCCATTTTTAAACTAGGTTATTTGTTTTCTTGCTATTGAGTTGATATGAGTTTCTTATCTATCTTGGGTATTAACCCCTTATTGAATATATGGCTTACAAATAATTTTGTATGGATTTGAAGGCAGTTTCACAAATTTCTAAGATATCGATAACTTTATCTTCTGTTAAAGATCCCAGTGGTTAGTGTGATAGACCATGGACACCTGTTCCATATCTGGTTGTAAAGAAGCAATAGATACCATGGTAGTTTCATGGCTGGGTACCCTCATCAGTGGGTGGAGAGAGGAGTCTTGGGCTTTGTAGGGAAGGTCAGCAGAGACCAGCCTAAGGCATGACTCATACTAGTCACTGTGGAGATATTTGTTGACCAGTAAATACTATCAAGATAACTTGGGCTTGTAGGAGTGATACCAACAGATAATTCTCATGGGGTATTAGCTCATATGTGAAGTGATGAGATGAGTATCTGGCATAGAGTACCTATAACCTAAGAGGAAAGAACTATCCTTATTTTTTTCAGATGGAGTAAATGAGGCACATAATGAATTAGCAGCTTGGCCAAGGTCGTTGCGGGAAAACTTAGTAAGTGGCCAAGCAGTGATTGGAAGCCATGCATTGTGAATCTAGGACATGGATATTTATCCTCCGGAGCAGACTGCCTCCCATTACAGTGTATTTAAAACTTAACAGTCATCGCTTCCTCCACCGCAGCCTGCTTCTCTTCTTGTGTTTCCCCTCTCTAAGAACAGCCCCAGTACCCACTTTTTGACACAAACCAGAAATCTGGGGAGCATCTTTGACTTGCCATCTCCCTGGGCCCACACATTAATTATTCCTCGAGTTTTGTCCATTGTCAAATTCCCATTCTCTCTCTCTTTTTCCAGTCCATTTCTCTCCACCTCCAAGTCCACTATCTTGATTTAAGTCATCATCATCTCCTCCCTGAATCTCTGCCTCCCTCTCCTGGCTTGTCCTCTGGCTCCAGGTGTCTGTCTTCCAACCAGATCTTCACACGGAGATCAGATTTCTCCTAGAGAAATTTCTGGACTTCACATCTGACCCTCTCTGAGGTTAAAACTCCTTGGTGGATCCTCAGTCCATGGCTGGAGCAGTTTTTCCCGTGGTGTACCATCTTGTAATTGATCATTTCATGGGTAGTAGAGAGGAGTTTGGGCAGGATATTCACTTGGGATATTGAACTAACTGTTACTTTCTTTCAATTAACCCCTCTGACAACCTCAGGAGGAAAGTCTTAATTCACTATTAATATGTCTTCAACATTTTCCTCATTTTTGCTTATCTCCATTTTTAACCAAGACAGAGCAGGCAGCTATAGTTAGCTAGAATGCCACTGCTTATTTTTATTCTATTTTTGTGATTTCTTTTTACTTTATGGCTCATGATACAAGCTTTCCATTTTCTGGGAATGCTACAAAGTTATCTTTTAGAAGGAGTATATTTAAATTTAAAAATAACAACATAATAAAAATTTTTAATTAATGACTAGAGCAAGTGATATAATACAGTAGCCCTCTTTATATCTGCAGTTTCAGTTACCTGAGGTGAACCATGGTCTGAAAATACTACATGGCAAATTCCAGAAATAATTTATAAGTTTAAAACTGCAGCCAGGTGCAGTGGCTCATGCCTGTAATTCCAGCAGTTTGGGGGGCCAAGGCGGGAAGATCATGAGGTCAGGAGATTGAGACCATCCTGGCTAACATGGTGAAACCCTGTCTCTACTAAAAATATAAAAAATTAGCCAGGTGTGGTGGCGGGCACCTGTATCCCCAGCTACTAGGGAGGCTGAGGCAGGAGAATGGTGTGAACCTGGGAGGCGGAGCTTGCAGTGAGCCGAGATCGCACCACTGCACTCCAGCCTGGGTGACAGAGCGAGACTCTGTCTCAAAAAAAAAAAAAAAAAAAAAAAAGTATATATATATATATATTGCATGTCATTCTGAGCCGTGTGATGAATCTCGCATCTTCCAATGTGAATCTTCCCTTTGTCAGGTGTATCCACACTGTCTACACTACTCACCCATTAGTCAGGTGGCTCAATTATCAGGTCTGCTCTTGTGGTATGGCAGTGCTTATGTTCAAATAATCCTTGTTTTACTTAATAATGCTTTACTAATAATTACTTAATTATTGCCTATTGTTGGTAATCTCTTACATTGCCTAATTTATAAATTAAACTTTATCATTAATATGTATATATAAAAAACCCATCTCACATATAAGTGATATAATTTGGCTATATCCCCACCCAAATCTCACATTGAATTGTAGTTACCGTAACCCTCATGTGTTGTGGGAGGCATCCAGTGGGAGGCAACTGAATCATGGAGTGGTTACCTCCATGCTGTTCTCATGATAGTGAGTTTTCATGAGATCTGATGGTTTTATAAGAAGCTTTTCCCCCTTTGCTCGGCACTTCTCTTTCCTGCAGCCATGTGAAGAAGGACATGTTTGCTTCCCCTTCCACTGTGATTGTAAGCTTCCTGAGGCCTCTCCAGCCAAGCTGAACTGTGAGTCAATTAAACCTCTTTCCTTTATAAATTACCCAGTCTCAGGTATGTCTTTATTAGCAGTGTGAGAATGAACTAATGCCATATGGTCCAGTACTGTTCGTGATTTCAGTCATTCACTGGGAGTCTTGGAACATATCCCCTGAGAATAATGGAAGACTACTTCACAGCAAAAATTGACCATAGCAGAAGAAATACGGAAGTTTTGGAAAGCCTAATTATAGGCCTTTCTGGAACCTGCTTCCTGCTTGTGTTGCCCGCCTTAACTCTTCCGTATTTTCCTTATTTTAAATTGCTACTGAAAATGATGAAGTCTTGAGCTTGGCAGTGGCTCCCACCTTTTTCTCCCTCCCTTCTTGGAGACATCAGAAACCGATAGGAGAGAAGGCTACACATTAGTCTGTGTGTCCTGCAGCCATAGAAATGTCATGACAGACACAATTTTACTATACAGTTTAATGGAAAGAAGTTATTTAAGCAGTTATCAAATATGTGGCCAAACACTTGAAAGCAAATGATTAAATGATGTATTTAAATATTTTATAGTAATGCATGCTCAGTGGGCAGCTATTAGTCAAATTTTTACAGGTATTCGTTTAATCAAAATCATACCATCTTTTGAATCTGGGAAATCCAGCTCTACTTAGCAGCCTGTTTTACCCTTTTGGAGTTGATTCTATAAAAATCCAGGAGAATTTCTTCTCCTCTCAATCTTTAGCCAAAATATGAGAATTATAGGAAATTGCTCATCCCCAAACTCCATGTACCTGCACAGGATCACACAAGTCGAGTCTGTAATAGGACTTAAAACTCTCCTGTCCTAGCACTTTGGGAGTCCGAGGCAGGAGGATCACTTGAGCCCAGGAGTTTGAGACCAGCCTGGGCAACATAGTGAGACCCTGTCTCTACAAAAAAAAAAAAAAAAAAAAAAAGAAGGAAAGAAAACTTCCTCCTGAATGCTAAAGGTATGCTACAGGTGTTCCTCCTCAAATAATTGCACTGAAATCACTGACCCTCAGGATGTATTTATTTGATTTTTCATCATGCCTTTTCCTGGGGGTCTAGAGGGAACATACCATTGCTGAGATGGTTGCTTGGTACAGAGCCATGTGGATCTGCAGCCCTTCACCCTACACCCCACAATCACAAGTTCTCTGCTTCTTAGATCACTTCATTGTGTTTTCTCATCGTATTTTACTGCCTTGGGTCATCACCAACGTGATTTTTAGTTCCCCTGTAGTAGTAAATACATGTTTCAGTTACTGAAATGAGGGTTTTATAATAAGAAAAATCATAAAAGCAGGGGTCACAAACAAGTTAAAGAATATGAAATATGTATGAAATTTTTAATTGAAACATGGGCCTTTCCGTAATGTAATGACAGTGGCTGGCCAACTTGGGCTGCCTCCTGATTTCTAGAGATCTTTCTATTTTATCTCCATCTGGGGGTTCTTTTGGTGGAAAACATGGGCATGTATTTCCATTTACCACTCTGCTGGATAGTGTTAAATTCCTGGAAAGCCTGGGAACAGACTCCAGAATCTGAAATGTATGAAAGCTGGGAGGGAACCCCTAGGGTCATCTGGTGGAAATTCCTTTGTGACAGATGGGATAACAGAGGTCTAGAAATTTGAAGATTCATCCAGAAAAAGAAAACAATCCATGGAAGAATGTCCAAGCCTTCTCACTAACAGGCCTGAGGTCATTCCTCTCTATAATGACCACAGGAGTCCCTGGGTCCTGGGACACTCTCTGATTCTGTATGTCTTTGTCTCTGCTGGGGAGAACCAGCAAGGTTTGGAGTTGCCTGCTTCCTGAGGGCCCTGAAATCCATGGAGATGGACTGACTGCACTTCTGCTAGTGCTTCTAGGAAGGGGAATGCAGAGGTCAAACATGAAAGAGTGGCCTCTGGCTAGGCTGCCTCTAGGTAATGAAACAGGAAGGACATTTAATGAGAAGCCACACATGTATTTTGTCTTCCAAAGCTTTGGGATACTCACCAGCTTTCCTCAAACCTTCACTCCCCTCTGATGTTTCATTTGCACAGCCAAAGTGGAGTTGTGTTTCCAATGTGTTCCTGGGATGCCTTCAGGATTTCTTGGAAACCTCAAGCAGATGGTTAAGTTGTATGATCTCCATTTCCAGCCTCTGGAAAACCTGTGGCTAATATTCCACAATGGCCCTGGAATTTGGGGTGGCTTCTCAGTGACCTGGCTTCCGTGGCTTCTCTGGCAAAGATCAAAGACTTCAAAACAGTTGGAGCGTGTGAAATGATTGGTAGCTGTGCTTGGTTCTTCCACAGCTATTTGTTCTTGCAAGCCCAGGCTTTACATCTTTTTCCAAAAAGTGTACGCAGCCTTCATTCTCCAGAGTGGTTGAAAAGCTAATAGACATTCTCATTTTATTCCACCCCTGACTACAGGCAACTCTGTCACTAGATGAGTTTATCTGAATTCCATTTGCTTAGGCTTTATGAAGTGAATAAATTTGAATTAATATGGAGCTTTCTGAGGAGGGCGAAGATATGCTTTGAGAGGTTAAGCAATGTCTGTGTTAGTTTATATAAATGAATCTTTATGGGTGCAAATGTACTCACACCACGTTACCATATTGGCTCTATTAGTTTATACAAAAATTTCATTAAGTGATGTGAAAATATACATATGGGGATTTCTACAATGACTTTTTCCTTTTGAACAGCCAGATATTTATGTTCCTTTGGGTTTCATTGGCACACAAATGTATTTTCCCTCTTGAAGGTAACACTTGGAAGAAATATGCATCAAGAAATGTGTATATAGCAACCCAAATTCCCAACAAATTACATTTGCTGTATTTGGTAACTCTCTAACAGTGTTTCTTTCCATAATAATTAGAGCAGAATTGAGATGTCATAACTGAAACTGATACTGCAGACGCATTGTTACTTGGGAGCAGAGGAGGGGCAGTGAGAAGCATTTGGCTTTTCTGTAAGTTGAGATTTTTGTTGTTGTATTTTTATCTGTAAATGATTAGGAATGGAACTGTGGTGAGTAAACTCATGAATGTTAATATGGCTATAGCTTCCGCTTCCATAACACTTAGTTATTCTATCCCTTATTACACTCTTATAGACTTTGATAGTTCAACAATTGGAGCTTTTAAACTAATGGAAGGCTTTCAACCAAGTAGAATGCCTTCATTACTAGCAAGCAGGGAGATCTGAATGTGAATTGAGGTGGTTTAAACCAATTTAAGGAAACATTTTTATAAAAGACTAATACCCATAATTTATGTTTATTTTCTGTTTTCTTTGATTTGAATAAATTAGGGCAGGGGTTTATATTATTTGTCTTCTTTTCACATGCCTCACCCAGTGCCCACCTGCATTAGTCCACGGTAGCTCTGATAACAAACAAACCAGAAACCTCAGAGGATTCACACATTAGAGTTTATTTCTTGCTCATGTAAATGCCACTGGGTCTGGGAGCTCTCCAGGCACTTCCTTTCCAACGAGTGACTCAGGGACCTAGGCACCTTTCATCCTGTAGCCATGTCATTTGGAAAATGTAGCTTCTGGAATTACTACAAGGGGAAGAGAGAATGTGGGAGACTCATAGTCCCCTCTCATGTACTTTAGATAGGAAGTGACACACATCACTTCTGCTCACAACCCATTGGCCAAACCAGTCACGTGCCCAACACCAATTACAAGGGATGCTGGGAAATGTAGCAGAGTGCATGGAACACTGTGAGCATTACTGTTCCCACCACCTTAACATGTCACAGGGGCCTAGCAAATGCTAATTGAGAGAATGAATAATTGAGAGAATGAATGAATGAATGAGTGATGAATCCTTTTAAATGGCTTGGCATTGAGTGCATGCTATTGCTGTTTTAAATTAATTGAAAAAGGATAGAAAATTGCTGGAGGAATATTAACCTTGAGGGCTTTCTGCATAAGTTTGCACTTTTTGTATGCATTTGCTATAAGAGCTTGTTGCGTAAGTCTAAATGCCACACAATGTTTTTTTTTTTTTTGAGGTCTTGATGCACAGAGCCTAAAAAAATGTTGTTTGTGATCCTAAAGGCTTCTAAAGCAAACAGCGTCTTGCAGTTGATTAGGTGGAAGTGTTTCTTAGCCTTTACAGGGTGCATGGCGGAAACAGACCTTGTTAAGGTTACATAGAAGGTTAACCTCCATTGACAAGACAAAATTGAAGTTGTTTTCTCTTGCCACAGAGCAGTTCTCCAATCTGTATTGTCAGCACAGAAAAGTTTATCCATTTTCTCCAGAGCATTATCTCAAATGAAGTGTCAAGGCACTAAATGGATTTACCTTCTTGTATTATTTTTTATTTTGATGTTTTTTTTATCCTATTTATTTATTGTCATGTGAAGTTAAAACAACAACCACAGAAATAAATAGGGAAGTCTGAGAGAAAAATATCACAGTCTCACCATCTTTCACCTTGTTTCTTAGTAGTTGTTGCAAAACCCATAAGGAATGTCATTGCGTTGTAATTTCTAATTTTTGTTTCGTTGACTTATGACATCTCATTTCTGTAACTTATTATAATTCAGATAATAGGTCAACTCATTAAAACATGTTCAGAATGCCTGCTAAATACCAGACAATGTATGATATAGGTATATTGTAATAAACGACTGCTTTTCTATAAGATATTGTTAAGTTGAAGTTCTGGAAAGTAGCCCGGAGCAGCCCACCTGGAGTAAGCACTGAAATTGTTCACATCAGGTTTCAAGCGTAGATTCTGTCACCTCCTAGCTGTAGGACCTTCAGACGGTTATGTAATCATGTTGTGCTGCAGTTTCCTTATGGGGTGAGATGGGTAGGAGGGTTTGAGTAAGACCTCAGGAAACCCTAAGCAATGAAACACTACGGTACTCCCAGCATATCACCCTTAATGTAACTTTAAATAACATGGCCATTTTTTAAAAATGACACAGGAACTACATAACATTTTTTTTCAGATTTTGGAAAATTCTAAATATGTCTAGAAAAACTTTTCTTTCTGTTCCATTCTTTTTCCTATTCTCCGTGACCCCCTCCCTGCAGACTGTTATCAGGTACAGCCTGTTGGAAATCCAGCACTGCACATTAGGCACACCAGTGGTAAGTTTACTTGTTGAGTTATCACCTTTTTTTTCCTTTTAATCAGAGAGGCAGCTCTGTGTTGAAGATGCTAGGTAGTGATGGAAAAGACATTAGGAAAATTTGTTACCTTGGTAACTGGTGATGGACATCATGACCTTTTGTGATATGCATGCTGTGGGGCTTGGTAGTCTTTTCCCCTAATTAACAACCTGTGAGAAACGTGAGAGTAAATCACCGGGGCAACTGGACCACT
The DNA here is from genome assembly GCF_028878055.3 of Symphalangus syndactylus. Classification (NCBI taxonomy): domain Eukaryota; kingdom Metazoa; phylum Chordata; class Mammalia; order Primates; family Hylobatidae; genus Symphalangus; species Symphalangus syndactylus. Next base: position 106,472,614 of record NC_072423.2, on the reverse strand, counting down.
GCGATATTAAGTGTGAGAACATTCTAAATGGCAATAATAATCATGATAATGAGGCCACATATTCTGTGTCTATCTTTTAATTGCTTCTTAACTCTTCTAAGTGGAAATGGTGGTTATTATGATGTGGAAAATAGGAAGTGATTTATTTCTTACTTAAATTGGACTTTGTGCAGAAACCCTTTTTAGTCTGTTGTGAATTATGAGAGTATGAGAGTTCCTTTGAAGAAGAATCACCTGGGTAGATAATTTTTTTTTTTTGAGATGGAGTCTCACTCTCTCGCCTGGGCTGGAGTGCAGTGGTACGATCTCAGCTCACTGCAATCTCTTGCCTTCCAGGTTCAAGCAATTCTCCTGCCTCAGCATCTTGAGTAGCTGGGATTACAGGCATCTGCCACTATGCCCAACTAATTTTTGTAATTTTAGTAGAGACGGGGTTTCATCGTGTTGGCCAGGCTGGTCTGGAACTCCTGACTCATGATTTGCCCGCCTCGGCCTCCCAGAGTGCTGGGATTACAGGCATGAGCCACCGTGCCCAGCCCTCCTAAGTAAATAATTTTAAATATAGTTTACTACTACTAATAGGCAGCACCAAAAATATGGATTTGCCTTAGAGTCAGGGGTTATCATCATGCCTGAAGTATTATGCTCTAAAACCCAAGTACCCTGGTTGAGCCCTGTTCTTTCACATTTTGCCACTCAGTTTTGGATTCAAATTCATAGGAGAATTTTTTAACTTGAACCAAGGAAGTCTAGTTATCGGACACTAAAGGAACTCACTAGAGGATGGTTGGTCTTGTAAGCTGGCTTTCTGGTTTGTACCTGCAAGCCACATGTTCAGATTCAACTTATGGTTCTTGAGTGTGAGCCATCTAGCAATCACTGTCATTTACACTGATGATTTGATATATGGTATGTTAGCTCAGAAAGTCCTTATGAAAACCCTCCATAGCATAGTATAATAGACACTTTTTCTTTTTTTTTTTTTTTTTTGAGACAGAGTCGCCCTGTCGTCCAGGCTGGAGTGCAGTTGTGTGATCTTGGCTCACTGCAACGTCTGTCTCCTGGGTTCAAGCAATTCTTCTGCCTCAGCCTCCTGAGTAGCTGGGACTACAGATGTGCACCACCACACTAAGCCAATTTTTATATTTTTAGTAGAGACGGAGTTTCACCAGGTTGGCCAGGCTGGTCTTGAACTCCTGACCTCAATCGATCCACCTGCCTCAGCCTCCCAAAGTTCTGGGATTATAGATCTGAGTGCCCGGCCAGTATACAGCTTTTAAAGGCTCTCAGACTAACAGTGACTCCCCAACAGCCCCTTCATTCATGAGGGTGGGCCCAGTAACTATGCATGACTTGACTCCTTTGCTTCCTGTCCTGTCCCTGCCCCCTGCATTCCTTTCCTAAGATTTGGGAATTGCACGAAAAATTTCAGCCTATTCTGGGCTAGTCTCTGAACAGAAAGACGTAGACAGGGAGAAGCTGTGAGTGAGTAGTTCTCTTTTGTTCTATAAATGAATGGGCTAAGAAAGCCAGACTATAAAGAGGAGACTGGTGCAAACACCTGGAGAGAAGTAGAAAGGAGAGGTGAGAGAACTTTGCCCAGGAGTTGGAAGGCTTTTTTGATTCTGGTTCCAGGCCCTTCCTGACAGCTGGTTGCATTTAGTCCTTTGAATTCCATCAAGCACTTCCATATCTTAAGATAAATTCCATCACTTCCAAAGAAATGTCTTAACTAAAATGAGTAGATGTTGTTGATGCTTTTTCTCCTGGGAGGAAAACTGAGATTCAGGGAAGCCAGCCTAATTGCAAGTGTTCACTGCAGTGTTGCTGAACACTTTTTCAGGACTCCAGCAACCCAAGTCAAATTAGAATAAAAAACAAAAAGGGAATTTGACTCACTAATCTAGGCGTTCCAAGATGTGACTGCCTTTCAGTATGATTTGTCAAGGATTTCATCAGAATCATTTGATCAAACTTCACTCTTCCTTGCCAGCTCATGACTCTGTTTCTGTTAGGCTTTGTTCTCAGAAGAATGATCTCTGTGTGGGGCACGATGGCCACTGGCAGCCCAAAGCAGCAGCAGCACCACATCTTGTGACCCTTGACACAGGGTGCAGGGACCTCAGTCTCCCAGCATCCCCACCATTCCCTGGAAAAGGACTCTAATGGGCCAGCCTGGGTCATGTGCTCTTGAGTGGAGTGTTGCTGACAGGGCCCTCTTGATTGATAGCCCCTCCTATAGTGGAGAATGGGGTTTCTGGTTCTGAAACAAGGGAGGAGAGATGCTGAGCAGGCCAAAACAACCTTATTCATGGCATTTGCCTATTGCTCTATCTGAGTAGAGAGAGAAATGCTGCTTAGATAAGTGACACACTTCCATATGCTGTTTTTCTCCTTAGGTATTAGTCATCTCCTTTTCCTCCTACTCTAGAAAATAAGTCTTGTTACAGATGATTGGGGATGAACTTACTATTCACATAACCTTATACCCACTATGATTCAAAAAGGCAGTGCTGCACTTTGAGAGGCCAAGGTGGGAGGATCCCTTGAGCCCAGGAGTTTGAGACCAGCCTGGGCAACACAGCAAGACCCCATCTTTGCAAAAATGAACAAAATTAGCTGGGAATAGTGGCATGCACCTGTAGTCTCAGTTACTTTGGAGGCTGAGTTGGGAGCATCGCTTGAGCCTAGGAGGTTGAGGCTGTGGTGGACTGAGATTGTGCCATTGTACTCCTGCTTGGGTGACAGAGCGAGACCCTGTATCAAAGAGGGAAAAAAAACAGTCCTTTGCAAATGTAGTACTTCTGTCATTAGTAGCAACAAGCGTGGCACATCTTACTATTGCTTGGGGACAAGTCCTGGAGTGGAGACCTCTGCTCTTGGATCCATATTATGAGGATAAGTGTGTCAACACGGTTTTTGACACAAGCCTGCTTATTCAAATCACATTCGAGGGCCTCCCAATAGCCAGGCCCTGGAGTTCTAACTATGAAGAAGATTAAAAAATTTCTCTTCATAGGGAGCTCAAGTTTTTAATGGAGGAGATAGAAAGTTTAGGAACAATTTTAAACACTTTAGATATTGAATGCAATAAAGAAAAAAAAATAGGGTCGTGCGCCTGTTGTTCAGTATGGTAGCCACAAGCCATGGGTGGCTATTTAAAGTTATAGTAAAATTAATTAAAATGAAATAAAAGTAAAAAATCAGTTCTTCGGTCACACTGGTGACCTTCACATGCTCAGTGACCACATGTGGCTAGTGGCTGTTGTATCAGACAGTGCAGGTACAGAACATGCCCATCATCATACAAAGTGCTGTTGGATGGGGTTGGGCTTGGCACTGACTGGGAGCCAGCATCTGTGCTAATACCTGAAGCCACCCACACAAAGGTCTTAGGGGAATAGGCTTCTAGGCAGGATGAACGGTAAATGCAAACACTCTGAAATGGTAATGAGCTTTGTCTATTTGAAGATCCAAAGACGGCCTGTGAATCTGATTGCGTTGGAGAGCCAAGAAAGAGCTAGATCAAGCATGACCTTGGGTTATTCCATACCAATGGGATGGGTTGCTTAAGCAAGGTAGTTTTATTTCATTTTAAAAGGATCATTCTGTCTGCTACAGGGCAGAGGGAAGCAAGGGTAGAAGGAGCACATAGGAGGCTTTCTGAAACCAACTGATGAATGAAAGAACTGATGAAAGGCCCTGCCAGGCTGGAGTGTCCATTAGTCTGATATCTTCTTATGAGGGCTTTTTGGGTCACGATGGAGCCCTCAGGGGAGTTCCTAGCTACCTTACGAAACCCCCCATCATGGCATTAGACTGAACAGTGGCCTGACTAGCCTCACAATAGCCCAGGCCCTTGGACTCTACACAGTTCCCCTAACAGTCCGTCCTGACTCTCTAGGTCATAGCTTGGCTCACTATTGGCTGCCCTTAGCCCCTCTGAGCTCCTGCCATGTCCTCAGGCCACGGTAGGACACTGCTGAGGTGGGACACTCCCTTCTCTCTTTCTTCACATTCCTTCAACAGTCTCTACTCTCTTCACATTCCTTTAACAGTCTCTACTGAGTACCTGTTCTGTACTCTGTATTGTATTAGATACCGAGATTACAGTGGCACTGGAAGAAACAGCTATGATTCCTCCAAACATCTATCTCACACTGTAGAGCAGAGGCCCTATCAACTTAGCAATCACTCAGATAAGTGTGCGATGACCCCCGGGATAAGTGCTATGTGGGACAGCCTCGTGAGGCTCCGAGATCCCCAGTCAAGGAGTTCAGAGGCAGCTGCCCTGGGCACATGATAACTGAGCTGAATCCAAGGAGGAACCAGGATTGTGTGAGCAGAAGGTGGAGCAGATGTCCTGGGCAAGGGGACCAGCATGGACAGAGACCACATGCATAGAGAATCATGGAGCAGTGGAGCTACCAGCAGAGACCAGGGAGGCTGAATGGAGGGAGCAGAGGGGAGGTGGTGCTGGTGTGTCTGGCCAGGAGGGCAGAGGCCAGAGTGGGCAGGGCCTCATCGGCCATGCTAAGGATCTTGTCTTGTGTCCTAAGAGCAGGGAAAAGTCCCTGAAGGATTGCATGCTGGGAGATGGCCCACTCAGGTTGGTATTTCTGGAAGCTCACTGTGCCATAAGGAGATGATATTGAGGGGCCCAAGGTGGGTGCTGAGGAATCGGATGTGGCAGATGACTGTGTCTTCACCCTGCCTTTCAGCATTTCCCTCTGTCCTCTGCCTGTCAGCTCTACTGCAATAGTGACTGCTGCCATTTGTTGGAACCCTGGTAGGTAGAACCACATGAACTTGCTCATATTCGACACTTTTTAACCCACAAAAGGGTGGTTTTATATAGTTCAGTCTAATATTGTGTGCCAGGCACTGAACTGAGTGCTTTTGACTCTTTCTCCATTTATTTCTCTAGGAAACTTGACTATAATATGGGTGGTTATAAACCCATTTTATAGATGCGGAGCTGAGAGTCTGTAGATGAGGAGCAGAGCTGGGGTTGGAACCCAGTGTGCTGGAGTTAAACATTTCACTCCATGACTTTTAGAGTGAAATGCCTAGTGGCCAGCGAGGCCTGCAGAAAGCTGCAGTGGAAGGCCTTCGTAAGTGGCTTGTTAAGTAGGCCATTAATACTTGTATTTGAATTTTCTCAGGCTGGAGATTCCAGATGGCTGGGAGAGGGATATTACCTATTTTTTTTTTAAAGGAACTGTGACACTTGGGGGATTATAAATGAGTTAATGCGATGTTAATACTTAGAAATATTCTGGAACAGATCATTAAAAAAATCAATTTTCACATATGAGGAGAAAATGAGATGATTGAGTAGTAACCAGACGGCACTAAACCTTTGGAGAGGGGCATGGCTGAGTAGCAATGATGTGACTTCCCCATAGGACACACATGCACCGGGAGCTGGGTGTTTGCTTGGCTCATGTAGAACTAGTATTCCTACTAATTTTTATTTTTTAATCTAAGCTGTGAAAAGCTGGCCATCATCCCAGAGCTGGGAAGAAGAAAACAATAAGGAAAAAAGGAGAAAACCAAAACACATTAGGAACCTGCTGCAGGCACTGTGTGGTGACTTTTGTCCATTGTATCCCATTTGATCACAGAAAGACCTGAGGAGGTGGGTGGCACCAGTCCCACTTCACAGAAAGAGAAACAGTCCGAGACTCGGCAGTAAGCACAGTTCCATCCTTGCGCAGCAGGCTCCCATGCCCTGGCTCTCCGGGCCACACCAGGCAGGTTCCTCCTTCATGAATGGAATGCAGGGTTGAATCCAGGCAGAGGAAGGTGTCAACAGAATCAGGAGGTCTATCTAATTCTTCCCCTGGCTTGATCTAACTTGCCAGGGAGAGAGTGGAAAGGCTCTTCCTAGCTGGAGGTAAAACACAAAAATGTTTCCCTAAGTGGTACAGGCGAGGACAGCCATGTCTGTTCAGTCATCCTCACACCTTTGACTGAGGACTTCTGGGCACTGTGCCTGGTACCAGGACTGTGGAGGTGAGAAAGGCACCTCCACAGATGCTGGGAAGGACAGATGCTTCAGGAATCCAGGGATGCATAGGTGGCTGCCTGTCCTTAGGGGGCTCACCAGTGGAGTGAATACCATGAAGGAAAGGTTCAAAGAACCCGCCAATTTCCCCCATGGGGAGAAAAGTTCAGAGGAAGCAGGGTTGCTGGGAAGGGGAAAGGCTTCAGGGAGAGTGGGAGACCCTTGAGCCCTGCAGATGTGATGGAGCCCATCACCATGGATTCCTGGTACTGAGTTCTTACTTCTCTTCCCTGTGCTGGATGCTGTGATAGGAGCTGAGCGTACAGCTGTGAAGGAGTTCACAGTTACTCCACTTTACAGATGAGGAGACTGAGGCACATATAAGGAATATATACATATCTCATTATCCTGTGTATATTCTATATTCTCTCTCTCTCTCCTATTGGTTCTGTTTCTTTGGAGAACCTGACTAATAGTCACTTACTGAGTGGGCACTGGCTTTGCTGCTGACCATGTGTTCCAGATCTATCTGCCAGGCTGGATTTTAGGAGTAGGACTTGTTCTTAGGTTCAGTGGTGCAGCCATGTGAGAGAAGCTCAGGTGTGCCTCTTAGGGAGTTTGCAGCCAGTTGGCTCTACAGCACGCACACAGGAAACAATGCGAGAAGCTGCAGGAGGAATTTAATTTCCACACCACAATGTGTGGAGCAGACATCCTGCCTAGGAAACAAGCCCTTCGCGGTGACACCTTGTATTTTTGTTACGCAACTTACCCTGCAGGACAGCGAAGCAGAAGCCACCCTTGAAAACACAGTGTGTCAGCCTGGGCTGCACATTGGACTCACTTGGGGAGACTGAAAGAATCCTGCTGCTTGGACCTCTGTCCAGGGATTCAGAGTTCATTGTCCTGAGGTTTGGCCAGAGTTGAGAAGCACTGTCTTAGGACACCTTGATTTCTGAGATTAGGTGCTGTCACCTGAAAAGAGGGAACCGGAGCAGAGTTCAGGAAATGAGGGCTTGCAGGCCATATCCTGCCAGCTGCCTGTTTTTATAAATAAAGTTTTATTGGAACACAGCCACACCCATTTTTAAAATGTATTGCATTTGGCTGTTTTTACTAAAACAGCAAAATTGAATGTTGCAACAGAGACTGTCTGGCCTGCAAAACCTAAAATATTTACTATCTGGGTAGTTCTTTGCAGAAAAAGTTTGCCAACCTCTAAACTGGGGAGTAATGAGTTTTGGAGGACATAGGTGGTGGAGGAGAGGCTGGGCCACCAGTGAGAAGGTTGCACCCTTTCCTCTGGTTGAGATACAGACTCAGAAACTTTCTCAACATGCACAGGCAGTCACTGCCAGCCCACCAGGGAGGGCATGCAAACGGAGCCTTTTTGCTGTCTAGGAGTTCTTCCTATAGAATCTGAAGCTTTGCTCTACGTGGTTACAGGAGCCTAGATGAACTGGTGATTAGTCCAGAGCTGCTGGATTCTACAGGGGCCGAGGGCTGGAGCAATGGATTCCTTTCCCTGGTGGCACCTCTATCAGAATTGAAAATTGCCACTTTCTGTGATAGTGGCATTAAAGGAGAGGAACTCTGTAGGCAAGAGGGATGCCCAGGTGGCCCTTAGGGAAGCTGCAGAACTGTTAAGGTGTAACAAAGGCAGGAACCTTGTTCTCTTCTTCTTATGGTGATGGCACAGACCAGCAGTTCTGGACACTTCTGGAGTCATCGTTACCATGCTACTCTGGACCAACTCTTCTGTCCAAATTTGTGACAGAGGCTGTGCAACGATAGGACCATGGCCTCCTACAGCTTTCCCCTATCCCAGGCCATAGGAGCCATTACTTATAGCGTGATCTTCCTCACCCTCTGAGCAGCTTTCCCTGGCTTCGCCCGACCTGAAGAGTTGATTGTGGAGGCAGTTTTGTGGAGTGCAGGTCTTGTGAGAGGCCTGTGGATCAAATCGATTTTGGCACTTTCATTTGGTCAGTCAACCAACAACTGATTACCAGTTGCCACCACACCAGGACGTGCTCCATGTGACCCCAAACCCCAATATTCAAACACTTTAACTTAGAAGGAGTTAAAGGTTCTGGTAAGTCCTTCAGTGAATAAACCTCTTTGCCTTTTCTTAAACTCAGCTCTCCCTGTATTTCCCAAACTTTGTTCATTGAAAAAGAAAAAACCTGTTTGCTTGTGAGTATGCTGTAGAATGACTTTCTGTTCTACAGCTCATTCTCTGGACATGCTGCACCTGGGGGTGCACGGAGTGAGCCCACAGAGAGTGGAATGCCCAGAGAGAATATGCTACTTAAATTTCCATTTGCATTTAATGTCATTTTTGTAGTCTGTTTTATAATGTACAAATGTTAAGACAATGGCAGGTAGTACATATGAGTTATAAATAAATATGTATGTGGGAGGTATTGCTCAAAACTTTTTTTTTTTTTTTTTTTTAGAGACAGAGTCTGGCTCTGTCACCCAGGCTGGAGTGCAGTGGTGCAATCTCGGCTCACTGCAACCTCCGCCTCCCGGGTTCAAGCAGTTCTCCTGCCTCAGCCTCCTGAGTAGCTGGGACTACAGGCACATGCTGCCACACCCGTCTAAGTTTTGTATTTTAGTAGAGACAGGGTTTCACCATGTTGACCAGGCTGGTCTCGAACTCCTGAGCTCAGGCAATCTACCCGTCTCGACCTCCCAAAATGTTAGGATTACAGATGTGAGCCACTGCGCATGGCCTCAAGAACTTTTTAGTGAAAGGAATGCTTGATCAAAAATGTTTGGAATCCCTGGTCCAGAAAATAGTGTCCAGGTGCTTATTCCAGTCTTCAGGACCTTCTCTGCCCTGGCTCCCACCTGTTTTTGTCTCTGAACTCCCCGTTACTACCCTCTCATTCAGCCAGTTGTCCTATTCCTTTCCCTAGTTACCAGCTCCTATGCCTTTACTTCTCCTGTCTCCCTCCTTATCTTGGCATGTCCTAATCCTCCAATTTTCAAGGCCCAGCCTCGTGCATCTTTGCGGAAAATCCCTTCCAGTCAGAGAAGTTTTTAATAATTTCTGTCCCTTGAATATCCCACAGCTTCCTGCTGCCTGGGTTGACCAACTACAGCCTAAAGGCCAAATCTTTTTTGCAACTTTGTAATTTTCTGGTAAATGACTGGAGCACAGCCAGGCCCGTTTGTTTATATATTATCTATGGCAGCTGTCATGTCACAACAGTACAGGTGAAGAGCTGCAACAAAGACTCTGAAGCCCAAAATATTTACTGTCTGACCCTTGACAGAAAAAGTTTGCTGGCCCCTGCCCTGTTGAATAACTTTTAAATACTTAACTCATTGAACCACCTGCTGAGCCTGGGCCTGGGCCAGTACCTGGTGAACAACACACCCAGTACTTTGTCTCTGGTATTTTATATGCCACGTTTTGTTTCCTGGATTAGTTCTGTTGTGCTCCCATCACACTTAGTAGGTCATCAGGCACACCCACAAAAGAATTAAATTTACTCCGATGCCATGGAGAACAAGGATTCAGAAATACTGAGGTGACTTGGACTAAACATGTCTTTTCCTGCATTGATCATATGGACAAAACCACTGAGCCTCATAATTAGAGCAATGCATTTCACAGACTGAGAAATGATTCTTCTTGTTTGTACTGAATCAGCCTTTTCAAAATCAATACAGAAGAGACAAATGGATTTGGGGAGGAGAAGCAGAACACACAATCGTCCCTGGTAAATGATGAGCGCCATTGAGCAAAATCATGCTTAGGCTTTCATCCCTATTTCATTTGCATTCTGGGCAGCACAGATTATTCAATTAAATGGCAGTTTTGAAGCTGCTTTCAGAGAGCCTGTGGGTGAACCATTATTGCATTGTCCTTTGTCAAGCAGGCTGAGGCTTCATTTTGCTATTTTAACTTCCAGTTCTATGAAACGATGGAGTGAAGGCTTGAGTTTGGAAAAGGTAGATAATATGTGAAGCGCTCTGGTCTATGGAAGATTAAGACTTCCTTCAACAGGGTGCTGTATTAGTCTGTTTTCACACTGCTATAAAGAATACCTGAGGCTGGGTAATTTATAAAGGAAAGAGGTTTAATTGACTCACAGTTCCACATGGCTAGGGAGGCCTCAGGAAACTTAACAATCATGGCAGAAGGGGAAGCAGGCCTGTCTTACACGGTGGCAGGTGAGAGAGAGAGGGAGAGACAGAGAGCAAGCATGAAGGGGCACACTTATCAAACATTCAGATCTCATGAGAATTCACTCACTGTCATGAGAACAGCAGGGGAAACTGCTCCCACGATCCAGTCTCCTCCCATCAGGTCCCTCCTTCGACACCTGGGAATTACAATTTGGATTACAATTCAAGATGAGATTTGGGTGGGGACATAGAGCCAAACCATATCAGGTGCTGTGGGAAGAAGTGTTGCTGACATGTTTCCTAGAAAGCAGACTGCGTAAAAGAAGGGGTCCTTCCTATTGGCATTGAGTGATTCATGGGCTGGTCAAGGTATTTCCACACAGTAAGGAGTGCCATTGATTGGTCTTTCAGCAGAAAAGTATGACTTCTTTTATTTCTGGGTGAAATCCTGCAGTGAATTTTGCTTTAAAAAATGGTTAGGGATGGAATTTATTAACTTGAGTTCTGTTTCTATAAACTTCTTGAATAATTCAAAAATAATTGAAAGGTCTTTAGTGACTTTAATTTTTTTTAATTGAGGCATGAATTTCTATATGGAAAAATGCACAATTCTTTAGCATACAATTCAATGAGTACTGACAAATGAATACACCGAGTAACCCATGCATCATCAAGATAGGGAAATTTGGCCAGGTGCGGTGGCTCACAACTGTAATCCCAGCACTGTGGGAGACCGAAGAGGGCAGATCACTTGAGGCCAGGAGTTCAAAACCAGCCTAGCCAACATTGTGAAACCCCATCTCTACTAAAAATACAAAAATTATCAGGGTGTGGTGGTGCACACTTGTAATCCCAGCCACTTGGGAAGCTGAGGCAGGAGGATCACTTGAACCCAGGAGGCAGAGGCTGCAGTGAGCCAAGATCAGGCCACTGCATTCCAGTCTGGGTGGACAGAGTGGGACTCCGTCTCAAAACAAACAACCAGATAGGGAAATTTCCAGAACTCCAGGAAGCTCTCTTGTGTACCTCTCTAGTTGACTCTCACTCTCCCTCCGAGAAGCAACTCCTGAGTACCATCACTATTGAATAATAATTTTGCCTGTATTAGAACTTCATATGTATGAAATCATGCATATATACTCTTGTCTCTGGTTTCTTTTACTCAGAATGTTTGTGAGATTCATTGATATTTTGAATGTATCAGTAAGTTGTTGTTAAGTTGTTATCCATTACATGAATATATCACAGATTTGTTAATCCTTTTACCTGTTAATGGATATTTAGGTTATTTCTAGTTTGGGGCTATTATGAATGGGGTTTCCGTGAATATTCACACAAATATTTTTGTGGGCATATGTTCTCATTTCCCTTAGGTAAATACCTAGGAGTGGAATTGCTGGGTCATATGATAGATATATGTTTATAAGAAGCTGCAAAATGTTTTTCCAAAGTGTTCGTACTATTTTATATTTCCACAAGCAATATATGAGATTTCTGGTTGCTCCACATCCTTGGCAATGTTTAATATTACTGGAATTTTTAATGTTAGCACTTCTAGTGGGTATAAAATGGCATCTGATTGGAGTTTTATTTTGTACTTCCCTGATGACTAATGACATTGAACACGTGTTGATCTGCAGATTGACCATTCACATACCTTCCTTTGTAAAGTGTCTGTTCAAAACTTTTGCCCATATTTTCACACTGCTATAAAGAATACCTGAGGCTGGGTAATTTATAAAGGAAAGAGGTTTAATTGACTCACAGTTCCACATGGCTAGGGAGGCCTCAGGAAACTTAACAATCATGGCAGAAGGGGAAGCAGGCCTGTCTTACATGGTGGCAGGTGAGAGAGAGAGGGAGAGACAGAGAGCAAGCATGAAGGGGCACACTTATCAAACATTCAGATCTCATGAGAATTCACTCACTGTCATGAGAACAGCAGGGGAAACTGCTCCCACGATCCAGTCTCCTCCCATCAGGTCCCTCCTTCGACACCTGGGAATTACAATTTGGATTACAATTCAAGATGAGATTTGGGTGGGGACATAGAGCCAAACCATATCAGGTGCTGTGGGAAGAAGTGCTGCTGACATGAAAATTAATATTTTCAGTTGAGTTACGGGAATTTTTTACATATTTTGGGCACAGTTCATTTTTCAAATGTGTATATTACGAATACTTTTTCCTGAACAGTGGCTTTCATTTTTGTTTTATTACTGGTGGATTTGATGACCAGAAGTTTTGAATTTTCATAAATTCCAAATTATCCATTTTTAGTAAGTGCCTTCTGTAGCCTAAGAAATCAATGCCTACCTGGAGGCCATAAAGTATCCTTTACTTTTTTCCTAGAAATATTACAGATTGGCCAGGCGCGGTGGCTCACGCTTGTAATCCCAGCACTTTGGGAGGCCGAGGCGGGCGGATCACGAGGTCAGGAGATCGAGACCACGGTGAAACCCCGTCTCTACTAAAAATACAAAAAATTAGCCGGGCGTGGTGGTGGGCACCTGTAGTCCCAGCTACTCGGAGAGGCTGAGGCAGGAGAATGGCGTGAACCCGGGAGGCGGAGCTTGCAGTGAGCCAAGATTGCGCCACTGCACTCCAGCCTGGGCGACAGAGCGAGACTCCGTCTCAAAAAAAAAAAAAAAAAAAAAAAAAGAAATATTACAGATTTAGTTTTTACATTTAAGTCTATCATCCATCTCAAATTCATATGTGTATAATGTGAGTTAGGGGTTGAGAATGTAGTTTTCAGTCATTTGTTTCAGCACAGTTTGTTGAAAATACTGTCCCCACTGAATTACCTAAGCACCTTTATTTGATGTCAATTGACCATACGTGTGCAGCTTTACTTCTGGACTCTCTGTTTCATAATCTGTTTGTCTATTCTGATGCTAATACCATACTGCTTTGATTAATTTGATTTAGAGGAAGGCCTAAAATCAGAAAATGTGAGTCCTTGGGCTTTTTTCTTTTTAAAAATTGTTTTGAAAATTGAGGTTTATTTTACTTATATGTAAAATTTAAAATCAGCTTTTCAATTTATATTAAAAACTTATATATTTTGATTGGGATTTCATTGAATTTATAGATCACTTTGGGAAGAACTTGCATCATAAAATAGAATTCTCCAATTTTCGAGCAAGGTATCTCTCTCCATTTATATAAGTCTTCTTTAAGTTCAAACAAATATTTTGTTGTTTTTAGTACTTTGTAGTATACAGGCATTGCACATAGTTTAATATACACCTATTATAGTTTAATTGATACCTATTTTATTCTATGCTATCATAAATGCTATTATTTTCCACTTCAATTTCCAACTGTTTTATGTTAGTATATTGAAATAAAATGGATTTTGTGTATTTATTTTGTATTCTGTGAACTCGTTAACTCTCTTTTAAGTTATATTATGTGAATTCTGTAGGATTTTCTATATAGATAAAATCTGTGTAGAAAAGTAAAGATAGATTTTTTCCCCTTTTCAATACCTATGGCTTTTGTTTATTTATTTGTCTTACGGTATTTGCCAGGACCACCATTACAGTATTGAATAGAAGTGGTAAGACAACCTTGCCTTGTTCCTGATCTTAGGGGGAAAACATTCAGTGCTTCTTCATCAGTATAATGTCAGATACAGGTTTTTTTGTAAATCCTTTTCATTAGGTTGAAGATATTTCAACCTATTTCAAATTTCCTGAGGGTTTTTATGATGAACAAAAATTGAATTCTATCACATGCTTTTTCTTTATCTATTTGATGTTATGATTTTCCTTATTTGTTCTGTTGATACGGTGAATTATGTTGATTAATCAAATATTAAACCAACCTTGAATTCCTGGGATTAATACAATTTGGTTGTGGTGTATTATCCGTTTATTTATAGGTGGATTTGATTTAAAATTTTGTTAAGATTTTTGTATCTAGGCTTATGAGGGATATTGGCTTATAGTTGTTTTTTTTTTTTTTAAAGTTCTTGTTTGGTGTCAAGGTTAGGCTACCCTCATTAAATTAGATAGGAAGTATTTTCTCCTCTAATTTTCCTAAAGAGTCTATATAAGATTGTTTGTATTTTTTTTCTCATGTATTTGATAGAATCCATCAGTTAAGGTGTGTAAACCTAGAGTTGTTTGTTTGTTTTATCATGGCTATTAACAGTGAAATCAATATATTTTGTATTTCTAGGGCCAGTTATATTTTGTATTTCTTCTTGTGTCCGTTTTGATAATTTCTGTTTCCCAAGGAGTTTGACATTTAACCTAAGTTATTGAACTTATTGGCATAAAGTTGTTTGTAATATTCCCTTATCCCTAGGATCTGGAGTAATGTTTCCTCTTTCATACTGATACTGGTATTTTCTGCTTTCTTACTTTTTTTCTTAATCAGTCTATCTAGAATTTCATAGTTTTGTTAATTATATTAAAGAACCAAATTTTGGTATTATTGATTTTTTCCTGTTACTTGTTTTGTTTAAAATTTCTGTACTTATCTCTATTACTTTATTCCTTCTTTTAACATTGAGTTTCATTTTTTCACCTTTTTAATACCTTGTTAAGGTAGAATCTTAAGGTAGACTATCTTCAAATTTTTTTCTTTTATATTATAAGGTTTTAAATGTGTAACTTCTTCTCTAAGCTCTGCTTTTGCTGCATCTCACAAATATTGATATGTTGTTTTCATTATGATTAATTTCAAAATATTTTCCAATTTCCCATATCATTTTTTTCCTTGACATATGTATTATTAATAAGTATTTTGTTTAATATCCAAATCTTTAGTCTATTTGCAGGTGTCATCTTTTATTAAAATCTAGATATCAATGATTTTTTCATATCAATATCATACATTGATTTCTAAATTTAGCTCATTATTATCAGAGAACATAGTATGTGGATTTCAGTCATTTTAAATTTATTTGATGGCCCAGTATATGATCTAGAAAAGAATGTGTGCTCTGCAGGTGTTAGGTATGGAGTTCTATAAATGTTAACTACGTTAAGTTTGAAAGTAGTATTGCTACAGGACCAACCCCCAATAAAAATCCTGAATGCTGAGTCTCTGTTAGACACCACTTCCAATGTATTATTACAACTAATTAATAGAAGAATTAAGTATAATCTGTGTGATTGCACTGAGGCAGAACTCTTGGAAGGTTGCACCTGGATTCCTTGGGACTTTGCCTCATGTACCCCTTCTCTTTGTTAATTTTTATTTGGATCTTTGTACTATAATAATCTTTAAAAAAAACCAATTTTTGGTTTCATTGATTCTACTGATTTTCTGTTTTTAATTGTATTGATTTCTGCTTTGCAAAATAAAAAATATACATTTTTTCTGCTTACTTTAGATTTAATATGCTCTTCTTTTTCTAGTTTTCTAAAGTAGAAGCTTATATGATTGCTTCTAGATCTTGTTTTCTCTTCTGATACATGTGTTCTGTGCTATAAATTTCTCTGTAAGCTTTGCTTTTGCTACATCCCACACCTTTTGATAGTCTATGTTTTCATTTTAATTTTTTAAAAAATTATCTTGAGAATTCTTTTAAAAGTATGTTGTCTAATCTCCAAATATTTTGGGATATTTTTCAGCTATCTTTTTTGTTACTGATTTCCAGTTTAATTTCATTGTGGTCTGAGAGCAGACACTGTATGATTTCCATTCTTTTAAGTTTGTGAAGATATGTTTTAGGGCCCCTGATGTGGTCTATCTTGAATGTTCCAAGCAAGCATCTTTACATGCTTAAGAAGAATGTGTATTCTGCTCTTGTTGGATGAAGTATTCTATAAATGTAAATTAGATCCAATTGATGGTATTGTTCATTTCAACTATATTCTTACCAGTGCTTTGCCTCCTGAGTCTGTCAATTACTGATATAGGGGCATTTAAGTCTTTAACTATAATAGCTAGTTCATCTGTTTCTCCTTGCAGTTCTATCAGTCTTTGTTTCATGTATTTTAACACTGTGCTGTTAGATGCATACTACATTAAGGATTGCTTTTTCTTCTTAGAGAATTGACCTCTTTATCATTAAGTAATACCTGCCCGTCTTATTCCTTGATAATTTTCCCTGCTCTGAAGTCTGTTTCGTCTGAAATTAAACCAACTACCCTCACTTTCTTTTGATTAATGTTAGCATGGTATATCTTTCTTCATCCGTTTACTTTTAATATATCTGTGTCTTTATGTTTAAAGTGGTCTTCTTATGGACAAAATATAGTTAGTTCTTATATTTTAATCTACTCTGACAGCCTCTGTCTTTTGATTGGTGTATTTATACCATGCTCATTCAAGGTGATTATTGATATAGTTGGATTTATATGTACCATATTTGTAACAGTTTTCTATTCACTACCCCAGGTCTGTCCATCTTCCTTCTTTCCTTCCTTCCTTCCTTCCTTCCTTCCTTCCTTCCTTCCTTCCTTCCTTCCTTCCTCTCTCTTTTTTTTCTTTCTTTCTTTCTCTTTCTTTCTTTCTTTCTTTCTTTCTTTCTTTCTTTCTTTTCTTCTACTCTTTTTCTGCCTTCTCTAGTTTTAATTGAACATGTTATGTGACTTAATTTTCTCTACTCTCTTAGCATATAAATTATACTTCCTTTTACAGTTATTTCGTGGTTGCCTTAAAGTTTGCTGTATGCGTTTACAACTAATTTAAGTCCACTTCAAATAACCTTACACTACTTAATGTGTAGTGCAGGTATCTTATAACTGAGTGTCTTGGCCCATTTGTGCTGCTACAACAGAATATCTGAGACTTTATGAATTCTTCTTAATTTATAAAGAAAAGAAATTTATTTTCTCACAGTTCTGGAGGCTGGAAAGCCCAAGATCAAGGTGCTAGCATGTTTGGTGTGTGGTGTGGGCTGCTCTGCTTCCAGTATGATGCACTGATACTGTATCCTCTTGAAGGGAGGAGTGTTGTTTCCTCTCCTGGTAGAAGATAGAATGGAAAAAGGGACAGACTTTCTCTGTCAATCCCTGTTATAAGGACATCTAATCCCATTCGTGAGGGAGGAGCCCTCATGGCCTATTCATCTCTTAATGACCATACCACTTATTACTGTCACATTGGAACACCTGAAATTTGGAGGGAACACATTCAAATCATAGCACAGAGTATTCCACATTCCTCCCTCCGGTTTCTTATAACACTGCTATTATTCATTTCACTTATCCATAGACAGTAATTTATTACTATTATTATTTTGAACAAGCTGTTATATGTTAGATTAGTTAAGAATAACAAAATATTTTATCTACCTTCATTTAATCCTAACACTATTTTTTTTTTTTTTTTTTTTGGTAAGACAGGGTCTCACTCTGTCACTCAGGCTAGAGTGCATTGGCACAATCATGACCCACTGCAGCCTCAACCTCCCAGGCTCTGGTGGTCCTCCTGGTTCAGCCTCCTAAGTAGCTGGGACTACAGGCGGGTGCTGCCTCAACCGACTAATTTGCCTGACTAATTTTTTTTTTTTTTTAGAGACAGAGTTTCACCATGTTGCCTAGGCTGGTCATGAACTCCTGGGCTCAAGCAATCTTCCTGCCTTGGTTTCCCAAGGTTCTGGGATTACAAGTGTGAGCCACTGTGCTTGGCCAAACACTCTTCCTTTCTTAATGCAGATGAGAATTTCTAAACTATATCATTTTGCTTCTCTCTTAAGAACTTTTAACAATTCTTGCAAGGCAAGTCTACTTGCAACAGATTCCTTCATTTTTGTTTGCCTGAGAAGGTCTTTATTTCTCCTTTACTTGTGAAGGGTAATTTCATGGGATACAGAATTCTAGGTTGATGGTTCTTTCTTTGAACACTTTTTAAGTGGTTCACTCCATTCTCTTCTTGCCTGCATGGGTTCTGAAGAGAAGTTTGATGTAATCCTTATCCCTGTTCCCCTACAGGTAAGATTCTCCCATCCTCTTTCTGGTTTCTTTCAAGATTTTCTCTTTTTCTTTGATTTTATACAGTTTGAATATGACATGTGTAGATGTAAATCTTTGTAATATTCATTGTGTTCAGTGTTCTGTCAACTTCCTTGATCTGTAGCTTGATTTTTGTCATTAATTTTGGAAAATACTCAGCCATTATTATTTCAAATATTTCAGTTTCCATTCTTCTCAGTCTCGTATCCCATTACACATATGTTATACCTTTTGTGATTATCTCACAATTCTTGGATATTCTGTTCCCTTTTTATTTTCTCTTCTTTTTGCGTTTCTTTTTGGGGAGTTTCTTTTGACACGTCTTCATCCTCTGCAATTATTTCCTTGGCTGTGTTCAGTCTGCTAATGAACTGGCAAAGGTATTCTTCATTTCTGTTACAGTGTTTTTCATTTCTAGCATTTCACATTGATTCTTTCATAGAATATCCACCTCTCTGCTTATATTACCCATCTGTTCTTACATGTTGTCCAGTTTTTCTATTAGCCTCTAGAGCGTATTAATCGTAGTTATTTTAAGGTTCTGCTCTGTTAATTCCACCCACACCTGCCATTGGCCATCTCATGCAGTAGATTTAAGCACAGACTCAAGATAGATTGCCTGTATTTGAATTCTGGCTCTCCTTATCAGCTGTGTAATTTTTTGCAGGATGCATAAATTCTCTGTTCCTAAGTGTTCTCATTTGTGAAGTAGAAATACTCATAAAATCCACCTCATAACATTGTTAGGAAAATCAAATGAGTTAACACATGAAAAGCACTTAGAGTAATTTCTGACACAAAGTAAGCCTTCTGTATATGCAAGATGACGATGATATAGCCATTTGTAAATCATGCCAGCACACTCCCATCTGAGGGCTTTTCCCTTGCTGTTCTTTCTTGGATGTTTCCCTGATGCCCACACAGTTGGATTTCTCCCCTCATTTAATCTCTATTTGAGTGTTGCCATCACAGTGAGACCTTCTCAAATGCCATGTATAAACACACAGTCCTTCTGAAACTGCTAATCCCTTTACCTTGCTGTATTATTTCTCTATAGCAAGCATGAAGATCTGACATATATTTACCTGTTATTTTTTGCTGATTTTCAGCCTCCTTCAACTTAATGTAGGCTGCATAAAGTCAGGGTCTCTCTTCAAAATGTAAAGAATTAAAATGTTTCTAGGGCAGTTTTCTCTATATGCACTTAAGAAAGTACTGTGTTGCCCCTTAATGTTTATGTTTTCTAGGAGTATTTAGTGACATTGGCAAATATTTATATAATGCTATCTCACCTATGCAAAAGCAGCCGTGGACAGTATATAAGACATAAAAAGATGATGTGAGCAGGTCAGGGTCCACAGTGTAAGGGATGGCACATGGCCTGTGCCCAGGTCTACGTGAGTTCACAGTCTTCTTCCCTGAGCCACATGGAATGTTTTTTGGTTTTGTCTTTCAGTATGAATACTTCAATGCTGTGCTGATCAATGAAAGGGACAAAGATGGGAATTTTTTGGAGCTGGGAAAGGAATTCATCTTAGCCCCAAATGACCATTTTAATAATTTGCCTGTGAACATCAGTTTAAGTGACGTCCAAGTACCAACGAACATGTACAACAAAGGTAAGACTCCCAGCTGCTGCTCCTTTTAGAAGGTGAAGAGTCAGGGGGTTGAGAAGCAGGGGCTGGCTGGTTTGGGATATAGTTTTGTTTTGTTTCATTTTTTTTGAAAAGCACAGTTATAAGCTGAGTGTGTCAGGTATCAACTGGATAGGTGAAGCATGTACCTGTTCTGCCTGGAGCTTCTGGGCTTGCTGTTTCTCTGGCTGGTTGTTTACATCAGGCTCTCTAACACGTAGAACAGGGGTTGGCAGTTTCTATAAAGGACCAGATAGTAAATATCTTAGGCTTTGCCAGCCATAGAGTCTCTGTTGCAACTACTCACTTCTGCTGTTCAGTCACAAAAGCAGCCAAATGCAAATCAGTCAGCATGGCTGTGTTCCAGTAAAATTTATCTACAAAAAGAGATGGCTGGCTGTAACCTGCAGGCTGTAGCCTGCTGACCCCTGATGTGGTACCTTAGTTTTCTTCTTCCCGTTTGTGGAATGGCATTTAAGGGCTGGAGAGCTCCTAGGGGTGCAGTGGAAACAGCTGGGGTCTTTTCTCAGAGTATAAAGCAGCATGGACCTTAACAGAATTCCTTATTTCCAGGCTTGTGTGCCTCAAATCCAGTCTTCACATGAACTCTGGAGTTTATTTTTCCCAAAGTTCCCATCTGCCAATTCCAGTTGGGATTATAGCGGCCAAGGACTGGGCTCTGACATTGCATGGACTCTGGTCAGACAGTGTGTTCTACTTCTTTCTGGCTGTGACCTTGGGCACATCACCTCATCTTTTTAGGTCTGAATTTTCTCATCTTATGATGTGAATAATAATCATATCTACCTCATGGGGGTGGTTTTGAGGGCTAAATGGAATGATGTTTGTAAAGAGTTTAAGTTGTTTTCAGCATCTTTATCCTATTGTTATTGAGTAGTAGTTTGCTGTACGTGGTCATACCTAAAAAACTTCTAAACAAAGAACTATCCTCCTAGAAAAATAAGCCAGAAAGTCATGGGATCTTCAAAGTAAACAGCGTGCCACATTGTCTCCCATCAAGGTTTCAAAGATATCAGGGGCCAGTTTCTATCACAGCATCCAGTTTCCAAATCATATACAAGAGCTCAGTAGTCAAGAGCAAGGGCTATGGGTTTAAGTCCTGTTCTTCCTCTTGTAGGCTGTGTGATCTTAAGCAAGCAACTTTGCCTTTCTGAGGCTCAGTTTCCCTATTTGTGAAGTAGGGATAATGATCCTGCCTCCCTCAGAGGGTTAGTGAGAGGATATGAAATGATGTGTCTGTAGCCCTTAATACAGCAGTACCATACAGAAAGTGCGCAGTGCATTTTAGCTGCCGTTGTTTTTATTGGAAAATAACATGAATACAGATTGCACTTCTGAAATGTTCTAAGTCTCTATTTAAGGGGCTTGGTCAGTGATTAAAGAGATTCCAACTAACTGTCTCTGAAACATTTTTCTTATGCGTGTTCTTTGTGGTTGGATACCTAATGTCTCTTTTTCCTGGTTTACCTGTTACCAATCCTTAAGAGTCAGTGGAGGCAGTACCCCGTTCATTAACTGTTCTGATAGTTACTGGGGATTCTGAGGTGAATCAGATGCAGCCCCTCCCTCAAGGGGTTCACAGTTCATTTGGGGAACAGATAATGAGATAATTAGAACACCATGTATCACATATTGGCCATAGTGTGGACAGCCAGGGGACAGTGGGAGTGCCAAGGATGGGACCTGTCTACTTCTTCACGTGGGCAGGGCCACAGTTCATCTTTTTTTCTTTTTTCCTCTTAGAGAAAGTGATGTCAATCTAAACAAATCCTAGAGGGCTCTGGACTGGGCCATATCCTCTACCCTACTCTTTACTTTGGACTCTTCCTTAGAAACAAATGGAACCAAGACATAGAGGGCTGAGCTCAGCTTCGTTTAGTGGAGTTTAGTTCTCTAGAATGATCCTGTCAGCAGATGAAATCCTAAATGAAACTGCCCCTTTTTGTGCAATGTGGCCAAAAGAAAGCCATCTTCTTGGCATTCAATATATTCCCAACTGAAGACGAAACATTAACATGATTTTACAGAGCAATTTCAGACATAAAACAATTCAGAATGATCTTTTAAAATATGACAGCCGCTTCAAGGTTTCTTGAGCCATTAACACCATTATAGAGATTTTATTGCACCTCTAGCTTTAAAGGCATAATTGTGCCTTTTAATGGTAGTAGCACGTAAGGGACCCACACCACCACTGATCACCCAGGCTATGGAATCATGCTTGTAATGATCCCTAGACAGAATCTTCAGAGATCGTCAGATTTCTTGAGCCATGGGAGGTAGATAATGATATTCAAAGTCATCCTCAGCAGCCCTCCTGGGATCTGCCCATCACCTCTGCCCAGTCCATTGTCACCCAGCCAGGCTGTGGGGCATGGACCAGGGTCAGCCAAGTGTTCTGTCTTGTCTCAGCCAGGCAGTGAATCACTGCCTAAGGGCAGAGGAGAGGCAGGGACTTCCGGCAAATTCCTGTCTCCACTCTACCTAATTCAAACCAGCCCCTAACAGCCTTTTTTTTTTTTTTTTCCTTTTCAAGCTGCAGAAATATATTTTATGTTAAGAAGGCCCTCCAGCTCAGATCTAGTTATTGATGACGTACTCAAAACAAATGCTCGGAGATTGGTCACTGGCTGTGCTGTTTTTGGGTTGGAAATCTTATCCCCAACAAAGAAAACCAATACAAGGTCATTCTCTCCTAGCTGCGTGGACTTCTGTGGGCATATACGAAAGTGGTTTGATACTTGCCTAGGAGCTTCTGTGATCTGTGTTCTGGGGTATAATTTTTAGTCCTAGATGAAACTAGCTGGTAAACTCTACCTGCTTTCTACAATCTGCTTTCTGCCTCCGTGGGCGGGCCTGGCAACTAGGCTGCTCAGCCGGGTTCGTGCTTTCCTCTCTGGTTGAGGTGCCTTTCTCTTGAACACTGAAAGAGACTGCAGCTTCAAAGTTGGTGATGTGGGCAAGCTGTGCCCATGGGAACTCAAAGAGGCATATTCATAGAGTCCTTAGAAATGCATCTCAGGGCCCTCAGGGTGCCTGATGCAGCAGCTTTTTTCATGAAACTCCTTCAGCAGATGTTTGCTGAGTGGCTGCTCTGGCATCCCCAGCCTGTGAGTCTTACTATTTCGGAGACTTTGAAGATGAATGGCTGATACCTTTAGAGCTGTAAATGACTCCATATCCTCTGAGTAAAGCAAGAGGCAGGATGCTTTTGCGAGAACTGCTGATGATCTGGCAGAGAATTCAGATAAAGCTGAACTCTTTTAAGGACTTTCTCGACTGAAGTGCTGTAAAGTTTATATACACATTATATATATACATATATATACACACACACACACACACACACATACACACATGCAGGTACATATACACATACACCTTATATGTATGTGTTTTTCTCTATGGGCAGGTCTGTGCATGTGTGTTTGTAAATATGTGAATGTGTGTGAAAGAAAATGCTGTGCTCTCAACCTATTCCTTCATTTCCATTTTTCATCTCTGTCCACCCAGGTGAGACCCCGCTTTTGTTCACTGAACACACCTTCCTCTTACCATTGTAGTTTATTTCACTGTTTTTATTCCTATTATCCCTGTCCGTCCTTTCCTGCTTGTCCTAATGCCCATTCTTAGAAACCAGCTCAAATATAACCTCCTTGATTCCTTTTGTCTTGTGTGATGGAAGTGACTTTTGTTTATTCCTCTGCTCTAGCATTGCTCTGTTCTGTGAATGCAGAGCATGCAGTCTTTCCTTCTCTACTTTAGGTTCTGTGAGGGCAGAGGACCCTGCAGATGCAGCCTTGTGCCCCCTTTACCCCTGCCCATGCTCTTTACAGATGAGTTTTTCCCAGATGTTGGTTGGCGTGGAGGCCACTGACGCCTGTGCCTCCTGGGCTATGAGACGTCATCCAGGGCTGTGGTGTTTTCATGGTTCTTATAAGCAACAGAAACAGAACCTGGCTGATAGCAAAGAAACTTTTTGAAAGGAGACTGGGTGGCCCACAGACTCTTCAGGAAAGCTAAAGAATAAGGCCTGGAAGTGTCTGGGAATGGAGGGAGGCTGGGGCCAGAGTCACACCCAGATCCAACCTGACAAGGACCCACTGCCCCCAGGGTTGCCCCACTGTCACATCTGTGACTGCATACAATACCTGTGCCTCATTTTCCTCATCCCTAAGCTGGAGATGACAATCATAGTGAGTTGCCTCGGGGGTTGTGCTGAGGATTAAACACTTAGAGGGGTGGATGACACATGATGTCCACCCAGGACTCAAGTGCTGTGGTCTGAATGTTTGTGTCCTTCCAAAATTTGTATGTTGAAACCTGATCACCCAGGTGATGGCATTAAAAGGGGGGCCTTTACCAGGTGAGTAGGTACTGTAAGTCCAAGACTGAGGGAGCTTGTTGTTTAAGGGGACTGTGGAGTGGGGCAAGTTGGGCAGATCCCAGCTGAAGTGGCAGCAGCAGTGGGAATAACTGCTCCTTTGTGGAAGTCAGAAAGGCAGTTATGGAGCCTGGAAGGGCTGGCCAGGTGGTGAGAGGCTGTGGGAGCCATCAGGAGGTCATGAACAGGATGGTGACAGGTGAAATATGGCTTACAGCTTTGCCAGGAAGAGGGCCACTGAAGAATACTGGTTCCTACTCACACTGAAGAAGAGGGAGAGGGAGGCGGCGTTCAGGGCCTGGTTTGGAGAAAATCCAGAGAAGAATGGCACAGGGGCCAAGACTGGATGGCTAAGGTGAGAGCCCTTGGGCCTGGGGTCCTAGAGAGCAAGCTCCAGTGAGCACATCAGCCCCATGAAGGTGGGAACCCCAGCATGATACCCAGCACATGGTAGATGCTCAATAAATACTTGTTGCAAGGTAAGGGAATGAATATAGATTACAATCAAAACACTCTTTTCACTTTGTTCTTGCACAGAGGAAGAAAAGACGTAGGAAGTAACCCAATCTCAATTCCTCTTATTCCCCCAGTAACGGAGGACATCCGGGAGAGGTAGGCTGAACTGGCAGAGGTGAAGGGGAGGTGTGAATTGCAGGACACAGGCTAGACCACTTCTTCATCCTTTAGACTTCCCCAGCAGGGCACCCAGTCAGGCTGGAAAAACTGGGCTGCAAAGCTACACTGTGCGCAGGGTCCAGCCCCTGAAAATGAAAAGAGCTCCAGGAAAGGGAAGACCTGTAACCACCACTGCAGAGCATGAGAAATCAATCTGTCTGTTACAATCCAATAGGTTCTTCTAAAAAGCCCAAGAAAAGGGCAGAAGTCTGGTGAGATGGCATTGGGTCCCCTGCTTAGGAGCAGAGTATGCAGGCTGCTGGAGGGATGGGCAGGGTTGCTGAATTTGGATTTGTCAGATGTCTCAACCTATTTTTCAAATGTTGAGCTTGATAAAACACAAAACGCATTTTGCCAAGCACTTTTCCCCTTAATTACATGTGTATATTTCAAGGAAAATTTAATCCATATGTTTCTGATTCGTTTACACGGAAATCATTAAAATGTTGTTTTCCGAGAGCTAGTTGATGTGCACGAAGGCTCACAAACCTTATAAAAAGCTGTTTAAAATTTTTTTCTTTCCCTTTGTTTCTTTTCCCTTCACACGTGTGTGTGTGTGTGTGTGTGTGTGTGTGTGTTTGAGAGAGAGGGAGAGAGAGAGCACACGCACATAAGTGAACAAGAGTGACTGACCCCAGGATGTCAGAAACAAATTCCAACTTGAAATGGATTTTCTTCTCGGGATTCTGAACGGAAGCATTTGGATTAGGCTCCAATCTTGCTTCCTTGTTGTCTCCCAGTCCTAATGGAATGTGATGATGATATGGCCATAACTTGGTATTGGGAGTCAAGATCAGAGGAATTACGCCAGAGCACATTGCTCTGGACCTAGAGAAATAACACTCAAGAACCTCCTCCCTCATGGTCTGTTGGTACCTACAGTCCTCAGCAAGGCCCAGGAAGCTTTCCCAAGATGTAGTTTGGATTCCAGGAACCCCTATTCCAGCAATGTGAGCGTAATAGGACTAAGGCATTTGGTAAGAAACATACAAGATAGTGCCACTGAAGTAACTCCACAGCTGTCATCCCAAATTACTCATAGTTTTTCTCTTCTAGTTTGGAAATTATATTTTATATGGCAAAATAACTATCCCTGACTTAAAATTCACAAGTTGAGTGGCTGAGTTCAAGTCTATTTGCAATGCCTCCATACTTCTGCATGTGTATGTGACACAGATGCACATAAACGTAAGTCTGCAGAGATGTATATTTGTGTATGCATAGGTTTGTGTTTGTATTTTCTCAGAGGTTGTATTAGTAGAAGGAAGGTGTGATTTGGCCCTTTGTGGCTCGTCAGTCCTATGCTTAGGCTTATGTTTAGCCTGGAAGTTGCATTTCATGAATGAGTAGGTGGATGGATGGATGGATAAATGGATGGATGGATGAATAGATGGATGGATACATGCATAGGTAGATGGATGGATGGGTAGGTGGGGGGATGGATGGATGGATGGATGAATAGATGAAGGGTGGGTGAGTACATGGATGGATGGATGGGTAGGTGAGGAGATGGATGGATGGATGAATGGTTGGATGAAGGGTGGGTGGGTGAGTGGATGGATGGATGGATGGATGGATGAGTGGATTACTTACCAACAGCCATGCTCCGTAGTGAGGACTTTCAGTGCATTATCTCATTGGCAATGACCCCATATGTTATAGAAGCAGTGGGGACCACCATTCTCCAAGGCAGTTCTTCCACAGCCTCTGTTCTAGAGTCAGGTCCAGGGAGGTTACCTGGGGCAAAACTCAAAGGCATCACTTTAGGTACAGGTGATTCTTTCCCAAAATCCAAGTGAGAAAAGAGTTTATGCTTCCTGCCTAAGGCTCTCTGAAACACTGTCCCCTGGTTCCCTTTTCACCTGGGTCACTGTCCGTTGCCATCCCCATCATCTCTGTTCTTGTCTGCCATGGAGCTCTTCCCAGAGCTATCAAGGAGTCTTTGGAGAGTGACAGGCCTGGACTTGCATCCAATGCTATGAGTATCAGCATGGTGGACTAGAAAGGGCATTTCACTCTTGGGGCCTCTGTTTCTTCATCTGTAAGATGTAAATTGTCATTTTGAGCATTAAAGAAAGTGAAGGTGCAGCATCCAGCAGAACACCTGCCACATGGAGGAATTTGATACAGATTGATTCCTCACACTGACTCAGCTCCCAGCAAACCAGATGGGTTACCATCACTGTCCTGCCAAAAACATGCAGGGGATGCTCTTTCCCAAGCCCAGACCCCTTCCTTCTGTTCAGCCCTGTTTGTAGAATGAAGTGCAAACATGCTCACAAACCAGCTCTGGTTTACTGCTCTCTTTTCCTGGCTACCCCATTCCCCCTCTTCCTGGTCATGCTAGACCCCAGGACTGCAGACTCTCTGAAGACCTTTGCTTAGGCTCTGACCTCCTGCCGAGGGTACTGTCCTTTCTCCATTCTGGAAAGACCTGTCCTTTCCTGAGAGCCCGGCTCCACAGCTGCTCTGTATTTCCCTCTGGCCCTAGCCCTCCTCTCCAGAACCATCCTCTGCCCCCTCATTTATGCCCCCCTGTGGGGGTTTTGTCTCTCCTTCTGATAGATTATTCATCACATTTTTCAGCAGTTTCTTTTTCACTGCACTCTCCTCCCTTGAACTTGGAGGCAGGGGCTGTGTTTTTTTCATTCCCTAGGGACCATAGCAGAGGACCTGGAATAGAAATGCGCTTCTAAGGATGTCGTTGAATTGAACTGATTACAGGCCATCACAAATGGTTGTTGTTTTATCTGCTTGTTGGTTCTGTCAACTCTTATTGTATTTAAATTTTGATTCTTGTTTGTTTCTGAAGACAGTAATTTTAGATGTATACCTAATGAAGTAATTACTTTCAGGATCTAATTTGTTTGTATTTTTAATCTCTTTTTTTCAAAGGAATGGGAATCCAGTTGGAGTCTTGCAGTTGGATAGGAGCTGCACCTAGGCTAGAGAAATTCTGAAAGGTGGTGCCAGGAGCAGGAATGTTTACTAATAGTGTTTTATTTCACCCTGGTGCCACGACATTTGTGAAAGGTTACAGTAATAGTAGGAAGCTGGAGTTTGTAGGTGATTTATTTTTAAAAAATGGCTTAGAGAGGTGTCAAGGTCACTTCTGTGATAACTTCACGATCAAGCACTTGCTTTCTTTGTTTTGCCTGGGAAGGAGAAGGGTGGAGCCACCTTCAGCACCGTGAAAATTGCAGCAGCAAGTATTGCAGCCTGTAGTGGCAGTCAAGTATGTTCGTGGTGTGTATGTCAGTGAAAGGCTGTAAGGCTTTGTATTAGTCCGTTTTCACACTGCTGATAAAGACATACCTGAGACTGGGAAGAAAAAGAGGTTTCATGGACTTACAGTTCCACATGGCTGGGGAGGCCTCACAATCATGGTGGAAGGCAAGGAGGAGCAAGTCACATCTTACATGGATGGCAGCAGGCAAAGAGAGAGCTTGTGCCGGGAAACTCCTCCTTATAAAACCATCAGATCTTGTGAGAGTTACTCACTATCACGAGAACAGCATGGGAAAAACCTGCCCCATGATTCAATTACCTCCCTCCAGGTCCCTCCCACAATACATGGGATTTCAAGATGAGAGTTGGGTGGGGACACAGCCAAACCATATCAGGCTTCTAGTAATGCTCTGCTTTCCTTTTGCTGGGAACTCTTAGAAGGACCTGGGGGCCCTCAGCTGTTTGGAAGCAATAGCTTCCAGGGACATAAAGAAAATCTTTTCATTTTTTACACTCTTGTACTCTTCCCAAATCCAAGCTGATGGAAACTTCTGTCCAGAACACACTATCTACTCATTGACCTTAGAGACATTCACCTGTGCATTAGTCAACTGATTCCTCCATCAGTTTCTTTTCCTTCAGGTAACATTTTTATGGTTCCAGGCACAATATGATCTCATACAATGCAATCCTACCCGAACTCACTGAAGCAGGAACCGTTATTAATTCCCACTTTAGAGGTGAGAAAACTGAGGCTTAGAGACTTGTTCAGAATCACTTGGCTAGCAAAGTGGGCAATCAGCATGCAAGCCCAATGCTTTGCCTTTAGAACCACCTGGGCTCTACACTGCCTCCCTATGCTGTGCATCTCCACCACCCTGATGGCTGAGTTTTCAGCTAGCTATGTCATGCCTGGGTTTTTTTTGTTTGTTTTTTGTTTGTTTGTTTGTTTGTTTTGAGATGGAGTCTTGCTCTGTCACCCAGGCTGGAGTGCAGTGGTGCGATCTCAGCTCATTGCAACCTCTGCCTCCCGGGTTCAAGTGATTCTACTGCCTCAGCCTCCCAAGTAGCTGAATTTACAGGTGCGCACCACCATGCCCAGATAATTTTTGTATTCTTAGTAGAGACACCATGTTGGCCAGGCTGGTCTCGAACTCCTGACCTCAAGTGATCCACCCGCCTTGACCTCCCAAAGTGCTGGGATTACAGGCATCAGCCACTGCACCCGGCCATCATGCCTGTTTATATGCACACTTTATATGTGCGGCAAATGGAAGGCCCTGTTTTTGTCAAATTGTGCTATTTTCATCTCAGCATATGAAAATCCATCATAAATGAAAACTAGTCTTATTTTACATAAACACTTCCAATTTCTTCCCTTTATGAAAATAATGTTGCAGCAAAGAGTCGTTTTAAAAATGGGAGGTAAATTCTGCATCAGAATGCCAATGGGTACCAACTGCTCACACATAGGGGATATTTCTGTTGGGAATGAGACAGTTCCACATTTAATCCTGCAAACTTGCCATACCAAAATATGTCTAAGAGAAGTGAGTAAGGAGGTGATGATGATTCCAAATGGAAAAAGGCTCTTCTCCTTGCCAGAAAATTCACTGCAGTGTGTTTAGGACAAGTGAATTCCTCCACTGTAGCAACTGGAATGGCATTTGCAGAGCTGGGTTCTGTGGGACACTGCCACCATCTGTTGATTTAATAAATATTCGTGGAGCACCTCTAGCATGCCAGACGCCGCATGGGTGTGAGGAGATGTGGTGAGAGATGAGCAGACTCTGCCCATGTTCTCTTGGAGCTTACAGGTCAGTGGGAAGGCAGGCGGGAAGTCAGCACACAGCTGGGCATATGATGCACCCGGAGCAAATGCTGTGGAGGAAAGGGTTGTGGTACAGTAAGAGTGTATCCCACAGCAGCTCAGCCTGGGCTGAACTGGGAAGGTAGGGGTGGCCACGGGCAGAGGACACTTAGCTCTGCTGCCATCTGAAGGATGGGTAGGAAATAATTTAGCCAGGGGCTGGGGTGGCGTGGGAGGTGGATAATATTGCAATGGGAGAGAACACATCACACAAGCTATTGGTAAGTAGTCCTTCACAGAATGTTTCGGGTTGAAATAAGGGAGGGTGATGCCTTGGAGAATCTACCACTTGTGCCATTCCACTATCTACCTGAGATGTTCAAGGAATATGAATTTCTACTGTAGAAAAAGAAAGCGGTTCAATTTGATTGATCAGCTTTTCCCTAACTTACTTGATTATGGCATCCTTTTATCATGGAACGTCTCAGAAGGTATGGGTGTTTCCTAGGACCAAGAGATTCTGCTGAGCTGGAACACCCTGTGCTCAAGAGAAAGGTCCCAAAGGTGCCCAGCAAGTGACAAAGATGCACAAGAAAAGATGCAGAAGAAAATGCATAGTAAAATCCGTGTGTGTGTGTGTGTGTGAGAGAGAGAGAGAGAGAGAGAGAAACAGAGAGGATATAAGTGGTTGTATATGCAGATTTCTGGAGAGATGTTCAGGAAATTAATAGCGCTGACTTTCCACTTTCTACCCTTCTGTTCAGTTTGAATATTTTATGAGGAACATGTGCTGCTTTTTTAGTAATTAAAAATGAAAGAACTAAAGAAGTTGAGTTACAAATCTGCCCATCTACAAGTTAATTGTTCAGAGGACACAGCTATCTGATAAAAGGAAATACGCCTGCATGTAAATTGTTAATGGCTTCCCAGGTGCTAGCTTTCTCTGCTTTGTGGTGAAAATGGCCAACAGTAGTTTTGTTAGAGGTAGGAGAACGCCCAAGTAAGTTGTTTCTGGCAGTCAGTGCAGATGCTACCTTTGCAGGAGATTGTGTTAAGTATCATACTGTGTCCTTATGGTGGCAGTAGTTATTTTAAGATGAATGATGTTGGCCTGGGAAAAGAGAAATGGTTTCCCTCTAAAATGATTCTATGATACTCTGATCATCTGCCGACGGGTGTCACAGACATGGGAATGCCCTCCCTCAAGTACAAAGAACATTCTGCACTTGGGAAAAAAATATGTCAATGCTTCCAAGGGTCACGCTGGAAACTGGGATTAGAAGTGAGGTTTTCTTGTCTCAAGAAGTGACTGTGCAGTCCCATTTGTTCTCTCACTGACAGAGAACTTTCAAGACGACTTTGTGAAGCACCTGTTCCTGGGCCTCAGTGGACCCTCGAGACGGGAGGCCCAGGGCTAAGTGGCCAAGAGTGCAGCAGCCAGTCTCCTCTGCTTAGTCCCATTGTCAAAGGCCACATCCTGGAGCCTGACCTGCATCAGGGACATGTGTCATTGGGGGTTTGGGCCAGGGGTTCCTTGTAGGCCATCTTCACTACCTGATGAATGCCTGACAACAGCACAGGTGGGCTTTGGGGATAAGATGCCCTCTCTCAGGGATGTTCTCTGCTCAGGGCCACCAGTTCCTTAAGATGACATTTGAAAGTTCACACCTCAGATAGGTGGGTTTCTACTACAAATGAGTTGATGACCTTTCTTATTTCTGAAGACATCACAGGCTGCCCCGTGTGGCAGTGCCATTTCATCATCTCCAAAGTGCCACTGTCTGAACTCTCCCTTCATTCTTAAGTGACAGAGGTATTTCTGTACATTTCTGATGTTTTTCTTTTTTCCACCCTCACTTCACGGTGGTGGAACAATTCTTGAGTGGTTTCCACTTCAACAACTGCTGCTGTGCTGTTTCATGCCCACACATATAGATATTTGCATGTCTCCATAGGCATAGAGATGCAACACACCGTTACTTTATCATCTGGCAGGTGGACTAATCCACATCTTAGAGATCAATAAAATGGCCTAGAGAGATTGAGGGTGCATAACTCTCAGACTGGAGTTAAAAGTCTCTGGGTTCCAAGTCTGGTTGCCCACCAGTGCTTTGAAGCAGAGCCCCAGCAGTTGAGTCCACGTGGCCACATCTTCACCCGTGTCTACTTTATTCAAGTCCCAGGCTGGATGTGGGGAAATTGGATCAGAACTGACTTTCAGAGACTTTTCTGGGGTAGATTTTCATGTTCTGTACTCACTGCTATCAAAGGCAGAGTGGGAGGAAGGGAATTAGCACGACAAAGTGCCCCCAAAATCCAGATGAAGAGGTGATGAAGGTCTGTCTGTTGGGGCTCCAGGCTCAGGACCAGTCGGGGTACCTGTGATAGACCAGCACTAGTGAGATAGTGGAAGGTTCCCCCTGCAGGAGTGGGAGCCCCAAAAAAGGCAGAGTTGGGTGGTGGTGATTTGCTCTTTCACAAACCACCTTACAGATGAGAAGACTCAGGCTCAAGAAGGTTAGTTACTTCTCCAAGTGTGAATTTGGATCCAGGTCTGCCTGTTGTCCTAGCTGCCTTGCTTAAGTGGGCAAGAAGAGACTCCCCTCGAGCAGTGGCTTGGGAGAAGCCCAACCCCCAGGCTGCTCCTCATTGATGAAGAGGAAAGGTTTTCCTGGATCCGCCTGGTCAAAGCCAGATTAGAGTGTAGCCATGGCTAGTTCTTAATGACAGTTCCTGCAGCACAGGCTGACCTCAGCCAGGAAGCATTGGTGTGGGTATGCTAGTGGTTCAGATATTGAAACAATGTGTGTGATTGGTAAATGACATAGCTCCAAGACCCTCGCCCCAGCGCCTCTTGTCCATCCCAGCCGCTCCCCACAACTGAGGAGTCAGCATCGCAGACCATAGGCTGTGCCCACCTGCTGCACAGGCTGTAAACACTGAGTATCACCCAGGTATAGAGCTGTTGCGTTCCTTCAACTACAGTACAACGTGGTTTACTGACAGTGACCTCAGCCGTAGGTAAATGTGCGTCTTCTCTTCATGCCCAACAGAGGTTCTGCCTCTTCTCTGAGGGGACTCCTGAGCCTCACAGGGCATCCAGGCCTCAGCTCATGTCCCCTGATGCCCCCTTGGCTGCCTTGCCTTGGGCTCACCTTCCTGTTGCTCCAACCCTGCCTCCCTCCTTGGTCTGCATGCCCTTGGAAGTTGGCTGACAAGGCTTCCTGGGCTGTCTCATAGCCAGTGGACCAGGACCCCACTGGGCTGAGGATGAGCCTAAAGTTGCCCTGGGCATCCTAGCACAAGAGGTCAGCCATCTACCTCAGCTTTGCAGCCCTCAGAACCCCTGGTGCTTGGAGGAGTCATTCTGGGGCTGGGCTTTCCTGCTGTCTTTCCGACAAAGCACAGTGGGCTCCCATACATATCGTGAATGGAATATTTTCAGGGACTGACCACATCTGCAGAGGCTTCTTTACATTAAAACAGGGCCGGGGATGGGGATGGAATCTTCCCCTGCTAAATGCAGAGCCGAGATTAACACTGTGTGTCAGCATGGTTACGAGTGATGGTTGGGGTCCCATCCCGCCCCTCCCTTTTGGACAAGTTAGCCAACTCCTGTGAGAGTTCTGTAAGGCCTGAGACCCCTACAGCATGATGGGGAGAAGCTACCTGAGAGAAAGAATGGCGAGGAATGGTAGAGAGAGGGTGGGGGAAGTGAGGGATGAGGAAAGGGGAGAGAGAGAGAGGGAGAGCAAGGGCAAGCACCTGGGGTTCCCCCCAGTGTCTGAGAAGTGCCCCTCTGAGAAGCACCGACATGGGGTCACACAGAGTCCTGGAGTCTTCTTCATGCACCCGGCACCTGTGTGACCTGGGCCAGTCATCTGGGAGCAGCTGTAGGCTCCTCTTGGCCTCAGCCACCCGACTCACTGTTTTTGTGCCTGATATTCTTGATAACCTGATTCCAGAAATGCTCTCTGCTTATCCTGACACATTTTATTCTAGAGTTTTGGGTTTCTTTTCCTCTGTAGCTCATTCTGAGGAGTTCGATGAAGGAGATACTACCAGAAGTTGTTTCAACTGTCAAGATGTGAAATATCTTTTGACATTTTTCAACCATTTTTTCCCCTCCCAGGTGTCACTTGAGTTAATAAAACAGGGAAGAAGACTTGGAGTTTGGTGGTTATTTTTTTACTTATATAGGAAAAACCATCTTCAGCCTGTAAATATGGATTCTGTATAGAATATTTGAAAATGACATTTAGTAGCTAATGTGAGGAATTAACAAGTATATGTCCCTTGAGAAATTGAGGGGAAAAAAAGGGACTCAGGGGATGAGGGTGGAAACCTAAGAACCTTACGGGGTGTGGGGGCCCGAGTGCCACCTGCACACGGAAGGCGTGGTGACGAACATGCTCTGTGCATGTCTGCCTGCAGGGAGGGGCCTCTAGGTGCCAACTGTCATGCAACCTGCACACGGAAGGCGTGGTGGCGAACATGCTCTGTGCATGTCTGCCTGCAGGGAGGGGCCTCTAGGTGCCAACTGTCCTCAGTTGACAGATGGGTGCCCTTTGGGGAGACATGAAATGCCTACACCTGTGAAATCTGCCACATGTTGTGAAGGCCAGCCATTTCACACTCGTGGAGTCATCACTGAGAAAGAGGCTCCCCAGGGACCGGTTTCTAAGATGAGAGGTCAGTGTCCTGGTGTTAACAGCAATGACTTCTTAGCAAGGCAGGGGCTGTAAGAAAGCAGAGTTCACAGAGATGTGAGTAGGCCCGAACTGCCTTCCAGCCCAAATGCAATCTGGGTGACGCGCTAATCCCATTCACCCTCCACCATCTCACAGTGCTCTGGGTGACACCAGTGTTTGAGAGGCAGGGATGGCTCTTTTCCTATAATCAAAATCTATAGATTAACAGCCCCACCCCAGAGTGAATTAGAGATGAAGAAGTCAGACCGTTCAGCAGTGCGGTAGGGAGTATTTTCTGAGCCTTGCCTCCTTTTCAGGCAACACAGCGGCAATGATAATATCTTTTCCTGTTCTAAGCAGTGCCTTTCCCTAATAAATAGCTTAGTCGTAGGAGATATGTAATATACTTTCAGCTTATGCCAGAAAGAGCCTTATCTCCCATTTCCAGGGCTGTGGCATATATTTCTGTATAATGGATGGCCAACTTAGCAGGAATTGTTTCATACTCTGTGTCTGAAGGGATTTGGTTTATATTAGCTCAGCTGACAGAAATCTAAGTCAGATGTCCTGTTGACAAAGGATGGAGACCAAGATCTGATTTTAAACGGGCAGCGAGTATTAACTTGGTTGGTTGAAAAGTACAACATTATGCTGGCCCTGAATGGCTACGTTAAGGCCGCTGGGGCCAGAGCAGTGCCAGCCAAGAAGTGAAGCAAAGAGTTTGAACACACCTATTATATCAAGCTGTGTCTGCATTAAGAATAAAACCTCTTAAGATGGCAGATTGCAATATTGTGGAAACTAAAGGGGCCGGTGGAGACAAAGCTTGTCTTACAAAAGTGCAAGTTAACTTCCTAGTGGTTCCAGTATCCTTCTGCATAGATACTTCGGACTGAAGTTCATTACATGTGCAAAGGCTGATATTTAGTGAGTGCGCTAGTGCAGTTCTTCCTGGCCTTTCTCACATTATAACACTCTGGGGAACCAAGATGAGGCAACTCTGTCAGAAGTACTGGACCGGCACCATCTCCCTTCCTGAGAGCCAAGGGAAGAGTGTCTTGGCCCAGCAGTGGGAGGCTGGCTTTAGTGTTTAATCTGAAAAGCAGATGAAGCTGGGTCATCACGCAGCTAATTTTCTGGATGATGCTCAATGTATTTGTCCCAAACAAAAGAGCAGTTCTCAAAACCTAGAACTGACTCAGTCCATGGACAGCATCAGGAAGCAGTAACCTTTTGTGCTGTAGAGAGACAACCTGGGGAGCCTCTGGACACCAGAGGTTGGAGCAGAGGCTCTCATCTCAGTCACTTACTGATCAAGATCACTCAGAGAGCTGCTATAATTTTTCCTAACCCCTTTATTGAGATACAATTCACATAACATACAATTTGCCTGTTTAAAGTGTACAATTCAGTGGTTTTAGTGTATTCACAGATATTTGCAGCCGTCAATCACCATTACATTGTAGAGCATTTTCATCACCGCACAAAGAAACCCTGTACTCTTTGGCTATCATCCCCTTGTCCCAACATTCATCCCACCCCTAAGCAGCGACTGATCTTTCTGTCCCTATAGATTTACCTTTTCTGGATATTTTAGATAAATGGAATCATATTATATGTGAGCTTTTGTGACTGGCTTATTTCACTTAGCACAATGCTTTCAAGATTTTTCCATTTGTATCATATATCAGTATTCATTTCTTTTTATGGCAGAATAATATTCCATTGTACATAAATACTACATTTTGTTCATTCATCTGTTGATGGACACTTGGGTTGCTTCTAACTTTTTGCCTATTATGAATAATGCTGCTAAGAACACTCACATTTTTCTGTGGATACATGTTTTCGTTTCTCTTGGGTATATACCTAGAAATGGAATTGCTGGATCAAATTGTAACTCTGTGTTTTACTGTTTGAAAAACTATCAAAGTGGCTGCATCATTTTTGACTCTCACCAGTAATGTATGTAAGTTCTGATTTCTTATCTGACTTTTTGTCAGAAGGGTGAGAAGTGGTTTTGATTTGTATTTCTGTGATGACTAATGATTTCAAGGCTTCTTTTTATGTGCTTATTGGCCATTTGAATATGTTCTTTGGAGAAATGTCTCTTTAGATCCTTTGTTCATCTTTAATCGGGTTGTCTTTTTATTATGGTGTTGTAAGAATTTTTTATGTATTCCAGATACAAGTCCCTTATCAAGATATATGATTTGCCAATATTGTCTCCGATTCTGTGAGTTGTCTTTTTTGCTTTCTGGATGATGCTGTTTGAAGAACAAAAGGTTTTAATTTTGATGAAGTCCAATTTACCCATTTTTAAATTTCATTACTCATACTATTGGTGTCATATCTAAGAATCTGTTGCCAAAGCTAAGGTCATGAAAATTTATTCCTGTGTTTTCTTGTAAGAGTTGTATAGTTTTAGCTCTTAAATTTAGGCTTGTGCTGTATTTGAGTTTTTTGTATGAGCTCTATTTGAGTTTTTGTGTGAGGTAAGAGTCCAACTTCATTCTTTTGCATGTGGCTCTCCAGTTGTCTCAGCATGGTTTGTTGAAAAGACTGTTCTTTCCCCCACTGAAGCGAGTCATGATTCCCTTATAGAAAATCAGTTTACCATGGACACACAGCTTTATTTCTGGACTCTCATGTCTATTCATGTGATCTATTTTTATGCTAGTCCTGATTGTTATTATTTTGTAGTAAAATTTGAAATCAACAAGTATGAGTCCTCTGATTTTGTTCGTATTTTTCAGGAGTGTTTTGGCTATTCCAGGTCCCTTGGAATTGTACGTGTATTTTAGAATCAGTTTGTCAGTTTCTACAAAGAGGTCACCTGGGATTCTGACAGAGTTTGAACTGGATCTGTAGCTTTTTTTTTGGAGAGCATTGCCATTTTAACAATGTTAAGGTTTTAAATCCATGAATATGATATATATATTTTTTTCATTTTACTTGGATCTTTAATTTTTCTCAACAGTTTTGTAGTTTTCAAACTCTTTGTTAAATTTATTAAATTATTTCAAAATGTTTCTTTTTAATGATATTATAAATGAAATTGTTTTCTTAATTTCATTGTTGAGTTGTTATGGCAAGTTCATAGAAATACAATTGATTTTTATGTATTTGTATTCTGCAATCTTGCTGACTTGTTTATTAGTTGTAATAGTTTTTTAGTGGGTTTCTTAGGAATTTCTATGTACAAGCTTAAGTAATTTGTGAATAGAGATAATTTTACTTCTTTCAAATCCAAATGCCATTTCCTTAGTCTATTTTACGTTGCTATAACAGAATACCATAAAGTGAGTAATTTATATTGAACAGAAATTTATTTTGCTCATAGTTCCAGAGACTGGGAAGTCCAAGATCATGTCATTGGCGTGCGACAAGGGACTTTGTGCTGCATCATCTCATGGCAGGAGGCTGAAGGGCAAGAGAGGGTGAAAATGAGAAAGGGAGGGAGCCAAGCTTATTGTATTTTCAGGAACTCACTCCTGCAGCAAACCACTATTTTGATAATGGCATTAATCCATTCATGAGGGCAGAGACCTCAGGACCTGGTCAACTCTTACAGGTCTCATCTCTCAACACTGTTGTATTGGGTACTAAGTTTCTAACACATGAACTT
This sequence comes from Symphalangus syndactylus, assembly GCF_028878055.3. Classification (NCBI taxonomy): domain Eukaryota; kingdom Metazoa; phylum Chordata; class Mammalia; order Primates; family Hylobatidae; genus Symphalangus; species Symphalangus syndactylus. The sequence goes on along the minus strand of NC_072423.2, from coordinate 106,434,471 downwards.
TGGGGGACACATTCAAACCAAAGCACCATTTATTTATTTATTTACTTACTTACTGACTGACCAACCTACCTATTGTTCTGGCTAGAACTTCCAGTATGGTGACAGTTTAGTTCTTTGACACTTTGTTATTTCATTGTTTTAGTGGCCTTTATTGTTTCTAGTAAAAGTGTTAAGAGCAGGTAATTCTTTTCTTGTTCCTGATCTTAAAGAAAGTGTTTAATATTTCACCATTAAGTGGGATGTTATTATTATTACTATTTTGGAGATATCCTCTATAAAGTTGAAGAAGTCACCTTCTATTCCTAGTTTGTTGAGGGTTTTTAAATCATGAAAGGGTTTGGATTTTGTCAAATGCTTTCGCTGCATCTACTTAAATGATCATGTGGCTTTTGTTTTTTATTCTATTGATTTGGTGTATTACATTAATTGATTTCCAGATGTTAAAACAACCTTGCATTCTAGGGATAAATCTCATTTGGTTATGGTGTATAATTCTTCTTAAGTGTTGCTGGATTTGATTTGTTAGTATGAGATTTTTGCAGTCATATTTATAAGAGATAGCTCTATAGTTTTCTTGTGATGTCTTTGACGTTTTGGGATCAGAGTATGATTGGGCTCATAGAACGTATTGGGAATTGTTCTCCTTTTTTATAATTTTGGAAGAGTTTGTGAAGAATTGGTATTCTTTAAACGTTTGATAGAATTTACCAGTGGCCCTAGCTTTTCTTTTTGGATAGCTTTTTAAAGTTAATAATTCACTCTCTTTACTCATTGTTTTCAGATTATTAATTTCTTTTTGGGTCAGTTTTTGTGGTTTGTGTCTTTGTAGGAATTTGTCCATTTCATCTAAGTTATTAATTTTATTGGCATACAGTTGTTTATAGTGTTCTTTTATAATAGTTTTATTTCTGTAAAGTTGTTAGTAATATGCTCTCTTTCAGATTCTGGTAATTTGAGTTTTTCTTTTTCGTGTTTAATCTAGCTAAAGTTTTGTCAATTTTCTTATCTTCTTAATGAATCATCTTTTGGTTTCATTGATTTTCTCAAATATTTTTTTCTATTCTCAATTTTATTAATTTTCATTCTAGTCTTTATTATTTCTTTCCTTCTTCTTGCTTTAGCTTTACTTTGTTGTTCTTTTTCCAGTGTGTTAGGGTGGAAGTTTAGCCTATTGCTTTGAGCTTTTTCTTCTTTCTTAACAGAGGCATTTGCAGCTATAAATTTTTCTCTAAACACTGCTGTAACTGCACTACATAAGTTTTGGTCTCTTGTGTGTTTGTTTTCATTTATCTCAAAATATTTTGTTATTTGTCATTTGATTTCTTCTTTGATGCACTGGTTATTTAGGAGTGTGTTGCTTAGTTTCACGTAGTTGTGAATTCCCCAAATTTCTTCCTATTATTGATTTCTAATTTTATTGCATTGTGGTCAGAACACACACTTTTGATTATTTCCACCCTTTAAAATTTATTGAGGTTTGTTTTATGGCTTATCCTATGGTCTGCCCTAGAGAATGTCCCACGTGCATGTGAGACGAATGTGTAATGTATTGTTGGGTGGAGTGTCTGTTGCGTCTAGGTGGTTTATAATGTTTTGGAGTCTTTTATTTCCATATTAATCTTCTGCCTAGTTGTTCTACTCTGTATTCAAAGTGAGATATTGAAGTCCTCACCAGTCATTGTTTAATTGTCTGTTTCTTTTTTCATCTCTGTCAGTTTTTACTTCATGAAATTTGGTGCTCTATGTGTAGGTGTGTATATGTGTATAATAGTTATATCTTCCCAATAGATTTACTCTTTTATCATTATAAAATGTTTCTCTTTATCTTCAGTAACTTTTTTTGTTTTAAAATCTGTTTGTCTCATATTATTCTAACCATTCCAGCTTTCTTGTTAATAGAACAAGAAGGGTTGCTGTTTCCATAATACACTTCTTTTTATTTTGCTTTTAGCCTGTTTGTATCTTTGAATCTAAAGTGTTTCTCTTATACATAACATGTACTTGGTGCATTTTATAAAAATCTAGTCTGAAAAATCTCTGCCTCTTGGATTATTTCATTCACATTTATTATTAAGTATGATGTTAGCATAGCATATATTCATATAGCACATGTGTGGTATAGTATATAGTATACTAAAGAAAGATGTAGTATGTCATATGTATATACGTATATTATAATGGCATATATGTTTTAGTTCATAAGGTATATATTTATAGCTTCATTATATTAACCTTATTTAAAATGTATCTCAGGATATTTTTATTTATTCCTGTGGATTTCAGTTACCATCTGGATTTCTTAGCCACATATATCTCTGCACTCAGCCACTTTCTTCATGCTGTTTTTGGCAAATATATTACATCTCTGTATGTTATAGACCCAACCATACATTGCATAATATTGCCTTATACAATTCTTATTTAATCAATTAAGAAAGGTGAAGACATGGGCATTCATTTTGTCTTTCATAGTTACATGTTCACCTTTTTGGTGATCTTGTTTTTTTTTTTTTTTTTTTTTTTTTTGAGAGTTGGCTACACAGGTTTATTCTGTAAACGGACTTGATAGCTCCGCATGTTCTCACTCATAGGTGGGAATTGAACAATTGAGAACACATGGACACAAGAAGGGGAACATCACACTCCAGGGACTGGTGTGGGGTGTGGGGAGGGGGGAGGGATAGCTTTAGGAGATACACCTAATGCTAAATGACGAGTTAATGAGTGCAGCACATCAACATGGCACATGGATACATATGTAACCTGCACATCGTGCACATGTACCCTAAAACTTAAAGTACAATAATAAAAAAAAAAAGATACTCTGTTTGAGTAGCAATTAGATTATACAAGAGCAGGAATTCTGTCTCCAAAAGAGGATTGATTTTTGTCTTGTGACTTTGAATTACCATCTTGGGTTATTTGCTCTCAGCATGCAGAACTTCTTTTAGCATTTCCTGTAAGCCAGGTCTGCTAGCACTAAATTCTCTTTATCTTTTAATATCTTTATTCTGTATTCATTTTTTAAAAATAGCTATGCTGGATATAGGATTTTTGGTTGAAAGTTTTGTTCTTTGACACTTTGAATATGTTATTCCATTGTTTTGATGGCCTTTTATGTTTCTACTAAGAAGTCAGCTTTTAATGTTATGCAGTTTCACTTGTAATATTCTTGTAATGAGTCATTTTTTTCTTGTCTGCTTTCAATATTTTTTCCTTGTCTTTTGCCTTCAGCTTTTTTTTTCTATGATGTGTCTTTTTGCATATCTGTTTGCATTTATATGAATTGGAGTTCATTGAGCTTCCTGTATGTGCAGGTTATTATTTTTCAATAATTTTAGTTTATATTCATTCAATATCCTTCAGTATCTTTTTCTGTTGCTTCTCTTTGTTCTCTCCTTGTATTCCCATCACCCATATGTTGGTGAATGTAATGGTGTCTCACATCTGAGCTCTGTTCACTTTTTCTGTTTTTTTTAATTGCATAATCTTATTAATCTATCTTCAAGTTTGTTAATTCTTCTTCCTCCAGTTCAAATATGCTGTTGAGTCCCTCTAAAGAATTTTTTATTTCTGTCACTGTGTTTTTAAGCCCAGAATTTCCATTTGGTTCTTTTTATAATTTCTATTTTTTTATTTAACTCTCTATTTGATGTGATGTCATAATATCCATCTTTACCTCTTTAATTATGGTTTTCTTTAATTCTTTGAACATATTTATAATAGCTACTTTGAAGTCTTTGTCTATTAAACAAAGAACAATTTCTGGTCACTCTCACAGGCAGTTTCTGTTGCCTGCTTGTTTTTTTCTTTGTGTACGTGTCATATTTTCCTATTTTTTGCATGTCTTGTAATTTTTATTAGAAACTGGACATTTTAGATAATATATTTTAGCAACCCTGGGTACTGGTTTCAGCCTCTGGGGTTCGTTATTGTTATTTGTTTTTAGTGACTGGCTGGATCATCTTAGTGAAGTCTATTTCTTCCCTTCTCTGCCCCCCTTCCCAATATGAAGCCCCTGAAGCTGCTTTTGCCTTTCAGAGGGTAATGCCTTGGGTAGAGCACAGTCAACATGAGCTTGGTCTTCTTCCCTGGCTACACCAACACTTAAGTACCCACAATTGTTTGTTTTTGTTTTCGTTATTGTTTTTTTGAGATGGAGTCTTGCTCTGTTGCCCAAGCTGGAGTTCAGTGGCGTGATCTCAGCTCACTGCAACCTCCACCTCCTGGGTTCAAGTGATTCTCCTGCATCAGTCTCCCAAGTAGCTGGAATTACAAGTACCCATCACCATGCCCAGCTAATTTTTGTATTTTTAGTAGAGATGGGGTTTCACCATGTTGGTTAGGCTGGTCTTCAACTGCTGGTCTCAGGTGATATGCCCCCCTCAGCCTCCCGAAGTGCTGGGATTACAGGCGTGAGCCACCACGCGGGGCCAGGCACCCCCAATTGTTGACTGACTGTTCTCTCTTTTTTTAAACCATGCCCTGGGGCATAAATTGCTCCACAGTCTGCTTTGATCAAATCTTTGCTCTTCTGAAGGGATATTTCCCAAGGCCAGTATTTGAGATATGTCCTCCTCCCAGCTGTCTCTTCCTCTAGATCTGTCCAGCAAACTTACCAGCCTACAGTTTAGATTATATCTCCAATGAATCTATCAGTTCCTTCCCAATTGTTTTCCACCACACCCTCCACTGTTTTCCAGAGTGTCCTTAGGCTTGAACTTACCCACACTCAGTTGCAACTACAGTCAGTTCATTTGGGAAATTTCAAACTATCTGTTTTATGGCCTGCTTTCTCCCAGCCTCCCCTGGGCACAATCTCTGAGCCATAGTTTTGGAGCTGGAGGTGAGGACAATGGCATGATTCTCTCTTAGTGACATGTATGTTTAGAAGTTGAGTACTTAGCTCTGTGGAAGGGGAGTAGTAGCCTCAAGTCTTCTCAGCTTGCCTCTCCTAGTGTGGAGCATTCGCCTTTCAAGTTTGGGCAAGAGCAATCAGGGTCCCAGTCTTCTCAGAAAGTCATGCCCAAAATAAAGACTTCGAGTGCAGGCATTACGGACGAAGGGAGCCCTCATCTCTCCGCTGTACTCGCCCAGATCTTAGCATCAGCAACAGGCAGCTGGTGGCAGGATGAGAAATGCTGATGCCCTGCCCCTCCTGGGATGAATGCCCTCCAACTGTGAACTTTGGGGAGAGAGAGCCCTGTGTTCTTGGCTGTATCAGCCTATAGTAGAGTTTGTGTCTTGCCAAACTTGGATGAGAGAGGGAGGGAGCAGGTCTTTGTTCAAACACCATAGTGTCTTGCTGTTCTTACTGAGTTTTAGTGGCCTTTCTTGAATAAATGTTTCTTCGTTTGCTATATGCCCTTAGGACCAATTCCAGATACTTTAAATAGTTGTGTTTTTGTTTTTTTTTTTTTATAACTTTCACCAGTTTCACTATGGAACAGGTCTGTGGAGCTCCTCATGTTGTTGTGCCAGAAATGTTTAAGTTCTCAAGAAGCTTCTGAAACATGCACATGCCCCTCCACGCTGTGGGAAATCAGAAAATTTAAGATGTGGATAAGGCTTGGAAAAACCCAGGAGATGTTGGTGTGCAGCCAGGGTTACAGTTACTGCTGTAACATGAGTGAAAGCATAGGCTTTGTATATGAGTCACAGCCCTGAAACTTAACAGTTTGCAATATTGGGCACAGAATCACTTACAGATAAAAAACAAACAAACAAAAATGGGTATGAGAATAGTTTCTACCCCAGAAGGTTGTTGTGAGGATTAAGTGAGTTAACAACACTTAAAAAGAAAATATTAAATATTGCAATATATAACAGTATGTCATATAATGCTAATAAAATGATGATGATGATGTAGATGTAGTCTTTATGTGTAGGATTATTCTTCAATTCTAACCACAACTTGGATGTTCTGGTTTCCTTTAGTATCACATAAAAGCTCAATGGAAATGCCCTTCTTATACCTGTATTTATCCTGACCCATTATGATTGAAACACCAAACTTTGCTTATTTCTTTTGATTTGTCCCAGAATGAACCTTACTCATTTCTTTTTTGGAAGGGTCAGTGTGGCTGGGCGAACACACTTTTTTTATGCCAAATACGTGTGAACCTTTCCTCTAATTATTCCTGTCCAGGAATTCGTGAGATTATCAAGCAGCTATCAGCTTGTAGGCTGACATTTCTGTCCTTGTGTAATTGCCCCTTAAACATGCAAATTCAGATGGAGCAGCCCGTAGCTCAGAGCCCTAATGAAGAAAAATGTGACTTACTAAAAGGCTTTTCCTCCATTGTAGCTCAAAGTCATATTAATGGATATTAGTGTGGGGACTTAAGTGGCGTGATCCCATGTGGCCATGCTGCTGGGAGGGAGTCTTGCCTGTGTCAGGGAGAGCAGGCCTAGAATCACCAACCTGATTAGAAAAGGAAAAACACCTTTAACCCCCTACTGACCTTTTGTGGTTTCATTTTATACCAAGGCAGCAAAAGTTCCAGAAGGAAAGTTCAGTGAGCCAGCACAGCGATGGAACTCAGTCCTCTGAAATGACAGCACAGGGGTGCCACCATGATGGTATACCATGACGCGTCACCTGCCAAGCTACCTCTAGTGTTTTCTTATTTATAGATGTCCTTCTACACTTTTTTTTGTATAAACGTGGGCTCATGTGGTATGCATACCCTTTTCTTAACAGTGGGCGTTCGTGTTAGTGGTCTTCAACTTGTCATTCTCTCTGTGCCCTGCCAAATAGAGGCAAGGGTGCCGGTCTTGGGTTCTGTACCTGTCACCCACAGCGTGTATGCCTTGGACAAGTCATTCTGGGTCTCTGAGCTATGGGGGGCCAGGACCAGGAAGACACTGTGCTACAGCCATTAGGAATCCAGTTTTGAAGCCCCCAAAGACCTGGATTTGACCCCTGAGCATGCTGACATCAGCTGGGTGGACCTGGAAGATTCATTCCACCTGTCTGGCCTTCGGTTTCCTTACCTGTGAAGTGGGAATGATGTTCCTCCCAGTTGCTGTGAGCTTTCAGGTTCTTCTGGAGAGGCTCCTCCCTGGCAGAGGTTTACAGGTGGACTACTCTGAGGCTGGCCCAGTCACTTGCTGTAGAGTACAACTGGTCTTTGAATTTGGTAAATTTTGAGCTTAAAGGAAAAAAAATGGCCGTATTCTTGTCATTAATTATCTTTCTTTATAATTCTTATTATTTTTGTTGTTTCTTATCCAGTTTGGCATGTTAAGTGATATAATTTTTTATTGCTTTATTTTGGATATTTTAGATTTCACAAGCGGCTGTCAGGAATTTTAGGAGTGTGTATTTGGGCAAATGTATTTAGGGTAGGGGTGGGCAGGCAGACAGCTTCTGTGGCTGTAGGAGTGTGTGTTGGAAATGGAGGGAGCTGGCTGCTAGGCTGCCTTTGCAGTCCATTGTAGACCCAGTCCTTCAGTATTGGGTGAGGTCCTGGATTCTAAGCAGCTTGCAGGAAAGAGCTGACAGTGCCCAGGTCAAAGTCGTGGGGGACGTGAACATCTTAGGTCAGTGGTCCCTCCTGGAAGCCTTCACTTCTTAGGATTCCTTAGCACAGGTCAGTTTCTTTGTTGCTTCCTTCAGTGACACCAATGAGTCTATGGGTCCCATCCATGCTACCTCCAGTGCCCTGTTCTTGCATGCGCTGTACCGTATGTTGTCACTGCTGGGACTGCTCTGCCCATGCTGCTGGTGGAGCTCTCCTGGCCCGGCACTTGGTGGGTGCTCCATAGTTGCTGGTTGAAAGATGCAAGTAGATTTGATGAGCCCCTTGGAGCTGGAGAAGCTGACACTATGTACCTGTGATTAAGTTGAGAGGGAATGGGAAAGGGCTGTGTTTTTCCCACTCTGAAGGGCACTGAGCCCATTTGTATATAGAGCTAATCAGAAGCAAACCTGGGGAAATGTTTCCTTCACTTCCTCACAAGACCAGCCCAGACTTGGCATCACATATCTTCAAAGTAAGATAGGAAAATTGGACTCAACTAATGTAACATTACTATTTTTGAAGGACTCACTATACACCAGGCACTGGGCTGAGTGATTTATGTATATTATCTCTTTCAATTCTCACAACAGCCCTCTGAAGATCATCTCTGTTTCATCCCCCCTCATTTTATAAATGAAGAAGGGAACTCAGAGACGTTGTGTAACTGGCTGAGGGTCACACAGCCCATTTGTATGCTCAACCATATGCAATATTGCCTGAATGGGAAATCCTTTGTAGGAAATGAATATCTGGGAGATTGTGCTTTGTTGGCTGAGCTGAAAAAAGCTGTGTCCTGTTGTGGTCTCTCCCTGAGTCATACACACTGGCACCACTGAGACTGGCCCAGCTGTTTCTCAGGGCTCAGGTGGGCTGAACAGGCCAGAGAATACTTTCCTCCCATGCTATAGTTTTGAGATGAATCTTCTTTTGGTTTAAACAACACAGAGTTCAGGACACCCGGAATAAGCCCCTTAAGAGCCTGCAGAAACTTGAGCTGGCAACTGCCATGGCTTTTAAGCTGTGATGGTTTGCTCTGTCTTGTGTGCTGGCCGAGTATGGATTATTCGAAGCAGTGGGAACAGCTGACATGCTCTAGCAATTTGTCTGAATCTTGTTTCTGCATTTCCTGCTTACAGAAGAGGATTTTTACATACCTACTGATTGTAGATTATCATGTCTGCACACTTGTTGGGGATAAACTTGGGCTGGGACTTCCAGTGCTTCAGAATTACAGGTAGTCCTGGCCCAGCTGCCTCTTGGAGGAAGTTGATAGGGGAGTATGACGGAAGGATATTCATAGCTCCCTTTAAGTGGCAAATTGAAAAAACCCGTTTAATCAAAAAAATGGCTGTGGTTCATCATGTTTCAATCTCGTTTTCAGCTGCCTCTATACCCTCAGAAGATTTTTTCCCCTTGTGCAAGCAGAACTTTTGATTTCTGTCTGCATTTATCAGCTTGCAGTGAATAAGCTTGGCAATGAGAGCCTGGCTATGGAAATGTCACTCTGGCGAGGGCGGCATTTCTTGCTGTGTGGCAGAGTCCAGGAGAAGCAAAGTTAATTGTATTTCTGTGACGTCCAGGTTCAGAATGTCAGAAGTCATCATTCCAAGTCAGAGGGATTGGCTAGTTACTGAGAAACTTGAATTGCTTGGGTGGAACCCTGACCAAGAGGACTTTGAGGCAGAGGAGACAATTTTAGAAATTTGCAAATTGGCAAAAATAAGAAAGGGATTTTTGTCTGTTCATTTGCCATGTTGTCACTGCACCAGTCAGGTCAGTCTTCCTGTTCTAAACATAAAATTCCCTCTGCGGATGGTCAGGGTGCCTGGAGCAAGCAGAGCAGTTGCCTTTCTCTCTCCATGTGCCCACCCTGCCTCTCTGATCTCATTTTCCATCACTTGCCATCAAGTCTTCACAGTAGAGGGTGGCTTTCTGCCTGACCCTGTGGATGCCCTGCCCATTTTCTTCTTTTATTTGTATCAATGTAGGGGATAAAAGTGTGGGGAAGAGAAAGAGAGATCAGATTGTTACTGTGTCTGTGTAGAAAAAGGAAGACATAAGAAACTCCATTTTGATCTGTACAAAGAAAAATTGTTCTGCTTTGAGATGCTGTTAATCTGTAACTTTAGTCCCAATCCTGTGCTCACAGAAACATATGCTGCATTGAATCAAGGTTTAAGAGATTTAGGGCTGTGCATGATGTGCCTTGTTAACAATATGTTAACAAGTACAGTTTTGCCACATGGATACATTGAGTATTGGTGAAGTCTGGGCTTGTGGTGTAACCATCACCTGCATAGTGTACATTATACCCAGTAAGGAATTTCTCATCCCTCACCCCCCTCCAATGTTTACAATGTCTATTATTTCATTCTCTATGTCCATGTGTATGTATCATTTAGCTATCATTTGTAAATGAGGACATGCACTATTTCACTTTCTGTTTCTGAGTTATTCCACTGAAGATAATGGCCTCTAGTCCTATCCATGTTGCTGCAAAAGACATGATTTCATTCTTTTTATGGGTGAGTAATATTCCGTGGTATACATACCACATTTTCTTTATCCAGTCATCCATTGATGGACACTTAGGTTGATTCCATATCTTTGCTATTGTGAATATTGCTGCAATAAACATTTGGATGCACGTATCTTTTTTATATACTGACTTCTTTTCCTTTGGGTGTGTACCCAGCTGTGGCATTGCTGGATCGAATGATAGCTCTATTTTCAGTTCTTTGAAAAATTTTCATACTGTTTTCCATAGAGGTTGTACTACTTTACATTCCCACTAAGAGTGGGATAAGCCCCTTTCTCTGCATCTTCACCATCATCTGTTATTTTTTTGACTTTTTGATAATGGCCATTCTTACTAGTATAAGACGGTATCATGTTGTGGCTTTAATTTGCATTTCTCTGATGATTAGTGGCCATGCCCATTTCCTCCTCAGGGTTTCAGCAGACTTGCCCTCCTACCTGCCTGACATCCCATCTGTCCTTTCTCCTGTCTGTCTAAACCCTGTCTGCTTTCAAAGCCAACTAGCCTCATTCCTGAAAGCTTCTCAAATCCTGTCAACCTTAGAGCTCTTACAGAAATTGGTGGTGGAATGATGCAGTCCATAGTTTACTTCTTGCGTTGTTCTGAGTGTGCTGGTTCCTAGCTAGGTTGTACCGTGGGCTAACGTATTTTCTTTTCTTTTCTTTTCTTTCTTTCTTTTTTTGAGACAGAGTCTCATTCTGTCACTCAGGCTGGAGTGCAGTGGCACTATCCAGGCTCACTGCAACCTCCACCTCCCAGGTTCAAGCGATTCTCCTGCTTCAGTCTCCGGAGTAGCTGGAATTACAGGCACATGCCACCACGCCTGGCTAATTTTTGTATTTTTAATAGCGATGGGGTTTTGCCATGTTGGCCAGGCTAGTCTCGAACTCCTGACCTCAGGTGATCTGCCTGCCTCAGCTTCCCAAAGTGCTGGGATTACAGGTGTGAGCCACAGCACCCAGCCATCTGATGTGTTTTCTGTCAAGCATCATGCTCACTCAAAAGAGGCACTGCATAAATACAACAGGATGTACCAGGCTCAAAATATTGGTGATCTGAGGTCTTTAGGGAAGAAGGGTCATGGTGTGTGCAATTTGTCTTCAAGTGGTTTGAAGTGGAAAATTGTGTGTGTGTGTGTGTTAATAGGGAGGGTGTGTAAATGTTGAAGCAAGTGGGATAAAGTGTTAAAAATAGGACAATCTAGGAGAAAAATATACAGGTGTTCTTTGTGCTATTTTTATTCTTGAAAATTTTCTGTGCATTTGTGAATGTTTCCAAATAAAAATGTATTTATTAACCACCGTGGTTATCCTGGAGCCCTCTCTTGCACACACCCACATCCTGTCCCACCAGAAGTCTGTCACCTCCCTCTGCAGGACAGCTTCGATTGCCACCCTCCTTGCACGCTCTTCTGGTGACCACCCTGGTCCAGGCTGCCGTCTTCTCTCGCCTGGCTGGCTCTGATTGCCTCTTAAGTGACAGTTCTTCTTGCTTGCATCTCTGTTTCTGGACAGTCTTTTCTCGACATCTCAAAATAGCCAGGGTAGTCTTTTTTGGTGGCAGAATTATGGGTAGTTTTTAATTCTTCTTTTGTTAAAATTTTTTAAATTGACAAATAATAATTGTGTATAGTTCAAGGCGGTCTTTTTAAAACATGCATCAGATTGCATCACGTCTCCACTCACAACTGTAACCTTCTGATAGAAGAGTTTCCGTGCCCTCCTGCCTTCTCAGAGCTCATTTCCTCCCCTGCTCACTCTGAGCTGTTCTTCAACATGTGAAGCTCATCAGCACATGGTGGTCTTCCCACGCAATGCTCCATCTGCCTGGAAGCCTTTCCCGCTGTAATGGTACATGGCCTCTCTCTCTCCATTCGTTCACTCCATTTCTTTAAATGCTACATCCTCAGAAATGCTGTCTCTGACCAACTTCTTTAAAAAAAAAAAAAAAAAAAAAAAAGATTCTGGCTGGGCATGGTGGCTCACGCCTATAATCCCAACACTTTGGGAGGCCAAGGCTAGAGGATTGCTTGAGCCCAGGAGTTAAAGAGCAGCCTGGGCAACATGACAAAACATTGTCTCTACAAAAAATAGAAAAATTAGCCAGGCATGGTGGTACACGCCTGTAGTCCCAGCTTCTCAGGAGGCTGTGGTGGGAGAATCACTTGAGCTATGGAGGTTGAGGCTGCAGTGAGCTGAGATTGCACCACTGCACTGCAGCCTGGGTGACAGAGCCAGACTCTGTATCAAAAAATAAACGATATAAATAAAATAAACGATTCCTATCTTCTCCGTCATTCCCAATTCTTCTCTGACTTTATTTTTTCATCGTAGAAATGACCCATTTGCCACTACTGAAATTGTTTTATGCTTCATCATTCCAGTAGAATGCAAGCTCCATGGGGGAAGGGCTTTGGTTTGTCCTCTGCTGTATTTTTATAGCCTGGAACAGTGGCTCACATATTGTGGTCCCAGAACAACAGCATCAATATCATCTGGGAACTTGTTAGAAATGAAAAATTCTGGGTCCTCCCCCAGATCTACTGAATCAAATACTCTGGAGAGAGTGCCCAGCAATCTGTTTTTTTACAAGTCTTCCAGTTGATTCTGATGCATTTTAAAATTTAGGACTCACCGCTTTAAAATAGTGCCTCAAATAAAGTAAGTTCTAAGAAATATTTAAATGAATAAGCAAACATTCAGTGTCTTTTTGTGTCACACTGTCTATTTTTTGTTGTTTTCTTGACTCATAAACTTACCATTTTATTCTATAAAAGCATAAGTTTTTCATTATAACAATGTTCATGTGTCAGTTTTGGACTTTGTGAGGATTCAAGGTTAAAATATGACTTCTATTTTTATTCTCTCTGTGCCTGCCATCTCCTTTGTTTTATGTGGATGTTAAGCTGTTATATCCTTCATTGATTTACATTTCCAATAATGGCTGTAATTGAGAAAACAGAATATTGAGAACTCTAAATTATTAATAATTATAGAGGTATCACTTTATGCTGTTGAATATTTATTAAGAGAATATATGATAGCAGGCTGTGTCCTGAGCTGGCAAACTGGCCCAAGCTGGAGTTCACATCAGGACACATTGTCCAACTAAAAGTAGAAGCTGAAAGATGGACAGGTCACCTGTCGGGAGGCTGAATAATGTCTGATGTGACTAGAGCCTTGGTCAATTTGTCAGTGTCAGCTCTGAACTCATTCTTGTCTGGAAAACAGATGAAGTGGCCACCAGGTAGAATGACCCAAAATAAAAGAGGCTAAAAGGTATTTTGTTGGAAAATTAGAAGTTTCAACTTACAGAGGGTCTCTTGGAGATTTCACTGCTAAGAGCTATTTAGATGTGACTGTTTGTGGTTGTGTTCCATGTATTCCATCTAAAAATGTGGGCTTTCTACTTGAATCATCCTAAAGCAGCAAAAAGTTATTAAAAACATTCAGTGTTCAGCCTTGACCTCTAATCCTATGATATAGAGCTAGTGAAAAACTGCCAGGCTGATAGTGGCATGCTGCATACACGAAACAGGTCATTATATGTAGGGGGTAGGGGCTGATAAACTAGACTGGCATTTATTGGTGTAAAGGTGGTCGTCCTGGGTCATTGCATTATAGGTTGCTCTTTTCCTTCTCTCTTCCTGAACTTTTTGGATTTTATGCTGTGAACATTTTTGTGGATGTGTTTGGCATATTCATGGTTAGGTTGGAACACTTTCCATTATTTTATGAATTGAGATATGCAGAGAGGAAGAAGGACAACCTCAAGGACGATGGGGACCCACCCCACAAGGGATTATCCATGTTCCTCTGATGGGAACTCCTCCAGAAACCAGCCAGGCCAGCAGCCCAGTAATGGGCAAATGTGTCCTCCACAGGGTGGCCACATGTCCCCATGTCACTCTTACTTCCATGGCTTGCTTTGCTACTGCTCTGTGAGCCAGCTCTGGGTAGGTGGCCAGTGAACAGGCTGGCCCTGGGCCACAGCCAGCAGGCCCCAAAAGCAGAGAATGCCATGTGCTGGGGGAGCGATCCTAGCCAAGAATGGGGTGAGATGAGGACCCTGGGCATTTCTGCAAAGGATCTTTCCTCTGTCTCTTTCTCTCACTCTGAAAGAATAGCTGAAGCCTATTCTCTTGCTATTATTAGAGCAGCTGCCATGCATCAAGTGTTCATGGGTGCCCAGCGCTGTGTCACCTCTGGAGAAGTCCCTTCCCCTTTCCCACTTGTGAAATGTGGCTGTCTCCACCTCACCTCCGTGGGGGAGATGCAGTGCCAGGCTCCAGGCATACTGTTGCGCATGATGCTCAATAGATGGCTATCACTCCTGTCAATAACAATGACTCTCTCTTAGTCCTATCAGCTAAGTATTGTTATCCTCTTTTTACAGATAAGGAAACTGAGGCAGAGAGAGAGAGAGAGGGCGACGGAAGAAGGGAGGGACAGACAGGCACAGAGACACACAGAGCAGAGGATGCAGGCATGTTGATCATCTCATGAAGAGCTCCTCTTTGGCCATGTGCGCGATTAGGGTTAACTCGTCCTGGAACTTGCACACTGACTCTCAGGGCAGAGGCACATTACGTGGTGGTAAAGCAAGTGGGCTCTGGACTAGAGGGCGTGGTTAAATTCTTGCCCTCACCTCTCCATGCTTAGGACCTTGGAGGAAATGCTTCAAACACACATACCCCGTCCCTTGCTTGCCTCTGTGAAATGGGGTTGTAATAGCATTCGCTCATTGGAGTCACTTATTTTACAAACATTCAGTGAACGCTTACTGTGGGTCATGCACTTGCAGGGAAACAGCTCCACCACGGTTGTATCCAAACAGAATAATGGCAGCAATTATGTTTTGAGTGCCTACTGGAGCGAGGCCCTACGCTGAGCACCATTTCTACTGAGTTATCCCTGATACTCAGGTCACAGTGGGAAGAAGACATGCGATGCTACATTTTACAGGGACTCAGAGGGTTCCTACCTGTTCACGGACACTCGGGCATAGTCAAGTAGGGATTTGAACCTGGCTGTTTGTTTGCCTTGGGGTCCTCACTCCTTGTGGTTAGGCAGCACCTACACAAACTGCGAGACAATGCTTGGAAAGAATACCAGCGGCTCACTCCGGACCTGAGCTGGGCACCATGTCTGTGGGAGAGCTACACCTTGGCCTTTGTTTCTGGCCCAGACTTGTACCTGGCTGAGACATCCCTGTTCATTGCTCTGATCCTCCATGCAGAAATCTGAGAGGGCTCGTGGTCCCGCTCTGTGACCCACACTGAGACCCTGGCTGTGTGCTCTTCATTCACGAACATTTTTCACCCAGGAGTGCTCCACCCTGCACAGTCACGTGAGTGTCCACCTGGGGAGTAGAACTCAGGAGGTGATCTGGGCTCTAGTGTCAAACCTGCTGAGAACCAGCTTTGGACAAGTCACATCACCTCCTTGGGCCTTTTAGATTATTTAAGGATCTGCCAACCCTGCCACTGTCCACCCCATGGGCTGCTCCCTAGCACCCCAAGGTTGCCTGACTGAGAGCAATATTTGGCAAGTTAAATGATGTGGACATTAATCAAATACCACCAGACTATCAGCCGATGAATCCCATACCAGCCTGCTATGAATGCCTTCCCAGGAAACTGAACAGCTCTGTTGTGTTCTATGCTGTTCTGTTCTTTTTCTCAGTCTCTCTTTCCTCCCTCTCCTCCAGCATCCCTTGGGGGAGTCGTCATCTGTTCATGAAGGAACCTGTGTTAGGCATGCCCTCATGGCTAACAGAAGACAGAGAGCACCCTGGCCCCTTCACAGCTTCTTTCCCTGGCCTTGTGGGCTGTAATGCTCCTCTGACAACACGAGGGGGATTTGAGGATTCAGGGAAGCAGAGAGAGAGGATGCCAAGCTTCTGGGCATTCACAGGGGCTACCTCAAGGGAAGGCTGGCTTTCTCCTGACAGACTTAGCCCGTGTTCTGAGGGATTCACTGTCCTCCCATGCTGCCTTGTCTTCATTGCCTTTGGCCCTGGTGCAAAGATGCGGAGAATTCTGGGGGTGCTCCATCGGGTTCTGTACAAGGTGCATCCATGTGCATGAGAGATCCCAGGCCCACCTCTCTTAAGGGGGCAGGACCAGAAGAGTCCATACTATATGTATGAATTTGTCCTAGTTTTGAACTTTGGAAATGTGACCCCAGTAATTTACTTATTCTCTCTTTACATTGGTTTCTGTCAATAAAATGTGGTCAAGAGGACTCATCTCATGGCTCTGCTGCTAACTCTGTGACCTTGGACATGTTACTTGGTGGCTTATGTTCAGTTTCCCCATCTGTAAAATGAGAATTACATTAGTACTCACCCTAGAGTTGTTTTGATTAAATGTGTTACCATCCATAGCTGTCTCATGATAGCTCTTTGACACATCCTGAATGCTCAGTTGTGTTGGCCGTGTTCATGTTCCACTGGCTCCTAGTAGTGTCACCTTGGGCAAATTACTTAAGCCTTCTATGGCCTCAGTTTCCTCACTTGTAAGTGTGCATAATAGGACCTTTATCATAGAGGCTTAAGTGAGCCACAGCATGAAAGTGCTTAGCTGGGCAAATGGAAAGTGCTGTATACATGACCAGTGTTATTTTTTAGGGGGATGTATTATTGACAGTGCCCCTATTTTTCCTTCTCCTATGTTACTTCTTATTCAAATGCAGCCTAGTGAACAGTTAATAGTGCCTTGCCTAGGACCATCAGTATTCTGTTGCATTTTGAAGGGGTGTGTGTGTGTGTGTGTGTGTGTGTGGGGTATGTGTTAAGTGTTTTCTTTTGCTTTGGGGCATTTGTGTGGTTTGTACCCTATTTCCATGTGAAGGTCTGCATCTCTTTGCCTTCCTCTACTTTTGCTTTCCCGGCCAAAGTCATCACAGTCTCAGTTGACCAGGTCCTTGTGGACACACACATGACAGTGATCACAGAAGTTAAGGGTGAGAATACGTTCCGAATAGTCATGTCCGTTTTCAAAGCTTTATTTTTTCAAAATTGGTAAAGCTCAAAGGCTGGGGCAGGCAGCTCACAAATTGTGAGTGTGAGGGGCTCCTCTGCTTGACTAAAGAAATTTCTGAAGAAAGAAATGTGTTTAACTGGGAGACTGGTGAGATGTGTCAGGAAGTATTCTCCACGCCAGCCAGTTTGTGGCCGGGTATTTTAGGACCAGTTTTGCAAAGCTGCTGATGAGCAGGCCCTGCTCCTGGGTTGGAAGAGAGGAACCGCCATCCATTTTCCCTAAAAGGAGAAAAATAGGTGAGCCTGGAAAGTCTGTGGGTAGGAGTGAAATAATCACCAACTCAGTTTGCAGCTGTCTTAGAAAAGACACGCTGTTGTTTCTCCCCAAGTGAATTTCTGCAAAGAACAAATCCTACCAAGTGAGCCTCATCTCCTCTAATCAAGTGGTGGCTGGGCTGTTGAACATGATGATTGTCCTCAGCGTCCCTTTCACTTGGCCCGTGAGGCAGAGCTGGAGTCTTGGCAGTTCATGGAAATAATGATTTCCTACAAGAACTTCCAATTCAGTGGTATCCTAAAACCCAGATGCCTCCCTGGATAACAGCGTTTCTCCCCTGGCCAACAGACTGGTGACTGGTAAATGATCACCTCAAGTAAGAAACCATAGCAAAGTGCGAAGCTGCTGCTAAGCTTTTTAAAAATAATTGAAGTACCAAATAAAAAGCTAAATATAATTTGCCATTATCTTCCCCAAGATACCATGGGCATTTTGAATTTGATATTATTTTTCAGAAAGAAAATAATCATTTTCATCTGCTAATGTTGTCTCATGTTAAGGTAACGTGAGAAATTGTCAAACAGGACTCATAACCCAGTCATTGTTCCATAATATGCATTGGTCAGGTATATATAAAATGGTCGGGTAAATAGGTAGTGGTTGGGTTCTGGTGAGGACTCTTTTCCTAGTTTGCAGATGGCTGTTTTCTTCCTGTGTTCTCAGATGGCGGTAAACAAGCAAGAGAGGAAGTGAGCTCTCTTATGTCTCTTTTTTTAAAGGCACTAATTTCATCATGAGTGTTCCGCTCTCATGATTTAATTACCACCCAAAGACCCATCTCCTAGTACCATCACATTGGGGATTGGGGATTATTGTAGGTATCTCCACAATCTATGAATTCTGTGGGGACATAAACATTCATTCCATAGCAGTAACCTTATATGAAAAACAGGGCCTTTGCAGATGTAACTAGTTAAGGATCTTGAGATGAAGTCATACTGGATTTAGAGTGGGTCCTAAATCTAATAACAAGTGTCTTTTTAAGAAAAGGGGGGCCGAGTGCGGTGGCTCACGCCTGTAATCCCAACACTTTGGGAGGCTGAGGTGGGCAGATCACGAGGTCAGGAGATTGAGACCATCCTGGCTAACATGGTGAAACCCCATCTCTTCTAAAAATACAAAAAATTAGCCGGGTGTGGTGGCAGGTGCCTGTAGTCCCAGCTACCCAGGAGGCTGAGGCAGGAGAATGGTGTGAACCCAGGAGGCGGAGCTTGCAGTGAGCCGAGATTACACCATTGCACTCCAGCCTGGGCGACAGAGCAAGACTCTATCTCAGAAAAAAAAAAAAAAAGAAAAGGGAAAGACACACAGAGGCACATAGAGAAGATAGTCATATAAAGATGGAGGCAGAAATGGGAGTCATGCATTTACAAACCAAGCAAAAAGGACTGCCAGCAACCACGAGAAGCTAGGAGAGGGGATTAGGACAGTTTCTGCTTGACAGCCTCCAAAAGGAACCAGGTCTGCAAACGACTTTACTCCAGGCTTCTGGCCTCCAGAACTGAGGAGTAAGTTTCTGTTGTTCTAAGCCACCGTGGTGGTGGTAGCTTTGTTATGGCAGCCCTTGGACACTTATTCAGACATGCTACAAAATAACTAGCCGGGGCTCTTCTGAGCCTTGTTAGGCAGTTTCTCAAGTTACCATCACGTGGTACTGCCGAAGGAAGTGGAAAGCATCGAGAAAGATCATGAAGGATGAAGAAAGACTGAGGATCTGTCCTGAATTAGAAACTAGAGAGGCAGGCAATGTGTAGTCCTGGACTGAAGTTAGGCCCAGACTAAGGACATTGATGAAATTTAAATAAGATCTGTAGATTTAGGTGATGGTTTCATAGCAGTGGCAATGTTGTGGTTTTGATTCTTGGCTGTGGTTAAGTAAGAGGTTAACATTTAGGAAAGGGTGTGTGTTGGTGGGTTTTTTTTGTTTGTTTTTTTTTTGTTTGTTTACAATTTTTGCAAGTTTTTTGATGTTTGAAATGTGTATTAGTCAGGGTTCTCTAGAGGGACAGAACTAATAGGATATATGTATATATGAATGAGAGTTTTTTTTTTGTTGTTGTTTTTGTTTTTTGAGACAGAGTCTCGCTCTGTCTCCAGGCTGGAGTGCAGTGGCGTGATCTCAGCTCACTGCAATCTCCGACTCCCTGGTTCAAGCGATTCTCGTGCCTCAGCCTCCCGAGTAGCTGGGATTACAGGCACATACCACCACGCCCAGCTCATTTTTATATTTTTAGTAGAGACGGGGTTTTACTATGTTGGCCAGGATGGTCTCAATCTTCTGACCTTGTGATCCGCCTGCTTTGTCCTCCGAAAGTGCTGAGATTACAGGTGTGAGCCACCACACCCAGCCTGAAAGGGAGTTTATTAAGGAGAATTAACTCACATAGGCACAAAGTAAAGTCCCACAAGGGACCATCTGCAAGTGGAGGAGCAAGGAAGCCAGTGGTGGATCAGTCCAAGTCCCAAAACCTCACAAGTAGGGAAGCCAACAGTGCAGTCTTCAGTCTGTAGCCAAAGGCCCGAGAGTCCCTGAAAAACCACTGGTGTAAGCCCAAGAATCCAAAACCTGAAGAGCATGGAGTCTGATGTTGGAGGGCAGGAGGCATCCAGCACAGGAGAAACATGAAGGCTGGCAGACTCAGCAAGTCTACTTTTCCACCTTCTCCTGCCTGGTTTATTTTAGTGACGCTGGCGGCTGATTAGATAGTGCCACCCAGATGGAGGGTGGGTCTGCCTCTCCCAGCCCACTGACTCAAAATGTTCATCTCCTTTGCCAACACCCTCACAGTCACACCCGGGAACAATACTTTGCATCCTTCAGTCCAGTCAAGTTGACACTCAATATTAAGGATCACAAAATTATTTCATAATGAATATTAAAAATAGTATTTCTATTTGTTTATAGGAAAAAGACAAGAGAGAATGAGGTTTGGGGGAATTATCTTGGTCATGTTCATTGGAATTACTTGACAAGCGAACACCTCATGTGTCCACTTTTATAGTGAAGACACAGGCTTCACCTCTCAGTTCAGCCCTTTTCTCTTTACATTTGTGAGGAAGTTACATTTATTCCGATTAATACATATCCCTTCAAATACTCTGGGTACTAAAAATCTCACTCATGAAAACAGACCCTTTTACTTCTCCCTACTTGAAATGGAATGCTATACTGCTGTGACAGATCAGAGAGATATGCACATAGCTTGGGAAATTGATAAATGGAACAAAAAGGTCAGAGGGTGGCGTTAGGTTGTAATAATCCCATCTTAGTACAAACAAAATGTCTTTCCATAGATAGAGGAGGAAGTAAACTGTTTCACATCAGGATTTTAACAGTGGTTCTCAATTGCATAGGGTGACTTTAATTTCCTTTCTGATCATTTGATTTTTTTTAACAGCGGATCTTTTTGTTAACCAATTAAGAATTTATCTTTTAAGGGAAAGAATGAAACTATTTTTAAAGGGTGATTTCTACTTCCTGGCCCTCCAAAAAGAGCTGTATGTCTGGTTTAAGATAAAATGCACTCAGTGAAGACTTATTGCAGAATTCATTTATTATTCCACTCTCCTGCTATTTCGCGGCTGAGGCTTGGCCTCTGTCCCTGTTCTTGGAGGTGGCCAGTGTGACAGCACAGCTTGTGTTTTGGTGGTCCTGTCAGGCTAGAGGACCCCACTGAGGAATAGTCCTTGGCTCAGGACCTCAAGATTTTTTAAAAATACTCTTTGCATTTTCTTTATCAAAAGGTCTTTCTTGTCTTTCTCTTTGGCGCAATTAAACAGATTTTAGAATTTGCAGTTGTGGGTCCTTAATATATTCACCCCAAGATGCCTTCTTGCATCTGTTATATATTTCCATATTGTTTTTGCTAATAGTTTTGGAAAGATTTAAAACATTTGAACCTTTTTTTCTCGCTTTAAAGACAACGTCTGGAGAAAGTTAAGGACCTAGAAAGTTATTAGTTTTTTTGTTCCCCTCATTGTACTGTGTAGTTAGCTGCTTTCAAAACAAAAAGGCTTGTTTTTCTTTGTCCTTCTTTTCTTTATAAATAGGCTTTGAGTTATTCAAGAGGATTGAATTGACCCTCTGGTATGAATTTTTACTGATCCCATATGCTAATTAACTATGTCTTATCTATAATTCAATTGTAAGAGACAATATCTCCATATATAGATGGTAAGTACATAATACATTTTAGAGAGCAAATATTGAATAACTTAATACTGAATTAAATATCCGTTTTAAGTGACATGTTTGCTCTTACATAATTCTACCTTTTATGGTGGGCTATTGTTTTGAAACAGGCTTTATTATTCTATCTTTATATCTTTTGTTATTGTTCATTCCTCCAATCTTCTGATCTTACAGTGACCAAACTAGCCTTTTTTTTGTTTTTTGGTTTTTTTTATGTTTTTAAAGATACAGGGTCTTATTCTGTTATCAAGACTGGAGTGCAGTGGCATGATTATAGCTCACTGCAACCTCCAACTCTTGGGCTCAAGGGATCCTCCCGCTTTAACCTCCCAAGTAGCTGGAAGTATAGGTGTGCACCACTGTGCCTAGTCTAAATTTTTGTAGGGATGGAGGTCTCACTGTATTGCCCAGGCTGATCTCAAACTCCTGGCCTCAAGCAATCCTCTCATCTCAGCCTCCCAAAGCGTTGGGATTACAGGCATGAGCCACCATGCCTGGCCTCAAGCCAGCTTTTTAAATTTTTACTTTGTAACCCTTGACCTGGCATCATGGATGGTCCTTGCTTTGAGACATTTTATGAGTAACAGAGTTTTCAGTTCTTAAAAAAAATTTATTATATTTTAATTATGTAAATGCCATTGAAATAGCAACTTTAAATTGGCATGTCCATTAATTCATATACAAAGTAAAACCAAGCTGTTTAAAAGTAATCATCAAATAGATCAAATGGTAAAATCGTGGAGGATTAAATTAAAAAGGTGAATTGGATACTAGCTGCATAGATAGCATGTCTTGTTTCCTGCTGTAATAAAATTATTATTAATAAAATAATTACTACCTGCTATAATAAAATTAGTCATCAAATGTGTTAGGACTCTTAAATCTTACCAAGGTTTGATATGCTGTGTACTTCTGGCCATTTAAAATATGTTCCAAACTAACAAACTGATAAAATAGAACAACACCATGATATACAAGTTTTAGCACCTATATTGCTAGAAGATCTTTCTAAATTAGTTTATTTTTTCAAATTTGAAAATAATAAAGTTTGAACTACTCAAAATTTTAAAAAATATTTCCAACCCTTGACTTTAAAGCATGTTCTTTTTAAAACAATTTCAGCTTAAATTTCTAAGTAGTTCTGTCCTTGAAGATACTTGGAGCTTAACTTCCGTTTCTGAAGGCCTGCCCTTGTCATATATCATTTTTGTTGCTTGTTCCACTCTTGGTGTGTACTTCCTGTTACATATGTATGGCTTGCTTGGTTTTATTTTAGTAGCAGTAACATTTTCCCCTTTTTCATTTTTATTTGTAGCATGTCATCTGCTGGACTTGCAATGTTATTTCCCACGAAGCACTTCTTTCTTTCTTTTTGTTCTTTACATCCCAAGAGATCTGTGTCTCGCATTAAACTTCCCTTGCTGGTGACTGATACAGTTCCTTTTATCTGCCACACAGTTTTAGAATGCTAACAAATTTCTTGTACACCAATATGGTATGGAAGTGCTTCACTTGGGGAATGATCCTGACCAATTTAAATCCCTTAACTGAATTAGTGGCTTGGTTAAGTCCTAGGTCCCTTGGGTTGTATGACCTCTGAGATGATTCTGTGGGTGTTTGTGACAATACTGGAAACTTGGAAGAGATGTTTATGTTTGGTGACCTTATCTTCTTCTTCCCTGCGGTCTTTATTCTGGCACCCTGAATTGCGTTCAGGAACCCATCTTTCAGGACTGCTGGGCTTGCATTCAGATCCAAGGCTTAATAGGTTTAAGCAGATTGGCATGCCCCATCACCCTCCTGTGCTGAGTGGTTCAGGGATGGGCATACAGTGGTCACTGTGCATGCAGTCAGAAGACATCTGAAGATCCCCTATTCTGCCTCGGTAGAGTTAGGAAAAGATGTGATGACTCTAAGTGCTGTGGCAATTTTGTGGCCCTATAAGGGGAAAGGCTGGAGATGCTGGACAACGGGTGGGGGGAAGGGCCTGGATGTGTGAAAGGAAGAACCTGAGCATGGAGGCAGCCCTGCAGGATGCAGAAAAGAAATAAAGACAGAAACCAGGTGAAGCCATGGGCAATCTCTGGATCATTTTGTCCACAAAGCCATTTTTATCCCTCATTTTTGTAGTTCCTTGGGCTAATATTTTGAAAGGTATTTCGAGTA
This sequence comes from Symphalangus syndactylus, assembly GCF_028878055.3. Taxonomy (NCBI): domain Eukaryota; kingdom Metazoa; phylum Chordata; class Mammalia; order Primates; family Hylobatidae; genus Symphalangus; species Symphalangus syndactylus. The sequence goes on along the minus strand of NC_072423.2, from coordinate 106,410,727 downwards.
GATGTGTTTGGTTCCTTATATTGGGAAGACACCTAACTTGAAGAAGTAGGGAGCACTGACATAATTACAGTAGAAACGCCTAAGTAGCCTCCACCTAAGCAACTTAGTAGATTAATTAATGTTCTTCCTTTCTTCTCCCATTGATAAAACACTTTGGAGGGCTGGTATCTAGAGCATGCAGAATGCCTGCAGCTGGTAAACCTCCCCCAAGACTCAAAAGGTCATGATCCTGCATGTGAAGGCTGGCTAATTATTAAAAGAGGGTGTTTAATGTTTTTTGAAAATGACTCCTTGCTATAATCTTTTTTGGTTAACCAACCAACTGCATATCATGATTACACCAGAGATCAACACATGCATGCATACACACGTGCGCGCGCACTCACACACACACACACACACACACACACACACACACACACACACACACTGTCAACCAGTTCCATCCTTTATGGAGTGGAGTGGATTATAAATGGAAGGCCCATTCATCTTGGTTTGCTCAGGATAAGCCTAATTTGTACTCTTTGTTTCTGTGTGTTAATTAAAAGACTCCCATTTCTTCTCAAAAGTGGTCCAGTTTGGATGATCAAACCTTTAGTCATCCTGGTTATAAGTAGCTTAATAGAATTAAATTTGTATTCTTTTATTATTTTTAATGAATCATTTATATGACAAGAGGAGGGGATCTTCAGGCACTTGTCCGTGCCACTCAGGAGTTAGCAGTTAGTATACAGGAGCTACAGGGGTCCATAAACTGAGTTATTTGGTCTCATTTAATTTGGCTCCACTGCTGTTGTTCAACAAGCCAAAGAAATAGTTGATAAAGGAATTTATAGGGTGAATGAGATCCAGTGCAAAGATGGCTGGAGTTTTCTTGTTAATAGTTCTTGGCTAACATTACTGGAAGTTGGCATAATTCCTAGTGTGTATCATACCCTTTGGAAGCAGTTTAAACTTCCAGTGGTATAGTTCAGGGAGGTTTACAACCTGTAGATCTTCGCATGAAATTGGGCATGTACTTACAATGTTCTAGCCATGAGAACCCGGGCCCCTGGCACCATGTCCATCAAAACCACCTCAGCACAAAATTGGCTTCCTCCTTGGAACTCTGGGAGGGGCCAGATCTCTTGTGGGATTTGATCACAGATGATATCACCCACTTCTTGGAACATCTTTCTGAACTTTCTTAGGCCGATTTCTGACTCCTGCTTACACTCTCCCATGGGTAGAGAGCTAGAAATGCCCTTTGTTATGTGACCACATCTACAGTTTTATGTTTTGGGGGCTGAATGGATTCAGCAGTTTGTGAATTGCAGAGCGGGAAGACATAGAGGATGTATTTATATTCGAAAGAAGAACCTCCCCCAACCCTTTTTTTTTTTTTTTTTTTTTTTTTTTAAGAGAGAGACAGGGTCTTGCCTTTCTGCCCAGACTGAAGTGTAGTGGCACAAGCATGGCTCACTGCAACCTCAAACTCCTGGGCTCAAGCAGTCCTCCCACCTCAGCCTCCCTAGTAGCTAGGACTACAGGGATCCACCACTGCACCCAGCTAGTTTTCTAAACAACAATAATAATAAATGTAGAGATGGAGTCCTGCTATATTATGCAGGCTGGTCTCAAACTCCTGGCCTCAAATGATCCTCCTGCCTTGACCTTCAAAAGCACTTGGATTACAGGCATGAGCCACTGCACCCAGCCTAAAACCTCATTTTCTTTATACAAGTGATGTGTTCACATGCCACCTGCCACCCCACACATTGTTCTGGACACCGTTTAGGCTTTGGTGTGGAGTGACTGAGGAGGGGAACTGGGAGGAGCTGAGAAGCTTTGCTGCTCTGAGCTATGGGAACTGTATTTCTCCAGTTCCAGCAGGTCATGGGCCACACTCAGGACATCTCCAGTCCTGCCCACCACCTGCGTGATTACTTTAAGGTCTTCTCTAAATGACTTACTCTTTATTTTCATCTAAATAAATGTAGCCACATTAGGAGCAAGGGATTTTGAGAATTACGAGTTAGATGTGTTGGTTAAAATTTCTCCAACATCATGAAATACATAACTGCTAAAACCTTTAAAAGGTTGTATTCTACCTGAAATCACTGACATAGGAGGGAGGAGCCTTTTTCCACCCATGGTTCAAGCAAGAGATCAAGATTGATTTATTCTACTACCCCATTGGCTATTTGAAGCTCAGACCTCTGGCAGCAGCTCCTTTCCTAGGCATTTACAAACAAATTAAGGGGCAGATACCGCCTTTACCAGACCTGGCCATTCTGATCCCCAAACCTAGTGTGTTCAGTAGACACCACCTTCTTCCTCACCCCACCTCTTCCAGTTACAAAAACCAAGGCTCCCCAGCATTTCAAAGGATGACAGGGGATCCCAATCCAGGGAAAAGACTGTGTCTACACCACATCACCATGACCATCTCCATTCCTACTACCACTACCACCATGGTGCCTGTTAAACCAATGACAGCAGACCTGTGGGCAGGACTTGCAAGTGCAGCACGGCACAAAGGCATTCCTTTACCCTCCTCAAGGCCCCCCTCAAATCCCCGCTGTGTTGGACCTGGCCCTGCAGTGGTCTGTCTTCTCTTTTTCCTCACTCCGAGCTGACCTCTCCTCCTAATTCATCCGGTGTTCCTCATCCCAAGACAGGTTTTCAGGCTGGTGACACTGTGACAGATGTTAAAAGCAGCACATAATGCAAATTCCAGCTATACCTCAGTAAAGCTGTTTAACAAAGCAAATTCCTTTTCCCTGTCCCCTTGGCTCCCCATCCAGACCTCGCTTAGAAGCAGGCTCATGGTTGCATATTGTCTCTCCAATATAAATTTCATATAAGAGGCAGGAGAGTCGGCACTTGGCCTTTTGCTATTAAAAACAAACAACAGGCTGGGCGCAGTGGCTCACACCTGTAATCCCAGTACTTTGGGAGGCCGAGGTGGGCGGATCATGAGGTCAGGAGATCGAGACCATCCTGGCTAACACGGTGAAACCCTGTCTCTACTAAAAGTACAAAAAATTAGCCGGGCGTGGTGGCAGGCGCCTGTAGTCCCAGCTACTCTGGAGGCTGAGGCAGGAGAATGGTGTGAACCCAGGAGGCGGAGCTTGCAGTGAGCCGAGATAGTGCCACTGCAGTCCGGCCTGGGTGGAAGAGCGAGACTCCCTCTCCAAACAAACAAACAATAAACCTGAACTTGCCCTCATTCCCTTTTTCAAATGTCCATAATCCCCTGATCTCCCTGTGTGCGGTGTCGGGGCCCACGGAAGCTCTGACTGTGTAGTGACGTGTGATGCTCCTCCCCATTCCTTTCCCACAGCCCTCTGCTGCCCACATGCCCCCAGCTGTAGCCCCAACCTTTCTTTGTCCAGTCTGCGGCTTCTATGTCTTTGCTGCAGCAATATCCCTGACAGCTCCTTAATTGCTACACGCATTTGTACAATTCCCTGGCAATTATATTTCAGACCCTGTCAGGGTACCTGCTAGCCTCGAGGCTGTGTTTATATTAAATATCAATAAAAAGCTGATAGCATCAGCCCAGATGGCAGGCTCACAAAATCATATTTTACTGGGAGCCAGGCCTGTCTGGAAGATGGAAGGAAGGAATGTTTAAATTTCTTTCTCTCTTCCGAAAGGTTAAAACGAGAAGAGATTTTCCCAAGTGAATATCAGGAATCAGTTCTTGCTAAATGATGACAGCTGTGTACTCTCTAACTGGGTGTTGTCCTTTATTGTAAATGACTTGTCATCTATCAGTTCTTTCCAGAATTGTTTCTTTTGTCCCCCTGCCCCCACAGAGCATAGGACAAGGCTTCAAATCCCATGGGTATTTTTTAAATTCTGGTTGATGGAATGGCTAAGAGTTTATTTGGCTTTACTTTATGAGGAGGGCTTAGGACAGAGACCAAGGGTTAAGTGGCTCTGAGCCCACCCCATCCTGCATCCCCCATCCCCTGCATCCCCTCTGCTGAGGGGGCCATGAGAGAGGAACCCAAGTTCCTCACTGACTGTGTGGTGTTTCCTCACTGGGCCTCGGTTCCCTCATCCTCCAGAAATAGCCTGGGCCTTCCCCGGAGCTGTGAGCGTGATGGAGCGCAAGGGGACCGAGCAGCTGGCACCGCGTGGCGCAGTGGCTCCCGCCAAGAAAGCACCCCCTGGAGGTTTCACACCCCCAAATGTGGGCGGTCAAGGATACCGCTTCCCTATGGTTTCCACTCTTTCACACTGCTGCTGATACAGTTCTGTCTATTGGAGACAGACGGGAAGAATGGCTTGAAGGGATTGCGTTTTGAGGACAGTTTCAACAGGGAAATCAGTCCGCAAATCTATGACAAGACAGCTTTTTGGGGACACGTTTCCCTGTTGCAGTCAACAGAATTTCCCATTTACGTGTGATCTAAGGGGCATGCCCCTCCCCTTGGCTCATTTCCCCGTGGTGTAGTGATTCTGCAGTATGGTTGTCCTGGCTCCTGCTGTGGGGGATTCCCCACATGGATGCTGGGACAGTGCAGAAGAGAGCTTCAACAGCTGGCACAGCACCTGCCTTCAGTGCAAAACCTGGACCAACACGTGTTTAGCAAGCACATCCTCTCTGTGTCCCACTGGCTTCTCTCCCTCTGCCACCCTTGTACAGGCACCCTCATGTACCCCATGGATGACTGCAGGAGCCTCTAAACACTCCCCTCCATGCTTCCAGCCCCACCCACCTGCCACCGCTTGGTTGCTCTCTAAATGGCAAAGGAGGCCTCCACTGCTCTTGAGATTGAGGACAGACTGCAGACCCAGGTCTGCAAAGCCCTACTTGGTTCCCCCGTCCCCATTTCCCACCCCAGCCTCCTTTTTATTTCCTGCATTCCAGGCACTTAGACTTCCTTTGGCTCCGCCAGGACCACTCTACAACCCGCCCACCCCGTGCCTGTGCATTCTGCAGATTCCATTTTGCAGATTCCATTTTCCCCCACTGGGCTGTGCACTCCACTAGGTCAAAGGCCATGTCTTGTTTTGCCCACTGCTTTGTCTCCAAATCCTAGCAGGTGCCTGGTGCACAGTAGGCATTCAGTAAATATTTTGTGAATGAATGAATAAATAAATGCATACTATATCCAGTATAGGTGCTAAATGCTTTGGGGATATTAGAAAATATGACATGATTTAATACCCTTTGGGTGGGTTGTTTAATAGTTGTAACAGTTACCGTAAAGGAAACAATCAGACGATGTGAAAGAGAAAGCCTCAGTGAGCTTGACCAGTGCAGATTTGGGTGTATGTTGGGATCTGGAGGGAAAGTGGATTTGTTTTCAAAAGGGGTCCTGGGCCAGATCAGAATGGTGTGAAGCCTCAGGCAGTGGGATTAATCTCTCTGTGATGAGTTTTCAAAAACTACTGATGCTTCTGGAGCAGGGTGGGTGCTCTGGCCGTGGTGCTCAGCACAGATTTTCAAGCAAAATGCTTGAGTTCCAAAGAGCTGCTGTGACAGTTTTGCAACACTGGCATTGTTCTAGTATTTGCTGGTGGGAAAAGAGGGATTCTGTGCTCACCCCATTTCTGAACCTTTCCAAAATGAGCCTTATTTCCTTTCCAGCCAGAGCCAAAAGGAAGGAGTGGGCTCCTCGGCATTTTGTTAGAATGAAAAGGTGACTTAGTGATGGGGAAGTATCATGTATCAAAAGAGGTGTTTTAAATTAGTGAATATTAGCTTAACTACAGTCAATCAAATGCCATTTTAGAATCAGAAGCCTCTTGGAATGTGCTTAAGTTCACTCTACAGTATTTTAGCCGTGATTTTATGCCTTGTAAATGACCCCTCTACCAGCAGACCTCAAGTTCAAATGCTGGTAGTGATGCAGTAGCCTCACTAGCCTGCTTTGCAGCAGAGAACCTGGGGTGGATGCATCTAGGAACTCTCGGAGGGGGACTCCAAATTGGTACCCAGTACTACTCTATCTTCATCCATCCTGCCCTCTTTAATGTACGCATATATCCTGAGTATTAAGTACTAAGATGTCTTGTCAGGGCCCCAGGAAAGCCTGAGGGAGCTCCCTCTTCTAGGGGTCACCTAATTATTTGATGATGGCTAGGGGCTGGCAGCCTCCTCTGAGCCACGTGTTACCCTGGTCCGTGGACTGCGCCTTCCCTGCCATTGCTTTCTCCCACCCCCTGTGTACTGTCTGGTGGCCAGTAAGTAGAGTTCAAGTCCTCTGTTATCTAGGAGTTTTTACAGGAACGTAGCAAACTTCTGCCTTGAGCAAGGTAATGTACTATAGCAATGGACTTCAAAGCTTTGGGGATAGATCTCCTCATCTGTAAAATGTGGCTAGGAAAAGTAGTTCATGACTGCCTGGAAAGGGCCATACATCGTGTATGGCACATTGTAAGTGCCCCCTAAGTGGTCATCTCTGCCGCTATCATCATCAGCATCATCAGGATTTCTGTGATACAATTTTCTTCTTAATATCTCTAAAAGAGACTTGTGAATGGTTTATTCCAGGAGAATGAGGAAGAAGAAATGCAAGTTTCTCCACAAAATTTAAAATATGCGAAGGGAGAAAGACTATTTAAAATTGATATATTTATGGCAAAAGAAAATTCTAATCATTCACATGAACTCACCGGGGAATGAAGCCTGAAGTGTAGCATACCGAGGCAACAGGCTGAGGGGGACTAGAGCATTCTCTGGAATTTGCCAAGCCATTTGCTTCCCAGCTCCATCTGGAGTGGTTCAGCATTGGGCCATGAATCCTCCTTGTCCCTCTGGTCCCAGGGCTGCCAGAAATTGGCTCCAGCTTTGTGAAAAGGAACCTGCATTTCATGTCTAGCATATCACTAAGTTTAGAGGACGGGTAAATGTTTGGCAAATAAACCTATTGTATAATTCAGCACACATTAAGGACTATTTTCCAATAGATATAAGTGCTTGATAATTAGCATCAAAACTGTTCATTATTTAATCTATGATCTACTTAGAATGAATGGGAGAGATGTCATTTACTTGCTGAAATGGGAGACATGAAAACTATCCAACCATTCTCGTCTTGAATTTGGTCCAACACACGGCACAGAAGAAAACTCCTGCGTGGGCTCAATCCCCAGGCTCCCCTGCCTGCTATAATTTCATAGCTGGGAGGTGTACAGCTTTGAAGGCATTTAGGAAAGACAGAGATCCTTTCTCCAGCCTTGTTTAAGGCAGGCATCTGCACAGGGGCCACACTTTAAAAGTCCTGTTGATTCTGAGCTGAGTCCCTTCCCTTCCATCGGTGGTTTTTGGGTAAATGTAGTTTGTCTCTAATTCTGTGTTAGCTTATAATTGTTCGTCTTCACTCGGATTCCCTAGAAGTTGACCCATATTTTGTGGCAGAAAATGGCAAGTTTAAATTAATACATTCTGCTAATTCGGTGGAGAATAAATGGTATTGGGGAAAAAAATCAAGTGTGTATCAGATGACAGGTCTGGAGTGGAAACTCAAGCACCAAGGCATCCATGAAGTTTCTGATTGCCTGTCCTGGGAAGAGGAAGTAGGCCATGCTCGCTACAGATTTTGGAAAATAAATTTGATTTTGGAGCCATGCAGAAAGGCATGATGGACCTTGGCATGAGTGGAACACAGATTATGTCTGCTACAAAATGCATTCTTGGCAGGAAACTTGCCTGTCTGCTAAAATCCTTGCCACGACCTCCCCACCTCTCCAGCCTCGTCTAGTACCTCTCCCCAAGACAACAGATTCTTCCCAACTCAGGGTTTTTGATCTTGCTTTTTCACTCTGTGTACAAAGCTCTTGCTAGCCTAGGCATTTGGGAGCTGGTGCCATCTCAGCATTCAGGTCATCTGTATGACCTCTGGGAGGTCATCTTTGACCACCCAATTTGGGTAAACCCCCTCCCCACTTTCCACAGACAGTAACTCTCTGGCTTATCCCATTTTATTTTCATTACACCTATTTCTACCTGAAATTCTCATTTATTTGCCATTGTTTCTCTCCTCATAGTGAAATGTCAGCTTCATTGTCTGGCATACTGTTGAATGCCTGATATAGTAGGTACTCAATCAATATTTGTTGAGTAAACGAATGAAAGCGTCATCACAGTACCTTGCCCTGATAATTTAAGGAAGGGAGAAAGAGACTTGCATAAAGTCTGCCCTGGATAGTCTCAGGACAGCTGAACTGCTGCAGGTGGGGAGTTGGAGGCTTCCACTGTTCTGGGACTAGTGATGGGCCCTGGTGGTGTATGCAGTCCTCCCACAACACAGCAAGTTCTGTGCCTTGTCTCAGCTACCTTTGAGGAAGAGCTATGCTCATCTGGCTTCTACAGATGAAGGCACTGGAGCTGAGGAACATTAAGTCCAGGTCCAAGGCCATCAGCTAACCAGTGATAAGTGAGATCTCAGACCTGGGACTCAAGCTCCAAGGCCCGAGTCCAGACTGCCGTGCTGCTGTTGAGGTGCTGCCCAGCAACCCTGATGTGGAGAACATGGTGAAAGTTGGAAGCTCCTCTTGAGACCTTATTTATTTCATTTTCTTTTCTCTCTCGCTCTGTGTGGTTTTTTTTTTTTTATTATTATTATTTTTTGAGACAAGGTCTCACTCTGTTACCCAGTCTGGAGTCCAGTAGTGCAATCTTGGCTCATTGCAGCCTTGACCTCCCAGTTTCAAACAATCCTTTCCTGTCGGCTTCTTGAGTAGCTGGGATTACAGGCACACACCACCCCGCCTGTCTACTGTTTTGTATTTTCTGTAGAGATGGAGTTTCACCATGTTGGCCAGACTGGTCTCAAACTCCTGAGCTCAAGTGATCCACCCGCCTTGACCTCCCAAAGTGTTGAGATTACAGATGTGAGCCAGTGTGCCCAGCCAAGACCTTATTTATTTATTTTCTAATGAATGGAATAAGTAACAGCCAGTATTTATGAAGCATTTTGTATGTGCCAGTTGCTGTGCTAAGTGCTTTACATCCATTAATTTGCTTGGATCTATGTGGGCTGACCATCTCAGGCACTGCTCAGGATGGAACATGTAACTAAAATACAGTAATAAGAGGGAGTACCTTATTCAAAGATGCAAAACTAATCTGGAAAGGTATGCAAGAGTGTGTAGGAGTGTGCAGAGAGAGAAGACCCTATGTAGCAGTGTGCACACCACAGGCCAGAGCAGTTATCTGGGTGAAAATGAAAAAAGAAAACTACAAAAGGAATTTGCTGTTAGGTTATAGGATGCATTACAAAGACAGATCAGGGTTGTGGGAGGCGCTCTTCACATACAAATTGTAAATTTATCACAAAAATTGTGTGAGTCTCTTACTCCCCAAACATCTGCTAGTAGTCTGTTTTAGTAAAAGCTGAACATCTGATAGATTCTTGACTGGCACTGGGGGTAATTTCACGCCTCAGAAGGTAGAGGAAACAGAACTGCTATTCCTGGATTACATATTGACCAATGTGAATAATCAGTTAATGTGGATTGGACAGGAATATTGGAGAAAATGACCATGCTATCCTGGAATTCACTTTATTGAGCAGAGTTCTGAGCATTGATACATACACTAGACATTCAGGAAAGTGATTTTAATCCAACTTAGTGCATTATGGGTAGGACCCATTGACAGAGGTCAGGAAGAATGGTTAGCTCAGGAAAATATAATATGAACATGAAAACCTGAATTGTTCCCATAAAGAAGAAAAGGGTGAAGGCCTTGAACATCCTTTACTAGGTAGAAGCCCTGCTCTTATTAAACTCAGATTTTTAAAAGAATACATACAAAGCATGAGATATGGGTATATTGTGTAGGATAATTCAGAGAGTACTGGGTTGAACAGTGGTCCCAAAAAAGTATGTTCACGTTCTGATCTCCAGTACCTGCAAATGTGGTTTTATTTGAAAATAGGGTCTTTGCAGACATAATTAATTTAAGGATCTTGAGATGAGATTGTCCCAAATGTAGGGTGGTGCATAAACCCAATGACCAGTCCTTCTGAGACAAAGGAGAGAGAGATTTGACACAGAGACACACAGAAGGAAACGCCATGTGAAGATGGAGGTGGAGATGGAAATAATGAGGCTACAAGCTAAGAAGTATCAAGGACAGCAGGCACGCACCAGAGATTAAGAGATGGGCATGGAACACGCTCTCTTAGAACCTCCAGAAGGAAGCAACCGCGCGGCAGCTTGATTTTTAACTGTTTATATCCCGAATTGTGAGAGAATAAATCTCTGTTGTCTTTAAGCCATCCAGTTTGCAGTATTTTGCCACAGCTGCCACAGAAAGCTGATTCAGTACCTTAAACCTCTAAAAAGATGAGAGGTGGAGGTACAAGTCAAGGCTCAGATAAATCTGAGGCCTGACGAACCCTAAGTAAAGCAAAGGGGTCTTTTAAAAAGAATTTGAAACAAAACACAAACAAGGAAAAGGGTTCACCTGCTACTCAGCAGGTTGCTGTCATTTTCACAAGTGACCATAAGAAAACAAATCAGCTCAGCCACCATGGAGGGAACATGAGGCTGAGCTCTGGTCCACACCTCAGCATGACGTTTGCCTGCTCCCCATGGGACAGTGGAAGGGCCAGGGGACCTGAGTATATGTGAGGCATGGGCAGCATTGACTGTCCCGTGGGTTACTTCATTTCCACTCTCTGTCAGTGATGTTGGGAAAATCATATTTAACTTTTCTTTTTTTCTTTTTTAACCTAAATACTTAGATGAAGGCTCCATCTATTTTTTCTGTTTTTTCTTTTCTTATCTTTTAAATGACTGTAACAATAGACAGCTATTTAAGATTTCCCCTTCTATTAAAACTGCTTGCTAAGCAAGCTTGTGAAATCAATACACTGTGATTATGTTACAAGCCAAGATAAGTGTTATTTCAAATATTTGATCAAATGGGTGTGTACAACACAGCCCCCATTTTAGGTAGATTATATTTTGTTAGTGATTCTATTTCCCCTTGTTCACCATGCCCTTGGAAAAATCGAAGCCCCCTCTTCTTGCAGAGGCATAATTTTAGAGCAAGATTTGGTGTCCAAATGAAGTAAATGAAACATCCTCAGTTTGCTTTGTATTTCTGAAGATGTTCACAGTTCCTCAGGGGGCAATCTTAGATTTCTAGGACCACCTGGAGGTCTGGACACCAAAGAAACCACACTTAAGAAAAAAGAATTGTCAAAACTGGACAAATCCCAATTGCCACACTTAAGAAGAAATAATTATCTAACTGTAAACTGACTCCTTAACGTGTTGAGACAGTGAGCTAAGGAAGTGGAATTTTCGCTTCTTTTTTTGGAAGGTTTTTATGACGCCGACATAATTGAGGCCATTGATGGAGGCAAGCACCATGGATTTTTCAGTGTCATTATTGTATTTGCATCTTTGTGGATTAATTTAAGTGGGTTTTGCTGCTAGGGGTGAGTCACAATAATTGTTATCAAGCTTGGACAGGAAAAAGAAAGGGCTCCATTTTCCAGGATTGTGAGGATAAAGTCCTCCTAAAATTACTTTGTGGTAAAAGGCTGATTGGGTCATTTTCACACCCCCAGGCTATGATAGGGTTTATTACAGTTTACAAGAGTTAGAGCATTTACCCTTGAGATGGGATTCAGAATCCCAGTTACCTCAGTGATCTGAAGGAATAAGGTAAGGCACAGGTGACCCAACAAGCCAGGACACTGTGTCTGCCCACTGGCCCTGGTGCCATTTTGTGGACTCTAGAGCTGTGTAGGTGGATGTCCTGGGGCTGCCGCTGGAAAGGGGTAGGCAGCTGTGGAGGAGGGGAGGTGCACTGGGGCCAATCCTGAGTGCCCTCATAAGTGGACCTGACTTATGTGACCATTTCTAGCATTATGTTGCTCATTGTTTCCTCTGCAACTTGACGACTGGAGTAACCTCCTCTGTCCTCACCCCTCCTGTCTGTATGGTATTGATGAATCTCTGAAATGAGGATGTCACAGTGGGATTGCATGACTCAGCATCCAGCAGGGATCTCTGGTGAGGGTACAGGGCTCTAGGCCAAGGGAGCAGCCCCATCATTGGCTGCGTGAGTGCCTTTGGCCATTAGCTGTTTTCTGTTGATTTGTTTAACCTTCTAAACAGGTCTCTAGAGTGGATATTTTTTTTTCTTTCCATCTTTTGTGTTAGGTTCAGGAGGTACATGTGCAGGTTTGTTATATGGGTAAATTGCATGTCACGTGTACAGATTATTTTATCACCCAGGTAATAAGCATAGTACCCAACTGGTAATTTTTTGAACCTCACCCTCCTCCCACCCTCCACCATCAAGTAGGCCCCAGTGTCTGTTGTTCCCTTCTTTGTGTCCATGTGTACTCAATGTTTAGCTCCCACTTATAATTGAGAACATAGGCTGTTTAGTTTTCTGTTCCTTTGTTAATTCACTCAGGATAATGGCCTCTGGCTCCATCCAGGTCACTGCAAAGGATATAATCTCATTATTTTTATGGCCTTGTATTGTTCCCTGGTGCATATGTATAGGGTGGGTATCATTATCCCCATTTTACAAATAAGGAAACCTCAGATCAGAGGCTTTGCCCCTTAGTAGTTGGATGCTTTTAGGAAAGTACCTCATATCCTGGTGCTGTAGTTTCCACTGCTGTAGAATGGAGGAGAACAAGGGATCCAGCCTGCCTTGGAGGTCTGCTGAGGGGGAATAGGAGATAAAGTAAGCACCATGCCTATACCCAGGGAAGGACTCAGTGAAAGTTTCTCCTCCTCCTCCTCTTCCTCATCATTAATAACTCATGTAGTCATTCTCAAACTTTTCCCCCTGACACTTGACAGCTATTTCTCCTCTAAGAATGGAATGTTGCTTAATGTGGCATCATTTTGAAACAGGGTCTTCAGAGGTTAAAAAAGAAAAAGTGAACTATCACAGAGCATCCTCAGTGACCCACATTGCTTCAGCCAGTGTACAGGAAATACTTATTTATTCTCCTTTGTCCTCACTTTTATTTTTTTTCCGACTTTTATTTTTATTTTTATTTTTATTTTTGAGCCTGAGGCTTGCTCTGTCGCCCAGGCTGGAGTGCAGTGGCACGATCTCGGCTCAACCTCCGCCTCCCAGGTTGAAGCTATTTTCCTGTCTCAGCCTCCCAAGTAGCTGGGACTACAGACGCCCGCCACCATTCCCGGCTAGTTTTTCTATTTTTAGTAGAGATGGGCTTTCACCATGTTGGGCAGGTTGTCCTTGGACTCCTGACCTCAAGTGATCTGCCCACCTTGGCCTCCCAAAGTGCTGGGATTACAGGTGTGAGCCACTACGCCCGGCTTCAACTTTTATTTTTAAGTTCAGGGGTACATGTGCAGGTTTGTTATATAGACACACTTTTGTCATGGGGGTTTGTTGTACAGATGATTTTATCACTTAGGTATTAAGCCTAGTACATATTAGTTATTTTTCCTAATCCCCTCCCTCCTCCAAACCTTCACCCTCTGAAGGGCCCCAGTGTGTGTTGCTCTTTTCTATGTGTCCATGTGTTCTCATCATTTAGTTCCCACTTAATAAGTGAGAACAAGCAGTATTTGGTTTTCTGTTCCTGTATTAGTTTTGCTAAGGATAATGGCCTGCAGTTCCATCCATGTTTCCTGCAAAGGACATGATCTTGTTCTTTTTTATGGCTGCATAGTATTTCATGGTGTATATGTACCACATTTTCTTATCATTGATGGACATTTAGGTTGATTCCATGTCTTTACTATTGTGAATAGTGCAGCACTGAACATATGCGTGGGTGTATCTTTATAATAGACTGATTTATACTCCTTTGAGTATATGCCCAGTAATGGGATTGCTGAGTCTAATGGTATTTCTGTCTTTAGGTCTTTGAGGAATCGCTACACTGTCTTCCACAATGGTTGAACTAATTTACACCCCACCAACAGTGTAAAAGTGTTCCTTTTTCTCCACAACCTCACCAGCATCTGTTACTTTTTGACTTTTTAATAACAGCCATTCTGACTGGTATGAGACAGTATCTCATTGTGGTTTTGATTTGCATTTCTCTAATGATCAGTGATGTTGAGCTTTTTCTAATATGATTGTTGGCTGCATGTATTTCTTCTTTTGAGAAATGTCTGTTCATTTCCTTTGTCCACTTTTTAATAGGGTTGTTTTTCTTGTAAATTTGTTTAAGTTCCTTATAGATGCTGGCTATTAGACCTTTGTCAGATGCATAATTTGCAAACGTTTTCTCCTATTCTTTAGGTTGTCTGTTTACTTTGTTGATAGTTTCTTTTGCTGTGCAGAAGTCCAGTTTTAATCTTCTACATATGGCTAGCCAGTTATTCCAGCATCATTTATTGAATAGGGAATCCTTTCCTCATTGCTTATTTTTGTCAGGTTTCTCAAAGATAAGATAGTTGTAGGCATGCAGTCTTATTTCTTTCCTCTCTATTTGGTTCCACTGGTCTATGTGTCTGTTCTCATACCAGTACCACTGCTGTTTTGGTTACCATAGCCCTGTAGTATAGTTTGAAGTCAGATACTGTGATGCCTCTAGCTTTATTCATTTTGATTAGGGTTGCCTTGGCTATTCAGGCTCTTTTTTAGTTTCATATGAATTTTAAAATAGTTTTTCTAGTTCTGTGAAGAATCTCAATGGTAATTTATTAGGATTAGCATTGAATCTATGAATTGCTTTGGGCAGTATGACCATTTTAACAATATTCATTCTTCTTATCCATGAGCATGGGATGTCTTGCATTTGTTTGTGTCATCTCTTATTGCTTGGAGCAGTGGTTTGTAGTTCTCCTTGTAGAGATCTTTCACGTCCCTAGTTAGCTATATTCCTAGGTACTTTATTCTTTTTGTGGCAATTGTGAATGAGAGTTCATTCATGATTTGGTTTTCAGCTTCACTGTTGTTGGCGTATAGGAATGCTAGTGATATTTTGCACTTTGATTTTGTATCCTGAGACTTTGCTGAAATTGTTGTGAGCTTAAGAAGCTTTGGGGCTGGGACTGTGGGGTTTTCTAGGCATAGGATCATGTCATCTGTAAACAGGGATAGTTTGACTTCCTTTCTTCCTATGTTAATGCCCTTTATTTCTTTCTCTTGCCTGATTGCCCTGGCCAGGAATTCCAATATTGTGTTGAATAGGAATTCACCCTTATGTTTTTAAATCTCTGAACTGAAGGCAAAGAGTTGTCTTTGGGCTACCATAGGTGAGGAAAAGAGATTTGCTCATGGGATTCCATGGCAGAAGAGCAAATGATTGCCTGGTATCTGGAGAACAACCTTTGTGTTATCCACCTGTATTAGCCTGTTCCCATGCTGGTAATAAAGACATACCTGAGATTGGATAATTTATAAAGGAAAGGGGTTTAACTGACTCACAGTTCCACATGGCTGGGGAGGCCTCACAGTCATGGCAGAAGGCAAAGGAGGAGCAAAGGCACATCTTACATGGCAACATGCAAGAGAGCATATGTAAGGGAGTGCCCCTTTATAAAAAGTCTCAGATCTCGTGAGACTTATTCCCTATCATAAGAACAGCACAGGAAAGACCTGCCCCACCCCCATGATTCAGTTATCTCCCACAACACATGGGAATTATGGGAGCTACAATTCAAGATGAGATTTGGGTGGGGACATATCCAAATCATATCACCATCCATCCATCCTTCCCTCTGTTCCTCTACAAGAGTTTTGGAGCTTCTGCCATGTGCTGGTCAAAGGGTACAGCAGAAGACCAAGAAGTAGTCTGTGCTTTCACAGAGATCACATTGTGCTGAACAGAAGAAGTAGAGAGATTTAGTTATGTAATTTCAATTTATTTATTTTTTTAAAAAGCAAACTTTGAAATCAGGGGCAAAGAGAAATGGAATAGGGCTGTGTTGGTGGCTGAGGTGATTACAGTGAGAGAAAATATAGTTTTCCTATTTTTAATGCCGAGTTCTGGCTTCGTAGGGGGAAAAGCAGGAAAATAATGCTAATAAGGTCTCTCCCTGCTTTCTTAAAGAGGATTATGTGATTTTCTCTATGGGATATATGATATTGAAAGGTACAAATAAAAGGAAGTGTCTTTCAAGTAAGGAACCATCAATAGAGGCTCCTGGGAGACTAGGAGGGCTCAGGCAGGAGGGGAATCCCCAGCATCTGGACTCCGCAGGAGCTAAACGTTTTTGTGGCTATAACTTTCTTCATAGCCTCCTGCAAGATGGAGTACCTTGTGCCAGTATCTGCCAAGCAGTGTGGGATGCCAGGAATTTTATTTCACTTTGGTTTCTAATACACCCCTCTCTCTCTTTCTTTTTTATAGACCCTGCAATTGTCAATGGGGTTTATTGGTCTGAATCCCTAAACAAAGTTTTTGTAGATAACTTTGACCGTGACCCATCTCTCATATGGCAGTACTTCGGAAGTGCAAAGGGCTTTTTTAGGCAGTATCCAGGTGAGTATCCCTGCATTGACAATTGTGACTCAGATTAATGATAACTGATAATGTGATATTTTTCTTTAGGGTTCAAGGTTAAAACTTTTCTGCCTTCTCTTAGAAGAAAATGAAAGATAAAGTCCAAACCTATTGTCAAGGTGCAGGACAGGAATGGCAAGGTGGCATCCACATGGGCATGCACACACACAGGACGTGATCACAGGAACTCTCTGGACCTGCCCCGTTCTCAGTAGAATAATTCACAGAGCTGTCACCAAATGTGAAGAACTGTAGTGTGAACTGTACCTTATTTAATACTTCTGAACAAGAGTTTGGCCTTGTTACTAATACTACTGCTGTTATTGCTATAATTATTATTATTGGGGAAAAGAGCATACTTGGGCAATTAAATTCTCACTAACAGTTATAAGAAATAGAGAATTTGAACTGGATTTGTCCACCCCAGAGCTGACTCCCCTTTCAGGAAGATGTTGAAATGGCCCAAGCATCGCTGACGGCAACAACCCCTCCACCGAGGGTGCTCCCAGCAGCCCCAGCACCCCCAGTACCCACAGCGGTGCGTATCTCAGAGGCTGTCCTTCATGCCTTTGGAACAGGTGTTCCTTCTGGAGCCTTCCCAGGCCTCTGCTTTGTGGTAGGATTTTAATTCTGGCTTGGTTTGAATTTTAATTAAAAAGGGAAGTTTTAATTTTGCTTACAAGTTGTGAAAACAGGACTCGGGGCTGCAACTGTGCCAACATCATAGCTGTAGAAATTAACAAGCTCAACCTAAAAGAAGGGGGAAAAAAACCCACCCTGCATAATCTTGGAGCAATTAAGTGAAGTCTTTTATGTTTTCGTTAAGTAAGGCTAGGCACCTGATATCTTCCCACTTTGAGGCACAGAGACTGCCGGCCTCCGCCTTGCGGAATTGTTTGCCCCGCGCACAGCATCTGTCCCTCGAGAATTGCCTGCCGGGTCTCTGCTTCACCAGATTACAGAACATTTCCCAAGAGTCATGTTCAGCATGGCACACTTGCTTCCTCCCGGAGCTCACAGAAATGTAAACAATAAGCATCCTATTAAAGATAACGCCATAATAAACAGTGGACGATTAAAGCTCCAGTGTCACCACACTGCAGTCTGCCTTGATACACTCAACAGAGAGCAAATCTGGTGCAGATATTGCTGAAATCAGAGCCTAGGGGAGAGGTTGCGCTGCTTGGGAAGCCCCTGGGTATCCAACTCTCTCACTATGCGGCACTGTGAAGAGGGCAAGACCGATAAGTAGAAACCACAAATCACCTGTTGTCTCCTCCAACAGGGAGTCCTTAAACTATGGTCACGAGGACATTTGAAAATAAAGGGAATCCTCATAAAAGGTTTGTGTAATAGGGGAGATTAATTTATATACAAGGTTTTTATCAGTCAGAACGATTGGTTCAGCCGTGCTTACTGTTCTTTTAGGACTTTTGGGCAGGATGTGGCTCTGTAAAATGCCTGCATAATTTCTGTGTTAGAAAAGACGTGGGCTGCAGTCCACCAGGGTGTTTCAATGCCGTGATAAATGTCATGTGGCCACTCAACTCTGTGCTTGGTTCTGAACACAGAGCATGCCTCTTGCCTCCTGGACATATGACTGAAAGAATGATCATGAGCATTTTGCAAGGATGTTTTTCTTTTCAGGATGCTTCTTGCCATTGTTAGAGTGGTGTGAATCAGTGGTAAGTGTGCGTGTTCTTAAGCAGAAGGAGTCTTTCTTCAGTCTTACTGAGTTCTGGCTTTGTACCACTGTTTGAGGCCCTGAGGATAAAATCATGAACTAGACAAAAGAGGTCTCTGCCCTCATCC